>NC_143570.1:7320000-8695000 GCF_054136105.1 Typopeltis vanoorti
GAAACTAAGTTGAAAAAAAAAAATCATCATCAAATTCCTAATGTATACTCTTAAGGGAGAACCTCTGTAGCTCAGTTAGATGAGCCATTTGGTTGGAAAGACCTGGGTTCAAGTCCCGTCTATAATGCGAGGAACCTTTATCAAGTGTTTTCAATAAAATGGTGAGTTAGCTGGTCTCATATGGAGGTGGAGGATTTTTTTCTCCCAGAAACTAAGATTTTTCGTCCCTCAAAACAGTCAAACTGGTCCCATGCACACACATCTACAGACATAAGACACTCCTGGAATAAGGATTAACCAACCTATTCCATAGGATTTTGGTTTTGAATGCCTACATGATGAAGTGTGGATCTACATGTGAGCATAAATCAGGAGGACTCTCATAGGAGGATACTATGATAGTATGAGCTACCTCAGATCTCACTCAGCAATGAGTGAAAGCTTCTCCCTCCATAAGGTGTGTGTGTGGGGGGGTCTACTTCTCCCATAGTGACCCAGTCCATCTTAGAAGAGTGCAAATATTGTATGTATGAATGAAGGATATCATAAACATCCATGCCAAAGGTGCAGGATCCAAACCTTCATCCCTTTGGCTGAGTGAATACACTAATCACTAGGCCAATCAGACCAGCACTAAATGATGCAATGATACAAAATACTAACTTCATATCAATTTATTATGGACTCCACTACTATCAGAACTTATACAATCTTCTAAGGCACTTCTTACTGCTCAACCCATCCAGATCTTTGTCTTCCATGTGTTAAGGCTGAAATGCTGGGGGGATATCATGTTGGAGGTTTAATGGAGCATGAACAGCACTGGGAAAGGATTAAAAAACTATTTTAATTCTTCCAGTATTTTGTCTCAGTCCCAAAGACATCTTCAGGGAGTACAAACTAATACTTGTAGCTTATACATACAAAGGCAACAAAATACTCGAGAGAGAGAGAGAGAGAGAGAGAGTGTGTGTGTGTGTGTGTGTTTGTACTCCGTGAAAATGTCTCTGTAACTGAGACAAAATATTGGAAGAATTAATAGTGAACAGTTTGGCTATCATTTACACTGCAAATGATAGGCAAACTGTTCCACTCACTCACAGTTCTATGGGAGAACAATCTGGCCCTTAACACTTTCTTTCTTAACTGCATATACAAACTTAATTTCTATGGATGCCTCTCCCACTTGTCCTCTCCTCACCTTCCATATAATGAAAACTTTTATCAACAAATATCCTATAATGCCTTTTCAAAAGTTTATAGACCTCTATCATATCATTCCTTTCTCTTCTATTTATCAGTGCCTGCAATCCACATACTCCCAATCTATCTTCATAATCTATATTCCATAATCTTGATATCACCTTTGTAACTGTTCTTGGCAGCCTTTCCACAGCTTCTTTATCCTCTCCAAACCCAGGAGACCAAATCTACATACAGTAGTCCAAGTGTGGGTGGTTGTATCAAGGACTTGTTATTTTTTTATACTTTAAAGATTATTGTATATTATATTCCCTCATTTTTATATATATATATTTTATATTAACTATTTAGTCTACCGGCTGTGCCTTTGTTAATAATTATACTATATACTTATGAGGTGATTTATTATATAAATTTCTTTTACTAACAATTATTTTTATTTTGACTCCGAGTGTCCTTATATGTTATTGTATTGCACAAAAGTTCACTCCAATTGGTGCAATGCCTTTAACTATCTCTTTCAGAATCCAACTAATCATTGACTCAAAACCAAGTACAAAATAAACACATTTAATAAAACTGAAACAATATATATACACTTCTAGCAATAATACATAGCTATAACTACAGATTATATGGATCCAAGGCCTTATTTAAAAATATAAACTTACTCTTAAGACTAAACACTTTTTCTTTCACAATCACAAAAAAATGTTCATAGTCTTTTTCTCTTTCTGTTAAGGCTCTTTTCCAGAAGTTATATACAGCTCTGTACTTCATTTTCAGGATCCTTTTCATCAATCAATGTAACACACATAAAAGTCTTCTTGACTAAATCTTGTTTCCTTTTAGTAGCAATACTCATCAGATCATGCATCCTTAATACCTATAAATCTTTTTAATCAATATATTTTCTAAACATTCACTTTCAAGCATCCTTAATACTTATAGAACTTCTTTGTCAATATTTTCTCTAAGAAAAACATTCACTTTAGAATGTAAGCAACAAGTTCTTCTTTCATTCACAATACCAAATGACAGTCTTAACTTTTTCCACTTTAAAAAAACTTACAGTTTCAAGATTTCCTTTTATTCATTACTTATTCCTCCTTGAAAGCTATTATTTCCACTATTCCTTTTTCGGAATACACTATAAAATTTCTTCCGACTGCCACACACAAAAAAATCAAGTTCCTTCCAACTTGAATATTTTCCGGCCAGTTTATAAAAACTTACAGTTTCAAGATTTCCTTTTTATTCATTACTTATTCCTGCTTGAAACCTATTATTTTCACTATTCCTTTTTCGGAATACAATATGAAATTTCCTTTGACTGCCGCACACAGAAAATCAAGTTCCTTCCAACTTGAATATATCTCGGCCAGTTTATAAAAACTTATAGTTTCAAGACTTCCTTTTTATTCATTACTTATTCCTGCTTGAAACCTATTTATTTTCACTATTCCCTTTTCGGAATACATAAAAAAAACTTCCTTTGACTGCCGCACACAAAAAAATCAAGTTCCTTCCAACTTGAATATTCCTCGGCCAGTGTTCTAAAAACTTCCGAACGCTCTCTTGTTTACAACTGTTACTTGGATACGCAACGCTTTCCTTGTCAGCTGTCAATCACACGTCAAGTCCTCTCCGGGAGCATGCGCACTCCACTAAAGTCAGAAACTACGCACTGCAATAAAATGGCTGACTCGCTGTATCCATTAGCGCTAAGAGAAAGTCTTTCACAAAACACAAAATTCAACATTTTAAACCACAACAAACTTTCTTATAAGTAACATAAATAATCAGTTTAGCAAGTACTTCAATATTTTTACTTCTTTACATGTTACTCCTAATATAATAATTTCATAACGAGCACATCACAAGTGCAGACACTGCGTATATGAAAACAAAAACTAACAAGCATAATTAATACGTAAAAATATTTAGAATTTTTTAATATGATTATTTTTACAGACTTATGGAAGCCAGTTTTCCTCTCTACATCTTTAGATGTCAATGTTTGTTTCAACATCACAATTATCCTCTAAGTTGTATTTACAATTTTTATTATGTGACCTTTGAACTTCAACCTTTTATTCTCCATAAATCCTTGGATATTGTATCACAGTGTGTAAAAGTGTGTAACTTTACACTTACCAATACTGAATTGATAGCCGTTATCGTGTGCCAACACTTCCAGTCTATTCAACTCACCCTATAAATGCTATATATCGATAGCATCTCTGATTGCTCTGTATATCTTTGCACCATCATGTTTAATCTATACATTAATTTTCATTAATGTATAGATGAAACAACAATATTTTTACTTCTTTACATGTTACTCCTAATATAATAATTTCATAACGAGCACATCACAAGGCCCAAAGACTGATCCCAGGGATAAACCACTGGTTTACCACAGGGATCAGTTCTGTGTATCTGCCATACCTTAAATCTGGTAGATACACATTCCCAATATCAAACTTTCTGATATCTGTCCACCACCCACCCACTTATCCAAGCCAATAGTTCGCATTCGAATCCCATATTCTCCAGTTTATTTAACAGCCTTTTGTGTGATTCTCAATCAAATGTCTTAGGAAAGTCCAACAATATCATAGTGTAACCATTCCCTTTATCCAACTCAGCCATAATATTATTATAAAATATGAGCAAACTTCTCAGACATAACTGTATGCAAGTTCTTACAAACTTCTCTAAAATCTTAACAGTCACTCCAGAGATACTGATAGGTTGACAGTTAGATACATCAGTCTCTGCATCACCTTTCTGTAGTGGGATTAGCATACATTCTTTCAACTCCTGTGAGATCTCTCTTTTCTAAGACTCAAATTATACAAACATGTCAAGGGCCTAGCCAGTTCAGCTGAACACTCCTTCAGCATATGTGCTGATATCCCATATGTTCCTACTGCAAAATTCTTATACAGGGTATGTAACAACTGTAGAACTTCTTAGAAGAGATAGAAGTGCAATTATGCATTTCTATCTCTTCATGCAGTGATAACTCATTATTCAAGCTACCACATCTGCTTCTGACACAAGAGAACTATCTGCATTCAGTAAAATTGTTTTGTATTCATTCTCTCATTTACTTGCAGTATAATAATAAAATTATTTTGGGTTACCTTTAGATTGTGAAGCCAATTTCTTTTCATACTCAAACTTAACTTTCTATACAATACGCAATATTTTTCTGGCCTGAGCTTTACATATTTATATATTATAATATATAATAATTCTAAGAAAGATGAATCGAATCATCCAAAATGAAATTTCTGTGCAGAACTGAAGGAGTCACAATAATAGATAAAATGAAAAGTAGCAAAATCAGAAATAAACTTGGAATTACAAACTCCCTAAATTAAACAGTTATTTGCTATAGAAAAAATGGAAAGAACACATACTGAGAATGAATAGAAGCAGGATACTTAAACAAATTCTAAATTATCACCCAAAAGGTACTTGATGCAGAGGAAGACCCTTAAAAAGATGGAATTGAATCCAGAACAGACCACTTGGCCTATAAGCCTGGAAAGGAAGAACAAGAATAATTCTATATAATTTATAATCATCTCAATCTCATCTTCCTTTTTTCCTCTTTTACCTTGCAGTTGAGGGTTTATTAATCATCGGACCTCAAACCATTTACAGGATAAGGTGGTCAGCGCTACACTATGGTGTATCCTATGGCTGTAGTGTTGAGTTCTCAAGGCTGGTTTGCCTGTTTTGCAGGATGAAAAACCACAGGATAAACTGGGGGAAAAAATTCTACTGTCCACGTTGAAGACTGGCTAACTTGGCTATGGGTGAGGAAGATCCTTCAGCTCCTCACATCACCAACGGGAATTGAATCTAGGACACTCCTTCCCCAGGCATATGGTTGCGAAACATTACAGCCACTAGGCCAACCACGTGGACTATAATTATAATATATAATAATTATTCTGTTGTCTATTTCTATATTTAATTTGCCATCTTTGCTAAAAATTGTGCCTGTGCAGCTAAAATATTTACTTGTTCTATATAAACTTGTTCTACAGTTTTCATACTCAATATACAGAAAATGTTTTCCATGTTGCTGCCTATTTTCAAAGTCCTTATCTTTTCAGGGCTGATTTTCATAGCAAATCTGTTACAGCAGTTATTCAATTTAGTTAAGGAATCCTGCAGTGTTGTACTGGATTAAGAGTATAATATCATCTGCATAAAGTAAAGAGCTGAGCTGAATATGTCCAATTTTGATATCAGAAGCCTAAATACCACTTTCCTCCATAATGTGATCCATGTAGATGATGAATAACAGTGTTGTTTAAGAGATACTTGTACTATGAGAGGTTTCTTCAATTAACACAAAGGATAAATAATACTATTTATAAATAAATAAATAATACTATTTATTTATTATGTTTCATGTCATTATTACTAAGTTTGACAAGAAGAACACTACTGTTGTTATGGATTCTGCTAATTAGAAAAGTTGCTCTTTTATTATGAGATCGATCAACATACCAAGAATTGAATTACAATCCCCACTATCAGACAACTCAGAAAACTTAACTCATTACTAGATGAAGTTGTAAGCTTTGATGGAGACACCATAAAAAAAAAACTTATTTTGCTAGAACTCATAGGTTCTATGGTTTACCCAAGATACATAAGAAAGACATTCCTCCTCATCCAATTGTTGGCTGCACAGAATCACCTACTTACTGACGAGCCAAATTTTTAGAACACCTATTGAAAGTGCAGATTAGCAACTCCCTCTCATTTATAAAAATTTTTTTCCAATTTTCCAGATAAAGTAACAACGCTACAACTCACTGATACAATGATTAGCTTTGATATAGAATCTCTCTTCACAAATATTCCTCTTGAGGATACACTATATCTACTTTCAGAAACATTTTCACAGGATATAGTGAAATGATTCGACTTTGTTTATGCACTCCAGATATTTTATTTGTCAGAATAAGTTTTACAGTCACGTTGAAGGAACCACAATGGGAAGTCCACTCTCTCTCTCCCAAACTTCCTAACTTTTATTTAGAAGACATTATTTTCTCCTCCATAAACCCTCAGTCTTAATTTTGGGTTCATTACATAAATGTTTTTACTATCTGGCCCCATGAAGATACAACTCTTTTTTTTTTTTAAATCTAATATAAACAATCTACATCTGCAAATTAAAGTTACTATGGAAATTGAAAAAGACAACAAATTGTCCAATTAAATATTCTACTCCTTCATTCACTATCAGGTGAATTGATTACTTCTGTTTATCAAAAGCCTACTTTCACTGGATGCTATGTTCAACAGCAATCAGTTCATCATCATCGCAGACGACTAGAATTATAAAAATTTTATTGCAACGTGCTCATATCATTTGTTCTACACCCTCAAATAATTACAGCATGAACTCTTAAACATCAAACGATATGTGAAACTCAATGGCTTCTCTGAAAGGACAAGGCAACAGCTTTTTAATTCCTATAATCCTAGCTCAAATAACAAGGAAACAGTAGTCAAGTTCTACTTCTTTACCTGTCTGGAATCTTAGAACCCATTTCTAGAATTCTTAAGAAATACAATTTAGTGTCTACTTTTCTTCCTATCAACAAATTATCAGCATGGTTTCCATCTTAAAAAGATAAACGGTCTCCTTCCTCTAGCTCTCCCTGGTTTTTATCATTGTGACTGTCATCATTCTTACTTTGGATAAACTAGATGCTCTACAGAAAAGAGGATATAAGAACACCAACTTACATTAGCAACAATAAATCTGAAAATTTTGGCTTGGCAGAGCACTGAATAAATATAGACCAAAACATCCTATGGTCTGAGACATGCTTACTTCATCGATGTCGGCATAAATTTGAATTCTTGTTTAAAGAAAGTGCCGAGGCTTACTTCACCATCCGAACTTAAATCAAACCACTACCTCTCTCTATTTAAGATATGGGAAAGTCTTATTTTAATCAAACATCAATATTTTTTTTAAACAGATAATTATCAATATTTCCTCAGTTATACCATTGTGTTGTTTTATTAATAACATCATGAGGCTTTTACTTTTTCAAATCAATCCACTGTTCATGTTATACTTTGTAATTAACTATTGTTGCAACTAATGATGGTGTGTAATATTCAGGCTGAAATATATGGCCTTAAATAAATAGTACTTATTACTTATCGCTTGTGTTTTTTTGTGTTGAGATAAATAAGAGTGGACATAATGTGTACCTTGTCTCACATCTGATTTATCATAAAACTATCTTCCTCTACCTCCTTCAATACTACTAGCTGACTTAGAACTCAAATATAGACTATGTATTGCTTGTTATGTGTCCCACTCACACCATATAATTGTTGCATTTTGAATAGCTTCTCTTGGCACCTTGTCATACAATTTTCCAGACCTACAAAACTTAATTTCAGATCCTTGTTACATGAAAGCATGGTTCTAAGACAGAAGTTTCCAATTTTAGACCCATATGTATAACTGCAGTTGTAGTCAATCTCTCCAACACTTGACTACAGCTGCAGTTATACATATGGGTCTAAAATTGGAAACTTCTGTCTTAGAACCATGCTTTCATGTAACAAGGATCTGAAATTAAGTTTTGTAGGTCTGGAAAACTGTTATGACAAGGTGCCAAGAGAAGCTATTCAAAATGCAACAATTATAATTTGAGAAATTATAACTGTTGAATTGAAGAGAAATAGAATACAAGACTGGTTGAGGGACATAGTAAGGTAGAACAATATACGGTGATATTCTTGGACTTTGCAAAAGCGTTCATGATAAGTTAGTGTACAAGTTGCAGAGGATGGGAATAAATACTATACTGAGATGGACTGGTGATTGGTTCTCTGAATGATACCAGTAAGTTGTGTATGAATTCATAAAAGGAGGGTAACCAATGCTGTGCCTCAGGATTCTGTTTCTGGGCCCCTGCTGGTTAACTTGTTTCTAAATGTTATATCATGATATATAATTCAGAATTGACTGCAGATCTTCATTTAGGAATGCAGAAATATAAGGCTGTGTACTATATTGATGGTGCTGTACTGCAGGAAGTGAATAAGATTGGAAATTTGAGAATGATGATTAACAGTAGACTAAAGTTTAGAGGGCATATTGCTAGTGTTGCAAAGGCTGCACATCGTAGTGCTGCTATGATAAGAAGTACTCTAACATGCAAGGATAAGGAAGTGGTTGTGCCACTGTATAAGACACTGGTCACCTGGTTTTCAAAGTGATATGGAGATGTTGGAGAGGGTTCAGAGGCGAGTGACTAAGACAATATCGGGACTTTGGAATGCTTGTTATGGAGAGAGGTTGAAGAGATGAGAATTGCAGAGTTTAGTGAATAGGGGGAAGAGAGGTGATATGATAGAGACGTTTCAGTTAGTGAGAGGATTTTATCAGATTAATCCAGAGGAGATTATAAAAAGAGTAGAAGGTGAGATGGGAAGAACCAGAGGTCATTCCTGGAAGTAATGTAAAAGTGTGGTGAAGAAGGGTGCGAGGAGTAGTTTTCTACATGCATTACCGAAATATGTTGTTGATGTGGAAAGTGATATGGATTTTAAGATTCAGTAAAATAAATAGGTCGTCAGTTGAATGAACCTCTCATGGAGAGTGTAGTAATAACAATTCCCTTAATTTCTCAACTATTTGTCTTAACATGAAAATCTGATATGGACAACTTTTGTTTGGCCTGAACCTAGTTTGTTCTTCTCCGAGTTTCTCTTTAACAATTTTCCTTTGTCCATTCTCACGTATGCTTGTAAATTATCTAAAACACTCAGAAAGAAAATTCCTCTGAAATTCTCATATTCAGTTTTATTTCCCTTTTCGTAGATGGGCTATGAGAGCTCTACTGCATCCAGAATTATGACAAAGCTTTCTGAACTGTGCAGGGTCATCATCTACTGTATCATATATTCATATTTCAGGTTTCTGGCAGCCTGAAAGAATCATTCTACAGGAAATGCTTCACTAATAAGGTTTCTACCAAAGTGACCTAACTTATCAAACATGTCAACAAAGATAACTGGAATACAAGACTTTCATTCCTGTTAGCAGTGACAGAAATACAAGGAACATTTTTGAAAAACACAAGCATTCACATGCACACCCACACATTTTTTTCATAAATAGCTGAATTCAAAAATAACCAAAGTATCTGGCACATGCCTCCTTCAATGAAGAAACAAAATCATTTGAAAGCAATTAAAACATTGCAGTAGTTCTGCCACACAAAAAAAGTATATAATATGCAACAATATATTATTCTAGGCTATTAGTTTATAATAACCTAAAATATAATGTATTAAACATAGATTTACGTGAGTATGAATAATCAAAGCCATGTCATAGAATGATGACTGCTGCAGTACAGTATAGTACAATACAATACATTATTAATGATGCCCAAGTGCAGTGCTCAATAGGATGATGTCTAGTTACAGAAATTCAGGGAGGACATCCTCACATGAATGAGAGGCATCAAGAGAAAAAGACAGAAGATGAGGAAGTTAGTTTGAGTAAGAGCATACATGAGAAGAGACTTAATGAGTGAAGGGTTCTTTCTTGAAGAAATGTTTCTTCATTCTTTTCATCCCCCTTTAACATCTCATGGTATGGAGCTAGCATAGCTTGTATGTCTGGTTAACTTCAGTGCTTCATTCCATCATTTCCTTAACATGGTGAAACAACTCAGTTTATTGTCTAGCAGCTGATCTAACTCTGCTACTACTGTCTTCTTTTCTCATCTTAATGCTTCCAAATCTTTTCTACTAGTGCACTAATGATATCATCCCTTACCTTTCTGTGAATATATGTTCTGTCATGCTCTGAGAATGAATGTTGTCATATAGTATGAATTATAAGCATATCCTCTTATCTAGAAAAGAGGATTACAAGGAAAACTGATACAGTGGTTTATCGTGATAAACTATCTTTAGTCCAATGGTACTTTAAGTTTTAAGTCCAAGGCATCTACTTGAGATTGCAACACTATGCTGAATAAATACTGGAACACCCAGCTTGTTATAATAACTGTTGCAGACACTTTGAATTCCTGGCTGATCTTTCTAGATTAGATTGACAAAATTTTCATATAATCCTTCCGAGCACTGTTTGGACATTTGATGTTAGCTTCCTGAAGTGGCACCTCACATTTTCATTAGCATTATAATAATGTTTTTAAGTATAATCTGAAGTTTGCAATATATCTCTATTATATTTTCATCCTGAAATTAAAATTGAAGAGTCATCAAGCTTCACTTACTGAACTTACATTTTCCTAAACTGTATTGTTCTCTACATTCATGCTGAAGTATAAAACATTTCCTAAGAGAAAAATGCTCTCTCTCTCTATTCAAGATCAACACTACTGCTCATTTGTTTTCCCTCCAGCAGCCTTCTGAACTCTTGAAATCACATTCCTTGAAGTACTGCGTCAGATGCACGTCGTTATTCTTGTACCCTAAAGACTGCAGCTATTCATATTATGGAATTTGATGGTTAAGTAATTTATTTTGCTTAATCATCCATATTATTCTGAGTTTTGTGTTTATTCCACCATACACCTTCAAGTAAATACTACGATAAAAAAAATTAGAATTTATTGTCTATTTATTAATTTTAAAGGGCACCTGTAGTTCAGTCAGTAGTGACAATCTCCTTCATTCAGAAAGACCTGGGTTCAAATCTCATCTAGGATGAAGCACCATTAGAAGGGAACTAAAGACGAGTTAGCTAGCCTAACAACTAAGTGTCGGGGTTTTTCATCTCAAAAAAAAAGGAAGAGAAAGCATGTTTTGAATGGCGTAGTAGACTATGCAGACAGGCTTAGCCATGTTACAATGACATTAATAGGTTTATATAACTTGGCTATTAGTTTTACTGAGCTTCTGTAATGTAATGATTATGCTCTCTCTTTGGAAAGACTTAAGTTAAAATCTTGCCAAGGATATGAAAAGAACCTTTATATGAGCATTTCAACTGATTGTGAGTTAATCAGTCTCATATGAAGGTGTCAGGTTATGTGGAGATTCAGGTTTTTCATCCTACAAGAGAGACAAACTGGCTAAAGAATACACACAATTGACAATACAGCAGATTAAGTAGACAGAATTAACTGCCTTTTCATGGCATTAATTAAATTTCTATGAAACAAAGTTACTAGGTTATGACAGGCCATTAGGCATAGTACATTCAGTGGAAGATGGGATATTAATTTTACTTGTATTATATTTCTGGGTTTACAAGAAATCAATATAATGAAGTTTATGTTCCATTTTTAAGTTATAATTAGGTGATGCAATATAATTTTTTTTTACTTAATTTATTTCAAGATTATTACTTTTATTTACCTTTAATCTTAATTCTTTAACTCATCAAGCTTGCTGAATTTTTATTCCCACCTAATGTCTTGGAACTCTAATTAATTTCAGGAATTCACAGTGCACACTGCCATACACATGGTAATGATTTGTTATAAGTTCTGCAGAAAATGGAAAACTAAAGAAAATAAAAAAAAAAGTGGTCCTTGCTGAAAAAATAAATGGTAGACTAGAAAATGAATCAACCAGGCATACAGAAACATCTTGATAAAATTTGGAGAAAAGGGCAAGGCTCATAACAATGGTAACTATCTGCTGGATTTTTGCTCAGGATATAGACTAATCATTACTGACATCATGTTCCAACATAAAGGTGTATAAAAGTTCACGTGGATGACAGACATGTGAAATAAGAAAAAACCTCTGACCATGTCACTGTTGATAGTGATATCATCAGGCTAGCTCAGGATACATAAGTTTACAAAGAATGTGAAACCGGAGGTGACCATCACTTAGTTTAAAGTAAGATAAAAATGTCAAATGTTTTTTCACTTGGTTATAAATTAAATTAAAGATGATAATAAATTATATTCTTGTTTAATCCTCATCATCATCATCATCAAATTCCTGACATTCACCCTCAAGGGGTGTACAGGATAAGATAGTACTACATGAAAAATTTACATCATTACTAACTTCCTACCTACAATTTTCTGCCAAATCAATCTGTTACCTGTCAAAGCTACAACATTGCCAAATCTTATATTTATATATCTATCTTCTGGGACATTTTTTACCGTATCAATCCACCTATATCTTGGTCTTCCTCTGGGTCTTTTTCCTGCAACCTGGCAGAGAAACACTTGTTTGGCTAATCTTTCCTCGCCCATTCTGTTTAAGTGACCATACCACCTGAGATTAGCTCTGCTAGCGCATTTCCTGGATACTGACAATGTTCTTTCCTAATATCCCAGTTTTTCATATGATACTGCCATTGATGCCATCCAATCATGCCCCTAATCTTTCTCAGGCCTCTCATATCTGCAGTCTCTAGTCTTTGGTCAAGTGTTTTACTTCTGACCCAGCTCTCAGATCCATAAGTTAAAATTGGTTTGAACACTGTATTTTATACAGCTAATTTAGTGTTTTGACTAATTTCTCTCTTATTCCATATAAATTTATTCAGTTGACTTCCTACCATACCAGCTTTGTTGATTCTGTTGTCTATTTCCATATTTAATTTACCATCTTCACTAAAAATCGTGACTAAGTAGCTGAAATGTTTTACTTGTTCTATAGGTTCTTCATTCACAATGCAGCTGATATTTTCAATGCTTCTGCCAATTTTCATTATCTTTGTCTTGTTATTCAATTTAGCACGCTACAAGTCTGCAGACTTGTAGTGGATTTATTTAGAAGTATAACATCGTATGCATAAAGCACAGAGCTGAGATTAACCTCTCCAATTTTGATATCCGTTTAATACCACTTTTCTTCGTAATGTGACCCATATAGATAACGAATAACAGAGGAGATAATGTACATCCTTGTCTGACACTAGATTTAACATTAAACCTTCTCCCTGTACTTCCTTCAATTCTAACTGCTGACTTACAACTCAAATAAAGACTAAATATATTGCTTATTGCTTGATATAATGATCTACTGACACCATACAACTGTAGCGTTTTGAATAGATTCTCTCTTCGCACCTTGTCATATGCTTTTTTCAGATCTACAAAACTTAAATACAGATCTTTGTTATATTCCCATGACTTTTCAACTATTTGTCGTAAAGTGAATATCTGATCCTGAAAGCCTCTATTTGGCCTGAATCCAGGCTTGTTCCTCACCAAGTTTCTCTTCCACAATCCTTCTCAACTGTTTCTCAAGAATACTGGCATAAATCTTACCAGGAACACTCAGTAGAGAAATACCTCTGTAATTCTCACAATCAGTTTTATTTCCCTTTTTATATATGGGCTATGAGAGCTCTACTCCAATCATCTGGAAGTCGTCCTTCTGTCCAGGCTCTATGGAGGTATAAAAATTTTACAGTGTAGCCACTGTAAAACTTTTATACCTCAATACTTGAGTATTTCTGGTCTAATATCATCTATTCCAGCTGCCTTTCTACATTTCAGACTTTTGATGGCTTTTTCTACTTCAAGCATGGATATGTATTCCGGATTGCATGCCTGGTCAGTGCTTTTTTATCACTATGCTGTATCACTGATAGTTTCATTTAGCAATTTTTCGAAATAATTACTCCACACTTCAAGGATATCTATTTCTCCCATTTTCATATCACCTTTATCATCTCTAATTCCTTTTACAGTACCTTTTCCTGCATTTCTGAGCTTCTTCAACAACCTCCAGTATATCTTGTCACCTTCTTGATATTTATTTTCTATGTTCTTACCAAAGTCTTTCCATGACTTTTGTTTAGCTAGTTTTACACAGTATTTAGTTTTCTTACATTTGTCTCTGTATTCTCTAAGAGCACAGGCTGACTTATTTGCCAGGAACTTTTAATATGCTTTTTTCTTTTCCTTCACTGTCTCTTTAACTTCCTGTGTCCACCAAGGAGTTCTGATTTTTCTATCCTTGCAGACAACCTCCCCACATACCTCTCTGGCAGAATCAATTAATGTTTTCTTCAGAATTTCCCAATGAATCTCCAAGGTTTGATTCCTGTTCTCAAACTCTTTCATTTTTTCTTGAATAATGTTTGTATATTTTAGTCTACAGTTCACATCTGAGAGCTGCTCAACTTTTATTCGTTTTAAAACTTTCTTATATGTTATTCTTTTCAATATGAAATTCAATTTTATCCTGCTTAAGACTAAATGGTGATCACTTCCAATTTCAAATCCTCTGTACACTCTAGTGTCCTGCACCAGAGAGAAAACATCCCTATCAACAATAATATAGTCAATGAGACTTTTCTTATTCCTTGTCTCTTTTCTCCATGTGAATTTGTATACATTTTCATGTTGGAACATGGTGTTGGTAATAACCAGTCCATGTCCTGAGCAGAAATCCAACAAGTATTTGCCATTATTATTAGCTTTTTCTTTTCTTCTAATTTTCCCAAAATATTTTTGTATGTCTGACAATCATTTCCTACTCTGCTATTTAGATTCCCAACAAGGACCAACTTTTCATTTTTCATTGTGTCAGTTGCGTTTTCTAAAGCCTCAAAAAATTCCTCCACTTCTACCTTAGGAGAACCTCCTGTGGGACCATAGGCATAAATAAGTCTCATTGTCCACATCACTCCACTTGAAATTGCCTGCCATTCAAGAAGATTAGCCTCATATTTAATGTTGAATACTATGGCTACTCCTTTTCCTTGATTGTCATTGTCTGAATATAACATTTTGTATTTATTGCTCAGAAAGATCTCACCAGTTTTGGTCTTTTTATTTCAGTACCCCCCCCCCATTATGACAAATCTGGTACTTATCTAATTCCTCAGTTAGCTCCATTTCTTTGCCATTCAGGCTTCTTATGTTAATAGTACCGATCTTCAATTCTGGTGATATTGAGTTGGGGTGTGTTTTAGGATTTGTTCCAGTAGCTGACTTTTCGCCCTGGTTCCCTGGCAAAAACAATAGGGGCCTTGTTTAACCGGGCGACACCCCAGCCGGAATGAAATTTTGTCATGTTGTAGCATCATTTAATATTGTGGCTTAAGCCAATAAGAATACAATTTGGTCAGCTAAATCCCAAACTGCGAGCCCATCCTTCTCCACATTCCTTTAAAGGCTATGTGGAGGTTCCTCTCAGTTATACAGCTTTGACCCTTAAGCACCTCCTTGTTTAATCCTTTATCCAAGTATAGGCAAGCAAAGTTTGTGCATCAAATATCTAATTTCTTAGCATCTTTAACTGAATTTATAAACAGGTGAAAAAACTTTCAATCTTTAGCTCTAATCCACAGTATTTTAATAATAAGATGTTACACCTTTTCACTTCTTACATATTGGAATTCTATGACTTCTGCATTACTTCAATGGGAATGAAGCATAATCGACTGTGAGAAGCAGTGATTAATACCCTTGGAGGGTAATGGATGGCAATGTTGTAGCCAATGGACGAGTGTAGCCAATGAAGTTCTAATTGAGGCTCAGCTATTGCTGTTACCCTTCTACCATGATCAGAGTTTTAATAGCTCAATAACACCTTATCCCTACACTGTCCTCTACAGATAACGGGGAAGATAAAAAGCATTCTTGCTTCGCCCCTTTAAGCCAGTCCTTATAATAAAAATAAAAAACTTTGGTATCTCTTCTGGGTCTGGCTCCCATTGATAATATTTATTAATCTGTGTCTCCAGGCTTGCTTGCTTCCTGGGGAGTAGAGGTTCTGCTCAGTGGCAGGCTCTTGCCTGTCACTGAATGGAGCCACCACCGAGTTTCCTGTTCTGGAGTCATTCAGGTCAGGAGTGATGAGCTAGTAGTGATTCTTCAGGGTCACTCAGTGAGATTTAGAGCGATCTGGTAGATAACTCAGAATTTTTGGAGTGGTATCCCAGTACTTTAACATACCACAATGAAGGTTGAAATCAATCTGAATAGTGGCCCTTCCCATAATGAATAGCATTACGGGATACTAAGACAATTAATGAAGTCATTGGCCTCTATATACAAATAACCTAGTTGTGAAGATACTTCATGCACTAACCTTGTTTACTTACAGTTGGATAAAGGATTAAACAATACAATTTCTTGGCATCTTTAATTTAATTAGGATAAAAATGAATATTACACTGAAAAGAACAACATGTAAAAAAGTTTTAAACAGAATTAAAGTTTTTATAGGTAAACTGTAGACTCATTTATACAAACATTATCTAAGAAAAAATAAAATAATTTGAACCAAACCAAGAATCAAACCTTGCCATCTCAGGAGGAAGCTGAAGAAAAACTAATTCAGCTAGGAAGGCATGTGGTGAAGTTGTTGCAAGGATAGCAAAATAAGAACACATCATGGCAGAAACAAGAAGCTAAACAAGCAGTCCTGGAAAAAAAGAAAGCATACTGAAAGCTCCTAGCAAATAAGTTGGCAGATGTCCTGAGGGAATACAGATAAAAATGTAAGAAAGCAAAGATATGTGTAAAAGCAGCTAAACAAAAGTGAAGGGAAGACTTCAGTAAGAATACAGAATATCAAATAGGTGGAAAAATGTTCTGAAGGCTATTGAAAAAGTTTACAAAGAGTACTGTAAAAGGGATCAAAGATGATAAAGTTAACATGAAAACTGAAGATGAGGATATCCTAGATGTCTGTAATAACTGACCTGGTTGGACGAGTGATAGTATATCCGCTCTCCAACCAACAGATCATGGGTTCGAATCCCACTGTGGGCATGGATGTCTGTGACTGTTTTTAGGTGGGAGATGAATTTCATCACTCAGTGTGAGACCACGCCCCTAATAACTGGAGGCCTGTAGTAGCTTGAAAAAGTTCCATGTCTGGTCTCTAGAGCAGGGTTTCTGGACTATAAATAAATAAATAAAAACCATAGAAACTAATAAAAATGAAAAAAAAAAAAAAAAAAAAATCCTTATCCACCCACAGCACACATGTACTATAGGTCAACAATTAACCTTTCGTGAGTGGGAACCACATAAAAAAATAAAATAAAAAATTACTTCAAAAGACTGTCAAATAAAACAAGCAATGACAGAACTGTAGTAGAAAATTTTTAAGATAAATGCAAAGAGGAGTACATATCAATACTTGAGGTAGAAAGAGTCATCAAAAACTTGAAACGTGGAATGGCAGTTGGAGTATATGATATTCAACCAGAAATTCTCAAACGGAGTATAGAACAGTTTTGGCATGGCCTACGCTGCACAATTCAGATGGCCTAGCCAGAGCTTCAAATTCCAGATGATTAGAGCAAGGCTCACAGCAATCTATAAAAAAAGGAATAAAGCTGACTGAATGTGAGAATTGCAGAGTAATTTTTCTACTAAGTGTTCTAGGTAAGATTTATGCAAGCATACTTGAAAAGATGCAGAGAAAAATTGTGGAAGAGAATCTTGAAGAAGAACATGCTGGGTCTCCAGGATTCTCTAACTAAATTGAATAAGAGACCTGTAACAAATCTAACATGAAAATTAGCAATAAAAACCCAAGATATGAAAATCTGCTGCATTCTCAACAGAGAATCTATAGAACAAGTAAAATATTTCATCTACTTAGTCATTGTTTTTAATGAAGATTGCAAATTAAATAAGGAAATAAACAACAGAATAAGAAAATTTGATATAATGGGTAGTCAGTTTAATAAATTTATATGGAATAAGAGAGAAATTAGTCAACACTAAATTGGCAGTATACAAGGGAGTATTCATACCAGTTTTAAGTTATGGATCTGAGAGCTCTGAGAAAAATTATGGGCCTGAACAGTTGCCATCAATAGCAGAATCATATTAAAAATTATGACAATGGGAAGGAACTCAAAAACTGTTCACATTCAGGAATGTGTGAATAAACCTAATCTACAGTAGTATGGTTATTTAAACAGAATGGGAGAAGAAAGGAGCAAAATGAGTGTTTGATGCCAAGATGGTAGGAAGAAGATCCAAAGGAATATAATCAAGGTCTAGTTGGATTGATTTGGTCAAAAGTGCCTTAAAAGAATGAAATGTTAGCTACAACAATATTGGAGTGTTGACAAGTAATAGACTAATTTGGAGGAAAATTGTTAATAGGAGATTAATAATTATGTGATAGCACTACAATAATTATATTGTAGTGCTATCATAGCAGCCTGAATACTCCTCGAGGGTACATATCAGGAAATTGATGAACTAAAGAATAATATCTTATTCATTCAACATATATTTAACTAATTTATTTAACAAAACTAACTGAAATATGGTACTAACTGTTTCTCCGCCAAGAGTCTGAAGACCAGTGTATCTTTTATCTAACTATGAAAAAAAAAAAAATTCACAACATAAGGAATCAAATTTTGATCATTTAGAGTACTTCTAAGAAGAAAGTATACTACAAAGATTACTTCAAATTATGCCTCAATATAAGAATAAGTAAGGAAACATTACAGAGAATCATAAAAATGGTGCATTATTCATTGTATAGTGGCATTATTCATTATTACTGAAATTAATCTGGAACTGTTCTGAATATGAACTATAATCATAATAATTTTGCTTTTCCTGATTTTGCCATTAAAACAATCCAAATGAAATGACTAATAAATTTAATAGTGAACTCACATTTCAAATTTCAACAAATTCTATCAAATCATGGAGGAATTGTGATATTTTTTTCAACCTTTTGCCAGTAAAAACAGAATCA
This sequence comes from Typopeltis vanoorti, assembly GCF_054136105.1. Classification (NCBI taxonomy): domain Eukaryota; kingdom Metazoa; phylum Arthropoda; class Arachnida; order Uropygi; family Thelyphonidae; genus Typopeltis; species Typopeltis vanoorti. Next base: position 7,338,922 of record NC_143570.1, read on the forward strand.
TAATGAGAACAAAAATTATCATCAACTAGTTATCTAACAGCAGTTACAGAATACAAATTACATTAGATGAAATAAACACAAACTTAACATGCTTTTATAAATGTTTTTTTATATAAAGTTTAAAACTATTTAAACTTTGTAATCAGCTGAATATCAATAGTTCAAACAGAAAAAATTGGTGAATTTTCAAATGTTGATATTTCATTTTTGAAGGAAGTATCATGGCATCTAAGACAAATTAATGTTTTCAAAGAGTTTTGTGAAATGGTGATACTTGTAGAAAAATAAATCCAACAGATGTGTTAAGCATTAGTGCAGTTTATGAAATTTCAATGTTTTAGATGTCCTGTATGCAAATAATTTTATTTTACCCAATTTTGACACTACATTATACTCTAAGTGACACAACTTGAAAAATTTTAAGAGATACTAAAAGATATTTTTTTTTTTTTAAATTCCACCTGGCTAGTGCAAAATGATTAATATCAGTTGGAACTCATTTTGATGAATTTTGTAAAGAGAAATTGATTCTACTGAAACCAAAATTAAAGCACAGACATTCTAGCATACATCTGATATCCAAAACTTTAATGAATTTCAACTTTATATTAAATTATATTTTTATATTATTAACTTAAGCAGGTGTGCTTGAAAAGTAATTTTCAGCATATAATACTACTATAATGTAAATCCACAGTAATCCAATTTTTTTTCCTTCTCAACATCATATATAAAGTGATATTTAAAGGAATTCATTAAATCATAATATATTTTTTCCAATTAATGCATGAGCAATGATGTTTACTGTTTGTTAACAAATGTAGGTCATATTTAGATACTGTTAGACATTAATCAGTGCAAAATATAGGTTGAAGAGGTTAATTCTGATTTTTGTTTAAGCCATTTATTTTAATCTATTTCTATGTTGTTCCACCTTTTAAGCACAACACTAGCAAAGAATAAGTGTTGTGTGCTATATTTGTTATACTCAATAAATACACATTCCTAATTATATTGAGAAATACTGCAAAGTGGATAAATATTGAAGTTGCTTAAAAGGAACTTAACACAAAATTGCCACTTGAACAGAAAATGAAATCATTGCAAATACTTGAAGATGCCAACAAAGTTAGCAAAACAAAAAAAATTATATATATATATATATATATATGACTACTAATATTAACTCGGCGTTGGGATATGTTCATTTTATATAAACAGACTAAAAATACGAGAATTATAACAAATTGAGATTTATTTGAAACACATCATGTTTCGTCGGGATCGACTTCATCAGGCGTTAAGAACATAGAAAGTTATTATAAGACACTGAAAACATTAAGACACTCTAAAGCTATAATATTCGACTGTAAATTACAGTTATTATGAACTTGAGCTATAGTCCGTGTTAAAGTTCTATTGTTGTTGTACACTTGTGCGTGTGTGGAACCACGAGATCTCCAGTATCTGATAGTAGAGCTGAAAGAGTCAGGCAAATTATTGCTGAGATTATTGTTCATATGAAGAGGGTCCAAGGTGATTTCTTTTGACTCGACAATGCGGCAATCTACCTCACTGTGGCAAATGTGTAGGTTTGAAGTTGTTGTCCAATTTACTTCATGTTGGCGGCTTTCGTTGTTTGTGTTTATTGAAAACAAGACATGGCCTGATAGGGCAGTAGCTCTGGTTCTCTTGTAAGCAATGTCTCTCTGGTGTTCCTCGAGACGTAGGAGGATAGATTTCTCCGTTTGGCCATAGTAAGGTTTTCCGCACTCCTACGTCTTGAGGAACACCAGAGAGACATTGCTTACAAGAGAACCAGAGCTACTGTATATCATGCAGTTTCAGTATGAAATATTTGTGCTATTTTTTTAAATTAAAGTTACTTACTGTGTCTAATGTGTTTTGTCTCTCTCTCATACCATGCCAGAGATTCCATTAAAATTATCCCCATTTTGATATAGCCAGTGAGCAAACACCAAGCTCACTCTTTATAGCAAACTACTGAAAAGTCCACATATATACTAAGTCCCCTCAGAAGCACAACATTATTCCAAAGGAAATTTGCCTACATCAAGCTACCCAATTCTTGTGGGTCTGCTATAGTGAGAGTTGAATTGCATCTATACAATGATAATGCATTATGGCACTATAAACGCACGATATGTGATAACTATATGGTCAAATTTTCATAAATGAAATGCTTAAATAAAAATTTTTGTTAGAGCAAACACTGCCAAATCAAATTACCAGAAAGGTCTAAACAAAGTCTCACATGCATGCATACTACTGTTCATTATAAACAAACTATTTCTGTGTCTCCCTATTAGCTTGATATAGTGACAATCAAATGTATGAGTGAGTGAGTGTGTGTAATATATAAAGGGTGATCATAATTAAAGAGGTGTTCAAAGCCCTGTAGCAACAAAATGCCAACGAAATTCAACCAAACTTGGTGTAAGTATACCTCTGAAACATGGGGTTTTTGATTTACAGAAAAAAAAAAAAAAATGCACAATTCTGCCACCAGCAGATAATTGGTACTAGAATCACATGATATTTGCATGATCTCACTGTTTCTACTGACAAGCTGGTGAATATAAGGAAGACTGAAATGGATATGTGTCATTCTGATAAGACTGAAGTGCTATGGATCTCACCTTACCGGAAAGGAATATGCATTGTGGTCAAGCTTTACTATCAACAACGCTGTAATGCTAATGATAGGAGAAAAAGTTCAGTGACAATAACAAATCTTAGAAAAATGACTTCAGAATGTGAAAATCAGATCTTTAGCAGTGGGGCCAAGAAGAGGCAGATCATTCCTCAACAAGTTGATAAAGGTGTCGCTGCACATTGTAGAACATGGAATGAATAATGCACAAGGGGTCCAGAAGTACTCAGGCAATATCAAGGCAATTGGACATGCCATACTCAACTGTGTAGAAAATCGTGTGTCAAATGCTGAGGTTTTTCCCCTACAAGATCTCCCATATTCAAGCTTTGCTTCATAGTGATGCAAAAACTCAACTGCAGTTTGTCCTGATGTTCTCAGCTCAAATGGAGGTGGATGATGCATGGCCATGGAAGATCATGTGGAATGATGAGACACATTTTTTATCTAAATAATAGTTAACTCACACAAATGCTGCGTTTGGACTAGGAATAACCCTCATGTATTCCATCAGACCCTTTTACACACACCGAAAGTCACTGTGGTGTGGTTTCACTGCATCATTTATTATTGGTCCAAACTTTTTCAAAGGACTTTGCCCAACAGGACCAGTGACTTGTACTGTCTCTGCTGTTAGGTATTGAGGAATGCTGCACAACTTTGTTGTTCTGCAACTGCAGCAACAAGTGACTTGTACTGTCTCTGCTGTTAGGTATTGAGGAATGCTGCACAACTTTGTTGTTCTGCAACTGCAGCAACAAAGATGCCTTGTTTTTATCATATGCAAGCATGCAGAATAGAGCACCACCTCAAAATGGATTGTGGTACAGCGAATGTTACGAAAACACTTCACAGAACACATGAGTGATGTCATGCATTTCCCACAGTATGACCACCTCATTAACCTGATCTCAACCCCTGTGACTTTTGGTTGTGGAGCCATCTGATATGTGTAGTGCATGAATTCTAGCCATTACTGTTTAATTAATCCCAAACCATGCACTTATTGCAACAATGTCCTGTGATAGCAGAATTGTGTACTATTTTTTATCTTCTGTAAACAAAAACTCTATGTTCCAGAGTGTACTTACACCAATTTGGTTGAATTTCCTCTAATACATTTTTTGCTACAGAGCTCTGAACACTTCCTTTTTAATTAGAAAAAATCAAATTAATAAATGCTCAGCAAAACATATTTAAGAAGCAAAGTATTCATAAAGAATCGGTTGTTCATGCTAGTTATGCCATAGTGGAACTGGTGGCGAAAGAAGGAAGGCCTTATACAGATTCAGAATTTATTAAACAATGTTTATTAGCTGTAATTGAACACATATGCCTAGAATAGAAGACTGTTATTTCAAGATATTAGTTTATCTGCCAGGACTTGTACAAGGTGAGTAGAATAAGTCGGTACCAATTTATTTGAGCAGCTTAAATTTAAAGCAAAATCAATTTATTATTATGCTTTGACAATGAATGAAAGTACTGATGTAACATACACTGCGCAGTTAATGATATTTATTTGGGGTGTCAATAGTGACTTTAATGTTCATGAAGAATTGGCCAGTTTGTGTACTACAACTGGCAATGATTTGTTCATAAAAGTAAAAGAAACTATTGATTCTTTAGAATCGGAATGGAAAAAATTAAAAAGTGTGACAACTGATGGTGGAAGAAATATGTGTGGCTCTAACATCAGTGTAGTTGATTGAATTTGTGTGGAATTACAGAATTTAGTTATGATAATCCAATGGTGTTCCAGTGTATTATTCATCAGGAAGCACCTTGTTGCACAATTTTATCATCAACATGACATCATGATATCAACTGTAAATTACATCCGACGCAACGGTCTGAAACAGCACCAATTTCAAGAATTCTTGATAGAAATAGAATCAGAATACAAAGATGTTATCTACTACTCCGCTATTAGATGGTTAAGTAGAGGTGCTGTGCTAAAAAGATTTTTTAATTTACATGAAGAAATAGATATTTTCATGACGGAACACGAAAATAATTTCCCACAACTATCAGATAAAAAATGGATTATGTCTCTGGCATTTATGGTGGATATTACAATGTACCTTAATGAACTTAATTTGAACCTGCAGGGCCAAGGTAATAAATTACTAGCAGAACTGCTTTCTGACATAAGTTTTTGACAGCAAACTATGTCTGTTGAAGAAACATATGATGGAAGAAAATCTACATCATTATATATGTTGCAAATCTGCATTTACAGTTGGATGGCAAACACAAAAGGAAACTTTTGTTGGTATTATTGAAGATTTACAAACAGAAATTTCAACAAGACTTGTGGATTTTCATAAAAATAGCATTGAAATGTAATCATTTTTGAACCCTTTTAATGTCAACATTGATGACGTACCAAACCAACTACAGATGGAAGTTTTGGAATTACAACACAATGAAACATTAAAGAACCCATTTTCGTTAGAAAATATCCAAAAATTTTATCAATGCTTACCAAAAAAATTTGAAGGATTAATCAGTTTCACAAAGAAGATGATAGTCACATTTGGAAGTACATACATTTGCGAACAGGCATTTTCTGCCACAAGTTTTAAAAAAAAATAAATTTCCTTCTCGACTGACTGATGAACACTTGCATGGTTCGATTCAAATTTGCATCTCAGGTTATAAAGTGGATACAGATAATTTGGCTAAGGGAAAACAATCACAAAAGTCACATTAAGAAGGGAGACACACATATTGTGATGCATAAACTATATTACTTTGTTTTTAAGTGATAATAATTTTTCATCGAGTTTCATATCTCTTTCTTTAAATATTTCTGTGTTTTTTAAGATTGATATAATAAAAACTGATAACTTAAGTATTTTTTTCACTTACTATTTTCTCTTAATTAAATGCTTGCAGCCCGATTATTAAAAATAAAAGTTGAATGTGGCCCATGAGTCTGAAAAGGTTGCTGACCCCTGCTATAGAGCATGGTCAAGAAGTAAAATACCACCAATTCTCTTGCTCCCTCTCATAACACAAGTTGATATCCTATCCCATACAATTCCATGGCTATATTCACAGTAAGATTTCATACTAAGTACCTCCAGTTCATTGACCTCCATTCTCACATCAGCCCCTGTTACATCTGTCAACTCCATGTGGATGGCACACACACACACCCTCACAAAATGATCACTCAGTAATTCAACTATTCCTTCCACTTCTGTCATACCCAACTATAACTGTACTTCATTTAACCTCACCATGGAATGAAAGCATTTTCTGATCATAAACTTGCCACTCTTTCCTTCATATTTCCAATACATATTTTTTTTTGGCAGATTTTTTGTTACTGATGCTACTTATTTAAATTCCACCTCATTTATCCTCATGACCCTAAGAACACAGACTATCATCAACTGCTCCCTTGATTATTTCATTCCATGATAAGGTTAAATGAAGAACAGTTATAGCAAGGCAATCTCAATGGATGCTGATGGTTGGGTATGACAGAAGTGGAAGGAATAGTTGAATTACTCAGTGATTCAGCTAGTAATTCCTTATGCCAGTACATTGCTCCAAGCTATCTTCTATGTTTGTTGTTAATCATCAGATCTGTAATCCACATGCACCTCTTCTTAAATGAAAATGATGCATGCCTAGCCATCTCCCACATCAAGACTGCATTGATCACTTTCTCCCCTGGTTGGACAAATCCTTTGATGCTATCACCAGATCCAGCACTTTCAACCACTGGTTATCAGTTTGTAACTTTATGTTATGATGGATCACTAATTATCTCTTAGTAGGTGCAGCCATTTCTTATCTCTTAAAGTATTATTATCTCTTACTAAAATTCATTGCTGTCCTTTCCCAACAGGTGAAGTCTTCCAGCACTCATTTAATTAATATAGATATTCATTTAATACAGAAGCAACCAACTATATAATTTGCCCTACTACCATCTATCATATGCCAGATAACCTCAAATGCACTGCCCTCCCAAGTCTTTGCCTTTCTGCTGAACTTCTATCCTTGTTGGATACAATTCTGGCATCATCAACAACAATACTACCCATTTCTGTTTTTTCTTTCTCTCACTCTGAAAATGCTAAACCCTTTACATTCTATCCCTATATCTCTGAAGGTCAGGTCCTGAATAATCTATTTAATTTTGTAAGACATTTCGAGGTAGAATTTAAATTATATTTATGAAGCATTTTGCTTATTTTTTTTCAAATAATTATTTTACAGTGGCCAAGTGGTTAAATGTGCCTGCTCTCCAACCAAAAGGCTGTAAATCTGAATCCTGTCATAGGTATGGATGTTTGTGATTGTTCTTATGTGGGAGATCTGAGGTTGAAGTGGCAGCTCTGTTTATTGGAGGCCTGAAGCTTGAAAAAGTTCCATTTTTGGTCTCTAGAGCAGAGTTTCCGGATTATGTAAATAAATGAAAAACTATATAAATATATATTTTAAAAAAAAATCCTTAGCTCGCCCACAGTACTAATGCGCTACAGGCTTACAAACTTTCATGAATAGGAGTGATATAAAAAAAAATGTAACAAATAGCTACGATTATTTGCAATTCATTTTTAGAGCTTGCTCATCAGAACAGATCATTATTCCTTTTTTTTTAATTTTTTTTAAGACCACATAATGACTGCTAGTCATTTTCTCATTTTTCTTGTTGAGTGGTGGTAAAAGTGTAATGTTCATGTATTGACTTGCATTTGCAGGCTTTAGGGAACAGTGGATGATACACCACATTTTATTTTTTTAATAAATTAGCCAACCTGTATATTTCTTCAGAGTGAGAAAATAATTGATTTTGTAAAAGCAGAAAATTCTAGTGAAAAAATTTATTCCACTAACTCTTTTACCAGCATAAAGAAATTTATGAGTTTATAACTTAACACCATCAACCAAAATAAAAAAAATAGGATAAGAAATAAACAAGGATAAATAAATAAACAAAAAAAGCAAAACATAGGATAAGAAATCTCTACTTCGAGGTGGATTTTTTCAATGGAACCACTGCGGGAGACACTGTGGATGTATCTGATTTTCATTCAGGTACACCATATTTTATTTTTTTAATAAATTAGCCAGCCTGTATATTAAACAATCTCATAAAAAAATTTGGAAAGAGAATGTAATATAATTAAATATATTTCATTTCTTTCTGACCTCCATTTGCAGAAATGTAATAAATTTTTTGTAATACTATGTCGTGAAATTTAATTTATTATTATAATGAACATAACTTGTCTCTCATCTCCACAAAGAGAATAAAAATTATCTTATTAAATCATTTTATAAAATTCTGAAGTTATTAAATCAGTTTGTAACTTCATAACAAACATATAATGAAGTTTGTAACCTCATCGTTGTTTCATAACAGCGATGAAGAAAGTACGGAGATAACATATGACATCAGGTTCAAGAACTGCACCTAATTTCAATTTATATATATCAAGAAATGATCATTCTTTCACTTTAATAGACTAAAATGTATAGTAACTGTTTTTTCTTACCTGAAAATTTATTTTATACATTGTTTTATCCAATCAATATATTTTATCCATACAAGGAACATGCCTTTAAGTGTAACCAGCAGTTTGAAGCAAGCGTGTACATGCACAGACATTCAGAAAGAAGTAGCATAACTTTTTAGCAACAGCTGTGAAGATGTTTTGTTGTTGTGGAGACTGGAATGAAAATGTGGATTCCTTTATAAGAGAGGGGAGAGAGTAAAAAGTTAAAGAAACAGAATCAGATGCCTATAGATTTATCTGATTCTTTGAAATGATGAATTACCACCAAAAGATAAAAATCTAGAAGGCCTTTAATATTGTTTTAACAGTAGTACATCCTGGAAAAAGTGATAATTTGGTCCACTATTTTTTTCCTTCTTTTTTCATTCTGAGTTTGCTATCAACAGATGAGAGTGAAGACAGAATATAGGCTGTCTTCACTCTCATCAAGGCTATTTTAAGTGAAGATATATAAATTAAGAAGCTCCTGTAAGACAGGTTTTTTATTTTATTTTTTTATTTATTAAGCATTTTTTTTAGATTAGTTAATGTATTTTTACTACACTACATTTTTTGGTGATTTATTGTATTTAATACATTTGCTAATATATTTTATGACATACTGTTAAATTAAAATAATTTTTAAAAATGGCACCAAACACACACAGCAGAATGATACAACAGCATCAAAAGCTAAAGATGATGATATAATACGGAATCTGTATAATATGAAAAAATTAACATATGGCATTTCCAGATTAAAAGGAATTATCAGACAATTGATCAAGGAGTTAGAGAAAGCAGAGAAATGCTTACAAGAACTAAGACATGATAAAAATAAGGAGAACTTGTAAAGTATGGAAATTTCTAAGTTATCAATGAATAACAACAACAATAATGATGAAGTGAGTGAACTAAAATGTAATAAAAAAATAAGTATGGTGGTACAGTGATTTGATAATTAAATTTACACTTGTGCAAATTATCCCAATGGTACTAAATAAGTACTTATTATGGGCAACTTAAACTATCCAAACATTCATTAGGCAGCAGAGAAAACTTATAAGAATGAAGGAGAATTTATTGAGCTGTTGTGAGACAACTTTCTCAAATAGCATGTGAAAGAAGCAACTCAAGCTAAAGAGTGTCAGATTTGATCATAGTGTCAGAAGGGCATCTTAGTTAAGAATGAGACTTCTTTGCTGCCAGTTGGTGAGAATAATCAAGCAGTACTAACCTGGGAAATAGGCAACTATATGGATGTTCCAACTATGACATATTACATACTGAACTATAAAGCTGGAAATTATGGCAAATTCAAGAGAAGACTTTCTTTGGCCCCATGGTATCAGCTATCAAATAGGAAAGATATTGGCAGTACATGGGGAAGCTTTAAAAAATATGCTTATCTGAATGTATTCCAGAGTTTGAAGAATAAATAGGTTGGGAATGATATGGATGTGCAATCATTAAGCAAGATGATGTAGAAGGAATATAATCAGAATAAGAGTGAGAGGAATTATGAAATATATAAAGCACAAGCCAGAAAAGTTAGGAGCATTGTATGGAAAGAAATTGGCTGTGCTAGCTAAAGGAAACCCAAAAGAATTTTATCATTATGCTGCATGTAAAAGAACAAAAGATTGCAGAAGAATAACTTTACTGCAGACAGTGCCCTTGTGTCAGAAGTAGATACAAATGTTCTAATAATAAGTGCTCACTTCAACTAAGATCTATCAACCTGGTGCACGTAACACAGTGTATGGCAAACCACTACACTGGAAGAAGAGACAGAAATACACAAGAAAGATTCTAGAGCCATTGCATAACACGGAGAGATGGACTTACTATGAAGCTTGAGTTTCATGACTCCCTAAATTCAAGAATTCCAGTAGCTACCCCAAAATCCACCAAAATGAGTGAAAGTTCTAAAGTCCAATCCAATTCTTTCTCTTGTGCATTGCCAAAATTTCCTTGTGGTTCATAGTCTTATGAGTCATTTCATGATGTACATATATAATACCTTCATTGATACATTGACAATTAACTCTTTGCATTCTCCATGGCAGAGAATATAGAAAATTAGCCTGTTGTATCCATCCACAATGGGCACCTCTATGCCACGAGAATGAATTTGATAAACTAACCACATATACATGGCACTGATTTACCTTTATGATTTCTTGGTAGAAGGAAATCACCTGAATAAGTATTTACTACTGAGTTTCTCTTACACGGCAAATGAAAGTAAATATTCAATAAATGTTAAAATGTAATGAAATGTACTTGATCTAATCTCAGCTTATCAGACGGCTCTTTTAGTTTTATAATTTTTTTTATTTTTTACATTTTTTAGGGAAATTATCAACAATGAGCAAGTGATAGTATCTCAGTGGATGACAAAAAAATGAACTAAAAGAAAGATCCAAAGATGTTTCAAAATATATTAAAAAAAATCTTAATTTTTTTACAATGGAAATAAGATCTTGCAGTGAAGAAAATCACAATGTAGACAATGCCAGCAGAATTCAACAATTTGTTGATGGTGAAGAATAATAAACACCTATGATTATTCAAGCAAGTCAGCATAATGAAAAAAATAACATGAATGAGAAAGAGCAGATTTCTAACACAAAACAAATCACAGCCAATAAATATCAGCATCAGTTTCATTTTCATGTAGTCCGCGAAGTTAGCCTAGTGGCTTTGCAACCATATGCCTGGGGAAGGAGTGTCCTAGGTTCGATTCCCATCAACGACGTGAGGAGCTCAAGGATCTTCCTCAGCCATAGCCAAGTTAGCCGGTCTTGGGCATGGACAGCAGTTTTTTCCGCCAGTTTATCTGGTGTTTTTCATCCTGCAAGCAGGCAAACTGGTCGAGGACACACATGGATTACAGTCAGGAATACTGACCCAGCCATAGGTCCGGTTCCAGAGCCCAGATAAAATTTGGGGGGGGGGGGGACTAGATGGTACCGTGAACTCCCATAAAAAGGGGGAATGCTGTATTATCACACAGAATTTATTTTATTTTATTTTCATGTATCAGATGATTTTGATAAGTACTATGCAAAATGACCTGTCACAATTGATAATAATTTCATACAATACTGTTTATTGAAAGACATTAGGTTTTTTAAAAATCATAATGCAGATAATGTTTACACAGAATCAAACAGAACTTATACAAAAATGCAAAATTAAATGTTTAAAATGTTTAAAAAATAAACTTATTTATCCAAAACAGTTTATGAAGAATTGATTGAAATCATGGGAAAACATGTGCAAGATAAAAGATGAAATTATGAATCAAATTAGCAATTCAAATATAAATACTACTCTATTATTGCTGACTCTAACACCAGATGTGACAGACCTAGGTAGTTGGCAATTATTGTTCGCTATTGCCATAATGGAAAACCACACGAGCGATTTTTAACTTTTTCACCAATTGAAAACCATGCATCTATGACTTCGTTTAACAAAGCTAAACAAATTATGGGTGATTGTAAACTGCCACTGGACAACATTTGTGGTCAAAGAGCAGGAAGCACCCCTTAAAAACATTAATAACTATTAATTTTTAATTCTATTTTGCCTATTTTTATTTAGGAGTATCCCTTTTATGGGCTGATGTCATGGGCTTTTCACTCAATTTTTAGGGCATTACTGATGTTTTAAAGATATAGATATATGAAGAATATAAGGAAGGAATAATTGTGAATAGGATGTTCCTGGTTGTCATCTTATTGAGTGGCATCCGCCATATGGTAATATTATTGAAGTATGACTGAAAGGAGGGGGGGGTTGGAAATGTGGAGATAGAAAGATGTAGGAGAACTGCAGGTAAGACACAAGGTATGTCTTACCCGTGAAATTTAAACCAGGGTTTTAAGGGTGGGTGGTGAATTCTTTGGGAAGAATGAAAGAGAAATTTTATGGGAAAGGAGGAGGATAGAATATGAAGAAACAAGACTAAGGGTTCACCGCACAAAGAATAGGTTCATAAAAAATTCATCCCCCACCCTTAAAACCCTGGTTTTTAAATTTCACATACCTTGTGTCTTACCCACAATTCTCCCACATCTTTCTATCTCCACATCCCCCCCCTTCCTTTCAGTCATACTTCAGTAATATTGCCATATGCCAGATGTCGCTCAATAAGATGACAACCAGGAACACCCTATAAAGGTATGTCCAATATTATTCCTTCTTTATACTCTTCATATATCTATCTTTAAAATATCAATAAAGCCCTAAAAATTAAGTAAAAAGCCAACATCATAAAAGGAGTACTCCTAAGCAAAAATAGGCAAAATAATCATAAAATTAATATTTATTTAGAGTAACATGGAAAAATTTCCAGAAATAATATCTATTAATAAATACTCCAACTATGCAGCCCATGTGCAGCCGATTCACTCATTCTAGGAGAAAAACTGTCTCAACAGTACTTGAAGTTGTTGACTATGTCAGTATTTTTTAAGAGTTGAATGTTTTCTTTTCGGGTTCCCCTTGTAGATGGAGTATTTTAAACATGTATGCCAATTTGGATTTTTCATTGAAAAATTTAAGTATGATGAGATGGTCTGCATGTTATGAAGGCTGTACGAGCTGTTAAGAATAGGTACAACAGCATCCAAACCCTGAAATATATTTCTGAAGACTCAGAAGAAAAGCCTGAGTGCAAATGAGATACAAAAAAATTGATTTAACAAATTGTCAAAACTGGAATATGCCATTTTAACAATAGTTTGGGAAGAAGTGTTTGGAAAAGTTCAACAAAACAAGCAAGAATCTACAAATCCTGGGTTTGATGTATATGTATGATGCATTATATTATCATCTTTACTTTCATTTGTTAAATAACTTAGAAAAACTTCAGATCAAAGAACTGCAGACAATGAAACAAAAGCAAAAAATGAGTGAAGAAATAAACACAAATTACTCTGAAATCATGAAGCGAAATGTCGCAAACAAATTTTCTGATGGAACAAATAGCAAGGATTCGTTAAGAGGAGCTGACAAATTTAGAGTAGAAGACCTAAACAGACTCATTGACTGTTTGATAATCCAGTTAAATATGAGGACTGACTCATATGAGCAGATTGGAAGAAAATTTAAGTTGTTTTCAGATTTAGTTCAAAATTCTGATGCTGACAAGATCAGTGCAATAGTCTTGCAATATTTCCTTTTACAATGAAGACTGATGAAAAATTGCTGAATGAGTGCTGTCAAACTTGGGCAAAGCTAGCAGGAACAAGAAATGCAATGCTCACAAATTCTCCAACTCATTTACGAACAACACTTAACTGGGCTTTTTCCATATTTGTTAACTTTTAAAGATTTATATGATTCTACCAATTACAAGCTGTAAAGCAGAGAAAAATTTCTCAAAGCTTTCATTTATTAAAAAAAAAAAAAGTCTCATTCTGCAGTGGTTGAAGAGAGATTGAACTATCTGAGTATCTTATCAACAGAAAATAACATAGCAAGGAGACTATCATAAGACGAGACTATTCTGGAATATAGTGCTAGAAAATGTAGAAAAAAGAATATTGTGTAGATATAGTCATATAATATCAGCAGTTTACTAGAATAGACCTAAAAAACAGATAACATCATTTGTCTTTCTGTTGCTTTTAAAAGTGCCCCCCCCCCCCACCTCCAAGAATTGAAACTTCATGGTCCCCAAAATGCTGATCCACCACTGACATTGATAAGAATTCAACAATAAGGACAAGTGTGGGATATCAGCAAATATGTTTAAAAGAATGTTCCCAAACTGACCTTTGACATATTTGTAGAATTAAACTCACAGCTCAGGAAAGATCTCGCAGAAATGGAAAATAATGTACGATAATCTCACTGCAGAAGGGTGGTACAAAAACTGGTGTGTCTATTGACTATCAGTATCCCTGGAGTGACTGAGAAAATTTTAGAGAAGTTGGTAAGAACTTGCATACAGAAATGGGTTGACAAACAAATTATACTTTGCAAAGAACAGCACAGGTTGATAAAAGGGAGGTTATATCTCAACAATTTGTTCCTATTTTATAATAATGTTACAGGTGAGTTGGATAAAGGGGATGGATACACTATGATAGTGCTGGACTTTACTAAGATTTGTGATAGGATACCACATGAAAGGCTGTTGCATTAACTAGAAAATATGGGATTAGAATATAAACTTTTGACTTAGATAAGTGGGTGTCTTATGGACAGGCATCAGAAAGCAGTATGTGGTGGACGTCAATCTACCAGGTTTAAGGTGACCAGTTGTGTGGCCCATAGATCAGTACTTGAATCACTGTTATTTAAGGAAGAGCTTAACAGGAGATCTTCAATTGTTTATTGATGATGCAAAGACAGGCAGGAAAATCAGAAATGCTACTAATATACATCATTTACAGTGTGATTTGAATAGGCTGGAAGTGTGGGCAAACAGTAATGGTCATCAATTCAATCTTTATAAATGTAAAGTTATGAATTTTGGTGTGATGAAATATCCAACAGTATATTATATTCGATTATGCTTGAAGAAACTGATATGACCAAATCTGCACCCTATAGTCCAAGTTAGGTCATATCGAGAGACAAAGTGACCTCCTCATCCTTCATGTCAGTATTCGTTTCAACATTATAGTTATCCTCTGAGTTGTGTGTGCAATTTTTGCAATGTGATCTTTGAATTTCAACTTCCTATTCATCATAGGAATAGGAAGTTGAAATTCAAAGGCTGCAAAGAAGTTGAATATGGAAAGGCTGCAAAGAAGAGTATCAAAGATGATATTAAGATTATTGAGAATATGCAGACTGCAAACATTGGTGGGCATTAAAAGAGGAGTGATATGATAAAAGTTTACAAACTTATAAGAGGGTGTTATAGGATATCAGCTGATATAAATTTATATAAATATATATATTTTTTTATATGAAAGGTGGGGAGAAGACAATGTGGCATGCATGGAGATTAAGTTTGTGTGCAGTTAAGAAAGAGGTTGTATTAAATTAAATTATATATTATTTCTGAGATTAAATTTAAATATGTATATGTGAGAGAGAATGTGTATCTGTTATGAAATCTTTATAAACAATATTTTTATATTATATTTTTCTTGCATTTATAAGACCAAGATAAGAGAATATAAGAAATGAGATTTCAGAGGTTTGTGGAAACTAGTATTATTTTTTTAAAGTAAATATATTAAGTGACTGAAAAGAAGCTAAAAATATTCATAATATGAATCTTTTCAAGTGAAAAAAAAAAAGGACACATACACACACACACATATAAAAAATGTATATAGGCAGTTTCTGAGTTTATAAATTAATTTATTCCTAGTACATGCTCGTAAAGGGACAACTCATGAAGCAGAAATTTATTTCCCATAGATGTAATGTTAAAAAAAAAGGGGGTTATATTCTCAGCATTTGACCATAGTAATGTTAAAAAGAGGTCAACAAAACAACAGTTTATGTTTAAACAATGATTTATTCATCCAAAGAAATTACATTTTCGAAAGCATGAAAACATAGGATTTAAAATCAAGCAAATTATAAATCATTTGTTTCCAAGAAAGTGATTAGCAATATTGACAACCACTTCTGTTTCATTTTGTATGATGTCTGCTCTTCTTGAAATCCTTCAAACTATCAATAAACAATTATCAAATATTGAAATACCATATTTATAAATATTTGGCATCTATTTATTATGTTTAATGTTCATATTTTCGATTCTGTTGATACGCGAAGGGGGGTGGCCTCATAAACCTGAGAACTGCCTATATATATATATATTTTAAATACAACTTTTACTTTGGTGCTTGTTATAGAGAGCACTGACTGCACCAAGTTTCCAAGAAGTAGGGAGAGATGTAAATCCAATGTTGAATAAGAACTTTAGATTTACAAATTCTTCATTGTCTGAATGGTGATGAGAAAAAGAACTTGGAAGCACAATCCAAATACTTATAATGGTGATTAAACTTTCTCATCATGGCTAAATAACACTCTAGGTGAATTTTGCTCACATCATGTGAGACCACTACCCAGCTTAGTAAAAGCCAAAAATAGCTTGAAAAAAAAGTTCTATTTTAGTCTCTAGAGCAGGATTTCTGAATGGAATTTTGCCATTCCTGGTTAGAATTCACATTAAAAAAAAAATGACAACATCGTGTACATACACAAAATCCCAACTACAGTAAGAGAGCTTTTCTGAATGAAAGCAAAATGATCAAATTAAAATGGTTTAACCTCCCTGCTGGCCATGTGGATGAAATAGAGAGACCAAATTTACTTCTTATCATGTTATTCAATATATGTTACAGAATTGTATCCAGATTTAGCTGGACGTCTATAGACATCATAGCCAGTTGGGGGGTTAATCCACCATTAATTCTTATATCTGGTTCTGCTTAAGGAACAGCAGATGGCAAATATTACTATACTGAGGTCAAACTTAAATTAGCATTTCATCACGGGCAACTGGCAAACATTGATTTAAAAAATAGTTTAAACTAATTTAAATTAAACAAAACTTAATTAAAACAAATTAATACAAGTGGCATTAACTCAATGAATTACTGAGTCCTACTTCATAACTTTATTAATACTACAGTACTAACCAGTAAAAGTGTTTAGGATGAGTTTTATGTAGATAAGTTTTATATAGATGATAAATTTGTCACACAAGTACATCAAACAAAATGGAAATGCATTAATCAAATACAATAATCAATAGGAAAAATTATAACTGGCCATGATCTGCAGAAATGTTCATAAAGAATACTTTATATTGTCTCTGAACTTATAGTTCCCGTTGCTCCTTTTGCAATCTTTGATATAAAGAGATAAGCAGCAAAGCTATTATGCTATGAAGCATCCTAGATCAGAATGTATCTTTGACTGCAACTTTATCTTTTAATTAAAAATAAAATACACATTTAATGAAATGATCATATACATTGCCTACTTCTGTTGTACTTTTGGCAATAACAATCTTTAAAATTTAAACTGGAGATTGCAGATGGTAATGAACAAGTATCCTTTAGTGATAGGTAAAGAAGTAAGATGGAGCTCCATTGAATTTTAAAATTTAAACTGATATGAATAAAGGAGTCAAAAGCATAAAAACAACAGGATATTATTAAAAGATGGGCATAAATCTGGTAATGAATGATGTGCTATGATTAGCAAATACACTCTCTCTCTCTCTCTCTATGTTCACTGGGCATCTACAGATGCCGTATGGTCACTTCGATGCTCGGTGATGTTCCACACCAGACCTCGCCATGTAGTCCTGTTGTTTGCTTTTCTGGCAGCCTCAACTCTCTGAAGATCAGTCACTTCACACACGCCATCCATCCATCTCATTGATGGTCTACCCCTGCTTCTTTTTCCAGGAACTTTACCTTCTATTACTGTTCTGAGAAGTCCTCCTTCCATCCTTTCTATGTGTCCAAAATATTTTAACTTTCTTCTGTCGATATCCTTAAGGAGCCTTAAAGTTCTACTAATCTTTTCTAACACCCATTCATTTGTATGCCTTTCAGTATATGATATCCTCAGCAGCCTTCTGTAACACTACATCTCAAAAGCAGATATCCGTTTCTTATCTGACTTCTTTAGGTTCCAAGTCTCGCATCCATAAGTCGCTGTTGGAAAAACAACTGCATCTAAAATCTTCAACTTTGTTCCCATGGAGATAGATCCATCCTTCCAGATTTTAGACAGGTCTCTGACTGTTGTTTTAGCCATTCCTAACCTTTTTCTGACATCTTCTGAACAGCAATTCTTCACATTAATAATGGATCCCAGGTACTCAAACTTGCTGACTTCCTCAATTCTTTCTCCATTAAGATACACTTGTTTCTCAAGAGCTTCTCTGTTTGTTTTTCCTTTGAGAACCATGATCTTTGTCTTGCTAGAATTGAGTTGAAGTCCTCTGTTATTACTGATCTTGTTAACTTTGTCAAGAATTAGTCCTAGTTCTTCCATGTCATTACAAAGGAGTACTGTATCATCAGCGTATCTCAGATTACTGATCAATCTACCTCCTATCGTAATTCCTGTCCTGAGCTCATCCAATGCTTCACGCATGATGTCCTCTGCATATATACTAAACAAGTGAGGAGAAAGTAAACATCCTCGTCTAACTCCTTTTCCAACTTGAAGCCAGTCAGTCAATCCAACACCTGTTCTTAATGTGGCTTCTTGCTCCTTATACAAGTTGGCTATCAACCTGATAGTGTGTTGAGGAAAACCTATTCTTTTCATTACTTCCCACAGTTTCACATGCTCAACACAGTCAAAAGCTTTAGAGTAGTCTAAGAAACACATTACCAGAGGGAGTCTGAATTCTTTATATTTTTCTATGATCTGTCTAAGGCAAAGGATCTGATATCTGGTGCCCCAACCTTTCCTAAAACCTGCTTGTTCCTCAGGCATCTCTGCCTCAACTTTGGCCTCAATCCTATTTAGCATGATCTTTAATAAAATTTTGCTTGCTTGAGATATCAAACTAATAGTTCTATAATTCTTGCATGCCTTCATATCACCTTTCTTGTGTAGTGGTATGAAAACTGACGTCTTCCAGTCTCTAGGCCATGATCCTGTCTCCCATATCCTTGTAATCAATCTATGAAACACTCTTATCCCTCCATTCCCTGTGGCCTTAATTAACTCTGCTGGGATTTCATCTGCACCTGAGGCCTTATTGCTGTTGAGCTGCTTAACTGCTCTTTCAACTTCATGCTTAAGTGGAGAAGGTTCCAAATCAAAATTTTCTTGGTGGGAGGACTCCACATTTTCTTTATCCACTCTGTTGTACAGTTCCTCACAGTATTCTTTCCATCTGTTTTTGATTTCCAACTCTTCTGTTAGTACTGATCCATTCCTATCTTTGCTGACATTCAATTTAGGCTTAAAACTTGTGCTTTAAGTCACGAACTAAATAAAACATCCTTTTATAATTATGCCTTCTCATCTGGAACTCAATTTCTTCACATTTATTAGTATAGAACTTTTCCTTGTCCTGATTGATGGCTCTTCTGATTTCTCTATATAATCTCTTGTATTTGTCAGTCCCTGTGTCTTTTTGTTTTTCCAACCGCCTTCTTTTGATTAGTTCCCATGTTGAATCTGATATCCATGGGTCTCTTGGTTTTCTTACTGGGCCGAGATACATCTTCGCTGTATCCTGTATTATCATCTTGACTCCTTCCCAAAGCATTTCTGGTGAGATTTCCTCATTGGTCTCCAAAAAATCATCCAGCCGAGTTGATGTTTCTTCTGTGAATCCACTAGGAATTACTCTAACATCCAATCTAGTGGAATGTGCCTGACCTGGAAGTTTTCGGAGTCTTAGTCTTATTTTGGCTCTTACCAGCTGATGATCTGTACCACAATCTGCTCCAGGACAAGTATGCACATCAGAGATGCTTGTCTTCCACCGCTGGAGAGCCAGGATCTGGTGCCTTGACCTATCAATGTTAGATGTCCAAGTATAGGTCCGTCGTGGGTGTTTCTGGAAGCAGGTATTGGTAATAACTAATCTGTTAGCACGGGCAAATTCCAACAGTCTTTCACCATGGGTGTTACGTTCACCCAGACCAAACATGCCACACTCCGGCCGATTCTCATACTCTTTCCCACTTTTGCATTTAAGTCTCGTCCAAAGCAGTCCAATACACTCTAAACTTGTAAAATTTAAAAATAAAAAATATTAAAATCTAGATGTAAAAAGTGAAAAGGATAAGAAAAGAATGTGAAGACCTTGAAAGTAAAATATATGAAAGATGAAATCAATTTACAGGGTGAAGTAAAGCCATTTTGGAAAAGTTGTTATCAAAATAACAGAATAAACTTTCATAGCGAATATTATGTAGTCTATGTCAATGCCATTAAGGTATTTTGATTAGTTGAAAGTTTTTTTGTTGTTGTTGGGGAGCTGCCAAACCTATAATGTAGAAACAGCAGACAATAACAGTGCTGCAATGTGTTTTTATTTCAAAAGCATGTGATATTCTTAACTTTGTTTCCTTTTTTTTGGAAGCTAAGAATGGTTACTTAATCTATTTGTGGAATGTGGTTGTATTCTATTGCATGTGCTGGTATTTCTGCAGTTCAGACTTTTGAGATTTGGTTGGTTTATTTTTTGGGTTTCTTCATGTTTGTTTGTTTGTGCTCTATAGAAGAGCTTCTGGATTATTTATCCCTTAGCCCACTAGTGGCATTAACGTGCTATAGATTTACCATCCTTTCATGGGTGGGATTTGCATACAAAATTTGCATAATTATAATATTACTATAAATACTATTATCAATACAGTAAACCCTTGCCGAACACGGGGTTACGTCATTAATATATTGTATGCACGGCAAAATCGCGTTCCGCAAAGTTAACTTTCTATGGAAAAAAATGTGTTAGGTATAGTTCAAATTAAGAAAGTATGTATGCATAATTATTTTTTTTAAAAAGCTAACAATTACTGACGCAACTCTTCAAAAGTTTTGCGGTAAGGAGCACAGAGTTTTCAATGCCTTTCATAAAGTGTCCTCTTCTTTCTTCATTTGGGTCAATCTCCAGTGTAAAATCAGACAGTTCCTGTGCCTTTTTTAACAATTCGTTTAACTTCTTGTAAGTTAAAGGCACTTTATCTTCTTCTTCACTGCTGGCTGGTGTTACAAGATCATCCAATTCTTCATTCGTCATTTCTCGATCGTCATTCTCGATTAATTCTTTGACTTCTCCTTCTTCCATATCTGAAAATCTTTCGCCACCAATTGCTTTTGCAATTTGTATGATTTCTTTGGCTTCATTTTCAATCGATGGAAATCCTTTAAAATTGTTGACAACTTCTGGCCAGAGCTGATGCCAGCAAGCATTCATTGATGAATTCACTTGTTCCTATGCGAGTTTAATCATTTCTATGCAGTGGCTTACGTTGAATCACTTCCAAAATGCCATTAGCATGCCATGCTTTCCTTCGTCTAGTGCTTTATTTGCAGAGGTGTAAACATGCCTGACATAATAGGCTTTGAATGTTTTTATGATCCCTTGATCCACTGGTTGGATTAAGGAAGTGGTATTAGGTGGGAGGAATAAAACCTCTACATTTGGATGCAATGTTGTGAGGGCTACAGCATCGTGTTCTGGAGCATTATTGAGAATTAGGAGAACTTTAAAGCACAGGTTTTGCTGTTCTAAGTAATGTTTGACTTCTTTAACGAATGAATTTTCAAACCAGTTATTAAAGAGGGCTTTTGTTAACCAAGCTTTTCTATTCCACTTCCACACAATGGGCAATTGCTCAAAATTTTTTCCCTGCAATGCACGAGGCGTTTTAGATCGATAAATGAGCAGAGGCTTGCACTTGAAGTCGCCTGAGGCATTTCCACAAAAAAGCAAAGTGAGTCTATCCTTAAAAGCTTTGAAGTTGGGGCAACCTTTTGTGTCTTTGTGATGTAGGTTCATTATCCCATTCGCTTATAAAATAGGCCCGTCTCATCCACATTGAAAACTTGCTGCGTAACCTCTCTCTTCAATGAATTTCAAAAATTGGGGTTTGAATTTCTCTGCTGCTTCTTTATCTGCAGAGCCAGCTTCTCCCTGAAGCTTTACGTTGCAAATTAAAACGATGCTTAAAGTTTTCAAGCCAACCTTTGCTTGCTTGAAAGTCAATTTTCTCTGACGATTGGCCATCTTTATTTAAAACGAAAAAAAAAAAAAAAAAAAAAAAAAATCTAAAGCTTTGTTTCGAATAGCAACACCATCCAGAACTGAGCCTTTTTCGTTTACTTGATTGTCAATCCAAGCTATTAATATTTTTTCCATCTTTTCCGATTGCAGAATTCTTTTTGAAACTTGAGCAACCTTTGCTGAAGTATCGCCTGAAACTTTGACACTAGACCGAATCTTTTCTTCATTCTCCCGTATTGTTCTTATGCTTGATTCGTTTATAGCTAGTTCTTCTGCAAGCAATGAAACATGTGTACCATTTTTCAACTTTTTGCTGCTTTATCATCTTTGCTAACGTGAGTGAAATGATCGCAACTCGGCCTGGGTCACTCAGCTAGCGGGCAGCGCCAAGCAGGGTTGCCGGCCGAAGGTCTGCAGCTTACTGCGTATGAATGAAATACTAACATTGGACAAATTAAATGGGAACAATTAAGATAACGCGTATGTGCAAAATTGCGTTCTGCAAATCTGCGCTCGGCAAGGGTTTACTGTACTTTTGCTGATCAGCAAGCACTTCCACACATGTGACTACCATAATTATTAGATATGATTTTAAGAATCTACAGATTCAGGAACTCATGAAGATTGTATGAAGCATATGAGATTTGGTTCGAGGCAATATAGTGAAAGGTTGGTATGTTCAATGATCCTGTGAAATTAGTAATTTTTACCTGTTGATTTTATTGATTTTTATCTGTCATTTTCTTAGAATAATCAGTTTTTTTTATAGTAATATTACTGCTGATTTTTGTGTATTTAATATACATTAAATATTATAATATTAAATACATTTCCTTATATTTTGTTGGAATATGGTTAATATTAAAAAAGTACTGTAAAATGGCACCAAAACTTTGCAAGTACAACAGAGCAGCAACAAACAGGAATACTAGTGAAATTGTTAATAGGGGATGGCTTGCCCCCGATGAGCAGAATCATGCCATTTCAGACTGAATTCAAGAAAGTGTATGACAGTTGATGCAGAAGATATATGGCTTCCCTCTTAATATTCATAAATTCAGAACTGAAAGATAATACCTGAAGAATAGTCACTTGCAAACAATATCTGGGCCAAGCACTGCTATTTTCACACCAGTTTGCCAATCTACACATCATGATTAAATTAAAGATACCAAGAAATTACATACTTGGTTTAATCCTTTATCCAAGTGTAAGCAAACAAAGTTTGCGCCTGAAGTATTTTCAGAACTGGGGCAACTCATGGTAAAGGTGTATGACTTCACATCACTTGCCTTAGTATCCCAATAATGCAAAGGACATCTCCTTGCAGACATGTATAATACTATGCATTAGGGGAAGAGTCACTACTTTGTTTGCTTACACTTGGATAAAGGATTAAACCAAGTATATAATTTCTTGGTATCTTTAATTTATAGTATAACCAATGAAAAAAACTTCCAACAACACATCATGATTACTGTTAACTATTCCATACTGCAAGAATTTCTGTATATCTAACTTATAATAACTTACTTTTAAATTATGGATGATATCTACTGGCTTGTTGCGTTGGTCATGAAAGTGCAACTGAACTCGTACTGGAAATTCTCCCCATCCCTGACGAGTGAGATGAAATGGTGCTTCACTGAAATTGCAGAAATGAATTCCTCAGTAACTCACAGAAAGAGAATTAATCTTATTATTTGCTAATTTTATATACATATAGACAAACACACATATATACATCTATAATTTATCCACAGAAGTTCTCTTCTGTGTATAAATTATAGGTATGTGTGTATGTGTAAGGCATAGAGCTCTTGTTCCACTCAATGTCATGGTGTGTGTGTGTGTGTGTGAGAGAGAGAAATGATAAGTCAAGTCTGAGTTGTCTTCCCTATTGTTATTAACATCTCCAATATTTCAAAACTTATTGAAGAATCAACTATGGTCATCTTTTCACATGGCATGTTTAACAGGAACCAAGGAATGATCCTGTGTGATATTTTGAAATTGCTTATCAGATCTTTTCTTACATCAGACTTCAATTATCAGCCAACCATCTGCAAACAGTGCTGAACAACAGCTAATTCATGCCACCTCTCATGTTCTGTGTGTTTCTATGTTTTCTACTCTAATGGTTCCTACAAAGTTTTGTTTAGTAATGTTTGTTTTAGTACACATTTGCTGACTTTGCATTTATTTTTAGCTATTTATCCGAAAGAAGAGACAAGATTTAGCAGTGAAACTAGCAGTTTTTTTTTTACAAGGCATTAAAAATATCCAGTTTTTTCATAATATAATTAGGATTCATAATTAACGCAAAAGTATATAACATAAATAAACCCATATATGAAAAGAATGAAAGTTTTATATTAAATCAGTAGGTTTAAATAATGTAGAAGAAGACAGTCAGACAAAGTCAAGTGTAAACAATTGACCATTAGGAAGAAGGAATTTGAAAAAGGATGAATTTCCATTAATCCTTGTTCTATCCAACACCCATTCAGGAAATGGAGATCCAAAGAAATTCTTGAGCAATCTAGAGATTTAAGTTTCTCAATAAAGGCAGTTTGTTTAAACTAATTATACTATGTTTGATTCACTGATTATCGGATGGATTTACTGACTGCTTTGCTTGAATTCTCAGAGCACAGGCAGCTAAGCCCTTTAAGGCATTAAGGCAGATATAAGAAGATGAAAGTTTTGCCATGACACAATGTGCTATGTTTTTCAGAATTTCTGATGAATCTCTTTAAATATTTGTATTAGAATTAATTCACAAATTACACATTATTTCACATATTTTAAACCTCCCTCCCTCATCTATCACAAACTGTCATATAAATAAAACCTCACCTTCACAAACTGCACAGAAAATATTCAACTCCCCTCCCAAAATTGTTTTTTTTAATAAAAATATGTGTATGTATTTTTCAATAATTTAAATTATGAAATAAATTACTCA
Source organism: Typopeltis vanoorti (assembly GCF_054136105.1). Lineage (NCBI taxonomy): Eukaryota > Metazoa > Arthropoda > Arachnida > Uropygi > Thelyphonidae > Typopeltis > Typopeltis vanoorti. The sequence continues at coordinate 7,363,791 of NC_143570.1, forward strand.
AAATATAATAAACTATAATAAACCTATAATAAGCTATAAATCATACAATTCTAATCTGTTCACAGGGCATTTAAGCTATCATATAACAATACACCCTCTGTCTAAAAAGAAACCGAACTTTTGATAGAAAATAAAACACAGGCCAATTATAATTATTCAAATAATTCATTTCAATCAATATACTCTCCCTCAGCTTCGATAGAGCATTTGGCACGGTCAATTAATTCGTTAAATGAGTTTTTTTATATCGTTTTTTTTGGGATACTGTTGAGGGTCGCGGTTACTGTCACTTGAACGTTTTCAAGGATGTCGTATTGCTTTCCTTTCATCGGCAAATGAAGTCGGGGGAAGAGAAAGAAGTCACAGGATGCTAAATCAGGTGAATGCGATGAGTGATCCAACACACAAACTTGGTTTTTGCTCAAAAACTGTCTCACAATGTTCAAATGATGAAATGGTGCATTATCGTGCAAAAGTGACCAGCTGCCTGCATCACGATATCCATGCCATACGTGACAAATTCTCACCATCAATCACTTCAAAACTTTGAGATAAAATTCACTATTGACTGTTTGGCCATGCAGAATGAATTCTTTGTGGATAATGCCCTTGGAATCGTAAAAGCAAATCAGCATTGTCTTTACTTTTGACTTCTCCAAGCGACTTTTTTTCGGATGCCCCTCTTCTGGTGGTCTCCACTCAGTACTCTGGTGCTTTGTTTCAGGCTCATACTCAAAACACCATTCGTCACCAGTAACAATCATTTCAAGGAAGTTTGAATCCTTACGAGCGGTTTTAATGAGGTCCTTGCAGTGTTCAATTCGATACATTTTTGGTCATCGGTCAACTTGTGGGGAACAAATCGCAAATTCAATTTACGAAGGCCCAAACTCTCAGTCAAAATGTTGTGCACAGTTGATTTTGGAATCCCCAATTCATCTTCAATCAATCTCATGGATGATTTGGGATTTTCTTTGATGAAATCTCGCATTTTTTGGATGTTAACTTCGCTCAGTCCAGTTTTCAGATGGCCCGGCTTTTCATTGTCTGCAAGCGTCGCACGACCACCACTTTGAAATCACTTAAACCACTCATAAACTTGAGTACGGGATAAGAATTCATCATCGTATGCTTTTTGAAGCATTTTATGCATTTCAGTAAAACTTTTACCAAGTTTAACACAAAAGTCAATCACAGTTCTCTGTTTGAAACTCATTTTCCAATCGTTCATCAAAACACAGTCACTCTTGGCAATATAACTCAGCTTCTAATGAAACAAATGTCATAAACAGTTGACAAAACACTAATGAAGGTTGCCGCTTTCAACAACAAAAAGATACAAGGTGATGCCACTAGCTTCTATTTTCAAAAAGTTTGGTTTCTTTTTAGACAGAGGGTGTATATTCAAAAGATAAAGTCAGATTTATCTTATAGTTCATTACAACAATTAGAGATAATGAGCTTAAGAAGACCAAAACAAGATGGTCTTTATAAATAATAAGATTATTTATTCAAACAATTCAACACAAAATACTATGGTAATTTTCTTAAATATAAGTCAATGTTAAGTACAATGATGTAAGCAAATTTCAAAATGGAAAATTGGACAATGAGAATGATTTGTGCCTTTGGTCACACAGAAGGTACTATTGAGGAGGATATAAAGGAATTCTTTAAGCCATTAAAGAGAGAAGCTGATATAATGATATAAAGTGAAAAGAAAAATTAGTTCTTAAGAGAGAGATAAACAACAGAGTAGAAAATCAATTCCAAACATGCTATAGAAAGTTTGAGAAATGTGAGAGATGTAAAAATCCTAGATAAACTGGGGAGAAAAACTCTGCTGTCCACGCCCAAGACCGGCTAACTTGGCTGTGTCTGAGAAAGCTCCTTAAGCTCCTCATGTTGGCAACGGGAATTGAACCCAGGACACTCTTTTCCCAGGCATGACTGCGAAAGCACATAACCACTAGGCTAATCATGCAAACATATTGATGGTAACAGATGCATTTCTGAAGTTCTTCAAGGCAAATATCAACAAATGTTCCTGTTTTCAGTTTACAGGTACATGGCACTTCACATACTCCTGGATGTCATAACAGATGGAGTTTATCCTTAGATGAATGTTATATAGTAGTAGCTATATATATGATCTGAATGTGGTGTACAGCTTAAATTTATTATGTACTCTGGCTATCTTGTCAGATGTGTTCTGAATATATGGGATTGTGATAGTTTCAGTGTTATATATTAAGCAGAAAAAATTTTTTTTTCTCTCCCATACATAAAAAGTTATATATAAAAAAGATTTAATAAAAACAGTTTGTAAACCTATAGTCCACCTACGGTACTAATGTATTATAGGTTTACAAGCTTTTCACGGTTAGGAATCACATTAAAAAAACAGGCAAGCAATTAGGTGAGGAAGGATAGGGCATTTAATATTTTACATATTTTGGGGGGATTATACCAACTGGCTAAAATGTTGGAGTTAGTTAAGTTCAGTAGTAAGAATAGCATCACTGGAACAGACAGTCTTTACTCCATGAGATAATGCTTTCTGGATACTGTATTGCTGGGCTGCCTGACTGATGACATGATTACTTGTTTAAATATCTTTCATTGTTCTTTCTATAAAGCCATTTGAAAGGTGTTTGACTAGTGTATCTAGGAAGGAAGGCAGATGACTATTAGATTAGTTTTTTGCTATAAAGTAGATTTTAGGAGGTTGACTATTTAAATGCAATAAAAATGTCAAGAAGTGTCTGGACCATGGGGCCAAACAGCAAATATATCATCTACATAGTACAGCCAGCCACTTGAGTGTAGCTATGTTGATTGCTTGCTTGCTTGCTTGAGTGTTCCATGTAGAAATTGGCTAAAGGTGAGGGAAGGGGGGGGGGGACATTGATTCCCTCACAGTTGTTTGTATATTTTTTCTCTTCCATGTGAAATAACTAACATCTACTGTAAATCTGAATATGTTTGTTTGTTTATTTATTTATTTTTGGTGATGAGTGGGCTTTTTCAAGTGCTTGTGTACTGTGACAACCTATTTGTTCTCTGAAGATGCTAGACCAATGAATCGATGACTTCATTCTAAATGCCTACACAAATGTTTGATTAAGTTGGGAACTGGACAGAAAAAAAGTTCCTCTAGTTAGTGACAAGAATCAAACCTATAACAGTCTTTCTTTTGACAGTCTAGTATTATGGAAGCAGAAATGTTGTCACAAGAGCTTAATTAATATTATGGTTTAACAAACTATAAAAGGAATTTGTTATTAAAAAATTCTGAAATACAAAAAACTATACTTCACAAGAAATTATATTCTTGATTTCATTCTTTACACAAGCTTGAGCAAACAAAAGTTTTCCCATGAAGTATCTTCACGAGTGATGTGATCTACTTGTATATGTAGAAACAGTTGACTTTACATCAAATGGTCCTGGTTCTGCAATGCACTTCCTTTCAGATGTGTATACTGCTATGCATTATAGAAGTGTCACTACCTAGACTGGTTTGGACTGTAAAATCTCGTATAGAATAAAAATATAAATGTTTTTTTCTATGTCGATTTTACATGGGCAATTAAATTACATAAAATACTTGTAAGTAAAAGAAAGTATAACTCACTGTACTGAGATAAATGTGGTAACAAAATGTTAAAATATTTGAATAAGAACAAAAGATTTGTAAATAAAATTAAGCTCAGACACGATTAGGCTAGGAGACCTAAGGCTAGCAACAGTCGAGAAGGTCACCGGATTATGAGTCTCCCCCCCCCCCCCCCCCCCCAAAGCCCAGCAATAGCATGAGTGAGGGAGAAAATCCTCCAGTAAATCTGGGGGACTTTAGAGAAGAAGGGCCAAGGTTGGGAGAATGATATAAAAGACAGAGATTGAATGACTAGAAGGCTGTCGTTTTGAAGTTTGTTCCTGTGCCAAGCCTTTCTGAGGACGGGAAGAGTCGCGTTTTTGTGAGCAGCAGTTCCCCTGAAGATGGGAAGTTTGCTAGCAGCAGAGACAGCCTTTTCAAGATATCCCACCATGAGATTCCCCGATGATCTACTTGTGTGCTGAATTATTGCAGCCATGTCCTAGTGTCCAATTGAAAATTAGCTGGGAAGAAGCAGAACGTGCCCGTAAGCCTTGAGAATCTATGACTGTGTAATGAACTGGAAAGATTGTAAGTAGAATTTTCATGTAATATCCTAGATTGTGAGGCTCAAACGTCAAATGTTGGTTCTGTTATCTAGCAGCATAGAAGGTGTTAGAAAGAATTGGAAAGTCGTATTTTAGTTTGAGTGTGAATAGTAGAATACAGAGATCTAAAGATTTGCTTATGTTATGTAAGGTTAACAGTGAATGTGGTTTAAGTTTTGCCTTTTATTGTTTACAATGTGAGAGGAAGTTAAGTGGTTTTGAGTACCATCCAAGTGTCTGAAAAGTTATGTGTAAATATTATTTCTTTGTCTCAAAGCTTAAGCAAAATGCTAAATTGATTTTTTTGGAGAATTAGACACATGACAAGTATTGTCTCCAGTGAACTCTTGTTGTCTTAGTTAGAACCAGACACGTGATATGTGTTGTTTGGATGTTGTATATAATTTGTCTTAGTAAGAATAAACGTTGTTTTTGTTAATAGCTTGCCTGATCTTGTTTAGCCAATGCACTTCTCATAAAAATACTGAACCTGTGTGACCTAAGAGTTGTAATAGCCACTACTGACTGATTAATTAATAAGAGTTACTTGAGATAGAGTTAAATTAAGAGGTATTTTTGTGCTTAGTTGAATATTTCTCTTGTATGTAAGGGAAGGAACAACAATTCTTTTACGTAATCCTTAATGGCGCAGTCGATAAAAAAATAAATTTTTAAGGACCAATAATACAAGTGAAATACGGCAAGGTAGATTAGGGACTTGGTTCCAGCCAGACTTTTCCTATGTCTACGATTCAAGTACATACATGAACATATTCACGACCTTGAGAGGGGGTAAGGGGAGTAAAATTAAGTTAAGGACTAAAGGATTAAGATTAATTGTGAGTTTTATGCATGAATTTGAAATTGAAGTTTATAGACAGTTTGAACTAGCTCAAGCAACTACGATATAAAATAAATAAGAAAACTTTACAAATGGTGCAGTAGACATTTTTTAATTAAATAAATAAACAATAAGAAATATAGAAAAAAAATTTTACAGGACCTTTATGAAAGTCTCATTAATGGGAGCCAGACTTATAGAGATATTCAGGGTTAAATAAATTGCAGAAGTCAACACAAGCACCAAAACAGTGTATAACTATATATTATTAAAATACTTTGAATGAGAGATAGCAGTAGCAAGTTCTAACCACAGGCTCAAAAAAAGTACATTACACTGACAAGAAACTATATTATTATTTTATCCTTTACCAAAGTGTGAGCAAACAAAGTTTGCATATGAAGTATCTTCACGACTCAATATGAGCAAACTCAACTTATATTTAGAGTTTGCTCATGCTTGGGGTAAAGAATAAAAACAATATAATTTCTTCAAGTACAATTTATTTAACACACATCCACACACACTGCTCTAAAGCAGTGGTTCTCAAACTTTATCATGCTCTTAATTCCATTACTAAATATCAAATGTAACAAACTTTCTCGTTTGACTTTGATTTTCACTCTTTGGAGTGGGAGAAGTTTCCTGTTGTTGACTTCTTTATGTCTATCTTCCACAATTAATTTGAGCCAATTGTTTATTATTAGCTATACAGTATAATAGTTTTAAATTTAAAAAAAATAATATAAATTATGCTAACACAAGTAACTGTTAGTGATAAGCATGTTTTATAACTAACCTAATTGAACCTAACCCTAACTCATGTGTGTAATATTGAAAGAGTACTGCAATATTTACATGATTGGCCGAGTCTTACAGTTAATGTAGATCAAAAACAAATAATGCAAAAAGTGTCAACTCTGTTTTTGTTGTCTTGCATTTAAAATTATGTTTGATTAATTAAATATTTACTAATAAGTTTCTGCCACTGTTTTTTTTATTCCTAAGTGTGTTGCAAAACATTTTGCAAATTACAGTTTAAGAACAAGTAATCTAGAGCACAAAACATGGCAATTTTCTCAAGTCATATCAGGCCTTCAATACACAATAAGAATGATGATAGTTTTATGCCAGCAGAAATCATCTACGAGATAAATATGTATTCAAGATGGAAGATGATATATATGTATGCAATTCATCATCCAAAAGTAAAGCAAATAAAGTAATAAGCAAAAATACTTGCCTTATTTCTACTGAATCATTTGGCCTATAGCTTGGATGCAGAAAGAAGCGTACTTTAGACACATGGCACTTGAGATCTGGATTTGTTTTGTCACCTCTCACATAAATCATCCACTTATGCGTAGACTGATTATTTTCCTCTCGTTGATCTGATGGAATATACCTTTTCAAAATAATAACTGATATAGACAAAAATAAAAAAATATATATTTACAAAATTCTCAGAATTGCAAATCAATTTTACCAATATATATATATATGTGGGCATTCCAACTTCATAAAATTCATTTCCATCTTCAGTTCTCAGTCATTTATTTTACCTGACTAAAATTTCAATCAATTACCTCAACATCCATATCACCACAATTTTTTCTGTCCAACAGTGGTTGTTTGGAATTACAGCCGAAGCAGATAAGGCTAATGTATTGTGTCTGTAAATTGCTGGCTGATCTGCATGCTGTTTAGGATGAAAAACCTAAGTTGTTTCCATGAGGAGGTGCTCTGCCACTTCCATACAACTCACCTTAAACTGAAAAGCACATATAAAAGTCCTCACATCACAGATGTAATTTGAAGGTCTTTCCAATGAAAGGAAATTTCCAGTCAATAGCGATGACATTCAAACTATTACTACTAGCCATAATACTTGGAATATGCTGAGTAAGATCTATTTTGGTAGTGGAAGGGAATCCAGTATAGATCATTAACCCAAATGTAATAAACAAAGCACTTAGAAACTAACAGCCCAAGATGATTAACATCAGTTACATTCATGTTCATAGAAACTGCATCACCAGCTATAACCATGTTTTTTGGTAATTAAATTTCAATGTCTATTTGAAAGGGGGATAACACAATAATTGTCACAAATAATGAAGAAGGTGATATAACATTTTTATTTTTGATTAATATTTGGCTCTTTTTACAAGATGTGACATAATTAGGAAATGACAACAAACTTGACAAATTTTCAAATACTTCAAAATAGAGTGGATAGTGATATCGTCACTGGAAAAACAAATACCAGCATCAAAATTTAGTTCAACTACATTTTACTAACATTTAAAGCTGAAAATTCACTTCTCCCTGTTTAATACTTCATGGTTCCTCTTGCCTTTATTACAGCTTGGTATCAGCAGGGCATTGGCAAAATAAATTTCCTGATGGATGCAAATGGCAATCATGGTTCCATACTCTTATAATGGCTTCTTGGAGCTCCCAAAGTGTTTTTGGCTTCCTTCTAGTGTATTTCAATCTCCATTTGATATTTGATACCACAAATTCTCAATAGGGTTGAGATCCAGGCTGTTTCCTGGCCATGGTAGTTGCTGCATTGAGAATTCATTGAACTACTTATTGGCCTGCAAAAAAATAAAGTTTTTTAAGTATTAAACTCAATTTGTATAGTACATTTTAGAGTTATAATAACATTGCTTACGGTTTCATCCTATGACAAGGGGCAGAGTCATCCTGAAAAATGCAGTTTATTGTTACGGTAGAGTGGTCACTGACAGTAAAATTTTGTGGTGCACTTATGCATTCACCAAACCTTTTGTGAAATCATCTGATTGGCTGAGAATTTTCATGTTGACACCAGACAGGCAGGATTGAATTTTTCTCCTGATCATCTTTGAACTGTCTGTCTGCCAATGACACCCTGCAGGTTAAACTTTTTCTCATCAGAAAAAATTACTCTTTTCCACTGATCAGGAGTCCATTTGGCATGCTCTTTGCACTAATTTAACCAAGCCAATCTCATTTTTTTTTAGTTAACAAGGGCTTCTTTTTAGGGTGCTTGGCTATCAGTCCCTGTCAAAAGAGACTTCTGACAGTTACAGAGCTTGCAAAGAACTCCCATTTGTTCTTTGCAATCCCATTTCAGTTCTCTGGATGACATATGTCAATTTTTGAGACAGAGTCGCTACAGACTCGATCTTGGCATGGTGTAGACAGTGGCTTTCTTCTCATTTCTTTCTTCATTTCAGCAGATCCAGTTTCCTTCACTTTCGAAAACAGCCATACCACAGTAGAGTGACTATAGGACACCCTTTTAACTATTTCACGAGAGGAATAGCCTTCTCTCTTCAAAGCTGGAATCGCACTTTTTCTGCGAAGTGTTAACCATAGCGATCTCAGCATGAAAGTACAAAAACTAGTTCTTGCTGTCTATTTTAAGCATAAAAAATTCTACTACATTATACAGAAACCTGTGGGAATGATAGATGATACAATGGACTTATGCTTAATGGACTCACTGAGTTACAAGTACCGGAAAATGGGACCATGACTGGTGAACAATATTGCAATGAAGTTCTTCAATGTCAGGTTCGACTCTTCTGTGATGATGTAGGCAAACAATTCATTTTTATGGATGACAATGCCACACCACATCATACATGAGCAGTGGAAATATTTCTGGAGACTGAGGATATTAATTGAATTGAGTAGCCAGCATGCTCTCTAGATCTCAACCCCACAAAACACGTTTGGAACGAACGCAATAAGGAGATGCACTGCTACTTGAAATTCCCCTCAAGAAACAAACAAGAAACAAGGTCTGATCCTTGATCTGAAGAAGTGGGCCAGTTTGCCTCAAGAACGCCTGCATCACTTTATGTTAAGTATGGTACGATGTTGTGAGAGCTGCAGTGAGCATATTCCATACTGAAATGTCTCTCCATATAGTTTTCTGTAAACACTGTACATTAATTCTTTAATTGCCTCTTTAGAAAATTTGTGAAATTTATAATACATTTTTTGTGTAATATAATTTATTAGTATAGTAGCAACAAATTTATGTCCAAATTTGGTTGTAGTCATGAAAATTTTTTTCATATACAGATAAAAATGTAGCTTGTCCTTAGCTCTTGAACACCAGTGTGTGTGTATACAAGACCGTCTGTAAATAATAATAAATTAAACTCACACACACACACACAGTTTCATTCAATTTAAACTGTGTTATAAATAAAACTGTGCTGAACTCAATGAAATTAAATAATTAAATTCATAATGTGAAATACAGACCAAGAATAACATTATACCAATTTATTACATGCTGCACTTGGGGGGGGGGGGGAATTCAGCAGCTATCTATTCTCATATAGATAGCTGTTGAATGCAAAACAGAAAAGCTGTATATCCTTTTGTGTACCAAAATATCAGTTTCAAGTTTTCCAAATCATCCTTTCCTTAATATGAGAAACAATTCAAAATGAAGAAACAAAATCATCCTACCTTCTAGGAATAGAGATGTTCGTCAATAGAAACACTTCCTATATCCATGTAATACGAAGAGTAACAGTTCTTAAATAACATAAAAGGAGGCACAAATATATAAATATATATATATATATATATATATATATATATATATAGTTTCTTCCATTTCCATTCACTAATGACAGAGGATATCAACAACAACTGCTAAGGATTCTCTCTCACCCCTACTTGCCAATTTTTGTATGGAAAACATTTTGAAAAACAAGCTATATACTCAGTCCCCCTCAAACCTTGACCTTGTATCGAGCTAAGATATGCATACTGTGTTCTGAATACAGCTTCATGGCAGAGATACATTAGACACTTTCCTCTGCCACATGTAGCCTATATCCAAGAATCTAGTTTATGATGGAAAAGGAAACTAACAATAGTCAACGTTCCTAAGCACTTTAGTTACATGCCTCTCATTCACTGTGTATAGAAAACTTCTGCACAGCTTTCAAGATCCACCTGAAACTAACACCCTTATATGTTCCACTAAGGATCAACTCCCTCATCTCTTAGTTCCTTATGCATATAGTGTTCCCTTTGATTCAAGTTTGTATGTTTTGAACAGACAGGTGGACCAGCCACCATCTGCATAGATGAACACACAAAAATACATCTGCAATCATGACTATGATCATTCTAATCTTGCAGACCATGTATTGGATACTACTCATGTGGTGAACTTAAAAAAAATCCCATGCTCCATCACAGCAAATTTAGCAAAGAAAGACTGTTTTTAGAATCTGCAGCCTAAATCAACTTAATTTAAATAAATATGGATGTAAGAAACTTCTCAAATATATATTGGTAAACATTAATCTTCAGTGACCCCAATTTACAACTGAGGCCTCCTGCAGACACTGACAGAGCATGCCCCCACACCTATTAGGTAGGATTATATCCACATTTCATTTAGTTATTAATGAATGACTGGTGAGCCAGCACAAAATTTTTCAGGTCCTGCACATGTATTTGGGAGTCTGGGGTACTCTGAGTATAATTTATGATGCTTTTCAAGTTACTACCATTATGTCGATATGTTCACTATATTCAGCCACATATGTTAGATGCACATATTATGTTAAAGCCGGGAATCAAATTAACAGTAGAAATTGAAAATAATGACTTAATGTTTTGAGATACTTCATTTACTGAACACAAAGCCAAACACTTCACACTCTCTTTCTCTCTCTCTCAATCCACTTGTCCCCACACATAATAACAGATACCTAAATATTGATTCAGATCATCTTGATATGAATTAGAAATGTGACATAAAAAGTTTTAACACACAGAACTAGAACTATTTGCTCCAATGACATCATATTCTAAAATGAATGCAAATAAGTCTTAAATAATTTTTACTAATAATGGATATAATCTTACAAAAATTAAAAGATTATTAACCCTTTCCATTAATAACTTGCAGACTAATAGAGAACAGAAAAATGCATGACAAATTCCAAGTAAAAACAATATCAAATAATATTAAAACTAGCCTCCCTCATCTGTTTTTAAAGAGACAACATCTACTCCATTATCAGTACAATGAGTGTACGGAATCCACTCTCAATGTAAACTTGCTTGCTATAGTCACTCTAGCAAATTTCAGCCAAAAGAAAAGAATAACACCAAAACTACATGATTCTTTTGGAATTAGATGCAATAAGATGTAGAAAATCTACTGTCTTAAAAAGTGGTCACTTTGTATGTGAAAAGATATCCTGAGTATCATCAAATTCTCAACAGAAAAATCAAGCATATATTCTTCATTTGAATCAATAATGCTTTCCAACATTGAATTCAGGAGGTTTGGAAGCAAAGAAGTTGCATAGGCCCAAGTTCAGTATCTCTAATGTATTGTTGTATTGTTTTTCATTAATGAAACGTTGCAAACTTTGAAATAAGTGATAATCTGAAGGTGCAAGATCAGGAGAATATGGAGGATGTTAAAGCTTTTCTCAGCCAAGTTCCTCAATCTTGGTACAAGTGATTCTTGCACTATGAGTGTGTGCATTATCATGGTGAAAAACAACACCTTTTGAATGACCATGGAACACCTCTTTTCTTTCAGATTTTCATTCAATCAGTCAATCAAGTTGTTCATATATACTTCAGCTGTGATTGTTTGGTTTTGTGGTAAGAGTTCAAAGTGTATAATACTAGCCGTATCCCACCAAACACTTAACAAAACCTGAGGGTGAAGGTCTTGTTTTGGCTGAGGTTTAGCCTGTCCCCTTCAATGAATCCACTGTCTTCAGCACTTACCATTCTGTAAAGTATCCACTTTTCATCACCAGTGACTCTATGACTGAAAATCAGAGATTGAACCTCTCAAGAAAGAAAAGCAGTGCAGATGTTGATGGAACTCTCTTCGACTGTTCTTTGTCGAAGAGAGTCCATCAACATCTGCACTGCTTTTCTACCATGTGCTAAGCTAAGCTTAGACACTATTCCCAGTTCTTGCAAATGGCAATGGATGGTTGATGACAATGATTTAAGAGCTCTTTTGCTAAATCGCATTTCTTGGCAGCTTCCAGCATATCATTATCGAGAGAGAGAGAGAGCACCCAGAGCGAGGGGAGTCTTGCAAGCTAAAGTCACCTTGTTGAAATTTTTGGAACCATCGCTGGCACTTCTGCATGTTCAAAACATTATCACAATACACTTCTTACACATTTTTTTTTACAGTGTTAGCAGCACCATTACCATTTTTTTTTAAACTGATAAAGCATGATGTGCTCTTCAGTGACCTCCATAGTAATAAAGGGTTATTTAAACAAAAAAACTTTAAAAATTCATGTTTAGACAAGCTGAGATACATTTGAACAAATGCAGTATAAAAAACACATTACTTTTGGGATGACCTGATACTAATCATTCATGGTGAAGAAACAGCATGCATAGCAAGAAAATATGGTAAGTCAAAACTATGTTTATCTAATCAATTAATTTGGCTGGCCTTTCTAAAAAATGTCAGGATACATGGGTGATACCTAACTCAGCATTGCCAGCCTTGCACTAGTGTGAGAACAGATCACCACAATGCATTCCAGCCTCTTTACGATGAATGCCACCATCAGCTCATTACAATCAGAGCTCTCGGTAGTCTTCAACCCTGAACTTCGGTCCATTCTCTCAGACATCTCAGAAGCATCCTACAAAAGAATTCCTAAAAATAAAAATAAGCACATCAAAAAATTTAACATTCTGTGTAAATCTAAATCACAACTGTAAATTCAACTGCTCCATACAGTCATAAATTGAGCTTCGAAGAGTCTCAACGAAGATGCTGCCAGCACCCTAAGCCTCGACCACAATTTTGCCATTGCACCAAAAGAAGTGCCGCTGCTAGATGTAATGTACAACACAGAACATGGAATCTGTTGCTCAGCTCTGGAAATAGCCAACAATATCAGACTTGATGTCACCAATATTCTCTACCAGTTGTCACTGCCAAATAAGTAATCTATCTTCTAGTTAACTCACGCCTGTCAAAAAGCTACAGAAAGATAAAAGTATTAACATCACCAGAGCAGTAAGGGTAATGCAACAGTTGCATTACCCTTAATGCCATGGAATATAATCAGAAAATGAATATTATTCTCTGAGATCACTCTACCTACATTCCACAAAAACGTAACTTAAAAAACTTACTTTAAAAAGTATTTTCCAAGCTGCTGGACATTACAAAAAAAAACTCAAACCATTTGGTTCTCATTCCCCTGCTGGATATATGTTTACCAAAAATCCACAACCCTAATGCCCCCTCCTCCCCCATTGTACTTACTACATCCTATATAGAAAGTCTATCCATTTCAAAACCTTGATTGAGAATCTAACTTTAAATAGTACAGATATACTGGTAAGCATTGACATCTCATCACTGTTTACCAATATTCCCTTAAATGACACCTTAACACACCTAAAAAACGTTTTTCCTTCTGACATCTTAAATCTCTTTTCCTTTGCCATCAATTCTGGTTATTTTTCTTGGAAGAACAAAATTTACAAACAGAGAGAGAGAGGGAACCACTATGAGTCTCCCCCCCCCCACCACTAAGTTTTGAAAAATGAGCCACCTGGCTCATTTTTCAAAACTTAGCCCAGACACGTTAGAGTCATTCCTCAGTCACCTTAACAGTCTACATCCAAGAATCCAGTTTACAATGGAAGAGGACTATAACAATACTTTACCCCTCCTAGACACCTTAGTAACATGCCTTCTAAATGGTAACCTTTCCTTCACTGTATATAGAAAACTCACTCACACAGACAGATACATACAAACTTTCCCACCAACACCCTTCTCAACAATATGACATTATTAAAACTCTAACCAATAGAGCCTATAATCTTTATTCCAGTGGAATCTCCCTTTCAACCGAACTCAACCACATTCACAACACCTTCCTTTCCAATGGCAATTCCTACAGCAATTACAGAATTAAAAAAAATAATCAGTTCCTCCCACAATCCCCAGACATATATTCAGAAATGCCTACATTCGTGGCACATCAGAAAAAATAGCCAGGTCCTTAAAAAAAGTACAACCTCTACACAGCTTTTAAGCCCACCATAAACTTGATACCCTTATCCATACCTACCAAAGATCAGCTCCCTCCTCTCTGAGTGCCTGGAGTATATAAAGAACCCTATTCCTGTAAGCTGGCTTACTTCAGACAGACAGGTAGATTAGCCACTGTCCGTTTAGATGAATCTACAGCAGCAGCACTCAAATCTATTTTTGGAATCTGCAGCAGCACTCAGAATCAACCTAATCTTAAACAAATATGGATGCATGAAATTTCCTAATTTTGGGAAAAAGTTTGCATCCCAGGCTGCCTACAAATGCCCATAGAGGGTGCACCACCTAGATAGGACTTCAGCCACCCATGTGTTTCACTTAGTAGTGTGTTGTTTTTATGTGTTACAAGTGTTATTTTTACTCCCTGAAGATGTCTCAGTGACTGAAATAAAATATTGGAAGCATTAAAATTAGTTTTTAATCCTTTCCTAGTACTATCAATACTCCATTAATAAACAAATAAAATAAATTGAGCCACAGCCAATGGACAGAAAACAGTGAAAAAGGGTATCAATGAGTGTTGAGCTCATAGGCACTGATGGTAATATATATAACTTAGTTAAAAATTTAGCACAAACACTGAAATACAATGGGGGGGGGGGGGGTCCTGGAAAGTTTTGATAAACATCTAGAACAAAATGATATTAAAGCAACTGATATTACCAGAACAAAGAACATACAAGGATATAAAAATATAATGACATAAGTAACCTTCATAGCTCTGCTACTAGTATGCTCTTTCTTGTGGTTATATCAATTGCTTTAATATCATTTTTGTCTGAGTGTCTATCAGAACTTTCCAGATCCTCCCCCCACCTTGTACATCAAATTTTATAATAATAGGTTAGAAAAGATTCTAACCTATTATTTGACATCACATGCTATTCGCAAATCACCACTGTATGAAACATTAAAACTACCATTAAGAATTAACAAATTAGCACAAGAAAAGTATATTCAAAAGTATAATTATACATGAAATTTATTTCTGCACTCTTATGTTTACCTTTCTTCAGTAAAATGATATCGTGATTAGTGATGTAACATCATGTGGCTTGTTCTAATTTTGAATGATCAACTGTTTGTATTCTATCTAGTAAAGAACTGTTTTCTATCAAGCCACTGATTCTCAAACTGAAATATCTGGCAATATATTAAATATACCTTTCTTGTGCTAATGTGTTGATAATTCTTAATTTCATGTCACAAGTCTCTCTTAAAAGTAGAATTAAAACTACCATATTTTTCACTTTATAAGACATACCATTATATTGGACACATCACATTTTTCAACATGAAAAATGTGATGAAAAATTTGAAAGAAAAGAAAATTCATTGCAGTATAAAGACACATAAATTATGCATCAGAATTTTTATGTAAATATTTTATTTTATTTTAATACACATATTATCCATTTATTAGATAAAAAAACAATTATTCTTAAAAATAATCATCAAATCATTAAAAAATCCAACCTTCGTCTTCTTCCTATCCCATCTATTTGGAGTCACCTTTTTATATGATGTGACCTTACGCATGCAATCCCAATTGCCTTGTCACAGTGCCTGACATTTGGGGGGGGACGTCTGTAGAGGTGTATGTTCACGGGGCCAGTTTGCCTGTTCTGAGGGATGTAAAACCCGAGTTTCCAGGAGAAAAAATTCTTCATCTCCATATGAGACCGGCTAACTCACCTTTGGTCGAAAGAAACCAGATAAAGGTTCCTCGTGTCGTGGACGGCGAATCAAATCTAGTCTTTCAGACCAAAGGGCTTCGTCTATACCAACTGAGCTATGGAGGTTCATGTTAAAAAAATCTAATATATATATATATAATGTAAACAAAATAATTTTTATAAATTTCATGAATCTTCTTTTCAAATCTTCATTCATCTTCACTCTCAAAATTTTCTGAACTTGATTTTTCATCAGAAACTGAGTCATCGCTGTCTTGAAATAATAAGTCATCCTCCCTACAGTCAAGAGAATTATTAATGCCACACGTCTGAAAAGATTTTGTAATAATTTCAAGTTTCACTTCATTCTATGAACTCTTTATCCATTCACACACCTGCAAAATTGTGGCCATCTTTCTCCTACCTGTAGATATTTCCTCAAAATTTGGAGATTATGTCCAGTTAACCCATTTTTCCCTCATAAACCCTTTAAATGGTTTGTTTATTGATAGAGCTAAATGTCGAAGGAGGAGGTGAGTCCTCCTGTGATGACAGCTATTTTTGTGTTCATTTTGTGAAGTTCATTCTAACAGCTTCGGTTTTACGGCATCTAAGCCAATCCCATACTAACGAACGAGGTTTCTGAAGTAAACTGCAAGGATGTCTGGACCACACCTTTATCCATTACTTCATCCCTTCCTCATCGATCCTTCCTTTGGGATGAATATGAATGTAAACTCCTTTGGAAAGTTTTTCTTTAAAAAAAGAAAAAGTGTCAATTTTGTTCCATCCACACAACATGACAAGACAACAATATAGTGGGTTTTTTTGTCATCAGAAGTTTTATAATAATATTTTTTTAACTTTAGAATCAACAGTCATGTTCAAGGGCACATCAAAATTGTTTTCTAACATTTATGATGAATCTGTGAAACTCAATAATTTTATTTTTCAATTTGTCTGGCATTTTTTGTGATATTTTCGTTTTTGCATGCATGCATAAATCATTACTCTTCGTGAATCTAAAGCATCATGATGGTGACCCTGTAAAATCAATGATATTTCTTTCTGTTGCCAATAATTTTGCTCGTTAAATAATCATTTCTGTAGATACGTAGGAACCCAATCTTCTTTGATCCAATATTCAAGTTTTTAATTCATTTTCAATTTCTGGCCATTCTGCCAGTTTTCTGCAGAGAATGTATTTTTTAGGATTTGCTTCTATTAATTGCTGCTCTTGTTTCTTCCAAGTTCATATCATTTTTTTCTGTAGACATAGGCTCAAATTGCCACTCTGCTGCTCTATTGCCATTCCTTTTTGCATACTCAATCACGCTACACTTAAATGTAATTATATAGTTATGTCTGTGCTTCACAGAATCCATGGGTTATAAAAAAATTTAAATATAATAATGTATTGATTACTAGTTTAAATGCATGACTGTTAACAACTGTGCAACTATTCAAACTGATCACGCATTACTGACAGGCAATGACACACTGTAACTGCACATACATAAAAAAACATCAGTGTATAAGATGCATCAGGTTTATAAGACGCATCCTAATTTTCAGATAAATTTTAGGTACAAAAAAGCACATCTTATAAAGGCAAAAAATACAGTAATTAGAAAAAAATCCATAAATATAATAAATTGCTCAGTGCTAGTGAATCAAAATTATGTGAGCAATTTCTCATTTTTTTTTTTAAAGACACATTTAGCAGCAGAAAAATGGATTATACATAATTTGAAAAATAGCAAAAAGCAAGAGTTTTAGTGTTGCAGACATAAGAATTACTTTCTAATGGTTACTGCCAAAGCACACAATGCTAATGGCAAACAGACAGGATTGAGCTTTTTCTTATCTTGGTGTTTCATTCCACAAATTCTGTTGCTTCTGTTCAGCAAGCATTTAGAAGGAAGTATGAAAAGAATCCCCCAATTACAACCATTTGTAAGTAGAATCAGAAATTTCAAGAGATTGGTTGCATCTAAAGGGAAAAGTCCTAGCCAAATGTGTGAAAAAATGGCCGACTGTGTTCAATCAATTATGAAAACTGCTGAAGTCCACGAGTAGCCATTAGGAGAATGTACCATAGAAAACTGGGGCAAATTCTGCAAAAAATGCCTTCCACTCCAAGAGTACTATTTCCATATCTAATTAAAGTCCATTATAACAAACAACATAGTGGCTTATTACACATTTTGGACTAACATAATTGTAGCTCACATCAAGATGGAAACATTTCTGTAAACAGAGCGATTTCAATGATGAAGCCACATTTCATGCATCAGGAAAAGAGAACCATGGACGTTCTGAAAATTCACAAACTGCTTGTGAACATTCAGTGAGCACTCCAAAAATCAACATTTTTTTGTTCCTTGCTTCCAAATTTTGTCTGCATGTTGAGGACAAACCTAATGCTGTCTTCCAACAAAACAGAGTACCCCCCTTTACATCCATCATACTGTTACAATATCCTTTTGAATACACCAGTGCCAGGCCAGATCTAACTTCCCATGATTTTTCCCCTTCTGGGATCATATAAGGACACTGTGTATAGGCATCATCAAGCAATTGTCTAGCTTATGTAGTAACACACTATCATCGTCATCAAATTCCTGACATATACCATCATGGGGTGTACAGGATCTTATGATAGTACTGCATGAAACAGTTACATCATTACTAACTTCCTATCAACAATTTTCCTCAAGATTAGTCCTGTTATTTGTCAACATTCCAATATTATCAGATCTTATATTTCTATCTTGTAAGGCACTTTTTACTGTATCAATCCACCTACACTTTAGTCTGGGTCTTTTTCCTGACATCCTGGCAAAGAACACTTGTTTAGCTAATATTTCATCTCCCATTCTGTTTAAGTGGCCATGCCACCTGAGCTTAGCTCTACTAACAATGTCAAAGTTTTTCCTAATATCCTCATTTTTAATATGATACTGCCACTGATGCTATCTATTTAGTCCTCTAATCTTTCTCAGGAATATCTGTGGTCTCTAGACTTTGATCACGAGTTTTATTTCTCACTCAGCTCTCAGATCCATAAGCTAAAATTTGAACACTGTCTTGTACACAGCTAGTTGAATGTTTTGACTAATCTCTCTTATCCCATATAAATTTATTCAACTGACAGCTACCATACCAGCTTTGCTAATTCTGCTATCTATTTCTAAATTTAATTTTCCATCTTCACTAAAAATTGTGCCTAAACAGCTGTGCTCTCCCTCGATGAGTCCTTGGACTCTGTTGAAGTGTCTAATAATAATAATAATAACATCTACATAGACTAAATAGATGAGATTAACATCTCCAATTTTGAAATTAGGCTTAATCTCACTTTCCTTTATAATGTAATCCATATAGATCAGGGGTCGGCAAAATGGTCGATATCGGCCCCTGGGGGTCGATAAAAGTCTAATGGTCAATAAACACCTAAAACAATTTTGAGTAACGCCTAATAAACATGCAACTATTCATCAAACACATCCTTTTTATTAACTATTCCATGTAAATCAATAAAATATAAGTAAATTTTTAACATTCTTTATACATTTCTTTAAATATTTCTTATTGAGAAGCAGTAATGAAGTAAAAGGGTGAAGGAATTATTATTTTTAAATTGAAAAATTTATTATTAATAACATTTATCCATTTATTTAACATGGTGGGGGAATCGATGAGGGATCAAGGATTCCATGAAGGGATCAATGGTCTAAAAAGTCTGTCGACTGCTGATATAGATGATGAATGACAGTAAAGATAATGTACACTTTTGTTGTACATCTGACTTAAAATCAAACCATCTTCCTGTACCACCTTAAATTCTAACTAATGATTTACAACTCAAATAGGGACTAAGTATTGCTTGATATAATGTCCCATTTACATCATATAACTGGAGCATTTTGAACAGCTTTTCTTTTGGCACTTTGTCATATGCTTTTTCCATCTCTATAAAACTTAAAATACAGAGCCTCGTTATATTCCTATGATTTCTTAATTATTTGTCTTAAAGTGAATAACTGATCCTGACAACTTCTGTTTTGCTTGAACCTAGATTGTTCATCTCCAAGTTTCTCCTCCACAATTTTTTTAGAGTAGTTGCATAAATCTTACCAGGAACATTCAGTAGAGAAATTCCTCTGCAATTCTCACATTCAGCTTTATTCCTCTTTTTTACAGATGGGTATTTTGAGCCCTCTACTCCAATCATCTGGAATTTGACCCTCTGACCAGGCCTTCTGAATTATGCAGTTCAGACTGTAAAACTTTTATACTTCCATACTTGAGCATATCTGGTCGGATATCATCCGCTCCAGCTGCTTTTTTACATTTCAAGTTTTTGATGGCTTTTTCTCCTTCAAGAAATGATGTATTCCTTATTGTATCCATGATGAGTGTTTTCTACCACTGTGCTGTCACTGCTTGTTCATTTAGGAATCTTTCAAATTACCCCATACATGAAGAATATTCTTATTTCCAATTTTCATATCAGCTTCATACCTGAATCTCTTTACAGTACTCTTTCCTCCATTTCTCATCTTTTTCAATAGCCTCCAGAATATTTTGCCACCTTCATGATATTTATTTCAAGCATCTTACCAAAGCCTTTCCATAATTTCTGTAGCTAAATACAAAAAAAAAAAAAAAAAAAAAAAAAAAAAAAAACGAACCATTATGTAACTGCTTTGCTCTTTTATGTTTGTTTCTGTATTCTCTAAAAGCAGCAGCTGATTTACTTCCCAGGAACACTTTTAATATCCTTTCTTCTTTTCCTTCACTGCCTGTTTAACTTCTTTGGTGCACCATGAAGTTCAGATGTTTCTATCCTTGCAGACAACCTTGCCACATGCCTCACTGGCTGAATCAATGTTTTCTTCAGAGTTTGCCACTGAATCTCCAAGATTTGGTTCTTGTTTTCAAACACTTTCAGTTTTTCTTGAATAAAGGTTGTGTATTTCAGTCTACAGTTCACATCTGATAACTGTTCAACTTTTATTAATTTCAAACTTTCTTACACACCCTTCTTTTCAATATGAAGTTCAATTTTATCCTTCTCAACACTAAATGGTGATTACTTCTTACTTCAAATCCTCTGTATACGCTTGTCTTGAGCCAGTGGAAAAACATCACTGTCGACAATAACATAGCCAATGCGATTTTTCTTATTCCTTGCGTCTTCTCTTCATGTGAATTTGTACATATTTTTGTGTTGGAACATGGTGTTAGTAATAACTAGTCCACATCCTGAGCAGAAATCTAGCAGGTACTTTGCATTATTATTAACTGTGCCTTTTTCTCCAAATTTTCCCCAAACATTCTTATATGTCTGGTAATCATTTCCTACTCTACTATGTTTAGATCTCCAATAAGGACTAACTTTTCTTTTTTTATTGTGTCAGCTGCCTTTTCTAATGCCACGAAAAATTCCTCCACTTCTTCTTTATTAGAACCTTCTTTGGGCCCATAAGCACAAATGTCTCATTGTCCAGTTTCCCATTCTGATATTAGCCCATATCACTCTACTTGATATTGCCTGCCATTCAAGATTATCCTCGGATTTAGTGTTTAATATTATACTAACACACTCTGTAGCACTATTATGGTAGATGCATGTATGAGTTCTAATAAACTTTTGGCATATTAACATAGTGATGTATTAGCATATTAATATGTTTGTACATAAATATTCATAATTTCCTGATATGTACCCTCAGAGGTAGTTCAGGCTACTATGACTACTACTACATGATCAGGGTTACATTAATACTAATCAACACATTATAATTAATACTAATCTACTTCAATAATTTTTCTACAAATTAGTCTATTACTCATCAGCACTCCAATACTGTTATACCTATTATTTCAATCTTCTAAGGCACTTTTCACTAATTCAATGTACCTGTATCATGGTCTTCCTGTGAGTCTTTTTCCTGCCATCTTGGCATCAAATACCTATTTTGCTAACCTTTCCTCACCCATTCTATTTAAATAGCCATACCATCTTCTGTTCACACATTCTTGAATGCTAATGATGTCAAGTTCCTTCTTAATTTCTTCATTTTTAATATGATTCTGCCCTAATTTTTCACAGAATTCTCATTTCTGTAGTCTTTGATGAAGTGCTTTATTTCTAACCCAGATCTCAGATCCATAACTTAAAACTGGTTTGAACAGTGTACTGTATAATGCTAGTTTCATGTTTGGCTAATTTCTTTCTTATTCCATATAAATTTATTCAACTAGCTCCCCACCATATCAGCTTTTCTTATTTTGTTGTTTGTCTATTTCCAAATTTAAGTAGATGAAATATTCTCCATTGAGAATATTTCATCTACTATTCAGCCTCATTCTCCATTGAGAATGTGGCTGAAGTTTTCTATGTTCTGCTTATTTTCATATTTAGTTATGAAACATGAAAATGGAGTCTCAGTGGCAAATTCTCAATGATTCAGCTAGGGAGGTATGTGGTGATGTTATCTATAAGGATAGAAGAATAATAACATCACGGTGGACACAAGATGTTAAAGAAGTAGCACTGGACCAAAAATAAGTCATGGGAAGACTTTGGTAACAATATAGAATAATATGTATCAGGAAGGTGGCAAAATGTTTTGGAAGCTAGTGAAAAAGCTTAGAAATGGATGAAAAAGTACTATAAAAGGAATCAAAGATGATAAAGGTGACATGAAAACAATATGTCCTGGATGTTTGGAGAAATTATTTTGAAAGACTGTTAAAGGAAATAAGCAGTGACAGAACAGTAGTAGAAAATTTTCAAGTACATATCAGTACTTGAGGTAGAAAATGCTCTCAAAAACCTGAAATGTGGAAAGGCCACTGGTAGATGATATTCGATGATGTTTAAATATGGAGGCATGGAGGTTTTGCAGTGCCTATGTTGCGTAATTCAGAGGGTTTGGTCAGATGATCGAATTCCAGGTGATTGCAGTAGGGTTCTCATAGTGCCCATTTATAAAAAAAGAAAAAAAAAAAAGAGAATAAAACTAAATGGGAGAATTGCAGAGAAATTTCTCTACTAAGGGTCCCAGTTAAGATTTATGCAAGCATACTTGAAAAGAGGTTGAAAAAGATTGTGGAAGAGAAGCTTGGAGAAGAACAAGCTGGGTTCAGGCCAGATAGAAGTTGTCAAGGTCACATTTTCACTTTGAGACAAATCATTGAGAAAACTTGGGAATATAACAGTGATCAGTACTTAAATTTTGTAGATCGGGAAATCAAGAGAAGTAGATCTGTAGATCAAGAGAAGATTTAACCTGTCTTAGACGGAAGAGAAGAAGAGATCTGGAAAAGGTATACGACAAGGTGCCCAGAGAAAAGCATTTCAAAACATTACAATTATGTGGAGTAAATGGAACATTGTATAGAGCAATATATAGTTTATGTGTAAGTTGTCAGTTGCAGTCAGAATTAAAGGAAATATAGGAAGATGGTTTGATGTAAAATTAGATGTAAGACAATGATGCATGTTACCTCCATTCTTATTCATCATATATATGAATAATTGCACTATGAAAGAAACTGACATTAAACCTGATATCAGAATCGTAGATAATCAACACATTATAATTAATACTAATCTACTTCAACAATTTTTCTACAAATTAGTCTATTACTCGTCAGCACTCCAATACTGTTATACCTATTATTTCAATCTTCTAAGGCATTTTTCACTAATCCAATGTACCTCTATCATGGTCTTCCTGTGAGTCTTTTTCCTGCCATCTTGGCATCAAATACCTATTTTGCTAACCTTTCCTCAGCCATTCTATTTAAATAGCCATACCATCTTCTGCTCACACATTCCTGAATGCTAATGATGTCAAGTTCCTTCTTAATTTCTTCATTTTTAATATGATTCTGCCCTAATTTTTCACAGAATTCTCATTTCTGTAGTCTTTGATGAGGTGCTTTATTTCTAACCCAGCATAAATATTTCTAATCTGCATAAATCAAGGAGCTTAGCTCCTTGATTTATGCAGATGTTGTACTCCTAAACACATCTAATATAAGTCTCCAGGATTCTCTAACTAAATTGCATAGCTGTAACAAATTTGGCATGAAAAATCAGCAGTAAAAAATGTATACCATTCTTTAGATGAAACTAAAGAATGGTATAAACATAACAATTTTACCAATTGTCTTGTATAGGAAGATATTCATAAACTGCAATAAAGAAAATATCTGAAGTGATTGATATACCTACATTACAATAAAGTAGAATGTAATGTGTTAAAAGTTGTCAGCGGTAAATGTAAAAGTTGTGATGGTCTTACATAGTGAGCATAGCACAAAATAAACATTTTCAAATGAAATTTGGAGGATCATCTTACATGCCCAGTTGCCTTGTACACCAGTGTATACAATAAATTAAATATCTGCAAGTAGCAAATTAATTTAAGAGTCCAAAAACTGCAAATGAATTTAGAGCAGGCAGGACAATAACAAACTCCCCCATCCCTTTTGACCAGCATAGTGGTTGTATATCAAAGATTAGTTTTAAAAGATGTGATTTTAAAAGACTCAAAACAATGTCATTAGCATTCCTAGGATTCATCTTTCTTTCATACAGAATGCCAGATGAAGAAATAAATAGAGAAATGAAACTTAATAAAATAATATGATTGGACCTCAGCACTTGTACAACTTTTTATTACAAAGTGCTATGCAAAGTCCTGGAAAGTAATTTTTATTTAAATAAAAACATCTACATTTTTTTTAAAATAATTTTCCTTGAAAAATTTCAGTATAATAAGAAAGATCTAAGGAAAGTCATTCTTAGAAATAGTTTTTTTTTAATGAAAAATAAAAAATCTGGTTATACCTACCTACAGGAGGATGAAAGTCATCTTTATATTCAGCAAACATGAAGGTATAGTGCATTTAATGTTCAGGATATTGAATTAACTCCTAATTGAAATTAACAAGTTCATGCTGGACAATGTCCACAGATGCAGACAATGCCAGTGGGAACTTGCTTTACCGAATGTATGTCTCTTCTGGCAGGCACATTTTCACAAAGTTTATACAGCATGTTACAGTTAGTTGCAAATTTTTCAGTAGAATTTCAGTTGCAAAATTAGCATTTGTGGACTGGCTTAATAATTAAAAATCTCAAATGCAGTATGAATAGATTTCAAGTTATATATACATTGTGCACGTGCTTATACATCTTTATTTGCTTCACATAAATCGTTTACTTTTTACATCCAATAATACATTATAAACAGCTGTTACAAAGTATTTTCTGCAATCAAAACTGGTTTATTGTCAGGATAACTGTAATTAGTTAGATACAATGTTTGGTAATACAATACATCTAATTTGATTGTATGCATCCTGCGTAATGTATGTGGGAATGCACATGTTTTTCATTATGAAGTGTCATTCCAGTTGTCTCTAATTACACTAATTGTTGCTAAATATAGTAAATAGGCTGTAAACGTGTCTGTACTGAATTTAGTGATACAATACTTGTTTTTCTTGCTTCTGCAGTACGATGTCTGTTGAGGATGGAATATTTTTCATGCTATAGTAATACTGTCATTTCAGTGTTTGGTGAGTAAAACACAGTAGTAAAAATTCATCTATTACTGAATTAAAATGAATCCTTCAGTGTATTATAAGTGTAATGAAGCAGCTGTTGATATCCAATAAAATACTAGAATATGAGAGATATCTATTATTGATAAGACAGAAAAGCCACTGACAAAAAAAAAAGTTATGTAATGAATGCAGGTCTCTTAAAATGGCAGATAATAATTCTGATGATAATCAGAAATTATTTATGTATATACATATATATGAATAACAGAAAATTCTTAGAAAACTAAGTAAAATATAATATAGAAATAAATACATATAAGCACAACAAACTGTAAAAGATGATTTACTGTTCCATCAACTCACGTGTATTCCTGCCATGCCTAGATGAATTAGCTCAGCATTATTAATTCATTGGATAATGTTGTACAACATTCTTCAAACTTGAACAAATTTGGCTGTATCGCATTGCCCAAAATCTCAGTGACCATCATTTTGAAAACATCACAAGTGTCCATTACTGCATCCATAGAGGATGCCAGTTAGAACTTGGAGCCCACCTTTTAAAATCAGTCTTTTAAAATGTTGGCCTTCCGAGTAGTTTATCTAAATGTATGTGCTCAACATATTTCTTTGTGTCTATGAAGAATCATTGGTAACCAAAGTGAAATACTGAATCATTAATCTAATTAGTTAAATAAATTAAGTTAGTTAATTATTAGCTTTAGACATCTGTTTTTCCATTAAACAAAATGAATACAAACATATCACAGATATGAGGATTCTGAGAAAAATTAAGGGAGTAAACAGATGGCATCAATGGTAGAATCATTTAAAAAATTTAGGTATTATGAAGGAACTTGGTTATTAGCATTTAGGAAAGTGTGAAAACAGCCAATTTCAGTGGTGTGATTGATCACTTAAACAGAATGAGAGAGAGAAGGTTATAAAAACAGATATGTGATGCGAGGAAAAAGATCCAGAAGACCAAGATCCAGATGGACTGATGTGGTAAGTAGTGATTAAGAAGACCAAAATATAATATCTGATAATATTGAAGTCCTGAAAGATACAGATTGATATGGAGAAAAACTGTCAACAGGAAGTTAGTAATGATGCAAACTTCTACTGTATACTATTACCATAGTATCCTGTACATCCCTTGAGAATACATATCGTAAATGATGTTAACAAAGAAACAAAAACTAAAAAGGACATAAAACTATACTCATTTGGCAGAGACCGTATGAAATAGGATTTACAGTACTCAATAGAATTAGATAAGTGTGGTAAGTGAAAGAGTGAAGAGCAGTAACTCTTGCACATATTGTACTAAAGAGTGGTTAAATGAGACTTCCCTGATGAATACATTGATTCCACAGAGAAGAATCCATTAAGTTTCTCCCTAAAAGCTCAATTGCAAAAATATCCATTATAGCACCAGTGAAAATATGGAGTCTGAAGATTGAGTATAAAGAGCAGACTTCTCAAGAATGATCTTGAGATTTTTTTGTATAATAATAAAGTCTGTGCAGTTAGCCTAGAGAATGTGCGCTTCGCGACCGTATGCCTGGGGAAGGAGTGTCCTAGGTCCGATTCCCGTCGGTGACATGAGGAGCTGAAGGATCTTCCTCAGCCATAGTCAAGTTAGCCGGTCTTGGGCATGGAGAGTAGGGTTTTTTCCCCAGTTTATCCTGGGATTTTTTATCCCACAAAGCAGGCAAACTGGCCTTGAGAACTCAATGCTAGAGACATAGGATACACCTGGGCATAGGGCTGAGCACCTTATCCTGTGAACGGTTTGAGGTTCAATGATTAATAAACCCTTGAAGGAAGATGAGATGAATAAAAAATAATTACAGGCACTGAAATCATATAAATCATTTTTATGAAAACAAATCAAACATAACAAAAATATAAAAGGTACTCTTTAAAAAATCATAATTTAAAAAACAAATTTCAAAAAATGATTAACTTACTTAGATATATTGCCAATCACTATTGTACATTTTACTTTCATTCTTGGTGCTCTGTTACAAATACCATCAGCACTTTGTTTTACTGGAACTATTCTCTCTATCTAAAAGATAAATGAAATTGCTTTAAATTTGCATTAAACAGGAAGAAAAGACAAATTAAAATATTTCAAATGCAAAATTTCCCTTTCAAGAAATTATCATAAAAGAAATTTGCAACACAGTCATTCATGCATTATCCAAATATGTCAAGTAAATAGTCCGTGCGGTTAGCCTAGTGGCTATGCGCTTCGCAACCATATGCCTGGGGAAGGAGTGTCCTAGGTTCGATTCCCGTTGGTGACGTGAGGAGCTGAAGGATCTTCCTCAGCCATAGCCAAGTTAGCCAGTCTTGGGCGTGGACAGCAGGGTTTTTTCCTCAGTTTATTCTGGGGTTTTTCATCCCGCAAAGCAGGCAAACTGGCCTTGAGAACTTAACACTACAGGGCATAGGATATACCGGGGCATAGGGCTGACCACCTTATCCTGTAAACGGATTGAGGTCTGATGATCAATGGACCCTCGACACCACAAGGTAAAAGAGAGTATAAAGAAGATGAGATGAGGTCAAGTAAATTACAAATCTCCAGTTTTATCTGTGATTAAAAAAAAACAACTGAACCACTTCAACTTTCAGATTTTACTTTTTAAATATGTATTAAAATTTACTACAGCACACTCTACTTATATTGCACTAAATGAATTCAAAGGGTTAAAGAATAATGTGAAATATTTACTATTAATTTCATTTTAAGTTTTTAATATTAAATGTAATACTACTCCATTTTCAATAAAGAAACATTTTTAGCATAATTTAAACTAGTTACTTTTTCATTTTTAAAAGCGTGTGTGTGTGCATGCATTTGCACACACACAACCATGCTGTGGTAATCTTGAACAAAATACAAGATTCAGTTATGGGTTCTAATTTTTGTACATTGTCTGCTCTTTTTCTTCTTTAAAAAAGACTGGAATGGAATTAAACCCCTTAATATAGCAACATAAATTAGAAATCATATCACAAAGATAAATTGTTACTACAGTAAACATCATTACAACAAACTACAGAAAAGTTCTGACCAAATTACCACTAACATATTACTATTCTAAAGGAATTCAATCAGCATATCCACTATGTGGTAGATGGTTTCATTGCTTAGAGTAAGACTACCACATCAGTACTCCACTCTGCTGACTGGAGGACTGAAGTGGCTTGAAAAAAAAAATTCCATGTTTGGTCTCTAGAACAAAGTTTCTGGATTAAGTAAAAAATACAAAATTATAAAAATTAATAAAAACAAAAAAATCCTTCCCACTTACTGGTTTACTTCTCACAGGAAGGAGTAACATGGGAGAAAAAAAAAATCAGCACAATATTACTGCAGTCTTCCACATAGTTTACTATAGTGAGAATGAACTGCAGGCATCCCTCCACCCCTCCCCTCCACACACACACATACACACACACACCAAATTTTGAAATTGGAGAGGAAAAAGAGAGTGAATGAAATACATTTCATTAAAAATACTGTAGCTTCTGGTTAAAGAAAAGCTGAAAGTTTTTCATCCTTTTAAATAAAAAAGTATCTATATCCTCAGGTTTTCCAAAACACTGAATTTTTCTCCACCATCATCAAATTCCTGATATATATACCCTCAAGGGGTGTACAAGATATGATAGTACTACATGAAATTACTAAATCACTTAAGGAATTGAACAACGTAGATACAAATATAAATTAAATTACACTTTAATAAATATTTCCGATATTTGAGCAACGTCACGTTGCCATCTTCAAAAGGAACTTACAAAAAAGACATGTGCACGTAGGCACTACAACAGAGTAACTGAGAATGAAGTGATCAAACTATTGTTCTCCTAAAAGTCCTGATGGTGCCCTCTAGCGGGCTAAGTAGGTGTTCTTGGCCGTTGGGTGAAGGTCTGCTATTGTAAGCCTCCCAAATTTGGGCCAGTCGCACACCACCAAATTCGTTGAGGTTTGAAGAGTTCCTTAGGGCTGAGGCTGATTCCATAAATAGTCTTTTGAATTTATATTTGCTACGGTGTATTACAGTAGCTTTCTTCCACTGTATTCTGTGGCATGTATCCAGAGCATGGTCTGCAAGACCAGAATGGCTGTACTTGTGAAAATGGATGTAGTCCTTATGTTCATAAATTCTGATATTTGCTGTCCTGCCTGTTTGGCCAAAGTAGGACAGTTTACAGCTGCAAGAGACTTAGTATACACCAGGTAGGTCTAGGAGAAGTGGTTGGTCTTTAGTGGAACGGATCAGGGATGCCAATTTTCTGTATGGTCTGTTACGAGAGGTCAGGTCATGTTTTTTTAAGATTTTGGTAATTTTTTCTGAGGTGCCTCGGATGTAGGGAATGGTGATGGATTTAGAGTGATCCTTGTTGTAGAGGGAGGGGATTGCGGTTTGTTGGTTTCAATATTTTTTGGATTTTTTTGATGGGGTAGCCATTGGCTGAGAAAGTGTTGAGGATGAGATTTAGTTCAGTGTTTAGGCCTTGTCATTTGAACAGATTAGTTTAGCCCTGTTGTATAGTGTTTTCACCACTCCATATTGTTGTGGGGGGGGGGGGGAATTGTTGATGAATGTACCTGCCTGTATGGGTGGGTTTTCTATAAACTGAAAAAACCAAGGTTCCATTAGGCTGGCGAGTGACTAGTGTGTCTAGGAAAGGGAGGCTGTTGTTTTCCTCTTTTTTCCAGGGTGAACTTGATTCTGGAGTGTTGGTTGTTTAAGTGTGGTAAAAAGGAGAAGAGTGTATCAGAGCTATGTGGCCAAATAGTGAACACATCATCAACATAGCAAAGCCATATGGTTGGTTTTTTTGTGGGGTAGAGGCTAAGGATTTTTCTTCAAAGGTCTCCATAAAGAAATTGGCCAAGGGTGGGGAGAATGGTGAACCCATGGCTGTCCCCTCTATTTGTTTGTAGAATTTTCCCTGCCAAACGAGATAGCCTGAGTTCATTGTGAACTGAAATAGGGCTGAGATATCAGGAGAAAATTTAGCCTGGATTAGCTCTAAAGTTTCCTTGAGTGGGACATTTGTGAATAATGAGGAGACGTCAAAGTTGACCATTATGTCAGTATGTTGGAGTGTAAGGTTTTCTATGCTGGCTTTGAAGTGGGCTGAGTTTTTTATGTGTGATGGTGTGTTGCCAGTATAGTGTGTGAGCACTTTGGCCAAATGTTTAGCTAGTTTGTATGTGGGGGAATCAATGCTAGACACACTAGTCACCCACCAGCCTGATGGAAACTTGGTTTTCTCAGTTTATGGAAACCCACCCATACAGGCAGGTACATTCACCAACAATTCCCTCCCCCCCACCCATCACAACAATATGGAGTGGTGAAAACACTATACAACAGGGCTAAACTAATCTGTTCAAACGACAAGGCCCTAAACACTGAACTAAATCACATCCTCAACACTTTCTCAGCCAATGGCTACCCCATCAAAAAAATCCAAAAAATATTAAAACCTATAAACCACAACCGTCTCCCCCCCACTCCCTCTACACCAAGGATTACTCTAAATCCATCACCATTCCCTATATCCGAGGCACCTCAGAAAAAAATTACTAAAATCTTAAAAAAACATGCCCTGACCTCCTGTTACAGACCATACAGAAAATTGGCATCCCTTATCTGCTCCACTAAAGACCAACCACTTCCCCTAGACCTACCTGGTGTATACCAGGTACCTTGCAGCTGTAAACTGTCTTACTTTGGCCAAACAGGTAGGACAGCGAATATCAGAATTTCTGAACACAAGGACTACATCCGTTTTCACAAGTACAGCTATTCTGGTCTTGCAGACCATGCTCTGGATGCATGCCACAGTGGAAGAAAGCTACAGTAATACACCGTAGCAAATGCAAATTCAAAAGACTATTTATGGAATCAGCCTCAGCCCTAAGGAACTCTTCAAACCTCAACAAATTTGGGGCAGTCGCATACCCCAAATTTGGGGTATGCGACAGCCACAAATTTGGGAGGCTTCCATCAGCAGACCTTCAGCCAAACGGCCAAGAACACCTACTTAGCCTGCTAGAGGGCACCATCAGGACTTTTAGGAGAACAATAACTCCATCACTTCATTCTCAATTACTGTGTTGTAGTGCCTACGTGCACGCCTTTTTTTGTAAGTTCCTTTTGAAGATGGCAACGTGACGGTGCCGAAATATCGGAAATATTTATTAAAGTGTAATTTAATTTATAATTGTATCTCCATTGTTCAATTCCTTAAGTGATTTAGTAATGCATAACCAATGTATAAGTCTATCTATGAGAAATACTACATGAAAAATTTACATCATTGCTAACTTCCTAGCTACAATTTTCCTCTAAATCAATAGTCAGTCTGTTACCTGTCAAGACTTCAATATTATCAGATCTTATAATATGATCTATAACTGAATTTTTCTTTCTTTAATTTTTTTTTATGTAAAACAGATTACAGAAGAGCAGATGGTTAAAAAATATTGTAAAAAAAATGGTTGGTAACTTATTTGGTCTTCAAACAACAGGCTGTGGGTTTCCAGATCCGCGTTTATTGGAAACTTTCTTTTTTTTTTTTTGCATTTCTACAGTAAAAAAAAAAAAAATTCTAATTTGAATCTTTTTTCTTTTTGAAAAACAGACGTCACCTCACTTATCAATTTTGAACTTTTTTATGTATGCTTTTAGGTGTGCATTTTTAAAGTTAGATTTTGTTATAAACTTAGAAAGTGCCTGTAATCAAGGAACATCTCTTCAAAACAAAATAAAATGCATATAATAAGGCAAGGATGTTTGCATAAGTAAGTAAGGTGACAGATAAGAACAGAGATAAGTTTTAATAATGGCAAACCATGAGCAGACATATAAATATAAAATTAATAACAGAAAAACTCACGTAAAAAAAAAAGATTATTTAATAGCATAATTTTCGCCTGTGTGTCACAGGCATCTTCAGTACATATTAAGCTCAAATTAAATAATAACTGACAAATCCAAAATGTGTCACCTACGTAGTTAGTGTAAGATAACTAAAAAGGTCAATAAATTTCCTAAAAAAAAAAAAAAAAATTATACATACAATAAAAAGTTAGGAAAGATTAGCTGAATTATAAAGTAATATCTCCCATAAAGGAGATAGACATAAACCATCATATCTGTTTAAGTTAGGAGAGTGAAGTAAAGTTTCACATGTTTCTTTATAAAGCTGTTCCATGAGGAACCGACTTTTGTGAAGGAGTCTTGTCTTCTTCCGATGAACTCTATGTCTAGTGATGATGGCATGTTCTGCAAGTCCAGACTGTTCAGGTTCAAAGTATTGAATATAAGATTGGTGTTCTTCTCAAATGGAGGCAGATCTTCCTGTTTGTCCAAAATAAGATAGTCCACAAGAGCAAGGAATCTGGTAAACACCTGGATGATTAAGATGTGGAAGCTTGTCCTTAGGAGAAGTGAGAAAGGTGGAGATTTTTCTGATTGGTTGAAAGGCAACAAAAATATTCAGTGGTTTTAAAACTTTTGCTATATGTTCACTAATGCCTTGTACATAAGGGATAGGAATGCACGTTATTCCTTCTGTATTTGAAGAGGAAGACATATTAAAACTACTCAAAGCCCTTTTGATGAAGGAGTTCTTATATCCATTAAATCAGGGGTCGGGAACTGGCAGCTCCAGAGCCATATGTGGCTCTTGACTGAACAAAGTGTGGTTCTTTTATATTGAATTAAAAGATACATAATTAATACAACCAACTAAATATTGTTTTTTGATACGGCCTGTTCGTGGCGCTCGATACTATGCATGTGACGTTGATACGCATGAAATTTTATGACACGAACAACTGAAAACTACGTTACATTTGAAATACTGCTAAATGTTAACCCTGCCTAAGGTAACCAGCGGCAGCAAAAATTTGAACTAATTGATCAGCTGTCCTGTCAAACACCATGGTTTTTAGATACATACGGATTTTAACTATCAAAATAAATATTCTGTTAGTTAACTTATTTATTGTGGTACTAAACTGGTGTTTAATTTAATGTCAGGTAATGTTATGCACAAATTAGTTTTTATTATGTTATTATGCTGAATTTGTGTTTTTACTCACAGGTAAATTTTTGATAATAACCCTCCTAATATCATCATCATCATCATGCTTATCAAGAATTTAGGCCTAGCATGGCCTGTTCCAGCCTTAGAAGTCATCGTTGAATTGTTTAAGAGGATGTTCTGGTTTTTTTTCCCTAACGGCTTTAACTTTTACCAGACCCTCCTAATATGAGTTCAAGAAAAAGAAAAATAATCGAAGAAAACGGAGGATTCAATAAAATGTTGATAGAGAAATTTGCATTTATAGAAGTAAATGGAAATCTACAATGTTTAATTTGCCATCTACGACTTCAAAAGAACAAATCAAGCAATGTCAAATGACATTTTCGAGGAAAACATTTAGACTTCAGTAAAAAATATCCTGAGGGTGATAATAGAAAAAAAGCTATTGAAGAAATACAAATGAAAACATTGCTTTGGCAAAGAAATTTGTCAACTTGGACGAAATCTTCGTCGAATACTACTGAAGCAAGTTTTTTGTTATCCCTTTGAAATAGCAAAAGCGGGAAAACCTTTTACCAATGGTGAATTTCTAAAAAATTACATGTATAATATCTCTGAAATTCTATTTAAGGATATGAAAAATAAGGACAAGATATGTAAAAAAAAAAAAATTAAAGATTTACCTCTTTCGGCTAGAATTGTCAAGGAACGGATTGTAACAATTTCTGCAGAAGTTTCAAATATGTAAATTATGGATATTAATTCTGCTGATTTTATAACTATTGGGATGATGAATCAAATGATATTTCCGATATGGCACAATGCTGTTTGATGGTTAAATATATCACATCTTCCGGTATTCGAGAAGAACTTCTTGATCTGCTAATGCTTAAAGGACACACAACAGGTCAAGATATTTCAGAAAGCCTTCTAACAAGTTTACAGAATAAAAATATAAATATTAATAATATAGTATGCATTGCGAACAATCGGACACCTTCTACAATTGCAAAAAATAATGGGTTTGTTAAATTATTCTCCACTCATATTCCACATGGAGTTACTTCATTTCATTGCATTTTGCATCAAGAAGCTTTAGTTGCAAATTCTTTGGGATTATTACCACAACTAAAAAGTGATGGATGTTGTTGTGCCAATGATCAATTTCATCCAATTTCAGGCACTGAATCACAGACTTTTTGACACATTTTTAGAGGAACTTGGTAGTCAACGTAAAGATTTACAGATATTTACATCTGTACGATGGTTATCAAGAGGAAAAGCATTAAATCATTTTTTTTTCAGTGCTTAAAAGAATCAATAGTTTTCTTAACCACTAAAAATTATAACATAAATCATGTGGAACTTCTCAGTAATCCCAAATGGATACAAAATTTTTGTTTTTTGCTTGATATGACAGAACATTTTAATAAGCTAAATTTGAAGTTGCAAGGGAAGAGAAACACAGCCTTACAATTACTAGAGGAAGTCCTATCTTTGAACAGAAACTAAGAGTGTTTTTCGAAAATGTTACTGAAGAAAAATTTATATTTTTTGAAAATCTAAAAAATTATAGATTGAATTTAAATCAAGAAAAAGTTGATTGCAAAATATTCGCTGAAATGATTATTGTAATTATAGATTCATTTACAAGCAGATTTCAGGATTTTAAAAAACATCAGGAGATGACGAAATTTATATTACATCCGTTAAACTGCAATTTAAAATTAATAGATATTGAAGTTTTTCCTGGAATATCAATTGCATGGAAATTCAGATTAAAAGCATCTGGTAACGCCACAGGAAATTATATTTAAATTTGGAATTCTTTCCCAACTAATTATTCAAATACTAGGCGACTTACTTTTGGTGTTTTGACTTTTTTCGGTTCAACGTACAATTGCAAACAATTTTTCTCTTCAATGAATTACATTAAAAATAAGTATAGGAACAAATTGACTGATGAAAGTTTGAAAGCCGAATTACTATTAAAGTGCACAACATACAATCCAGATTTAAGTGAATTGGCTGAGAAGATGCAAAATCAAAAGTCTCATTAGTGAATTTTAAATTAAAACAATCAAATATCTATTAAAATACATAATATTGTATTTTTGTTCGGACTAATTCTTTCACAATATTATACTTACTTAAACATGTTTTGGGATTAAAAACTTAATGTTGTTTTATTTATTGAACATATAAAAAATTTAAATGCAAATATAAAAGTGGTATTTGATATCTGGAAGTACTGAATTAAAAACAAATTTACCTAAATTTGAACTAACTGTAACGTTGAGTCACCAGGAAAAATCAAATTAAAATTGCGGCTCCCAAAATTTTGTTTTAATTAATTTTTTTGGAGGAATGGCTCTTTGGTTTAAAAAAGTTCCCAACCCCTGCATTAGATAGAAAGGAAGAAGTAATATATTGCAGCTATTTCTGTAATAGAAGAGCCATTCCATATAGCAAAAATGTCATCGACATATCTGAACCAATAAGTAGGTCTGGGAGAAATGTTGTCAAAGTTACGTTGTTCAAAATGTTCCAAAAAGAAGTTGGAGATAGCAGGAGAAAGAGGATTGCCAACTGCTGTTCTTCAATTTGTTGATACAACTTATTTTTTAAAGGAAAAATAACCAGAATGTGTTACAAAATCAAATATTTTAACAATGTCTGAACGAAATTCCTGTTGCAGTAATTCAATGCTTTCAGATAAAGGAACATTTGTAAATAAAGAAACAACATCTAAACTGATCATGATATCCAAAACGTCCAAATGAAGATCTGAGATTTTATTTATTTATTTTTTATTTTATTTTATGGGGTTCTTAAGGGTCAAAGATGTATAACTGAGAGGAGACTTTCACTTAGCCTTTAAAGGAATGTGGAGAACCGACCAGGGCTTCTAACCTAATGGCCAATCCGAACCTTCTCGTGGTGAGCCCTGTTGGGTATCTACCAGGATACTGAACGAACGAGTTCTGGCAATTTGAGGGTGAGGGCTGGCAATTTGGGATTTATACGGCCAAATTGTATTCTTATTGGCTTAAACCAATATACAAAATGATGGTACAACATGACAAAATTTCATAACGGCTTGGGTGTCACCCAGTTACACAAGACCCCCCCCCCATTGTTTTTGCCAGGGAACCAGGGCGAATAGTGAAAAGTCAGCTACTGAAACAAATCTGAAAGAACACCCCACCTGAACATCACCAGAGTTAAAGATCGGTCAACATAAGAAGCCTGAATGGCAAAGAAATGGAGCTAGCTGAGGAATTAGATAAGGACCAGATCAACATAGCAGGGGTGACTGAAACAGAAAAGACAAAAACTGGTAAGATCTTTCTGAGCAATAAATACAAAATGTTATATTCAGGAAATGACAATCAAGGAAAAGAAGGAGTAGCCATAGTATTCAACACAAAATATGAGGCTAATCTTCTTGAATGGCAGCAGTCTCAAATAGAGTGATGTGGGCTAATATCAGAATGAGGAATTGGACAATGAGACTTATTTGTGCCTATGGTCCCACAGAAGGTTCTACTAAGGTACAAGTGGAGGAATTTTTTGAAGCTTTAGAAAAAGCAACTGACACAATGAAAAATGAAAAGTTGGTCCTTGTTGGGGATCTAAATAGCAGAGTAGGAAATGATTATCAGACATACAAAAATATTTTGGAAAAATTTGGAGAAAAGAGCAAAGCTAATAATAATGGCAATACTTGTTGGATTTCTGCTCAGAACATGGACTGGTTATTACTAACACCATGTTCCAACATAAAAATGTGCACAAATTCACATGGAGTGAAGAGGCAAGGAATAAGAAAAGTCTCATTCACTATGTTATTGTTGATAGTAATGTTTTCTCCCTGATGCAGGACACCAGAGTGTACACAGGATTTGAAATTGGAAGCAATCACTATTTAGTCATGAGCAGGATAAAATTGAATTTCATATTGAAACGAATAACATGTTATAAATGTTTTAAAGCGAATAAAAGTTGAGCAGCTCTCACATGTGAACTGTAGACTAAAATTATTCAGGAAAAAATGAAAAGAGTTTGAGAACAGGAACCAAATCTTGGAGATTCAGTGGCAAGCCTTGAAGAAAACCCTGATTGATTCAGCCAGAGAGGCATGTGGTGAAGTAGTCTGCAAGGATAGAAAAATCAGAACTCCATGGTGGACACAGGAAGTTAAAGAGCCAGTGAAGGAAAAGAAGAAAGCATATCAAAGGTTTTTGGCAAATAAGTCAGCTTGTGCTCTTTGAGAATATAGAGATAAATGTAAGAAAGCAAAACAATGTGTAAAACTAGCTAAACAAAAGTCATGGGAGGACTTTGGCAAGAACATAGAAAATAAATATCAAGAAAGTGGTAAGATATTCTGGAGGTTGTTGAAGTAGCTTAGAAATAGAGGAAAGAGTGCTGTAAAAGGAGTTAGAGATGATAAAGCTGACATGAAAATGGGAGATAAAGATATCCTTGAAGTATGGAGTAATTACTTCAAAAAATTGCTAAATGAAACAAGCAGTAAGAGCACAGTGGTAAAACACACTCAACAGGCATACAGTAAGGAATACATATCCATACTTGAAGTAGAAAAAAGCCATTAAAGGCTTGAAATGTGGAAAGGCAGCAGGTGTAGAAATGCTGAAGTATGGTGGTATAAAAGTCTTACAGTGGCTGCACTGCATAGTTCAGAAAGCCTGGACAGAGGGACAAATTCCCGATGATTGGAGTAGAGCAGCTCTAATAGTACCCATATATAAAAAGGGAAATAAAACTGAATGTGAGAATTACAGAGGTATTTCCCTACTGAGTGTTCCTGTGAAGATCTATGCAAGTATTCTTGAGAAACAGTTGAGAAGGATTGTGGAAGAGAAGCTTGGTAAGGAACAAGCCTGGATTCAGGCCAAATAGAGGCTTTCAGGATCAGATATTCACTTTACAACAAATAGTTGAGAAAGCATGGGAATATAACAAAGATCTGTATTTAACTTTTGTCGATCTGGAAAAGGCATATGACAAGGTGCCAAGAGAGAAGCTATTCAATACGCTACAGTTATATGGTGTCAATGGGGCATTATATCAAGCAATACTTAGTCTGTATTTGAGTTGTAAGTCAGAATTGAAGAAATTACTTCAATTTAGAATTGAAGTAAGTACCCGAAGATGGTTTAGCGTTAAATCTGGTGTGAGACAAGGATGTACATTATCTATCCCTTCTGTTATTCATTATCTATATGGATCACATTATGAAGGAAAGTGGTATTAAACATGATATCAGAATTGGAGATGTTAATGTCAGCTCTTTGCTTTATGCAGATGATGTTATACTTCTAAATAAATCCACCACAAGTTTGCAAAATTCCCTGACTAAATTGAATAACTGTTGTAATAGATATGATATGAAGGTCAGCAATAAAAAGACAAAGACAATGAAAATAGGTAGAATTGCTGAAAATGCCAACTGTGTTGTGAACAGGGAACCTATGGAACAAGTAAAATATTTCACCTACTTAGGCACGATTTTTAGTGAAGATGGTAAATTAAATATGGAAAAAGACAACAGAATCAACAAAGTTGGTATGGTAGGAAGTCAACTGAATAAATTCATATGGAATAAGAGAGAAATTAGTCGGAACACTAAATTAGCTTTATACAAGACAGTGTTCAAACCAGTTTTAACTTATGGATCTGAGACAGCTGGGTCAGAAGCAAAACACTTGACCGAAGACTAGAGACCGCAGATATGAGAGTCCTGAGAAAGATTATAGGCATGAACAGATGGCATCAATGGCAATATCATATTAAAAAACGAGGATATTAGGAAAGAACTTGACATTGTTAGCATCCAGGATTGCGTTAGCAAAGTTAATCTCAGGTGGTGTGGTCACTTAAATAGAATGGCGAGGAAAGATTAGCAAAACAAGTGTTCTCTGCCAGGTTGGCAGCAAAACGACCCAGAGGAAGACCAAGATATAGGGGATTGATACGGTACAAAGTGCCTTAGACAATAGAAATATAAGATCTGATAATGTTGGAGTCTTGACAAGTTACTGACTGATTTGGAGGAAAATTGTAGATAGGAAGTTAGTAATGATGTAAATTTTTCATGTAGTATTATCATATCCTGTACATCCCTTGAGGGTACATGGCAGGAATTTGATGATGATGATGATGAGGAAGTATTTTTAATATAAGTATCAGTTCTTCTAGTTGAAGAAGTGAGAAGATTTGATAAAAATTTTGAAATTTTATAAGTGGGACAGCCTATACAATCTACAACTGGCCTTAATGGAATGCCTGGTTTATGAACTTTCGGAAGACCATACAATCTGGGTGGACGACCGAAGAAGGCTTTAAGTTTTTTCTTTTGATCTTCATTCCATGCAGATACATTATCTACAGGAGAATTAAGTTCCTTCAATTGACTCCCAGTAGGATCCGATGTAAGAGGCCTATAAATTGAATAGTCGTGGAATAATAGAGACATTTTTCTTTCATATTCCTTCCTATCTTGAATATGATAGGAAGGAATATTCAGCCTTACCCTTGTCAGCTTTCGTAATGATTAAATTAATGTTATTCTTAAGTGATTTCAATGCTTTAAATTCAGAGTAAGAAAGATTGGGACGTGGAGGTTTAGCATTAAAAAGAATTTTCACACATTCCAAACGCAACCTGTTGGCTGTTTTTGGATAAGGATCGAATACCTCTGTCTATGTTATGAAAAAAATCCATCAGGGGCACCTTATTCGGTGCAACAGCGAAATCATGTCCTTTTGATAAAGCAAAACGTTCACTATCTGTTAGTGGACGTTCGGAAACATTGAAAACTATTTTATCTGTATCACTAACAATATTACTGGATCTAGGTATGCTGACTAATGATTCAAACTTGCGCTTTAACTTATCATGAGAATCATTAAAGACCTTTAGATAAGAAGCCGAAGATATGCGCAATTAAGTGTTAAAAGTTTCAGCCGTTAAAACAGATTCTAAAGCATTCTTGAATAGAGAAATTATGGACATCAAGTTCTTTCCTAATATCCTCATTTTTAATATGATACTGCCATTGATGCCATCTGTTCAAGGCATCAATGGCATGATACATATGGATACATATTCAAGTATGAATATGTATCCATACTTGAAGTTTAAAAAAAAAAAAAAAAAGCCTTCAAAAAACTGAAATGTGGAAAGGCAGCTAGAATAGATGATGTTCATCCAGATATACTCAAGTACAGAGGTATAAAAGTTTTTATGGCCTTATTTTTTTATGCAGTGCATAAAAAAATAAGGCCTGGATAGATGGTCGAATTCAAGATAATTGGAGTAGAGCTCTCACAGTACCCATCCATGAAAAGAGAAATAAACTGAATGTAGGAATTATAGAGGTATTTCCCTACTGAGTATTATTGGTGAGATTTATGCAAGTATATCTGAGAAACAGCACCATGTTGCAGCAAAAAAATTCACATCTAACCAAAGCTCATGTCATACAAATAATCCAGTGTTTGCATACTTACAGATTTGGAGGGCAGGTCAGTAGGCTTAGTACACAATACTTTTTTACTTCTAGACAGAGAGCCTGTTGAATGAACAGAATTATGTTGTTTATTGTATTCTGTGAGAAAAAATGGTGCCTTTCCGATATGCTTTTTGACACATGGATGAATTGACGGAACTTCTTGTTTGACCTACAATAAAAGGAAAAGAAGAACAACATTTTAGATTTTCTCTAATTTTAGTTACATATAACAATACTTTAACCATGAAGAAATTAGGGAGAGAAGTAATTCTATTAAAGTTATTAAAACAAGTGAGGCAAAATGCCATTATTTCCTTCAATTGATGTTGTCACATTCAAAAACAGAATTATCCTCAAAAGGAATCCTTTCTTACAATCAGAATGAATAGTATGCAACACTTAATGTAAAAAAATTTGTGAAATCAACTACCATTCTGAGTAAAATAACTAAATATTTAACTGTACATTTCAAGCTTCATATCATCATCAGAAGTTGATATTACCTCTTTAGTGGATCAGTTTTTTAAAGTTTTTAAAAGTCACTGCTTATTTACTGCAAAGTCTGTGGATCTGAAGCCTGCATAAGGGAAGTTTATAAAAGTTTTTTTTTTTTTTTAAGGCTTACCTTTATAAAAGTATTACATACACACAAACATAAGATATTACTGTGCAACAATGCACAATGCTAAATTAATCAAAGTGATTTTAACTAGCTGCTGCAATATCCAAAATATCTTTATTATCAGTTACTACATCACCTTCATCATTATCTCCAATGGTTTTGTGGCTCTTTCTTCCAAATTCTTAGTAACTTTTGAAATACAGTAAACTCACGATTTAATGGACTATTAAGGGCTAAGGGTTGTCCATTGACTATTAGGAGCTAAGGGTCATGCATCTAGTGTAAATGAATTTAAGGGAAGGTATGATAGTTGGGATGGGTAATTTACAGCCTCCATCGATGAGTCCTTGACTCCCTGGAGGTCTCAGATAATAATAATAATATTGAAAATAAAACACTTTCAGTGGTACAGTATTAATATATTTAAATGAGAAAATTTTTATGTAAATACCATTTTACTGAGGATTGGGCTTGAAAAAAGCATCAAGTTGCAGTTGCTTTCCACTTTTATACTGTTTCTTAATAATTAATGATCAAAATTGCCGAAAATGTTGTAATAAGCAATCACCTCTGGATCTGAAGATGCGCCTATGAATATGATGTCGTCCATGTGTTCTCTAATCACCGATGGTTTTAGACCAGCTGGAACCGCTTCTAATTCCTCATTGTCAACCTCCTGATTGTCCCATAGAATACCTCCAGCAATCTCTTCCTGGCTGAGAATTTGGTAGACTGGGTTGCCCTCGTCGATGTCTAGCCATTGTTCAATGTCATTCTCACTGACATTATCACCAACTTGCATCAAAGTTTCACGGAAATCAGAAGTTTCAAAACTTCTGAAATCGTATTCTGGTTTTCACTTCCGTTCAGTTACTTGGTTCAGCCATTAGCCAATGTTGTAGTCTTCATCCCCTTCCAAGCAGCAGCAAAATTAAAGATGGCAGACTTCATGTTGTATGTGCACAAATTTTGAAGTGTTACTGGCTCCTCTTGTGTCTTCTTTGGGATCGTTTCAATTCTCCAAGACAACCATAACCTCTTCAAGAAACTTCTTCTTATACAACCTCTTGCAGGCAACAGTGACTCCATGGTCTATAGGCTGTATTATAGAAGTGGTGTGTTTGGAGGAAGGAAAATACATTTTATTCTTCCATTCCTACTAACCAACTTCTCAGCATTAGGATGGGCTGATGCATTATCAAGTAGTAAAATACCTTTTACATCTTCAAGAGAGATTTTTCAAGACCTCTTCTTGGCAGTTATGCACTTCACATATGAAGTGCATAACTGCCAAGGTATGAAGTGATTGAAAACCAGTCGGAAAAAAGTCACTTGTAAACCAGGCATTCCTTGAGCTGGAATAGATGACAGGCAACTGGTTCACAACATTCTTCAAAGCACGAGGCTTTTGTGTTCTTCCGGCTACCATCAGCTTGAGGCAATGTGTGCTATCGGCATTAGCACAAAGT
Source organism: Typopeltis vanoorti (assembly GCF_054136105.1). Taxonomy (NCBI): domain Eukaryota; kingdom Metazoa; phylum Arthropoda; class Arachnida; order Uropygi; family Thelyphonidae; genus Typopeltis; species Typopeltis vanoorti. The sequence goes on from NC_143570.1 coordinate 7,406,933, forward strand.
AGGGTTGAAATGCACTCCTTGTTTAATTTGTGGCCAGGCATGCTAATCTCATGTTTGTTTGCAAGGGTATTTTGGGGAACAGCATGACAGAACAGGCTGGTCTCATCTGCATTGTAAACTTGAGACAAATAAAACCCTCAGATTCAATGACTTCATTCATGTATTTTCTGAAGGGTTCAACTTGTTCGATATCAGTGCTCAGTACTTCACCACAAAGCCACCCATCAGTCGATTGGAACTATATGTTCATGTGTTGTGCAGTATTTCAGCAGCTGACCTTAGTTCAACACTACGAACAACAATGCCACTAGACGCTGTTGAACGAAACCACTTGGCCCTTCTAAATTCTTATGCTTGGCCAAATTCATGTTTCTTACCTGCCATAGTGAAACCACTTTTGGAGCTCAACACTATATTTTAGCAAAAACTGAGTAAGTTTGTATTTATTTTATGTCCGAAACTGTCTGCTTTTTCACCCAATCAAGTTCACAAACATGAGCAACAGATGCACCACATTACATATTACTTAGTAACTTAAGTTTCTGTGCTATCGTCAAAGTTTACTTGTTTTCTTTTAACACCAGACATATTAACTGATATTAATAATGATTAATAATAGTTTAACTAAAAATTACTCCAGCAACACCCTAAACACCACGTGTTTTGTGCTAGCAACACTACTGATACTATGCTACCAAACCAAAGCACATGCACGTGCATGAACTATTACAAGTGCGCACAAAATATTACGAATATATGCAAATATATCCGAAGTGCAATTTATAAACACTGCCGATCGCTTCTGATTAACCATCGTATTATTTATTATTTTTTTTTTAATTAATTAATTATCTGTATTTATTTGTCAAATTATGTCCATTAAATTGAGAGTTTACTGCAAAGGCTGTGGATCTATCTATTTTCTGAAAATCCTTCCATGACTTTTTTAGCTACTTTTACCAAGCATGGTATTCTGGTTCATATATTGAATGGTGCATCCAAGAGTTTCTTAAAAATTCTTGACTACTCAGTATGCAGAAGACAGCAATAAGATTGATAATGACCTATCTCTCTCATCAATTCATTACTTTCATTTTCAGTGGCTGCTTCCTGCATTTCTCATGGTCACTGTTCATCAGAACAGTGACCATGTTCAATAATGCAGTTATCCATCTCAGCTCACAGAACAAACTATTTTCCTCATTCTGTGGGAAGTTTTCAGTATTGAGACCACATTATGATGTAAATAAAGAGTTTAATAAAAATAAAAAATTAAAATCCAATAAGTTTCGTAAGTCATAAGACTTACATCATCAGGGGTACTGGTACATAAAGGTTTTACATAACAAAAGCCTATTAATAATTAATTACACATATTAGATGTTTTTGATAACTTCACAACTGTATTGATAAACCAGAATCATCTTCTTCAGTTTATCCCACTTAAGTAGAATTGATAAATCGGAATACAAATGATAAATTCATTACTGTATGCATGTTGGAACATTGCTATTGTTGCTATCATTATCTGTGGTATCATGCATGCTATTATATCCTGGGTCCTTGGCAGTTAAATTTTTGATGAAAGCAGACCATACTTGTAAAATTAATTTTTAAAAGTATTTTTACTCGATTTTTATTGCGTTGTGTAGGGATCCAACATTTCTGAGGCTTCTATAAATTTTCTTTAATAAATTTAGTTTAATCCTTTATCCAAGTGTGTGCAAACAAAGTTTGCGCCTGAAAGTATCTTCAGGACTGGAGTAAAGTGGTACAACACCAGGAACTCCTTGCTGGAGTTGCCATGAGTTGTACCACTTTACCCCAGTCCTGAAGATACTTTCAGGCACAAACTTTGTTTGCACACACTTAGATAAAGGATTAAACTAAATTTATTATAGTCTGACCAAGTGAAAAATAAACTTTCAACATCTTTCTCTAAATCTAGAGTAATTTAATAAAAAGGTGGCACACCATTTGGCAGCTCCTATAGGAGGAGATGACCTTGCTAATGCTTCTGCCTTGGTATCTCCACTTGGGCCTGGCTCCCACTGAAGAGACCTCAATAAAGGTCGAAACTAGTCTGGGTAGTGGCCCTTCCCTTAATGCATAACATTATACATATCTGCAAGGAGATGTGTTTTGCATTATGGGAGATACTGAGATAGGAGTGTTGGTAGCTTGCTCCACCTTTGCAAGGAGTCGCCTGGTGTTGTACCACTTTACCCCAGTCCTGAAGATACTTTCAGGTGCAAACTTTGTTTGCACACACTTGGATAAAGGATTAAACTAAATTTATTATCGTATGACCAAGTGAAAAATAAACTTTCAATATAAATTTTCTTGTAAAACAGTTACGATCAATATATTGCATTTTTGTTTGTTGCCAAAGTACTTGATAGCCAGTAGTTGTGTGAAATGCCAGACTTGATTTATGCTCTCTTCTTTTTTCAACATCTTGCATGTTCAGACATGCGGATCTTTTCTGACCCTCCTGTCTGGCCTGTATAACAAATGTCACAAGAGCAATGAATCTCACAGGTGCCTGGTTTTTTCATGGGCTGATGTGAAGGTTTTTGGAATCTTGACTTTTTTTTGTAAAGGTAAAAAAGCCACTTTTACAATGCAGCGACTTTGTCTGTGACATTCTTGATATAAGGCAGCATGATTGCATTCTGTTTTTTTCATGGGGTGATGTAGAGGTTTTTGTGGATGTAGAAATCTTGACAATTTTTTTGTAAAAGTAAAAAAAAAGCCACTTTTACGTTGTACTTGCAGAGCAATGCAGCTACTTTGTCTGTGACATTCTTTATGTAAGGCAGCATGATTGCATTCTTGAAAATCTTGTGTAAATAAGGGAGTTCAAGGAGATGTATTAAGAATTTTTCTGATCACTTGGATTCATAACCATTAAGTGTGAGATTCGGTTTCAGGTAGTGTAGTTCTTCATTCCTTTTAATTCACGTGCTTGATATACTGAATGTCCTGTCTCATAAAGTTTTAATTATGCCTACCTTTTGTAATAGATAGTGGTGTAAAGCAGCATTTAAAAATCTTCCTGCTGTGGTAGGTTTTCTGTATATGGAAAAGGATATAACACACGTGATACCAGAGAGCATGATAGCAACAACCTAGCAATGTTCCAACATGCATAGAGTAATAAATTAACCATTTATATTCTGGTTAATCAATTATATGTAACAGTTATGAAGTTATCATAAACATGTAATATGTGTAATTAATTGTTAACAGGCTTTTGTTGTGCAAAGCTTTTATGTACCAGTATCTCTGATAATGATGTAAGTCTTACAACTTATGAAACTTGTCAGGTTTTAATTGCTTATTTTCATTAAACTCTTTATTTACATCACAACATGGTCTCGATACCGAAAACTTCCCAAAGAAATGCTAAACCACAGAAATTTGCATAAGGGTCAAAGCTGTATAACTGAGAGGAAACCTCCACATAGTCTTTAAACGAATGCAGAGAACCGACTAGGGCTTCTGACCTAATGTCCAATCCTCACCTTCTCGTGGTGCACCCTGTTGAGTATCTACCTGGATACTGAACGAACAAGGATGGGCTGGCAATTTGGGATTTAGCCGACCAAATTGTGTTCTTATTGGCTTACACCAATATACAAAATGATGGTACAACATGACAAAATTTCATGATGGTTGGGGCATCGCCCAGTTAAACAAGACCCCCCGTTGTTTTTGCCAGGGAACCAGGACGAACAGTGAAGCAACTGACACAATGAAAAAGGAAAAGTTGGTCCTTGTTGGAGATCTAAATAGCAGAGTAGGAAATGACTGTCAGACATACAAAAATATTTTGGGAAAATTTGGAGAAAAGAGCAAAGCTAATAATAATGACAAATACCTGTTGGATTTCTGCTCAGGACATGGACTGGTTATTACTAACACCATGTTCCAACATAAAAATGTGCACAAATTCACATGGAGAGAAAAAGCAAGGAATAAGAAAAGTCTCATTGACTATGTTATTGTTGATAGTGATGTTTTCTCCCTGGTGCAGGACACCAGAGTGCACAGAGGATTTGAAACTGGAAGTGATCACTATTTAGTATTGAGCAGGATAAAACGGAATTTCATATTGAAACGAATAACATGTAAGAAAGTTTTAAAGCAAATAAAAGTTGAGCAGCTCTCAGATGTGAACTGTAGACTAAAATACACAAAGATTATTGAAGAAAAAATGAAAGAGTTTGAGAACAGGAACCAAACCTTGGAGATTCAGTGGCAAACCTTGAAGAAAACCCTGATTGATTCAGCCAGAGAGGCATGTAGTGAAGTAGTCTGCAAGGACAGAAAAATCAGAACTCCATGGTGGACACAGGAAGTTAAAGAGCCAGTGAAGGAAAAGAAGAAAGCATATCAAAAGTTCCCAGCAAATAAGTCCGCTTTTGTTCTTAGAGAATACAGAGACAAATGCAAGAAATCAAAACAATGTGTAAAACTAACTAAACAAAAGTCATGGGAGGACTTTGGCAAGAACATAGAAAATAAATATCAAGAAGGTGGAAAGATATTCTGGAGGTTGTTGAAGAAGCTTAGAAATGGAGGAACGAGTATGCTGTAAAAGGAGTTAGAGATGATAAAGCTGACATGAAAATGTGAGATAAAGATATCCTTGAAGTATGGAGTAATTACTTCAAAAAATTGCTAAATGAAACAAGCAGTGATAGCACAGTGGTAAAAAACACTCAAAAGGCATACAGTCAGGAATACATATCCATACTTGAAGTAGAAAAAGACATCAAAGGCTTGAAATGTGGAAAGGCAGCAGGAGTAGATGATATTCGACCAGAAATGCTGAAGTATTATTATTATTATTGTTATTATTCAGGCCTCCATGGAGTCAAAAGATTCATCGTGGGAGGTCCTTCACAAGAACATAAAGTCTGTCAAGACTCATCGAGGGGGAGGATCCCCCCTAAGAAACACAAAGTCTATCATACCACTCCTTAAACTCATTGACCGTTCTCGCCCTCACCACACTGTCAGGCAATGCACTCCACGGCTCAACCACCCTCCATGCAAAGAAACCACTCCTCACCCTCTTGCTCACAGTTTCCTTTCGTAACTTCCAGGGATGGCCTCTTGTCATCACTCTTTCCCACTGTTCAACCAAGTGAAAGAACTCCCCAGTGTCAACCCTGTAACCACCTCTCAACATGGTGGAATAAAAGTCTTACAGTGGCTGCACTGCATAGTTCAGAAAGCCTGGAAAGAGGGATGAATTCCTGATGATTGGAGTAGAGCTCTAATAGTACCCATATATAAAAAGGGAAATAAAACTGAATGTGAGAATTACAAAGGTATTTCCATACTGAGTGTTCCTGACAAGATCTATGCAAGTATACTTGAGAAACGGTTGAGAAAAATTGAGAAGAAAAACTTGGTGAAGAACAAGCTGGATTCAGGGCAAATAGAGGCTGTCAGGATCAGATCTTCATTTTATGACAAATAGTTGAGAAAGCATGGGAATATAACAAAAATCTGTATTTAAGTTTTGTTGGTCTGGAAAAGGCATATGACAAGGTGCCAGAGAGAAGCTATTCAATACGCTAGTTATATGGTGTCAATGGGGCATTATATGAAGCAATACTTAGTCTTTATTTGAGTTGTAAGTCAACAGTTAGAAATGAAAGAGGTACAGGATGATAGTTTAATTAAAAATCTGGTGTGAGACAAGGATGTACATTATCCCTTCTGTTATTCATTATCTATATGGATCACATTATGAAGGAAAGTGGTATTAAACATGAAATCAGAATTGGAGATGTTAATGTCAGCTCTTTGCTTTATGCAGGCGATGTTATTCTTCTAAATAAATCCACCAGAAGTTTGCAAGATTCCCTAACTAAATTGAATAATTGTTGTAATAGATATGGTATGAAGGTCAGCATTAAAAAGACAAAGACAATGAAAATATATAGACTTGTTGAAAATGTCAACTGTGTTGTGAACGGGGAACCTGTGGAACAAGTAAAACATTTCAGCAACTTAGGCACGATTTTTAGTGAAGATCGTAAATTAAATATGGAAATAGACAACAGAATCAACAAAGCTGGTATGGTAGGAAGTCAATTGAATAAATTCATATGGAATAAGAGAGAAATTAGTGGGAACACTAAATTAGCCGTATACAAGACAGTGTTCAAACCACTTTTGACTTATGGATCTGAGAGCTGGTTCAGAAGTGAAACACTTCACCAAAGACTAGAGACTGCAGATATGAGAGTCCTGAGAAAGATTAGAGGCGTGAACAGATGGTATCAATGGCAATATGATATTAAAAACGAGGATATTAGGAAAGAACTTGACATTGTCAGCATCCAGGAATGCGTTAGCAGAGCTAATCTCAGGTTACTTATACAGAATGGGCGAGAAGATTAGCAAAACAAGTGTTCTCTGCTAGGTTGGCAGGAAAAAGACCCAGAGGAAGACCAAGATATAGGTGGATTGATACGGTACAAAGTGTCTTAGACGATAGAAATATAAGATCTGAAAATGTTGGAGACTTGACAAGTAACAGACTGATTTGGAGGAAAATTGTAGATTGGAAGTTAGTAATGATGTAAATTTTTCATGTAGTACTATCATATCCTATATACCTCTTAAGAGTACATGTCAGGAATTTGATGATGATACTTTCCTCATTTTCTCTCTCACACTCACTCTGCCTACTGCTATCCAAAAAGAAATATTATAAAAAGAAAAAAAATTTTTTTTTTTGTTTTTATAAAATATATACTAAAGAATATGTTCCGTAATTTTCGTACTCAAAAACTTCCTACATTTTGAGTTATCTTTAACTTTATATTTATCATTTAAATGCTCATTAAATATGCAAAAACTTTCAATTGTTATAGCTTTGCTTGTAATTGTCAGAATTAAAAAATTTAAAAATTATGTAGATTTAAAAGCTCTATAACACCAGTTTCATAAGAAAAATCAATTGTGAGAAGAAATTTTATTGGTTCTTGCTACCATTGCTATATTGTAAGCTACTTTGAAATAAGCCAATCAGAGCAAAACTTACAACACGATAGCCACCACTAACTGATGTGTTTGAGTGCATTTTCAAGGCTGTTAAATATTCATAGAATAATAATAAAGTATAGATATAATATTTTAAATTGATTTTTCTCTGGTATTTAAATTTTAACACATTGCAGCTGGTTTTGGCAAGATATCTTAAAAACTATTAGTCCTAGAATATTAATTTTTTTTTCTAACACAGCTTAATATATCCAGAATATATTGAACTAAAATTATAATCATTGATATGTATTTTCATTTTTAAAGTTTATTTTTCAAATATGCAAGATTTGTGTAATAATCATTATATGGACAAATTAAATTTCATAGCTTTAAAGGAACTGATATTTGCTCAATAATTATAGTTTATATTGCTTAATAGACATCATCATCAAATTCCTGCCATGTACCCTCAAAGGATGTACAGGATATGACAATACTACATTAAAAAAATTACATCATTACTAACTTCCTATCTACAATTTTCCTCCAAATCAGTCTGTTACTTGTCAAGACTCCAACATTATCAGATCTTATACTTCTATCATCTAAGGCACTTTGTACCGTATCAATCCACCTATATCTTGGTCTTCCTCTGGGTCGTTTTCCTGCCAACCTGGCAGAGAACACTTGTTTTGCTAATCTTTCCTCTCCCATTCTATTTAAGTGACCATACCACCTGAGATTAGCTCTGCTAACGCATTCCTGGATGCTGACAATGTCAAGTTCTTTCCTAATATCCTCATTTTTAATATGATATTGCCATTGATGCCATCTGTTCACGCCTCTAATCTTTCTCAGGACTCTCATATCTGCGGTCTCTAGTCTTTGGTCAGGTGTTTTACTTCTGACCCAGCTCTCAGATCCATAAGTTAAAATTGGTTTGAACATTGTCTTGTATACAGCCAATTTATTGTTCCAACTAATTTCTTTCTTATTCCATATTCAATTGACTTCCCACCATACCAGCTTTGCTGATTCTGTTGTCTATTTCTATATTTAATTTACCATCTTCAGTAAAAATCGTGCCTAAGTAGCTGAAATGTTTTACTTGTTCCACATGTTCTCCATTCACAACACAGTTGACATTTTCAGTGATTCTGCCTATTTTCATTGTCTTTGTCTTTTTATTGCTGACCTTCATACCATATCTATTACAACAGCTATTCAATTTAGTCAGAGAATCTTGCAGACTTGTAGCGGATTTATTTAGAAGTATAACATCATCCGCATAAAGCAAAGAGCTGACATTAACATCTCCAATAGACATGATAGAATATCTGTAGCAAATCTGAACTAAAAAAAATTATCTGTTTCATAAAAATATGCAAAAAATGCATATTTTTAATAAAAATTCGATTTTTTAATTAATTAAATTAATTATTTTTTATATATTAATTATTTAATATTTATTTTTATTTATTATTTAATAATTATAATTAAAATAAAATTTAATTAATTTTAATTTTTTCCAATTCCATGGTACGCCCTATTCTTAAATATAATTCTATCTGCACACAGAACTAGTATAACGTGATATAGATAGGTTAAACAACTTCTCATATGTGGAATTACCCTAAAAAGTTAAATGAAATACATTTGTTAATTTATCATAGGATGATACCAGAGCCATGAAGCCCAATACAGGAAAGTACAACACTATCTTATAAAACCAATATAAACCTACTAGTTGTTGCAATGTAATTTGTCTGTAAATTGTGTAGGTTCTCTGGCCAATTTGCCTGTATACAAGAATGAAACACCTGAGTTTTCAGAAAGAAAAATTCTGCTATCTCCATATGAGATTGGCTAACTCACTTTCAACTGAAAAAAGAAACACAAAAAGTCCTGTTGCCACAATAAGAATGGAATTCAGGTCATTTCTGATTAATGGGCACAATCAATCACAGTTCTTCCAATTGCACTACAGAAGCAATGAAATATGTGGAGGTCACAAATAAACATATAACAGATGGAATAATTTTCTTTTAAAGCTAAGACATCGAACTTATTGTTGTCTATGTTGTTTCCTATGTCATGAATTTGAGCTAATAGGTTGAACAGTGATCTTCTTTATATACTGTGATGTGAAATCAAACTCCTTTATATCACAGAACTGAAATAGAAGATTAAAAGTAAATTATCATAAGACCAGATTAGACCCAGCAAACCACTTTCTCTTGCTCTCCCATTTGACTGCTATTCTCTGAGCAGGGATTAAGAGAGAAGACCTCTTTGCAGCTATGTGAAAGGTCTTCTCTCTTAATGCCTCAAACACACACATATGCACTAATGTGCTATAATTATTGCAACCTCTTGTGTGCATGATTGATGCACTTGAAGTACTTTGCATGACACGACAATAACAGCAATGTCACTTGTTAAAAGATTTTAACCAAAGCATTAACTGTAATGGAAGAACAATTACTAGCTATTTAGTAACTACTGAGAGCTAAAAATCCAAAGCGTTTGTATTTCTTCAAAATCTAATATGGAAATACCTGATCTATCTGTCCTGTAGCATAGTACTTTGTCACCACACATGCTCGTAAACGATCCAATATCATTTCCATTTCACGAATTCTCTAGAACACAACAACAAAAGTTTTATAAAATTTAAATTATTAAATATGTAAAACCTATTAAAGATAAATAATGAACTTACTAAAATCAAAAATTCTCAATGACATTTATTCAATCTACAATAAACAAGGGGTAAAGTTGAAAGCTTTATAAAAATGCAAAACATTTATATACAATCAAAGTAATTCCGCATTTAATGAAAATTTCATATTCATATTGACGTTTTGGTTGTGACTGGGGCTGCAGAAATACCACTTAAATCTACTAGACCCCAAAAAATTTTACTTGCCTGCACTATGAATTCTGGTAAAAAAGGTAGGGGTGTGTGTGTTTATATATATATATATATATCACTGTTTCAATTTCATTAACAAAGGGAACATCTTTAATATAATATTTAAAGAACAGCCAAATTCAAATTATGTGCAATAATTTGCAAGATCTCACATACATGTCTCTCATTAATTCATCCATTATTTTTTTCCAGCATGTTAAATGCTACTTCTGTTCCAAATGCCTGCTAACCAGTTACCAGTCCTATAGCAAGAAAGCTTTGTTCATTTCATTCTCTGTTCTATCAAAGTACACCATAGCTGAGTTTTGGAGAGGAATTCTGTAAAAAATTATGTAGGAAATTACCTCTTCTGAATTTTATCTACTCATCTCATATAAGAGACAAGTTTCTTTTCATATGAACTATTTAGAAAAAGATTCACTGCTGGAGTCTTTGAGTTCCTTAATTTTTGGATTGTTCAATGACATCAGTAACAACTGAAACAAATCTTTGTCATGTCATTTTGATACTGCTTAAAACAAAATTCAAATTAGGTGCAATGCAATAATTTGACTACTTGGCCTTTGAAGATTTTGTAGTCAGGAAATTGGTTTATTGAATTTAGCTTTATTAAAAAGGCACTTTTTAGAGACCATCTTTCTTTGGCTAAAGATGAATTTCATGACAAATCTATATCACAGTTTTTTTTTTTGGTGAAAATTGAATGTTTCATAAACCGTAAGTATCTCCACTCTGAAAGGGCCTTGAAAATCTTGTAGTAACATAGAGTTTCTACCCACAGCCTGGGGATATTTTTATACATTATCTTCACAGTACAATTACTTGAATTCCTTGAGCCATGTCTTGTAAATCTTACAAAGACTTGTAAATCAAGTCTTTGTTTTAGCTGATAACACAAAAGAACTTTTTACCTCCAGTGTTTTTAATACTTTGTGGTCTCTTACTATTGGAATTTGCAGATTCAAAAAACTAAAATGTATAGTTTGCATTTTCTTTTATTTATTGCCATAATGAAAGGTGAATTTATATCAATTATCCATAAAAATAATTCAGTAGGAAAGACAAATAATAAAATTTATGAAAACAACAGAAAACATTGCTAATGCTAAAAGCATTAGCACCAACAGAGCCAGATTTATTTTTCATGATGTCATGATCAATAATGTGATCCAGCTTCTAACTCATCTTTTCATGATTTTGTCCCTTAAATAATAGAATTTAAATAGTGCCACCTGTTGTCATAAACTGGAATTATTTCAAATTTTGGAAACAGCAGCGAGACACATTGTCAACAATGACGTTTGGCAGTGACAAACAGTCTACAAAGGAATTAACTTATTAAATTAATCGCAGAAGATAGTATCTCCTTGTTAAAAATAAAACTTTTTTTATTACATTCATTGGAAACCACCAATGATCAAATAATTTGATAGTGAATGAGATGTTTAAAAATGAAGGAAAAAAAAAAAGTGTAAATCATGTGAAGAAAACAAGGCAAAAGATTCACTCACCACTTGCCTCTGACAACTGTGAGTGGGCAAGTGAATTTCTGGACCCCTGGTTGTGAATGTACTATAAGAGAATTCTATTTGTGCTGATAACTCAAATATCTATAATTATTTAGAAGGTACTTATAGTACTGAGGTACATTTTATAGATGAGGCAGGGAAGGGAAATTAGGACTGGGCTGACTGAAATTACGGTAAAAGCAACTAAGACTAGACTATAAAGTCAACATATATGTCTACTGCCTACATGCATTTTCCAGCCAGTTTTTCCATTTTGTGGGATGAAAGGACCTTAGTCTCTTGAAGAGGAAACTCTGCCATTTCCCTGAGTCTCTCTAATTCACCTTCAGTTGATAAATCCTTATAACAGTTTCTCACATCCTAGATAGAATTCAAATCTAGGTCTTTCAAACCAAAGGAAAATGTTGTGACATCCTCATGACTTCTATATAAGTGGCAATAGTATATATAGATTTGAAGAAGTAGCAAATAACACAACTTCTTTGTAAGTGCTAATAGCATATATATTTGGATTTGAAGAGGTAACAAATAACATAGTAAAGATGTGTATTTTACCATATTTTTCTGAAATACAGACCAAGATGCAGGTCTTTTGCTGTCTGCCAGTTATCATTTAAAAGTAACAACTGTCCTAAATTTTTGCAATCCACTGCACAGATGACAGCTGGCAGCAGGGTACTCATTTTCATTCTGTGAGTTCTTGCATCTTATTCTCTTGAAGTACGATTCAAGAGGATTTATACCCTGCGTTAATGTTTGAGGACTGAATACTCAAGTTCATCATCATCAAATTCCTGATGTGTACCCTCAAGGGGTGTAGAGGATATGATAGTACTACATGAAAAATTTACATCATTACTAACTTCCTATCTACAATTTTCCTCCAAATTAGTCTGTTACTTGTCAAGACTCCAACATTATCAGATCTTATATTTCTATCGTCTAAGACACTTTTAACTGTATCAGTCCACTTATATCTTGGTCTTCCACTGGGTCTTTTTCCTGCCAACCTAGCAGAGAACATTTGTTTTGATAATCTTCCCTCTCCCATTCTGTTTAAGTGACCATACCACCTGAGATTAGTTCTGCTCATACATTCCTGGATGCTAACAATGTCACGTTCTTTCCTAATATCCTCATTTTTAATACGATATTGCCATTGACGCTATCTGTTCATGCCCCTAATCTTTCTCAGGACTCTCATATCTGCGGTCTCTAGTCTTTGGTCAAGTGTTTTACCTCTGACCCAGCTCTCAGATCCATAAGTTAAAACTGGTTTGAACACTGTCTTGTATACAGCTAATTTAGTGTTCCCACTAATTTCTCTCTTATTCCATATAAATCAGCTTTGTTGAATCTGTTGTCTATTTCCATATTTAATTCACCATCTTCACTAAAAATCATGCCTAAGTAACTGAAATGTTTTACTTGTTCCAAGGTTCTCTGTTCAAAACACAGTTGACATTTTCAACGATTCTACCTATTTTCATTGTCTTTGCCTTTTTATTGCTGACCTTCAAACCATATCTATTACAATAGTTATTCAATTTAGTCAGAGAATCTTGCAAACTTGTAGCAGATTTATTTAGAAGTATAACATCATCCACATAAAGCAAAGACTACTCAAGTTGAGGTGTTTAATTTAGGCTGGACAGCAGCATGTGAGCAGGTCACTGTGTATATCAAGAAGTGGATTAGTGAAATAACAGAGACCTTACATTAGAACCCTTACATGAATAAGGAATATGGAGAGAAAGCACCTGCCATTCCATGCAGTGAACAACCTGAAAGTAAAACTGCCAATACAAAGGAAGATAGACCACATGATGGCAATTTATTCGGAAGCTCTCAATGCCAAATCCTATCAAATGCTTTGGAAATGTCAAGTGCAATGGCACAGGCTTTTCCAAAACTTTCCATGGCATGTGTGTGTAGGCAATATCAAGTAGCAAAATCCACATTGGTGGTCACTGATTTCTCCAGGTGTTGAAGAAAATGACTGTTGATGACATTCTCCATTACTCTGTACAACACTGAGGTGACAGCAGTAAGTCAATAGTCTGATAGCAGATATAGCTGCTAGCCTGGTTGGCTGAGTGGTTAGTGTATCCACTCTCCAACCAATAGGCTGAGGGGTTGGATGTCTGTGATTGTCTTTAGATAGGAGATGAATTTCTTCACCCAGTGTGAGACCACTGCCCTGCTTATTGTAGGCCAGAAGCTCAAAAAAGTTCCATGTTTGGTCTTTATAGCAGGATTATTGAACTATGTAAAAAATAAATAGAAATACAAAAAAAATATAAAATCAGTAAAAAAAAAACATTGCCGAACTTACAGTAAACCTTTTGTGAGGGAGGGGGAAGGAAACACCATAAAAAATCGCTTTTTTTGAAATATGGGTATATGCTGTAGAGTGGATGCCAACTGAACATAATTTACTGTACTATCATATTATCATGAAAAATACCTTGACAAGCAGAGACAAGCAAGTTATTGTACCTCTGTACCGAGCCTTGATAAGACCTCATCTCGATTACTGTGCCCAGATTTGGTCACCTCGGTTCCTTCTTGATGGGGAGGAGATGGAGAGGATCCAGAGACGAGTGACTAAGATGATAACAGGTCTATGGAATGAACCATATGAGAACAGGTTGAAGATTTGTGGGTTGCAGAAACTAGTTGATAGGTGGGCCTCCCCTCGATAAGTCTAAGGACTCCTGGAGTTGCCCGAAATAATAATAATAATAATATCCTGTACATCCTTTGAAGGTGGGGGGGGGGATCTTAACCACTCAGAGTATTATACTAAAAAAAAATATGCTAATGCCTTTTATTCCCGTATAGGGAGAAGACAAGGCCATCTAGCCCTATATAACTTTCGGAGACTGACTAAGCAGTCAATCTCCACTGGCAGCCAATCAGAGATAGCTGGCCCAAGGCTATCACTAATTAAGCCGTAAGCAGTGAAGAGAGACGGCTCAACAAGTGCCGCCATCTTGTGGTCCCTAACACAATATATTTAATGTCTGAAATTATGCGAGTTCTATGGTCAATTTTCTTGAATTTACGGGACGAAAAACCCAAGTTTGCGGGGAAAAAAACCATTTGCCCATGCCAGAGATCGACTAACTCAAGAACCGGTCGAAAAAAGGCTTAGAAAAATTTCCTCTAGTCGAAGACTAGATTCAAAACAAAGTCTTCCTTCGTGGGGTCAAGTGCACTGGTGTGCAAACGGCACATCCACTGAGCTACACAGGCTCGATTGACTAATGGTTAGATAATCAGGGAACCTGAGTAGAGACCAGAACTTTTCATAACAGTACTTCTACAGTATAAACATAGAAACAATAATGAATTTAATTTAATCAATAACTTATTGTACTTATATTTGTTGGTTTTCTGACTAGCATCAACATAACACAAATTACAACTGTGATAAACACACACACACACACACACACAGTGCTCAATTAGGTCTATGTTAAAGCGATTCTATCCCTTGGATAAGTATTACAAGTGCTTGAATCTTTCAAACCAATTCTTTATATTCTATCATTAATATCTTATTTCTGACTATTTCCTCTGTTCAACTTCTCACGATTTTCTTTGTTTAATGATTTCAGGTACACATTTGTTTTTTTTTGTTTTTTTAATTTCTAGTTTCAATTTAAACACAAATTATTATTATTATTGCGCAGGCACATGCTGTCCATGGACTTCAAAGTCTTATTGTAACAGACCAAAATTAACCACACAATATCTAGCATACCTTTCCTTAAGCTCACTGACAGAGACAAAACACTCAAATGACTCTGGCAACTCATTCACCACTCTTCAAGCAAAAAATCTAGTTCTTACATCCTTGCTAACCAAAACTCTTCTTTAATTAAATTAAGGGGATATTAAATCCCACATTGTTTTAAAACCGAATAAGAAACTCAAAGATTGGAATCAGAGAGTTTCTTGCCGAATATAGTAAACTATAAAGTATCAGAGACCACTAGTGTGAGCTAATGCAAGTGACCCTAGTACATAGTACAATACTGGAGAACTCGTAGCAAAGACGGTAAAGTTCTGATCGCTATTCTTAGGTATTTTCCATAATGTAAAAACACATTTCCTAGGAAATGTATGCTGTTATTACATTATGGTGGGAGGTCACTATCCAGACCAGTTTCAGCCTTTTTTGAGGCTTCATCAATGAGTAGCTAGACCAAATTAATACCAAAGTGTATAACGAAAAGAACTTATTATGAGTTTCCAAAGAGGTGCAACCATTAAGTTACTTAAATATAAAGAGCTAATAAGATTCATTGCGGTGATATAAACATTATTTAAATTAAGGGGATATTAAATCCCCTTAATTTAAATAATTTAATTTAAAGATAGAAATTATATTCAAGATAGAAACTGTTATATTCAAGCAAAAAGAATCAGTGAAAGAAAAGAGTAACAATAGTATACAGCACTAAACATGAAGATACAACTTCTTGAATGGCAAGCATCTACAAGTATAGTGATGGAAAAAAAATTTCAAAATCAAAAAGTCTACGGGAAAAAAAAATGGAAAAAGAAGTATATTTCAAGATATAAGAAAGAAAGAAGCTGATATAAAGAAAAAGAAAACATTGGTCATGGTTGGAATTAGAGATGCTAAAGGTGACATGAAAAGTGGAGAAAAAGATATTCTTGATGTATGAAGTAATTACTTCAAAAAATTGCTAAATGAAACAAGCAATGACAGCACAGTGGTAAAAAAAAACTCAACAGGCATAGAATCAGGAATAATATATATACTCATCATGATCAAATTCCTGACATGTACCTTCAAGAAGTTTACAGGATATGACAGTACTACATGAAAAATTTACATCATTACAAACTTCCTATCTACAATTTTCCTCCAAATTAGTCTGTTACTTGTAAAGACTCCAACATTATCAGATCTTATATTTCTATTGTCTAAGGCACTTTTAACTGTATCAGTCCACTTATATCTTGGTCTTCCTCTGGGTCTTTTTCCTGCCAATCTGGCAGAGAACATTTGTTTTGATAATCAGTTCTCTCCCATTCTGTTTAAGTGACCATACCACCTGAGATTAGTTCTGCTAATACAATCCTGGATGCAAACAATGTCAAGTTCTTTCCTAATATCCTAGTTTTTAATACGATATTGCCATTGATGCTATCTGTTCATGCCCCTAATCTTTCTCAGGATTCTCATATCTGCAGTCTCTAGTCTTTGGTGAAGTGTTTTACTTCTGACCCAGCTCTCAGATCCATAAGTTAAAACTGGTTTGAACACTGTCTTGTATACAGATAATTTAGTGTTCCCACTAATTTCTCTCTTATTCCATATAAATCAGCTTTGTTGAATCTGTTGTCTATTTCCATATTTAATTTACCATCTTCAATAAAAATCGTACCCAAGTAACTGAAATGTTTTACTTGTTCCACAGGTTCTCTGTTCAAAACACAGTTCACATTTTCAACGATTCTACCTATTTTCATTGTCTTTGTCTTTTTATTGCTTACCTTCATACCGTATCTATTGCAACAGTTATTCAATTTAGTCAGATAATCTTGCAAACTTGTAGCGGATTCACATAAAGCAAAGAGCTGACATTAACATCTCCAATTCTGATATCCTGTTTAATACCACTTTCCTTCATAATGTGATCCATAAACATAATGAATAACAGAGGGGATAATGTACATCCTTGTCTCACACCAGATTTAACATTAAACCATCATCCTGTACTTCCTTCAATTCTAACTGCTGACTTACAACTCAAATAAAGAACTAAGTATTGTTTGCTATAATACCCAATTGATACCATATAACTGTAGTGTATTGAATAGCTTCACTCTTGGCACATGCCTTTTCCAGATGGACAAAACTTAAATACAGATCTTTGTTATATTCCCATGCTTTCTGAACTATTTGTCATAAAGTGAAGATCTGATCCTGACAGCTTCTATTTGGCCTGAATCCAGCTTGATCTTCACCAAACTATTCTTCCACAATTCTTCTCAACCATTTCGCAAATATACTGGCAAAAATCATGCCCAGAACACTCAGTAGGGAAATACCTCTGTAATTCTCACATTCAGTTTTATTTCCCTTTTTATATATGGGTACTATTAGAGCTCTACTCCAATCATCAGGATTTCGTCTCTCTGTCTCAGGGCTTCTGAACTATGCAGTGCTGCCACTGTAAGACTTTTATACAAACATACTTCAGCATTTCTGGTCGAATATCATCTAATCCTGCTGCCTTTCCACATTTCAAGCCTTTGATGGTTTTTTCTACTTCAAGTATGGATATGTATTCCTGACTGTATGCCGGTTGACCGTTTTTTTGCCACTGTGTTATCTCTGCTTGTTTCATTTAGCAATTTTCGAAGTAATTACTCCATACTTGAAGGATATCTTTTTCTCCCATTTTCATGTCACCTTTATCATCTCTAACTCCTTTTACAGCACACTTGTTCCTCCATTTCTAAGCTTCTTCAACAACCTCCAGAATATTTTGTCACTTTCTTGATATTTATTTTCTATGTTCTTGCCAAAGTCCTCCCATGACTTTTGTTTAGCTAGTTTTACACAGTGTTTAGGTTTTTTACATTTGTCTCTGTATTCAAAGAGCACAAGCTGACTTATTTGCCAAAAACTTTTAATATGCTTTCTTCTTTTCTTTCACTGCCTCTTTAACTTACTGCGTCCACCAGGGAGTTCCGATTATTCTATCCTTGCAGACAACCTCACCACATGCCTCTCTGGCTGAATCAATCAGGGTTTTCTTCAAGGTTTGCCACTAAATCTCCAAGGTTTGATTCCTGTTCTCAAACTCTTTCATTTTTTCTTCAATAATCTTTGTGCATTTGAGTCTACAGTTCACATCTGAGAGCTGCTCAACTTTTATTTGCTTTAAGACTTTCTTACATGCTATTCTTTTCAATATTAAATTCAATTTTATTTTGCTCAAGACTAAATTGTGATCACTTCCAGTTTCAAATCCTCTGTGCACTCTGGTGTCCTGCACCAGAGAGTAAACATCACTATACACAATAACATAGTCAATGAGACTTTTCTTATTCCTTGCCTCTTCTCTCCATGTGAATTTGTGCATATTTTTATGTTGGAACATGGTGTTAGTAATAACCAGTCCATGTCCTGAGCAGAAATCCAACAGGTATTTGCCATTATTATTAGCTTTGCTCTTTTCTCCAAATTTTCCCAAAATATTTTTGTATGTCTGACAATCATTTCCTACTCTGATATTCAGATCCCCAATAAGGACCAACTTTTACCTTTTCATTGTGTCAGTTGCTTTTTCTAAAGCATCAAAAAATTCCTCCACTTCTACCTTAGTAGAACCTTCTGTGGCACAAATAAGTATCATTGTGCAATTCTCCATTCTCATATTTGTCCACATCACTCTACTTGAGACTGCCTGCCATTCAAGAAGATTAGCCTCGTATTTTGTGTTGAATACTATGGCTATTCCTTCTTTTCCTTCGAGGGTGCATTTTGTATTTATTGCTCAGAAAGATCTCACCAGTTTTTGTCTTTTTTGTTTCAGTCACCCCTATTATGTTGATCTGGTACTTATCTAATTCCTCAGCTAGCTCCATTTCTTTGCTATTCAGGCTTCTTATGTTGATAGTACCGATCTTTAACTCTGGTGATGTTTTCAGATTTGTTCCAGTAACTGACTTTTCGCTGTTCACCCTGGTTCCCTGGCAAAAACAACGCGTGACTTGTTTAACCAGGTGATGCCCCAGTGGCATGAAATTTTGTCATGTTGTACCATCATTTTTTATTTTGGTTTAACCAATAAGAATGCAATTTGGTCAGCTAAATCCCAAATTGCCAACCCATCCTCGTTCGTTCAGTATCCAGGTAGATACTCAACAGGGTGCACCACGAGAAGGTGAGGATTGGACATTAGGTCAGAAGCCCTGGTTGGTTCTCTGCATTCCTTTAAAGGCTATATGTGGAGGTCTCCTCTCATTTATACAGCTTTGACCCTTAAGCACCCCGGTGGTAAGTATAGGTAGTGTAAACAAATTCAAGAGTGGGTATGATAGTCGGTCCCATGACGAGCCTCTGACTAGTTAGAGGTTTCTGGTAATAATAATAATAAGGCAGCAAAATGTTGAAAAAAAAACAGTTCTGGAAAAAGAAGCAGGAAATGATAAAGACAAGACAAAAATAAAAAATAAATATATTCTTGAGCACTAAAGTACTTAAAAAAGACATTATATTATGGTTAAGATTCACTTAATTAGCAACATATTTATCATATTGAAGAATCAGCTCCTTAATGCTCTCCATGTAAAAAAATCTCTTCCTCGCTACACCTTTACACAACTTTCAAAGATGTCCTCTCATTTGTTTATCCCCCACCCTATATTCATCTGGTAAAATCTCCTCATACATCACCTCTTTCCCTTCATCTATCATACTCTACAATTTATATACACCTCATTCTCTCTCTCTCTCTCTCAATAATCAACAGTCCAGTCCTGTACTGCCTTGGTCATTCATCTGTGGACTCTCTTGTACTTCAGCATCACAGTGAAGACTAGTGACCAAATCTGAGTACAATGGTCCACAACAGCTTTGTCTGACTAATAATTTACACAGTGGCACAACTATCTCCTTATCACAGCAGCAATGCAATGCCCCATCTTTATGACTTTTACACTGTGCCTTCTAAACTTCACTCAACTGTCAACTATCACCCATAGATCTCAAATCTCATCCACTCCTTCCTGAAGCACAATTTCACCAATACAGCAGTCTTATATATTTGTACTCCAAAGTACAATCAATTTAAACTTATGGATCACTAAGTTTAACTAATCCAGCTCTCAGATCTGTAAGTTAAACTTACAGATCTGAGAGCTGGATTAGAATAAAGTGGTTTAAAAGATCTTTGAAGGTTTAATCAATGAAACTAACATGATAACCACAGTAATAAACTTTTATGAAAAGCATAGATATTTTGTACTGAAACTAATACTACACTGTCAGTGTGTAAACAACAAGCAATTCAAAAAACAGAAATACATCAGTTGGTTTATCAATTAAAAATAGTTACCATGTGCTACAGAAATAATAATTGAAGAAAACATTTTTCATATTTACATAAAATGAGAATCTCCCAAACTTTTGGAAGAGAGAAAGAAACAATTATTCTGATTCAGGTTAGGCCAGTGTAAAAGGGATTTACAACTTTCTTTGAAAAGGCATTCATATTTAAAACTGCTTCTGTGGAGAAGACAAGCTTCACCGTACAGGATGTTTAGTATTAACTATGCTGTGCCAGATTAGATTTTTGCAGTTGCAAGTATTTAACATAGTATTCATGTTCATTAATTCTTTTTTTTCTACAGAGAAAAAAAGAATGCCTGTGTGTTCAAAGCATGGCAAATTACATTTGCAAGGGATCTGGTAAACACCAGTTGGAGGTAACAATTTGTCTTTTGTAGATGATAACAGATGAGAAATTTTGTTGTTGGGATTAAGGTGCAACTTCTTCAGAATTCTACTAATAGGTTCAGAGATCCCAGAAATATAAGGGATTGGAACCATGTAACCCAGCAAAGAATTAGTTGTTAGAATATAGGAGTCAATTATCTGTTGGATTTGATGAAGGTTGTAACCATTTAATTCCACTAAAGTTTTGGTAGCAAAAAGTTCTTGTTGTAAGAGGATGATCTGAAAAGTTATCAGACAAGAGATGGCAATACTATCGACGAGATTTTTTTTTTCTAAGTTGTTACATCTGTCATAAGCATCCATGTGAAATTGCAAGTCATTCTATCATGTAGTTTGTTTTATACAGCTGTTTGAATCAAAAATGTTGTCTGTATCCCTTGAAATGGATAAAATTGAGTATCGTGCAATTATAAAAGTCTTTGTAAAAGAAAGTTTAACGCCAAAAGAAATTCAATCGAAATTCATAAAAGTTTACAGGCACTCCTTTTCTTCGTTTTTGACAATTAAGAAATGAGCTGCCAAGTTTAAACATGGCCATACCAGCCTTGAAGATGATCCATGTGAAGGACGTCCAAAAACTGTAACAACATCAGAAATCATTGATCAAGTGCACAATATGGTATTGGATGACAGGCGAGTCAAAGTGCATGAAACTGCTGAGACTTTAGGCATTTCAAAAGAACGTGTGGGATATATTTTGCATGAAGAATTGCAAATGAAAAAGTTTCGCGCAGGATGGGTGCCACTTGCTCACAGCAGATCAAAAACGCACTTGCATGAAAATCTCTGAACAGTGCTTAGAGTGTTTAGCAAGAATAAAACTGATTTTGCGTGTCGATTTATTACTATGGATGAGACTTGGATTCACCATTACATACCAGAATCCAAACGGTGGACAGAAGCCAGCTGTTCATCACCAAAGAAGACAAAGTCGGTTCCATCAGAAGGAAAGGTCATGGCATTGGTGTTTTGGGATGCTAAAGGCATTTTGTTTATTAATTATCTTGAAAAAGGTAAAACAATAATTGCGGAATATTATTCCGATCTTTTAACCAGACTAGATGAAAAAATTCGTGAGAAAAGACCCAGTTTGCAGAAGAAAAAAAATTATCTTTCATCAGGACAATGCACCTGCCCACAAAGGTGTTTTGGCAATGGGAAAATTAAGGGATCTGCACTCTGAATTATTGAAACATCCACCATATTCCTCAGATTTGGCTCCCTCTGACTTCCCAAATATATTATGTATCAGTCAGTAAAGGTAGGCTTCCAATAAACACTGGCTGAAAAAGTATTGGAGGACGTGAATAAGAAGGATGTCCAAGAGTTTCTTTTTCCATGGTGAACTGAATATGTGGGTGAAGGCTATTGATCTGATGTAGGAAGTGATCAAGTTCGTTTTCAGAATGAGGCGAAACAGCAAAAGCATCATGAACATAGCAAAACTAGAGAGAGAGAGAGAGAGAGGGTTGGGGATGAATGGATGAAAACAAGGTATCTTCCAGATGGTTCAAAAATAGCTGGCCAAAGGTGGAGACACAGAGGGGTGTACCCATGGCTGTGCCTTCAATTTGTTAACAGATCTTGTTTTTCTAGGTGAAATAATCTCATGGTTGTATTTAACTTGTATTCCCATTCTTTGAATTGCTTGATCTGTGCATTTATTAAAATTTATTGTTGTGGTTATGTTATTTTCGTTGTTTTTAGTTGTTGAAAGAAATGTAGACCACAGATATAAGATTAGGATAAAAAAAAATTAAGAGTAAACAGACAGCATTAATGACAGTACCATACTGAAAATCAGAATATTATAAAGGAACTTGAAAGTGTTAACATTCAAGAATGTCAGAACTGAGTTAATCTGAGGTGATATGGTCACTTAAACAGAATGAACAGAAAGGTTAGCAAAACAATTATTTAATGCCAGGATGGTAGGGAAAAGATCTAGAAGACCACCAAAATTTAGGCAAATGATCGAGTTAATAATGTCTAAGAAGACCAAAAGGTAGATATGACCATGTTGAAGACCTGACAAATAAAAGGAAAATCTGGAAGAAAATTATTAATAGGAAGCTAGTAATAATCCAAACTTAATTGTGTAGTACTATCATAGTATTCTGTACATCATGCAAAATTTCATGCCAGGAATTTGATGATAACTACATTTTTCTGAAGGAAAAACCCCAATATCATCAAAATACTATGAGATGATTAACTCAATCTTCAGATGAAATAAAGATTCCTTACAGCACAAATGGAATCAAACATGAATCTTTCCAACTGAAGAATAAATGTTACAACATCCCGAAGCCTGAGCAATAATAGTAGAGTGAGGAAAGCATTCTCCACAATTCCAATACACAAAAATGAAAAACATATAGAAATCGTGTTATTAAGAATCCTGTTGGGCAAGAGCTTTTACTGTTTTCATTTGTCTCATGATAGAATTTTTTTTTATAACATTCTTTCTTTGACTGTATTATTTTTATTTAATTTGACTATAACTGAACTAGAAAAACTGAGTATTTCCAGAAAGAGAATCCGTTCCTTAAATTCAGTAATTTAATTTAACAACATATGTAAAATACAAGAGCTTCATAGAATACCTTTTACTTATAGAAAGATTGAGAAATCTTACCAAAAGAATGAATATTTGGATCTTGGTTCAAACAAGATAATTAAGAATAAATGAAGTAATATAGCTTCTAAAGGAAGTTTGAGCATTTTATCAATTTCTTTTTGTCAAGGTTAAAATATGTTGTGCAACTATCATTAAGTTACTTACTATTAACAAAATGTATTGTAGACCAACTCTACACTATTATCAATTAACAATGATTACCACATTCATAATGGGCAGAGATCAGGGCACGACAAGAGAATATGTCTCATATGCTTCCTGTTTGCATATCACGATGGCATGCCACAAATTATGCCATGTGCTTCAACTGAAATAAAACTGTGTAGTGAGAATAAGAAGAATGTGTTTTCAGGATATATTGCGATAATTAAAGGAAATCGTATATCTGGTTTGTATATTTAAATAACTAAAATATGTAAACTAACATTAGCAAGACATGAACCACATGAGAATTGTTGGCACATATAAGGGAGGGAAAGAATAGTTAATAGAAATACTAAATATGCTAGGAAAAGAAATACAGCAAATGAATTACTAATAATTTATATTTGTGGTATTATGTGTCAGTTTTAAAGCGAATAAAAGTTGAGCAGCTCTCAGATGTGAACTGTAGACTAAAATACAGAAAGATTATTGAATAGAAAATAAAAGAGTTTGAGAACAGGAATCAAACCTTGGAGATTCAGTGGCAAACTCTGAAGAAAACATTGATTGATTCTGCCAGAGAGGCATGCGGGGAGGTTGTGTGCAAGGATAAAAAAATCAGAACTCCCTGGTGGACACAGGAAGTTAAAGAGACAGTGAAGGAAAAGAAGAAAGCATATCAAAAGTTCCTGACAAATAAGTCAGCTTTTACTCTTACAGAATACAGAGACAAATGTAAGAAAGCTAAACAGTGTGTAAAACTAGCTAAACAAAAGTCATGGGAGGACTTTGGCAAGAATATAGAAAATAAATATCAAGAAGGTGGCAAAATATTCTGGGGGTTGTTGAAGAAAGCTTAGGAATGGAGGAAAGAGTGCTGTAAAAGGAGTTAGAGATGATAAAGGTGACATGAAAACAGGAGAAAAAGATATCCTTGAAATATGGAGTAATTACTTTGAAAAACTGCTAAATGAAATAAGCAGTGATAACAGCATAGTGATAAAAAACACTGACCAGGCATGCAGTCAGGAATACATATCCATACTTGAAGTAGAAAAAGCCATCAAAGGCTTGAAATGTGGAAAGGCAGCAGGAGTAGATGATATTCGACCAGAAATGCTGAAGTATGGTGGTATAAAAGTCTTACAGTGGCTGCACTGCATAGTTCAGAAAGCCTGGACAGATGAACGAATTCCCGATGATTGGAGTAGAGCTCTCATAGTACTCATATATAAAAAGGGAAATAAAACTGAATGTGAGAATTACAGAGGTATTTCCCTACTGAGTGTTCCTGGCAAGATCTATGCAAGTATACTTGAGAAACGGTTGAGAAAAATTGTGGTAGAAAAGCTTGGTGAAGAACAAGCTGGATTCAGGGCAAATAGAGGCTGTCAGATCAGATCTTCACTTTACGACAAATAGTCGAGAAAGCATGGGAATATAACAAAGATCTGTATTTAAGTTTTGTCGATTTGGAAAAGGTATATGACAAGCTGCCAAGAGAGAAGCTATTCAATACGCTGCAGTTATATGGTGTCAATGGGGCATTATATGAAGCAATACTTAGTCTTTATTTGAGTTGTAAGTCAGCAGTTAGAATTGAAGGAAGTACAGGAAGATGGTTTAATGTTAAATCTGGTGTGAGACAAGGATGTACATTATCCCCTCTGTTATTCATTATCTATATGGATTACATTATGAAGGAAAGTGGTATTAAACCTGATATCAAAATTGGAGATGTTAATATCAGCTCTTTGCTTTATGCGGATGATGTTATACTTCTAAATAAATCCGCTACAAGTCTGCAAGATTCTCTGACTAAATTGAATAGCTGTTGTAATAGATATGGTATGAAGGTCAGCAATAAAAAGACAAAGACAATGAAAATAGGCAGAATCATTGAAAATGTTAACTGTGTTGTGAATGGAGAACCTGTGGAACAAGTAAAACATTTCAGCTACTTAGGCACAATTTTTACTGAAGATGGTAAATTAAATATAGAAATAGACAACAGAATCAGCAAAGCTGGTATGGTGGGAAGTCAATTGAATAAATTCATATGGAATAAGAGAGAAATTAGTCGGAACACTAAATTAGCTGTATACAAGACAGTGTTCAAACCAGTTTTAACTTATGGATCTGAGAGCTGGGTCAGAAGTAAAACACTTGACCAAAGACTAGAGACCGCAGATATGAGAGTCCTGAGAAAGATTAGAGGCGTGAACAGATGGCATCAATGGATATATCATATTAAAAATGAGGATATTAGGAAAGAACTTGACATTGTCAGCATCCAGGAATGCATTAGCAGAGCTAATCTCAGGTGGTATGGTCACTTAAATAGAATGGGAGAGGAAAGATTAGCAAAACAAGTGTTCTCTGCCAGGTTGGCAGGAAAACGACTCAGAGGAAGACCAAGATATAGGTGGATTAATACGGTACAAAGTGCCTTAGACGATAGAAATATAAGATCTGATAATGTTGGAGTCTTGACAAGTAACAGACTGATTTGGAGGAAAATTGTAGTACTGTCATATCCTGTGCACCCCTTGAGGGTACATGGCAGGAATTTGATGATGATGATGTGTCAGTAATACCACATAATTGTATTACTAAGTTCGTATGATGTCACCTGTGGAGAAGAATGAATTGTATCATTTCTGTAATATAACGATATGCAGAGTTCACAGTTCCAAAGGGAATAATTTAAAAAAAAAAGTAACTTATAAGAGGAAAAGAAATTTGTTTGCAAAATATAAATAAGTAACTAATTACAAACATTGCCTGTATACACTGACAGGTTAGTAAATTATAAGGAGAGGCATATCCATTGAGCTAATAATATTGATCAGATGATTCATACAGGTGTAGCATGAGTTATGAGTGCATTGATGAGGCACAAAACAAGCAAGTCATCCTGTATGGGTACTTATTTCTATTTTTTTTTTAATCTATATTTCACTTTTTTTGTTTTCTAAGAATTTTCTTTAATTCAGTAATTATTGTTATCAGCATGCTCTTATTCTCACAAAGTAATAAATCCTAAGCATGGTAATATTTTGGTGTAGATCACTAAACTGAATTCTTTTTTTGTAAACTTATGATTAAATTTTCTTGTAAAACATATTACTCACAGAAATAAATGGATTAACTCATTTTGTGTAATGTTTCCTAAAACTGGAATGCAATATTCATTCTAATTTATTTTAGAGCTATGTGGACCTGTTACTGCTCTGAGCAGAAAACTTTCACATGGCCTGATGACTGAACGACACTTTAAAAGTTTTTTTTTTTGTAATGATTTCACCTTCATATGGAGCTTTGAATCTACCACCTCATATAACTTCAGGTTTCTGCTGCAAGGTGACTCTAGTAAAGCAATTACTCCTGCCAATCATCACTTTTCCATCCATTTGAAAATAGGAAAGCTGTCTATTTCATTCCTAACAAGGCCCACCTGCCAGCCAAGATCACATGACCTAACTGGACCAATCCAGTACACACTCTCTTACTCCACTGGTATATATTCCAACATCTGGAAACTGGTCTATATTCAGCCAATTTCCAAAAAGGGGTGACAAATCACTGCCATCTAACTACCGTCCTATCTCACTCACTTCAGTTTTATCTAAAGTAATGGAGAAAATCATCAACTCTCAACTCCTAATCTACCTGGCTATTAAGCAACCACCAGTACGGATTCCGTCAAAGCCGTTCCACAGGAGATCTACTCTCATACATCACCCATCACTGGACAAATCCGGTGAATTCCAGCCTTCGACTGAGTCTGGCACAAAGGCTTCTAAGCAAACTCCCATCATTTGGACTGCCTCAGGACTTCTGCAGATGGATTACCAGCTTCCTGTCTGGATGCGCACTATGTGTGATGGTAGATGGCTCCCTATCCTCTCACCATCCAACTACTGCTAGGGTCCCACAAGGTTCAGTTCTCTCACCAACCCTCTTCCTTCTATATATCAATGACCTACTTCAGTCAACCTCTAACCCAATACACAGTTTTGCAGATGACAGCACATTACATTCCTCCCTTTCATTTGACAAACCCTACTCTACACAACTCACCTCAACCCACAGAACATCAACCACCACTGCCCTTAATTCGGACATCCAAGCCATCTGCCAACGGGGCTCAGATAACCTTGTCAACCTCAATGCTAGTAAAACCTAGTTCTGTCTTATTTCTCACAAAAAAGAACCATTTTCCCCCCAACATTGTTTTCGATAACACTCAAATTCTCAGACAAGATGAAATTTCTCTTCTCGGAATTACTTTGACATCAAGCCTCTCCTAGCATAAACATATCACGACCATTGCATCCTCAGCTTCCAAAAAACTAGGTTTTCTCTTTCACTCAAGACACTATTCCTAAACAGCTGTTAACACTATACAAGTCACAAATCCGCCCAGCTCTTGAATATTGCTCTCACATCTGGAGTGGGGCTCCTAAAAGCTCCCCCAAAATGCTTGACTCAATACAGAGGAGACCAATTAGACTAATAAATGACCCATCCCTCACCAACTCACTCCACCCACTTTCACATAGATGCTTGGTATCTGCAATCTGTATAGTCTATAAATATTTCCATGGAAAATGCTCATCTGAAACAGCATCAATAATTCCCCCACCCTGTACTAAGCCCATTGGAACACATACAGCTGCCACCCAACATGCTTTCACAGTACACCTTGAAACCCACAGAACAAGTTTCTTTTCCTCCTCATTCATCCCTGCTACTGCAGTACTGTGGAACAGTCTTCCCCCAGACGTATTTCCCAAGGAATACAACATACAGGCATTCAAATCAAATGTAAACAAGTTTCTCCTTTCGCAACCTATCACCCATATACAGTACTAACGTACTATAGGTTGACCAACCAACCTCCTATATATGAGCCCAACATTAAAAAGAATCAGCAGTGTTTTTAAAAGAAAATTTCAGCTGTGATGCAACAATTCAGTGTGTGTGCCAGAGCATCTCATCTTGCTGTGTGGCTTAGAGGGAACATTGCTAAAATGTAAACATACTTGTATAGTGAAAAACATCCCATCTCAATAGATACCATGTTGCACAGACAAAACCAAAACAAAGCAGAAGTTTTTATTATATCATTAAATACAGTACAGAGGTTATGTACTGTATTTAGTAATTAGCGTAATTAGAGACAAATGAATTAAAATAGCCCTGTATAATGAAAAACACTTTTCTTCCCACAAACAATATACCACATAGATGCAAGCAAAATAAAGTAGAAGTTTTATTG
Source organism: Typopeltis vanoorti (assembly GCF_054136105.1). Taxonomy (NCBI): domain Eukaryota; kingdom Metazoa; phylum Arthropoda; class Arachnida; order Uropygi; family Thelyphonidae; genus Typopeltis; species Typopeltis vanoorti. The sequence continues at coordinate 7,435,988 of NC_143570.1, forward strand.
CAGCACTAAATACAATGCCCTAACAACCAACCTATTTCAAATTTTCAGAAATTGTGATCACACTTGTTCATAATATAGTTACTACATGCAAAAACAAATTGATTTATGCAAAACAAATTTTCAAAAAAGATTAGGAGAAAAATATACATACATAAAATTTGAAATCAGACAGAATTACATTTGAGGTTTTATATTATCATTAAGAAAGTTCACAAATATTAACTTTACAAATAAAATTCTACTGGGAAAAAAAAAAAAAAATGAAACTGGCATGTCACATATATTGAAAATTTGTAAAAATGCATTTACCTGACAGAAAAATGCATCAAGCAAGTTCCTGGCTGATATGCAACATGTGTGAGATATAGCTGATGATTACATCAAAAGTGACAGTTCTTAATATTTCTAAATGACATATTTGCATAATAAGAAATGGAGCACACTGTGAAAGTTGAAAATACCAGGTTCTGCAAAGCACATTTTGTGTTATATACTTCAATTTGCCAAGCCCAAGATGGAATAACAGTCCAGGTTGCAAACTTTGTTACAACTGCCACCTTACCATTGAAACTTATTCTCAATTATCAAAATACAGAAAACAATATATAAATTTTATCCTCAATGTACTATACCTGATCAATAATACTGATTTCAACTTGCTGTTCACTTATAGATTGCCTAAATTCTGTACTCAACACAAACTCAATTCTCTTTGCAGTTTCCTTCCTTGCTGAAAGAAAATAAGAATAAAAGTAAAAAAGTTACCCATTTCATTTATAAAACAGCATTAGATAACCTTTCATAATAAACAGTTTCTCGGTTTCACAGCTCAGGCTCATTCATCATCACTAATGAAAAATATATCTAGTCATGGAGAGGAATGCAAAGTTATGTGAACTGTGGAAGGAATATCTGTTAAGAAATGAACTTCCACTTCACTAAATTTTCCCCAAAACTTTTCTGTTAAAACTCTGAACCTTCCTGTCGATGTAAGATCTTCTTTCTAAGAGCTCTGCAAGAATGGAGGGGACAGAAGATTTTCATTATTTCCCAACAACTATATAATGTTACTATGTCTATATAATCAATGAATGTATATATCCTCTGTAAAGCACTCTTAACTGTATCTAGCCACAAAACTTGAAACACATACACAAAATGCATTACTCAAATCTAAATAATAAATACAGCCTAAAATGTGGAATAGAATATCCGATATCTTTTCATTCAGCTGTTCTACTTATTAAAAGAACACGTAAGACCACAGTAATAACTTTTAATTAATAAAGGTATACAGATATTTCATACTAAAACTAATAGTACATACATCTTCAGTGTCACACAAACAGTTATAGGAATGGAATACAAGTAACACACATTCGGTGGATCACCTATTAAAATACAATTCTTGCCGCGTGCTAGGAAATGATAGAAAATAATAATTAATCTTTAAGATAATTGGTTTTTTTATTGATTACATAAAACAAAAGTCTCCCAGATCTTTGAGAGAGAGAGAGAGAGAGAGAGAGAATCATTTTGATTTAAATTCGGTCAGGGTAAACTAGCTTCATAACTTTCTTTAAAAAGGCGTTCATATTTGAACCTGCATCTATGGAAGAGAATAGCTTTATCCCACTGGATATTATTAGTGTTATTACTATGTTGTGCTAGACCAGACTTCTGAGGTTTGTTGTATTCAATATAATATTGATGTTCCTTAATTCTTTTCCACAGAATGGCCAGTTTGTCCAAAATAAGAAACATCACATTCACATGGTATTTGGTAAATGCCAGCCAAAGATAGAGATGACAGTTTTCCTTTGTAGAAGGCAATAAAGAGGAAATTTTGTTGATAGGAACATACGTGGGAATCAATTGGTACTTTTTCAAAATTCTACCTATAGGTTCTGAGATTCCTGGATTTAATTTAATTTAATTAAATTAATTAAATTCTAATACTGTTTTCATTTCTGTAATCTGGGAGACTTTTATTTTATGTAATCAATAAAAAACCAATTACCTTAAAGATTAATTATTATTTTCTATCATTTCCTAGCATGCGGCAACAACTGTATTTTAATAGGTGATCCACCAAATGTTTGTTACGTATTCCTATAACTGTTTGTGTGACACCGAAGATGTACTATTAGTTTCAATATGAAATATCTGAACCTTTATTAATTAAAAGTTATTACTGGTCTTATGTGTTCTTTTAATAATTATACTATGCCACAGGTACCTCTAAAATTAAGCTGTTCTACTTGTTTTTTCACTCTCTACTTTTCATAAAATAGTTATTATTCAATTCAACTCATAAAACACTCCCCACCTCCCTCATAAATAAACCTAAAAATAGAAACTAATTTGTTTTTCACAGTCCTATTTCTTTAGTATATAATTTTTATGTGAATTCCCCCCCCCACCAATAAAAAAAAATTGTTAACCTGGTATACATTCAGCACTGCAAAAATATATTGTTTCAAAAGATTATTAAATTGTAAAATTGTTTTCATTTTTGTAATCAGCATAAAAGCAATACATTAAAAATATCTATGTCATAAAAACTGCTTTGGGTTCAGATCCTATTAGACTTTAGGGCCTTTCACAGAAATGGGATGACCAACCATGATTTTTTCCGCTCCTTTCCAAAAGTTGATTACATTTTCTGCTCTCATGATCAATACATTTATTCCAACTGAATAACTCTAATAATCCTTGATGAAATGAGAGTTCGTCTCCCAAACCATCCATTATCAAGGTAAGGTCTGCAAAATGTATCCCAAGCACTCCAAGATCAGCATGTCTAAAATGACTCAAGTCAAAACTCCAGCTTTGTACTTAATCTCTACAATGCAGCATATAGCATCTGTAAAAAAATACCATCAACAAATTCAAGATTGACAATGAATGTACCAAATACAGAAAACTGCTTTATGATTCCTCAGAAAAATTACTAGTTGCAACCTTCCTTCCATGCTTTTGCTTCTCTTACATGCAGATGGTACCATCATAACATCACCCAAAGATAAGGCTAACCAGGGAACATTCTTCTCCAACTCTTGTACAAATGATAAGATAAATCACCTTCCAAATATACCAACAATTGACCATTGTATGCCTTCTCTGATCTTTCATCAGAAAGACAAGACAGAAGAATACTAGCAAGGCCTCTGACAAGATGGTATCTCCCCCCCCCCCAATATACACACAAATTATGCTCAATATTTGTGCTCAAAAATGAACATCCTGCTGTCATACTTGTCTGTAAACCTATATTCAGCCCATCATATAAAAAAATATAAAATAAAAAGTCATCTATCAAACAATCGTCCTAATGTCTTCAACCTCAATTCTCATGAAAATATTGAAGAGGGTTGCCAGTGATCCTCAGTATTTTGGCCACTCACTCCACAGCAGATCTAGCCACTCCTGCCCTGGGTCACAATCCAGGCAAAAGTTCAGAGGAACTTGCGTGGTCACTCTTGCCATTTCCAAGGGATCAAATCAGAAGTGATACAGGTCTAGTTACCAAGCTACCTTTCACCAACTGCAACTGAGCTCACAGTTTCCTCTCTGGTAAATCATTAACTGTATTGTAGTTTTTTTCTCCAAATTTTTCCACCAATGCCAAATTACCCCAAGGTGCATTCTCTTCCATCTACATCTACACATTAATAACTTTCTCTCATCAACCTCAAATCTGCAGTTTTGCTGACAGAAGTACTACCTTCTATTTCTCTTCATTTTCCAAGTTTTGTTAAGCTCAACTGATCCAAGCTTCAAGATCTTCCATACCAATGGCTTAAATACTGATCATACTGGATTCTCCAGTGGAGTGAGGATGCTAGCGTATGTAACTGCTGCCAAAACATAATCCTGTCTTATTTCTTGCAATAATGATCTCAATCAACAGCATCTTTACTTTGATAATACTCAAAAACCCAGTCAAGAGTAGATTTGGAGAAGCAGGAGCATTGTCCAGCACAAGAAGTGCTTTCAAAGATAGATTGTTCTTTTCAAGGTAGTTTTTTTTATACTGGGGGAAACATTTCGTGGATCCACTCTATAAAAGACTGCCTTGTTACCCAAGACTTACTGTTAGATCTCCACATCCATTTTCTTCTTATTACATTGTTTGTTTTAAACATTCTGGGATTTTCTGAGTGAAACACTAGCAAAGGTTTACTTTTATAGTCACCACTAGCATTACCACACAACAAGAGTTAACTGTTCCTTCATCTGTTTGTGTCCCTGACAGTGCTTTCTCTTCTTGGGTGATATAAATTCACTTAGGCATCTTTTTCCAGAAAAGTCGTGTCTCATCACAATTAAACACTTGCTGAGGAATAAATCCCTCCGTCCCTACATAAGTTTTAAATTCATCCACAAATTGATTAGCAACCTCTTTGTTAGCACTAGCAGCCTCTCCATGCCTTACTACACTATGGATCCCAGTTCTCTTTTTAAAACGCTTAAACCATCCCCTACTAGCTTTAAAATCATCACTGTCAGCACTAGATCCTGGGATTGAATGCTTAAGGTCACTATATAGTTGCTTAGCTTTTTTTTCGCAAATTATTGCTTCCGAAATACTGTCAACTGCCATTTGTTTATTGTTAATCCACACTAACAAAGTTTCTCCATTTTCTCAACAGCCTGAGATACAAAGGATACAAAGGATACAAAGTTTTCATTCCTTTCACCACATCAGTCTTTTTAATCACATCTCTATTTTTAATAATAGTACAGATTGTCAATTTTTTAGTCAATTATTTAGAACGTTTCTAAAGAAACAATCTTTAGAAAGTTCAGAAATACAAATTCCATTTTCCCATTTAGCTATAAGTTCTTTCTTGAGTTCAATAGTTAATCTGAATACTCTTTTTTTGTGTTTATTTTCATCACTGCACTTTTTAGGAGCTATATTAACTAATTATTAAGAAGAGCAAATTTATCAAAATTATGATACGTGCTAAAGAGTGGATTCACAGTATTTGAATTGAACCAAATGCATTGACAAAACCGATTAACTGTGGAGATAATGCTGGCTCACATGACGGTGGTGCATTCCTAAAACGAACAATGCTTGCCAATCGGTACAATATTTTTCAATAGAAAAGTTCGTAATTGAAGGCCCTTCCAAATTACAATGTCTAAATATCAAATATCTCTTAAACACATTCACCAATGCAGTAACCAACAGCAATGATTCAATACAATTCTTACTCATAATGAAAAGAACACGTACTACACATGCTTCCTAACAACATCCTTATTAAGTTTGTCTAATTATAGGTAAATAAATATTTACCTATAATTTTGTTCCAAAAAACATGTCAAGAGATTTCTCCTTAAAATTTGAGGTCATGAATGATCTCAAATTTTCCTTCCACCTGATACAAGCTGCAACAACTCCCTTGCACGTACACCAAATTAGCTTTGCACCTAATAATGCATTGGTCCACCTCTTCTCTGTGCAATCATGGCTTGCAGATGCCTAGCAGACATGTGACCCATGCAACTCTGTCAGTTCAAGCTCATTCCATGTAGGAGGATCAGCAGTTCTCACACTCTGTTCTAGCATATTCCACACGTTCAATTGGGTTACAGTTAGGGGTCTTTGAGGACCAAGGCAATGTGAAGAATTCATTGTCGTGTCCCCCCAACCACTCAGTAGATACACAAGCCCAATGTAGTCTACTGTGCTATCAAAAGATGGCACTGTGATCGGGAGGGGGGGGGGGGAAAGAACACCTGCGATATGGATGGAGATGGTTGGCTAATAGGTAACTGTAGTGTTTGTGGGATGATAACCAACAGACCTAGCATTGCCAGGAAAAAGTTCCCAAGACCATAACACCACCTCCAACCATCCTGTTGAACCCTAACTGGTATCTCAGCAATGACATGAAACAGTCACACAACTCACCCACTAGTACAACAGTGGGACAGTTTGGCCCATTTTCACATGCACTATGTGCCATACCTTGCTTTGCCTGGGGTTCCATAGCCAGACTAACAAGGGTACCCATGATGATGGCGAGGTATTGTCAACAACGCCTTGCATGGGCGAAGGAACATTGGCAATGGACCCTTGACAGATGGAAGAAGGTTGCCTGGAGTGATGAGTTCAATTTCCTTCTGCACCATGCTGATGGCTGGGTTCACATTTGCCATAAATGGAACTCATCACTCCAGGCCAAACTGCTCTGCTGTTGTACTAGTGGATGAGCTATGTGACTGTTTCACTTCGTTGCTGAGATACCAGTCGTGACACCCGACACTCACCTCTAGGATCAGCCATGCATGGCTGACCAATGCGAGTCCTTCTGCTGAATGTCTGTTTATGGTTAATCCAGTCCTAGTGCACCCGTGATACAGTAGCACAGGACCAACAAGTATGGCTGTTTCTAAAATAATACTGACAGCTGCCCTGCAGACGCAAACTATCTGCCTACAGTTAAATTGGCTTACGTCACCACATTTTCCCATTACTGGCAACAAACATTTATTGATTGTATACAGAGGATAGGTGTGCCCATTTATAGTAGCCACACATAACATTGATATTCATGTGGTACTTCGTTATCGTGCCAAATAAGTAAATTGGGGAGGGGGGAGTACTAATGCAAAACTAACTCAGTATATAATATGGGATCTCCTTACCAAGTTGTACGTTTCTATCATCTCTTTTTTATTCTCCTCTTCTTTGTCTATTTCTCAAACTTTGAAGACCACATTCTTTCAATTTCTCTTTATGTGCGCAGTTACCAGATATCATCTTGGTTACTGCAAACTGGATCATTTCAAATATCTCACTATCTCTGTAGTCACTGATAGTTCACGTTTAGGGGCACATTACTGAGCTGGTTAGATCATCACACTGGATAAATGCAGTATTTGACAAGCACACTAATATGTAGGAATATAGAAGTTATTCTTCTGTTTTACAGTCCAGATGTCCTATGCAAGTCCTGTATTTCAGAAGAATAATTTCTTTATTCTTGCACATTGGTGTGCTTGTCAAACACTGCAGTTATCCAATGTAATGACTTAACCAGCTTAGTAATGAATCCTCAACCTTCAGCTCTCTCTTTCTCTACCTTGAGTAACCACATGCTGCAAATTCCCATTAATATGATGTTCTACTTGCAAAGTCCTTAATCAAAAATGCAAAATCACACACTTTGCAACACTAACTGCAATTCATTATCATTTATCCACAGAAGTGGTCTGCTGAAATCAGCTTACAGTTATGGACTTTATCACATTCCCTAACTTTGCAACTATTACCCTCTAGACATTCTTATATCAAAATATACATTTAACAATGACTGCTCAAATACGGAATCCTATAGTACACTACTGTCACCTTCCTTCAGTTAAACTCAGTTCCTCTATAACTCATTTCTTCCCAACTTCCTTTCAGCCACTCTCTTATCAATATCACATGGCTTGGAATAAAAGAAAGATAACGTAAATAAAAATTAAATCTTTATTAGTGGAATTTTCAGATATATATCATATGCACTGTCAGTATGAAAAACAGAACAGTATATAAAAAAGTATTGGGAGTCGAGCAGGAGAGAAATAGTGTTTCAAATAAAATGCTAAGTTTTTTTAAAGACTGAGGAGGTTATGGATAGGTGTGCAAGGATAAGGTAAATGTGAAAGCCAATCCAAGAAGAGAAATTTGATCTTGAATGGAGATTGGAACATTATCAAGGGTAAGAGGGTAGAAAGTAAGATAATTTTTCCAGGAAATAAAACTTGTTTTTGCTAGCACTGAAATTCATGGTTAGCTCGATCAGTATTAACAATGCCTTTTTCAGAAAGACCTGCGTTTGAATTCTGTCTCGGATGCAAAGAACCTTTATAAGTGCATTTCAACTGAAGGAAAATTAGCCAGCCTCATATGGAGGTGGTAGGGTTTGCTCTCCTGGAAACTCGAGTTTTTCATCCTGAAAAACAGACAAACTGGACAGGAGAATATAGCCAATTTATAGACATAATATACTGGCCTCATGGCATTAGCTATTTTGACCATAAATCCATGACAACCAAACAGCTGAAATTCGTGATTAACTTAACCCCCACTTGAGAATAGTAAAAAGATCAGTGTTTAAGATACTAGTTATGGAAGATCTTGAAGACTGAATAATTTGGATACTCGAGTTTCTCAAATGAAGAATACTATCATCAACAAAACTATGGAGGATAGGATTTAAAATCAGTCAGATAGAGAGAGACGCCAGCAATGTACCCCAAAACTAAGGGAAAAATTGATGAGAGGAAACCATCTACCATGACATAATGAATGACTGGAGAAGGTTTTTTTTAAAAAAATATTGATATTGATCCCATACAAGAGAGGTAAAAAGGTCAAAGGACCTATAAGTACATCACTGCCATGTCTGGGTTGCAGGTGATGAGATAGAAGTTTATTGCCATTTTTTTTTTTTTTAAGAGTTCCAGGTTGTAACTATTTGGAAATACTTCTTATAGTAGGCTGTTCCAGAGGACAAAGGTAGATGGAATGAAAGAAGAAGAAGTAAAACAGGTTCAGTGTGTTTGCAGTTGCACAGTAAAGGAGTGCTGGTGCTATTGCTCTTGTACTAACTAGTGCAACAGAAAATAGAGTAATGATGGTTGCTAGTTCAGCGGAGCAATGACCATTGAGGTACCTGTAGACAAAGAACTGAAACACTGCATCTGTGAGATAGAAATTGAAGATCTTGAAGACTGGATAATTTGAGTACTACAAGTTTCTCAAATGAAGAATGCTATCATCAACAAAACTATGGAGGATAGGATTTAAAATCAGTCAGATAGAGAGAGACGCCAGCAATATACCCCAAAACTGAGGGAAAAATTGCAAGATGCTCTTTTAAACCCAACGAATATACAATATACAAACGTTGGGTTTAAAAGAGCATCTTGAACAAAAGAAAATATCTGCTATTTACATGAATATAACTTGTCCTCGTGTATATCTCACACCTTGATTTTACTTTACAAAAAAAGAAATTAAAAAGTTTCGCATATACTTCGCACATGAAAAAAGTTTAAAACTTTAAGAAATACACAGTGAATGCTGTTATGGCAGTTTCAGATATTTTGGAATTCAGTTGAAGAGAATCAGCATTTCGACTCAACAATCATTGGTTTGGCTTTGTAGTTGAGTCGTGTGATTTTTTGTTAATATGCACGTCTTCATAGCTGCACTATCTCTACCGGCCTGCCATTGCTGTCCATTTCATGCTCTGCTTTCACTTCTAATTAGTCATTTGTGAAGGATTGTTCATAATGTATCTCAAGTCTTGTAAATTACTAGTAAATTTGCTTGAAACATTCAAGTTACAGTGCTGGTTTTAAACTCAAAGATCTTATGATTCCAAAATGATAAAAGGACAAGCAATAATGAGAGTGTTTGTTTTAATTTAATCACAGAAGCATTATCACTAAAGATTCGAATATATCACGATGAAGGTGAGCAGCCAACTACATAAATAGCATTGATAATTAAAATTTAAATGCATTCATTTTATAAATAATGTGAGTAATTATAAGTTATAATGAATACTAACGATTTAATTATAAATGTCAATTTAGTTTTTTCCTGAAAAATTTTAGTTTTTTCCGAAAATCCCCACACATATCTCACAGCACGATTTTTTAACTTTAATTTTTGGGGGAGAAATGCGAGTTATATTTGAGTAAATACAGTAGTTTTTTTTTAATGCTGAGAAAGCTATTGTTGAGATGTGTTTGTGCCAGGAGAGGCTGGAGGTGAATGCTAGTCCAAGCAGAAAGATCTAATCTTGTCTGGTGATTTGTGTATTACTGAGAATAAGAGAATGTGAGCTGAGATTTCTTTTGCGAGAGAAGAAGCAAAACTATGTTTTGGGAGCACTGAACATGACCAGACTGTCCTCACCTCATTGAAGGATAGTATGCAGATCAGTATTTAAGGCACTGATTGTAGATGATCTTGATGCTTGCAATATCTGCAAACTGCATAGTTTGTCAAACGAGGATGAATAGGGAGTACTATTGTCTGCAAAGCTATGGAGAGATTTAGTGGTGAATGAGCGTAGGTTGATGAATGACAAGAGAGGAAGCTATCAACCCAAATCCAATTACAGAGGTTGGTGGGTAGACCAAAGGATGGCAGTTTGTTTAGCAGCCTCAAGCCAAATATGATTAAAAGCTCTGGAAATGTCAAGAGCAACAGCACAAGTTTTTCCAAACCCTTCCATTGCACATGTCCAGTGGTGAGTGATGTAAGCTAAGAGGACAGCAATGGATCTTGAATGGCAGAATCCATACTGGTGTTTGCTGATTAATTAATTGGCTTCTAGGTAATGGAGAAATTGGCCATTGATTACTTTCTACATTATTTTGAAGAGGACTGAGGTGATGGCAACTGATAAGTTGTTTAACAGCAGACTTCTATCGCCCTTTTTTTGGAATAGGCTGGATATGAGATTGCTTCCACTCTATGGAATAAGTACCAGCTATGTATAATAGATTGTAGAGACAAGATGGAAAGCTAATCAACATAGGGCAGGTGGGAGACAATACGATGGTAACTTGATAAGAAGGCCTCCATTCCAGATACTGTCAAATGCTTGGAAATATCGAGAATAACCAGGTTAGCTTTCCCAAACTTTTTCATGACTTGTGTCCAAAATTGGGTAACATTGGTAAGGTCTGATGTAGAATAGGAATGCCAAAAACTATACTGAAGTTCACTAATTAATTAATGGGTCTCTTCAGATAATAAAGAATCTGGCAATTAATAATCTTGTCCATTACTTTCAAGTATATGTATGAAGTAAGGGCAATGTAATAGTTTTCACTTTTTTAGGGCAGCCTGGATAAAGGTTACCTTACATGCTGTTGGGTAGATGGCAGATGAATATGACAGCTTATACAAGCAATGCAGAATATACCAGAACAAAACAATAAAACAAAGTATTCAGTTAACAAGAACTGTTACCAATACAATACTTTATGCAGATGATCCGATTATATTACAAGACAATGAAGATGATCTTCAAAAATCAGTTTCCTAATTAAACAAAATAAGCCAATAGTAGAATTCAAAAATTTCACAGAAGAAACAAAAGTTGTGGGATTTAAAGATCAAGTTAGATCAAAAATAGTCATAGAAAATAAAATAATAGAATAGGTGAAAAAGTTTAATTATTTAAGCTGCATAATAGCATATCTAAAAGAAAGATACAGATGAAAAAATAAAAAAATTTCAGAAAATCTGTGGAACAATTAAAAGGACAATGAATTAAAAAAAAAAAAAAAGACAAGAAATTCAACTAAAATTTTATAAAGTAATGACCATTCTCGCTTTATTATATCATTCAGAAATATGGACTTGAAAAGAAAGATGAAAGTAAACTACAAGTTACAGAAATGAGATTTTTAAGAGCAGTTAAAGGATGCACAAAACTGGACCACACAACAAATGAAGACACCAGAAGAGAGCTAAATATATATAACATAAATGAAAAGATCAAGGAATGGAAAGAGCATCTATTTAGGATTGAAAGATATCGGTGAAAAAGAGGTGGATAAATATAACCAAGGGGGGGGGGGGGGGGAAGACCAGTGAAGCCAGAACAGGCAAATGTCTAATTCTTAAAGAGAAGAAGTAAAGAAAGCAAACAACCACAAAGTATGGCAAGGAAATCTTGAGTGACAGTAGATTATATAAAAGACATTCCAAGTTTAATAACAACCTTTGGAAAGGGATGCCTGATTTGACAAAAGCACATGTTCTCTTCTTCTTATAGAAGGCATCATGTGTGACATAGCCGGAATAATTAATAGGGAAGGCTGTTCCTGAGAACAAAGATAGATAGAATGAAAGATGAGTAGCATGTTTGGTTGCTCATCAGCTGAAATGCACATATATTTTGGACAGCTACTGCTTGCATTATTGTAGATTTAGCAGAAATGAGAGAAAAAATGAGGGTGCCAATTATTCTGAACAGAGCACCCATGGAAATGTATTAGATGAGAGTCAGTGCAGAAAATTATTATCTGTGAGACAGTGGTTAGAGTGTAGGAAAAGGGGTCAGTTAACCAAACCAACCCTTTTTGAACAGTATTATCAAGAATTTTTAGAGAAGTTTTTGGCCCAGCTCCTCATATATGGATTTAATTTGGCATGGGATCTGTACACAGTTAGTAGGAGGGCAGTCTGAAAAGTTCTCAGCCTAACAATGAAAAAACGAATTTAGAATTTCAAAATTATTTTTATTTTTTAACATAATCTCCCTTAAGACTAATACATTTATTCCAGCGATGCTCCAGCACCATTATCCCATCCCTGTAGTGGTTCTCAGCAAGATCTGCAAAATACCCCTCTACAGCTGCAATCACCTCTTGAATTCGAAGAAAAATGCTGACCAGCAAAGCAGAGTTTTAGTTTTGGGAAGAGACAGAAGTCAGAGGGAGCCAAATCTAGGGAACAGGGTGGATGTTCTAACAATTCATAGTGCAGATCCCTTAATTTTCTCATTGCCAAAACACCTTTGTGGGCAAGTGCATTGTCCTCATGAAAGGTGATTTTTTTCTTCTGCAAACCGAGCCTTTTCTCACAAATTTTTTCATCTAGTCTGGTTAAAGGATCAGAATAATATTCCCCGGTTATTATTTCACCCTTTTCAAGATAATTACAATCCCAAAACACTGATGCCATGACCTTTCCCGTTGATGGAACCAACTTTGTGTTCTTTGGCGCTGAACCGGTTTCTGTCTATTGTTTGAATTCTGGTGTGTAATGGCGAATCCAAGTCTCATCCATAGTAATGAATCGATGCACAAAATCAGTTTTATTCTTGTTAAAACTTTCCAAGCACTGTTCAGATATTTTCATGAGAGTGCATTTTTGATCTGCTGTGAGCAAACGCAGCACCCATCTTGCACTAAGCTTTTTCATTTGCAATTCTTCATGCAAAATATATCCTACATGTTCTTTTGAAATGCCTGTAGTCGCAGCAATTTCACGCACTATGACTCACTGATCATCCAATACCATATCGTGCACTTGATCAACGATTTCTGCTGTTGTTACACTTTTTGGACGTCCTTCACATGGATCATCTTCAAAGCTGGTACAGCCAGGTTTAAACTCAGCAGCCCATTTCTTAATTGTCAAACACGAAGGAGAAGAATGCCCATAAACTTTTATGAACTTTGAATGAATTTCTTTTTCCATTTCAAGGGATACAGACAACACTTTTGCTTCAGACAGCTGCATAAAACAAACTACTTGATAGAATGACTTGCAATTTCAAATGGATGCTTACGACAGATGTACCAACTTAGAAAAAAAATCTTGTTGATAGTGTTCCCATCTATGGTAAACCGAGAACTTTTCAGACCACCCTCATAGTTGGATAGGTGAAAGATGCCTTAAACAAAAAAAGGAAATAATGGTTTTAGGAGGCTGAGAATGCCATAGAGGTAATGTGTTTGTGCCAGAAAAGGCTAGGGATATGTGTCAGTCCAAGGAGAAAGATCTGGTCTTGATAGCTGAGTTGGGTGTTATCAATGGTAAAGGGAAAAAAAATTAAGGTTTTTTTTGTGGTAAAAAACCTTAGTTTTAGAAGCAATGAAAGTGATATGTTGTTATCTCCAATGTTGGTATAGCTAGTATTAATCAGGATTCAGTGTAATGCTTGTAGAAGATTTTGAAACTTGGGACATTTGAGAACAAAAAGTTTTAACAGTGTGGACTCAACTGACACTTACATGGTAATAGTGTCAGTAAAAGATTTAAGCTGGCAGATGATTTTGCCCACTGCAAGAGAACTGCTCTGTTTATATTGAAGGCCTGAAATGGCTTGAATAAATATCATGTTTAGTTTTCAGGGAATGTTTCTCCAATTATCAAACCCTTGTTTCACCAACAATTTTAATGTGCTATGGGTTTCCAACTTTAATTAATGAAAATAATCATTAAAAACAAGAAAAGAAAAAAATACAAGAAAGAACATAGAAAAAGGGTTAAGTCACAGTTATAACTATAATTACAAATAAATGAAACAAGAAGAATGCATATTATATACCATCTTGTTCCAAAAGCTTTAGTCTTTTTTTATGCATATGAAGAGGAATACTGTCATATTCAGGATCCTGGTCAGAATGCCTTTTGGCAGCCATGGCAGTGCTAGAAAAATAAATAAATACTGTCAAAAATTATTAAATGACTTTCCATCATCATTTCCACCAATTTAAAAATAAAAAATAAACAATCCACAATATATTTAGCCAATAACTTTAAATATTTTCCTATGCTTTCAAAATCGAATGTGATTATCTTATCAGTGAAGCACAAAAGAAATTGAAACCTATTAATTGAAATCTACACAAATACACACACACCAAGAAAAAATAAATAAAAACATGAAATATTGTTTTAATTTTTTTCTTGATTTGTGTGTTTGTGTAGATTTCAATTAATAGGTTGCAGAGTTTAGTTTGCAGGTGGAGGAGAGTAGATATGATAGAAACTTATAAATTACTAAAGGGATTCTATAAGATTGACAAAGAAGTAATTTTTAATACGTGGGAAGTAGGAGGAAAACAAGGGATCACACTTGGCAGTTGTCTAAGAGTGTGGTTAATAAGGGTGTGCACATTAGGTTCTTTATTTAGAGAATAGTAAATAAGTGAAATAGATTGGTTGTGAGCACTCCAACAGTAAATAGTATTTAAGGAGATGGATAATAGGTATTGTGTTAATGAGTAGAGTGGCTCCTGTGATGAGTCTTTTGACACTATGGAGTGCCTATATAAATAGAGTTTCTGTGCACTGATGATATACTGTTATCAGTATGAAATATCTGTACTTTAATTTCATTAAAATTAATTACTGTGGTTATCGTGTAAATTATTGTTCATAACCATGCCACAAATGTGCCTTTATGTGGCACAAATGTGCCTTTAAAGATTACATAATTACAGACCAGTCTGTATAACCCTAATCCTCTCATTGGTTTCATTATGTTGATAATGTCTTCGCTGTTTGACCACATTCTGAAAATGAACTTACCACTTTCCTATAAAAGATCAACAGCCCTCACTCTTGCATTCAATTTACCATGGAAAAAGAAAAGGCTGGTAGTTTACGATTCTTGGACATCCTTCTTACACTCACAACCTCCGGTAATTTATCAACCAGTATTTATTGAAAACCTACCTTTACTGGCAGATAATGTGTGCTCCTCTCCCTCAAGCTTACAACAAGAACTTCTATCAAAACATTAATGGAATTTAATGGCTACAACCAGTGGTGGCCTGTGAAGCTTTAAGTGGGGGTGCTGCCTATACAAAATAATTTTTAAAAAATTCTTTTTTTCCTAATTAGTAACCAATTTATTAATAAATAAATCTACAGATTTATTTATTAATAAATTGGTTACTAATTAGGAAAAAAGAATTTTTAATTATTTTGTATAGGCAGCACCCCCACTTAAAGCTTCACAGGCCAACACTGGCTACAACTCTAATCAAATCCAGCACATAATTGACTCCTAAGTTCCAGCATCTCAGGATTCTTCAACAGACTGCAGGATTCCAATCCCTTATATTTCTGGTATCTCTGAACCAATTGGTAGAATTTTGAAGAAGTATCATCTCATTCCCACATATTTTCACAAAAGACAAACTGTCAACTCTATCATTAGCTGGTGTTTACCAGATACTTTGTGAATATAATCTAACATATTTTGAGCATACAGGCTGTTCTGTGGAAAATATAATAAATGAACATCAGTATTATATCGAATACATGAAACCTCAATGGTTTGATCTGGCACAACACAGTATTGACACTAAACACAGTATCCAGTGCGATGAAGCTCATCTTCTCCATAGAAGCAGATTTAAATATGAATGCCTTTTCAAAAAAAGTTGCGAAGCCATTTTACACTGGCCAAATCTGAATTGGAATGATTGTCTCTCTCTCTCCCAAAAGTTTGGGAGGTTCTTATTTTATGCAACCATCAAAAATAGTTTTTAATAATATTATTTATTAATATTCATTTCTAGCATGTGGCAACAGTTTTTAATTGGTAAACCACCAACTGCTGTATGTACCTTGCATTCCCATTTCTTTGATTTGCTTATTTCTATGCACTGATGATGATGTACTGTTATTTTCAGTACGAAATATTTGTACTTTAATTTCATTAAATTTAATTATTGTGGTTATCGTGTAATTTATTGTTTATGGTCTATAATTGGAAACTTCTGTCCTAGAACCATGCTTGTGAAATGGTACTATTTTGCCTTCTTTCCACTTCTTAGGAACCCTACCCACTGCAAGACTTTTGTTAAATAACCAGGTCAAGGGCATAGCTACCAGTGGTGCACATTCCTTAAGAACATGTGGTAATATGTCATCCATTCGCACAGCCTTATTAACATCTAAACCCAACCAACACCTGATGCACCTCTGATTCTTTCACTTCCAATTCTCCTAATACTTGCCGCCCTTCTATGTACCAGTATGATATATGCTGATCAATAATTAATAATTCCACTATATCTTTTGCAGCTGTTATTCTGCCATGACTATCCACCAGTGTTAGCCTGCCATAATTATTATTTCTCTTGCTTGCTATATAACAGAAAAATTCTCTAGAGTTAACCTTAGTCTGACCAGCCAACCACCTCTCATATCGCACCTTTTCTTTCTTTATCATGCTCATCATCTTTCCAGCCTGCACTTTATACTCTTCATGGATACGATCACCACCTTGTCATCATCATCATCACTGTCTTGTATCTCTTCCATGGCATTCTCTTTTTCCAGCACAGCTTGCTTGATTTCACTGTTCATCCATTTCACTCCTCTATTTACTCACTTAACCCTTGATATGCAGTTATACACTGCTTTTGTCAGATACTGCCTGGTGAGTTTTTCATGCATTGTCAACATCTTGTCTGTTCAGCTCATCTACCCAATGTACTGATGCTAACTGACTACAGAGTTTACTATAATCACCTGATTTATACTTTCGCATATATCCATTTTTGACAGAAACCTTTTCTTTTTTAACCACTTCCCAAACAAGAACTTCATGATCACTCTCATTTTCACATGATCTGAGTCAGTATACCGACTCAGTCAATGCAATAAACTCAGCTCTCTTGTTTCGAATACTCCTTATGTTTGTATACAAACATAACAATCCCTGTGTGTATAAATTAAAGATACCAAGAAATTATATACTTGGTTTAATCCTTTACCCAAGTGTAAGCAAACAAGTTTGCACCCGAACTATTTTCAGGACTGGGGTGGGGGAGCTCGTGGTAAAGGTATATGACCTCGCATCACTTGCCTTAGTATTCCATAGTACAAAGCACATATCCTTACGGGTATGTATAATGCTATGCATTATGGGAAGGGTCACTACCCAGACCAGTTTCGACCTTTATTGAGGTCTCATCAGTGAGAGCCAGACCCAGAGGTGATGCCAAGGTTGAAGTAATGCAGAAGTCATATTTTTACATCCGAGTTGCCAAAAAGGGTCACACCTTATTATTAAAATACTCTGGATTAGAGATGATATTGAAAGTGTTTCCACTTGGTTATACTATAAATTAAAGATAAAATTATATACTTGGTTTAATCCTTTATCCAAGTGTAAGCAACCAGTTTGCACATGAACTATTTTCAGGACTGGGACAACTCGTGGTAAAGGTGTATGACTTCACATCACTTGCCTTAGTATCCCATAATGCAAAGCAGATATGTGTTTGAGGCAATTCTATTGGTATAGCAGCTAGAATAGAGAATGTTGGTGCTGACCAACATTCTCTATTCTAGTTGCTATACCACACATCTCTTCATTCTTACCACTCCCATTTCCCTGATGCCAACTTCCCTTTCCAACCTCTCATCCTCACCTTTATTCATTCCATCACCCTGTGCTTCTGCAACCACATCTTCAATCTCATATCCATCTTCCTCCTGTAGTACAATCTGTTTAGTTGTGCTATTGTGTCTCACAAGTAGACTATGATAATTTACTACATTAACTTTTTGACTGTGCCTTGTCAAAAAACAATAGCCTTTCTAAATGCCCAACACCAAACCCATTCAAATGTAATCCATCAACTTTAAACCATTCCAACTTCCCTTCAAAAGATTTAGAAACTGAACCCCCTTTGCTTCACACAACTCAGCCATCTTACTATTGATTAGGCAACATGTCTACCACTTTTCCAACAACTCTAATCTTCTTTACCTGCTGCAACAACCTCAAGTCTCTATCAAAATTTTTTTTCCCAACTAAGTCATTTGTGCCCATGACTATCACTAATTTTTATGCCCACTCTTTCCTTTTCTGCAATGCATCAGTTATTTGCTTCATTGTTCCACCAGGAAAGCATGTTTTGCAAACTTTATTAGTCATCATGCCTCTAATGATCGAGTCACCATACAATGATATACGACTCTCCTTTGACTCTTTCTTTGTAATACTAACTTCCTGTTCTTCATTATCATCAGCCAATCTCTTCTTTAGATTTTTATATTCAGAGCTTTAATCAGTCTGCTCAATATACCCCTAGAATGCAGTCTTTATGCACCTTCTCATTAACTATACCTTTAATATGAATCCCCGTACATGGTCACGCTCGAATTATTCAACACCACTTTCACATATTGGCATCTTTTATTCCAGCCTTCCTCTCTCTCTTCCATATACAAGGTGTCTGGGCTAGAGGTACCCAAAAATAACAGCTTATAATGCAAGAACCACTCATTATATTTTCTCAAACTAAAGCTCAGTCAATAGAAATCTCTGAAAGATTTGTTTTGTCACACTTTCAAGGTCACTAGTATACATGCACAGAAACAGCATAAGAATGGCATTTCCTAGATGTTGGAGGGAAGAGGAGGCCCAATTTCCTAGCTACCTAGATGAGACTCCACTGGACTTTAGTAAGCCCTGTATGAAAGAAAAGTTCGAGATTTGCATGATGTGAAACATCATATTATTGCAACAGTTATACCTAATAATGCCTCAGATGCTAGAAAACATTTGGCAAGAGCTCGAGTATTGTTTTGACATAATAATAAATTTAGTTTAATCCTTTATCCAAGTGTTAGCAAACAAAGTTTGCATCTGAAGATACTTCGAGACTAAGGCAACTCGTAGCAAAGGTGGACTAAGCTCTCATCACTCCCGTCTCAGTATCTCCCATAATGCAAAAGCACATCTCCTTGTGGACATGTATAATGCCATGCATTAAGGGAAGGGCCACCACCCAGACCGATTTCTACCCCTATTGAGGTCTCATCAGTGTTTCAATATTGTTTTGACATCTGTCGAGCTATAAATGATACCTATATTAAACTTTACTAACCTTCATTAAAACTTGGTGAGTTAACTCAGTATAATAAAAAAAATTATTTTCATAAACCTAATAGATGTTGAGATATGTGTGTATTTGTGGATACTTCTAGTCCAGACACTGTATATCTGTTATTCTCCTAATTTCATTCTGTAATTGCTTTATCTCTTGCTTCATCTTAACCAACTCTGCTTTCATATCCTTTTATTTTGCTCTTTCTAACTGGCAGGTCACAAGTTCTCCTTTGCTACCTTTCACGCTCACTATTTTGTAGTTTGTTGGCCTAACTTTAGCATACACTACTTTTAATCACCTCATTTATAATCTCTTTCACATTACTTCCACTATCATTTATTCCTGTAACTCTATTCTCTACAATATTCTTGATTTCATGGCTTTCAGCATGAACTTCCATTACTTCATTTTCCAACAGGTCTGACATTTCTGATCTTCCACTTCCAAATGTCTAATTTTCTCTTGGCAACAAATATAAAGCATGCACGCACGCTTTATATTTGTTGCCAAGAGAAAACTGGCATACACACACACAGACAGACACAATACATCTGACAAAATTATGACAAACTTCCTGCCTGCTCAGTTCCAGGCATATACAGAGTTCCTTGTTCCTGCAAGTTGGCCTACTATGGACAGAGGAAGATCAGCCACCATCCAAATGGAAGAACATAAAAATATATCTGCAGTTATGACTATGGTCAATCTGGCCTTGCAGACCATTCTTTGGATACAGCTCACAAAATCAATTGGAAAAAGACCATCATCACAGTAAATTTAGAAGAGAAAGACTATATGGTTACACTTCCCAAAATATGGGAAACACTAATACTTTGAGATCCCAATTTACATCCTAGGTAGGGTTCATATATTTTTGGAAAAAAAAATACGGGACACTTTCGGTTTGAATAAACCAACAATTTTTTTTTTTGTTTTTCTTACTTACAAACATCAGCAAAGGGAAAAGAATTTAATTAATTATAGCAATCTTAAAATTGAACTTTAAACAATACTAAATCATTGATCTTTGCCTGCGATGTACTTCTCAAATGACTGTATTTTCTAAAGTAAAGAATGATTGTTTTACCAAGTTATGAAATTCCACACAGTCCTTACTGAAAAACACTTTAACAAGGAGCATAGCTTTCACAGTTTCTACAGATAACCTACTCTTTTCGTTTGTCCATAAGGAGTTCATCTGGGAAAACAGTCTTTCAATACTAGCATTTGTGCCAGGAATGCAGCAGAACTCAACAATCTTCTTCAAATTTATTAATTCATTCTCCAACACTGTTGAATAATTCATACCAAATTTCTCTTGTAGATTTTGCTTTAATTTCTTCTTTCTTCTCTGTAATTGCCTTTTTCAAGATCATTGCCTCATCACACAGTTCAGTTTCATTGATTTTTGTGTTTGGGCAGACCTCTTCAATAGTTGTTACACTTTTCTGCAAACTTTTCCAACTGAGACTGGCTTCTGGATTCTTCAATAAAATCCAAGACAAACTTTCAAAAGTAAAAGTGTCAGAAGACCATTCTTGGATGTATTATATACAGGTGTTATAAAATTCATTTTTATAATTACCATAATTCTCTCAGTGATGAGTCCATCTTCAATTAATGCCTTCAGTAAGGACTGTTCTTTCCTTGTTGCAAAATCATTATCTCGTCTCTGCTGAAGTTTCTCTAAGAGGCTTTCAATAATGGATTTTGCTTCAGCAAGAGTGACTTTCTTACCTTCAATTGCACAAATTGTTGCATGAAACATTTCAGATCGGCATTCTAGAAATGTGGCTATTAGCTCTGAAACTGGATTACTAAAGAAATTTTTTAGAAGCAATGGTGGTTTATCAAGTGAAAGAACATGATTTGAGAACTTCGTACATCTCATTCATCCTTTTGGGAGCAGGGTACAGAGACAACCATCTCGTTTTTGAGTGCCCTAACACTGTCTTGTACTCAGTATTTAAAAAGTCACAAAAACCTTTGAGTGTATGCACTCTAACAGTATAGATATAAAAATGCTGATATAATTTTTCAAATGACAGCTTGAACGTCCATGGGCAATGTATCAGCTGCACGTTGTATAGCATTATTTATGATATGGGATGAACAACCAACTCCTATCAATGTATGATTCAATTTTGATTTCAATTTAAAAAACATTGTTCTTTGCTCTTCTGGAACTTCCACCAAAATTTGCATTAGTATTATCTGCTGACAAGGAAACAACTTTCTTTCCAATATTCCACTTTGTCACTAGTTGCCATACATATTCTGTAGGTTGGTCTGCAGTTTCGCACAGTAAATCTAAAAACTCTAGAACCATAGTTTTGATGGCCTCTTCTGGTATGAAGTATCGAACTAGAACTATTTTCAAAGCACCTGGTTAGAACTGTCTATCATTATTGACATATAATTAGCTTTCTCAAGTTCATTTCTGAAAACAGCCATTGCATAAGGTGCTAATACACTCACAATTATAGCTTGAGTCTTCTTTTGACTGCAAGTGAGCTTTTTGTCATATAGTTTCCGGATTATTTTCGACGTGCAGTCCATCGAACTGAAACTCTGGTTGTGCATGCATACATGATATGCAAATATAGCTTCATCAGCTGCAAGATTTCTTTCAATTTCACCCATTGTGTTTTTAGAAAAATAATCTGACACTTTACTACTTACACTTGCATTTTCTGCTAATTTGTGTCTCTTCATAGTGATGTGCTGCGTGATGTCTGACCGACCACCGTGTTGTATGCTGAATATTGCATTACATTGCGTACATTTCATTTTCTCATCGACTTTGCAATCAAAATTACATGGTATAATAAAAGGGTATTCAGTCCTTAGCTTTTCTGTGAGAACACACTTTCTCTTTGGCATTTTAAAGGCATATAAAATAATAAAACTAATTATGTATCATAACAGATCTGTATCATATCAAATAAGCCGTTGTTAGTTATTACAACGTCTGCTAGTTGCACTATTCTTGCAACATGTCAGTATAGTCAATTGATAAGACAATTTTATGATCAATAACTAATATCGATTTCTTGACAATTACATGTTTTATGTTTAAGAATGGTAATGTTAAACACAAATCACAGGGCAATTCTGCATCCAGAAGAGTTTTATCGGGACACCAGGACACAAACTCGTAATAAGGGACAATCCCGCGTAAAATAAGGGATGTACACGAACCCTAATCCTAGGCCACTGACAAGTGTCCATAAAGGGCATCCCAATAGTTAGGACTGTCTTTCGTCCATGTGTTTCACAGTTTTGCACTGCCTTTCTTTGCATGTGTCTTACACTTTGTACTCCCTGATCATGAATTACTATCATGTAACTGAGATGAATTACCTAGTACTGTTTCACTCTATTAAACTTCAATCATGATGGGGTATTGCAGTTTATGTATACTAATGCCTGCAGTATTTGAAATAAGGGTGAAGAGTTTTTAGCATTGGTTAGTACAACTTGGCCAAAATTTATTGGCATTAGCGAGACGGTGATTGAGGATGATATGATCATAGGAATAGAATGCAAAGGATATAGTGTCTACAGAGAGGATGGAAAGAACAGGCATGGGGGGGGGGGGTTGTTTTGCTAATGATAGCAAAGGAATTAAAGCTAAAAAGAGTAGAAATGCATCACAGGGATTCAGAGAGCAGTTCATTTGAAGCCATTTGGTGTGAGATAGAGGCCACCAGGACTAAATATGTAATTAGTTGGTGCTATAATACAGGGGTATATATGGGAGAATGCACATGACATGCACTCGCAAATTAGGATGATGAGTAAGGGTCAAGTAATTATTATGGGGGATTTCACAATTATGGAGATGTAAATTGGGAGGAGCAATGGTCAAGGCAGGGAAGTGGAATTTATACAGCTGTTGAGAGATAATTACATGAGCAAACATGTAATGGAGGGGACATGAAGGTCGAAAGTGATGAATCTGATAATAACATCAAAGAACTTAACACTAATAAACTAGCTACATTTCCTCCATTTTGAGAAAATTATCATGTAATCTTGACACCTGGGAGACTGCCAAACATGTAGAATTTTCTGTTAAGAAGGGATTATGTGAAATTGCAAAGCAGGTTATTATGCCAAGCTGAGGAGTCAGCTTTCAGTAGGACCATGGGATAAGAATTTGGTGAGAATAGATGTTGGTGAAGAAATATATAGTACCCATATATAAAAAGGATAATAAAACTGAATGTGAGAATTACAGAGGTATTTCCCTACTGAGTGTTCCTGGCAAGATCTATGCAAGTATACTTGAGAAACGGTTGAGAAGGATTGTGAAAGAGAAGTTTGGTGAAGAACAAGCTGGATTCCAAGGCCAAATAGAGGCTGTCAGGATCAGATTTTCACTTTACGATAGTTGAGAAATCATGGGAATATAAGAAAGATCTGTATTTAAGTTTTGTAGATCTGGAAAAGGCATATGACAAGGTGCCAAGAGAGAAGCTATTCAAAATGCTACAGTTATATGGTTTCAATGGGACATTATATCAAGCAATAATTAGTCTTTATTTGAGTTGTAAGTCAGCAGTTTAGAACTGAAGGAAGTACAGGAAGATGGTTTAATGTTAAATCTGGTGTCAGACAAGGATGTACATTATTCCCTCTGTTATTCATTATCTATATGGATCATATTATGAAGGAAAGTGGTATGAAACCTGATATCAAAATTGGATAAGTTAATCTCAGCTCTTTGCTTTATGCAGATGATGTTATACTTCTAAATAATCTGTTACAAGCCAGCAAGATTCTGTGACCAAACTGAATAACTGTTGTAATAAATATAGAATGAAATTTAGCAATAACAAGACAATGAAAATAGGAAAAAGCATTGAAAATGTCAACTGAATTGTGAATGAAGAATCTATAGAACAAGTAAAACATTTCAGTTACTTAGGCACGATTTTTAGTGAAGATGGTAAATTAATTATGGAAACAGACAACAGAATCAACAAAGCTGGTATAGTAGAAAGTCAACTGAATAAATTTATATGGAATAAGAGAGAAATTAGCTGTATACAAGACAATATTCAAGCCAATTTTAACTTATGAATCTGAGAGCTGAGTCAGAAGTTAAACACTTGACCAAAGACTAGAAACCACAGATATGAGAGTCCTGAGAAAGATTAGGGGCATGAACAGATGCCATCAATGGCAATATTGTATTAAAAACGAGGATATTAGGAAAAAACTTGATGTTGTTAGCATCCAGGAATGTGTTAGCAGACTAATCTCAGGTGGTAGAGCCACTTAAACAGAATGGGCGAGGAAAGATTAACAAAACAAGTGTTCTCTGCCAGATTGGCAGGAAAAGACCTAGAGGAAGATCAAGACATAGGTGACATAGGTGGATTGATACATTAAAAAGTGCCTTAGAAAATAGAAATATAAGATCTGATAATGTTGGGGTCTTGACAGGTAACAGACTGATTTGGAGGAAAATTGTAGATAGGAAGTTAGTAATGATGTAATTTTTCATGTAGTACTATCACATCCTGTATACCCCTTGAGGATATATATCTGGAATTTGATGATGATGAGATGGTGGTATGTGAGATGTAGTTGAGGGGTGTTTGAAGAAAGCAGTATCTGAATATATACTTAGAGTCAGAAGGATAAATATGCTCATTAAGCAGGAGTTGTACACAAAGAAAAGATTGTGGAGGTATGATAAATAAAAATGTGATCAGCATAAGGTGCAGGCGAGAAGCGTGACCAATACGATAAGGAAGGCTATAGCTAATTATGCAAGAAAGCAGTCTGACAAGATGAAAAGAAGCTCAAAAGAGATGTTTCACTGAGTGGCAAGTAAAAAGAGGAATAACTATAGAAGATGACTTTAAAAAGTGATGATCGTGGGGAGGTTGCAGTACCAAACCAAATAGTTAAATTACTGAGTGAGCATCTTGTAGGGTGCATCATCTAGGTATTGATATTGCAATGCCAGATGTGACATTGACTGACAGGAGAATAAAGGTTGAATCTAGGTGCTTAAAATATTGCAAAACCTCAATATTGACATAGCCATGGGATGATGGCACATCAGTCATGTATTACAAGAATGTGCAAGGGAATTATCAGCTCTTCTGACCAAACTGTTTAATTTAAGACTCAGTAGTGGGAAGGTGCCAATGGAATGGAAGAAGGCAAAATAGTCCTTTTGCATAAAGGACGCTCCAAGACAGAAGTAGCAAATTACACACCAATCTTCATCTCAGGAGTAGTACTTAAAGTACTGGAGAAATTAGTGAAAATAGAATTCAGGACTGGGTGGATAGAAATATGATACTTTGTAAGGGACAACATGGTTTTGCGAAGGGTAGGTCTTGCCTTTCTCATTTTGCTTACTTTTTTTTATATAATCAAATAACAATGGAGTTATTATTATTATTATTATGCAACACCTCCAAGGAGTCCAAAGACTCATCGAGGGAGGGCAACTCTCCGTCTCCACCACTCAATCTACCAACGATAACAAACCGCATCATCTACACCAACGCCATCTACTGCCCACCACCACAAATGGAGTTGAATAAGGGAAAGGGCTACTCAGTGATATTTATAGATTTTGCAAAAACATCTCTTTCCCTTTAGAAAGAGATCAGAAGCTGTACTATACTGATGGGGATGAACTGCAGGAAAGTGATGAGGCCAGAGACTTGGGTGTGATTTTGAACAGGAGTTCGAATTTAGAGAACATATTGAAAAGGTAACCAAAACAGCATATCAGATTACGTGGTTGTTGAAGAACATAATAACAAGCAGGGATAGAGAGGTTACTGTTCTCCTATATAAGGACACGTCTGGACTCCTGGATTCTTTTGGGATTAAGACGTTGTGAAGAGAATCCAGAGGTGGGCAACAAAGATTGTGGCAGGTCTGTGGAATGCTCCTTATGAGAAGAAAGAGATTGACAGTCTACAGCCTTCCAAAATTAGCCAAGAGGTGACATGATAGAAGCATTTAAGTTATTTAAAGGGTTTTTTTAGGATTGACACTGAAGACTTTTTTCAGCACATGGCAAGAAGGGAGAGAACAAGGGATCACCAGTGGAAGCTATGTAAATGTGCAGTCAGCAAGGGTGTTGGTACTAGGTTTTTTGCTTGGAGGATAGTGAATGAGTTGCTAGAGGTGGTTGTGGATGCTTCGTTGGTGTATAAGGAGAGGTATGATTATTGTGTGAATGATGGCTAATGTGTGAATAATGGATCTTCCACAAGTCTTCCAACTCGATGGAGATACCTGTATAAATAATAATACTAACTTTAAATGCCTCCATAGCATAAATGGAATAACGACTAAACATTGCACTCTTCGATTGGAAAAGATACAAGTTTGATTCTCTTGTTGTGACAGGAGGAATCTTTATGTGGGCTTTTTCAAATGAAGGTGAGGTAGCCGATCTTATACAAGGCAGCAGGGTTTTCCCTCCCGGAAACTCAGTTTTTTCATCCTGCATACAGGCAAGTTAGCCATGAGAACACACACAATTAATTATTTATACTAATGATGGTATATGGCATTGTTTGTTGAGAAGGTAGTAGTGTCATGTAGTTGGAGGTTTAGATAAATTAGATGGTGAGTTGTAGTGGAAGAGTATATCCCCCACCCCAATGATAAGTCCAAGGACTCCATGGAGGTGTCTCATAATAATAATCTAGAAGTTTATCTTGATGTTTGGTATTGAATGTTCATCCTATACTTCTTTAGTGGGATCTCACTTGTTATAGTATTTTTTGTCTCAGTAATGTCGATTATATCTACATGGTACTTTTCCAGCTCTTCTACATTAATAGTCATGTTGATGGTTCCTATCTTCAATTATGATGGGGTTCTTCTAAATGGTGAGGGAGAGTTTATTCCATTTGCTAATTTTTCACTGTTTGCTCTGGTTCACTGATGAAAACAGCAGGGTCCTTGTTTAATCAGGTGATGTGCCAGCTAGCATGAAATGTCGTCATATTTTACTATGCATATTTCTGGTTTAAACCAACAGAGAATACAATCTGGTTGGCTAAGTCCCAAATTGCCAGCTTATCCTCATCTGTTCAGTACCTTATGGATACCTACTAACGGGTTGCATGACATGAAGGTAAGCATCTCTTTATAACTACATTCTGAATACCAGTCACCTGAGCCTGCAACATCACAACTTTTTTTCAGCAAGCCAATGTTCATTGACCAAGTTATAATAATTGTTGGACAAAACTGTTTCCTGCACTGAAATATGTACTGTTAGCTTACTTATAGCTGCATTGTGATACTTTCAACAATCAACAGCTAATTTAATATTTTTAAACAAAGATAGAAAGCTAACAAATAACTTCATCTAAAAGCATCCATTTCATCCACACACACACAAATAAATACTTTTAATCTAGAGGCTATATTAAATGAGCTGATATCTAGAAATTTTCAAGAAATCTGAATCTTGGAAATAAGTATGGCAGATATCTCAAAGGTAATTCTCCATATGCTACCAGGCAGCGTTTGTCACTTGCAAGTCATTATCAAAAATTCTCTTTAAAAAATATTTATCTTTTATATATTAAATATCCTGTTTATTTAATTGAATATGTAAGTGAATTCTTTCCCTCTCCCCCCCCCTCCCATTTATAAACAACCTTCAGCAGGAGCTTGGATTTAGAAGGTATCATTAAACCATAAACAAGGTATGTACAAAATTTTTCCACATTTTTTATTCTGCCATAATTGCCTTCTATACTCGCCCATAATACCCTAAAAAAATACACACACACACACACACATATATATATATATATATATATATATAGGGGTATATATATATAGGGGTATATATATATATATATATATATATACCCCTTTTTTGAGTTATGTTAGCCAATGTATTAATATAAGGGGCACTCCTAAACAAAAACAGGCTACAATATCCGTTAATTATATTAATAGTGTTTAAGAGGAGTAACATGGGAATTTCCCAGAAACTATATTTAATGTAAGTGAATATTTTCATATTGAATTTCATATCTACACAAGTATGTTGATATCAAAAAAAATCCTTGGATGTTATATTTTTAAGAATAAAATAAGCCTACTGAAATAAAGAAATGCACTTGACAGCAGTCTATCAGCAACTGTAGCATGGCAGAATCAACGTCGTGGGGATGAAAAATGAGAATGACTTCAAATTGCTCTATTCTAAACTAAAAGTTTTCTTAAAGCTCTGTTTCAAAAATTTAAGCTGAGTATTTACTTAAATGTGTGAAATAAGAATTTCATCTTAACACTGAGTAATGCTTTCGGATTTCCATCCAAAGCATTTTCAAGTTCAATAAAATAACATTCCATGATTAAGTCTTCTGTAAAAAAGCCTCATGATTAATATACAGGTAATATAACCACATGAACAAAGGAATCATAACGTTAACATGACAGTGGTTATGGATTAAACCCAGGAATCAGGAGTCTTTTTTGAGTGAAGAGCCATTTGAGTGAAAATCACATGCAGCAATTATTTCAAGAACCAAACATTTAAAAAAAAAAAAGCTGTAATAATTGAAATAATCAGGGAAGAGTCAGTATCTAGAACAATTTACACCTTTAATGAAATCTCATCAACTGGAGAATTTAAGCTTATTATATGTGTGTTTTACCTTGAAAGAAAAGTTTTTTTTTAATGAAAATAGAAATAAACTAATCTCCAATTTTTTATTATTATTAAAAAACATCTAACTCATCTCTGAAGAGCTGCCAAAATTTTTCATTTCAAAGATTGCCCAAGGCTTGAGAGCCATAGGTTGTCAAACCCTGGGTTAAACCATAACACAGCATTTTTGTTTCAAAAGTATACTGGTAATAGTAGTTAAAGCAATTAAAGTGAGGCCAGTATGTAAGACTTATGCAAAGTGTAAAAATATTTCATAAACATAAATGAAAGAGCCAATTTCTAAGAGGGAAAAATATTGTCACCTCTGATTTAAATTGGATGGCTCGCCTTCAAGTGAAGTCCCCCCCATATTAAAATTCTGTGTGCCTTAGATATGAAGTGAACATAGGTCTTTCCAACCAAATGACGAATATCAAGGTATGTAAGATTTATGCAAAGTAAAAAATATTTCATGAACATAAATGAAAGAGCCAATTTCTGAGAGGGAAAAATATTGTCACCTCTGACAATATTTTTAGAATATTGTGTGCCTCCTTGGATATGAAGGCGGGCATAGGTCTTTCCAACCAAACGACGAATATCAAGGTGATCTAAAGTGTTCAGCCATAAAAATATTAGCCAACTGGTTTTTATGAGATAAACTTTAAGCATGCTGGTGCACAGATGCCGGTGTAATTCCCGATTCCCCTTTGAGTTTAGGAAAACTTAAAGGGGCTATTTTCTAATATCACGATTTTCTATATTCGAAAACAAAGCTTGTGGTGATGGGCCTCAGGTACTTAGGGAAAATTTGTTATTTTTGTATGAGGCAGGTTAACTCATCCTCATATGAAAAAGATAATAACGATTCATCACGACATGACGATCGGAATCCTTGTCTTCTCGAACTAAACGGTCCAGTCACCCTTCTGCCTTCGTTACACATGCGATTAATCAAAACATTTCTGCCTTTTCAATGTGTTCATGCTTAAAATATTTCAAATGAATCATACAAGTCTCTTTCACTGCGAATATACAAAAACATGAACATATAAAGAAAATCGCATAAACTGGGACAACAACCACATGGTATTATGGAAACATCCATGTGGCTAGTAGGCACATGGTAATAGCGGAAAGTATCACTCATATTATAGTCCATATTATATAATATAATATGAAACTATGCATTATCCAGAAATGTAAAGAAATACAATGCCATTAATAATACTTCTTGAAGTAGGAATCAGCAAGTAAAAGACGAATAACATTCAGTTTTTTTTTTTAAAGTAAGAATCTACACACCAATAACAGAAAGCATACCTCACAAGCACCATGCAGGACAGTCTTAAGCGCCACCCATCATTGCGATTTAAAAATATGTATGTAATGAAAGTTGTGAAGACTAATAATTAAAACCAAAAAACAAACAACAACAAAAGTTCTTTTTTTTTTTAATTTACACATTTAGTTACACATGAAAAGTTCATTTTTTTTTATTTTTATGCTTACGTCGAAAATACAATCGAAAGTTAATCAATAAATAATCTCTTTAGTCAGAAAATTTTGGCAAAATTATTACTTTTTTTTCCTCTTATTTATTCCATAACAATTACTTCGTCTTTGGATCAAGTAAGAAGATAATTTTACAAATATAAACGCGCATTTTTATCCCACAGCTAGGTAAAATCGGCCATAGAATACACGAATATATACAATAAATACTAACTAGGAATGAGAAAATCGCCATGAGAGGTAGAGATCGATTTAAAAGTTACTTTTATGACAGGCAGCAGTCAAAACACTTTCACCCCTAATAATCCCTCGTGGTCTATATGTATATTGCACTGCTGTCTAAAATAGTGATTGATCTACTGTCGATTGTTCTGAGTTGCGAAATTAAAACAAAAATGTATACTCTAATCGGCGACTAGAATTGAACCGATAAAGGTCTTTCTTCTGAAGACCTAATTTTTGGAGAACAAATAATCAGTAGAGGCCGGTGAAAATTTTAAGTTGGGATGCTGCATATAGAAAATAAAAAAAGAAAATTAAAAAGAAAAAAATAATTTTTTTTCCTAATCAGTAACCAATTTATTAATAAATAAATTTACATATTAAAAAATGCTTTATTAAAAATATTTCACACGAACAAACACTAATAACAAAAGTTTCGTATTTCACAGAAATAACGCGCCCAAACGATATACTGCCCAACCAAGCGGTGTCGGAATGGCCTTGTAACGTGCAATCACAAGCGCAAACGAATATCGGCGAATCTGGCTGCGCCAAACGCAATAATTCTGACGCTGCCTCAGTGTATTTGTTTCGTGTAACGATAATTGAAAAAATATAATTCTTTTCATATTTTCAACAGTGACATTCGTCATAATTCAGCCTTGTATCTATAATAAATAAATAATTATATGTTATTTTAACAGAATAAAATAAGATTTGCAAAAAATAGTTCACCCTCACCACAAACACACACCAATAATAAAAGTTTCGTATCTCACAGAAATAACGCGCGCAAGCATACGATACACTGCCCAACCAAGCAGTGTCGGTATGACAATTGACGTGCAATCACAACCGCAAACGAATATCGCGAGATGGCTGCGATTGGTCAAACTTGCTAATTCCGACACTGCGTTAGATCGCAGTGTATTTGTTTCGTAATCAAAAGCGTTAATCGAACAATTCTAATTATTAACTATTCATCACTGTCGAAACATAAGCTGTGACCTTTAACATGTTGTATTGCATTTATATAATGTTGTAAGCATTGTTATTATTTATAAACATAAACAAAATTTACATTTTTCATTTTTTTTTTCCTTGGAGGTGTGGCGGTGCTGATGTACGGGCCGCCACTGCAATTAACGTTACCAAAAAGGTATAGGTAATTTATTTGATAACTCAAAAGTCTAACACATTTCCCAAAGGGAATAGGTAAAACATGTTTAGAAATCAGAACTTTTTTTTTCCAATTGAAGGAGAATATCTCCATCATTAGACATTGTCGAGAGTAACGTTCATTTATGTTTTTAGACAGAGAAGATAATGAACATGCAAAGAGACAACTGCTGTCATCTTCTGTTCCTATTCACAAATGGAAATTATTATGTGAATATCATTTGATCTCTAGGGCAGATTATTCACAGTTGTGGGGACTGAGCATCTAGTTTGGTGGTTTTATAATCCATAATTCTCTTTGCAAAAGTCAAATGTATTAATTCAAAAAGTAACCAAAAAATATTAGAATAAATTTCTATAATCCACCTGTGTAGCTCAGTGGAGAAGTGGTGTTTACACTCCTCAGCGCCTTTTATTCCTTTAAAACGTTAAGACGTTTTAAAGGAATAAAAAATTCTCTTCACTGCGTGTTGCTTAATTATTGATAGCCTTGGGCTAGCTATCTCTGATTGACTACCAGTGTAGATTGAACTGCCCACTCATTTTCCAAAAGTTAGATAGGGCTAAAAACGGCCTCGCCTACTCCCTATAAGGGAATAAAAAGACGTTAGCTGATTTCTGTAATTGGTACAAAGAGCCGAACTTCTTTTTTTTTTCAGAGGCTATGCAGGTAAAGGCCATATCTCATTTAAAAACAGAACAGTTCTTTGAGTTATTTGAATATTCAAGTAAAATTACTAGAAAGAAGATGGTTGAAGAATGTGTACAAATTTTATGTATATCATTCAAAGCTTTATTATTCATTTCTTTTAAAAAATATAATACAGAGCCTGTGTTATGCAGTGAAAGTAGCGGGGGCGTCGATAGTACTAGGTCTCCTCAAGAAACAGCATTATAAGTTCGATTCTAGTTGTCGATTAGAGAAACTTTTTCCAAGCCTATCTTCGACCGGAAGAAATGCTAAGCTTTTATGTGAGAATACAACTTCAGAAGATTTTTCAATAAATCAGAAACAACAACAAAAAAAAATAATAATAAAATAAAATAAAGAAATTCAGTGATGCTTAAATTTCCTTATTAGTGCTGAACGAGCGTTGGGGAGGCGTTGAGACTATTCAAGAATATATTTTCAACAAATAAGAAACAAAACATGAGTGTGTATAATATAATTAAATGTAGAAACATCGTTTATTACGTTAAGACGTTTTAAGACTTTACTTCACCTCTAAACAGCTGTTTACCTTATACAAATCACAAATCGAATACTGCTCTCACATTTGGAGTGGGGCTCCTAAAAGCTCCGTCAAAATGCTTGACTCAATACAGAGGAGAGCAGTTAGACTGATAAATGACCCGTCTCTTACTAACTCGCTCCCCTCACTCTCATATAGACGTTTGGTCTGCAATTTGTATAATCTATAAATATTTCCATGGGAAATGTTCATCTGAAACAGCATCAATAATTCCCCCACTCTGTACAAACCCATTGAAACACGTACAGCTACTGTCCAACATCCTTTCATAGTACACCTTCAAACCCACAGAACAAGTTTCTTTTCCTCCTCCTTCATCACTACTACTGCTGTACTGTGGAACAGTCTTCCTCTGACATATTTCTCAAGGAATACAACATATAGGCTTTTAAATCAAATGTAAACAAGTTTTTCCTTTCCCAGGCCACTAACCATATACAGTACTATTGTACTATAGGTGACAAGCCAACCTCTCGTATATGGACAGAACATAAAAAATAAAATAAAATAAAAATATTTTTCAAATGCCTACTGACATTGCACTGGATTAAATCAGTATCTTCATACCTTAAAGCACTTGTCAGAATCAAAACACACTGTAAGTATATTGTAGAAAATTTACAAATTGTAGCAAACTTAAAATGTTTTAATGAGCAATTTAGGACTAAAAATAATGAAATAATGTTAGATTTGGCTAAAGATGGTTCTACACATTTACCCAAATTTTGAGTAAATTCATGTAACCATACTCATTAAGAACAGGAAAGTGTTTCATTTTTGCATATTTTAGTGACCACTAAAACAACCTTTGAGATTTATAACCATCTTCCCTGTGTGAAAAGCTGTCCAAAGCATATCAGCTACATCCAAGTTACTAAAATGATAGCAGTATACTTCTGTATGTACGAGGGTGGTCTGAAAAGTTCTCCGCCTCGACCATAGATGGGAACACTATCGGCACAATTTTTTTTTCCAAGTTGGTACATTTGTGATAACTTAACACGTATAAAACCAACAGTAATAACTTTAATAAATTAAAGGTACAAATATTTCGTACTGAAAGTAAAGTACATTATCAGTGTAAAATAAACAGTTAAAGGAATGGAATACAAAGTACAGAACGGTCGGTGAATCAACAATTAAATTGTTGCCGCTGACAGAAAATTAATCAAAATAGATCCTGTGTAGCTCAGTGGATGTGGCGTTTGCCAACCACGGCGCTTGGCCGCACGAAGGAAGACTTGATTTCGAGTCTAGTCAGCGACTAGAGGAAATTTTTCTAAGCCTTTTATCGACCGGTTCCCGAGTTAGTCGATCTCTGGCACGGGCAAGCAGGTTTTTCCTCCCGGAAACTCGGGTTTTTCGTCCTGTAAACTCAAGAAAATCGACCGTAGAACCCACATTATTTCAGACATTAAATATATTGTGTTAGGGTTAGGGACCACGAGATGGCGGCACATTTGAGCCGTCTCTCTTCACTGAGTACCGCTTAATTAGTGATAGCCTTGGGCCATCTATCTCTGATTGGTTCCAGTGGAGATTGAACTGCCCACTCAGTCTCCAAAAGTTAGATAGGGCTAAATGGCCCCGTATACGGGAATAAAAAAAGGCGTTAGCTGATATTTCATTGATGGCTGCCTCTTTCTCCCAAACGTTTGGGAGAGAGAGAGAGAGAGAGAGAGAGAGAGACAGTCATTTCGATTCAAATTCGGTCGATGCAAAAGGGCTTCGCAACTTTCTTTAAAAAGGCGTTCATATTTAAACCTGCATCTGTGGGCCAGACAAGCTTTATCCTACTAGATATTATAATTAGTGTCAATACAATGTTGTGCTAGACCAGACTTATGAGGTTTCATGTATTCGATATAATACTGATGTTCCTTTATTCTTTTTTCTACAGAACAGCCTGTTGTCCAAACTATGATAAGTTACATTCACATGGTATCTCATCTTATGCAACCATCAATTAAATAATTATATTTATAGAATTATTTAATATTATTTTAATTAATCTTCTGGCACACGGCAACAATTTAATAGGTGATCCACCGACTGTTCTGTACTTTGTATTCCATTCCTTTAACTGTTTGTTCTACACTACAATTGTGCACTAATGATGTACTGTTACTTTCAGTACGAAATATTTGTACCTTTAATTCATTAAAGTTATTACGGTTGGTTTTATACGTGTTAAGTTATTAATTTATTATGCCACAGGTATCTCTAAAGATAACATCTGTGATAAGCATCCATGTGAAATTGCTAGTGATTCTATCAAGTAGTTTGTTCTATACAGCTGTCTGAAGCAAAAGCATTGTCTGTATTCCCGAAATGGATAAAATTGAGTATCGTGCGGTTAAAAAAATTCTTTGTAAAAGAAGGTTTAACGCCAAAAGAAATTCCTTCGAAGTTAATAAAAGTTTATTGGCACTCTTCTCCTTCGTTTTCGACAATTAAGAAATGGGCTACCGAGTTTAACGTGGCCGTACCGGCCTTGAAGATGATCCACATGAAGGACGTCCAAAAAGTGTAACGACAACAGAAATCATTGATCAAGTGCACGATATGGTATTGGACGACAAAATGCGTGAAATTGCTGAGACTTTAGGCATTTCAAAAGAATGAGTAGGATATATTTTGCATGAAGAATTGCAAATGAAAAGGCTTTGCACGAGAAGGGTGCCGCGCTTGCTCAAAGCAAATCAAAAACGCACTCGCATGAAAATCTATGAACAGTGCTTGGAGTGTTTTAATAAGAATAAAACTGATTTTGTGCGTCGATTTATTAGTATGGATGAGATTTGGATTCACCAGTACATAGCAGTCAAAACAGTGGACAGAAGCCGGTTGTTCAGTACCAAAAAAGACAAAGTCGGTTCCATCAGCAGGAAAGGTCATGGTAGTGGCGCACCCAGGGGGGGGGGGGACAAGGGGCCCTGACTCCCCCAAAGAAAAAGGGGAAAAACACTAGACAATTTTCCAAAAATCTTTTCCTAATTAAAATTCTTTTTTTAACTTAAGTATAAAGAGCTAATAAGCTTCATTTCGGCAATGAAAACATTACTTAAATTAAGGGGATATTAAATCCCACATATTTTAAAACCGAATAAGAAACTCAAAGATCGGAATCAGAGAGTTTCTTGCCGAATATAGTAAACTATAAAGTATCGGCGACACTAGCGTTAGCCAATGCAAGTGATCCTTGTACTACGTACCGGGCAACTCGTTGTAAAGGTGGGGGAAGTTCAGATCGCTATTCTTAGGTATTTTCCATAATGTAAAAACACATTTCCTAGGAAATGTATGCTGTTATTACATTATGGAGGGAGGTCACTACCCAGACCGGTTTCAGCCTTTTTTGAGGCTTCATCAGTGAGTAGCTAGACCCAATACCAAAGTGTATAGCGAAAAGAACTTATGTACTCTGCGAACGAGTTTTCCAAACAGGTGCAACCATTAAGTTACTTAAGTATAAAGAGCTAATAAGCTTCATTTCAGCAATGAAAACATTACTTAAATTAAGGGGATATTAAATCCCACATAGTTTTAAAACCGAATAAGAAACTCAAAGATCGGAATCAGAGAGTTTCTTGCCGAAGATAGTAAACTATAAAGTATCGGCGACACTAGCGTGAGCCAATGCAAGACATTTCCTAGGAAATGTGTTTTTACATTATGGAAAATACCTAAGAATAGCGATCTGAACTTCCCCCACCTTTGCAACAAGTTGCCCGGTATTGTACTACGTACTAGGATCACTTGCATTGGCTAACGCTAGTGTCGCCGATACTTTATAGTTTACTATATTCGGCAAGAACCTCTCTGATTCCGATCTTTGAGTTTCTTATTCGGTTTTAAAACTATGTGGGATTTAATATCCCCTTAATTTAAGTAATTCTTTTTTTTAAATTTATTTATGTTGTCATGTCTTCTTTTTCCTACTTATGAATTAGCGATCATTGCAGATGCTCAGTCATAGATCGTATGCGATGCATAGGGTGTATTCTCAAATCGTCTACTCAACTCCCCCCCCCCCCCCCCAAGATTAAATCCTGAGTGTGCTACTGGGTCGCGGCATCGGTGTTTTGGAATAAGGTATTTTGTTTATTACTTATTTTGAAAAGTACAAAACAATAACCAGAGAATATTAATCCGATCTTTTAACCAGACTAGATGAAAAAATTTGTGAGAAATGACCCGGTTTGCAGAAGAAAAAAAAATCATCTTTTATCATGAAAATGCACCTTCTCACAAAAGTTTTTTGGCAATAGGAAAATTAAGGGATCTGCACTAAGAATTGTTGGATCATCCATCCTATTCCCCAGATTTGGCTCCCTCTGACTTCTGTCTCTTCCCAAAACTAAAATTCTTCCTCGCTGGTCAGTGTTTTAATTTGAATCAAGAGGTGATCGCAGCTGCAGAGGGGTATTTTGCAGATCTTACTGACAACCACTACAGGGACGAGATAATGGTGCTAGACCAAACACGTATTAGTCTTAAGGAAGATTATGTTGAAAAATAAAAATAATTTTGATATTATTATAATAATATCAATATCAATATGTACCGTCATTCTTTCAATTGCGCTACGGAGGCGTAAGTTACAAATTTATTATAAATTCGTTTTTTCATTGTTAGGCTGAGAACTTTTTACACAATCCTCGTATTTCTTTCATTCTTCAAGGTGATTGTAGACGGTTCTTCCTAGTTTCAACAATTATATTTATGAAGCACTTTAAGTCTGTTTTCAGAAGTACTTCAGATATAAGTGATGGAATTATGTCCCTTAAAACAGAGACGTCCCCCCCCCCAAACCAAGTATCCCATACAGAGGGGGGGGGGTCGTGTGTTTTAAGTAATAATAATGTTTCCAGAAACATGTGAAAAATTACTGCATTGTCCTAACTTAAACAGATCTGATTATCTACATCTATTTCCTTTATGCATGAAAGCAGATTAAAATAGTACAGTAATACTCCGACTTACGTGAATCCGGGGTTACGCAGTTTCTTATATGTACGTATTCCCGTCACGCCTCACCACTAGTCAAGTGGTGAAGCGTGCCGGGAATACGACAGAACAAGCACTGACGTGTTTCGCGTGGTCTCCATTCATACACGATTTTTATAGTCTACAAACCTTGCGATTGTTTAATGTTATGTTCTTGATAACAATTTTATCACATAAAAAATAATAACGTCGTCCAAAAGAAGCAAGTCCGATTCTTCTACAGCTAGCAAGAAAAGAAAAATATTGACTTTGGAAACAAAACTCAACATTATTAAGGATTTTGAAGACGGAATGAAAATTTGTGAGCTAGCAAAGAAATTCGATCTACAGGAATCCACAGTAAGAACGAGCATAAAAGATAAAGAAA
Organism: Typopeltis vanoorti; assembly: GCF_054136105.1. Classification (NCBI taxonomy): domain Eukaryota; kingdom Metazoa; phylum Arthropoda; class Arachnida; order Uropygi; family Thelyphonidae; genus Typopeltis; species Typopeltis vanoorti. The sequence goes on from NC_143570.1 coordinate 7,474,608, forward strand.
GAATTCTCGCTTCTGAGAAAAATGCCCAATCATTGAATTCAAGCATAATTCGTAAACGTCATGGAATTATTGGTGAGATGGAAACGATGCTTAAATTATGGTGTGATCATCAAGTGAGAGTAAACAATTGTCCAGTTGATCAAACGACAATATGTAGCCAAGCCAAGCTGATTTTTGAGATGCTAAAAGTAGAAGCAGGAGAAGCGGCCAAAGAAGAAATTTCGTGGCTAGTAATGGTTGGTTCAACCCATTTAAAAATCGTGTAACTGGCCCAACATCGCGGAGAGTGGAGAAGCGGCGAGTACTGATAAAGAGGCTACGTCTTCTTTTCCTGAAACACTCAAGGCTATCATCGAGAAAGGTAGCTATAGCACTCAAACCATATTTAATGTAGACGAGACTGGCTTGTTCTGGAAAAAGATGCCTAAGAGAACTTTCATCGCACGTGAAGTAAACGTTTCTGGCTTTAAGGCTTCCAAAGACCGGTTGACAATAATGCGTGATGGAAATGCAGCTGGTGATTGCAAGTTAAAACCTCTCTTAATTTATCGCTCCGAAAATCCAAGAGCTCTAAAAAAAAATCTTAAGCTGGCTTGCCAGTAATTTAGAAGTCAAATTCTAAAGCTTGGGTGACAGCTTCTGTTTTGGAAGATCGGTTTGGTCACCACTTCATACCTGAAGTTGAATGTTATTGCCAGTTTAAAAAAATTCCATTTAAAGTTGGCAGACGCTGGAGCGGAGGTCAATTAGCGTTAGTTAGAACTTGTTAATTTTGACTGTAATATTTGATTCTCAGTTAAATGTTTCTTTGAAGTGTGTGTTTATATTTTTATGTGGGGTATTTTTTATTTGGTATAATTGGTTTGTATTTGACATCAGATTGTATGAGTATAGAATCTTTGCCGTTAAGCCTAATGTTACTATTGTTGCAGTGATGTTGTTAAGCCTGATGTGTTATTGTGATCGCGTTATTGTTGTTAATCCTAATCTTGTCATTTTCTGAGCATGTGTACTGGGTGTGAAATTGAAAACTATTGATTATAAATGTATAATACTGAGATAATTATTTGAAGCAACGTATGTAAATTTTATTAGGTACTTTTATTGTTTAATGTTGTCTGTCTAATGATGTATTTGATGAAGCATTTTGGCAATTCCTGCAGTTTTTTTAAGTAGTTAGGGGCATGGTACTATAAAGAATTATTATTATTATTATTCGTGACACCTCCAAAGAGTCAGAAGACTCATCGCGGGAGGACATGTATTGTACAACTCTCCGTCTACACTACTACACCGATCCTCTACTATCAGTCATCTACATCAGCGCCATCTACTGCCCACCACCAATATGAATATATTATATTATTTTAATCCTAGTTCAAAACACAATATGATAACAAGATCAGAGAAAATTTGTTTGAAAGGGCACAATCACAAAGATAATATATTAACTGCTTTTGATAAATTACTTGCCAGTGAAAGTTTGGTGGATGTAACATTATCGTGTGAGGGAATGACCTTTAAGCCTCACACAGCAGTTCTATCTGCAAGTAGCTCTCTTCTATACAGCTTATTTTTAGAGAACTCAAGTAATCATCCTGTAGTGACATTAAGTGATATAAAGTTTAATGACTTAAGGTTGATGGTCCAATATATGTACCATGGAGAAATTAATATTTCACGGGATATGCTTCTGTCATTGGAAAAAAAGCTGTAGAGTTGCTAAAAATGAAAGATTTTTTGGAAGTTGCTAATAAGTGCTATGATTCTGTGGATGGCACACAGCAGGCAGCTTCAGGTAATGATCGTCAGGAACCAGGTAAACCGAACATGCATAGTCATATCGTGGCTGGCCAAAGAAAACGGCTTTCAAAGAAGGAAACACAGATAAGTAAGAATCAACAAGGGGAATCATCAAAAAGACCAATGATGGACTTAGAATCTGAACGTTACAAAGAGTCAAATGGCCAAAAAGTCTGATATAGGTAATGTAAGGCAATCATTGTCATAGGTTAAACATCTTGAAATGCTGGTTTCTATCCCACTTAGTAAAATTAAACTGGGTAAATATTCGAAAACAACATTTGACAACTCAAGTGACTGTGTTATAGATGACTTGGTATCATTAAAGGATAAGAAGTCAGACTTGCCAAATGAGTATGGTCATCTAAATCAACATTCAAGCGGCCTTGATCTGGTTTCTGAAGGCCAACTGTCAGGTGAAGGTGTACTAAGCAGTGTATTGTCCCTTTCAGTTTCTGATTCTTCAGCTCATTGTCACCTACCAATCAAAATCTTGGATAGTGATGACAAAAATCCTTTCATCAATTCAGATGAATATGTGCATACCAGTGTATCGTCCCATTCAGTTTCTGATGCTACAGTTAATTCTCACCTGCCAATCAAAATCTTAGGTAGTGATGACATCAATCCTTTATTTTCTAGTTTTGATATGTCATCTGAATCATTCATTTCTTCTGTAGTTGCTAGGGATGTCAATCCAGATTACTGAACATGTTTATCATCTTGTGTGTCTATGGTATCACCTCTAGAATCATGTCAAGGCAGAAATGAAAGATTATACAGTCCATTTCACATCTTCTAATGTATCAACTGTTTTGCCTGTATTAATTGACTCGTATAATCACAGAAGTTTTAGTGTAATATATGATGATACATCTGGTTTGTCTAATATCCCAAGTTTAAGTGATCATCAAGACTTTGCAGTTAGGTGCCATCAGTCTCATAGGGAACATACATGTTTTATACAGCCATATCCCAATGTATCTGATAGTAGAAGCATGTGGAGTAGACTGTGTTGTGCAAGTTCTCCTGAAATAAAGGAACGGACATTTTTAAATGACTGTAATATATTTTATAATTTTGATCGGACCAAATTGTATAGTCTATCTTTCAGCATTGCAATATGTTCTAATGTATTTTCTGGAATAGAAAGTATGAGGGGATTAAGAATGACAAGGAATGAGAATGACAGATTATTTACTAACGGATTAAGTGAATGTGTGCATGGAATAAATAGTGCAGAAATACATACAGAGAGATTGCTGAGAGATATACAAAATAATGTGGGAGAAGTCAGGAACGAAAACAAACATCAGTGGGGGTAAACGATGTTAAGTTAAAAAGGAGCAGAAAAGATATTGTGCTGTATGGGAATTCTATAATTAAGTGTGTGAAGGATGGTATAGTAATTAAAGCATGTTATCCAGGGTCAAAGATTAAGGACATAACCGAGGCTGTGAAATTGCAGAAAAATAGAGCTAGTGAGATTATTGCAGTTATGGGGACGAATGATCTAGGTAGCGAAAGATTTTCTGTGAGACAGGATTTGAAGGATTTAATGATAGCAATGAATGCAAAGAGCGAGAGTGGAAAGATCATGAGTGTGCTACCAAGATTTGATAGTGATGAATTAAACAGAAGAGCAATTATAGTAAATGGAATAATGTCAAAATTGTGTAAAGGCTTTTACAAAGAAGTGAAACTCAATATTCATTTTATGAATGTGTGGGATGAGTTTGATAAAAGGAAGGAGTATTTTAAGAGAGATGGTTTATACTTAAATGGATTGAGCGCTTGGCATTTAAAACATTTATTGATAAATGTTAGAGAGGCAGATGATAGAGTCAGCTGTATATAGTACTAAGGTTATTAATCGCTCTGAATTTGGGATTAATTCTTCACAGAAAATAACAGTATACAGAGTGGACTAATTCGCACACAGGGAGATTATGGGAGTATTGCAATTTATGCATACCGATGCTCGAAGTATTCGGAATAAGTGCGAAGAATTTTTGTCATTACTTAGTACAACTTGGCCTGTGTAGCTTAGTGGATGTGGCGTTTGCACACCACCGCACTACGCCGCAAAAAGGAAGACTTGGTTTCGAGTCTAGTCGGCGACTAGAGGAAATTTTTCGAAGCCTTTTTTCGACCGGTTCCCGAGTTAGTCGATCTCTGGCACGGCAAGCAGGTTTTTTCTCCAGGAAACTCGGGTTTTTCGTCCTGTAAACTCAAGAAAATCGACCGAAGAACCCACATTATTTCAGACATTAAAATATGTGTTAGGGTTACAGACCACGAGATGGCGGCACATTTGAGCCGTCTCTCTTCACTGTGTACCACTTAATTAGTGATAGCCTTGGGCCATCTATCTCTGATTGGTACCAGTGGAGATTGAACTGCCCACTCAGTTTCCAAAAGTTAGATAGGGCTAAATGGCCTCGCCTACTCCCCGTATACGGAAAAAAAAAGAGGCGTTAGTTAATTTTTTTAGAACTTGGCCAAAAATTATAAGTATTATTGAGACTTGGTTAACTAAGAATGATATAGTTATAGGGATTGAATGTAAGGATACAGTAATTTCAGGCAGGACAGAGATGGCAGAATGGTGGGAGGGTTTTTTTACTGATAGACGAAGCGTTAAAGCCACAAAAGGTAGAAATGCCTCAAGGTGACAGGTATGTAGAGGGCAGTTCATTCGAGGCTGTTTGGTGTGAGATAGAGATCAACAAGGCGAAATATGTAATCGGTTGCTATAATCCAAGTGATATAAGGGAGAATGTAGATAGAATGTATTCGCAAATTAGCACGATGAGTGAAGGTCGAGTAATCATTATGGGGGATTTTAACTTTGGGAACATAGATTGGGAGAAGGAATGGTCACAAGGAACCAAGGAAATGGAGTTTATACAGTTGTTAAGAGATAACTACCTGAGACAGTATATAATGGAAGGGACAAGAGATTCTAGAGGTTAGATCTGGTCATAACATGGGAGAACATATCAATAAGTAATTTAGTTACACTGTCTCCACTTGGGGAAAGCGATCGAAAGCCACCTGGGAGATTGTAAGATGTGCTGAATATTCTGTTAAGGAGCATATGTGGAACTACAAGGCTGTGATTATGACATGCTGAGAAGTCAGCTTTCAGCAGTGCTGTAGCATGTGAATTTGAAGGGGGAGAGATGTTGATGGTGCGTGCGTAGGAGATTCTCAACGAGTATTTAAACAAAGCTGTATCAGAGTGTATTCCCAGAGTCAGGAGAGGAAATCAAGTAGGAATAAGATGGATGAATAATATTATTAAGCAAGAGTTGCAGATAAAGAAAATGTTGTGGAGGAAGTATAAAGAAAAGGTGATGAGCAGTACAAGGTACAAGCAAAGAGAGTCAATTGTATGGTAAGGAAAGCCAAAGCTAATTATGAGAGGAAGCTAGCCGATGAATCCAAAGGAAACCCTAAGGAGTTCTTTCGCTATGTGGCAAGTAAAAGGAAGAATAACCATGGAAAGATTACTTTAAAAAGTGTTGATGGCAGAGAAATAACAGAAGCAAATCAAATAGTTGAGTTGCTTAGTGATCAGTTTGCAAAAGTGTACCATCTTGGTCGTGATAGTGCAGTGCAAATGTGTCATTGACTGATGAGGATCTAGAGATAGACGAAATAGAGGTGTTTAATATATTTATTACAGAACCTTAATGTTAACACTGCCATTGGGTTAGATGACATATCGGCCTACGTGTTACGAGAATGTGCAAGAGAATTAGCACCTCCTCTAACCAGGCTGTTTAGTTTAAGTTCTGGTAAAGTGCCAATAGAGTGGAAAGAGGGGGGAAATAATTCCACTGCACAAGGGAGGCAGCTCCAAGACTGACGTTACAAATTATAGACCAGTCAATATATCTGGAGTGTTGGTTAAGGTTTTGGAGAAATTGGTAAAAATTGGAATTCAGGACTGGGTGGACAGTAATATGATACTTTATAAGGGACGACATGGTTTTGTGAAATATAGGTCTTGCCTCAGTAACTTGCTTACTTTCTATAATAAAGTAACAGTCGAGTTGGATAAAGGAAATCCTTACTCAATGTTATTGCTGGGCTTTGCAAAGGCATTCGACAAGATTCCACACGGAACTCTGTTGCATAAATTAGAGCAAATTGGTACGTATCCGAAGCTGGTGATTTGGATTAGTGGATGGCTGGCGGATAGATATCAAAGAGTGGTTTACGGAGGAGCCGAGTCCAGGTGAAGGCAAATGACTAGTGGTGGACCTCAAGGCTCAGTGCTTGGTTCTCTACTGTTAAATTTGTACATTATCGATATTGGGCATACTTTGAAAGGAAATATCAACTTGTATGCTGATGATGCAAAATTAGGAAGAGCGATAGTCAATTCAGATGATGTAGATATCTTGCAGGATGACTTAAATAGGCCGACTGTATGGACTAAAGTAGATGGCTGTCAGTTTAATGTGGCTAAGTGTATGGTGGGTGATCTCATCCTCACTTCGGGAGGATGAGATTACATGCTGTTTACTATATTAACGGAAGTGAACTGCAAGATGATGAGGCAAGGGACTTGGGCGTCATTGTGGACAGAGAACTTAAGTTTGAAGGGCATATTGCAAAGATTGCCAAAAGATCACATCAAATTACATGGTTGTTGAAGAACACACTAATAAGCAGGGATAAGGAAGTTATTCTTCCACATTATAAGGCATTAATAAGACTGCATTTGGACTATTGTGCCCAGATCTGGTCACCTGGATTTCTTGGTGATGAAGAAATGGTGGAGAGGATTCAGAGGAGAATTACAATTACAAAGACTCTTGCGGGTCTGTGGGATGTTCACTACCAGGATGGATTGAAGATCTGTGGGCTCCAAAAATTAGCTGATAGATGTAGGAGAGGAGATATATGATATGATAGAGGCGTATAAATTATTAAAGGGATTTTATAGGATTGATACTGATGACATTTTTAAGACCAGTGCAGGAAGGGAGAGAACGAGGGCCATCCCTGGATTATTTAAGAGTGTGGTTAACAAGGGTGTTAGGAGTAGATTTTTTACTTGGAGGGTTGTGAAGGGGTGGAATGCGTTGTCTGCGAATGAATTTAAGGAGAAGTATGATAAGTATTGTGTAAATAATGGTTAGTGTGTCAATGTGGTGACTCCATGGAGACACCGTTATAATAATAATAAGTTATACTCATTATTGATAATGAGCCTGGTCACGCTCCTGCAAGATTGATTTTGATCCACGTGTAAAAGTTTTCTTGACTCCAAATACAACCAGCTTACTTCAACTGATGGACCAAGGAGTTATCAAAACATTCAAAGAGTACTACACACTGCGTTCGTTTGCAAGTCTGAATGAAGCTATGAGGCAAAATGAGCAACAGTCTGTTAAAGAGTTTTGGAAACACTTTAATGTTTTAGATGCTGTAAGGATTATTGGGGTGAGATTTCCCAAAAGACCTTGAATGGTGTCTGGAATAAACTTTGTCCATCCTTTTTTAAATGCGAAACGGGAATGTTGCCAGAAACTGATCAAGTTCTTCTATTGTTGAGTCAATAGAATTTGTCAACCTTGCCAGGCAATTAGATTTAGAAGTCAACAGTAAAGATGTCAGCGAGCTGTTAGACTCACATAACAAGGAGCTTACAATCGACGAGCTCATAGAGATGCGTGTGCAAAGCGCTACTGAAGAGACCGAAACCTCAGATTCAGTTCTACCAGAAAAGGCACATGACAACTGCAAAATTAACAGGTCTCAGCTTAATTAAGAAAGGTTTACAGATTTTGAAGGACATAGATTCTAAAGAGGAACGAATTGTAGTCACAAGGCATGGAATAAAAAAACCATTGGCTTGCTGTGAAAGAATTTTGTGTGACAAGAAAAAGACATTATGCTGCCAGACGAATATATTAGATTTTATGGAACCATCGACATCGAAATCACTTTTTTTTTATGTACGAAAAACTACAATTATGATTATATTTTTTAAAAAATATAGGTTTTTGTAAACCTTTGGTCCCAATTAACTAATATTTTATATGTTTGTATATATAAATTACATGCAAAATTATACCCCGAGTTACGCGAATTCGACTTACGCGTTTTTTGTTGGTCCCACCTACCGCGTAACTTCGCGGTTTTACTGTACTAACTTTATATACACACACACACACCTGTCATTATACGTTATATACTCACATTGTATTCCTCTCGCTATATACTCGTATTATATTCTGAAGAATCACTGTATATATGAAAAATGCGTAAAATGGGAGGCTTATAACATTGGATAATAGAGGTTAAATTTCAAACTAGCAAAATTCTAATCTTTCAAGATTAATTTCATCAAAAATGCACCTATTTTTTATATATATGTTAAGGCATAAGGGTAGCAAATAAAACATTCAATAAATGTGAAACAAATATCTATTAAAGCAGTTGTGTAGCTAGAGCTTTTGCCGCACCTCTCGATACACACTAAAAATACTACAAAAAGTCAAAACAACGTGTAGGGAAATAAATTAAAACACTATTTATTTTTGAAATAAAACTTTAATTTCAACATTCTAAAATGTTATTTTTCTTGCTTTTCTGTTAGCAAAATCGTCGATGACATTGGCGAAGTCTACTTTATAGTAATGTCGGTAATTCTTAATTGTATTTAGAAAAACTCCTCTCAAACACTTACAGCAATTATGAGGAAAATTCTATTATTACGATATTTGGAAATGAGTTCTCGAGACTGTATTTTAGAATTAACTGCAAAAGTTCAAAAAGGTTCAAAGTACCGCCCGGGGAGGAGCGTCCCCCCTCTAGCTACGCCTCTGTATTAAAGTAGTTCTTTATTTTCACGATTAATACATCATAACCACATCTTCTTTAGCTAGCATGCAGAAGTTCAACACTCATAGGGGTTGAAGGTTACTTTTCAAGAATCTCTCTTGGAAACCTGACTTGCAGTTTTCAACTTCTGATTGTAACCTGCTACTACCTTCACTTTGAGGAGAAATGCATGAAACTATTCAGTGCGGTGTGATTGCAGCTGAAGGGTTTCATGCATTTTTTTGGGAGAAAGGGCACTTCCCCCCAAAAAAAAGAAAAAGGGAAAAAATCTAGAAAATTTTCCAAAATCTTTTCCTAATTAAAATTATTATTTTTATTTATATTGTGTCGTGTCTTCTATTTCTATACTACTTATGAATTAGCAGTCACATAAGGTGGGAATCACGGCCACTGTTGAACGCGAGGCGAACGAAGTATAGCTCCATCGGACCGAGCGCTACTTTGTTTGCCCGAGCCGGGCCAAAGGAGAGCATGGCTATCATGATTGGCGATCACTGCAGAAACTCAGTCATAGGTCGTATGCAATGCGTAGTGTATATTCTCAAATCGTATACTTAACTAGTCCCCCACAAGCAGGGGCGCGCGCCGGCCATATGTGCAACGCACACGGGCGCCAAAGAGGAGGAAATACTTAAAAAAAAGTTTTTTTTTAGTGATTTTTTTTATTGGGGGGGGGATAGGGGTGCCAACTAAAGGTTTGCACACACGCGCCGGATACTACTGGCGGTTGAAGCAATCACAACTGGCAGCAAAAGTTGTCAGTTGCTTTTCATCTTTCATAAGATCCTCATACAAATCTTTCACGTTCTCTCGTATGACAGCCGTAGACAAAGACATGTTCCGCTGGTTCTGATGTTCGATCCATATGACCAGCATCCTTCCAACTTTTCAAATGCATGATATCGAGATTTCTTTACTCTGGTCACGCTGAGATTTGTGGATAACTGAATGCTATTGCAGATTGTATCAGCCATTATCACTCAGTCCTGTGACTCTTTGAATGTCAATGCTATGTTCAACTGTATTAAACAGATGCAGAACTTCCAACTTCACCTCTACAGAATGGGTTGTCCTAGGTCTTTTCTTCATCATCATCATAAAATTCCTGCCATGTACCCTCAAGGGGTGTACAGGATATGACAGTACTACATGAAAAAATTACATCATTACTAACTTGTTATCTACAATTTTCATCCAAATCAGTCTGTTACTTGTCAAGACTCCAACGTTATCAGATCTTATATTTCTATCGTCTAAGGCACTTTGTACCGTATAAATCCACCTATATTTTGGTCTTCCTCTGGGTCATTTTCCTGCCAACCTGGCAGAAAAGACTAGTTTTGCTAATCTTCCCTCTCCCACTCTATTTAAGTGACCATACCATGTGAGATTAGCTCTGCTAACGCATTCCTGGATGCTGACAAAATCAAGTTCTTTCCTAACATCCTCATTTTTAATATGATATATCCATTGATGCCATCTGTTCACGCCTCTAAGCTTTCTCAGGACTCTCATATCTGCGGTCTTTAGTCTTTGGTCAAGTGTTTTACTTCTGACCCATCTCTCAGATCCATAAGTTAAAACTGGTTTGAACACTGTCTTGTATACAGGGATGTCCTAGGTGTATTTAGTGTTTTGACTAATTTCTCTCTTATTCCATATGAATTTATTCAATTGACTTCCCACCATACCAGCTTTGCTGATTCTGTTGTCTATTTCTATATTTAATTTACCATCTTCACTAAAAATCATGCCTTAGTAGCTGAAATGTTTTACTTGTTCCACAGGTTCTCCATTCACAACACAGTTGACATTTTCAATGATTCTGCCTATTTTCATTGTCTTTGTCTTTTTATTGCTGACCTTCATACCATATCTATTACAACAGCTATTCAATTTAGTCAGAAAATCTTGCAGACTTGTAGCGGATTTATTTAGAAGTATAACATCATCCGCATAAAGCAAAGAGCTGACATTAACATCTCCAATTTTGATATCAGGTTTAATACCACTTCCCTTCATAATGTGATCCATATAGATAATGAATAACAGAGGGGATAATGTACATCCTTGTCTCACACCAGATTTAACATTAAACCATCTTCCTGTACTTCCTTCAATTCTAACTGCTGACTTACAACTCAAATAAAGACTAAGTATTGCTTAATATAATGCCCCATTGACACCATATAACTGCAGCGTATTGAATAGCTTCTCTCTTGGCACCTTTTCATATGCCTTTTCCAAATCGACAAAACTTAAATACAGATCTTTGTTATATTCCCATGCTTTCTCGACTATTTGTCGTAAAGTGAAGATCTGATCCTGACAGCCTCTATTTGGCCTGAATCCAGCTTGTTCTTCACCAACCGTTTCTCAAGTATACTTGCATAGATCTTGCCAGGAACACTCAGTAGGGAAATACCTCTGTAATTCTCACATTCAGTTTTATTTCCCTTTTTATATATGGGTACTATGAGAGCTCTACTCCAATCATCGGGAATTCGTCCCTCTGTCCAGGCTTTCTGAACTATGCAGTGCAGCCACTGTAAGACTCTTATACCACCATACTTCAGCATTTCTGGTCGAATATCATCTACTCCTGCTGCCTTTCCACATTTCAAGCCTTTGATGGCTTTTTCTACTTCAAGTATGGATATGTATTCCTGACTGCATGCCTGGTCAGTGTTTTTTTATCACTGTGCTGTCATCACTGCTTGTTTCATTTAGCAGTTTTTCAAAGTAATTTACTCCATACTTCAAGGATATCTTTTTCTACCATTTCCATGTCACCTTTATCATCTCTAACTCCTTTTACAGCACTCTTTTCTCCATTCCTAAGCTTCTTCAACAACCTCCAGAATATTTTGCCACCTTCTTGATATTTATTTTCTATATTCTTGCCAAAGTCCTCCCATGACTTTTGTTTAGCTAGTTTTACACACTGTTTAGCTTTCTTACATTTGCCTCTGTATTCTGTAAGAGTAAAAGCTGACTTATTTGCCAGGAACTTTTGATATGCTTTCTTCTTTTCCTTCACTGCCTCTTTAACTTCCTGTGTCCACCAGGGAGTTCTGATTTTTTTTTTTCTTCATTTGGTCTTTATTCACATTGTTTTCATTTTAACCTCCTGTAAGACATCTTGTCTCAAAGAGCATAGAAGTTACTTACAGATAAAGACAATACTGCATAAGTCAATAAGGACACAGACACTGAGAAGAGTAGATGGGGATAAGATACAAGATGCATGCAAAGAACTTCCACACCATGGATAGGAAACAGCAATAGTTCATACATACTGAAATGTTATGTGTATATTATTATTAATTGTTACTATCAACAGACCTCCATGGAGTCAAGATTCATCATGGAGGTCCCGCTCTCACATGCACAGCTCATCGTATCTCAACTTAAATGCATTCACCACACTCACATGTAATGCATTCCAATCATCCACCACTCTCCATGCAAAAATCTACTTCACATCTGCCCCCCCCCCTCTTGCTCACACCCACCTTATACAGCTTCCAGGAATGGCTTCTCATTCTACCTGTCTCCATATATTCAATGAAAAATCTCATCCACATTAATCTGATAATTACCCCTTACCAACTTATACGTATTGATCATTCCCCCGTTTTCCTTCAATCCACTAGGCTCTGTCATTTGCATTCTCTCAATATGTCCTCATATTCCAGAAACCTGTGCCATATGCAGCCTGATCAGTCTTCTACAATGGAATCAAAACATCATTAGGTTTATATGTCATTGTTCTCTGTATCATTCCAATAATCCACTGTGTTGTCCTCACAATTTTAGCAAAATGTCCATGAAATTTCAAGTCTCTATCCACCACAACCCCCAAATCCTTCATCTCTTTCAAAATATCCCACCAAATCATGTACTCTGCATCCCATCTTTGCTTCTCAAATTTTTAACCTTACACTTTGAAACATTAAACTGATATCCCCCACACTGTTGCCCAGTCAGTCTATTTATATCCTTGTGCAAAACATCTGCTGTACTTCTCATAACTCTCTCTTTTCAACTTTGCATCATCTGCAAACGACTAAACCACTGAAGCGATTTCCAATGTTATTTACATAAAAATTAAACACCAATGGCCCCAAAACAGATCCCTGGGCTCATGTCACTACTTTCCTCTTTTGGAATATCACTCCCACTCCCGCATACACAACCGGTTGATGAGCCCCCATAGTTCAGTCAGTATAGACAAAGCCCTTTCGTTGGAAAGACCTGGGTTCAATTCCCAACCATGATGTGAGGAACCTTTATCTGGTCTATTTCAATGAAAGGTGAGTTAGCCAGTCTCATACGGAGTTCGGGGGGCTTTCACCCAGAAATTGGGGTTTTTTGTCACCTAGAACAGTCAAACTGGTCACAGATTACAGTAAGAAATACTTAAGACTCAGTCATAGGCCTAATTCATCAGCTATGCATGCCTCGAGCCTAGATAAAATTAAGGGGGCCGAGATGGTTGCATACTTCCATATAAAAGGGGCTCACTGGCATTTATCATCATACGAAATAAATAAAAACTTGTTGATACCTATCAGACAGCCAATTTCCAATCCTACACCAATATTATCCAACTCCATCTGTTCGATTTTAACTACAAGTTTGTCATGTGGTAATCTATCCAAAGCCTTTGCAAAATTTAAATATGCTACTGTATATTCCCCCCCCCACACACACACTTGTTCAATGTAATCATCACCTTGCTATAATAAGTAAGCAGATTGTTAAAACAATCTTCCTTTAGCAAACCCATGCTATCCATTACAGAGAATTCTACTGCTGTCCACCCAGTTCTGAATCCTTGTCCTTATTAGCTTCTACAATACCTTGCTACAATTCCAGCCAGGCAAATTGGACTATAATTCGAAGACTTGGTCTTAGCACACCCTTTATGAACAATTTTGCTATCTTTCCATTCCTTTGGGACCTTGGCTAATCTAAGACTTATGTTGAAAACATACATTAAAGGCACTGTTAACTCCCTGGAACATTCTCTCAAGACACACAGCAATATATGATAACAGTGAATTGAGAAGGAAGCAGAGATAATGAATAATAAGATGGTTGAGTTGTGTGAGGCAAAAGGGGTTAAATTTGTAAATATGTGCAGTGAATTTGAAAGGAAGTTCAAATGGTATAAATCTAATGGATTACATTTAAATGAGTTTGGTCTTAAGCATTAGGAAGGCTATTTTTTTTTTCTGAGAAGGCACAGAGTCAAGAAGTTAATGTAGCAAACAATCAGAGTCAACTTGCGAAACAGGACAGCACAAATCAACAGATTGTACAGCAGGAGGATGGATATGAGGTTGAAGATGTGGGTGCAGCAGCACAAGGTGATGGAATGCATAAAAGTTAGGATGAGACAGGTAAGAATGGAAATCACAGTCATGTTTATACACAAATGTAAGGAGTATTGGAGTATTCGAAACAAGAGAGCTTGTGGCATTAATTGAGATGGTATGCCCAAAAGTAATTGGAATAAGTGAAACTTGATTGTCTGAGGGGGAAGTGATGTTGGGAATAGAATTAGAAGGATATATAATTTCCGGAAGGATAGAGATGTGAAAAGATGAGGATGGGAGTGATGTTAATGATTGCAGAGAAATTGTGTCTGCAAAGTGTGGAAGTTGATGGTGCATGCCCAGATTTTGAATCTGTGTGGTGCGAAGTTGAAATAAACAAGTTAATATATCTGATAGGATGCTGTTATAGGCCAGGGAATGCAGAGAATACAGATTGTGAAATGTTTAGGCAAATTAGTTGGGCATGTAAAAAGAAGGTGATCCTGATTGGAGACTTTAATTACAGGAATATAGACTCGAAGGAGGAGATAGTGTATGGGAACAAGGTGATTGAGTTTGTGGAATTTCTGAGAGATAACTATCTTGAGCAGCATGTGACTAAAGCAACTAGAGACTTTAATGTTTTGGATTTGGTGATAACTTCAAAAGATGTAGTTGTTGATGAGGTGTTGACACTGCTGCCAGTTGGTGAGAGTGATCATGAGGTACTTGTTTGGGAAGTGATGAAACAAGAAAAGGTCACTGCCAAAAATGGATACATGTGGAAGTATAAAGCAGGTGATTATAGGAAGCTCTGTAGTCAGTTAATATCAGTACATTGGGTAGATGAGCTGAGCAGAAAAGATGTTGAAAATGCATGGAAACTCATAAGGCAGTATCTGACAAAAGCAATGTATGACTGCATACCAAAGGTTAAGAGAGTAAATAGAATGGGAGTGAAATGGATGAACAGCAAAATCAAGCAAAGCTGCGCTGGAAAAGAAACTGTTATAGAGGAGGTACAAGACAGTTGGTGGTGATCAGATGCATGAAGAGTATAAGATGAAGTAGGAAGGTGATGAGCATGGTAAAGAAAGAAAAGTGCAGTATGAGAGGAGATTGGCTTGTCAGGACAAGGATAACTTGAGGGAATTTTTCTGCTACATGGCAAGCAAGAAGAAGAATTATGGCAGACTAACACTGGTGGATATTCATGGAAGCAGACTAATAGCTGCAAAAGATATAGTGGAATTATTGAACGAGCACTTTATCAGCATATATCATACTGGTATAAATCCGGTAAAATATATAGAAGAGAGACAAGTATTAGGAGAATTGGAGGTGAAAGAAAACAGAGGTGTATCAGATGTTGGTTGGGTTAGATTGTGAATAAGGCTGTAGGAATGGATGAAATATCACCATGTATGCTTAAGGAATGTGCACGTTGATGAAAGTCTTGCAGTGGTAGGATTCTCCTAAGGAGTGGAAAAAGGGAAAAATAGTACCACTCCACTAGCATGGTTCAAAGACAGAAGTCTCCAACTATAGGCCAGTCTCTATAACTGCAGTTGTGGTCAAGGTGTTGGAGAGATTGATAATACAATACAGAATTGGGTTGATGGACATGGTATTCTTTATGAAGGTCAGCATGGATTTGAAAAGGGTTTGTCCTGTTTTTTGTAATTTACTTGCATTTTGTGATAAGGGAGAATCATATACAGTGATATTCTTAGACTTTGTAAAAGTGTTCGATAGATTACCACATGATAAGTTGGTGTACAAACTGCAAAGGATAGGAATAGACAGTATATTGGTGGATCAGAGATTGGCTGTCTGAATGATACTAGCAGGTTGTGTATGATGGAGCAGTCTCTCAAAAAAGAAGGGTAACCAGTTGTGTCTCAGGGTTCTGTTCTTGGGCCCCTGCTATTTAACTTGTTTGTAAATGATATATCATGTGAACTAACTGGGGATTTTCAGTTATTTGCTGATGATGCAAAGTTGGGAAGAATTATAAGTAGCACTGCTGATGCTGAATCCCATCAGGAAGATTTAAATACTTTACTTGGACAAAAGAGTGGGGTTGTAGTTTTAATATCGATAAGTGCAAGGTGTTGCTTTTTGAGTGCAGAAATATAAGGCTGTGTACATATTGATAGTGCCGTACTGCAGGAAGTGGATGAGATTAGAGATTTGGGAGTGATGGTTGGTTTTCAATGTGATGTGGAGACATTGGAGAGGAGGCCAGAGATGAGTGACTAAGACAATATCAGGAGTTTGGAATGCTGTCTATGGAGAAAGGTTGAAGAAATGCGGACTGCAGAGTTTGGTGGATAGGAGGAAGAGAGGTGATATGATAGAGATGTTTAAGTTAGTAAGAGGATTTTATCAGATTAATCCAGAGAGGATTATAAAAAGAGTAGAAGGTGAGAGGAGAAGAAGTAGAGGTGTGGTGAAGAGGGGTATGAGGAGTAGATTTTTTACATGGAGAATTGTCAGTGAATGGAATGCATTACCAGAATGATGTTGTTAATGCAAGGAGTATTAAGGATTTTAAGATTCTATATGATAAATATGTTGACAGTTGAATGAACCTCCCACGATGAGTCTGTCGACTCCATGGAGGGCGTAATAATAATATACCAACAAGTTTACCCAATTTCTCATATATCCCCTGCTCACTCACAATCAGTGGTTCCTCCCCATTCTCACTGCTCTCAAGTTCTGCATTATGTTACAATCACAAGGAATACTTTAATGAACTGCTCATTTAACACCTCTACTATACATCCTGTGTTTGCCATCCTCCCATAATCATTCTTCCTTCTACTGGCCACATAATGAAAAACTACCTAGGATTTATTTTAGTGTAATTTGTTAACTTCTGGCTTATACAGCACTTTTGCTAACCCTTACTAAGTGGGTCACTGTCCTTGATCATTCTCCTCATGTAACTGATTATCTCCACTCATTTTATGATACCTTCACAATGCCTTTTTCTTCCAGATTGCATGCTTCATCTCTTCAGTCATCCATTTTACACCTATGTTATTTAATCTCCTGACCTTTTGGGAATACACTCAGTCACTGCCTCTGCCAGATAATTCCAGTTGAGATAATTCCATAATTCCATAATTTCATATGCAATTCTTCATTCCATGATATCGCTGCATACTCCCTCCTGAGTTTGTGATAATCATCCACCTTGTAGTTCTGCATAACCGTTTTGTCACAAAAGTCCTGATATAATGGGCTACCACCCAAATGATCACGTTCACCAACTTGAGGAACATATGGCACTTCATTTACAACAACAACATCTTCTGATGAGATAATCAAATTCAATCCCTCGATCCAAGTGTGGTCTGTTACGTACTGCTTAAGGTAGTTATCCCTTAAAAATTGAAGAAATTATTCTCTTTGGTTCCAGATGCTGTCTCTTCATTCCAGTCTATATTACCATAATTGAAATTACTCATAATGATCATCCTTTTTTTTTTTTTTTTTTAACCAGACCAATTTGTCTAAACATTTCCTTCTCACTGCCTTCCACATTAACAGGCCTATAGCAACACCCTACTAAACATTTCATCCTGTTCACCTCCAGTTCACACCATGCTTTTTCAAAACCACTGTCAGTATTTGCTCCTTGCATTTCCACCCTAAAAGGGCACAACTCCTTTGCTCATTTCTGTCATCACGAAAGACTACATATCCCACCATCTCTATTCCTGTCAAAATGTCATCCTTGTTCCACAATGTCTCAATTATACCAATAATTTTTGGGCGAATAAATTCTATCAATGCTACAATTTAATTCCCATTGTTTCGAATAATTTAGCATTTGTAAACATACACACTAGCTCATTTCTGTTTCTATAACAAGTCCCACTAATCCCACTTCTCAGGCATCACTCCTCTACACTCTCCCCTATCTATTTCTGTTCTGTAATCACTGATCCTACACCCTTCCCCCAAGCCTACATATCCCCACATCCTTGACTGCCTTAATCCTTTCTTGTGCACTCACACATCTACTCCTGAAACTATCATCTACACCTTTCACATAGTGATCCCCTGTCCACCCCCATTTCCTTCTCTCTCATTCTCTCCACTCATACCACTCACCTCTCTCCATTCATAAAGTTACCTACCATACTCTCCTGCTCTTCCACAACATATCTTGCTTCCTGAGGTCTTTCATTCATTTCAGTCATTCTTTCTTGCAGCACACTTTCTCCAACTGACTCACACCAAATTTATTCAAATATAGTCCATCCCTTTTATATAGCTCTATCTGCCCCCTCAAACTTATCCCACACATTCAAAAAATGAACTCCTTTCTCCTCAATACGACTCTGCTAGCATACCATTCAAAATCTTCACTTCGCTAACTACCTTACCAACCACACTGTTATTTTCACTCCCCTTAGCAGCTTCATAATAACATCCCATTTCTCCTTACATTCTTTTTGTTACCAGTTCAGATCATTCATGCCAACTATGACTACCAACTCTTCTGCTTGCATACTCCCCTTATGCAATGCTTCAACTACCCTGTTCATTCTACCTCCCAGAAAACATACCTTGTGAACTTTTTCATTCACCACACCTCTTATCATCAAATCTTCATACATTGCCACTCTCAAATCATTCAATATTTCTTTCAAATATTTCATCCCAGTCTTCCTTAAGTTCCCATGCAAATCTGCAATTCTCCTCAGTTCATTCTTCATATGTTTAATCTCTTACCTTATCTTTATCAACTTTGCCTTCATGTCTTGAATTAGTTTTTTGGTTCCATTTATGCCAATCACATTTTTGCTATCTTGCACATCCACTGTCTTACCGCTCACCACTGCTAATTGGCCGCCAGCTCTCATACCACTTATCAGTGGTAACTCGCCGTCATCTATGCATGCTGTCTTACCAATCGACACTGCTAACCAACTGCCACTTTCACCTGCTGTTGTACCATTACCATCCAAGCATTCAGCCGTCAACAAGTACCATCAACTCCGCTTGCTCCCATAGCTACATCCATGATCTTTTTCCCACTACTGCTTACACTGAACGATATCACATAATCCATAAGTATACTGCACTTCTTACACACCTAAACTCTCACATCTCTCTATTATTTTTCCTCTCCACATAAATATCTTCAATGTCTTTCCAAGCATACATACCATATTCATGGCATCTCACCATTTTCAAAAAATTCAAGCCACTTGCATTCGTCTTTTGCGCCATTTTACATTTCATTCACGCTCAAAGCTACACACAAGAAATATAATAAAAATATAATAAATACAGAATTATAACTACACCGAACACTACCTACCGATCACAACTATCATACAACAATATTCAACACACAATTTAGAAATTTCAACTTATCTTTTCACAGCAATCTCGACGAAACCATATGCAAAAACATGGGTAATGAAATTGCATATAACAAGAGCTACCTGTGTACATACACATATATATATATTTTTTTTTTTTTTTCCCCCAGTTAAAAAAATGTTTATAGTGACCATTTTAGTCATCTTACATTTGCTACTAAAGTGGTGCTTTTTAGAATTTTCTGTTATTGTTTGATTGCCATTCTGTATTTATTGAAGATGCCTATGAAACCCAGGTGAAAATTCTTTAAATACACAAGCTTTAATATGTTTTTCTCCATTTTGATAGTCTGTTGTTATTATGCCAATTGATGGTATTCCAATATTGAAACAAATGTTTAAGAAAGTTGTTCTATACATTGGCTAGAAAGAGTGACAAAAATAATTTCGCAGGAGAGTACTATATAAATGAGGCTAACAGCATTGATTCTTTGTATTCATTTTTTAAAGATATCATGCATATTATTAGGCTCGGTGATGATGTGAATTCTCCCCAATATCTACAAACCTGATAAAACAGATAAAAGATTACACTCTACCACCATCCTAACACACAGGATCATAACAAAATTATTCCCGTCCATAACAGGATACTTCTGTAAACATAAGACAACAATGCTTATGCATTCATGAAGAGAGAGAGAACTATTAACATCTACCTCAAAGAACATAAGAAATACATCTGTTACCATTATTATAGCAAGTCAGGTGTGGGACACCTTGTTTATTTTTGAGCAACCCTTCACACATATATGGTCTGAGGGAATAACATAACAGCACTACACATAAGCCATTACAAGAGTTTCAAGGCTATTTTTAGAGTCTGCAGAGCAATGAAGCAATCTCCTAATCTCAACAAGTATGACTACATTTAATAAATGAAAATTTCAGAGAATGTAATTCTAAGACGATGTTCAGCTAAATAAAACTAAGGCTATGCCTATCTCTACCCTCAGAGGATGTCTGGCTTTAATCCAGAAAAAAACATTTACACAGGCTCCATAAATTCATAGTTCACTTTGTTTTAATATGGTGCTGTCAAGTAATACTGTTTGAAAACTAAACATCACCATTTCTTAAGTGTGTTTTCAAATACTCTAAAATAGCAAAAATTCTGATATAGAAAATAGAAAATATTTATTGACTAATATCATCTTTGAAAAATTCACATTCCTTGTTTTTTTCAATGTGAGATTTTAATTCCAATTTATTAGAAACAAATGTCTCTCTCAGGATCTGAATTCTTAAATCCTGAATCCTTGCAGATGAGCTTGGAGAACAGCTATCACGCAGAATGAGCAACTCTTCCACTGTACTCTCAACCAAAGTATGTTCTAATTTATATAATAGATCTTTATACAGTTGTTTATTTTCTTCATATAAGTTCAAAAGAGGTTTGTAGTATTCCTGTAACATAAAATAACATAAGAAATCATTTCTTTAAATAGTAATATTTCTCAAAACAGAAAATATACTTATAGGCTTTATAAATAATCATAAATTAAACACAATAAAGCTACTTCAGATATTCCTTTAATTTTTTTTTATCCCTACTTCCAATTCAAGTTTTATTTCACTTACCATGAATTAAAGAATAAAAAAAACATACGTATCAAAAAAAAAAAAAGCATCAACAAATAAGGAAGCTACATGATGATGATACACTTGTATCACAACTAGAAACAGTTTGATGAAATCTGTACACCTAAGTTGTAGAATGTAAAAGTACCAGGAAATTTCAGTAGAGAGTAGTAGTATATGTCATAGCTAATATGCAAATAAATGTTTCTCTCAATAACTGTAATGGCTGACACACAGGATCATAACAAATCATCTGCTAGTTCAACAAAAGCTGTGCTTTTGTTGAACTAGCAGATGTTTTCTAAAGCAAATGGATAACTGATATACAGAGACAATTTCAGACTTTATTTGTAATTCATTGGACCCTTCAGGAAACCATATACTTCATTCTTCGTGATAGTTTGAAGGGTAGTAGCATAAAGAAATAACAAAATTCAATGCCTAACATTAAATCTCCAAAAATTTTATAGCACTATAGTTTTGCTGATGATAAAAGCATTCAAATTAATAAACCTCGTTGTTTTCAAACATCTAAACCTTTGAGATATCTTCTAATAACCATAATAAAAATATTAAAAAATAATAATAAATAAATAAAAAATGGAGAAAAACAAACATAAAAAACTTCTTTAATGTAAAATTTTTACGTAAGTCTCATAGGCATTTTCAGTACAAGATTACAGAATGGCATTAGTTTTTATTTTATTTTATTTGTTTGTTGAGCCCATACACCAGGGGTTGGTTAATCAACTGATAGTATGTTAGTAACTTGTTTACATTTGATTTAAAAGATAGCATATTGTATTCCTTGGGAAATACATCATGGGAGAAGACTGTTCCACAATACAGCAGTAGCAGGGATGAAGGAGGAGGAAAAGAAACTTGTTCTGTGGGTTTCAAAGTGTACTGTGAAGGGAAGTTGGGCAGCAGCTGCACGTGTTCCAATGGACTTAGTACTGAATGGGGAATTACTGATGCTATTTCATATGAATATTTGCCATGAAAATATTTATAGAATACACATAATGAAGCAACCAAACACATGTGAAAAAAGTAGGAGAGTGAATTGGAAATAGATGGGCTATTAATCAATCTAATTGCTCTCCTCTGCATTGAGTCCCAAAGACCCCACTCCAAATGTGAGAGCAGTCAATAGCTGGGCAGATTTCTAATTTGTATAATGTTAATAGCTGTTCAGGGGTGAAGTAACATCTTGAGCAAAAGAGAAAACCTATTTTTTTTTTGGAAGCTGAGGATGCAATGGTTGTGATGTGTTTATGCCAGGAGAGGTTTGATGTCAGGGTATAATTCCGAGAAGAGAAATCTCATCTTGTCTGAGAATTTGAGTGTTCTCAAAAATAATGTTGGGGGAAAATTTTTTGTGAGAAATAAGACAGAACTGGATTTTACTAGCACTGAAATTGACGAGGTTATCTGAACCCCATTGGAGGATAGCTTGGAGATCAGAATTGAAGGCAGTGGTGGTGGTTAATGTTCTGTAGGTTCAGGTGAGTTGTGAAGAGTAAGATTTATCAAATGAAAGGTAGAAGTATAATATGCTGTCATCTGCAAAACTGTGTATTCGGTTGGAGGTCAACTGAAGTAGGTCATTGATATACAGAAGGAAGAGAGTTGGTGAGAGAACAGAACCTTGTGGAACTCTGGCTTTAGTTGAATGGTGAGAGGATAATAAACCATCCACCATCACACAGTGTGCATCCAGACAGAAAACTGGCAATCTAAATGCAGAAATACTGAGACAGACCAAATTGATGGGAGTTTGCTGAGTAAGCCAGAAATGTGCCAGAGAGTTGACACCTGCCTTGACATATTTTTTTTAATATGAGTCTTGCACTTGGTCAAGTTCCTAAAGAGTGGAAGGAGGTTGCAAGATTGTGCCACTTCATAAAGGAGGTGATCGAACTCAAGCATCAAACTATAGGCCTATCTCTGTGTCAGGTGTTGTGGTTAAGTTGTTGGAGAAGCATGTGAGAACAAGAATCCAGAATTGGGTTGACATGTCTTTGATGGTCAGCATGGATTTGCTAAAGAGAGGTCATGTTTTAGTAATCTACTTACTTATTATAATAAGGTGACTGCCTCCTTGGACAGAGGAGAGGGATACACAGTAATATACTTGGATTTTGCAAAGGTTTTTGATAGATTACTGCATGATAAGTTGACAGTCAAACTAGAGCAGATGGGGTTGGATATTAGATTAGTGCATTGGATTGGAGACTGGCTATCTGATAGGTATCAACAAGTTTTGTATGAGGGAGCGATATCCAGGAAAAGGAAAGTCACTAGCAGTGTGCCTCAGGAGTCAGTGTTAGAGCCATTGCTGTTTAACTTGTATATTAATGATATTGGTGAAGATTTGGATAGAGATATTGATATTCAGTTGTTTGCAGATGATGCAAAGTTGGGACAAACCATGAAGAGTAGAGAAGATGTTGTGGCTATCCTTCAATCTTCAAATTTGAATTCATTCAAACCTTCAACCTTCAAACTTGAATTTATTCAAGTCTTCCTGTAAGGAAGACTTGAATAAATTGAGTGATTGGGCACAAGAATGGGGATGTGACTTCAATGTTGCAAAATGTAAGGTTTTAAAATTTGGAAAACAAAGATGGGATGCAGAATTTATGCTTGGTGAGGATATATTGTCGGAGGTGGAGGAAATAAGAGATCTGGGGGGGGGTGAAAGTGGATAAGGATCTGAAATTTAGGGGACACATAGCCAAAATTGTGAAGACAACACAAAGGCTTCTGGGAATGATGTGGAGGACACTGATGTGTGAAAGTAAAGAGATTCTTTCTTTTAAGGTTACATGGTGATCAGTATTCATTTTAAAAATTTTATGGAAATTACAAACGTGTTAAAAAAACTTTTTTTATTATCCCGACGTTTCGATCTTCACATCAAGATCATCATCCGGAGCGTACATAAATATACAGGACAAGCTGAGTTACATCATTAACTGTAAGCTAGAGAAACAATGATTTGATCACATGTTATTCTACTGGCATGACCACTGGTGGAAAAAAAAAAAAAATAAATAAATAAAATAAAAAATAAATTTTTACATGAAGCTAAATTCTATTTTTACAATGACAGGAATAAACATTCTTTTAGATGGTTTTCTTTCAGAAACAATTGGTGTCCTATTTTTAGTATTACAATTCTTATTTTTGATTTACAATACTGGATTTTCTACAGTCCTGTTTATAGTTGTTCTTGGTGAGGAAGGTCGAATATACACCTTCCATATGTTTGGGATTTTTAATCCATCACTGTTGTTCAGATTGGGGTGGTTGCTGATAATCTCACAGCCTTCCTTGAATTTCTGTTCATACCATGTTCTAGTGGGATGTAGACAGCTGGTGGTTTTCCAGTCAATTCTGTGTAAGGTATTCACAGGGCATGATCAGAAAGGCCAGCATCACCATAATTATTATATTTAATGTGTCATTTATGTTCTTTTTGTCTAATAGGAATAGTGCGTCCTGTTTCTCCTATATATGGTATGTTGCAAGTACAATAAATCTGGTATACTCCAGGGTGAGCTAGTGGAGGGAGTGGGTCTTTGGATGAGTTGAGTAAGCTTTTTAATTTTGCAGGAGGTTTAAAGGTGGTAACCACCTTTAAACCTCCTGTTTGGAAAGTTTTTCAGAGCTGAGGCAGATTCGAGGAATAGTCTCTCACACTTGTATTTGCTGCAGTGTGATGCAGTGGCCTTCTTCCAGCATATCCTGTGGTGGATGTCCAAAAGTATGGTCAGCAAGTCCTAAGTGGCTGTATTGTTGGAATTGGATGTAGTCCTGGTAAAGTTTTCTTACACTGTCTTGTAGGATGCACCATTTTGTTAAATTTAACATTAAAATGTGAGATTGCTGATGATGGCAATGTAACATTGTAGAACAAGCTGGCAATGTAACATTGTCAGCTTGTTCTGCTTCATGTTTGTTATTCCCCATCCAGCCTATATTTAAAGACAGTTGTGGAGTAAAATAACAATATATTTAATTTTAAATTTTTTATTGTTAGAATGTTTCAGATTTGTATCTGAAATAGTGCACTGACTTCCAAATCAATATGTTGTGTTCTAAATAATCAAGTTCAATTATATAAAAATTCAAAACATTTACTTTAAACACACACACACACACACACACACACACACACACACACACACACACACACACACACACACACACAACAGATATTAACTACAAGAAATAATTAAATGACCATTTGTAACATAAATAAGCTCAAATAATTTTCTCTCATGTTCTATTTAATATTCAGAGACAAAACAAGATATTTCAACAAACACAAACTGAAAATAGCATTCCGTTAAACATGTGTAATCTCACTTGGTCATGTAAAAGTTTCTTTTAATATAACTATCTTTCAATTATACGAAATAGGTATGAAGAAAAAGTCTCACAAACAATGGGAATATATTACTTAAGCAATTTCAAATGCAATTCTAATTATAGAACTTTCACCACAGATTCTAAATTACTCCTAGGAATACTCACTTCCATTAAATTCAGTATAAATTGCTTATAATGGGGAGTGGCGCTAGCGTCGCCGTAGCACGTGGTGGTGAATTTGAGCTGTGCAGAAGAAAGTGATTTTTAATCGGTGAATAGTCTGCTTTTTTCCCAGTTTTTCTACGTTTTTGAGTGCTAAATTGTTTCTCTGAATACAAGTGTACTTTAGTGGTTGTTTTTTGGAAGTTAGTTGCTGTCGCGATATAATATATTTTGGTACCGTCGGAATCGAACGCGTAACGGTGGAAGACAAAACGAAGCTAAGTTACTGTATTTAGTTATATTTCATTTTATTTAATTATATTTAGTACTTAAATGTTCTGATGTTTGTACTTTTTTTTCCCTCTTATTTATTAATTGAATAATTATTAAAGATTATGCTACTCGGCAGTAAGGAATGATGGTGGATTCAGCAGCAGTCGCAAGTGGCGTAACGCCAAGTCCTCCGCCATTTAAGAACTCAATTATTAGCAATATCATAAGGGACTTTGTGGCATGCAGTACTTGCGGCAGGTATGCGTCTCGGGAATTACATATGTGGCTTTTTAAAGAGAGTGGAGAGCGTATGTGCGCAAAATGCAGGCAGTTGGAGGAAATAAGTACATTAGATATATCGATATCCGACTTTGTTGCTCCAGGAATGGGGAATGAATGTAGGAAGACAAGTAGTGTGATAGGAGAGAATGAGAAAATAATAGTTGATAGTGTGGAAGGTGTGAGTGACTGTGAAAGTTTAGGAGATGGTTTTGTTTGGGAGAGTGAATTTAGATTAAGAGTGACTGACCTGCAGAGGGAGATAGATGAGTTGAAACAGGAGGTGGAATGTCTTGTGAATGAGAGCAGAAGTATGAAAGATAAGATTAGGAGAATGGAAGAGATAAATGCAAGGCGAATCAGAGTAGGAGAGATAGAAAATTTAGGGAGTATGAGTGAGAGGTATGGGGGTGCTAGAAGAGGAGAGAATGGAAACAGTAGAAGAGAGGGAATGAGAGAGAGGTATGGGAATGCTAGCAGACGAGAGGATGGAAACAGTAGGAGAGACGGAATGAGAGAGAGAGATGTGGAAGTGCTAGAAGAGGAGAGAATGGAAATGGTAGGAGAGATGGAATGAGAGAGAGGTATGGGAATGCTAGAAGACGAGAGGATGGAAACAGTAGTAGGAGAGACAGAATGAGAGAGGGATATGGAAGTGCTAGAAGTGGAGAAAATGGAAACAGTAGGAGAGAGGGAATGAGAGAGATGTATGGGAGTGCTAGAAGAGGAGAGAATGGAAACAGTAGAAGAGAGAGGTATGGGAATGAAAGAAGAGGAGAGAATGGAAACAATAGGAACAAGGGAATGGTAAGAGGTATAATGTATGGCGACTCAATGATCCGTGGTGTTCAAGATAGGATGCGTGAGGAGTGTTTGCCAGGAGGAACAATAGAAAGGGTGGCTATGGCAATTAAGAGAGGTGAAAGGGTGGATGAGATGATTGTGATGGTAGGAACGAATGACTTGAGTGGTAATGTAAGTCGGGCAGCGAGAGATATGAGATTTTTGCTTCAGACTGTACGGAAGAAGACAGAGAGAGGAAAAATAGTGTGCGTGTTGCCTAGGTATGATAATGATGAGCTGAGCAGAAGAGCAGTGATATTGAATGGCATAATAGCGAGAATGTGTGACAAGAGAGGACTGGTATATGCGGATGCTTGGAGTGCGTTTGAGAAAGGAGAGGAATTGTATGCGAGAGACCGTTTACATTTGAATGAGGAAGGACGTAGGCATCTGGAGAGATTGCTGTTCTGAACGAGTCAGTGTGTCCCAGGGAGGATGATAGCAGGGGTGGCCTCTTGTGGGAATGGATACTTGGGAGAAGGGAGACAATGTCAGGTAACACTGAGCCCAGTGGAGTCTAGAAACAATGGCATTTATATGCTTTATACTAATGCCAGGAGTATCCGGAATAAGGGAGAGGAATTGGTGGCGCAGATAGCATCAGCATGGCCAAAAATTATTGGGTTCACCGAGATGTGGTTGACAGAAGGGGATATAACAACAGGAATAGAAGTCGCTGGGTATAGCATTTTTCGTCAGGATAGGAGGGGAAAGCGTGGTGGTGGGGTACTGCTTATGATAAGTGATGACCTATGTCCTCTAAGAGTGGAGAATTTGGAAGGAAGTGAGACAAATGATTTTGAGAGCGTATGGTGTGAGGTAGAGGTAGGCAAGACAGGATATTTAGTGGGGTGTTGATACAGACCCAGGAGCACAGAGGATGGGGACCAGGAGATGTTTAGACAGCAAAGTTTGGCAAGTGCAAGAAGAATGATTGTTATGGGGGATTTTAACTTCAGTAGTGTAAATTGGAGAGAGGAAGATGCATGTAGCAATAGAGGAATGGAATTTCTAGAATTCTTGAGGGACAAATGTCTTAGGCAACATGTAACAGAGGGAACAAGAGGTTCAAGAGTTTTGGATTTGGTTATTGCATCAGAAGAGTTGATAATAACTGAGTTGATGTCTCTCCCACCAGTTGGAGAGAGTGACCATATGGTGTTGACTTGGAAAATGAATAGACATGCAGGAGTATCAAAGAGATGGGAACTTATGTGGAATTATAAGGCAGGTGATTATAATAGTCTTAGACGTCAACTTCAGGAAGTTTCATGGAGGCAGGAATTGGAAGGCCGGGATATCACTAGTGCGTGGGAAATTGTGTAAGAATATTTGTTATCAGCAATGGTAAGTTGTATACCACGAGTGAAGAAGAGGACGCAATTTGGAGTAAAGTGGATGACAAACAATATTAAACAGGAATTGCATGCGAAAAAGAGGCTATGGAAGGGATATAAGGAGACAGGTGAAGAGATGCATGAGGAATATAAGACACAGGCCAGAAGAGTGACTAGTGTGGTAAGGAAAGCGAAACGGGAATATGAGAGGAGATTGGCCCTAAGATCCAAAGAAAATCCTAGGGAATTTTTTAGCTATGTGGCCAGTAGGAGGAGAAATGACTGTGGAAGAATGATACTGTGGGATAAAAATGGGAATAGAGTGACTGATGTAGAGGACATAGTGGAATTGTTCAATGAACACTTTATTGGAGAATTTCATCCTAGAGGAGTCAGTTTTAATGCTAGAGGGATAGGACTGGTTCGAGGTCTGGAGGTACAGGAGGAGAGTGTGTTTCAGATACTGAGTACTCTGGATGTCAGTAAAGCTGTGGGACTGGATGGTATTTCACCACGAGTTTTGAGAGAATGTTCTAGGGAATTGACAGTGCCTTTAACGTGGCTTTTCAATGAAAGTCTGGCTTTGGCAAAGGTGCCCAGGGAATGGAAGGAAGGTAAGATAGTGCCATTGCATAAGGGTGGTAACAGACTGGAAGTGTCTAATTATAGGCCAGTCTGTGTGTCATCAGTAGTTGTTAAGATCTTGGAGAAAGTAGGGAGGGACCGTATACAGCATTGGGCAGATGAGGGTAATGTTATCTGTGAGAATCAACATGGATTTGTGAAAGGACGCTCTTGTTTTAGCAATATGCTAGCCTTTTATAATAAAGTTTCAAGAACATTAGATGAGGGAAAGGCATATACTGCAATTTTCTTAGACTTGGCGAAGGCATTTGACAGAGTGCCACATGATAAGCCGATATTTAAGTTGCAGCACTTGGGTCTGGATGTCAGATTGGTCAACTGGATTCAGGATTGGCTGTCTGATAATTATTAGAGTTGTGTATGGTGGAGCAGTTTCCAGGAGGGAGAGGGTTACAAGTGGGGTCCCACACGGCTCAGTACTAGGATTGATTATTGTTTAACCTTTATATTTAACCTATATTGTTTAACCTTTATATCAATGACATAGCCAGTGGATTGCAGGGGGATATTCAGTTGTTTGCGGATGATGCGAAGCTGGGAAGGATTATTAGTAATAGTGCAGATGTGGTAGCCCTGCAAGAGGATTTAAATAAGCTAGATAGATGGGCAAATGAATGGGGATCAGTTTAATGCAGCAAAATGTAAGGTCTTGAGGTTTGGGAAACATCGATGGGATGCTGCATACTCTATGGGAGGAGTTATACTGGAGGAAGTAGGGGAGACAAGAGATCTGGGGTTGATGATTGATAGAAACCTGAAGTTTAGGGGACATATTGCAAAGGTGGTGAAGGTAACACAGAGGATTGCTGCTATTATGAGGACACTGACCTGCAGAGATAAGAGGGTTATCATTCCGTTGTATAAGTCTCTGATCAGACCACACTTGGACTATTGTTCTCAGATTTGGTCCCCAGGATTTGAAGGGGATGATAAATTAACTGTGGAAAGGATACAAAGACGGATGACAAAGATGGTTTCAGGACTGTACAAGGATAGTTATGAGGATCGGCTGAGAGAATGTGGACTGCAGAGTTTGGTGGATAGAAGAAGGAGAGGTGATATGATTGAGACTTTTAAACTGTTGAGAGGTGGTTACAGGTTTGACACTGGGGAGTTCTTTCGCTTGGTTGAACAGTGGGAAGGAGTGATGACAAGAGGCCATCCCTGGAAGTTACGAAAGGAAACTGTGAGCAAGAGGGTAAGGAGTGGTTACTTTGTGTGGAGGGTGGCTGAGCCGTGGAATGCATTGCCTGATGGAGTGGTAGGAGCAAGAACAGTCAGTGAGTTTAAAGAGTGGTATGATAGACTGTGTTTCTCAGGGGGGGGACCTCCCCTCAATGAGTCTTGACAGACTTTATGTCTTAGGAAGGACCTCCCTCGATGAGTCTTTTGACTCCTTGGAGGCCTGAATAATAATAATAATAATAATAAAATAATAATTGTTCCTTATCTTTGGAGAGTAATTCTAAATGCCTATAAAACTTTTTGAACTTAACTCCGTAGATTACTTAAGCTTCTCTGGCTCTGCTCTCCTGCTTGCCTCTTCTTTACTTTCCTGTCTTCCTGTTACTGAACGACAACTCCCCTGCTTACCTTTTCTTTTCTTTCCCTCCTTTCTCTTACTGAACGACAGCTCTTATACAAAAAAAAAAAATAAAATAAAAAAATAAAAAATAATAATGTGCATATCCGTTCTTGAGATCCAAAGCAAAACTCCACATCACAAAAAGCTGCCATTATTACAGTGCATACATCACAGCAAAAGTGACATACAAACACTACAGCAAACAACATAATTTATATAAATTAAATGGAATTAAATCCAACATCATTTCAAGCCGAATACAGAAACTATAAAAGTTTCATGCGAAAATTGACCAGAGAGCTTGTGGGAATACACTCGATGCCAAACAAGTTGACCTAGCCGAACTTTATAGGAAGCACGAATGCTCAAAGCGCCCATATATTCACCTCCTATTGGTTCATTTTAATAAGGTTTCACTGGTCTGACAGTTGTTTCAAACTCATTGGTTTTCGTCAGAGACCAGGCAGAAACTAAGAGAGCAAAAACCTCTCAGTACTCAGTTGCATCGCTGAAGTGAAGCCTTTTGGCTCTTTATTTTAGTAAACACTTTACAAACCGACCGAGAGTTCACTTATGGAAAATACACCTCTCCGACGCTTTGAGTTCCTTTAGTACTGAGAGTTTTTGCTCTCTTAGGTTTTTCAGATTGGAAATGAATATCAGCCACTGAATCATCTTATAGGGCACATTATCATATTGCAGATGCTGGACAAGTGCACAGGGTAGCTGACAAACTAATAAAGCCTTGTTGATATTGCACAATGCATGCTGGATGAAAAGTCAGTAAAGGAAACGATAACAGTACCACTTTCCAACAACACAGTATACTCGTTGAATTAAAGATTTATCTGCAAACAAAAGGAAGTCTGTAGAGATGTTGCAGGACTTGCTGTTTTGCTTGTATTTGTCTGGTATCTGCACCAACTAATAATCGAACATTTTCTTTTATGTGAATACCTGATGACAAATACAAGTGGAGTTGAAATATTCAGTATACTGAATCCTTTTTTTGAATCTCACGATTTATCCTGGAACAACTGTGTTGACCTTTGCACTGATGGTGCAAATGCTATAAAGGATAAAACTGCTGGTGTCGTTGCACGAATTAAGGAAGTTGTATCAAGGTTTACTAGTAGTCATTGTATTCTATACCATCACTCACTCAAAGTGAAAACATTCTTAAGTGAAACTTAAGAATGTCTTTGATGAAGCAGTGAAAATCATTAATTTTATTAAGACTATTTTAATATTCTGTGTGATGAAATGGGAAGTATGCATAAAGTCCTATCATTGAGCTTTTCATAATCTGTTTCAATACAATCCATTGGTCTATCTTACACTTTGAATGGATTTTTTATCCATGCATGATTTTGTAGCATCATGTAGTAGTTGTTTGGAAAATAGAATTCATGGAATTATACAGGCCTTCTAAATACAAAAAGTACAATGGTTGTTCTAAGGGAAAAGTTTGTTTGATTGTCTGAATTGCATGCTGAACTAGTTACATTTTCATGGAACACAAATTTTATTTGAGGGACTGACAAACAAAATATTGTTATTCAGACTTGACATTTGGCAAATGAATTTTCTCGAATAAAGTGAATCTGTCAATTCAAGGGAAGCAACTGACTGTATTTGTTGCCAATGTTAAAATTCGAGCTTTCAAGCTTAAATTAGAATTTTCGAACATTTATATCCATAGTCACGAACTTGACAGATTCTCGATACTTCAAGCCTATTCTGATGGGGTCAGTGGTGATATTAATGAAAATTATTCTTTGTATGAAATGGGCCAATATTTAGAAGATCTGCATAATTCCACGAATCACTATTTTCCAAATAACTACTACATGATGTTACAAATCATACATGGATAAAAGATCCATTCAAAGTGTAAGATAGGCCAATAGACTGTATTGGAACAGATTATGAAAAGCTTAATGATACGATTTCAGACTCCACACTGCAATAGGTTTTTCAGAAACTATCACTTCCTGAATTTTGGTGCAGCATCAAAAAAGAATACCCTCAATTACTTGCAAAGGCTATTAGAATACTCTTACCTTTTTCAACTACTTATATTTGTGAGACTGGATTTTCTTCATATGCTTCAACCTAAACATCATCATCAAACTGAATGCTTAAGCAGATATGTGAATCCAGCATTGTCTGTTAAGCAAGACTTTAAAGAGATGCATAAAAATGTAAAACAAAGCCCTCATCTCACTAACTTGAAGAAAAAAATGTTAATTTTTATAACAGGTTATGTTAGTATGTTAAGACTTTATTACAGTTCTTATTAAGTACAGAATTATTTTACAAAGTTCTCAGATTTAATTTTCAATTTGGGGAATATATTACAATTTGGTAAACATTAATGATACAGCCCACATAAATGAAACTCATGGAGGTCCTCAGTAATTTAGCATATAAATGGGTCCCGAGTAAAAAAAAAGTTTCAAAACTGCTGTGCTAGACAATTAAAAGTAGATCTTCAGTTTGTCCAAAATAAGATAACCTCACAAGAGTAAGGAATCGGGTAGATACCTGGTAGTCTTCTGCCAAAAAACTGAAAAATGAGGCCTGGACTCTGGGAGCATGCTATCAACAGTAAACACAATTTATTCGAACAAGACAAGTCCTTCATAAAAGTTGTTTCCTCATGGAATGTCTTTTAAAGAAAAGTGTGAAACTTTACTTCATTGTTCTAACTTAAACAGATCCGATGGTCTGTCTATCTCCTTCATGGAAGATAGTACTTTTTAAATCTGCTACTCTTTCCTAACTTTATTTTCTTTATGTATATATTTATATATATTTTTTTTAATGAGTTAGGAAATTATTGACTTTATTTAATTATCATACATTAGGTGGTGCTTTTTAGAATTGTCTGTAATTGTTTAACTGTCATTATGTGATCCTGTACTAACAATGCCTATAATCCTTAGGCAAAAATCCTACAGTAATAAAGTTTTATGTGAGTTTTTCTCCATTTTTAGAATTCCTTTAATCATGAAAACTCAAAGAACTTGCCTTCTGGCAACTGGGATTAAAGTTTGTCCTAGTCTGAGTTCTGGGTCAGGATGAAGACCATGTCTACAGCCAAAATGCACACAAACTGTCAAATGCTGCGAAAACTTGAACCCATTTGTAAGAGCCCATTTTGAAAAGAAATTTACTTTCCTCCCTTAAACAAGCCCTGTGGAACTCCCTTTTCTTAAGCATACAGTTGCAAGAAAGAGAGAAATTCCCAATCAGACTTGGAATATTCAGTATGATTAAAAAGGGGAAAGATTTCCCTCTGAGACCATAATTGCGTAGATCATTCAATATTCCAAATTTCCAAGTGGTGATGTATGTGTTTTCCATATTAAAGAAAACCAAAAAAATAAGTGTTTGTGTTTTAGGAAAGCATCTCTTATGATTCTTCCAGCCAAACTGGATGATCAGTTGTAGAATGACATTGGTGGAAACCAGATTGTGTTCTGGAAAACAGGTTGTCTCTCTCTGGAAACCATAAAAAATGTGACTTAACCATTTTTTTACAGAATCTTGCACAATCAGCTGGTCAGAGCCACTGGACAACAGTTTATTGGAGATTTTGGATCCTTCACCGGTTTCAGAAAGGTAATAATAATAACCTTCAGCCAGGTCTGGATACCCGTTGTCAGAGAAATTTATGTTGAAAAAGTGCAGCAGTTGATCCATGGCTGATGGCGACAGATGTTTTACCATCTGAGCAGTTGTTCCTTGGACAACTGCTCAGAGTCTGCCAGATGAATATAGAAAGTATCAGCAGAGCTAAGAGTGAATGTTTTACCAGACTTCTTAATGACAACAGAATTGAAATAACCATCATACAAGAAACCCATGCAAGCAATGAGTCGCAACTATGAGAAAGATGTATGGGGAAGCTACCTATGTCTGAAATTCACTTACTAAGGTCTGTTTCATTCCTGATAGCAATGTTTCAAACATTATCATAGAAGTTAATGACTTAAAAATAAATAATATCTACAAGCTAGTCTGATGAAGTTTTACTAGCCTTAATGCATCCTGCTGTTATATTGGAAACTTTAACAGTCATCATACCCATTGGACTTGGATGCTAGAGGGCTACATGGTGTGTAGTGTATGTAAAGTGCTCCTGAAAAGATGAGTATTATTTTAAGTAATAATTGGTAAATTTGCTCGAATCTTACATAGTATTGTTTACTTTTCGTATCTTAGTGTGTCTGTGGGTTTTTTGTGGGTTTTCTGAGTTATTTTAATTGGTATTCAATAGATATGATAGCTACAAATGGCACCAATAAGAAGGAAAACAATGGTGTCCAGATCGCCATCTTTGTTCAAAAATTTTAATACAAAGGAGTTTATTTAATGCACCATTTGTGACATGCATGCTTTGATGAGAGTGGCTGGAGTCTAGTTAGACAATGATAGTGGAGTGAATGTGTGCAGAAAGTGTAAGGAAAGTGAGGATTTAAAGTGTATTTCAGGTCGTGAGAGTGATATCATTATTGAAAGTCAGCATGTAGAAAATAGTGATATGAGAGGTATGAATAGTGATATTTGTGAGGTAGTACCAGAAAGCTGTGAGAGCGACGTTGAAAGTGAGAACGAAGGTACAAATATAGAACGAATGAATGGTTTAAAGGATAATAAAAATGATGAGATAGATGCAATGAGTGAGATCGCACGGTTGCGCGGAGCGATACATAGGGTGAATCGGTAGCTGGAGCGTTTGCAAAAATGTTTACCAAGCGTACCAACTAATAAACGGCAAAAGTATAAGAAAAATAAGACTATGATCGTGAGTGTAAACAAAATGAAAGAGCGAGTATTGTATGGAGATTCTTTAGTAAGAGGTGTGATAGATCAGTGCTTCCCAAACTTCTGGATGTCAGGGCCCCCTTTACAAAAATTAAAATATTTCACGGCCCCCCTCGAAACAAAATCGTAATAGAGAGATATATTATTATAATATTTATTGTATTTATATTCGATACAAAACATACACAGCGAATATTGCAAAAATCAAATGCATATATTACATTTTTTGCCTCTTACCGTTTGGTTCTGAAGACGATGCAGGCTGTTCTGCTAAAATATGAAATACTGTCCTTTTTTTGAGTCTGTTTCTGCTTCTTCTGATTGTTCGCGGGAATTTTTTTTATTTTTTTATCAGCCACTTATCCATCTCAGGGTTAAAATTTTTAATGTAGAATAGATCAAATAATATCACCACTTACCGATACTGGCGCACCACAGACTGATAACATGAAATTAGTGAATATTACCTGAATAAGGGAATCCTCGGACCAGGAACATTTTTCTCTTTTGTGACTTTTCTCCCTTTACGGTAATTAAGCCTAACACGAAACAGACAGCAAAAGCAGGTTATTAAAACGTGCAGATGATTGGTGCGGTATTAACAAAAGATCGCGCAACCAAAAGATAAAAGCATAGCTGACAATTGAGTTGAAATGCTAACTCTCTTCAAACGAATTCCATATGTGAAACTGCCATAACATTCATTATATATATATATATATATTACTTAGTTTTAACACTTTTACGAATTTTAACACGTTCGGTTGAATTTTATTGCTGCCTTAGGAAATCGAACTCACACGCGTCTAATTAATAACAATAGTTTTTAGTTAGATACTGTGTTTGCACATGCAACATATGGTTTTGTTTCAGTCTATACAGCATAGTTTCTGTATGAGTGGGACATGATTCATTAATTAGTGTGTTTTTATCCCAGTTGTCTCTAATTGTGCTATTTGTTGAGAAATATATTACACAGACTCCTCATAAGTTATTCACTGGCATAATAAAAGTACTTGTTTTTATTGCCTCTTCAGTATAGTGGCTGTTAGGGAGGGGTGTTGTTTAACACTGCAAGCGAATTACTATCTCCCCACATGAAATTGTTTAAGCTTTTTTTCATGTGTGAAGTATATGCGAAACTTTTATTGGTAACAGAAAACTAGCTCGGATGACAGTGATAATATAAAATGAGTTTTGATATGTATATAAAGTCAATATCAACAGTCGCTGATTACGAATACGTGATGAAAGGGACAGGAAGATTTGGAGCTTCCCTGGAGAGCATTCGAAGTAAATACAATTAACCACTGCTTTGAAATGAAACATATGAATAAACAATATTTATTAATTTCATTAAGCTCTGAAATACGCAGGAAGCAAAGTTTGTGAACCAACACCAATGTGTGAATTTTTCCATTAAAATATAAAAAATAACAAAAAAAATAAAAGTTAAAGACGTTTCTTTTAAAATAAAAAAATCTACTTAGTCTTAAAACATTTTAAATTTGTTTTCATTATTTCATGGCCCCCCTCAACAAAACCTACGGCTCCCAAGGGGGACGCAGCCCACAGTTTGGGAAGCGCTGTGATAGATGACAGTATGACAAAATCGTACCAACCTGGTGCGAACATTAAGGATGTAAGCGAGTCAATTAGAATGCAAAAGCAGAGGGTGAATGAAATGATAATAGTACTAGGAATGAATGATTTGTAGCAAAAGAGAAGAGTGAGAGAGTTAGGATGGTGAGTCTGCTGCCACGGTATGACAGTGAAAAGTATAGAAGAAGGGCCATTATTGCTAATGACTTTATGCACGGATTATGCAGGAGGAGTGAGTTCGATGGGCAAAAGGATTTATATAAGATAGATGGTTTGCATTTGAATGGATTTGGTGTACAGAGACTGGAAAAGGTGTTACTGAATGAAGTGGAAGTGCAGAATCAGGGAAACTAGAGTTATTAAGGGGGGGTGGGAGTAGATATGCAGACTTCAGGGAGACAGTTGAGTTTATGAATGTGTGTAATATGCCCAAGCGAGTACGAAGGGCAACAAATCAGAATGGAACAGTTAGTATAAGGCATCAAAACAGGGATGGGACAAATGGGCTTCTGCAATTCATCTATACTAATGCAAGAAGTATTAGGAACAAGAAGGAAGAATTATTGGCCTTGGATGGCACTTCTAAGCCACATGTTATTGGCATTAGTGAAACATGGCTGACAGAATATGATATAGCAAGTGGGATTGAAGGTGAGGGGTATAGTGTGTTCAGGAGTGACAGGGAGAATAAAATGGGGGGAGGAGTGTTATTGATGAAGGCTGATGAACTGCAGCCAAGGAGAATAAAAGTTGAACTGCAGGATAGAGCACATTTGAGGCTATTTGGTGTGAGATTGAGGCTAGCAGAACAAAATATATAATTGGGTGCTGCTATAGACCAGGTGATGGAATAGATGGTGGAGATAGTATGCATAAGTAAATTGAAGAAATGAGTGGAAGGAGGGTAATTATTATGGGAGATTTCAACTATGGTAACATTGATTGGAAGGAGGAGAGGACATATGGGAGGAAGGAATTGGATTTTATGTGATTATTAAGGGATAACTATCTGTGACAGCATGCAATGGAAAATACTAGGGGTCAGAGAGTGTGCTTGACCTAGTAATTGCATCTGAGAATTTGGCTGTAACGAACATGACCACATTGCCACCAATTGGTGAGCGTGATCATAGGGTCTTGACTTGGGAGGTGGCTAAAGGTGTGGAATTTATAATTAAGACAGGGTACATGTGAAATTATCGGGCTGGTAAGTATGACAAGCTTAGGAGTTTGATTAGTTCAGTGCACGGCATGTAAAACTGCAAGGGTTGGATGTTGATAGTGCATGGGAGGTGGTTAAGAAGTGTTTGCAGGAGGCAATGGCTGACTGTATACCTAGAGTCAGAATAATAAATCAAGTAGGGCAGAAGGTAACGAGTGTGGTAAGAAAAGCAAAATCGGATTATGAAAGAACATTAGCCATGCAAGCTAAAGAGAATCCCAAACAGTTTTTTCGATATGTTGCAAGTAAAAGAAAAAATGCATACAGCAGAATGATTTTAAAGAATACCAAAGGTAGGGTACAGAATCAGTCGATATAGTGGAAATACTGAGCGAGCATTTTGCAAGAGTATATCATCCAGGTGGTGATATTGCAGGAAAAGGAACCAACAGCTTATACGGGAATTATGGTGAATGAATTGGAGGTGAATAGTCTATTACAAAACCTTAATGTGAATACATCTGTGGGGTTGGATGGTGTACCAGCTGGTGTTGTACGTGAAACGCTAAGGAATAGTCAGTACCCTTGACCATTTTGTTTAATTTGAGTCTCGGGTCTGGGTTAGTCCCAAAGGGGTGGAAGGAGGCTCCAAGACTGTGGTTGTAAATTACCGACCGATCAGCACATCAGGAATTGTTGTCAAGGTCTTGGAGAAATAGTCAAGAGTTTTTTTTTTTTTTAAATAACAAAACCTGTGGTGCGTTCATAATTAGAAGAAACACACGTATAAACCACAGTGAAAATTATTTAATTGTAAATATTTCATCCTAAGTATCTTAGGACATCATCAGTACAGTATTTAAAGAAAAATTAGGAATAACATACAGTTAGGGCGCATGATTACAATAGAATCTCATGAAAATGTGCATAACGTGCTAAAGTAGTACAAAAAAAAAAAAACTTAATTATTTAACACAGTTTTGTATGATAATTTCCCATACTTTAGGAATAGTAAGAACGTCGTTGCGGTTTAGGTTTAGTCTTCATCATCACATCAACTTTACGTTAGAAAAAGAATCTCCACAGGGTATCTCTTTTTTGGATTTACACATCAAAAGAAAAGAAGACGGTTCCATCGCCACTTCCATCTTTCGCAAGCCTACATGCTCAGGTCGCTACATTCGCAATTCTTCTGCTCATCGTCCATCTCAGAAATCTGGCATTATTAAATCACTAGTTTCCAGAGCACACAAATTCTGCTCCTCTGAAGAATCTTTAAACCAGGAATTAGAAGTTATCGAAAATACAGCCATCCTAAATGGATATAATCCCAAAACAACTCAAAAAATCATCAGTCACTTCTGCATACATCAAACCAGACAGGAAGAAGTGCATAGGATTCCCATACCTTACATTAAAGGCATCTCAGAACGTCTTTCTAAAATTAT
Organism: Typopeltis vanoorti; assembly: GCF_054136105.1. Lineage (NCBI taxonomy): Eukaryota > Metazoa > Arthropoda > Arachnida > Uropygi > Thelyphonidae > Typopeltis > Typopeltis vanoorti. Next base: position 7,514,137 of record NC_143570.1, read on the forward strand.
GAAGAAATACAATTTTGCCACTACTTACAAACCTATCAACCAAATTTACAACTTATTACCTTCTCCTAAGGACAAATTCTCACCCTTGATGTTACCTAGTGTTTATGAGATTCCATGCTCATGCAAATTATCTTACTTTGGACAGACAGGCAGGTCTGTTCAGAAAGGCATCTCGGAACATCAAGACCACATTCGTCTTCTTAAACCGCAGAAATCTGGCCTCTCTCAACATGGAATTGAAAATCCAAACCATAGGATCCATTGGGAAAAGGCTAAACTTTTACATAGATCTATATTTAAACGTGAATGTTTATACAAAGAAAGTTCTGAAGCCCTACTACACAGACCAAACCTAAACCGCAACGACGTTCTTACTATTCCTAAAGTATGGGAAATTATCATACAAAACTGTGTTAAAAAATTAAGGTTTTTTTTTTTTTTTGTACTACTTTAGCACGTTATGCACGTTTTCATGAGATTCTATTGTAATCATGCGCCTTAGCTGTATTTTATTCCTAATTTTTGTTTAAATACTGTACTGATGATGTCCTAAGATACTTAGGATGAAATATTTATAATTAAATAATTTTCACTGTGGTTTATACATGTGTTTCTTCTAAATAGTCAAGAGGAAAATACAGGATTGGATAGACGAAAATGGGATACTGTATTGGGGACAGCATGATTTTGCGAAGAGTAGATCATGACTCAGTAACTTGATCACATTTTATAACACAGTGACGGCTGAACTGGATAAGAGTAATGGGTTTACAGTGATTCCACTAGACCTTGCTAAGGCCTTTTGACAGGATACCCACATGGAATTCTAATCAGTAAACTGCAGCATATGGGGATGGATATAGGGTTGGTGAGATGGATAGGAGGGTGGTTGATGGAGAGATATCAGAGAGTGGTTTATTCAGGAGTAGAGTCCAAAAGATGGCCTGTGAGTAGTAGTGTACCGCAGGGCTCTGTTCTTTGACCACTACTGTTCAATTTGTTCATTAAAGATATAGGAAAAGATCTGAGAGGAACTGTTCATTTGTTTGCTGATAATGCAAAGTTGGGTAGAGCAATTGTGAGTGCACAGGATGTCAAAAGTTGCAGAATGATTTGGATAATTTGGAGGACTGGGCTAAGGAGAATGGATGGCAATTTAATGTGGCAAAATGTAAGGTTATGCATTTTGAGGTGAAAAGATTAGCAGCAGTATATCACATTGGTGGAACTGTACTCCAGGAGATTGACGAGGCCAGGGATTTGGGGGTGTTGGTGGATAGGGAGTTGAAGTTTAGGGGGCACATCGCAAAAGTGACTACATCAGCTCATCAAATCACTTGGTTGCTGAAAAATACTTTAACAAGAGACAAACAGGTTATTGTTCCTCTGTATCGAGCCTTGAAAAGACCTCATCTAGACTACTGTGCCCAGATATGGGCACCAGCATTTCTTCTTGATGGGGAGGAGGTAGAAAGGATCCAGAGGCGAGTGACCAAGATGATTGCAGGGCTATGGAATGAACCTTATGAGAACAGGTTTAAGATTTGTGGGTTGCAAAAATTGGTTGATAGGCGGAAAAGGGGAGATATGATTGAGGCATTCAAATTACTGAAGGGTTTCTATAAGTTTAATTCAGAAGATATTTTTGAGAATAGGACTGGTGGTGGGAGTACTAGGGGCCATACATGGAAGCTGGGCAAGAGTCTGGTTTGCAAGGGTGTCAGAGCTAGGTTTTTTACTTGGAGAGTGGTGAATGAGTGGAATAAGCTGCCAGAGTCTGTTGTGGGTGCCATGATTGTAAATGAGTTCAAGGCGAAGTGTGACAGATACTGTGTGAATGTCGAATAGTTGTTCTTGATGATGTTAGGGCCTTCCTCGATGAGTCTAAGGACTCCTCGGAGTTGCCCGTAATAATAATAATTGGGTATTGAGAAATTGATGCAAATGGTGCCGAGCGGGCAGATGCAAACAACACACAGCTGATTTTCGGTTCCAAGGATAACTGCACTTTTAACTTGGTTAGATGGAACAATGGCACCAATCCTGACGTATGTTTTGTTACAACCGATCAAAGGGCTTCCCAGCACTGACCAGCCATTGCATTATAGGAAAATTCGCACACAGCCAATACCACCCTGTCTTTATTGAGGTGGGCCCTCAAATTGAATTACTGAAACTACACCAATGCCACGATGGAATATTGCCAAGGCAAATTGAAACAACTTTTCATCAGGTCTAGATAAAAATGTGACTGGATTCCACCACGACCTTGTAACTACCAAAGATTTGTGAAAATAGTAATTTCTAAAGCCAAAAAACATATCTCTAGAGGTGCTAGAAAAGAATACATACCTGGAAGGAGTAAAACCAGCAAAGCACTTTATAACGACTTTTTTGAATAGAGTATGTGTAGATGTTGCAGATGATCTTATAAGCAGCTTAAATGAAGCCAGAAAAAATAAATGGATTGACACCATCGAAAAACTGAACTTTAAACATTCAAGCAGGAAGGCTCAAGAAAGAAAGCTGCTGTTATGGCCAACTATATCACCAATAGGATAGTGAATCTATCCAGAGCTAAATCAGAAAAAACACACACTAAAATAATTAGGAAGCAACTGACCAGACTTAAAGAAGATTGTTCTGAAGCAACTGATCTATCGAATCCATTCACCAAAGAAGAACATCTTGCAGCACTCCTGAATTTTTAAAAAACTCTGGACCAAATACAATAGTATGGCTGACAAAAGTCTTCTCTAATATCTTACAGTGGCAGATAATCAGCAGAATCTAAAAAATTGAAGATAATAGCCATCCTGAAACCTGGAAAGCCCACTGATACACCTGAAAACTATACCCTAAAGTACTGCTCAGTGTATAACTTAAGCTATTAGAAAGACTTATTTACAATAGAATTAGCACTATTATTATTGGCACTCTCTCTCTCTCTCATGAACAGGCCAGTTTCAGGCATGGGTACAGCTGTGAAGGTCAAGTTTTGGCCCTGACTCATATAGAATCTGGTTACAAAAAATGCTTTAGAACTGGTGCAGTCTTTATAGATTTTATAGATTGCTGCATATGACAATGTATGGAGGAATGGCATGATCTATAAGTTCCTTGAAATACTGAAATGTAAAAAATATGATCCATCTGATCAATGCTATTCTGTCTAATAGAATAATACGGGTAGTTATATATGATATGAGCAAGCCAAGAACACTTAACAACAGACTCCCACAAGGGTCAGTTCTGGCCCCTCTTTTATTCAATATGTATATTTCTGACCTTCCAAGGACAATGTCTAGAAAATTTGCATATGCTGATGATCTATGCATTACATCCCATCACCAGAACTTCTGTACTATAGAGCACATACTAACAAGTCACCTAGAGGAGCTAAGCTATTTCTTTGAGACATGGCATCTTATTCCAAGCACTACCAAGACTGAAACATGCTGCTTCTATTTAAACTTTTCCAGAGTATCTTAGGATCCCCTGAATTAGTGTACATGCATATGCAAACAGTCTATCAGGTTGCAGTGATGGAAATGGACTCATCCTGTCAAACAGAAGTGTCCTAAGAGTAAGTTCCTTGGACAGCTGCTCGGAGTCTGCCAGCTGAATATATAAAGTATCAGCAGGTATTGACAGCTTTATCTTTGAGTTTCCAGATTTTAATCTCATATTTCTTTGCTCTTGGTTGATCTTGTTATAGAAGATATATAATGGATACAAGATTCCTTCTGGCTCTGATGACAAAAGTATCTTGTTCAGGCTTGAGCATGTTTGAAAGCAATAAGATTTGTTGTTGTAGGGTATCTGCAGAAGATACTCCAAGCTTCTGAGCTTCCCTGGCTGATGTGCAATCATCATTCCACAATGGCTTAGGGAAATGTGAGACCGACTAGATGCTTTAGGAATTGCAGTTGTTGCAGCTTGCAAAATAAACTTGGTCATATGGTTCACTGCATCACTGATAGGGAATGAGCTGACTGTTGCAGAAGTGAACTTTGCTGAAGTAGAGAAGTGGGCCAGTCAGCTTGATCATTGTGATATCTGTGATGTAGTACATGGTTACCATGTAAAACGGTTGAGGGGGGGGGTGGAATGGTCGCTCCCATACAAGTTGTCTTTAGTTTCCCACTTGAACAGTGGAAAAGAGGAAGAGTGAGCAGACAGTTAAGTCAATAGCAGTAAATGCTCAAGTAGGCATGTGGAAGAAGGTATTGCTTCTGGTGTTCAAGAGTGAGAGATTGTTGTTGTCGAACATTCTACAGCTCCTCCTCCTCTAATGTTTGTTCGGGGCACTACTCAAAGGTTATGCATCCATTTAAATCCCCCATTAAAAGTAAGGGGTGGTAACTACAATACAGTGGTATCAAGATAATCCTGAGAGATATCCATTGAAGAAGGAAGATAGATGCAACATGCTGTTATCAGAGTTCTGACTGTGAGTTGAATGACAAATGCTTCTATGTTGGTATTAAGTGAGATTTGTTGGAAGGATATGTGGTAGCCCAATAGGATGGTGACTCCTACACCAGCAGGCTCATTTCTTGTCCTGTCCTTATGAATGGCACTTACATTCCATAATGCCAGGTTATCACTGGCATCAAGCATGTTTCTGTAGGCAGAAGCATAATGGCTTATACTTCTTCAGGAGAGCTTTTGTAGGAATCGATGACAATTCCATTGTAGGAATCATTTCATTATTTCTTTTTGATGGTATCATATGGCTTCTTATGTTGAGAGGTTTTGTTTTCATTAGTCTAGAATTTTTTCCTCTCCAAGAATTGTGGATAGCCAGTGTCTATCATTTCTTCTTCAACAGGGTTTTGTTTTCATTAGTCTAGAATTTTTTCCTCTCCAAGAATTGTGGATAGCCAGTGTCTATCATTTCTTCTTCAACAGGAAAAATATGTTGTTATACTTGACTCCCTCTAGGGCACTATGTATATTAATTATTTTATCTTCCTGTGGAATCTATGCTATTTGTTAACGGGTCATCTATTAAAGGATTTCAGAAGCTATGTCTTTGATCCTCTGTCATATAATATTCCATTATTTTTTTAAATAAGATTAAAAAAAATGGAACATTACATGACAGAGGATATAAATAATAAATTACATAATAACCACAGTAATTTAATTAACTTTAATGAAATAAAGGTACAAACCTACCTTTACTGGCAGATACATTCATCAAAAGTCTGCTCATCACACCTCTCAAAAATTGTGTTATCAAGTCTTTAATTAATAGAGCACAAAGTGTGCTCCTCTCTCTCAAGCTTACAACAAGAACTTTTCACTCAAAAAGTTAATGGAATTTAATGGTTACAACCCTAATCAAATCCAGTAGATAATTGACTCCTGTGTTCCAACACCTCAGGATTCTTCAAAAGACGCAAAGTTCCAATTCCTTGTATTTCTGGCATCTCAGAACCAATTGGCAGAATTTTGTTGTATCATCTCATTCCCACATATTTTCCTATCAATAAAATTTCTCATCTGTTGTTATCTACAAAAGACAAACTGACACCTCTATCATTAGCTGGCATTTACCACATACTGTGCAAATGCAATTTAACATACTTTGGAAAAACAGGGCATTATGCGGAAAAAAGAATGAACGAACATCAATATTATATCAAATACATGAAACTTCAAAAGTCTAGTCTGGCACAACATGGCATTGACTCTAAACACAATATCCAGTGTGATAAAGCTTGTCTTCTCCACAGATGCGAGTTTAAATACGAATGCCTTTTCAAAGAAAGTTGCAAAGCACTTTTACATCAGCCAAATCTGAATTGAAATGATTGTCTCTCTCCTTCCCAAACGTTTGGGAGATTCTTATCTTATGCATCAAATAAATAGTTTTTTAGAATTATTTAACAATATTTTATTAATATTAATTTCTAGCACACGACAACAGTTTTTAATTGGTAATCCGACTGTTACGTACTTTGTATTCCATTCCTTTGAAGTGCTTGTTATCTACACTGATGATGTACATCATCAGTGATGATGTACATCATCAGTGTAGATAGTAAGAAATATTTGAACCTTTATTTCATTAAAGTTAATTACTGTGGTTATTGCGTAATTTATTATTTATAGTTATGCCACAGGTACCTTTAAAGATATCACAGAGGATATGTATTATTATTATTGTTGTTGTTGTTCCGGGAAACTCCAAGCAGGCGACAGACTCATCGAGGGAGGCCCTAACATCATGTCTGGAATAACTATTCAGCATTCACACAGTATCTATCATATCTTGCCTTGAACTCATTCACGGTCGTAGCACCCACAACAGACTCTGGAAGCTTATTCCACTCATTCACCACTCTCCAAGTAAAAAACCTAGCTCTAACACCCTTGTCAACCACGCTCTTGCTCAGCTTCCATGCATGGCCCCTAGTCCTCCCACCACCAGTCATATTTTCAAAAATATCTTCTGGATCAATCTTATAAAAACTCTTCAGTAATTTGAATGTCTCAATCATATCACCCCTCCTTCGCCTATCGTCCAATTTCTGCAACCCACAAATCCTCAACCTATTCTCATAAGGTTCATTCCACAGACTTGCTATCATCTTGGTCACTCGTCTCTGGATCCTCTCCACTTCCTCCCCATCACGAAGAAACCCTGGTGCCCATAACTGGGCACAGATGTCCAGATGGGGTCTTATCAAGGCTCGATACAGAGGAACAACAACTTGTTTGTCTCTGCATGTTCAAGTATTTTTCATAAGCCAAGTGATTTGGTGAGCTGTTTTAGTCACTTTTGCAATGTGCCCCCTAAACTTCAACTCCCTATCCACCAGCACTCCCAAATCCCTGGCCTCATCAATCTCCTGGAGTACGGTTCCACCAATGAGATATACTGCTGCTGTTCTTTTCACACCAAAGTGCATAACCTTACACTTTGCCACATTAAACTGACATCCATTTTTCCTAGCCCAGTCCTCCAAACTATCCAAATCATCCTGTAAAATTTTGACATCCTGTGTGCACTCACAATTACTCTACCCAGCTTTGCATCATCGGCAAACAAGTGAACACTTCCTCTCAAATCCTTTCCAATATCATTGATGAACAAATTGAAAAGCAGTGGTCCAAGAACAGAGCCCTGCGGTACTCCACTAGTCACAAGACATTTTTTTGACTCCACTCCTGAATAAACCACTCTCTGGTATCTCTCCTTCAACCACCCTGTGGTATCCTGTCAAAGGCCTTGGCAAGGTCCAGTAGTATCACTGTAAACCCATTACCCATATCCAGTTCAGCCGTCACTGTGTTATAAAACGTGAGCAAGTTACTGAGGCATGATCTACCCTTCACAAAACCATGTTGTTCCGCATACAATATCCCATTTTCATCTATTCAATCCTGTATTCTTTTCTTGACTAATTTCTCTAAGACTTTGACAATGATTCCTGATATGCTAATCGGTCGGTAATTTACAACAGCAGTCTTGGAACCACCTTTATGCAGTGAAACTATTTTCCCCTCCTTCCACCCGCTCGGGACTAACCCAGACCCGAGACTCAAATTAAACAAAATGGTGAAGGGTACTGACAATTCTTTAGCTGCTTCTTGTACTACATGAGCTGGTATACCATCCAATCCTACAGATGTATTGACATTGAGGTTATGCAATAGACTACTCACCTCCACTTCACTCACCACAATTCCCGTATAATCTATTGGTTTATTCGTTTCTGCAATGTCACCACCTGGATGATATATTCTTGCAAACTGCTCACTCAGTAACTCAGCTATCTCAACTGATTCAGTTACCTCCTTACCATCGGCATTCTTTAAAATGATTCTGCCATGTAGATTTTTCCTTTTACTTGCTACATATCTAAAAAACTGTTTAGGATTCTCTTTAGCCTGCATGGTCAATGTTCTTTCGTAATCCTTTTCTGCTTTTCTTACCACACTCGTCACCCTTCTGGCCTGCGCTTTATACCGTTCATGTGCCTGCCGGTCACCTTTCTCCTTAAATTCCCCTCCATAGTTGTTTCTTTTTTTGCAGCTCAAGCTTAATGGTGTTATTCATCCATTTAACCCCTACTTGATTTATTATTCGGACTCTAGGTATACAGTCAGCCATTGCTTCATGCAAGCACTTCTTAACTACCTCCCATGCACTATCAACTTCTAGTTCTTGCAGTTGTACATGCCATGGCACTAAGCCAATCAAACTCCTAAGCTTGTCATACTTTCCAGCCCGATAATTCCACATGTACCCTGTCTTAATTGAAAATTCTACACCTTTAGCCACCTCCCAAGTCAAGACCCTATGATCACTCTCACCGATTGGTGGCAATGTGGTCATATTTGTTACAGCCAAATCCTCAGATGTAATTACTAGGTCAAGCACTCTCTGACCCCTAGTATTTTCCATTACATGCTGTCGCAGATAGTTATCCCTTAATAACCGCTTAAAATCCAATTCCTTCCTCCCGTGTCCTCTCCTCACTCCAATCAATGCGACCATAGTTGAAATCTCCCATAATAATCACCCTCCTTCCACTCATTTCTTCTATTTGCTTGTACATACTGTCATCACCATCTTTTCCATCACCTGGTCTATAGCAGCACCCAATTGTATATTTAGTTCTGCTAGCCACAATCTCACACCAAATGCCCTCAAATGTGCTCTTTTCTCTATCCTGCAATTCAACTTCTATTCTCCTAGGCTGTAGCTCATCAGCCGTCATCAACAATACTCCTCCCCCCATTTTATTCTCTCTGTCATTCCTGAACACACTATACCCATCACATTCAATCCCACTAGCTATATCATCTACAGTCAGCCATGTTTCACTAATACCAATAAGTGGTCTGGAAGTGCCAACCATGGCCAAAAACTCTTCCTTCTTGTTCCTAATACTCCTAGTATTAGTGTACATGAATTTAAGACCCCCATTAGCCCCAACCCTACCTTGATGCCTTATATTAACTATCCCACTCTGGTTTGTTGTCCTTATTTGCTCTAGCATATTATATTCATTCTTACATTCAACTGCCTCCCTAAGGACTGTATATCTACTCCCCCCCCCCCTTAACAAATCTAGTTTCCCTGAATTTGCACATCCACTACATTCAGCAACACTTTCTCAAGTCTTCTTACACCATAACCATTCAAATGCAAGCCATCCATCTTATATAGATCCTTTCGCCCATCAAACTCACTCCACACGTCCACAAATTCCACACCACTCGTCATACATAACCCACGCATAAAGTCATTCGCAATTATGGCTCTCCTTTTAAACATTTCACTGTCATACCGTGGCAAAAGACTAATCATTCTACCTCTCTCACTCTTTTCTTTTGCTACCTCAAACAATTCATTCAGGTCTTCTATCATTTCCATTTTATCTCCTTTCAAATCATTCGTACCTGCCACAACAATCATTTCTTTCACCCTTTCCTTTTGCTCTCTAATAGACTCAGTTACATCCTTTATGGTCGCACCAGGTTGGTACGATTTTGTCAAATCCTCTACTAACACACCTCGTACTAACGAGTCTCCATACAGCACTTTATCCTTCATTTTGTTCATGTTCACACTCATATGCTTATTTTTCCTATCATGCTTTTTATTATTGGTTGGTTCATTCAGTCGACTTTTGTTCATGCACTCTAGCTGCTGTTTTGCCCTTTCTATCGCACCATTCAACAACGCGATCTCACTCAATGCATCTATCTCATCTTTTTTTATTCTCTGAGAAACCATTAATACTATCATTCACACTTTCTACATTCACACTCTCATAATTCTCACCTTGCCGTTTCTTGTCATATCGCTATTTTCTTCATTCTGAAGTTTGACAAAAATATCACACTCACGATCCGAAATACACTTCAATTCCTCATTCTCCCTACATTTTCTACACACATTCAATCCTTTATTATCATCTATCCACACTCCGACCACACTCCGCAAAGCATACATTTCACAGCTAGTACACTGACTCATTTCTTTTATACTACCGTTCTTTGATAAAGATGGCGAACCATCATTACTGGCCGCCATTTTCCTTCGTATAAGTGCCATAATTATTGCAACGTGTTTTATCAAATAATAAGTTATAACACACCAAAAACACACAAATAGATGCACTAAAATACGCAAGGTAAACAAAACTACGCAATATTAAGTAATTTTATCAATGATAACTGAAAATAATACTTATCTTATCAGGAGCTTGCACGAACACTACACACTACGATATAACCTCGAACTCAACCCCAATGTATAAGGATTCTTCTTATGGCTGTCACTTCAGTTTCTGAGTTCTGAACAGATTGCCTTATCAGAAGCATCATGAAGGTCTCACTCTGATATTACACCTCTAAAAAAAGTAAGGTTTTGGAGATACCTGTAATTGATATTCCCTGAATAGATGTTGCATGAAGCAATTTTTCTGAGTGTGATACTGTTGCTACTTCAAAAAGAATGCCTCCTGAACACAGTTTCTTTACAGCTTTTTGAAATTTTGTCAATCCTTCTAAAAACCCTTCTATATGAAGGAGGTTACATTTTTCCCTGCTGAATACAGGATTAAGAAAAGGGGTGTATTTTTTTTTTCAGCTTCTGATGTTTTTTGTTTCCTATTTTGATTTTTGGTTGATATTTCTATGGTTTCTACATGATTGAGACTGATAAATAAGATAAATAAGAGAAGATAAAAAATCTCTAGCAAGTAATGACTATTCTTGGGAGTGGGATGCCAAGGTTACCCTGAACAACATACTGACACCACAGCAAGCCTTGGGTCCTGTCAGTGGATCATGGGAAAGGAGACTTACTGCAACACTGTTGACCCATGAAGACAACTCCACTAGTCAATTAATCCTGGCTGGGCTATCCAGGACTGTGTGTCTTGCTGAAACAGTGGACAAAATAGTGCAAGACTACCAGGATTCCCCCCCCCCCCCAACCTTTCTGGATGCCCACAGGTCGCAATACATGGCAAACACAGTGGCAAGGCATTGAATCTCAGTGATGGTAGTCTAGAACAGAGGTTCCCAAACTGTGTACATGGTGCTGCAGTGCATCATTTATGTGTATTATTTTTTTCAAATGGCTACTAAGTTGTTAGGACACAAATACTTATTAAATAGTTTGAACCTAACTCTTAATCAACAGAACAGTTAGGTATTTCTTTTGGCCTACAGACACTGAAAAAAATCACTAAGGGCACTGTGAACTGAGAAACTTTGAGATCCTCTAGTCTGGAAGACAGGACAGTAAAAAACACTCAAGAGAATAATATGGGAAGAGAAGCATAGAAAAAGAATAAGAATGAAAAGAACCAGTACTGTTACTGGGAGATCATCACAAACATATGCCTCACATGGGACGAGAGAAAAGAAAAGAATCTTAATATGTTTCTTGAAGAGATGGAATTTTTATGCATTGGAGAAAATGGTACATGGACGAATGTTCCAATGAGGTATGTGGAATAAAGGAAGAGGATGAGAAGTTGGTTCAGTGAGCCTGTAGTTTAACAGCAAACAAATGTTAACTGGCAGTTGCCCATGTTCATATATACTATCTGATCAAAAGTATCTGGACACCTACTTGAAACTGTAATCAGACTTTCCAGTAGTGGACATTAATACGGGGTGGGACCAACTTTTGCTTCTATGACAGCTCTAACTCTGCCGGGGGAATTTCTACCAGGTGTCGGAACGTCTCTGGAGGAATGGCAGACCATTCTTCCTGAAGAGACGTAGCCAGAGCAGTTTGCGATTTGGATCGTTGGGGTCTGGAGCGAAATCGGCATTCTAATTCATTCCAAAGGTGTTCTATGGAATTCAGGTCAGGGCTCTTGGCCGGCCAGTCAATTTCTGGAATGTTATTGTCCACAAATCATTCCCTCACACACCTTGCTATATGGCAGGTAGCATTGTCATAGACAGTATGCAACAGGTCAAAATGTCCTTGTACTCTTCCATATTTAGATTTACATGTAGTGTTATGAGAAGCCAAGTCCATTCCATAAAAACCATTCCCATACTGTAAAGTCACCTCCTCCAAATTTCACTGTTGGCACTATACACACTTGCAGGAATTGTTCTCCAGGCATTCGCCACACCCAGACCCTCCCATTGGATTGCCATGGTAAAGCGTGATTCATCACTCCAAATTGCACATTTCCAGTTGTCCACTGGCAGTGCTCTTTACACCACTGCAGACAACACTTAGCATTCACAGAAGAAATGTTTGGTTTATGGGCAGCTGCTTGACCATGGAACCCCATTCCTCCTAACTCTCAATGCACAGTCATGGTACTGGCTGGATGGTTAGTAGCACTATGAAACTCCCAGGTGATTGTTTCACTCAATGTCTGGCGATTTCTACAAACCATCTTCTTCAACGCTTGACAGTCCCTGTCTGTCATTAAACACGGTCTAGTCTACCCGACCGTGGTTTTGTTGTGGTTGTGCCTTCACATTTCCATTTCACAATCAACTGTTGACTTGGGCAACTTGAGGAGGGTTTAAATATCTCTGACAGATTTATTACTGATGTGACAACCAATAACTAGTCCATGTTCAAAGTCATTGAGCTCCCTTGACCTACTCATTCTGCTCGTATTTCTTATCACTGAACAACACACAGCTCCGTGCCTCCTTTTATACTGGTAAGTGAGGTCATAGTGATAACTAGACATCAGTTTACGAATTACAGAGGGATGTCTGGATACTTTTGATCAGATAGTGTATGATTAGAGGGAGGTGGAGGAATAGTGCCAGCCCATTGAAGGAAATACCTGCAGAAAAGACATAATGCAGAAACAGTCTATGAGGTGATTTTGGGGGGTGAGGGCAGAGAGGTCAGTGAGAGAAGAGTTATCTATTAAGCAAATAGCTCTTTTCTACGTAAATCTAGCATTCTGTGGGAGGATTTAGGTGAACTATTCCAAATATGAGAAAAAGATTCTAATACCAAACCTATGTTATGTTATAGATGCAATATTTTAGGTGGGAGATGAATTTATCGACTGGTGCAAGACCCACTTATTGGAAGTGTGAGGTAGCTTGAAAAAAATTCCATGTTTGATCTCTAGAGCAAGGTTTCTAAGAGCAGGGCTTCAGACTATGTAAAAAAAATAAAAATACAAAAAAATAGCATATAAAGTTAATAAAAACAGAAAAAATTCCTTAATCCCGCAGAGCATAAATGTACCATAAGTTTACAAGTAAACCTTTCATGAGCAAGAGTCATATAAAAAATAATAATAATAACAGTCATTCTAGATAGTCATTATATTGTGGCAGGATAGCATATATTTTAAATTACTCCAATTAAAATGTAGAATCAGAAAAAAGTTGGAAATATTTAAGAATTTTACTGACTATTCAAAATTATTAAGACTGTATTCAACATTATTAAAATTTATTTTATTTACCTCAGTACCACTGGTGTTAAAAATGCCAACACAACTAACTGGAACTGGTTTCAGACAAATTTTTCCCATGGTTCGTCTGCGAAGAGCAAAAATACAAGGCACACTAGATTCTTCTGAGAGTTTAATTATTGTGGCAAGGGCATCATCCAACCCACCTATAAATATATAGTAAGTCAATTACAAAATTAGTTATCCAAATATTGAAAATAAAATGATGGCAAGCAAATGAAAATAAAATAAATTTTCCTTACCTTCTGATTTAATTCGTTCAATATCAGGAGCAATAATTACACATTTCACTTTATTAAATCTCAGATATTTTGTAACCTCTTTTAAACCATACACTAATCTGCGCTTTATATGTGCCTAAAAATGTCAAAAAATAATATAAAGCATGTGAATGACAATGACTCTAAAAAAGTAACATTATGTAATGAAGAATGTACTATAACTAGCAGCGTCTATAAATTTGTCATTTTATTATCTTTTGCTTCCAATTATGAAAGGTCTCTGATTGATATATATATATATATATATATATACACTATATTCAGTTACAAAACATCTGGTAAATAAATATATACAAAATCCAGTTACACAAAAGAACAGGAAATGCAGTTGATGACTTGTCTGATTGAGGGACACCATCTCTGCTCTTCAACCTACAAATGTTTGGATCTCATAGAGGGATGGATGTTTGTAAATAATAATTATTCTTATTAATAAGATTTAACCTCCATGGAGTCAGAGACTCATTGTGGAAGGTACACACTATTGTACACAATGTTCATCCAACCACACCTTAAACTGATTCAATGTGTCTACACCCACAACACACTCACACAATGCATTCCACTCACCAACCAGTCTCCATGAAAAGAACCTACTCCTCACTCCTCTGCTTGCACCCTCCTTATACAGTTTTCAGTAATCCTAGTCCCCTCTACCAGTCTATGAAAAATCTCCTCCATGTCAACATGATAACTCCTGACAAGCTTATATGTCTCAATCATATCCCCCCCCTCCTCCTCATGCTTTCAGGTGATACGCTTCTTGGCATAAGCAAGAAGTAAGGTTAATGTAACCAAGATAATTAATAAAAAGATTTTCTAATATAATTAATTACAAGGTATTGCAGTCAAGTTTCTTGATTATTTGACTTATGTTTTCTTTAATTACTTTAATTTTAATTTAGTTGCTGTTCATTATAAGATTATCAAGCAACTTATTTGAAATAAAATTAATGAAATGTTTCTTATAACATTAACTGACTGTCTTAAGGCAGTTACAGTTAAATAGCAGAGGTAGTATCATGAGTATGACTGATTTTTGCACAGCTGCATTGTTTTGTTTAGGATTTGGGGCTGTTTAAAAAACATCAGTTATTTTAAACTAAATTTATAATTTAGAAAAGATGTGTTGGTTAAGTTGTTCTGTTAAGTCTGTTAAAATATATAAAGGCTGGTGTGAAATGTCTGCAGTTCAAAATTAACTATTTATTATTATTACTGCCTCCAAAGACTCATCGAGAGAGAGAGAGAGAGCACCTACTCTACAACTCTCTGTCTCCACTACCCAATCCACCAACTACAGTGAACCACTACCATCCTTACCGATATCAATGCTGCCCACTACTAGTATTTTTGGTCTGTAAATTGTATGTGTACTCAAGGCTGATTTGTCTGTATGTGGGATGAAAAACCTGAGTTCCAGGGAGAAAAAAACTCTGCTACCTCCATATGAGATTATAACTCACTTCAATTGAGAAGAATCTTTATTGTTTTTTTTTTCATCATGACAAGAATCAAACTTAGGCCTTTTCCAATCGAAGGGCGCAACATACTGTCGTTCTTCCAGTTGTTAGATCCTGAATGGAGAGCTTTACAAGTAAATTCTTTATTCAGGATTTAACATGATAAATACTACTAATTAAGGAGATTTCCGCACATCAGCTAATAATTATGAAGTATTATTTTATGTTATGTAATAATGTATGGTCCATGTGTGCCATATAGTGAGAGTTATTCCTGCATAACTGAAATGAGAAGCACAGAATTTTGTGTCAAAATAGTAAGAATTGTGTAAGGGAATTGTTAAGTTATTTGTAATTCCCATTAAGCTGTCTAATAGATTACGAAATTCTGAGAAAATTTATAAGTAGTAATCTGGAATAATCGCGTATAATCTGTACGAGTCAAGCGTAGAGATGGAGGCTATACCTACGTGGAAAATGACGTCAGAACAGCTACCTGGAATAATGTAACCTAACAGATTAGGGAGAGTGTAGGATCACTCAAGGGGCATGAACGATGGGGTTCGTGGGTGAAAACCACATCGATTAGAGGGCGCCCGAAAAGGTTGAATAAAAGACGAAGCGTGCCATTTTACAGGCTTTTTCTTTTTAGGTTCCTGGATTCGAGTTTTAGGAGGTTTGTCAGGGGAGTCGTGAGAGAGCAGTGGATCGACTACAGTGATGACGGATGGCGGGTTCTTTTCTTGAGAATGCTTGAAGATTTCCAAGCAGAATTGATCGCGATATGACGGCCTATGCAGAATCGAGCCTTAGCAGAATGTCACATTGGAGAAAGTTTCCTGCGGAGCGATAGACAGCACGCCACAGTCGGAAACAATTAAAAGAAATATCCGAAAAGGAAATAGTACTGAATTAATATTTTAAGGGCAAAACAGTAGATTAGAAAGTGGGCTATTTAGAGGTAGAACAAGGTATAATATAGAAAAAGTAACGACATAACACCGTCTTACAAACATCCCTCAACAATTACAGCAACAGACTAACATTCACCATGGAAACTGAACGGAACAAATCCATCAATTTCTTAAACCTGACACTAATCAGAACTAACAACAAAATAGCTACGAAAATATACCACAAACCCCCACATATCATCAACTACCTGCATTTCGATTCATACCACCCATATTCCGTTAAAAAATCAATCATCCTATTACAATTTATAAATGCTTACAAATTCTGAACCAACCGTAATTATCTTAACATGGAATTAAAAAATTGAACACGGATATTTAAAAATCACAACTATCCCACACAACTAATAAATTACGCAAACAGAATGGCAAAAACCAGTCATAACAACAATACAACCAAAACTGACTTCCCAACACAAAGCCTACAAATACATTTTCAAACACACGGACTATAAACTAGCATTCACCACGAACCAAAAATTAACACCTCTCCTAAAACCCACTAAATCGCTCACACAAAGAAATATTTGAACACCACAACGTAGACTACAAATTTCCTTGCCAAAAAGACTGACATCACCAACACAGGCTCTACCATTAGGTCTTTATGGACCAGACTACAAGAACACTTCCGGAACTGTAACATCCCTATTCCGGAACATTTAAACACTAAAAAACAACGCAATATCAAAAAGAAAAATAGAATACAGAGTACAGGGAAGACAGAAATAGCGGCTCATGCCCTTGAACTGAAACAAATCCTGCAAATCGGCAAGGCTATAATAATAGACAAACAAGACAACGAAATAATGCTTAAAATATCCGAAACAATAGCCATAAAATGTGACAAAAACTCAATCAACGTCTACCAACCCTACCTAATTTCCGAATGTTGGAAGCTCCAAAATTTACAAATGAGGGTCACGCCTCCGACCAATAAGCGACAACAAATGCCCTTTTTTGGCAGACACAACATACGGTCGTGGCATAGCCCTACACTCATCCCGAAAATGTTCCCACCCCAGTTTTCCCATAAAACCCTTCCCCAAAGAAGTGCCCTTAAGTATAATAATATATATATATATGTATATATATTATTTTGAAAAAAACCCGGGTTTTCAAAATTATTCTTCCCGCCTTGTGTCAAACACTCCCCCCCATGTTCCCCCCCCTTAACAGCCTAACAGCAGAAATATGGAGAATGAAGTCATCCTAGCATCTAAACAAGATATGTACAAAATTTTCTTCCTCAATTATTCTGCTATAATTTCCTTTAAAATACACCTATAATGCCTGAAAATTTTCTTGAGTATAAAAGCCAATGTATTTAAAATAAAGGACCTCCCAAACAAAAACAGGCTATAATAGCCATAATATTGAGACTGGCAGAACAAAATATACAGTTGGGTGCTGCTATAGACCAGGTGGTGGAATAGATGGTGGAGATAGTATGCATAAACAATTTGATGAAATGAGTGGAAGGAGGGTAATTATTATGTCGGATTTTAACTATGGTAACATTGATTGGAAGGAGGAGAGGACACATGTGAGGAAGGAAACAGATTTTATTCAATTATTAAGGGATAACTATCTGAGACAGCATGTAATTGAAAATACTAGGGGGTGTGAGAGTGCTTGACCTGGTAATAGCATCTGAGAATTTGACTGTAATGAATATGACCTTGTTGGTGAGAGTGATCATAAGGTCTTGACCTGGGAGGTGGCTAAAGGTGTGGAATTCTCGATTAAGACAGGCTATATGTGGAATTACTATACTGGCAAGTATGACAAGTTTAGGAGATTGCTTGGATCAGTGCCATGGCATGTAAAACTGCAAGGGCTGGATGTCGATAGAGCATGGGAAGTGGTCAAGGAGCATTTACAGGAGGTTATGGCTGATTGTATACCTAGGGTCCGAATAGTAAAACAAGTAGGGGTTAAATGGATGAATAACACCATTAAGCTTGAGCTGCAAAAAAAGAAACAACAGTGGAGGGAATTTAAAGAAAGAGGTGACCTGCAGGCACACGAATGGTATAAGTGCAGGCCAGAAGGGTAACAAGTGTGGTAAAAAAAGCAAAAGCAGATTATGAAAGGAAACTAACTATACAAGCCAAAGAGAATCCCAAACAGTTCTTTCAATATGCTGCAAGCAAAAAAAAAAAAAAAAACTGTACACGGCAAAATGATTTTAAGGAATGATGATGGTAAGGAGGTCACTGAATCAGTTGATATAGCGGAATTACTGAGCGAGCACTTTGCAAGAGTATATCAACCAGGTGGTGACATTGAAAAAATGAAGGAACCATTAGTTTATAGGGGAATTGTGATGAATGAAGTGGAGGTGAATAGCCTATTACAGAACCTTAATGTGAATACATCTGTGGGATTGGATAGTACACCGGCACGGGTCTTACATGAAGTGGCTAAAGAATTAACAGTGCCCTTGACCATGTTGTTTAATCTGAGTCTCAGGTCTGGTTTAGTCCCGAAGGTGTGGAAAGAGGAGGAAAATAGTTCCACTGCATAAAGGAGGATCCAAGACTACTGTTGCAAATTACCAACCAATCAGCATATCAGAAGTCATTGTCAAGGCCTTGGAGAAAGTAGTCAAGGGAAAAATACAGGAATGGATTGATGAAAATGAGATACTGTATGGGGGACAGCATGGCTTTGTGAAGGGTAGATCATGCCTCAGTAACTTGCTCAAGTTTTATAACACAGTGATGGCTGGACTGGATAAGGGTAATGGGTTTACAGTGATACTTCAGGTCCTGGCTAAGGCATTTGACAGGATACCACATGGAATTCTAATCCGTAAACTACAACATATGGGAATGGATATAGGGTTGGTGAGATGGATAGGTGGGTGGTTGATGGAAAGATATCAGAGAGTAGTTTATTCAGGGGTAGAGTCCAAAAGACGGCCTGTGACTAGTGGTGTGCCACAGGGTTCTGTTCTTGGACCACTGCTGTTTAATTTGTTCATTAACGATGTAGGGAAGGATCTAAGAGGAACAGTTCATTTGTTCGCTGATGATGCAAAGCTGGGTAGGGCAATACTGAATGCAGATGATATCAAAATCTTGCAGGACGATTTGGATAGATTGGAGTTCTAGGATAAGGAGAATGGATGCCAATTTAATGTGACAAAATGTAAGGTTATGCATTTTGGGGTGAAAAGATTAGCAGCAGTATACCACATTGGTGGAACTGTACTCCAGGAGATTGATGAGGCCAGGAACTTGGGAGTGTTGGTGGATAGTGAGATGAAGTTTAGGGGGGCACACTGCAAAAGTAGCTAAATCAGCTCATCAACTCACTTGGTTGTTGAAAAATGCTTTGATGAGCAGAGACAAGCAAGTTATTGTACCTCTGTAAGGAGCCTTGATAAGACCTCATCTCGACTACTGTGCCTAGATTTGGTCACCTAGGTTTCTTCTTGATGGGGGAGGAGGCGGAGAGGATCCAGAGGCGAGTGACCAAGATGATAGCAAGTCTATGGAATGAACCTTATGAGAACAGGTTGAGGATTTGTGTGTTGCAGAAATTAGATAGGCAGAAAAGGAGAGATATGATTGAGCCATTCAAATTGCTAAAGGGTTTCTATAGGATTAATTCAGAGGATATTTTTGAGATCAGGACCGGTGGTGGGAGAACTAGGGGACACCTATGGAAGCTGAGCAAGAGTGTGGTTAGCAAGGGTGTTAGAGCTGGGTTCTTTACTTTTAGAGTGGTAAATGAGTGGAATAAGCTGCCAGAGTCTGTTGTGGGTGCTATGACGGTGAGCAATTTCAAGGCAAGGTATGATATTGAAAGTTTATTTTTCACTTGGTCAGACTATAATAAATTTAGTTTAATCCTTTATTCAAGTGTGTGCAAACAAAGTTTGCACCTGAAAGTATCTTCAGGACTGGGGTAAAGTGGTACAACACCGGCGACTCCTTGCAAAGGTGGAGCAAGCTACCAACACTAATATCTCAGTATCTCCCATAATGCAAAACACATCTCCTTGCAGATATGTATAATGTTATGCATTAAGGGAAGGGCCACTACCCAGACTAGTTTCAACCTTTATTGTGGTCTCTTCAGCGGGAGCCAGGCCCAAGTGGAGATACCAAGGCAGAAGCATTAGCAAGGTCATCTCCTCCTATAGGAGCTGCCAAACAGTGTGCCACCTTTTTATAGTGTTGGTAGCTTGCTCCACCTTTGCAAGGAGTTGCCCGGTATTGTACCACTTTACCCCAGTCCTGAAGATACTTTCAGGTGCAAACTTTGTTTGCACACACTTGGATAAAGGATTAAACTAAATTTATTATAGTCTGACCAAGTGAAAAATAAACTTTCAACATCTTTCTCTAAATCCAAAGTAATTTAATAAAAAGGTGGCACACCGTTTGGCAGCTCCTATAGGAGGGGATGACCTTGCTAATGCTTCTGCCTGGTATACCACACCTGGTATCTTCTGCCTGGTATTGCACATGAGATAAATGTAGATATGGATTATGTAGATAAATAGTCACTAGAAGTTTGTGCTGTTATTCATGACGATGCAAGAAATATTACTGGCACTGATGAAATGTATAATTCAGAGGGGATAAGTGATCGATGAAACAGCATTCACTGTAGAGGCCTATTCTCATGTTCGAGGTTTAATGGAATATTATCAGCACTGAGAAAGGATTAAAACTAATTTTAATACTTCCAATATTTCACTCTGTCACAGAGACATCTTCAGGGATTACAGAAAACGTTTTGTAACAACACATACACAAATACAATACACTAGTGGGTGAAACTAAAGTCCTATCTAGGTAGTGTGCCCTCTATGAGCATTTGCAGGTGGCCTAGGATGTAAAGAGGGATCTCTGATAATTAATGTTTCCCAAATTTTGGGAAGTTTAATGCAACCATATTTGTTTAAATTAGGTTGATTCTTGAGTGCAGATGCAGATTCAAAGCATAGTCTTTCTTTTTTGAATTTACTATGGTGGAGCATGGTGGTTTTTTTCAAGGAGATCATGTGGGTTGTATCTAAAACATGGTCTGAAAGGCCAGATTGACCATAATCATGATTGCAGATGTATGACTTGTGTTCTTCTAATCGGATGGATGCTGATCTGCCTGTCTGTCCGAAGTAAGCCAATTTACAGGAACAAGGTACTCTATATACTCCAGGCACTGTAAGAGGAGGGAGCTGGTCTTTGGTGGAATGGATAAGGGTAGCTAGTTTGCGGTGGGGCTTAAAAGCTGAATGGAGGTTGTACTTTTTTAATAATCTGGCTATTTTTTCTGACATACCACGGATGTAAGATATGGTGATGGCATTTCATTTCTGAAGTCCTTCTGAAGAGATGATCAAGGAATGGGAAAAGACTAGATTATTTTTTTAATTCTGTAGTCATACTTGTTAGTAGTATGATTAGTGCCCACAATCTTTGTTCCAGTTTCACTGGAACAAAGATTGTGGGCACTATTGGTCAGAGTTTTAATAATGCCATATTGCTGAGAAGGGTGGTGGTGGGAAGAGTTTGTGAATATATCTGCCTGTATGAGTAGGTTTTCTATATACAGAGAAAGAAAGGTTACCATTAGGAAGGCGTGTTAGTAAGGTGTCTAGGAAGGGTAAACTATTGTTATTTTCCTTTTCCATTGTAAACTGGATTCTTGGATGTAGACTATTGAGGTGACTGAGGAAGGAATATAATGTGTCTGGGCCATGAGGCCAAATAGAGAACACATCATCTACATATCTTAGGCCAGATAGAAGGTTTTAGAGGGGAAGAGTTTTTGGCTCATTTTTCAAAATTTTCCATATAAAAATTGGCAAGAGGGGGAAACCCATGGCAGTTCCCTCTATCTGTTTGTAGATTTTGTTCTTCCAAGAAAAATAACCATAGTTGATGGCAAAGGAAAAGAGCTCTAAGATATCAGAAGGAAGAAAAACGTTTCTTAAGAGTGTTAAGGTGTCAATTAGGGGAATATTGGTAAACAATGAGATGATGTTAAAGCTGACCAATATATCTGTATTATTTAAAGTAAGATTTTCAATTAAGTTTATTACATAAGATGTGGTAAGACCAGTGAGGGGGTCAAAGAATTAGCTAGCTGCTTTGATAATTTGTAGAAAGACGTAGCTAACATTCTCTTCCGGTCTTCACCTCCAAAGTTAATTTATCTTCTAGACAACTCTCTGCCCTCAGAAAATTGCAGAAAGAAAGAAGCATTATCATCACCAGAGCTGATAAGGGCAATGCCACAGTTGTTCTCAACGCCTCAGAATATAATCGTAAAATGGATATTATTCTCCGTGATCACGCTACCAGCATACCACATGAACACGATTCCACAAAAGCTCAAGTTAAAAAATTAAAAACCTACTTAAAAAAGTTTCTTCCTGGCCTCCTGACATTACAAAAAACGCAAACCATTCTGTTCTCGTCCTCCCCCGTATATGCGGTTTACCTAAAATCTACAAACCTAATTCTCCCCTAAGACCTATAGCAGATGCCACCAATGCACCTTGCTACAAATTAATCAACCTCCTTCCAGGAGGGTGACTACCATGAGCCTCCACCATGAATGGTTTTGTGCTTTTCTTTTGCATTCTTCATAGGACAAAAAGGTCCAGTCCTTGATATTTCTCATCTTGGTCTTCCTCTTCTTCTTTTTCCTTGTATCATTCCTTCTAGAAACGTTTTTTTTGTAGGGATTCATGCCTTAGTATGTGACCAAGGTAGGTGGTTTTCCCTTTTTAATGGTTTCAAGATGGAGACCTACAAGTTACTAAGGGGCTGTTATAGAATCAACGAGGTTTTACAGAAAACGATGGGAGATCAGGGAAGAACCAGAGGTTATCCCTGGAGGTTGTATAAGGAGGGTGTGAGCAGGGAGTAAGAAGCAGGTTTTTTGCATGTAGAGTTGTGAATGATTGGAATAAATTTTCTGAGAGGGTGATGTCTGCAGAGAATTTAAGGTGCAGTATGTGTTTAAGGTGTGGTATGATGAGCTGTACACATGACAAAATGACCTCCTAGATGAGCCTTTAACTCCATGGGATCTTAGGATAATAATAATAATAATAATAATAAAATCATCGGATAACGGCATGCCTCCTAAATCTCATGAATGGGAAACTACTGAATCTTTTTTGTATCTTGTTGCAAGCCAATTCATAACAGTTCTCTGAGTGGAAAAAGTACAGTTTGTAATAGTTCTCTTGTTAGAAAATTTAAAGAAGTCATATGTTCTCAACTGAATAATATTTAAAAACTAACAAATGGTAACAAATTGCCTCTCCAGTAATAAAAAAAAAAAAAAAAAAATGAGAGTATACACTACCCTATCTTACAGGAAGCATGAGTGGAGAAAATGAAATTTCATTATATAATGAGTTTTCATTGCATAAATCTCTTTGAGGCTAAAGAAGATCCACTTACATAGAAACAGTTGTGCAAAGTTTTTCTACTTATTTATAATGCATTTTAATATAACTGACAAGAAATTATATTCTTGTTTTAATCCTATATCAAAGAATTAGCATAAGCATAAAGTAACTTCAAGACTAGTCTACTTGCATGAACTCTCACTCAACATGTGGAATTTTCAGTAAAGAAAGGGTTTATGTGGAAAACTACAAAAGCTGCCATTTATGACTAAACTAACTTAGTAGGCAACTTGGAGCAGTGTCATGGCATAAGAAGTTACATGGAATGAATGGCATTACTGCCTGGGAAGCAGGGATTGTTTGAGTGAGGCAGTATCATACTGTATGCCCAGCAGCAGGAAGATAAACAGAGCAGAGATTAAGTGGATAAGTAGCAATCATTCTTTCTATATATAGAAAGAATGATTGTGGAAATGGTGCAGATGGTGGGAAAGTGAAAGAAGCAGAAGAATGTTTAGTTATTAAGTGATCACAAGGGTATATAATCCAAGTGGTGATTTTATATGATTAACGTGAGAAGTGAGGTAAATGAACTCAGTATACTGAAAAATATCAATGTGAATACCCAAGTAGGCCTGGATGGTATGTTGGTTCATGTGCTATAAGAACGTTCAAGTGAAATGGCAATACCTTCGAAATTGTTTAATCTAAATCTCAGCTCTGACAAAGTTTCAAGGGAATGGAAAGAGAGTAAGACAGTTCCATTACATAAAGGTGGCTCCAAGACAGAAGTAGCTAATTACAAACCAGTGAATTTCTAGAGTGGTAGTCAAAGTGCAAAGTTGGTTAAAAGTAAAATGCAGGAATAGGTGAATATAGGTGAATATATGGAGCTCTATGGTGGAGTGGAATCAATGCGAATGAGGGTGACTAGCAGAGTGCCCAGGCTCTGTACTAGGATCATCACTGTTTAATTTGTATATTAATGATATAGCAGAAGATATTAATGTTGTTTGATGATTCAAAACTGGGAAGGACAATAGTTGATAAAAGTGATACAGATATCTTAAATTTAATGTAAAATGTAAGGTAATTAATGCACTTTGGGATGAAGGGGAAAGGTTACATATTTCACATCACACTGATGATACTAAACCCTCTGTATAAAAAGAAACCGAACTTTTCGAAAATAGAAGAAACTAGTGGCGCCACCTGTTGTATCTTGTTGTCGAAAGTGGCAACCTTCATTAGTGTTGTGTCAAATGTTTATGACATATGTTTCATTAGAAGCCGAGTTATAGTGCCAAGAGTGACAGTGTGTTTTGACAAACGGTTGGAAAATGAGTTTCAAACAGAGAGCTGCGATTGACTTTTGTGTTAAACTTGGTAAAAGTTTTACCGAAATGCATCAAATGCTTCAAAAAGCATACGGTAATGAATGCTTATCCCATACTCAAGTTTACAAGTGGTTTAAGCAATTTCAAAGTGGTCGTGAGATGCTTGAGGAAGATGAAAAGCAGCGACGTCCAAAAACTGGACTCAGCGAAGTTAACATCCAAAAAGTGCGTGATTTCATCAGAGAAAACCCGAAATCGTCCATGAGATTGACTGAAAATGAATTGGGGATTCCAAAATTAACTGTGCACAACATTTTGACCAAGAGTTTGGGCCTTCGTAAATTGAATTTGCTATTTGTTCCCCACAAGTTGGCCGAACGACCAAAAATGTATCGAATTGAACACTGCAAGGACCTCGTTAAAACCACTCATAAGGATTCAAACTTCCTTGAAATGATTGTTACTGGCGATGAAAGGTGTTTTGAGTATGAGCTCAAAACAAAGTGCTAGAGTGCTAAGTGGAGACCACCAGAAGAGGGGCATCTGAAAAAAAGTCGCTTGGAGAAGTCAGAAGTAAAGACAATGCTGGCTTGTTTCTACGATTCCAAGGGCATTATCCACAAAGAATTCCTTCCACCTGGCCAAACAGTCAATGGCGAGTTTTATCTCGAAGTTTTAAAGAGATTGATAGCGAGAATTCGTCATGTACGGCATGAATATCGTGATGCACGCAGCTGGTCACTTTTGCACGCTCATCGTTTGAACATTGTGAGACAGTTTTTGAGCAAAAACAAGTTTGTGTGTTGGATCACTCGCCATATTCACCTGATTTAGCACCGTGACTTCTTTCTCTTCCCCCGACTTAATTTGCTGATGAAAAGAAAGCGAATATGACACCAGTGAAAATGTTCAAGCGGCAGTAACCACGATCCTCAAACAGTATCCCAAAAACCAAAAAAAAAAAAAAAACTCTTTTAACGAATTAATTGACCGTGCCAAATGCTTTATCGAAGCTGAGGGAGAGTATATTGATTGAAATAAATGATTTGAATAATTATAATTGGCCTGTGTTTTATTTTCTATCAAAAGTTTCTTTTTGAACAGAGGCTGTATATTACAGGAAATTGATGAGGCTAGGGATCCTGGGATGATGGTGGATAGAGATTTGAAATTCAGAGGATATATTACAAGTGTTAGCAAAATAGGTCAGAAGATTACTTGGATGTTGAAGAGCACACTGACAATTAAAGAAAGAGAGGTCATTTTCCCTCTTTATAAGACTGTGATTAATCCACATGTTGACTATTGTGCAGGAATTTGCTCATATGTATTTCTAGTGCACCAGGAGATGCTGAGAGGATTCAGAGATGAATGACTAAACTCATGATAGGTCTGTGGAATGTGCTCTATGCAGATAAATTGAAGGTGTTTGGGTGGCAGAACTTAGCTGGACAGGTGGGAGAAGGGGATATGATAGAAACTTATAAGTTACTAAAGGGAGTCTATAAAACTGACACAAAAATAAGTTTTTCAATGCATGGGAAGTAGGAGGAAAACAAGGGATCACACTTGGAAGTGTGGCAGTAATGGTGTGCAGACTAGGTTCTTTACTTTGAGAGTGGTGAATGAGCGGAAGGGATTGGAAGATTTTCTACTTAGTAATACTATAAATTAAAGAAGAATTATTAAAAATAAGTATAGAAATACTGGGTTATAGTACATATCACAAACAGAAGGATACCAAGAAATTATATACTTGGTTTAATCCTTTATTCAAGTGTTAGCAAACAAGTCTGCACCTGAACTATTTTCAGGACTGGGGCAACTAATATAAAGAAACTAATGCTTTACATCACTTGCCTTAGTATCTCATAATGCAAAGCACATCTCAAGCATAAGCAAACTTAAACGTGTGGACAGACTTATGTGTTCGTCGAACATGTTGTTTATTATTTTAACGGTATCATAGAACACAGAAACTAAGTAAATAATTAATTTATTAACTTGATGCTGATATTTCGCTGGTATTACAACCAGCATCTTCAGAGCACAAAAACACTGTTTGTCACAATACGCGAGACTAAAACAACATGGTGTACTTAAACAAAATTGTAGCAGCAACACAAAGACTAAATTCCTGATTTTGGCACCCTCTATCTGGAAAAAAAAAAAAAAACCTATCATATATTACTAGAGTCCTAGAAAAGTGCTAGTTTTTTCTTAATATGACTGTCTCCCAGATCTTCGGCAAGTTAATACAACCATATTTGTTGAGATTTGGAGTGTGTTTTAGGGCTTCTGTCGCCTCTAAGAACAATCTCTCTGATTTATACGGGTTTCTGTGTAGTACATTTGTGTTTTTCCAGTTGATCCTGTGTGCAGGGGTATCCAGAGCATGGTCTGCTAGGCCCGACTTCCCATAATGATAATTCCGGACGTATCGTTTATGTTCGCTGATGCGGATATTCACAGTTCTTCCTGTTTGACCGTAGTAAGCTTGATTGCATGAGCAGGGTACTTGGTAGACTCCTGGATGTGATAAAGGAGGAATGCTGTCCTTGGGTGAGCAGATGACGGTGGCTAATTTGCTACATGGTCTGAATGTAGTGCGTAGTTTATGTTTATTGAGAATTCTTGAGATCGTTTCGGATGTGCCTTTAATGTAGGGGATGGTGACTGTTTTGTTGTAGTTCTGTGTGGTGGATGGCGGGAGGGGTTTCTTAGGAGTGTTTAGTATTTTGTTTATTTTATGTGGATTGTAGCTGTTGGCCAAGAAGGTGTGGCGTAAGTGAGTCAGTTCAGCTGTAAGAGCCTTGTCATTGGAACAGATTGCTCTCGCTCTATGGGTTAGCGTTTTTAATATGCCATATTGTTGAGAAGGATGATGGTGTGATTGTTTGTGTAAGTATCTGCCTGTATGTGTGGCTTTTCTAAAAACTGAAAATGATAAGGAACCACCTGGGAGACGTGTGATGAGTGTATCCAGGAAGGGCAGACAGTTGTTGGCTTCCAGTTCCATAGTAAAGTGGATTTTTGGATGTTGGTTATTTAAATGTGCTAAGAATGTTTTCAATGTCTCAGGACCATGTGGCCAAATAGCAAGCACATCATCAACATAGCGTAGCCAAAGTGTTGGTTTGAGAGTGGCTGTATTGATTGCTTGTTTTTCCAGGTGTTCTACGTAAAAGTTGGCTGGGGGGGAAAGGGGGGAGCCCATGGCTGTCCCATCAATTTGTTTGTATATTTTCCCTTTCCATGTGAAATATCCTGCATATATTGTGAATTTGAATAGTTCAAATATATCAGGGGGGAAGTGTGACTTCAGTAGATTGAGGGTTTCTATTAGTGGTACATTTGTGAATAGTGAAGTGATGTCAAAGCTTACTATTAAGTCTGAGCTTTGAGACATTGAAAACATTCTTAGCACATTTAAATAACCAACATCCAAAAATCCACTTTACTATGGAACTGGAAGCCAACAACTGTCTGCCCTTCCTGGATACACTCATCACACGTCTCCCAGATGGTTCCTTATCATTTTCAGTTTTTAGAAAACCCACACATACAGGCAGATACTTACACAAACAATCACACCATCATCCTTCTCAACAATATGGCATATTAAAAACGCTAACCCATAGAGCGAGAGCAATCTGTTCCAATGACAAGGCTCTTACAGCTGAACTGACTCACTTACGCCACACCTTCTTGGCCAACGGCTACAATCCACATAAAATAAACAAAATACTAAACACTCCTAAGAAATCCCTCCCGCCATCCACCACAGAGAACTACAACAAAACAGTCACCATCCCCTACATTAAAGGCACATCCGAAACGATCTCAAGAATTCTCAATAAACATAAACTACGCACTACATTCAGACCATGTAGCAAATTAGCCACCCTCATCCGCTCACCCAAGGACAGCATTCCTCCTTTATCACATCCAGGAGTCTACCAAGTACCCTGCTCATGCAATCAAGCTTACTACGGTCAAACAGGAAGAACTGTGAATATCCGCATCAGCGAACATAAACGATACGTCCGGAATTATCATTATGGGAAGTCGGGCCTAGCAGACCATGCTCTGGATACCTCTGCACACAGGATCAACTGGAAAAACACAAATGTACTACACAGAAACCCGTATAAATCAGAGAGATTGTTCTTAGAGGCGACAGAAGCCCTAAAACATACTCCAAATCTCAACAAATATGGCTGTATTAACTTGCCGAAGATCTGGGAGACAGTCATATTAAGAAAAAACTAGCACTTTTCTAGGACTCTAGTAATATATGATTTTTTTTTTTTTTTTTTTTTCAGATAGAGGGTGCCAAAATCAGGACTTTAGTCTTTGTGTTGCTGCTACAATTTTGTTTAAGTACACCATGTTGTTTTAGTCTCGCGTATTGTGACAGTGTTTTTGTGCTCTGAAGGTGCTGGTTATAATACCAGCGAAATATCAGCATCAAGTTAATAAATTAATTATTTACTTAGTTTCTGTGTTCTATGATACCGTTAAAATAATAAACAACACATAAGCAAACTTGTTTGCTTACACTTGGATAAATGGTTAAACCAAGTATAAAATTTCCTGGTATCTTTAATTTAGAGTGGAAGAGATTGCCAGAGGTGGTTGTGAGTAGCCCAACAGTGAATAAATTTAAGGAGATGCATGACAAGTATTGTGTTAATGGATAGTGTGGGTTTCCCATGATGAGTCTTTGGACTCCGTGGAGTATCCATATAAATAATAATAATAAAACAAAAAGAAACATATAAGCTACAGTTAGGAGTGGTAGACCAAGCAATTTCCACAATTATATTTGACAAGAAATATTTTTGTTTTAATTCTTTATCCAAACATATATCTGAGGCTGGAAAGCTGAGAAATGGGAAGACTAAAAATACAGATCTTAGGCCTGAGTGAAATAAGATGGCCAGGCTCAGGCTGCTGCTCCAATGATATGATCCTATATTCTGGAAGCAGTAATAATACTCACTGACGTGGGATAGGAATATTAATAAGTAATGAAGCATCCAAAAGTGCACTCGACTTTATTCCATTCTCTGATGGGTTAATGCTCCTACAACTCAAGAGCCAAGCAATCAACATCAATATTATACAAGTATATGTACCAAATGCAGAAATTTACCTTTTCTATTTCCAAAGAACTTCTCAAAATGACAAAGAAGCATGACATCATCATGGGAGACAATAACACATGGAGTCACAGTAGAACAGCTTGGATTTGGGATAAGATGATAGACGATAGCGATTAATACAATTTTGTCAAGAAGACCTAATAATTACAAATACAGGATCTTCCAAATAGAAGACTCTTGAGCTTTCAAATAGAAGACAATAGCCACAGTTTCTGACTATACTGTGGCTATTGTCTGTTCTGACAATAGCCACAGTATAGTCAGAAACCAAACTGATTGCATCTTAGTCAATCAAGATTTGAGAAGTAGTATAAGGAATGTAAAGACCCATCCTAGTGCTTACATTGGTTCAGACAATAATCCACTAGTAGCAGAACTCAAATTAAGACTAAAGAAAATCCAGAAAACTAAACAGATGAAAAAACAAAATAAAAAAATTTAAGAACACAATAGAAAAATTATTGAAACTCCAATGATGACGAACTAGAAGTGAATGAATTATGGAAGAAACTAAAAGAAGAATTATTAAAAATAAGTATAGAAATACTGGGTTATAGTAAATCTTACAAACAGAAGGATTGGATGACTTGAGTTGGATGACTGTTGAGAAGATCTCAGCAGTCATCCAACTCAAGGCCTTATGGACCAATGCAGACTGCATAAAAATAAAGATACTACAAAATATAAAGAGATACAGGTCAAGATAAAATCTAAAATAAACAAAGCAAAAGAAAATTGCATGAAAGAAAAATGTAACGAAATTGAGTTTCGACAAAAAATAAAAAAAACATGACTTCAAATCTTCATGAAAAAATAAAAGAATTCTTGGGATTGATGAAAAATTGACATCACATGCTACTTAGTACTAATGAAGAAGAGATAATCCTATCAACATCTAAAAATGAACAAGTTTGGAATGAATACATTAAGGCACTACTTTCTGATAATAGATAAGGCATAACAATTTCTAGGAATATAGTCACAGACTGTCTATCTTAAAGCTGAAGTAGTAAAGATGATCAAATTATCAAGAAATGGTACAGCATGTGGACCTGATGATCTACCAGTAGAAATTATTAATCTAATCAATGAGAGTAATACTAATAAAACTGTAAAATTATTCAACAGAATTCATGATATTGGTAAACTACTCTCCAACTGGACGAACTCAATCTTCATTGCAGTGCCTAAAAAACCTAATACAAAAACTTGTGATGACTTTAGATTGATTATCTTAATGAGCCAGACTCCCAAAATATTCCCAAAAATATATTTATAACAGAATATACCAAAAATGTGATGATTTTATTAGTGTAACTCAGTTTGGTTTCAGAAATGGTCTAGTAACAAGAGAAGCCCTTTTCTGCTTACATCTCTTAACACAAAGATACAGAGAACAACAAACTGACCTTTGGAAGTTTATTTTGCACTTGGTTAGACTATAATAAATTTAGTTTAATCCTTTATCCAAGTGTAAGCAAACAAAGTTTGCACCTGAAAATATCTTTTCAGGACTGAGGTAAGGTGGTACAACACTTTGGCAACTCGCAGCAAAGGTGGACCAAGCACTCATCACTCATTGTCTCAGTATCTTCCATAATGCAAAGCACATCTCCTTGTGGACATGTATAATGCTATGCATTAAGGTAAAGCCACTACCCAGACCAGTTTCGACCTTTATTAAGGTCTCTTCAGTGGGAGGCAGACCCAGAATACCAGGGCAAAAGCAATAGGAGAGGTCATATTTACCTATAAGAGTTGCCAACAGGTGTACCACCTTATTATTAAATTATTCTGGATTAAGAGAAAGATGTTGGAAGTTTATTTTGCACTTGGTTAGACTATAATAAATTTAGTTTAATCCTTTATCCAAGTGTAAGCAAACAAAGTTTGCGCCTGAAAATATCTTCAGGACTGAGGTTTATTTATTTATTCATAGGGAGTCTCCTCCCTTTTCTCTCCCGTTCCTATTGGGGCGAGTTGCAAGTTGACCCCCCCCCTCATGGGGGTTAAGTATTTATGGCTGTAGATCTGTGTGTGTTCACGGGGCTGGTTTGCCTGCTTGCAGGATGAAAAACCCCAGATAAACTGGGGAAAAAAAGCCTTGCTGTCCATGCCCAAGACTGGCTAACTTGGCTATGGCTGAGGAAGATCCTTAAGCTCCTCATGTCGGCGACAGGAATCGAACCCAGGACACTCCTGAGGTAAGATGGTACAACACTCGCAGCACCTTACCTCAGTCCTAAAGATATTTTCAGGTGCAAACTTTGTTTGCTTACACTTGGATAAAGGATTACACTAAATTTATTATAAACTGACCTTTCTATGTTTTATTGATTTTGAAAAGGGTTTTGATAAGGTCCAGCATAATAAAGGTAGTCACTGAACTCTGTTAGAAAACAGCACTTAAAGAAGAAGAATCCAAACATGAGTAAACAAATGTTCATGTGTGAGGTATCTTCACAATTAGACTACTTGTATACTTGACTTCATATTAAATTGCCTCAGTATTCCATAATGCATAGAGGACATGTGCACAACACATGGATAAAGGATGAAACCAAGAATATAATTTCTTAGCATCTTTAATTTATATCTTAACTTTCAACACACACAAATCTTTGGACATGTATTCTGGCATGCATTTATTGGATATGAACCTTTATTGAAGTCTCATTAGTGGATGCAATAATTATGCCCACTGATAATTACAACAATTATAAACATAGTTCCACTCTTCACTTTTTACAGCTCCCTAGGTTTATCTGATGTTTTCTGTTTATCACATCATTTTTAGTATACCTGAGACACTGTTGTAAGTAGATATCATAGTAGGGCAACAGTTTCTGAGATACTCTTATGAGTTCATATTTATGGCATAAAAGTCTAGACAGTTTTTTAGGCAAACCTTTGACATACATAATAGAGAGACTAGAAATTTTTTTGTTCAGAAGTAGGATGAAGGTCATAGTTATTTTTGTGATAATATTGGAGTTGCAACCATTAGAGATGAAAGTAGTCCTAATAAAATACATTTATTTCTTTAGAAGAAAATATGTGGAGCATAAAAAGTAAGCACAATGTTCTTAGATTTTCATAGTGCCTGACTTCAGGGATGATGAGAAGATTGTCTTCCTATTATTTTCCATTTCAAGAGCAAATTTCATTCAAACAGAATTAATTTTATAAAGAAAGACATCAAGCTCAGATAAAGAACTCCAAACTGCAAAAATGTCATCAACATATCAATTTGATCACACTATAAATGGAGGATATTTTTTATACCAATATAAACCATACAAATTCAGATACCTGTAATGAGTTCACTTATTTCTCTTACTTTAGCCAACTAGTATATATGGAATATTTAGAACAATATAAATTTAGAATAAACAAAACAGACTATTTACTACTAGCAGGAGATTTAGATGCCAGAATAAGAAACAAAAAATACAAAACAAACATAGGTAAATTTGGCAAAGATGTAGTCAAAACAGTCAAGACAGCGAGATTTTGTCAATAATATGAGAATAATGAATTCAGTGTTTAAACACAAGGAAATACATAAATATACTTGGTCAGCCAGAGGATGCAAATCAGTAATTGACTACAATATTGCAAATTTTAAATTAGCAGAGTTAATTTTAGACGTAAGAGTATATCGAGGCTTTAAATTAAACTCTGATCACTATTTGGTATCAGCAAAAATTCAGTTTAAACCAAAGTGGTTAAAAATACATAAAACTGAAAATACTTATCAACCTATTTACAAATTTCTTCATTACAGGAGCCCCAGGTTAGACAACAATATCAAAAATGCACAAAATTAAAAACAGAAACCACATATGAATCAAGTGACACAGAAGAGGAATGGAAAAATTTGAAACAAATTCTCATAAGAGCAGCAACAGAAAGTTTAGGAATAAAGTGCAAACGGATTAGAAAAAGAGGACTACAAGACTGGAACAAAGAAATAGAAAATATAATAAAAACAAAAAAGGACAGTTACCAAAAATGGCTAAATTCCAAAACAATAGAAGCAGAAATAGAGTATAAAAGAAATAAAAGTATAAAAGAATAAAAGAATTTCACCTGTAAAATGAGAAGTAAGGAAAAAACATAGAGAAAGATGGAACAATTTCGTAACAGAACTAGAAAAGGATGTATGTAAGCCACAACCCAAAACCTATGAAGTAATACATGAATAAAGAAATAAAAGAAAAGATAAAACAAACAAAAGATTTAGAAAGGGTAAAAATACAAACAAAAGATTTAGAAAGGGTAAAAATACAAACAAAAGATTTAGAAAAATGGGTGACCTATTTCCAAAATCTCTGGACAGATGAGAACAATGAAATAAAATTTTATAAAACAGAGAATGATCTAACAGAAAATATCACACTGTTAGAACTGAAAAATACAATGAAGTTGAAAAATAGAAAAAACCTTGAGAAGACAATATAAATATAGAACTATACAAAAATGCAAGTGAAAAATTTAATGAAAGACTTCTGAAATTTTTTAATATGATTTGGATGTTTAGAAAAAGTCCTAACTCTTGGAAAAAAGCAATGGTTATCCCAGAAGACTACAACAAAACTATCACCATCCCATCCATTAAAGGCACATCTGAAAAGATATCTAAGGTGCTTAACAAACACCAACTACGCACTGTATTTAAACCTTATGTGAAATTGGCAACTCTCATCAGTTCACCTATGGACAGATTCTCTCCTTTATCGCATCCAGGAGTTTATGAAGTACCCTGTTCATGTCATCGAGCCTACTATGGGCAGACAGGAAGAACTGTGGACAGCCTTGGTGAACACATAAAATATATCCGGCACTTTTGCTATGGTAAGTCGGGTCTGGCAGACCATGTTATGGATACCCCTGCACATAGGATCAATTGGAAGAAAACAAAAGTACTGCACAGAAGCTTTTACAAGTCAGAGAGGTTGTTCCTGGAATCAACAGAAGCCCTGAAACATACTCCAAACTTCAACAAGTATGTCTGTATAAATCTACCAAAGATTTGGGAGACAGTCATCCTAAGACCAAATTAATTTTTTTTTTTTTTTACTTAGATGGCGCCTAAATAGGACTTTAGTCTTTATGTTGTATGCTACAATTACTCATACTAGTCCCACTGTCACACAGGATTGTGGTTGTCTCGCTACTATAACAAACTTTGTTTGTATGCTCTGAAGATGCTGGATATAATACCAGCGAAATATTAGCGTTAAAGTTAATAAATAGTTATTTTCTTATCAATCTGTTTTCGCATCTATACCGTGAAAATCCAATCAATATGTGTGACAAACACATAAGCCTTTCCACACAATATAGGGGAATTAGTCTGCTAAATATAGGACATAAAATATATGCAGGAATATTAAAAGAGAAACTAAACAGTATTGTAGAGGACAAACTACTAGAAGAACAAAATGGATTCAGAAAGGGCCGATCCTGCATAGATCCAATTTTTACTCTAAAATGATTAACAGAAAAGAGAAGAGAATTTCAAAAAGAAACATACATGGCCTTTATTGATTATGAAAAAGCCTTTGACAAAATTAGTAGACAAAAACTGTTTAAAATATTAACCAATTCAAATATACCAAACCAACTTTTACAATCTATTTAAGAAATATATACAGGAAATAAAATAGCAGTTAAACTAGAATGGCCTGGTTGGCCGAGTAGTTAGTGTATCTGCTCTCCAGCCAAAAAGGCTGCAGGTTCAAATCCCACCATGGACATGGATGTTTGTGATTGTCTGTGAAAATACTAGTGGTGGTGGTCGGCGGTAGATGGCGTTGATGTAGATGGCCTCCCTCGATGAGTCCTTGCACTCCCTGGAGGTGTTACATAATAATAATAATGTCAGAATGGAAAGATATATCAAGAGGAGAATGATAAGGATGTACCTTCTCGCCTGTGCTTTTCAATATACATATATATATATATATATAAAATTATAACAATCTAGAAAACTGTATAACCAATTTGATATAAAAATAATCCCACAAATGAAGATGGATATGCTACTATTTGCAGATGATCAAATAGTGTTAGCTACATCAGAATATGATTTACAAAGATCATTAAAATCATTAAATGATATCTTAAAACAATATAATGTGACAATATCTAAAGAAAAAACAAAAATAATGCATTCAAAGGGGAAAACCTAATAAGAAGGAAAATAGTAATAGATAATAAAATATTGAACAAGTAAATACTTTCAAATACTTGAGAAGTGATTTATCATAAGAAGAAGAAAAAGACACACTAAAATATCAAACTTTGTCAAAGTAAATGGCATGATAAATAATATATTTAAGCCATCCCCAATCTCCAATCCAGTCTCCAATCCAATGCACTAATCTAATATCCAACCCCATCTGCTCTAGTTTGACTGTCAACTTATCATGAGGTACTCTATCAAAAGCTTTTGCAAAATCCAAGTATATTACTGTGTACCCTTCTCCTCTGTCCAAGGAAGCAGTCATTTTATTGTAATAAGTAAGTAGATTACTAAAACACGACCTCCCTTTAGCAAATCCATGCTGTCCATCAAAGATTATACCATTGTTGTCAACCCAACTCTGGATCCTAGTTCTCACAAGCTTCTCCAACAACTTAGCCACAACACCTGACACACAGATAGACCTATAGTTTGATGCTTGAGTTCGATCACCTCCTTTATGAAGTGGCACAATCTTGCCCTCCTTCCACTCTTTAGGGACTTAACCAAGTTCAAGACTCGTATTAAAAAATATGTCAAGGCAGGTGTCAACTCTCTGGCACATTCCTTCAGAATACGCGGTGATATATTATCAAGTCCCACAGCGTTATTTACATCTAGTTTACTCAACTCCCCAAACACCTCTTGCACACTTACAGTCAGTCTCTCCTCCCCATCATCAACTGCTCTTAATCTCTCCATGAAGTCACATTCACAAGATTGAAAGATCTTTATGAACTGCTCATTAAGTATCTCCACCCCACATTCTGCAACAGCTGTCTTTATACCATTTCCTCCAATCAATGTCATCCTTCCATAATCATTCTTTCTTTTGCTGGCTACATATCGAAAGAACTCCCTAGGATTCTTTTTAGCTTCATTAGCTAACTGCTGTTCATACCTCTCTTTAGCTACTCTCACCAACCAAGTCACCCTCCCTGCCTGGTCTTTGTAGACCTCATGAAATTGGTCTACAAAGTATCATTATTCCACTGACAGAGAAGTGGAAGAAAATATCATTCTTCCACTTCTCTTATGCTGCCTCCACAATGCCCTTTTTCTCTGAATTGCATGCTTAATCTCTTTATTCATCCATCTCACACCTACCTTATTTAACCTTCTCACCCAGTGGTATACATTTAGACATTGCATCCACTAAATATTTTTTGAAAATCCCCCAAGCTGCATTGATCTCTTTTCCAGATAACTCCTCATTCCATGCTACACCTGCAAGCTGTCTCCTGAGCTCTTCATAATCACCCCCCTTATAGTTCCACATATACCCTTTTTTCACAGGGGTCCTTGCACTGCTGGCAACCACCCAAGTAATCACCTCATGGTCACTTTCACCAATTGGTGGATGATTTGATACCTCATTGATAATTACATCCTCCGATGAGATGACCAAATCCAAGACCCTTAATCTTCTTGTGACCTTTGTTACATACTGTCTGAGGTAGTTATCCCTCAAAAACTCAAGAAACTCATTTTCTTTACTTCCAGTTGCTATCTCTTCATTCCAGTCTATATTGCCATAATTAAAATCACCCATAATGATCACTCTTTTCTTATTTGCTTGGCTTATTTGACTATACATTTCACTATCACCACCATCCACATTACCAGGTCTATAACAACATCCCACCAAGTATTTGATTCTATTCACCTCTATCTCACACCATACTGCCTCAAAACCACTGGCCCCATTTCCCTCTTGCATCTCTACCTTGTATGGACATAACTCTTTCTCTATCATCAATAGCACTCCCCCTCCCTTTTTACCCCTTCTATCCTCACGAAACACATCATACCTTTCCATCTCTATTTCTGTCAGGATGTCATCCTCATCTAACCATGTCTCACTTATTCCGACAATCTCTGGGTGCACAGACGCAATCAGTGCAACCATTTCATCCGCCTTGTTTCTTATACTTCTAGCATTGGTATACAAACACAACAACTCATTTCTGGATCTACAGCTAGTTCCACTGATACCACTCACTCGATGTGATCTCTCCATGCTGGAATGGGGCCATTTCCCTTTCTGCTCTTCATTTTAGAACCCTTTGCAATTCCATCTGTTTCCTTTTGATCTCTGATCATCCCATTACTTTCCTGCCTACACATGCTCTCACCTTTTCTTGGAGCATCCACCTTTCTCACGCTGTGTATCCCAGTCCACCCTGAGCCTCCCCGTTTCCCTGCTCCTCTTGCACACCCATTCTCTCATTTTCTATACTCATACCACTCACTTCCCCATTCATTTCCACTCCTTCAATCTCTCCTGTCTTACTCTCCTGCTCTTCCACATCACTCCCCTCTCGATCTGATTCATTCTCTCTATTCACTTCTCCACTTTCCAGCAGCAGTCTCTCCAAGCGACTCACACCATAACCACTCAAATGCAGTCCATCGCTCCCATACAGCTCACTTCGTCCCTCAAACTCATTCCACACATTAACAAACTGTACTCCCATCTCCTCACACATTTCAGACAGAATATCATTCATAATCCTTGCTCTCCGCCTCATATCACCACAATCATACCTAGGCAACACACTGACCACCCTTCCTGTCACACTATTCTCCTTTATCTTTCCAAGCAGTCTCCTGACATTCATTTTGACATGCTCTTTGTTCTCTCCCAAATCATTTGTACCAATTAATACAATTAACTCTTTTGCTCGTTCCCGCCTCATATTCAATGCCTCAATCACTCTACTCATTTTACCGCTTGGAAAACATACCTTGTGCATTTTATCCTCTAGCACACCTTTAATAATGAAGTCGCCATACAACGCCACTCGCTCATCTTTTGTTAACTCTTTCATGCCATCATGATTTATTTTAATAGTTTTGACCTGAATTCTCTTAATTTCATTCCGCATCCATTTCATTTCTTGCTTCATCCAATCCAATTCACCTTCCGAACCTCGTGACACATTCACTCTATCATTAAATCTTTCTAACTTTCTAACTCTCGACCCCCTCTTCTCACTTTCCCTCTCATTCATCCTTCTTTGTTTCCATACTTTCGGTCCAACATACGTCCAACTTTCACTATCATTCTTCTCACTTTCACTCTCACATATCTTTCTTTGTTTCCGTACTTTCGGACTAACATGCGTCCAACTTTCGCTATCATTCTTCTCACTTTTACTGTCATTCATTTTTCTTTGGTTCAGTACTTTCGTTCCAACATGCGTCCAACTTTCGCCATCAGTCATTCTTTTTTCGCTATCATTCATTCTTTCGATTTTTTTTACTTGCGATTTCTGCATTACGCCATTTCTACTTTCATTTGTTCTCTCAATTTCGTTTCTTTCCACCTCACTTTCGTCCCTTTTAACATCCGTTACGGTTGTCAAATCGCTCTTTTTCTTTTTTCCTGATTTTTTAAATATTTTTTGCCTGTCTTCTCACCATCCTTCTCTTTCAAACGTGCACTCGCGACACAATCGGTACTAGCACTTTCTGTCATCAACTTCATATTCGCATTCATCAATTCCTCGTTCAGGTCACATTTCGCACACACCCTTCTTCCATCCGCACTAAACATCCACAAATCATTTATGTAATCGAAGGAATACATATAACAGACCTCACACTTAACGAACCGACTGAAATCCAAATTAAAATCATGGAATGACAATGCCGCCGCCATTTTTTTTTTCTCTGCAGGTTACTAGGTCTAATAGTAACGTTTTCGTATTTAGTTTAAGCAAAAAAAAAACCCCACACTAATAATATCAGTAGCGTACAACGTTTACAGCCGCTCTTACTTAAACATTTACGCATATATACTTAATTATTCCTAGTAAAACTTATCTGAATCAGGAGCTCTTCAAAACACGTCCGTAGCGCTTGACCCACTAGCGCCCTCTCCTAGTGACCAATATCCAGTTCCATGATTCTGACAAATCAATTTTCCAGTCATGCAGTTTCTACCAGATGGCACAGGATTCAATGGAAAAAGACTGAAGTGTTATATCCCTCCCCTCCAGAAATATTGTATAATTACATAAAGAAAGCTGTAAAGCCCATATTCATTAACTGAAGTTAAACAGAAATTACTAATAATGGTCTTGAAGAAAAGTGAAAATTCTTTCCATTAAATAATTTATTACCAACATAACTAAATCTGTTTCTTCATTCTTTATAGTTATGAGTTATACAAGTGGTAAACTAACAGCAATAATGTGAATGTGTAATCAAAGGGTTTGATTATTGAAGAGAAAAATGAGGGGCGGGGGGAACTGTTAAATTTTAGGCTTCTCTGAACTTGGGATAAGTCGATTTGCACACAATTATCTGAAAAATGCCCTTTATCTATCTCCACAAAGCACAGATTGGTAAGCAGAAATTTGATATATTCTGTATACAGTCTAGAATTTTCAGAATTCAGTATCTTATCTACCTTTAGGTTAAGTATTAAAGCCTTTTTTTTTGTCTTTTTTTTTTTTGTAATAATCCTATAGGTATGCTTTAATGGTTACTCATATTTTTGCTTAATGGAAGAAATAAACATCAAAGGATAATTATTAAGTGTAATTGTTGTAATTAAAATATGCAAATCCTGTAAGCTTTTTATTCCCTAAAAAACACAGAACTCTTTTAGCACTATGCCAGTGTTTATCATCAGGGCATATTCATAACATAAAGATAAGAATACACATGTGCATGCAGGCACACAAAAAAGGAAATAATGTACAATCTTGAAGTCCTAACTGACAGCTTCTATGCACATAAGATCTTAATTGTTTGGATGACAGTCCTCAAATTTAAATCTGCAGCTCTATAATAATAATAATAAAAAAAAAATGGTGTGAAATCAATAGCATGATCTTCAATCCCTGACTAGTTGTAATGTAAACAAGGAATGTGTTTTTCAGGTTCATTCAGGTGAATATTGATACTTCATTGAAAAAAAAAAAAATAAATAAATAAAATTTGCAGAAGATCCCTAGAGTTGGAATGATTGACAAAATGAAGATCTTTTGGTGAGTGAATGTGGGAGCTGAAGTATACATACACTCCCACCCCCCTGCACAACCTAAATAATCAAACTCTCCTTACTACATCCATAAGTGACATTTTATGCACAGATTATATGAGTATGCATAGAGTACATTGCAGGATTTAATACTGAATCTACTGTTTGTCTTAAGATCAAGTATTACAGCTTAATTTTTTTTTAATGCCCAGAATTTAATTTTAAATGCTTTTATTTTATATATAATTATACAGGGTTATTTTCAAAATAAAGGACCAAATTGCACTTTCATGAATTCTTTATTTCTAGCAACATAAACATGAGTCATACACAGTGGTGAGCTACAAGGGGCTTGCACGAGCCCATTGTTAAATTTTTCTCAAATTTGCGAGTCCCTTGTTCATCTTCTTTAATAATCTTGTAGAACTAAAAAATATTACCGTGGAATGTATACATGCTACTATAATTGCTACTTAAAATTCATATGGATTTTCTGATAACTATATAAAAAATCATTTCATTGCATTTTGTTCTGATGGAGCTAGTGTAACAAGGAAACAAATCAGGTATTGCAATCAAACTTCTACAAAAATTTCCCAACATTGGGATTTGGCAATGCGCTCATCATTTACACTTAGCATTAGATGAT
The DNA here is from genome assembly GCF_054136105.1 of Typopeltis vanoorti. Classification (NCBI taxonomy): domain Eukaryota; kingdom Metazoa; phylum Arthropoda; class Arachnida; order Uropygi; family Thelyphonidae; genus Typopeltis; species Typopeltis vanoorti. The sequence continues at coordinate 7,556,093 of NC_143570.1, forward strand.
TTGATAAAAACATTAAAGAAATAAATTATTTTGAAATATTTATGGATAAATTATATGCTTTTTATCATCAATCACCAAAAAATCAACGAGAATTAAATATGATTGCAAAAGACCTTGGTATCGAAATTTGACAACTACTGATGGGAAGTGATTGGACTCTGCGAAATCAGATGGACTGGAAAAGGAGAATTCCGCCATGGACAGCACATAATCTTAACTTCAGGTGGGGAGGACAACAAACACCAAGAAGGAGGGAGTAGCACTTATATTAAAACCAAAGGCTCAAACTCTCTATTGTCTTACAATCCTATCTCACCTAGGATAATTAAAGCAAGATTTAAAACATCAATCGGATCACTAACTATTATTCAAGTATCCTCACCAACTTTGACATCATCAGAAGAAGACATTGAGGAGTTCTATATAGATTTGCAAAAAGCAGTACAGCAGACATCAAGTCAAGATCTCCTAATTGTAATGGGGGACTTAAATGCAAAAGTAGGCAAAGACTGGGATACCTGGCCAAGAGTAATCGGAAAGTTCGGGTATGGAGAAAGCAATGAACGTGGCAAAAGACTGCTAAACTTCTGCTCAAATATTAGAATAACAATAACCAACACTCTCTGTAAACATCCAAAACCCCAAACAAAATGGACATGGATATCACCAGACAGACAAACCAAGAATATGATAGACTATATTATTGTAAACCAAAGATGGAAATCAAGTATCCTAAACTGCAGATCCTTCTCTGCAGATTGTGGATCAGACCATAAGCTATTATTAGCAAACCTAAGAATAAAGTTAAAATCTGGAAGCACTTTTAGAGTCAAAAGGAGACTGAATGTAAAACAACTACAAGACAACAATATTCTAAGAAAATATCAACTAGAAATAGATAAAAACCTGAAGGAACTACCAAAACAGAATATAAACATTGAAGAACATTGGTGCAAATTAAAGGAAATAATATTAAATTTGGCAGAAAGACAATAGGTTACACAGAAAGAGAAAGTAAAAAGGATTTGATCTCGAATGAAGTAAAAAGGTTAAGTGATCAAAGGAAAAGCATGAAACTAAAACAGAATTATAACAGAAATGAATAAAATAGATTAATGAAAGAAATTAGAAAACTAGTTAAAAGAGACAAGAATAACTGGTTAGAAGAAAAATGCAAAATGGCAGAAAAGCTATCAAAAGAAAATAACCTTCATGGATTATACAAACAAATAGACCAAATTAGTAAGACACGGACAAAAAAAATTATAATGATAAAAACAAAGAGGGACAACTAATTGAAAGTAAAACAAAAAGAATGGCTAGATGGGAAGAACACTTCAAAGATTTATATAATAAAAACAGCTCCCACGATATTACGATTCCAGCCACTGAAATGGAAGAGGAAACAAATATCTTTACCAAAGAAATAATAGCATACAGCATAGAAAAACTCAAAACTAGGAAAGCACCTGGCATTGATCAAATACATGCAGAATTCTTAAAAGCAGGAAAGGAACAACTTTTGGAACCATTAAAAACATTATTTCAAAGGATCTACAAAAACGAAGCAGTGCCTACTTAATACAATAATTACAGAGGCATTAGCCTCTTCAGTATTCCAAGTAAGGTTTTACGAAAGTACTCCAAAAACAAATTAAGCCATGTATAGAACTGGCACTAGGAGAAGAACAAGCCAGTTTCAGACCAGGGCGAAGCACAATTGATCACCTATTCACCTTAAGACAGCTAATAGAAAAGACACTAGAGTACAGCCAAAGTTGCTACATAAATTTCATAGACTTTCGTCAGGCATTTGATTCAATCTAGAAGAGAACTATGGAAAACTATGGAAGAATTTGGAATTCCCAACAAAACCATAAGAATAATAAAGAATCTGTATGAGAAATCTGAAAGTACAGTACGAATGGAGGACATCTTAACCAACTGGTTCCACACAGAGAGCAGAGTAAGAGGATGCAATGTCACCAGACCTGTGACTCCAGAATCAAAATATATGGGAAAAATGTGACAAATTTAAAATTTACAGATGACATTGCATTACTTGCAAGCACAGAAGAAAATCTACAGCGAATTTCTGATAAAATAAAGGAGGAGTGTATAAAATCTGGATTAAATATAAATATAGACAAAACAAAAATTATGCAAATAGGAAAAAGAAGCACCAATCTGAAAATTGAAATTGATAGTAAGAATCTAGAACAGGTAGAAAACTTCACCTACCTTGGATGAGTTATTGAGTACAATGGTGAAATTATAAAAGATATAAACAGACGAATGAGTCAAGCATCCCAAACTTTTGGACGACTTAATAAAATATGGTAGTCAAGAGACATCAAACAAGTAACAAAAGTAAGAATCTATGAAACAATGGTCCTCCCAATACTCATCTATGGAAGTGAATGCTGTAATCTCAAAAAGGCTGAAGAGAAAAAATTATTAGTTACTGAAATGGGTTGGCTAAGAAGATTACTTGGAGTATCTCTGCTGGATCGACTAAGAAATGAAGACATAAGGAAACAACTAAAACAAGAAATAACAATAATAGACAAAATCCACGAAAGAAAACTGCAATGGTTTGGCCATGTGACCAGAATGGAAACAGAAAAACTACCATCTAAAGCCCTGAATACAATGATGGAAGGTAAAAGATCCAAAGGACGGCCCAGAATTAGATGGATAGACAAAATAAGAGGACCTGAAAACCAAATCACAACAAGCGACACCAAACTGGACAGAATTGTTCGGACTCTTCCAGGACAGACAGAAGTGGAAAGAGTTCATTTGGCTTCATCATCATTCACAGAGATGATGAAAGAGAGAAGAAGATGCAAGCATTTTGCATCGAACAATAAATATAAGAGCTTTTTAAACCGACTTCTCAATTTGGAATTTTTAAAAGATCTAGCATTAATGATTGATATCCTATCATTAATGCTAGATCTTTTAAAAATTATCAGGAATTATCATATCTGGCAGAAGCTCTACAAAGTTGCACTAAGTTAGGCCTTTTTTTTTTTTTTTTTTTTTTTTCTCGACAATGCGAGCCTTTTGTTAAAATTTCCATAGCTCACCACTGGTTATACATCATCTGATAGTGGAAATTGTCAGATATTCAGTCACTCTACGTACGCACCTCGTGTAACACAATACACATCAAAACGATAGCCTGCTGCAACATTTCAATGTCAAAGTTATTGCAATGTGGTGGGTGGCATGTAAACGGTATCTTTAATGAATCCCAAAAATAAAAATTGCAAGGGTCATGTCTGGGAACTTGGGTGACTACTTGCACAGCAAAAAATTCTGTCCTACATCGACCTATCCAGTGGTTAAGAAGAGTTGCATTAAGATAATTATGGATGTTACAGTGAAAGTGAGGCAGTGCCCCATCTTGAATGAAAATGAAATCAGCAGAGTCATCTTCGAGTTGAGGGAACACCAGATTTGAAACGTATCGAGGTATGACATCCCAATCACTGTTGCCTCAGCAAAGAAAAAAAGCCCATAAATTTTTCTGTGAGAAATGGCACAACACATTTACTTTTGGTGAGTTTCTTTCATGTTCAATGTTTGCATATGAATATTTTGCCCCCTCATATTCTCATGTTAGGACGATTCACTTCAACATTGAGTGAAGAGTTGATTTAGAAAAACACTGAACCCAGAGTGTAGTACCTACGTTAACAGTAAAATTGTAGCCTTTCATATGCAATCGTTTCCTGAGAACACACCGTACCATTGTTTGAGGAATTCCTAATTCATGGATTTTCTTGGGCTGCATATGAATCTTTTTCAAATGTTTTCAACATTAACTTCGAAACAAGTGGACAACTTGGACTTTTTCCTTTACAAATGCATCACTCTTCTCAAAATTTTTTGTACTATGAGTAAATCTGCTTATGACAAGGAGGTTCTTTCTTAAATTAAGTGCAGAATTTACGTTGAACCATAATTACGGAATTACACTTCTTCTCTTCTCCTGTGGAGCCATTTTTGTTAACTCTTTGAGCAAGCAACTGAAGGATCTTTCTGTTTCAAGCATTTATAGTGTACTCTAGTAGCAAGAGCCTACTACTAAAATGTGGGAAAAAGTACGCTTTCATAGTTTTCCTATCAGGTAATGTATAACATGTGTTTATATTATTGGAAATAAAAATTTCACAAACAAGTACAATCTGCTACTTCATTTTGAATGACCATGTATAATAACTTACTTTAATATATGAAAGCGCATGTTTATTCTTATCATGCTTTTAAAGATGCCTTGCCTTGTTGACAAGGTAAAATATTAGTTGAATAATGAAAGGAAATTTAGTACAGACAGATGCTGAGATAAGAAAATTTAAGATAAGTAAATCCATACTTACATAAGAAATTCCCAATGATCAAACATATAGCACTCATGTGCAAGTCAACGCTCAGTCCCACATGCTGCATCATTCCTGTTCCCAAGTGTCTCTTGCTGTGAACGCACCTATATACTGCTGTGCTTATTTTAATGTTTTTGGTGTTTTTTCTAAATATTATTCACAATGGCAAGTGGTAAACATGCCCTTGAATCAAAACATGAACCATTTGCAAATGTACTGCAATCAATTTAGAAATGAAATTATGGATAATGAATCTTTCTTTTAAGGTTACACGGTGATCAGCATTCATTTTTAGGACTTTAGGGACACAAAACACACGTGTTGAAATGATTATTTTGCTAATTATTAATAAAATACCACTTGACGTTTCGACCCCTGTACTGAGGTCATCATCAGAAGGATACATGCATATAGGGAACCAAGCTACATGCTCTTGCCCTCTATACTGGTAAATTAAATCTATGCCGCTAATTAATCTGTTTCTTAGCCTGACCTCTAGCGATAATTAAATAAAATAAGTTAAAAAAAAATAATAATAAATAAATATATGTATAAATAAAAAAAAAATGTATGGATAATGAAGAAATATGAAGGTTATGAAGCTTATCGGGTATAGTACATAAACTCGGCCTTGTGGTATCGATAGTAAAGGATTCCTCACCTATAAAATAACATGTTAAAGGAACAGCCAGCATGAAAACAACCATAAAAGTGAAAAAGCGCTAATGAAGATGGAAAAATTTCTTATGACTTCTGCATTGCATTATGTGTTTATTTTTTGCACATGTGTTTGACATGACAAAGGCTATTATGAAAAGTTGGGAGAAGGGGGAGGGGGAATCCAACTTATGTAAATCTCAACTTGAGCAAGGAACTGCAGAACAGTCTTATGTATGTCGAGGAGTGTCTGTAATTTATTATTCCTAGATTTTTTTTCTTTCAGTAAACAAAAACACAAATGATAGTCTCCAAATCAGGTTATGATTTAATGTTGATGCACCATGAATGTTGCGTCAGCCTGGTTGGCCGAGTGGTTAGGTATCCGCTCTCCAGCCAAAAGGCTGCGGGTTCGAATCCCACTGTGGGCATGGATGTTTATGGTTGTCTGTGAAAGTACTAGTGGTGGTAGTCACCGGTAGATGGCATTGGTGTTAGATGATGAAGGTTCATGGAGTAGACAGAAGTGGAAATGGATTCATCTTGCTTATGCTGGATGTGTACATACCTTTTGATGATTCTTTTTTCTAGTATGAACTTAATATGCATAATATATTTAATAAATTTATTCAGCATAATAAATTTAATTTTTAATGTGGTACATGTGTGATTCTTTTATGCATACTCCACAGGTCTCATTATACAAGACAGTCTGTTTCAAGCCACTTTAGATCTCTCAATAAGTAAGGATGTGGTCTCACACTATATAATGAAAAAAAATCAACATGCCACCTAAAGATATTTACAACAAGATTTGAATCCACAGCTTCTTAGTGGCAAAGTAAAGAGGCTATTCACTCAGAAAGCTAATCTGTCCACTCAGGGCCGCAACGTACGGTTGTGCAAATTGTGCCCAGCACAAGGGCGCTTTAAGATCAGTGGCGCCATTTCACCACAGGAAATTATTATTATTATTACGGGCAACTCCAAGGAGACGACAGACTCATCGAGGGAGGCCTTAACATCATGTCAAGCACAACTATTTGACATTCACACATTATCTATCATACCTCGCCTTGAACTTGCTCACCATCATAGCACCCACAACAGACTCTGGCAGCTTATTCCACTCATTCACCACTCTCCAAGTAAAAAACCTAGCTCTAACACCCCTGCAAACCACATTCTTGCCTAGCTTCCATGTATGGCCTCTAGTCCTCCCACGACCAGTCCTGTTATCAAAAATATCTTCTGGATTAATCTTACAGAAACCCTTCAGTAATTTCAATGTCTCAATCATATTACCCCTTTTCCGCCTATCGACCAAATTTTGCAACCCACAGATCTTCAACCTGTTCTCATAAGGTTCATTCCACAGACCTGCTATCATCTTGGTCACTCGTCTCTGGATCCTCTCCACATCCTCCCCATCAAGAAGAAACCCTGGCACCCATATCTGGGCACAGTAGTCTAGATGGGATCATATCAAGGCTCGATACAGAGGAACAATAATTTGTTTGTCTCTGCTTGTTCAAGTGTTTTTCAGAAGCCAAGTGATTTGATGAGCTGATTTAGCCACTTTTGCAATGTGCACCCTAAACTTCAATTCCCTATCCACCAACACCCCCAAATCCCTGGCCTCATCAATCTCCTGGAGCACGGTTCCACCAGTGTGATATACTGCTGCTAATCTTTTCACTCCAAAATGCATAACCTTACACTTTGCCATATTAAATTGACATCCATTTTCTTTAGCCCATCCTCCAAACTATCCAAATCATCCTGCAAAATTTTGACATCCTGTGCACTCACAATTGCTCTACCCAACTTTGCATCATCAGCAAACACGTGAACACTTCCTCTCAGATCCTTTCCTATATCACTGATGAACAAATTGAAAAGTAGTGGTCCAAGAACAGAATCATGCGGCACATCACTAGTCACAAGCCGTCTTTTGGACACAACTCCTGAATAAACCACTTTCTGGTATCTCTCCATCAACCACCCACCTATCCATCTCTCCAACCCTATATCCATCCCCATCTGCTCTAGTTTACTGATTAGATTTCCATGTGATATCCTGTCAAAGGCCTTGGCAAGGTCCAGTAGAATCACTGTAAACCCATTACCTTTATCCAGTTCAGCCATCACTTTGTTATAAAACGTGAGCAAGTTACTGAGGCATGATCTACCCTTCACAAAACCATGTTGTCCCCAATACAATATCCCATTTTCATCTATCCAATCCTGTATTTTTCCCTTGACTACTTTCTTCAAGAACTTGACAATGATTCCTGATATGCTAATTGGTCGGTAATTTACAACAGCAGTCTTGGAACCTCCTTTATGCAGTGGAACTATTTTCCCCTTCTTCCACCCCCTCGGAACTAACCCAGACCCGAGACTCAAATTAAACAAAATGGTGAAGGGTACTGACAATTCTTTAGCCGCTTCACGTACGACACGAGCTGGTATACCATCCAATCCCACAGATGTACTGACATTGAGGTTTTGCAATAGACTACTCACCTCCACTTCATTCACCACAATTCCCATATAATCTATTGGTTCATTCATTTCTGCAATGTCACCACCTGGATGATATATTCCTGCAAAGGGCTCACTCAGTAACTCAACTATATCAACTCATTCGGTTACCTCCCTACCATCGGCATTCTTAAAATCATTCTGCCATATACATTTTTTTTTACTAGCAACATATCGAAAAAACTGTTCAGGATTCTCTTTAGTCTGCATGGCCAATGTTCTTTCATAATCCTTTTTTGCTTTTCTTACCACACTCGTTACCCTTCTGGCCAGCATTTTATACCGTTCATGTGCCTGCCGGTCACCTTTCTCCTTAAATTCCCTCCATAATTGTTTATTTTTTTGCAGCTCAAGCTTAATGGTGCTATTCATCCATTTAACCTCTACTTTATTTATTATTCGGACTCTAGGTATACAGTCAGCCATTGCTTCATGCAAACACTTCTTAACCGCCTCCCATGCACTATCAACTTTTAGCCCTTGCAGTTGTACATGCCATGGCACTGAACCAATCAATCTCCTAAGTTTGTCATACTTACCAGCCCGATAATTCCACATGTACCCTGTCTTAATTGTAAATTCCACACCTTTAGTCACCTCTCAAGTCAAGACCCTATGATCACTCTCACCAATTGGTGGCAACATGGTCATATTCGTTACAGCCAAATTCTCAAATGCAATTACTAGGTCAAGCACTCTCTGACCCATAGTATTTTCCATTACATGCTGTCGCAGATAGCTATCCCTTAATAACCGCATAAAATCCAATTCCTTCTTCCCGTGTGTCCTCTCCTCCTTTCAATCAATGTTACCATAGTTGAAATCTCCCATAATAATTACCCTCCTTCCACTCATTTCTTCTATTTGCTTATGCATACTATCTCCACCATCTATTCCGTCACCTGGTCTATAGCACTACTCAACTGTATATTTTGTTCTGCTAGTTTCAATCTCGCACCAAATAGCTTCAAATATGCTCTTTTCTCTATCTTGCAGTTCCACTTCTATTCTTCTTGGCTGTAGCTCATCAGCTATCATCAATAACACATAGTTGAATAATTTTCATTTTTTTAAATTTTATTTTTTTATAAATTTACCTATTATTTTCTTCTTGACCCCTTAACCGATTATCCCATATATATACGGGTCACTGCTGAGGGACCATAGCTAAAAATTCCGTATATATGTGAGGTAGACTATCGGCGTTTTATCGGTAGTTCAGGCTGATGCGTAAATAAGAACTGTGAAATTTTCTGAAACTGTAAATTTTTTGGGGACAATACAGAAATTATATAATTATTTTTCAATATCTGTGAAGCATTGGGCTATATTAAAAAACATGTTCGTGTTTTAAATTTAAAACCACTTTCTGTTAATAGGTGGGAAAGTAGGTTAGAAGCAATAAAGCCACTTAAAAATAATATCAAGGAAATTTACCAGGCTCTTTTTGATATTACGGAAGATGAAACTAAAGATATCGATTCTAGTGTTCAGGCAACAACTTAATTTCAAAGATTTATTCATTTAAATATATTTGCTCTGTTCATATTTGGTACGAAATCTTAAGTCTCGTAAATGTTGCAAGCAAAATAATGCAGAATTCCACATTTGATATAGGAAAAATTACAGAAAATCTTGATTATGTTTTATCCTATGCAAGAATTAAATACTTGCCAAAGAGACCAATATTTTGAAAATATTATTAGAACTGCAAAAGAAGTATCAAACGATCTTAATATTGATCCTATTTTTCAAGACATTTGCAAAAGAAAACAAAAATGTTTGGTTACAAAGCATCAGATGAGACAATGCATGCTCCTACACAAAATTTTAAAATAATTTTTTTCTTCGCGATTTTAGACAAGACAATAACTTCATTCACGGAAAGATTCATACTCTTAAAACAACATAGCAAGGACATTAAAGTTATAAGAGAACATCAGCTAATTAAAAGATTGGAGCGATGAAGATTTAATGAAACATTGTAAAGATTTGCACTTAAAACTGAACGACAATCAAGATTCTGACAATTGCGATATTGATGGTATGACTTTATTTGAGGAATGAAAAACTTTGCAATGGTTTATTAAAAAAGAGTCAGCTCCTCGGGATGTTTTAAATTATATATATGAAAATAAATTAACCGACACGTTTCCAAATACTGCGATTGTAATGCGTATTTATTTAACCTTACCAATATCCACAGCATCAGGGGAAAGAAGTTTTTCAAAACTGAAACTAATAAAACATTATTTGCAGTCGACAATGTCCGGAGAGCATCTAATGGATTTATCAATTGAAAATAATATTATGGATTCATTAGACATTAAGGATATCATTAAAAATTTTGTGGCGGCTAAAGCAAGACGGATAAATATGTAAAATGTAATAGGGGCGCTGAAAAGGTTTTGCACAAGGGCGTCTCCTACCCACGGAATGGCACTGTGTACACTTATTGTCAAGTTAAATTATAGCATTTTTGCACACTTCTATTTTATATATAATTATATAATAACTTACCTTAACAGGATCTTTTTGATACATTCTATCTTGAAACCTTATAAGTTCCTTTAGTAACTGAGTAACTAAACAATCCATCTCTTCACTCAAAAGATGACTGCAATATCTACAGAAAACAAATATGTTCATGATGCAGAAAAAAGCTATTTTCAAAGTTCATTACAATGTGGAGAGGAGAGTGCAGTGAGCTTTGAAAAACAGCTCACAAACTCTTGTAAAATTTAAAAAAAAAATTTCATTATTTTCTCAATTTTATTATAATAATAATAATTATTATTATTATCCAGTCCTCCACTGAGTCAAAAGATTCATTGTGGGAGATCATTCTTAGCAAACACAAAGTTTATCATATACCACCCCTCAAACTCACTCACCATTCTTGCTCTAACCACTCTCTCAGGATATGCATTCCATGGTTCAACCACCCATGAAGCAAAGAAACCGCTCCTCACCCTCTTGCTCACAGTTTCCTTTCGTAACTTCCAGGGATGGCCTCTTGTCATGACTCCTTCCCGCTGTTCAACCAAGTGAAAGAACTCCTCAATGTCTACCCTGTAACTGCCTCTCAACAGTTTAAAAGTCTCGATCATATCACCTCTCCTTCTTCTATCCACCAAACTCTGCAGTCCACATTCTCTCAGCCGATCCTCATAACTATCCTTGTACAGTCCTGAAACCATCTTTGTCATCTGTCTTTGTATCCTTTCCACAGTTAATTTATCCCCTTCAAATCCTGGGGACCAAATGTGAGAACAATAGTCTAAGTGTGGTCTGATAAGCATTTTCTATGATTTTATTTTAATCTTATACAATTATATGGAATGATAACTCTTATCTCTGCAGGTCAGCATCCTTCTCAGTATTGCAGCAATCCTCTGTGTTACCTTCACCACCTTTGCAATATGCTCCCTGAATTTCAATTTTCTATCAATCATCATCCCCAGATCTCTTGTCTCCCCTACTTCCTCCAATCTAGTATGCATCCTCCCATCAATGGATCCCAAACTTCAAGACTTTACATTTTGCTACATTAAACCAACATCCCCATTTATTTGCCCACCTGTCTAGTTTATTCAAATCCTCTTGCGGGGCTGCCACATCTGCACTAGCACTAATAACCCTTCCCAGCTTCACATCATCTGCAAACAGCTGGACATCCACTTGCAATCCATTGACAATGTCATTGATATAAAGGTTGAACAATACAGGTCCCAGTACTGAGCCCTGTGGAACCCCACTCGTAACCTTCTGCTTCTTTGATATTGCCCCCACCTTGCCCAACTCTCTAATACCTATCAGACAGCCAATCCTGAATCCATTTGATTAACCTGACACTTAAACCCATGTGCTGCAACTTACATGATAAGCTGATATTTAAGTTGCAGCACTTAAACCCATGTGCTGCAACTTAATATCAGCTTATCATGTAGAACCTTAGCCGGCAAAGGTTGGTCGATTGGTAGAGCCTCTGTTACTAATGGTTCAGTTAAGTAAGTTTGAGCGCGGTTAGTAGTTGGAAGGGGTCCAATCGTTCGGTGCTGTTGGCACACTCTCCCTCGATGAGTCTTTGGACTCCTTGGAGGTGTCTAATAATAATAATAATTATTATTATTGTTGTTCCGGGAAACTCCAAGGAGTCGACAGACACATCGAGGGAGGCCCTAACATCACGTCAAGAACAACTATTCAACATTCACACAGTATCTATCATACCTTGCCTTGAACTCATTCATGGTCGAAGCACCCACAACAGACTCTGGAAGCTTATTCCACTCATTCACCACTCTCCAAGTAAAAAACCTAGCTCTAACACAATTGTCAACCACGCTCTTGCCCAGCTTCCATGCATGGCCCCTAGTCCTCCCGCCACCAGTCATATTTTCAAAAATATCTTCTGGATCAATCTTATAAAAACCGTTCAGTAATTTGAATGTCTCAATCATATCACCCCTCCTTCGCCTATCATCCAATTTCTGCAACCCACAAATCCTCAACCTATTCTCATAAGGTTCATTCCACAGACCTGCTATCATCTTGGTCACTTGTCTCTGAACCCTCTCCACTTCCTCCCCATCACGAAGAAACCCTGGTGCCCATAACTGGGCAAAAGTAACTTTTTCCCCAGGTGAGGACCGAACTCACAACCTCGGCATAACTCACAGATACTGCCTTATAAGTACCGCCCGCTAACCAATTGCACCACTGGAGAAACAAATAATGATAATAATAAACGGCTTTGCAAAATCAAAAAAAAAAAAAATGGCAGCATATCCCTTTCCCTTATCAATTACTCTTGTCACTTTATTATAAAAGGCAATCATAAAACTAAAGCAAGAGCACCCCTTAACAAATCCATGTTGATTCTCACAGATGACATTACCCTCATCTGCCCAATGTTGTATACTGTCCCTCACTAATTTCTTTAAGATCTTGATAACTATTGATGATACACAAACTGGCCTATAATTAGACACTTCCAGTCTGCTCCACCCTTATGCAATGGCACTATCTTACCTTCCTTCCATTCCCTGAGCACCTTTCCCACAGCCAGACTTTTATTGAAAAGCCAGGTCAACAGAGCTGTCAGTTCTTTAGCACATTCTCTCAAAACTTTTAGTGAAATACCATCCAGTCCCACAGCTTTACTGGTATACAGAGTACTCAGTATTTAGAACACACACTCTCCTCTTACACCTCTAAACCCTGACCCTGCACCATCAATCTAGTATTAACATTTACTCCTCCAGGATGAAATACTCCAATAAAGTGTTCTTTGAACAACTCCACTATGTCCTATGTCCTCCACTATGTCATCGGTCACTCTATTCCCATTTTTATCTCACAATGTCATTCTTCCACAATCATTTCTCCTCCTACTGGCCACATAGTTAAAAAATTCACTAGAATTTTCTTTGGATCTTAGGGCCAATCTCTTCTCATATTCCAATTTTGCTTTCCTCACCATACTGGTCACTCTCCTGGCCTGCGTCTTATATTCTTCATGCATCTGCCCTCCACCCCCTCTTATTATAGCACTTCCGTAATCTCTTTTTCAACTGCAGTTCCTGTTTGATATTCTTTGTCATCCACTTTACACCAAATTGTGTCTGCTTCTTCACTCGTGGAATACAGCTTACTACTGCTGCTAACAAATATTCCTTCACAATTTCCATGCACTAATGATATCCTGGCCTTCCATGGAACTGCCCCTAGTTAATGCCTAAGACTATTATAATCACCTGCCTTATAATTCTACATATGTTCCCATTTCTTTGATACACCTACATGTCTATTCATCTGCCAAGTCAAAATCACATGGTCACTCTCTCCAACTGGTGGGAGAGATGTCATCTCATTTATTATCAGCTCTTCTGATGCTATGACCAAATCCAAAACTCTTGAGCCTCTTGTTCCCTCTATTACATGTTGCCTAAGACATTTGTCCCTCAAGAATTCTAGAAATTCCACCCCCTTATTACCACATGCATTTTCCTCTTCCCAGCTTACACTGTTGTAGTAAAAATCTCTCTTAACAATCATTCTGCTTGCACTTGCCAAGCTCAACTGCCAAAACATCTCCTGCTCCCCGCCCTCTGTGTTCCCTGGTTTGTAGCAACACCCCACTAAATATCCTGTCTTGGCCACTTTTAAAATCTTTCAAAACCATTACTGTCACTGTCTTCCAAAGCTTCCACTCTTAGAGGACATACGTCATCACTTATCATAAGCAGCACTCCACCACTATGTTTTCCTTTCCTATCCTGCTGAAAAATGCTGTACCCTGCTACTTAAATTCCTGTTATTATATCATCCTCCATCAACCACATCTCAGAGATCCCAATAATCTTTGGCCAGGCTGATGCTATCAGTGCCACAGTTCATCTCCTTTATTTCGGATACTCCTGGCATTAGTATAAAGCATAAAAATGTCACTGCTTGTATACCTATCATTGTTCCCTCTCGACCCCACTGGACTCAGTGTTACCTGATGTCGTCCCCCTTCTCCCAAGCATTCATTCCCACAAGAGGCCACCCCTGCTATTTTATTTGAATAAAAATTATAAAAAATTACAATGAACATAAGAACAAATGTACAAGAGGATAAAAACATATGTTTCTTAAACTAAACTTAAACTTGATATTTACTTATGAACTTTCAAGATATAAACAAATCACACTTATGAAAACTGCACAGGCTAACAAACTGTGAACCCAATTCATTTAACAAACACAGAATTCTGCACTAAGGAATATTTTAAAATGACTAAAGTTCACCAGTACATTAATATCATTATCATGCTTTTCAAGGATTTAGGCATAGAGTGGCCTGTTCCAGCCTTAGATGTCATCACTGAATCTCTTTAGAGGATGGCCTGGTTTTCTTTTCCCTAATAGTTTGTAATTTAAAATTTCTTTTTGTAATCTTTTTGTTTTCATTCTTTCTATGTGTTCATCCATTTATGTTTATTTTTTTTTATTTTTTCTATTACTGATTCCTGGTTTAATTCTTTCATAATTTCTTCATTTCTTTTATGATCAAATTGAGTATACTTTGCAGTTTTTCTCATAAACTTCATTTCAGCTGTTATTAATCTTTGTCTGTCTTTTTGTTTTATTGTATAGATTTCACTTCCATACAAGACTGGTAGGGCTAATATATTGCATACTTTTAGTCTAGTCTGTTTTTGAACTAGGTAGGTTTATATATAGAGTTAATTACATGTGTTATTTTAAAATATTTTACAATTTTTAGGTTTATATGTTTTTCATTTTCATATGTAATTATACATACTAAGTAGTTAAATGAATTCACCTGTTTTAAAATCTTGTTATCTATTACTATTTTAGTTCTTACTGGATCTTGTCCTTTAAAGGCCATTGTTTTTGATTTTTCTGTTGATATTATCATTCCATAATAATGATAATTCTATTTCATTATTAATTTCATTAATAATGAAATTTTAATTACATCAAATTTTAACTAACTAAATTAAACTAACCTAACCTAACCTACAGAAAGATATTTAAATTTAAAATATCTTTCTGTAAGTTATCTTCAGAAGTCGTAATTATTATTTGATCATCAGCAAAAAGAGTGTTTAAATTCAGAGTAGGAGGAAGTTTAATACCTTGTTGGAAATTTTTATTCCATTTCATTATAATTTCATTTAAATAATTTAATAAATTCATAAATTTAATAAATATTAAAAAGAGTTGCTGAAAGGGGACATCCCTGTCAGACTCCTCTTGGATTTGATAGTTCATAATTTATTCTTATTTGTATTAGATTATTTTCATATGTACTTATGACAGCTTTTAGAATATTATTTGGTATTTGTCTTTCTTTTAATATGTTAAATAAAATACTTCTTTTAACTTTATGAAATGCTTTTTCAAAGTCAATAAATGCAATACGTGTTTCTAAATTGTATTCTTTTCTTTTCTCTATTATTAATTTTAGGCAAAAGGCCAGGTCTATACATATGATCATCCTTTTCTAAATCCATTCTGTACTTCTAAAACTAAAATAAAGTTTTCAGAATATGTTATTAAAAATTTTCCTATATATTTTATACACATTTTTTCTTTGTGATATTGCAAATGTTAACCTGAACATGAATACAGGTGAACTGCAACTTACAAATGTACATTAATATGCTTAACAATATATCTTTAAAAAAAAATAAATTCAACTTATGAACGCATTTCAAGATTCGTAAGTTGGGGTTTGCATGTATTCATGTTCAAGTTAACATTTGCAATATCACATATATACAAAATATGCAAGCTTATACTATTATTAAAAAAAAAAAAAAGAGAAAAAAAAAGAAAAGAAAAAATGTGTTACAAAGAAGAAAGGTATTTTCAAAGTTTAATTGAAAGTCTCTCCAATGTATTTGTTTGGGAACAGAATGAACAGTGAAAATACAGCTACTGGAACAAACATATCAGAACTGAAGACAGGCACCATAAGGATCATTAATAGGAAGGAAATCAACATTGAGATGAATTTTAACCACATCTGACAGTCAGGAAGTGACTGACTTAAGTAAATCTATATATTTGTGTGTGTGTGTTTTTGAAAAGTTCATAGGTGTTTCTATCAGAGATTACCATATTTTTCACCTGAAAAGACGAACTGTCGTATTTAGTGTATTGGGCGCATCACATTTTTCATGTCGAATTTTTGGAAAAAAAATCTTTGTAGTATAAAACTCACAAATTATGTATCAAATTTTTCATGCAAATATTAATTTTTAAAAAATTTTTAAATTTTAATACATGTATTATCCGCCAGGACGTCCACAACCTCACCTTTTTTTTCCATAACTTCATCCCTTCTTCATCCATCCATCCTTTTGGATGAATATGAATGTAAATGCCTTTGGGAAGTTTTTCTTTTAAATATTAAATAAGGTGGCAATTTTGTTGCATCCACACAGCAAGACAAAACAATAGTATAGTGGGTTTTTTTATGACCAGAAGTTTTAACAATGATATTTTTTTTTTTATATTTGGAGTCAACAGTCAACCATTACATACCATTTGTACCATTTTTTCTGTAGGCAGAGGCCCAAAGTGCCCCTCTGCTGCCCTATTACCATTCTTTTTTGCATACTCAGTCGCACTACATTTAAAAGCAATCATTTAGCCATGTCTGTGCTTTGTAGAATCCATGGGTTATAAAATAATTTAAATATAATAATGTATTGATTAGTAGTTTAAATGCATGACCGTTAATGACCATACGACTATTCAAACTGATCACGCATTACCAACAAACGAAGCATTATAACTGTGCATATATAAAAAAAAAAAATTGGGGGATAATATGCACCATAAGATGCATGGTTTATTAGCCACATTTGGCTTATAGGATGTATCTTAATTTTCTGATAAATTTTAGGTACAAAAAAGTGCATTTTATTAGGCAAAAAATATGGTAATTGATTCATTTTTTTTTTTTTTTTTTACAAATGACTTGAGTAATTCTATGGCTTTCTTTTTCAATATGATTAACAGAATCATATTTGACAAGTTGTTAGGTGTTGCGGAGAATGTCATCAGCATGTTGTTTCCTTTCCTTTGCTTTCCTTTCTTACATGGAAATCAGCATTCATTTCAGTAAAATTACGGAGACTACAACTGTATTAGGAATAATTAATTTAATTTCCCAATGTTTCGGCCTTCATATTAAGGTCATCATCTGAAGTATATACACGTATATATACAAAGACAAGCTACATTACATTTCAAACAGTAAGTCAAAGCAACAATGATTTGATCAACTGTTATTCTACTGGCCTGACCTCTAGTGAAAAACAAACTACATCAAAGCTATATTCTATTTATAACATTATATCACACAACAAATTCATATAGATAATTTTAATACCACATGTTCAAATTTTTTTGCAATCCACATTGTTAAAATGTTAAATGTTAATCCACAATTTAACAAGAGTGTTTTACCATAGATTTGCCACAGTTATTAAATTTAATGTGCCGTTTATGTTCCTTTTTTTCAGAAAGGAATTGTGCATCCTGTTTCACCTATAGAGGGCAAATTACAGGTACAATGAATATGGTATATATTCCAGGGTGGGCCAGTAGAGGAAGTGGATACTCGGATGAGCTGAATAAGTTCTTTAATTTTACAGGGGGTCTAAAGGTGGCATTAAGGTTGTATTTCTGTAGTATTTTGTTTATTTTATCTCATTTACCTTTAATAAATGGAATTGTTACAGTTTTATTGTCATCTAGTTTAGTTTTGTTTTCAAGTGGAGTCTTGTGAAGAATTTTGTTGATAGATTTTTGATGGCCATTCTTCAAGAAGGTATTGCTGATAACTTTTAATTTATGTTAAAATGCTTGTTCACTTTGAAGCAAATATTCAAAGCCCAGTTTTTTAGTGTATTAATGACACCTAGTTTTTTTTGTGGAAATTAAAGTAATTATTTCTAATATGGTTAGGAATAATTACATAACCATGTAATTATTGTAGTCCCCA
The DNA here is from genome assembly GCF_054136105.1 of Typopeltis vanoorti. Classification (NCBI taxonomy): domain Eukaryota; kingdom Metazoa; phylum Arthropoda; class Arachnida; order Uropygi; family Thelyphonidae; genus Typopeltis; species Typopeltis vanoorti. The sequence continues at coordinate 7,574,219 of NC_143570.1, forward strand.
TAATTTTACTGAAATGAATCAGTGTTGTTGTTGTCAGAGATTAACTGATTCATTTATTTGTAGGTAAACTTTACAATGAATAAAATAAAAAGAGTGGGGAGTATGGAAAGGTTGAATGATTCTGAATTTTTAGGAGATGGTCTCAATTGGGAGGATGAATGGCAAACAAGAGTGGCTGACATACAGAGAAAGAGAGAGAGAGATAGAAGAGCTGAAAGAGCAGGTGGAATGTCTGGGGAATGAGATGAGAAGTGTGAAAGAAGAAATTAGGCGGTTGGAAGAGATGAATGCAGGGCGAATCAGAGGAGGAGTGAGAGAAAGTTATGGGAGTGATAGAAGAACAGAAAATGGGAACAGTAGAAGAGAAGGAATGAGAGAGATGTATGAATGATAGAAGAGGTAAGAATAGAATAAGTGGAAGAGAGGGAATGAGTATCAGATATAGGAATGATAGAAGAGGAAAGAATGGAAACAGCAGGAGAGACGGAATGAGAGGAATGCAAGGGAGCACAGGCACTAGGGATAGAGTGATGTCAGGAAGGCAGGTAAGTAGGGGAGTAGAGTACAGAAAGAAAGTGTTACAGGAGAGAGTGTGAGGGATGCATGTGAGCAATCGAGGAATAGGGTGTTAAGAGGTGTAATGTATGGGGACTCAATGATCCGTGGTGTTCAAGATAGGATGCGTGTTTGTCAGGAGGAACAATAGAAAGGGTGGCTATGGCAATTAAGAGAGGTGAAAGGGTGGATGAGATGATTGTGATAATAGGAACAAATGACTTGAGTGGTAATGTAAGTAGGGCAGTGAGAAATATGAGATTCTTGCTTGAGGATGTACGAAAGAAGACACAGAGAAGAAAGATAGTGTGTATGTTGCCTAGGTATGATAGTGACGAGCTGAGCAGAAGAGCGGTGATATTGAATGGCATAATAGCGAGAATGTGTCAGAAGAGAGGATTGGAATATGTGGATGCTTGGAGTGCGTTTGAGAACAGAGAGGAATTGCATGCGAGAGACCGCTTGCATTTGAATGAGGAAAGATGTATGCATCTGGAGAGATTGCTGTTCTGAACGAGTCAGTGTGTCTCAGTGTGAATGGTAGCAGGGATGGCCTCTTGTGGGAATGGGTACTTGGGAGAAGAGGGGACGACATCAGGTAATGCTGAACCCAGTAGAGTCTAGAGGGGATAATGCTGGGTGTAGAAACAATGGCATTTATATGCTTTATACTAATGCCAGGAGTATTCGGAATAAGGGAGAGGAATTGGTGGCACTGATAGAACCAGCCTGGCCCAAGATTATTGGGATCACCGAGACATGGGTAACAGAAGAGGATAATAATAACAGGAATAGAAGTTGCTGGGTACAGCATTTTTCGGCAGGACAGGAAGGGAAAGCGTGGTGGTAGAGTACCGCCTACGATAAGTGACGACCTACGTCTTCTAAGAGTGGAGGCTTTGGAATGCTGTGATCATAATGATTTTGAAAGCATATGATGTGAGGTGAAGTTGGGCAAGACAGGATATTTAGTAGGGTTTTGCTACAGACCAAGGAGCACAGAGGGTGGGGACCAGGAGATGCTGAGACAGTTGAGCGTAGCAAGTGCAAGAAGAATGATTGTAATGGGAGATTTTAACTACAGCAGTATAAATTGGGGAGAGGAAGATGCATGTAGAAATAGGGAATGGAATTTCTAGAATTCTTGAGGGACAAATGTCTTAGGCAACATGTAAGAGAGGGAACAAGAAGTTCAAGAGTTTTGGATTTGGTTATAGCATTAGAACAGTTTATAATAATTGAGATGACATCTTTCCCACCAGTTAGAGAGAGTGACCATATGGTTTTGACTTGGAAAATGAATACACATGCAGGAGTCTCAAAGAGATGGGAACTTATGTGGAATTATAAAGCAGGTGACTATAACAGTCTTAGATGTCAACTTGGAGAAGTTTTGTGGAGGGAGGAATTGAAACGCCGGTATATATCATTAGTGCTTGGGAAATTGCGAAAGAATATTTGTTAGCAGCAGTGGTAAGTTGTATATCACGAGTGAAGAAGAGGACACAATTTGGAGTAAAGTGGATGACAAACAATATTAAACAGGAATTGCATGCGAAAAAGAGGCTATGGAAGAGGTATAAGGAGACAGGTGAAGAGAAGATGCATGAAGAATATAAGACACAGGCCAGAAGAGTGACTAGTGTGGTAAGGAAGATGAAACTGGAATGTGAGAAAAGATTGGCCCTTAGATCCAAGGAAAATCCTAGAGAATTTTTTTAGGTATGTGGCCAGTAGGACGAGAAATGACTGTGGAAGAATGACATTGTGGGATAAAAATGGGAAAGAGTGACTGATGCAGAGGACATAGTGGAATTGTTCAATGAACACTTTATTGGAGTATTTCATCCTGGAGGAGTCAATTTGAATACTAAAGAGATGGGGCAGGTTCGAGGTTTAGAGGAGTGTGTTGCAAATACTGAGTAATCTGGATGTCAGTAAAGCTGTGGGAGTGGATGTTATTTCACCACGAGTTTTGAGAGAATGTGCTAGGGAACTGACAGTGCCTTTAACCTGGCTTTTCAATGAAAGTCTGGCTTCGGCAAAGGTGCCCATAGAATGGAAGGAAGGTAAGATAGTGCCATTGCATAAGGGTGGTAACAGACTGGAAGTGTCTAATTATAGGCCAGTCTGTGTGTCATCAGTAGTTGTTAAGATCTTGGAGAAAGTAGTGAGGGACCGTATACAGCACTGGGCAGATGAGCGTAATGTTATCTGTGAGAGTCAACATGGATTTGCGAAGTGACGCTCTTGTTTTAGCAATATGCTAGTCTTTTATAATAAAGTTACAAGAGTATTAGATGAGGGAAAGGTATATACTGCCATGTTCCTAGACTTAGCAAAGGCATTTGACAAGGTGCTACATGATAAGCTGATATTCAAGTTGCAAAAATGGATCTGGATGTCAGATTGGTTGTCCGATAGGCATCAGAGAGTTCTGTATGGTGAAACAATATCAAAGAGGCAGAAGGTTACAAGTGGGGTTCCACAGGGCTCAGTAGTACTAGGACCTGTATTGTTCAACCTTTATATCAATGACATTATCCATGGATTGCAAGTGGATATTCATTTGTTTGCGGATGATGCAAAGGTGGGAAATGTTATTAGTAATAGTGCAGATGTGGTAGCCCTGCAAGAGGATTTGAATAAGCTATATAGATGGGCAAATGAATGGGGGTGTCAGTTCAATGCAGCAAAATGTAAGGTTTTGAGGTATGGGGCACATCGATGGGACACTGCATACTCTATGTGAGGAGTTATACTGGAGGAAGTAGGGGAGACAAAAGATCTGGGGTTGATGATTGATAGAAACCTGAAATTTAGGAGACATATTGCAAAGGTAGCGAAGGTAACACAGAGGATTGCTGCAATAATGAGAAGGACACTGACCTGCAGAGATAAAAGGGTTATTATTCCATTGTATAAGACTCTGATCAAACCACACTTAGACTATTGTTCTCAGATCTGGTCCACAGGATTTGAAGGGGATAAATTAACTGTGGAAAGGGTACAGAGGCGGATAACAAAGATGGTTTCAGGACTGTACAATGTTAGTTATGAGGATCGGTTGAGGGCGTGTGAACTGCAGAGTTTTTTGGATAGAAGGAGAGGTGATAATGATTGAGACTTTTAAACTATTGAGAGGTGGTTACAGGGTTGACAATGGGGAATTCTTTCGCTTGGTTGAACAGCAGGAAGGAGTCATGACAAGAGGCCATCCCTGGAAGTTACGAAAGGAAACTGTGAGCAGGAGGGTGAGGAGTGGTTTCTTTGCGTGGAGGGTGGTTGAGCCATGGAATGCATTGCCTGATGGAGTGGTGGGAGCGAGAACGGTCAATGCGTTTAAGGAGTGGTATGATAGACTTGTGTTTCCTAGGAAGGACCCGAATAATAATAATAATAATAATTTAAAATAACAGTAGGATTACCCTTATTGGCTTTAATAATCATGATATCCTTATTTACTTATAATGACTTGGCAGCTGCTATTTCTACTTTGGAGAGGTTGCTAGTTACTGCTTTAGCATTATTTAAAATGTTATATTTTATCAGCCATGTTTGGTTTTTGTTTGTTTTTTAAATGTGACACTCACCCACAAAAAAAGTTTATTTGTAACCCCATTATATTAAAAATTAATAATAATTTTTAATATAATGGGTGGGCTAAGATTTTTTTTTTCTGTTTTTAATGATTTAATATATATATATATTTGTTTTTATTTTTTTCTTATTTTTTTACAAAGTCTGGAAACCCTACTCTAGAGACCAAACATGGAACTTTTTCAAGCCACTTCATGCCTCCAATTACAAACATCCATGCTCACAGTGGGATTCAAACCCATAGCCAGTTGTTTGGAGAGCAAATATGCTAACTGCTCTACCAATAGGAAATCCATTAACTGTCCTTGGTGCCACCCAAAGTTTAAGCCTTTATTTAAGTAGTAAGCATTCACTATTATTCAGGATATGACAGGTGAATAATATAATTGTTCACTTATAGGTGATTTGTTACTCCTTGAGTCATTCGCTGGTGATGAAATATTCAAATTGCTTAAATCTGTCTGTTGGCTGTTCTAAATCTTGACAATGTTACAGTCTGAGAAATTTGTCTATAAGATGCACTTTGTTTGTTCCCAGAATATGTTTAGAAGAATTGTTAGTAGTCATCTTGAGGACATACCATATATCAGGATTTAAATAACTGCAAAGTTGATTTTTCAATTTAGAACCAGATTCTGGGCAAGTACTAAGCCTTTACAAGCAGCATGAACTTGCTCTCTGAGTATTGCTTTTTCAGTATGGGAATAAATTCAAAGTACTTTAGTTGAGGTGAATTTCTTTTTTAGATCGATGCAGTTAAGAATGAGGTTGCTGCTTCTATATTTCCTTTTAAAAATGCCAGCTGACTGAGTAAAAAAAAAATATGTATCATCTTTAGATAACTGTAGTGATTGCAATGTCTGTAGGTTAATTCTTCATGAATTATGAGAATCCTTTCTGAGGATGTTATATGGTGATCAGCATCTTCCTTCTTCCTCTGCATGTTTATCCAACTTTCAATGCAGGGTCGGTGTGTTACATTTTGATGCGACCTTTTGTTAGTACAACTCCCAACCAGCATGTCACCAAGCCTGCTGCTGGGGGGGGGGGGGGATGTATATTTGACTATAGCAGCATGTGTTGACGGGGCTCATTTGCCTGTTCTGAAGGACAAAAAAACCCCAAGTTTATGGGAGAAAAACCCCTCTACCTACATATGAGACTGGCTAACTCACCTTTAATTGAAAGAGACCAGATAAAGGTTTCTCATGTCACCGACAAGAATTGAATCCAGGTCTTTCCCACCAAAGGGCTCTGGCTATACTGACCGAGCTATGAAGACTCTGATATGGTGATCAGCATCCATTAAGTTAAAATTATAGAGACTACTACCATGTTAGGACTATTTCCATGTTATGATCAACCACCAAGAATTTACAGTCTTTCTAAGATACAAAGATAATGTGCCACTAGGACCAATAACTGAAGATACTGAGAGCCTTCATTAACACCTAGCCAAGTAATTAATATCAATGCTCAATGAGTCATTTCCCCCTTCTATCTAAAACACACAGTACTGCATAAACAAAATCAAGAACATTATATTGTATTATAGATACCAAGAACTTTCCTCTGTATCGAGCCTTGATAAGACCCATCTTGACTACTGTGCCCAGATTTAGGTACCAGGGTTTCTTCTTGATGGGGAGGACGTGGAGAAGATCCAGAGGCAAGTGACCAAGATGACAGCAGGTCTATGGAATGAACCTTATGAGAACAGGTTGAAGATTTGTGGGCTGCAGAAATTGGTTGATAGGCAGAAAAGGGGTGATATGATTGAGACATTCAAATTACTGAAGGGTTTCTATAAGGTTAATTCAGAGGATATTTTTGAGAACAGGACTGGTGGTGGGAGGCCTAGGGGCCATCCATGGAAACTGAGCAAGAGTTTTTCCCTTTCCATGTGAAATAATCTGCATGTATTATGAATTTAAATAGTTCAAATATATCAGGGGAAAAGTGTGACTTTAGCAAATCAAGTGTTTCAATTAGTGGTACATTTGTGAAGAGTGAGGTGATATCAAAACTCACCATTATATCTGATCTTTTTACGGTGGGTATTTTGATGTGGAAGGGTTTTCCATGTTAAAACATTCAGGATATATGGAGCACCAAAATTTCACAAACAAGGTAAACCCTTAAGCCCTATTGTGGATAGTATAAATAGTTCCATATACAAACTGGCTAGACATTTAGCCAAGCTAAATGTCTAGCCAGCAAAATATCAGCAATATGTCAATAAATAATTATTTACTTATCATTCTATGTTCTAATATATACCGTCAAAATTAATCAGCATGTACGACGAACACATAAGCCTTTCTACACATTTAAGGAGTTATCAGTTTGTTTTGATATATCTGCCTTTAAGAAGTATCCCAATCAATGACATAATTCTTCCTTTTCAGGACAAATTTCCCTGCTATCATGGCCCTCTTTGCCTATATATTACGTTCCAGTTATTTCATGTGGCAAAATACTTTTTATCTAGAAAAATAAGAGGATACAGTCATGGGATGACTGTATCCTCTTATTTTTACTAATTTTTATATAGAAGCTTTTGAGCAAAATGTTTTAGATTCTTTACTTCAAAATTCAAAGTTTGGACTGTGCATGTTGATAATTTTGTTATCTGGCCTTAGCTGCAAAACTATAGACACTGCTTTCGGCCACTAGAATAAATAACACATACACAGACAATTAACCACTGAAATTGAAAGTCAGAACCCACTTCAATTTCTTGATATTCTTGTTACACGCATTCCCTCGGGCAGTCTATCCTTCACTGTTTACCTTAAGCCGACACATACTGCCAATACATGCACATAGACTTTATACGTCTTCCCTTGGGCAGTCTATCCTTCACTGTTTAACACAAATCTCCACTTAACACAAACTCTAGGTGTTATTAACACACTCAAAAACAGAGCCATAAATATTTGCTCTGATGAACAAGCACTTAAGTATGAATTACAAATTATCAGCATTACCTACTTTCCCAAAAAATGGTTAGAGCAAAAATACTATGAACAAAATTCTTTATAAGACTACACCAATAATAAATTAGATTACAATAAAACTTTAGCCATTCCATACATTAAAGGGTGAAAAATAAACGAATAAACAGAATACTATACAAATATACAACCCTGATGTCACTTTTAAACCACCTGAAAAATTAAAGAACTTATTCAGCTGCTCCAAGGATCTCCTTCCTCCTCCTCCTCTAGCCCATCCTGGAGTTGTGCTGGATTTAATGCACCTGTAATAACTTGCCACACATAAGTGAAACCAAATGCACAATTCCTATCTGGAAAAAGCAACATATATGTTACATTAAATTCTGTACCTACAGTAAATCTGGGCTTTCTAATTTTTTTTTTTTTTATATGTTGAGCCCACACATGAGAGGTTGGTTGACAATTCATGCCCTGAATACTCTACACAGAACCGACTGGAAAGGAGCACATCAAACCTGGTATGAGTGTAAAAGAAGGCTACATGCTTCTTTAAATTTGCAAGATTATAATCCATCAACCTAATCTCAATAATAAAGATTGTCTCTAAATTTCTAGTATATGAATGGCATATATTCAACCCACATAACTTTTGTTCTAACATAGGGCTGTCCAAAGCACTGCCCGCAGGCCGCATAAGGCCCGTGGTGTGATTTTGTGTGGCCTGCCTGTGGGTTTTTATTTTCGTGAGTGAAAAAATAAAATAACAATTTGAATCAAATGCATATTAGATATTTTAATTCTATCACTAATCAATAATCTCGGTGTTGGTAATTTTATTTAGTGTTTTTACATCACTATATACCCACATGTTCTTCAAATATTAGATGCGTCCTTACACTGTTTTATTCCCACATGCATGCTCCGGGCACTCACAGGGAACGTGAGCACGTGATCAGTGTGCAATTAGTGTTGTTCTTTTGTTCAGCTTTTGAGGTTATGTCACTGCTGTTCACCAAATTACTCGATACTAATTATGATGTGGACCTCAGATAAATCTTTTTTTTTTAATGCGGCCCTCGGATTACCTAAGGTTGGACAGTCCTGTTCTAACAGATCATAATAATTAGGACTGCAATAGTCTAGAATCTTGGTCGTAATTTGTTAATAACAAGCATCATCCTTTATTTTAAATACTGATTAGGCTGCCACTGAGGGTGTATCATTAAAGGTTAATAAGAATGTTTTCTCTCTATCTATGTTAACTGGGTCATTATTTTTGATGTAGTTTTTTCCTTTTATTATTATTATTTATTTTTTTCACCAGCGGTCAGACCAGTAGAGTAATAAGTTAACCAATCAGTGATACTTTTTGCATATTGTTTGAATTGTAATGTAACTTGTTTCTCTGTGTAAGTGTGAGTGTGTGATACTCCTAATGACCTTAATATGAAAGTTGAAACATCTTGAAATTCAAGTTATCATTTCTAATAAGGCAGTAGCCTCCATAATTTTATTCTAATGAGTAATAATTGTGTATCTCTTGGTTTCCATAGAGTAAATGGCAGCAAATCAACAGCTGTTCTGAAATCTCTATTAATTACATTAGCTACATCTGGAAAGTAGTCAAGGAAGCTTCTGAAATGTTATTCACCTATACTAAATGCAACTAAAATCAAGGACAGATTAAACCAGGTTCGTTCCTCTCTCGTAGAGGCTAGAATATGATGAACATATCCTAATCCTCAACAATAAATCACATGAAGTGATGGATATGGCTATGATTTTAACTTCTTACCATCTACATAGTGGTAAACTATCACTCTGACTTCTCATTAAATCTACAATGCTCTTCTATTGCAAACATGTTAGATACTTCTATAATATGGTTTTCAACTTTGACGGTAAAAATAAATAAACAAACATTATTTGACATTTTTTTTAATATTTATAAGGATTTATGGTATTTTGTGGACTGTATGCGATGATAGGGAAAATTAATCATCACATTTGTATACAATAGTTTAATTATTCTTTTTCTTCTTTTAATCCTTTTTATAGCCACTTCTGGCTATAAGTGTCTCCCAATTCTTTCCATGTGTTTCTATCCTGAGCTTGTTGGTGCCAAAGAGTTCCAATTGTTTTTCTTATATCATTTGACCATTTTCTTTCAGGTCTTCCAGCTGATCTTTTACCTTCATATGGATGCCACTCCAGTGAAACTTTTGTCCATCTATTTTTCCTTGAGTTTTGCGATATGTCTTGCCCATTTCCATTTCTTTTGAAGTATGTTTTCTCCAATATCTAAAGATTTTGTTTCAGCTCTTATATCTTCATTTCTGATTTTATCTCTGAGTCGTATGTTTATCAGACATCTTTCCATTCTTCTTTCTGTTTTTTTGCATTTTATCTATTATTTCCTTTTTGACTGGCCAGGTTTCTGCTCTGTATGTCATAACAGCCAATACAGATTGGTTGAACAGTCTTGCTCTGTTCTCAGGTTTTATTTTGCTGTTTAAAAATCTCTTCAATTTTCCAAAAGCTGCCCATCCCATTCCTATTCTTTTCACTTCTTCCATGACTCCCTGTTTCTTCATTGTTACCAATTTTCCTAAGTATACATACTCATCTACTATTTCAATAGTTTAATTACTAAATAACAATTCCAACTTTTCAGATCCTATTATTAATAGCAAGTATAATTTTTCATGTTTTTTCTATAAAGTTTACTGTTATAAACATTTGATTTAATATTTGAAGCAATGATACTTTCTTGTAGCAAGATTATGTTCTATAAAGTTTATTTTTATAAACATTTGATTCAGTGGCGGTTCGTGGTTTGAAATCGTGGGGGTGCTGCAACTTTTGAAATATACATACAATGTAAGTACAGTGTATACATGTTTGGATAAAATATCAAAATTACAGTAAAAATTAAAAAAAAAATTAAATATGAAAAAATATTGTTTATTATCGATAAAATTATACAGTTTAGTATAATTCAAAATTACTTAAAAATTCTGAAGTCATAATTGTCAATAACCCCAATAATGTTCTAAAATAAAAACTATAACAAATGTTATGTCTTTAATTGTAATGTCCAAATATTTAAAGAGACGGAGTAAACACGATAAGTACTATGAACACTCTACTACTGGCGCAAACTGCATATAAACAACAGTGGAACTGCGTTGTGGACAGTGCCGCATTACGCTAATAGCTTGCATTTCACTATGACATGTATATGCTTGCACATGTAGCAATATGACACTGTGGTAAACACAGTGCTGCTAGCATCCTTTGCCCTCCTAAGTGCTACAAGATGGATTTTTATTATTTTTTATACAAAATAAGATAATTGTATAGGATTGTTGATGATAAAATTAAATATTACAAGCAAATATAAATAAATTAATAAATATATTTATATATCGAGAAAGACTGGGGGTGCTGCAGTTCTGCAGTGCCAATGCACAAGTCACTCCTGATTTGATTTAATATTTGAGGCAATGATACTTTCTGGTAACAAGGTAATGCAACTGGGGAAAAAAAAAAAAAAAACTGGGATATTTAGAATAGAAATCTACAGTTAATAAAATATAATTTTCTTCATAAAATAGTGAACACATAATAAATTACACTTACTCTCTAAAGTTTCTTGTATGTAATATAACTTTGGCAGCTTCCATTCTATTATTAGCATTAATGTGAAGAATATTCTGTACACCAAGCTGAACCTGTACCTCCAATTCAGTAGAATTTATTTTATCTACTTTTTCAAGCTCTCTGCTAACTAAGGTCTCATTATTGCTAGGATCTAAATTCAAACAATAATGAAAAAAAAAAAAAAAAAAATTGTTGACAGCATTAAAAATTACATGAGAAAATCAGTTAATAAGATACAATAACAAAAACTTATTTAAATTGAGGGGATATTTAATCCCACATTATTTTAAAGCCGAATAAGAAAACTCTGAGATAGAAATCAAAGAGTTTCATGCCGAATATAGCAAACTATAAAAGTTTGGCAAGTCCAAGCATGAGCAAACACCTGGGTGGTACAATACCAGGCAACTCATTGTAAAGGTGGATAAAGCCAGGATCACTATTCTTAGTATTTGCCCTAATGTAAAACTCATCCCCTAGGAGATGTATGTTGTTTTACATTAAGGGAGATAGGTCACTACCTAGACCGGTTTCAACCTTTATTGATCAGTGAATAGGTAGACCAAAATAATACCAAGATTATAATGATAATAGCTTTAATACTTTACAGTACAAGTTGTCAAAAAGGTGCACAGATAAATTAATGAAATAAAGAGCCAAAAGGCTTCGCTACGGCGATGTTAAAATTATTTAAATTAAGGGGATATTTAATCTCACATTATTTCGAAGCCGAATAAGAAAACTCCGAGATAGAAATCAAAGAGTTACATGCCGAATATAGTAAACTATAAAAGTTCGGCGAGTTCAAGCTTGAGCAAACACCTGGGTAGTACAATACCGGGCAACTTGTTGAAATAACGTGGGATTGAATATCCGCTTAATTTAAATAATTTTAACATCGCCGAAGTGAAGCCTTTTGGCTCTTTATTTCATTAATAACAAAAACTTTTCATGTGCCAAGTTAAGAAATCTTAACCATCCAACCAGTTGTGATGTGTATGACTGTAGACCAAGGCATGTATGGAAACAAAATAAACAACAGAGTTGAAAAAAATACAGGCTGGATACAAACAGACAGAGGGTATTTGAAGAAAACTTCAACCAACAGCACCCCAGAATCCAGTTCACCATAGAAAAAGAAAATAACAATAGCCTGGCTTTTCTAGATACTTTAATCATATCTTTCCAATGGCTCCCTTTCTCAATTTACAGAAAGTCCACCCACATAGGTAGATATATACACAGACTTTCTCATCATCCCTCCTCCAACCCAACAGTATGGTGTTATCGAAATCCTTGTCAACAGCCTCTGTTCTACTAAGGCTTCCCTTAAAAGCTAAATTCTCCTTTATTCATCAGATCTTCCTGTTCAATGGTTACAATGCTAAAAAGATTAACAAATTAGTTTATCCTCTGTTCTCACATCCCATAATTTTAAATTATGAATATTTTTGCAAATTGTTTATGTTAGTACATTATTAGTTTTGGTTTCATAACAAGTATTGTTGGCACTTGCAATGTGCCCATTACTGATGTTATTTTATTAAAATGAAATGCAAAGAATTTAAAAAATTTGTGTATTTACTGGATTTGGATAGTTGCGTTACTTTCACAATTTTTATTGTAATTTAAAATTATCAAGTGTTGTGTTTTAAAAAGACATTTTTATTATGCTAACGGAAACAAACATGTCAACCATTATATATAACTTCTCGCTTCCAATTTACATGGATTGTGCATGCTCCCCGAGGAGTTTGATGGGTGATTGACAGATGACAGACAGAGTGTTCAGTATCAAAGCAATGGATGTTTAAGGACGCAGACCAGAGGAATTTTGTTCTTATGAAGTTTATTTAGTTTTACATGACAGTCAGAAGAATATTAATAGTAGATTCCGAAACGAAATTGTAGAACTGTGAGTCTTTAAACTGGAGGAGTTAAGACTGTCAACAATTAATAAATAAAAGAAGATATTGCAGTCAACATTCTAAAGGAATGTTAACAGGAAACACTGACTGGAAAGTTTCATCTGTCTTAAGGAAGACACCGGATATATTTGTTATTTCTACTGGAAAGGGCGATGGAATTAGCTCAACTTAGATATGTTGTTTTTGAAGTAGTAGAAGAAACATTTTTTTTCTCCGGTACAAAAATTAGTAAAATTGCGTGTCATATAGAACTGCAAGAGGTAAGAGTATTTATACTTCAGTGAGAAATAATATTGTATACTACATAAGGGTAATAAGAAAGGATCCCATTGAAAAAAAGAAGAAGAAATGCTTATATTTTCGGAAAAGACCCTAACAAAGAAACTGACTCTGAACATTTTTGTTGTTGTGAAAAAGGTATTTAGTCTGGTAGACGTGATTAAGTATATGTTAAACAATCCAGTAACAGAATGAATCAAAAAATTGGGTGATTTTAATATATTTGGATAAGAAACTCTCTCACAAGTGTAGATTTATTTTAGAAGACTTTGGATCCAGTATTTTGTATTTATGTAATTTTATTAATGTATAATGTGTATTATTAAATGTGTATAATTTTTGTATTTGGTCTTGAGTCAGTGATTTTCTGGATTCTAAAAGAAACAGTTAAAAGTCATTGCACCAATCAGAATTGAACCTTGTGTAATAATAAACACTCCGAATAATAAAAGAAATCTTTATAGAGATAATCTCATAACAAATGGCAATTAACAATCTCTTCTCTAAACAGATCTACTCCTTCCACTCTCTGTTCCAGGTGTTTCCAAGGTTCCTTATTCTTGGAAATTATCTTCTTATGGCAAAGTACAGCTAACATCCAGCTAGAAGAACACAAGAAATACATCTGCCACCATAACTATTGTCAGTCTGATCTAGCGGATTTATTTATTTATTTATTCGTATGATGATTATAACGATCCCTTTTAAGGGGAAGTATGGCACCATCTCAATTCCCCCCCCCCCCCCAAAAATTTTATCCAGGCTCAGAACTGGCATAGCTGACGAATCAGGCCTGTGGGTGGGTTTTAAGTATTCCTGACTGTAATCTGTGTGTTCACAGGGCCAGTTTGCCTGCTTGCGGGAGGAAAAACCCCAGATAAACTGGGGAGAAAAACCCTGCTGTTCATGCCCAAGACTGGCTAACTTGGCTATGTCTGAGAAAGATCCTTAAGCTCCTCACGTCGTGAGCTAGTGGACTATGCTTTAGATACCTTGCACAGAATAAAATGGAAAGAAAACTACTATGCCTGCAACTTGAAAAACTTTTCTTAGAATCAGCAGCAGATTTGTTAAACCACCCTAATCTTAATAAATATGGTTGTGTTAAACTTCACAAGAACTGGGAAACTAATTCTTAGGCCACCCAAACAACTAAGGCTATCTAATGTTGTTTATTTTTTAATGGTATATATTAGAACACAGAAAAATAAGTAAATAATTAATTTATTAACTTATTGCTGATATTTCGCTGGTGTTATAACCAGCATCTTCAGATCGCAATCCCACCAACACACAAAAGAATAAGGCATGTAAATTATTGAAAAAAGTCACTTCCTGGACCAAAGACACAGTAAACAAACTTAAGCCCTTCCATGTTAAAACACCTAGGACTTATGGAGCACCAAAAATTCACAAACAAGGTACACCCTTATGCCCAATTGTGGATAGTATAAATAGTCCCACATACAAACTGGCTAGACATTTAGCTAAGCTACTAGCCACTCTCAAAAACAATTCTCCCTCCTTTGTCAAAAATTCAGCCCACCTAAAAAGCATCTTACAACACCATACCCTAAAAAGCTCAGACTTAATAGTAAGCTTTGATATCACCTCACTATTCACAAATATACCGCTAATAGAAACCCTCAATCTACTGAAGTCACACTTCCCCCTGATATATTTGAACTATTCAAATTTACAATACATGCAGGATATTTCACATGGAAAGGGAAAATATACAAACAAATAGATGGGACAGCCATGGGCTCCCCCCCCCCCCAGCCAACTTCTACATAGAACACCTGGAAAAACTAGCAATCAATACAGCCACTCTCAAACCAATACTTTGGCTACACTATGTTGACGATGTGCTTGCTATTTGGCCACATGGCCTAGAGACATTGGAAATATTCTTAGTGCATTTAAATAGTCAACATCCAAAAATCCACTTTACAATGGAACTGGAAGCTAATAACTGTCTGCCCTTCCTGGATACACTTATCACACGTCTTCCAGATAGTTCCTTATCATTTTCAGTTTTTAGAAAACTCACACATACAGGGAGATATTTACACAAACAATCACACCATCACCCTTCTCAACAATATGGCATTTTAAAAATGCTAACCCACAGAGCGAGAGCAATCTGTTCCAATGACAATGCTCTTGCTGCTGAACTGGCTCACTTATGCCACACCATCTTGGCCAATGGTTATAATCCCCATAAGATAAACAAAATACTAAATGCTCCTAAGAAACCCCTCCCACTATCCACCACAGAGAACTACAATAAAACAGTCACCATCCCATACATTAAAGGCACATCCGAAAAGATTTCAAGAATTCTTAATAAACATGAACTATGCACCACATTCAGACCGTGTGGCAAATTAGCAACCCTTATCTGCTCGCCCAAGGACAGCATTCCCCCTTTATCACATCCAGGAGTCTACAAAGTACCCTGCTTGTAATCAAGCCTACTACGGTCAAACAAGAAGAACTGTGAACATCTGCATCAGTGAACACAAAAGATACATCTGGCATTATCACTATGGCAAGTCGGACCTAGCAGACCATGTTCAGGATACCCCTGCACACAGGATCAACTGGAAGAACGCAAAAGCACTGCACAGAAGCTCTTACAAGTCGGAGAGATTGTTTTTAGATGCAACAGAAGCCCTGAAACACACTCCAAATCTCAACAAATATGGCTGTATAAATTTGCCAAAAATCTGGGAGACAGTCATCTTAAGAAAAAACTAGTACTGTTTTTTTTCTCTGTTTAGGACTCTAGTCTTATGTGACAGCTGTTTTTTTTTTTTTTTTTTTTTTTTTCAGATAGAGGGTGCCAAAATCAGGACTCTAGTCTTTGTATTGCTGCTACAATTTTGTTTAACTAGTCCGTCGATTATACCATGTTGTTATAGTCTCGCGTATTGCGACAAACTGTGTTTTTGTGCTCTGAAGATGCTGGTTATAACACCAGTGAAATATCAGCAATAAGGTAATAAATTAATTATTTACTTATTTTTCCGTGTTCTAATATATACCGTTAAAAAATAAACAACATGTACGATGAACACATAAGTCTGTCCACACGTTTAAGGCTATCTAACAATAGTCACAGAGGGAGGGGGGAGCCCTTTGTAGGAATTTAGACCTTTAGTCTAGATTTTTCTCCTTATTGTTTTGAGTTTTTTTTTGTGTGTATGCTTTTACAATTTTGAGATTGTATTCTCAAAGATTTCTCTGTAAGAGACAAAATATAAGATCTAATAATCTTGTATTTTATTATTCCTCTGTGCTGTGCTCATTCCATTAAACCTAATAATGAGTTCAAACCAGCATATTTTACATTTCAAATCCTATTCATAGCTTTGCTAATGACAGTAATCTTTGTTCCTCTTCCTCATTCCAGAAACCCTGTAGTACTCTGTTAGATGCCTCTTTATCTTCAATAACCAATGACTTTACACTGACCTTCTCAATATCCTTAAATAAGGTGAAGACAACTTGGTAAATTTCAATGCCAAAAAAACTCAAGCCTGCCTTATTACTCGCAAGAAATATCCTACCACATTCCCTTTCACTTTTGATAATGTTCTAGTTTCCTTTCAAGATCAGTTTCTCTTCTTGAGTTGACTGTCACACCAAGTTTATCCTGGCACAAACATATTACATACATAGTGTTACGTCGTTGCTTTCTCTATATTTTACTGATTTATATCTTCCTATTCTATCTTTCAATTGCTAATCTACTTCGTCAGATATCGGGCCTAATATGCTAACATCTAGAATTGTTTCCACTTCGTATACTGGCAAATTTATATTATGCTGCGCCAGCCAGTATCCTATAGCAGAAAAGATCCTTGCTCAGGGAGACAATACTAGATTCTGAGGCGTTCTTACACAATATCTTACTTTAACATGGCCGTATAGATTCAGACTGCAGTCGTGACCTAATCTATAATTATATACACTTTCTAATTCCTTCCCACCAAAATAGGTTCTATTTTTATAAGTGGTAAATCGGAATCGTAGTCAGGCACAACTCAGGTTTAGGTGAATAAAACATGTTTATTGGAATATCAAAGCAAAATACACTAAAGAAATTCATACATTCAATTGATTCAATACTAAATAAGGAAACTCGAGTTAAGAGATTAACATATTCTAAATTAAATCAAAGGTTATAAAGCATCCTAAAACACAGTAACTGAAAATTGGGATAGATTGCAAATGATATGATGTTAAGCTAAAATTCCCTTCAGCAAGCTATTCATAAGATAATATAAACAAACATTCTTCTAATGTTACTCAGTTACTAAAAATCCAAATCCTAAACTCGTTAAGCTAACTCAATCACATACAACACAAAAGACTTCTTCCAAACAATTCTTCTTATTCTCAGATGGAGGTTAACTATCTAATTAGAGTCTGTCCCCAAAGTTCTTTAGAATAATGTTCATAATTTGCATTCACATATAATTTTCTCTCTTCTAAAGAATTCTAAACACAAAATAGAGTAATTCTACTTTACCGAACTTTTTTCCGACGTCTCTCAGCACCACATGTACGTCTGGTTACCTCTTGTTTATTGGCTGTCCTTACGCCAGCATAGGGGCTACGCTATCTTCATAATTACTGCTGATCATGGACTCAATTTTCTGCATCTCAGGAAACATCTCTATTCCTTTCAATGGGTATTCTCTGACTTCCGAACTAGGAACCAGTAAAACGAATAGACAAGAGCCTCTTGATATGGCACTCATCCCCCATATTTTCTTCGATTGAGCACTCCCTTTTTGGAGTCCCTTTTGCACACGATCTATATCTTTTCTCTCCTTGGGTTCATCCCTTGCTCTTATGCTCTTGTATTCATGGAATTCACGTCGATGTACATTCCATGTAAGCTACGGCCGCTGGCATTACACTGGACATGTGTAGTATATTTTCTATGAATTGTTACTTAATATCTATCTGGTGACTCACAGTCATTCTATACAGCTTAAGTGAGGCTTAAAATAAGTTAAATTATTCCTCTTTTAAGACATTCTCTAATTTGATCTTAATATGATCACAATAGATTAAATACATGGCACATAAAATTAATGCAATATTGTACATATGTGAAGAAGTTTCACTTTAATTTCAGCTGATGTGCAGGTATTTCTCTTTGTCTGTGTAGTTTAGTATGTTAGATTCTGAATGAATGATTTCTTTGCAAGATTCCATCATTCAGGATCTAACAATAGCCTCATTAGCCTCCAAAAAAAACTTGGTGTTCTTTTCCATTGTAAACATTATTTCTCTTCCTTTCAACTCCTAACACTTTATGTCTAAGATTCGATCAACCTTGAAGCATTGTTCCCACATTTGGGATGGAGTATCCAAGACCTCCCTAAGAATTCTTAACGATATTCAGAAGAGGGCAATCTGCTGAAAAGATGACTCTTCCCTCAAAGACGCCCTTCTGTCACTTTATCATAGGTACCCTGTTTCAGTACTGTGCTTTTTTCTAGAGGTACTTTCATGGGCATTGCTGCTCTGAATTGGCTGCTACTTTTCCTCCAATTTCTTCTAAACAGGGTACCTATAACTGAGCAACCATTGGCCAAGTCAACATTCATATGCTGTCCAGCTCCAAACATACTAATCTAACTTCTCATCATCTTCCTTCATTCCATCCACCTCTATTCTTTGGAATAATCTCCTCCATACTGTTTCCCCACAGAGTACAACCCGCTACTCTTTAAGAAACATATCAATAGGCTACATTTTTTCTTTAATCACTTTCCCACACATGGCACTCAGGTGTTATAGGTTTGTGACCTTTCATGTGGGAGTCATAAAAACATAAGCCTAAATATGTTACAAGTTGCCTCAGTCTTGAAGTATCTTCAGGTGCACTCTTTGTTTGCTAACACTTGGATCAAAGATTAAACTAAATTTATTATAAGCCTAAATACTAGGCTACAATGAGATATCTGACATTCACTGGAGGTAGGTGACTGAGTAATGAAAGTGTTTAGTCATTCCTGTAAGATATAATGAATACAATAAGTCTATTGTGAATTTAAAATTGAAGTGGCGGTGAATTTGAGCTGTGCAGAAGAAAGTGATTTTTAATCGGTGAATAGTCCGTTTTTTCCCCGTTTTTCTATGTTTTTGAGTTGTTTCTCCGAATACGAGTGTACTCCAGTGGTTATTTTTTGGAAGCGATATAATATACTTTGGTTACCGTCGGAATCGAATGCATAACATAATGGTGGAAGACAATTTAGGAAGACAAAACGAAGCTAAGTTTTCATTACTGTATTTAGTTATATTTCATTTTATTTAGCGTACTTAAATGTTTTGTTTTGCTTGTAATTGTTTGCACTTTTTTTCTTATTTATTTAATGGAATTTATTAATTGAATAATTAATGATTACGCTACTCGGCAGTAAGAAATGATGGCGGATTCAGCTGCAGTCACAAGTGGCGTATCACCAAGTCCTCCGCCATTTAAGAACTCAATTATAAGTAATATCATAAGGGACTTTGTGGCATACAGTACTTGCGGCATTTATGCGTCTTGGGAATTAGATATGTGGCTGGTGAAAGAGAGCGAAGAGCGTATGTGTGCAAAATGCAGGCAGTGGGAGGAAATAAGTGCATTCGAATTATTGATATCCGACCATGTTGCTCCAGGAACGGGGAATGAATGTAGGAAGACAAGTAGTGTGATAGGGGAGAATGAAAAAAAAAAAAAAAAAAAATATATATATATATATATATATATATGAATGAGAAAATGATAGTTGATAGTGTGGAAGGTGTGAGTGACTGTAAAAGTTTAGGAGATGGTTTTGTTTGGGAGAGTGAATTTAGATTAAGAGTGACTGACCTGCAGAGGGAGATAGATGAGCTGAAAGAGGAGGTGGAATGTCTTGTGAATGAGAGCAGAAGTATGAAAGATAAGATTAGGAGAATGGAAGAGATAAATGCAAGCCGAATCAGAGTAGGGGAGAGAGAGAGAATTTTGGGAGTGTTAGAAGAGGAGAGAAAGGAAACAGAAGAGAGGGAATGGGTGAGAGGTATGTGGGTGCTAGAAGAGGAGAGAATGGAAACAGTAGAAGAGAGGGAATGAGAGAGAGAGAGATATGGAAGTGCTAGAATAGGAGAGAATGGAAACAGTAAGAGAGATAGAATGAGAGAGAGGTATGGGAATGCTAGAAGACGAGAGGATGGAAACAGTAGGAGAGACAGAATGAGAGAGGGAAATGATAGAAGTGGAGAAAATGGAAACAGTACGAGAGAGGGAATGAGAGAGATGTACGGGAGTGCTAGAAGAGGGGAGAATGGAAACAGTAGGGGAGAGAGGTATGGGAATGCTAGAAGAGAGAGAGAATAGCAGTAGAGGAGAGGGAATGAGAGAGACCTATGGGAATGAAAGAAGAGGAGAGAATGGAAACAATACGTGAGAGAGTATGGTAAGAGGTATAATGTATGGTGACTCAATGATCCGTGGTGTTCAAGATAGGATGCGTGAGGAGTGTTTGTCAGGAGGAACAATAGAAAGGGTGGCTATGGCAATTAAGAGAGGTGAAATGGTGGATGAGATGATTGTGATGGTAGGAACAAATGACTTGAGTGGTAATGTAAGTCGGGCAGCGAGAGATATGAGATTTTTGCTTGAGGCTGTATGGAAGAAGACAGAGAGAGGAAAAATAGTCTGTGTTGCCTAGGTATGATAATGATGAGCTAAGCAGAAGAGCGGTGATATTGAATGGCATAATAGCGAGAATGTGTGACAAGAGAGGACTGGTATATGTGGATACTTCGAGTGCGTTTGAGGTAAGAGAAAAATTGTATGCGAGAGACTGCTTACATTTCAATGAGGAAGGACGTAGGCATCTGGAGAGATTGCTGTTCTGAACGAGTCAGTGTGTCCCAGGGAGGATGATAGCAGGGGTGGCCTCTTGTGGGAATGAATACTTGGGAGAAGGGAGACGATGTCAGCTAACACTGAGCCCAGTGGAGCCTAGAAGGGATGATGCTGGGTATAGAAACAATGGCATTTATATGCTTTATACTAATGCCAAGAGTATCCAGAATAAGGGAGAGGAATTGGTGGTGCAGATAGCATCAGCCTGGCCAAAAATTATTGGTTTCACTGAGACGTCATTGACAGAAGGGGATATAATAACAGTAATAGAAGTCCCTGGGTGTAACATTTTTCATCAGGATAGGAGGGGAAAGCGTGGTGGTGGTGGTGGGGTACTGCTTATGATAGGTGATGACCTATGTCCTCTAAGAGTGGAGGCTTTGCAAGGAAGTGAGACAAATGATTTTGAGAGCATATGGTGTGAGGTAGAGGTAGGCAAGACAGGATATTTAGTGGGGTGTTGCTACAGATCAAGAAGCACAGGGGATGGGGACCAGAAGATGTTGAGACAGTTGAGCGTAGCAAGTGCAAGAAGAATGATTGTAATGGGAGTTTTTAACTACAGCAGTATAAATTGGGAAGAGGAAGATGCATGTAGCAATAGGGGAATGGAATTTCTAGAATTCTTGAGGGACAAATGTCTTAGGCAACATGTAACAGAGGGAACAAGAGGTTCAAGAGTTTTGGATTTGGTTATAGCATCAGAAGAGTTGATAATAACTGAGATGACATCTCTCCCACCATTTGGAGAGAGTGACCATATGGTTTTGACTTGGAAAATGAATAGACATGCAGCAGCATCAAGGAGACGGGAACTTATGTGGAATTATAATGCAGGTGATTATAATAGTCTTAGACGTCAACTTCGGGAAGTTTCATGGAGGGAGGAATTGGAAGGCCGGGATATCATTAGTGCGTGGGAAATTGTGAAAGAATATTTGTTAGCAGCAGTGGTAAGTTGTATATCACGAGTGAAGAAGAGGACGCAATTTGGAGTAAAGTGGATGACAAACAATATTAAACAGGAATTGCATGTGAAAAAGAGATATAAGGAGACAGGTGAAGAGAGGATGCATGAAGAATATAAGACATAGGCCAGAAGAGTGACTAGTGTGGTAAGGAAAGCGAAACTGGAATATGAGAGGAGATTGGCCCTAAGATCCAAAGAAAATCCTAGGGAATTTTTTAGCTATGTGGCCAGTAGGAGGAGAAATGACTGTGGAAGAATGATATTGTGGGATAAAAATGGGAATAGAGTGACTGATGCAGAGGACATAGGCGAATTGTTCAATGAACACTTTATTGGAGTATTTCATCCTAGAGGAGTCAGTTTTAATGCTAGAGGGATAGGGATGGTTTGAGATTTAGAGGTACAGGAGGAGAGTGTGTTTCAGATACTGAGTAATCTGGATGGCAGTAAAGCTTTGGGACTGGATGGTATTTCACCATAAGTTTTGAGAGAATGTGCTAGGGAACCGACAGTGCCTTTAACCTGGCTTTTCAATGTATGTTAAAGATACCAAGCAATTTTAAACCTGGTTTTACTCCATTTTTCCCAAGTGAGCAAACAGACAAAATGTCAAGTTTGCGCCTGCAATTGATACAAGACTAGCTGATCCCACAGGTAGTGCAAGACCAAGGCAACTCGTGGTAAAGGTGGAGCAAGCTCTGATCACTAATCTTAATATTTACCCTTAATGCCAAAACACATCTCCAAAAAGGGGATGTATGATGTTTTGTATTAAAGACAGGGGCCACTACCCAGACTGGTTTCGACCTTTATTGAGGTCTCATCAGTGGGAGCCAGGCTAGAAATACCAAGATTTAGTAATGCAGAGCTAATAAGTATTTTACCAAAACAAGTTACCATAAGGTGTTTTAACCTTATTAAATAAAAATCTCAGGAGGAGATCTAAATGTCTAAATCTTGGTATTTCTAGCCTAGCTCCCACTGATGAGACCTCAATAAAGGTCGAAACCAGTCTGGGTAGTGGCCCCCTGCCTTTAATACAAAACATCATACATCCCCTTCTTGGAGATGTGTTTTGGCATTAAGGGTAAATATTAAGATTAGTGATCAGAGCTTGCTCCACCTTTACCACGAGTTTCCTTGATCTTGCACTACCTGTGGGATCAGCTAGTCTTGCATCAATTGCAGGTGCAAACTTGACATTTTGTCTGTTTGCTCACTTGGGAAAAATGGAGTAAAACCAGGTTTAAAATTGCTTGGTATCTTTAACATAATTATACCCAAGTTAAAAATACTTCCTGGCTTTTCAATGAAAGTCTGACTTCGGCAAAGGTGCCCAGGAAATGGAAGGAAGGTAAGATAGTGCCATTGCATAAGGGTGGTAACAGACTGGAAGTGTCTAATTACAAGCCAGTCTGTGTGTGTGTCATCAGTAGTTGTTAAGATCTTGGAGAGAGTAGTGAGGGACCGTATACAGCACTGGGCAGATGAGGGTAATGTTATCTGTTGAGAGTCAACATGGATTTGTGAAAGGACGCTCTTGTTTTACCAATATGCTAGCCTTTTATAATAAAGTTACAAGAACATTAGATGAGGGAAAGGCATATACTGCAATTTTTTTAGACTTAGCAAAGGCATTTGACAGGGTGCCACATGATAAGCTGATATTTAAGTTGCAGCACATGGGTCTGGATGTCAGATTGGTCAACTGGATTCAGGATTGGCTGTCTGATAGGTATCAGAGAGTTGTGTATGGTGGAGCAGTTTCAGGTTACAAGTGGGGTCCCACAGGGCTCAGTACTAGGACCTATATTGTTTAACCTTTATATCAATGACATTGCCAGTGGATTGCAAGGGGATATTCAGTTGTTTGCAGATGATGCAAAGCTGGGAAGGATTATTAGTAATAGTGCAGATGTGGTAGCCCTGCAAGAGGATTTAAATAAGCTAGATAGATGGGCAAATGAATGGGGGTCAGTTTAATGCAGCAAAATGTAATTTCTTGAGGTTTGGGTAACATCGATGGGATGCTGTATACACTATGGGAGGAGTTATACTGGAGGAAGTAGGGGAGACAAGAGATCTGGTGTTGATGATTGATAGAAACCTGAAGTTTAATGGACATATTGTAAAGGTGGTGAAGGTAACACAGAGGATTGCTGCAATTACGAGGACACTACCTGCAGAGATAAGAGGGTTATCATTCCGTTGTATAAGTCTCTGATCAGACCACACTTGGACTATTGTTCTCAGATTTGGTTCCCAGGATTTGAAGGGGATAAATTAACTGTGGAAAGGATACAAAGACGGATGACAAAGATGATTTCAGGACTGCACAAGGATAGTTATGAGGATCGGCTGAGAGAATGTGCTACAGAGTTTGGTGTATAGAAGAAGGAGAGGTGATATGATTGAGACTTTTAAACTGTTGAGAGGTGGTTACAGGGTTGACACTGGGGAGTTCTTTCGCTTGGTTGAACAGCAGGAAGGAGTGATGACAAGAGGCCATCCCTGGAAGTTATGAAAGGAAACTGTGAGCAAGAGGGTGAGGAGTGGTTTCTTTGCGTGGAGGGTGGTTGAGCTGTGGAATGCATTGCCTGATGGAGTGGTGAGGGCAAGAACAGTCAATGAGTTTAAGGAGTGGTATGATAGACTTTGTTTTTCTTAGGGCGGACCTCCCTTCGATGAGTCTTGACAGACTTTATGTTCTTAGGAAAGGCTTCCCACGATGAGTCTTTTGACTCCATGGAGGCCTGAATAATAATAATAATATTTAGATGTGACAAGAGACTTAAATGCTAGAAATGGCAAAGAGTCAAAATTAATTCAGACATCAATATGCATGGCAAGCATACAGTTAACAAAAATGGGAGAAGGCTAATCAACTATGTAGTTAAGAGATAGCACCATAAAAGAGTTTCTACACATCAGGATGAGGACATCTCTAGGAATAATGAAAATAAAAAATGCTTTCAAGAGGTATTTATCAACGTGATCAATTTAAGATAAGATTGATTAAAACAGAAAAAAAGCCATAGCTAAAAGAGAAGTGACGAAAAGACATAGAGAAAGCAGAAATAATTTCATATCTAATTTAATGAGATTTAACAAAATTGAATCATACATAATTTGAAAAAAAAATTTAAATCATGAAAAAAGAGAGAATGTAAGAATCAATATGACTGAGCTATATGGCTAAAATATTTTCAGGATTTACAGTCATATAATATAAAAGAATTAAAAATAACACAATCCAAAAAAAATCTGGCCAAACACATACAGGAATTGAATGATATATTAAATAACTTAAAAAAAAAAAAAAATCAGCTGCAGAAGGTGGTCATTAGAATGGATCTTCAATATGCTGATGAAACTCTTAAATTAATACTTACAGATTTCCTGAAGAGAATATGGGATGGGGAACGCCCACCAGAATCCTAACAGAAAGCCACAGTTATTTCAGTTTATAAAAAAGGCAGCCAAGAAGATCATGAAAGCAACTATGGAATGTCTTCTCAAAAGTGGCTGCAAATATATGCAAAAGTTATAAAAAAACAAATAGGAGAGTCATTATAATAATAAGAAAGGTGAAGAACAAAATAGATTCCACAAAGACAGATCCTATGCAGAGGGTTACTTTGTTTTTTTTTTTGACATTACTAACTGAAAAGTATAAAGAATTTAATAAATCAATACATCACATTTACAGATCCCAGGAAAGCCAGCAACTGTAATGAACAGAAATTAACTTTTAGAAACTCTCGATAAAGTAACCAAATAGAAACATCCTACAATCTTTACAGATATAACTTCATAGCAGTCGAATAGGAAAACAAAGTATAAAACTGAAACAAGTAAACTGTGGTGTCAAACGAGGGTGTCTTTTAGTGACACTTGAAGTGAGAGCCAGCATCTCACTTCAAGTGGGAAATGGCTTGATAGTGCATTATATTCCTTTTGCATTATGTGGGCACATTTTTATAAATGTTTTCAATGTATATCATGCTAGTTTGAATATTTTTGGTGAAATTTTATTTGTAAAATTAGTATTTGTGAAGGTATAAAAAATCTCAAATGGAATTCAGATTTCAAGTTTCATTATTAGACTTCCAGGGAGTTGAGAACGCACTGAGGGAGGCTACAGATCACCCACACCAGAAGTCATACCTTCACTTAAACTCATTCACACTAAATATCAAAAACTCAATTTCAGCATGTAAATTATTCCACTGACAGTTTTGCGTGTGTGTGTGTGTGAGAGAGAAAAATCTAGCTCTCACTTAACTAGCTCTTTCTTAACAGCACACAAACTTAACTGCTGCAGATGCCCACTTGTCCTCTCCCCGCCTTCCATATATGAAAAATGTTATCAACAATATCCTATAATGTCCTCTCAAAAGTTTATAGACTTCCATCACATTACTCCTTTCTTCTGACTACTAGTGTCTGCGGTGTATTTTCAATCTGTTCTCTTATTCTAATTCCATAATCATGACATCATCTTCATAACTCTTCTTTGCAACCTTTTCATAGCTCATTATTATTACTAATATTAATATCTGACCTCCATGGAATCAAAGGATTCATCGTGGGAGGTCTAAATTCTCTAATACCAAAAGATCATCGACCCTTGCCTTAAATCCATTCATGGTCTCCACATTTGCCACACTTTCAGGCAACGTATTCCACTTATCAATCACTCACTATGCAAAGGCCTGTATCTCACTCTCCTGCTCACATCATCCTCCTTATACAGCTTCTATGGATGTTCTCTAGTTCTACCCTCACATCCCTCTGTTATATGAAATATCTCCTCCACATTAATCTGGTAACAACCCCTCACCAACTTATATGTCTCAATTATATCCCCACTTCTTCTATTCACAAGGCTCTGTACGTTGCATTCCCTCAATCTCTCCTCATATCTGACATTCTATAGACCTAACACTAACCTAGTAAATCTTCACTGGATATTTTCCAATATACCTTCATCCCCATGAAAACCAGGTGACTAAATCAGTGCACAGCAGTCCAAACAGTGTGATCAAAGTCTTATACAAGGGCACCATAACCTCTTTGCTTCTGCATGTCAACATCCTCCTCATTACTGCCATAATCCATTGGGATGTTCTTACATTTTAACAATGTGACCCCTAAATTTCAACTCTCTATCCACTATCACTCCCAGATCTCTCATCTCCACCTTGCTTAACCAATTTCAAGACTTTGCACTCTGCAACATTAAACTGATAGCTCCAATCATTTGCCCACTCACATAGTCTATTCAGATCTTCCTGCAGGTTAATATATCGATACAAAATTAATAACGGAAAAAACCCACGTACAAAGATTATTTAATAGTATAATTTTCACCTGTGTGTCACCGGCATCTTCAGTACATTAAGCTCAAATTAAACAATAAGTGACAATTCCAAAAAGCGCCACCTAAGTAGCTGGTGTAAGATAACTAAAAAGGTCAATAAATTTCCTTAAAAAAAAAAAAAAAAAAAAAAAAAAAAAAAGTTAGGAAAGATTAGCTGATTTGTAAAGTACTATCTCCCATAAAGGGGATAGATGTAAGCTGTTGGATCTGATTAAGTTAGCAGAATGAAGTAGAGTTTCACATGTTTCTTTATAAAGGCGTTCCATGAGAAACTGACTTTTGTGAAGAACTCTTGTCTTTCTCCAATGAATTCTGTGTCTAGTGAAGATGGCATGCAAGTCCAGACTTTTCAGGTTTAAAGTATTCTATATAAGATTGGTGTTCTTCTAGCCAAATAGAGGCAGATCTTCCCGTTTATCCGAAATAAGATAATCCACAAGAGCACGGAATCTGGTAGACACTGGATGATTAAGATGTGGAAGTTTGTCCTTAGGAGAAGTGAGAAAGGTGGAGATTTTTCTAAATGGTCAAAAGGCAACAAAAATATTCGGTGATTTTAAAACTTTTGCTATATGTTCACTGATGCCTTGTACATAAGGGATAGTAATACAAGTTATTTCTTCTGTGTTTGAAGAGGAAGACATATTAAAACTACTCAAAGTTCTTTTAATGAAGCAATTCTTATAACCATTAGATAGAAAGGAAGAAGTTATATATTGTAGTTCTTTCTGTAAAAGATCGTCTGAAGAACAAAAGGAGTAGGCCCTGATGAACCAGTGTTTTAATAGTTCCTGCCTTTTGACTGGGATGGTGATGAGATTCCGCATGGATATAATGACCTGTATGAGTCTTCTTTCTATAAATTGAGAAATGTTGGTTACCATTTGGTTGGCAAAGAATTAGAAGATCTAAAAAGGCTAGCTGCTTATTTAATTCTACTTCTAGGGTAAACTTGATCCTAGGATGAAATGCTTTTAACTTAGTGAGAAACTGCTGAAATTCATCTGAAGAGCCATTCCATACAGCAAAAATGTCATCGAGATATCTGAACCAATGAGTAGGTCTGGGAAAAATGTTGTCAAAGATACGTTCAAAATGTTCCATAAAGAAATTGGAGATAGCAGGAGAAAGAGGATTACCAATTGCTGTTCCTTTAATTTGGTGATACAACTTATTTTTAAAGGAAAAATAACTAGAATTTATTACAAAATCAAATACGTTTACAATGTCTGAAGGAAATTCCTGCTGTAGTAATTCAATGCTTTCCGAAAGAGGCACATTTGTAAATAAAGAAACAACATCTAAACTGATCATGATATCAGAAACGTCCAAATGAAGATCTGAAATTTTATTTTTGAAATCCTAAGTATTTTTTATATAAGTATCAGTGCTTCTGGTCGAAGAGGAGAGTAAAGTTTTATAAAAAGTTTTATAAGCTGATGATATGAAGTTAAGCTAATGTCACTAATGTACAAGTTAAACAATAATGGTCCCCAAACAGATCCCTGTGTCATTCCACTAGTGATCTTCTTCTTTTGGGATACCACTCCTTCATATACAACCTGCTGATACCTATCCAAAAGCCAATCAGCTATACCATGTTACTAGTCTGTTATCTAATCCAGTCATTTTCAATTTAGCTACTAGCTTATCATGTGGCAGTCTAACAAAGGCCTTTGAAAAATCCAATGTCCTTTATCGAATGAATTTGTCACCTTGTTGTAACAAGCAGATTTCTGAAACATGACCTTTTCCTAACAAACTCATGCTGACCATTATAGAGAATACTGCTGTGAAAATAATCATAATTAAAATTCTGAATATTTTTACGAATTGTTTATGTTAAAATGTTTATTAGTTTTGTTTTCATAGCATGCACTGTCGGCACTTGCGATGCCCGTTATGGAAATTGTTTTGTCAAAAGTGATATGTAAAGAAGTCAAAAAACTGATGTACTTACCAGATTTGATATTTCATCATCATCATTAAATTCCTGCCATGTACCATCAAGGGGTGTACAGGATATGATAGTAATACATGAAAAATTTACATCATTATTAATTTCCTATCTACAATTTTCCTCCAAATCAGTCTGTTACTTGTCAAGACTCCAACATTATCAGATCTTATATTTCTATCGTCTAAGGCACTTTGTACCGTATTAATCCACCTATATCTTGGTCTTCCTATGGGTCGTTTTCCTGCAAACCTGGCAGAGAACACTTGTTTTGCTAATCTTTCCTTGACCATTCTGTTTAAGTGACCATACCACCTGAGATTAGCTCTGCTAACGCATTCCTGGATGCTGACAATGTCAAGTTCTTTCTTAATATCCTCGTTTTTAATATGATATTGCCATTGATGCCATCTGTTCACACTTATAATCTTTCTCAGGACTCTCATATCTGTGGTCTCTAGTCTTTGGTCAAGTGTTTTACTTCTGACCCAGCTCTCAGATCCATAAGTTAAAACTGGTTTGAACACTGTCATGTATACAGCTAATTTAGTGTTCTGACTAATTTCTCTCTTATTTCATATGAATTTATTCAATTGACTTTCCACCATACCATCTTTGCTGATTCTGTTGTCTATTTCTATATTTAATTTACCATCTTCAGTAAAAATCATGCCTAAATAGCTGAAATGTTTTATTTGTTCCACAGGTTCTCCATTCACAACACAGTTGACATTTTCAATGATTCTGCCTATTTTCATTGTCTTTGTCTTTTTATTGCTGACCTTCATACCATATCTATCACAACAGCTATTCAATTTAGTCAGAAAATCTTGCAGACTTGTAGCGGATTTATTTAGAAGTATAACATCATCCGCATAAAGCAAAGAGCTGACATTAACATCTCCAATTTTGATATCAGGTTTAATACCACTTTCCTTCATAATGTGATCCATATAGATAATGAATAACAGAGGGGATAATGTACATCCTTGTCTCACACCAGATTTAACATTAAACCATCTTCCTGTACTTCCTTCAATTCTAACTGCTGACTTACAACTCAAATAAAGACTAAGTATTGCTTAATATAATGCCCCACTGACACCATATAACTGCAGCATATTGAATAGCTTCTCTCTTGGCACCTTTTCATATGCCTTTTCCAAATCGACAAAACTTAAATACAGATCTTTGTTATATTCCCATGCTTTCTCGACTATTTGTCGTAAAGTGAAGATCTGATCCTGACTGCCTCTATTTGGCCTGAATCCAGCTTGTTCTTCACCAAGCTTTTCTTCCACAATTCTTATCAACCGTTTCTCAAGTATACTTGCATAGATCTTGCCAGGAACACTCAGTAGGGAAATACCTCTGTAATTCTCACATGCAGTTTTATTTCCCTTTTTATATATGGGTACTATGAGAACTCTACTCCAATCATCAGGAATTCGTCCCTCTGTCCAGGCCTTCTGAACTATGCAGTGGAGCCACTGTAAGACTCTTATACCACCATACTTCAGCATTTCTGGTCGAATATCATTACTCTTGCTGCCTTTCCACATTTCAAGCCTTTGATGGCTTTTTCTACTTCAAGTATGGATATGTATTCCTGACTGCATGCCTGGTCAGTGTTTTTTTATCACTGTGCTGTCATCACTGCTTGTTTCATTTAGAAGTTTTTCAAAGTAATTACTCCATACTTCAAGGATATCTTTTTCTCCCATTTTCATGTCACCTTTATCATCTCTAACTCCTTTTACAGCATACTTTCCTCCATTCCTAAGCTTCTTCAACAACCGCCAGAATATTTTGCCATCTTCTTGATATTTATTTTCTATAATCTTGCCAAAATCCTCCCATGACTTTTATTTAGCTAGTTTTACACAGTGTTTAGCATTCTTGCATTTGTCTCTATATTCTCTAAGAGCACAAGCTGACTTATTTGACAGGAACTTTTGATATGCTTTCTTCTTTTCCTTCACTGCCTCTTTAACTTCCTGTGTTCACCAGGGAGTTCTGATTTTTTTATCCTTACAGACAACCTCACCACATGCCTCTCTGGCAGAATCAATCAATGTTTTCTTCAGAGTTTGCCACTGAATCTCCAAGGTTTGATTCCTGTTCTCAAACTCTTTCATTTTTTCTTCAATAATCTTTGTGTATTTTAGTCTACAGTTCACATCTGAGAGCTGCTCAACTTTTATTCGCTTTAAAACTTTCTTACATGTTATTCTTTTCAATATGAAATTCAATTTTATCTTGCTCAAGACTAGATAGTGATCACTTCCAATTTCAAATCCTCTGTACACTCTGGTGTCCTGCACCAGGGAGAA
The DNA here is from genome assembly GCF_054136105.1 of Typopeltis vanoorti. Classification (NCBI taxonomy): domain Eukaryota; kingdom Metazoa; phylum Arthropoda; class Arachnida; order Uropygi; family Thelyphonidae; genus Typopeltis; species Typopeltis vanoorti. The sequence goes on from NC_143570.1 coordinate 7,605,777, forward strand.
AACATCACTATCAACAATAACATAGTCAATGAGACTTTTCTTATTCCTAGCCTCTTCTCTCCATGTGAATTTGTGAACATTTTTATGCTGGAACATGGTGTTAGTAATAACCAGTCCATGTGCTGAGAAGAAATCCAACAGATATTTGCCATTATTATTAGCTTTGCTCTTTTCTCCAAATTTTCCCAAAATATTTTTGAATGTCTCACAATCATTTCCTACTCTGCTATTTAGATCCCCAATAAGGACCAACTTTTCCTTTTTATTGTGTCAGTGGCTTTTTCTAAAGCCTCAAAAAATTCCTCTACTTCTACCTTAGTAGAACCTTCTGTGGGACCATAGGCACAAATAAGTCTCATTGTCCAGTTCCCCATTCTCATATTTGCCCATATTACTCTACTTGAGACTGACTGCCATTCAAGAAGATTAGCCTCGTATTTTGTGTTGAATAATATGGCTACTCCTTCTTTTCCTTGATTGTCATTGCCTGAATATAACATTTTGTATTTATTGCTCGGAAAGATCTCACCAGTTTTGGTCTTTTTTGTTTCAGTCACCCTGATTATGTCGATCTGGTACTTATCTAATTCCTCAGCTAGCTCCATTTCTTTGCCATTCAGGCTTCTTACGTTGATAGCACCGATCTTTAACTCTGGTGATGTTGAGTTTGTATTACTTAAAAGAATTTTATTGTAATTTAAAATTATCAAAGGTTGTGTTTTATGAAGACATTCTCTTGTCGCTAACGGAGACAACATGTCAGCCATTATTTATACCTAACTTCTTGCTTACCAGTTTCATGGAGTGCGCATGCTCGCCGAGAAGTCTGATGAGTGATTGACAGCTGACAAGAAAGTGTTCAGTATCTGAGTAACGGCTGTAAACAAGACAGCGTTCGGAAGGAATTTAGAACATAGGCTGGCAGATATTTAGATTCAGAGGAACTTGAGTTTTTTTTTTGTGACAGTTGGATAAAAATTAATAGTATATTCCGAAAAAAGGAATCGTGGAACTATTAAGTTTTAACGTGGAATAAGTATGTGGATAAATAAAAGAAAATATTGCTATATGCGTTTTAAACAGAATATTGGAGGAAACACTAATTAAAAGATTTATAGTAGATTCTGAAAAGGGAATCGTAGAACTGTAAGTTTTTTTTTTATTTGGAAGAGTTAAGACTGTCAATAAGCATTTAGTGAATAAAAGAAGAATTGGCTATTTACGTTCTAAAGGAATGTTCGAGAAAACTCTGATTAGGAAGTTTCATCTGTATTAAAGACGCCGGATCTGACTATTATTTCTACTGGAAAAGAGACAGAATTAAGTCAGGAAAAATTAATGTGTGCTACATGAGTGATGAAAAAGGATCCTGTGAAAATAAAGAATAGAGTCATATATCTTCAGGAAAGGGCCTTGACAGAGAGAGAGAAACTGGCTATGAACATTGTCATTTTGAAAACAAAGCGTTTAGTCTTAAGTGTAAGTTTATTTTAAAAAGGCATTGGATCCAAATAAATTTGTAGTTAGTTATGTAAAGTTGTTTGAAGTGTATATATATATTGTTTTTGTTTCATAAAATGTGTTTATTTTGTATTTTGTTCTTGAGTCAGTGATTATTTGGATTCTGAAAGAAAGAGTTAAGATCATTGCACCAATTGGAGTGAACCCTTGTGCATATAATAACATATAGGTACACTCGGAATTAAAAAAATAATTGTTAGAAACAGAGATCATCTCTATGGTAGGATTAAATATTAAGATAATATCTATGAATATTCTAGCTATATAAAAATCCACCAATTATTAACACTGCTATTATCAACCCACTTCTGAATCCTAATCCTCATGAACGTCACTAACAACCTTAGCAACAACAACAACAACAATCCAAAACATACAGATTAGCGTATAATTTGTAGCTTCAGCCTACCCCCCCTTCCCTTTGTGAAGTGGAAAAATTTTTTCCTTCCATTATTTTGGGACTTGCCCTGTTGCAAGACTCATGTTAAATAGGTGTGCTAAAGGTGCCATTAATTCCACAGAACATTCCTCAATTAAGGATTTGACAGGCAACAAACAACTATTTGCTGATGATGTAAACATAGGGTAATCAGAAATGCAGCTGATATGTAGTACTTGAAGAATGATTTGAATAGGCTGGAATTGTGGACATGGGAAAGTAGATGTTGGTTCAATGTCAGTCAATGTAAAGTCTTTGACATGATTATATATACTATGTTGTTTTATATTGGTGAGATTATGTTAGAAGAAACTGATCAGGCTATGGATCTTGGAGTGTTAGCAGGTGGGAAGTTGAAGTTCGGGGACCATGTAGCAAAGATTGCAAATACAACTGAGAGGATAATTGCCATGCTGAAATGAACCTTGACATGTAAAGATAAGGAAGTCATTTTGCCTTTTACAAGGCCTTGATAAGACCTCACTTGCACTATTGTGCACAGGTCTGGTCTCTGCTGTGATTCTGATACAGTGGAGAGTGTGCAAAGGAGAGTGTTAAAAATGATATCAGGATTGTGTAATACTGATTATGAAGACAGATTGAGAATTTGTACACTGCAGGCACTACCAAACAGGAGAAAGAGAGATGATATGATTGAGACTTACAAACTTCTGAAAGGATCGTACAGGATTTCAGTTGATGAAATTTTTTTTTATTTTATGGAGGGAAAGGACAAGAGGGCATCCTTGGAAGCTGAGAATGAATATTGCCAAGAAGGAGGCAAGATCTAGTTTTTTCTCTGATAGAGAGTGGTGCATGACTGGAATGGATTGCCATTGGATGTTGTGTGTGTGCAAACAGTGTGAATTAATTCAAGAACAAGTATGATAGCTGGTGTATGCAGTATGTGGCCTCCTTCGATAAGTCTCTGATTCCCTGGAGGTCTCTCTTAATAACAATATCATCTTTGACTTCCACGGATCACTCATTACGGATTGTTTGCATCACTCATTACACTTCCTTCCAGCAACAACCTTTTCAAATGACTCACTCCGAAACCATTCTAATGCAGTCTAGTGCTCTTATACAGGTCCATTCATTCCTCAAACTCATCCCATAAATTTATAAATTGCACTCCTTTCTCTTCAAACATTTCCACTAACATTCCAATCAAGATCTTTGTTTCTGACAGAACTCATCATTTTCATATCTGGCAACACACAAACTACTCTTCCTACCACACTGTTGTCTTTTACTCTCATCAATAATTTCTTGATATCCTATCTCACATTCTATATATGCCCAAACAAATAATTCATTCCAACCACAACCACTAACTCCTTTATACACTTACCTCTCTTATCCAGCACCTCAATCACCCTGTTCATTCTCCCTCTTGGAAAACACACGTTGTACACCCACTGATTCACCATACCTTTTTATGACAGAATCCCCATATAGTGTGCTATTCTTGAATCACTTGCTACTTCTTTCTCTCCACTATCTTTTTATTTTATTCTTTCACATTCTTCTATTCATATCCACCATAATCTAATTTCATTCCATACACCGCTCATTTCATTTCTCATCTTGATAATTTCATTCTTTACCTCTTGCATTTCAGCAATCATTCATATCAGTCAGAATTTCTTCCATTTCCACAGTTACACCAGTTCCTGCTTCATCATTCAGGCACACTTCCATAATTATACTCAGTTTTCCTATTTTTAACAATTTCTGTATTCACAATCACATTCTTCACACTCATATTCTCATACTCACTAATCTGGCTATCATTCTTAGTCTTACATCCATCACTGCCTTTCACCTTTTGTCTGGTATTTTTCATTTCTAGTTCCTGTATTTCATTCAAATCACTTTGTGCATTCCCTCACTCTCTTGTTTAAGCTCTCAACAAGAACATCTGCCACATTCGCCCACAAGTACATATTACACTGCCAACAATGAACAATCATGGTAAAATCGATACTACTCAACTCACTCAAAATTTTGTGCTATGTGTCTGGATAACCTTGATCTTACTGCCATTTATGAATCTGTTAACTATTACGCTAAATAATTTCTTCAAACTGATATGTTTCAAATGCAAAGCACCACTCCACACTCAATCATAACCAAACAAGGTTAAATTATGCTAAAATCATAACATATAGCTAATGTAGACCATAAGTTGCAGGAGAGTGAACTGTTCATCCTCTACTGGGTGATAATTTATAGCCGCCAATAAATTACACCAACTCTACCAGCATTCATTATCCGTATGAAATCCAGAAGACTAAATTTGCACACAGCAGTTGAGGTGCAGTCATATAAGGATCACCGAAGCAAAATGACTTCCATATCCTTATATGCCAATGTCTGCCTTAAAATTGCCGCTATCCTAATTATCCTCAGAGTTGTATTTGCAATTTTTGCTAAGTGACCCTTGAAATTCAACTTTCTATTCCCCATAACTCCAAATCTCTAGTCTTGTCAGTTACTCCAAGCATAATCCTACCAATATAATATGCTATTCATATTCAATATCTCATCATGTCATAGTAGTGCATGAACTTTATACTTACACATTTATTGTTCATTCACACTTCCAGCCTATCAAAATCACTATAAATCCTGTATATCAGTATTTTAGTAAAATTATGGGGACTGCAACCGTGTTAGGAATAATTATTTTAATTTCCCGACTTTTCAACTTTCATATTAAGGTAATCATCTGGAGTATACATATACAAAAACAAGCTACATTTCTAACAGTACGCTAAAGCAACAATGATTTGATCAATCATCATTCTACTGGCCTGATCTGTAGTGAACAAAAAAAAACTACATCAAAGCTATATTCTATTTATAACATCATCGGAGAACAAATTCATATAGATAGGATCTATATGAGTATTCATACAATCCAAGAATCATATAGTGGATTTTGAATGAGTTCATGAGAATGGATTCACTTCCTCCACTGGCCTACCCTGGAGTATACCGCATTCACTGCACCTGTAATTTGCCCTATACAGGTGAAACAGGACACACAATTCCTATCAGAAAAAAGAACATAAATAGCATGTTAAATGGCAAATCTGGCCTTTCTGATCATGCCCTGAATACTCTACATAGAATTGACTGGAAAGACACCTGTTGTTTACATCACACCAAGATGTGCTATGAGCATAAATTTAAGGAATCCTGTGAAATTTTTACCAACTATCCTTAACATTAATAATGGTCTAAACATCCCAAGAATATGAATGGCATCAATTCTACCCACTTAACCTTTTTGGTCTAACAGTTAATTATAATTAGGACTGTAAGCAATCCAGGATCATAACTTTAATATAACACTCTTGTTAAATTATGGATTGGGCCACCACTTTGTTGTATTAAAACTATCTACATGAATTTGTTCTCTGATGATGTCATAAATAAAATATAACTTTGATGTAGTTTTATTTTATTTATTTATTTTTCAATAGAGATCAGGCTAATAGAATAATGACTGATCACATCATTGTTACTTTGGTTTACTGTTAGATATGTAATGTAACTTGTCTTTGTATATATATATATGACGTTTCATATATTAATATGACGTTTCATCAAATATATACATCATTAATATGATGTATATATTAATATGACGTTTCAGCTTTCATATTAAAGTCATCATCCTCCAGATGATGACTTTAATATGAAAGCTGAAACGTCAAGAAATTAAGGCAGTGGTCTGAAAAGGTCTCGGCCTCTACCATAGATGGCAACGCTATTGGCAAGATTTTTTTTTTCTAAGTTGGTACATCTGTCATAATCATCCACATGAAACTGCAAGTCATTCTATCAGGTTTATTTTATACAGCTATCTGAAGCAAAAGTGTTGTCTGTACCCTTGAAATGGATAAAATTGAGTATTGTGCAGTTATAAAATTCTTTGTAAAAGAAGGTTTAATGCCAAAAGAAATTCAATCGAAGTTCATAAAAGTTTATAGGCACTCTCTTCTCTTTCATTTTTGACAATTAAGAAATGGGCTGCAGAGTTTAAACATGGCTGTACTTCAAGATTATTCCACATGAAGGACGTCCAAAAAGTGTAACAACATCAGAAATCATTGATCAAGTGCAAGATATGGTATTGGATGACTGGAGAGTCAAAGTGCATGAAAGTGCTGAGACTATAGGCATCTCAAAAGAACGTGCAGGATATATTTTGCATTAAGAATTGCAAATGAAAAACCTTTGCGCAAGATGAGTGCCACGCTTGCTCATAGCAGATCAAAAATGCACTCGCATGAAAATCTCTAAACATTTTTTGGAGCGTTTTAAAGAATAAAACTGATTTTGTGGGTTGATTTATTACTATGGATGAGACTTGGATTCACCGTTACAATCCAAGTCTACACACCAGAATCCAAACAGTGGACAGAAGCTGGTTGTTCAGTGCCAAAGAAGACAAAGTTGGTTCCATCAGCAGGAAAGGTCATGCCATCAGTGTTTTGGGATGCTAAAGGCATTTTGTTTATTAATTATCTTAAAAAGGGAAAAAACAATAACCGAGAAATATTATTCCAATCTTTTAACCAGACTAGATGAAAAAATTCGTGCGAAAAGACTCGGTTTGCAGAAGAAAAAAATATAAAGTTTTGGCAATGGGAAAATTAAGGGATTTGCACTATGAATTGTTGGAACATCCACCCTATTCCCCAAGATTTGGCTCCCTGTGACTTCTATCTCTTCCCAAAACTGAAACTCTTCCTTGCTGGTCAGCGTTTTAATTCGAATCAAGAGGTGATTGCAGTTGCAGAGGGGTATTTTGCAGATCTTACTGAGAACCACTACAGGGATGGGAATATGGCACTGGAGCATTGCTGAAATAAATGCATTAGTCTTGAGGGAGATTATGTTGAAAAATAAAAATAATTTTGAAATTATAAATTCGTTTTTTAATTGTTAGGCTGAGAACTTTTCAGACCATCATCTTAAAGTAATCATTCGTAAGGTGGTTGTAGTCTCTATACGTTTACAAAATGAATGTTGATCACCAGGAAACACTAAAAGAAAGGACTGTATATCAGTAGCATTTCTGATTGCCTTGCTTATGTTTGTATCATCAGCAAACAACTGAATATCTCCAGTCAGATTCTTCCTGTTGGAAGTTTTTTCCCACTTGGTTAGACTATAATAAATTTAGTTTAATCCTTTATCCAAGTGTAAGAAAACACAAAGTTTGCACCTGAAGTAACTTCAGGACTGAGGCAACTCATAGGTAGACCAAGCTCTCATCACTCCTTGTTTTAGTATCTCCGTTAATGCAAAGCACATCTCCTTGTGGATATGTATAATACTATGCATTAAAGGAAGGGCCACTACCCAGACCGGTTTCGACCTTTATTGAGGTCTCATCAGTGGGAGCCAGATCCAGGTGGTGAAACCCACAGGCAAGCAGTACAAAATCGCACCGCTGGCTGCATGAAGCCCACGGGCACTGCTTTGGACAGCCCTGAGCCTATTCTTATAATTAGATATGCAATCTATTTGGTCATATTTACCTATACGAGTTGCCAAAAGGTGTACAACCTTATTATTAAATTACTCTGGATTTAGAGAAAGATGTGGGAAGTTTTTTCCCACTTGGTTAGACTATAATAAATTTAGTTTAATCCTTTATCCAAGTGTAAATATGTAAAATAAAAATATGTAAATAGGACTTCTCCATTGCTTCTGCCTTATTATCACCACCTGGGTCTGGTTCCCACTGATGAGACCTCAATAAGATCAAAACCAGTCAAGGTAGTGGCCCTTCCCTTAATGCACAGCATTATACATATCCGCAAGGAGATGTGCTTTGCATTAACAGCGATACTAAGACAAGGAATGATGAGAGCTTGGTCTACCTTTGCAACAAGTGGCCTCAGTTCTGAAGTTACTTCATGGCTATTTTTTTATTAATTTGTTTAACAAATTTAACAAAATTTATTAAACAAAACCACTGGTCACCTTAAAAGCACAGTCTGCATTCAGGAAAGTTATTCTTCCACATTCATTCTTTCTTTTACTGGCAGCATAATGATAAAATTCTTTTGGGTTGCCTTTAGCTTGGAGCATTTTTTACATCACTCACCAACTTAGTCACTCTCCTCTGAATCCTCTCCACAACCTCCTCATCTTCAAGGAAACCAGGTGACCAGACCTGAGTACAGTAATCCAAATGTGGAAGTATCAACACTTTATAAAGGGAATAATAACCTCTTTATCTCTGGATGTTAGTGTGTTCCTCAATAACAAAGTAATCCTATGTGCAATCTTGGACATCTTAGCAATGTGTCCCCTGAACTTCATCTCCCTATCTACCAACACCCCTAAGTCCCTAGCCTCATTAATCTCTTGGAGTACCGTTCTATCAATGTAGTACACAGCTGGTAATCTTTTAATCCCAAAATGCATAACTTTACACTTTTCCACATTGAAATGCCATCCATTTGCCCATTTTACCAGCTTATTTAAATCATCCAGCAACCTCTCAACATCAGCTTGATTTTTTATTGCACTACGCAACTTTGCATCATCAGCAAACAACTGAATATTATTATTATTATTACGTGACACCTCCAGGAAGTCCAAAGACTCATTGAGGGAGGGCATCTCCACCACTCACTCAATCTACGAACTACAACTACACCAACACCATCTACCGCCCGCCACCACTTTCACAGACAATCACAAACATCCATGCCCAGAGTGGGATTCGAACCCGCAGCCTCTTGGCTGGAGAGCGGATACGCTGATCACTCGGCCAACCAGGCCCGGCAATATCTCCCTTTAATCCATTTCCTATATCATTTATGTAGAAATTAAACAATGGCCCAAGCACAGAGCCCTGAGGCACACCACTGGTCACCTGCCTCATCCTGGACTCTACTCCTCCATACACCACCTTCTGGTATCTCTCCCTAAGCCATTCTCCTATCCATATCATCAGTTTAGTATCCATCCCCATTTGCTCCAATTTGTGTGAAAGTATTCCATGGGGTATCCTGTCAAAAGCCTTAGCAAAATCCAAAAGCACCACTGTGTAGCAATTTCCTTTGTCCAACTCAGATGTCATTCTATTATACAATAAAAAGCTAATAAATTGTTAAGGCAGGATCAACCCTTAACAAAACCATGTTGGCCCCTATAGAGTATCATATCCTGATCCACCCATTCTTGAATTTTATCTTTAACCAACTTTTCCAATACTTTTACCACCACTCCCTTGATGGTGACTGGTGGTAAAAGCAATACTTCCTTTAACTCCCTAGGTACCATACCAGAGTTCAAACTTAAGTTAATAACCAAGTAAGAGGCATTGACAATTCATTTGCATGTTCACGCAACACCCAAGCTGAATTGTCTATTCCATCTAAACCTAAAGCAGTATTCGCATTTAAATTTTGCAATATACTAAGTATATCTGATTTCTTAACTTCAATTCTCATATTAGTTATTGCTACAGGTACAGAAATATTCTCACTTGGGTGATAGACTTGAAAAGTGATCACTCAATAACTCTACTATTACATCTGAATTGGTCACCTTGATACCATCAGCACCCACTAAGGTTATCCTTCCAAAGTCATTCTTCCTTTTACTTGCCACATAGCGGAAGAACTCTTGGGATTACCCAAGATCTCCTTGGCTAAAGTCTTCTCATAATCTGATTTAGCTTTTCTTACTACGCTGGTAACCTTCCTAGCTTGAGCCTTGTACTGATCGCCTTTCTCCTTGTAAATTCTCCATAACATTTTCTTTTTTTGCAGATCAAGCTTGATACTACTAGTAACTCATCTATCTAATGCCTACCTTGTTTGTCTTCCTGACCATGGGGACACAATCTGATATTGCCTTCCTCAGATACCCACTGATTTTATCCCATGCACTGCTAACATCTTTCCCCTGCAATATGTTCTGCCATGGGACTGCTGCAAGCTCACTCTGAAGCTTGTTAAAATTGCCTAACCTGTAGTTCCATATATATATATATATATATATATCCCTTCTTCTTAAGAGAGAGAAACTTATAAGAACTGAAGGATATATGCTACCGGACAAGATTAAAATACATAATGAAGAAACTAAATGCGACACCTATAACACAATATATATCCAGATACAGAAAAAAAAAAAAGTTACAGCATGTGAAACAGAATGGACATGACCAGGATGCCTCATTAGTGTGTCTTTGATACATCTCGAGAGGATGGAGACTATCAGATAAACCAAAGATGAGTTGAGCAATAACAGGCCATTAGGTATACTACTGCACAGAATGATGATGATGATATTAGCTAAAATGTCAAGTATTGTATTTGGTGATGAAATCAGATTTAGTATAACCAGTAATAAGTTAACCTTTTTTTTTAATCATGGTTTCAATATTAGAGAGAGGGAGTTTAACTGAATTAATCTTTTTTATATTACAGTATTTTTTAATAATTTGTAAATATTTTAATATGATTTTATATTATGATATTTTGAATTCTAGAGAATTCAAAATATCATAATAATGGAATAACATCAATTCTAAATATTACTTCATGGAATAAAGTTAAGCTGAACAGGTTTTGCTTTACTGGAAAAATAACAATAACCATGGGTTCAATGCCTGTAGGTGTCTGATGCCATCTTGATTCTTCCACTGCATTCTATTTTGTGCAAGATGACTCAGTTTGTGTATAGAGTTTCCACACCATTTGACGATGTCATTGCCCAATTCTCTGTTTGGTCTTCCTCTGGAATAAACACTAGACATATATTTGGCTAAAAAAAAAAAAATACACACACACACCCACACACACACATGTATATATGCAATTTTTATGTGTGCTTACTAATTTCAAACTCAGAAGATAAACTCCAAATTGCAACTAACCCCGTCTAAATGAAATAGCAAAAAATATATAAAAAGAAAATATCTGAAACAAAAACAAAAGCTATGGCAATGTGTGGAAACACTATTCAAAATGTCAAAATTATGCTTAACGATAAAATTATTATTATTATTATTATCCAGGCCTCCATGGAGTCAAAAGATTCATCGTGGGAGGTCGTTTTTTGAAAATACAAAGTCTATCATACCACTCCTTGAACCCATTAACTGTCCCCACTCCAACCACTCTCTCTCAGGTAATGCATTCCACGGTTCAACCACCCTCCACACAAAGAAACCACTCCTCACCCTCTTGCGCACAGTCTCCTTTCATAACTTCCAGGGATGGCCCCTTGTGATCGCTCCTTCCCGCCGTTCCACTAAGTGAAAGAACTCTCCAATATCCACCCTGTAGCTGCCTCTCAACAGTTTAAAAGTCTCGATCATATCACCTCTACTTTTTCTATCCACCAAACTCTGCAGTCCACATTCCCTCAGTTGATCTTCATAACTCATGTTGTACAATCCTGAAACCATCTTTGTTATCTGCCTCTGTACCCTTTCCAGTCAATTTATCTGCTTCAAATCCTGGGGAACAAATCTGAGAACAATAGCCTAAGTGTGGTCTGATCAGGGCCTTATACAATCGAATGATAACTCTTTTATCTCTGCAGGTCAGCATCCTTCTCAGTATTGCAGCAATCCTCTGAGTTACCCTCACCACCTTTACAATATGCTCCCTGAATTTCAGTTTTCTATCAATCATCTCCCCCAGATCTCTTGTCTCCCCTACTTCCTCCACTTTTAACTCCTTCCATAGGGTATGCAGCGTCCGATCGATGTGCCCCATACCTCAAGACCTTACACTTTTCTGCACTGAACTGATAACCCCATTTATTTTCCCATCTGTCTAGTTTATTCAAATCCTCTTGCAGTGCTGCTACATCGGCACTATTACTGATAACCCTTCCAAACTTCACATCATCCGCAAACAACTGAATGTCCCCTCACAATACATTCACAATATCATTGATATAAAGATTGAACAATACAGATCCCAGTACTGAGCCCTGTGGAACCCCACTTGTAACTTTCTGCTTCCTTGATATTGCCCCATCATATACAACTCTCTGATACCTATCAGTCAGCCAATCCTGAATCCATTTGACTAACCCAACATTTAAACCCATGTGCTGCAACTTAAATATCAGCTTATCATGTGGCACCCTGTCAAACACCTTTGCAAAATCCAAAAAAATGGCAGTATATGCCTTTCCCCCATCAACTTCTCTTGTCACTTTATTATCTTATATTAAACAGACCTATAATTAGACACCTCCAGTCTGCTACCACCCTTATGCAGCGGCACTATCTTACCTTCCTTCCTTCCATTCCCTGGGTACCTTTCCTTCAGCTAGACTTTTATTGAAAAGCCAGGTCAACAGAGCTGTCAGTTCTTTAGCACATTCTCTCAAAACCCATGGTGAAATACCATCCAGTCCAACAGCTTTATTGGTATCCAGAGTACTCAGTATTTGGAACACACTCTCTTCTTGCACCTCTAAACCCTGATCGTGCCCTATCCCTCTAGTATTAAAACCTCCTCCAGGATGAAATACTCCAATAAAGTGCTCATTAAACAACTCCACTATGTCCTCTGCATCAGTCACTCTATTCCCATTTTTATCCTATAATGTCATTCTTCCACAATCGTTTCTCTGCTACTGGCCACATAGCTAAAACATTCCCTAGGATTTTCTTTGGATCTTAGTGCCAATCTCTTCTCATATTCCAGTTTTGCCTTCCTCACCATTCTGGTCACTCTCCTGGCCTGCATCTTATATTCTTCGTGTATCTGTCCTCCATCCCCCCCTCCTTGTATATCTTCCATAATCTCTTTTTCAACTGCAGTTCCTGTTTGATATCGTTTGTCATCCACTTTACACCAAATTTTGTCTGCTTCTTCACCCGTGGAATACAGCTTACTATTGCTGCTAACAAATATTCTTTCACAATTTTCCAAGCACTAATGATATCCTGGATTTTCAATTCTGCCCTCAATGGAACTACCCCTAGTTGATACCTAAGACTACTATAATAACCTGCCATATAATTCCACATACGTTCCCTTTTCTTTGATACACCTGCATGTCTGTTCATCTTCCAAGTCAAAACCACATGGTCACTCTCTCCAACTGATGGGAGAGATAGAACAAGTTACAGAATTCAAATACTTAGGAAATATATTCTCGCAATACAATACTGATTCACACTTTGAAGGAAGACTACAAATTTACAACAGAATGAATGGCATAATTAAAAAAATATTTTGGAAAACAAATGACTAAAGAAACTCAATTAAGATTACATAATATGCCCTCTAAACCATCTCTCAAATTTGGAAGTGAAACCTGGATTCTAAAACAAAGAAACAGACAAAGATTGGAAGCAGCACAGATGAAGTTCCTAAGACCTCTCCTGGGACTCACTAATTAGATAAAAAAAAAACACAGAAATAAGAGAACAATTAGATACAAAGAACATCTTACAAGAAATAGAAGAATATCAGCAAAATTGGCTATACCATGGATGAATAACAATAAGATTCCCAAACTAGCATATAAATATAAACCTACAGGAAGAAGAAACTGTGGACGTCCAAACTAAGATGGAAAGACCAACTTCGTCTGCAGAGCAGGAATGGGACATGAAAAGCCTATACCTGAATTGCTCAGATGATGATGACGATGATGTGTGCTTAAAGACTATGAATGTTTCACTAAAAAAAAAAAGTTTCAAGTAATTTATTGAAAAGTCTCGAATTCCAAAACAAATACTTGACATTAATCTGTCCACCTTGTGAACTTACCTTTGATATCTTTTGGCATATTTTCTTTTTCTGACTGTTCCCGTTTACTTTTTTTCTCTTCTCTCTCTTTCAGAATTGTCTATAAGAAATTTATTTTTAGTACCTATTTAATGATAGAATATCATATTATAAAAGAATGCTTGCATATAAAAGTTTGTCTGGTACTTGTGTTACAAATGTGAGGTTACCTAAGTACAAAATTATGGAATGTAAGGTGATCCAAATTTGAAAAATATCTTTAATAACAAAAATTAGGTAAGCTTATTTTATGAAGCAATGATATGAATATTACATGGTTGAAAATAGTCTTAGATGTGGCAGAAGGTTACCTAAAATCAGTATAGTGTTGGTCAAAAAGACAAACAATTTTAGAAAAGGGGATTCTCTAGTAATATAGGGAATGCTGTATTAACCAAGCACCTCTGAAATTTGTATTCATTTGTATTTTATTGTCTGGATTTGTTTTGTGTATATACTATTGTTTATTCTAGTAGCAAGACTTATATGTTGGTTAGACATAACTGGTAATTAGTTTACGGAATTAATAACGCATATAAAGTATATTAATTAAAAGGTAACTTTAATGAATAACTTCTATATTTTGGCAACGTCACATTGCCATCTTCAGGAACATAAAGATATGGTATGTGCACTCAGGAACTAACACAAAGCAAATGAGGAAGAAAGCAAGAAACTAATACTGTTCCTAAAGTCCTAATGGTGCCCTCTAGCTAATTTGGTAGTCTTGGCAGTTGGGCTGAAGTTCTCATAATGAAAGTCTCCCAAATTTGGGGCAGTTTCATGCACCCAAATTTGTTGAAGTTAGGAACGTTTTTTAGAGCTGCTGAAGATTCTTTGAATAATCTTTCGTATTTAAACTTGCTGCGATGAATTATTTTTGTTTTCTTCCAATGAATTTTATGGTGGGTATCTAAGGTATGGTCTGCCAGCCCAGCGCGGCTGTACTGGTGAAACCGGATGTAGTCTTGGTGTTCTGAAATCCTGATATTTGTTGTTCTGCCTGTTTGGCCAAAGTAGGACAATTTGCAGCTGCAAGGGACCTGGTATACACCAGGTAGGTCTAGGGGAAGTGGTTGGTCTTTGGTAGAGCGGATAAGGGATGCTAACTTTTTATATGGTCTGTAACAGGAAGTAAGGTTTTTTGAGGATATTGGTTATTTTCTCAGAGGTTCCCTGGATGTAGGGGATGGTGATAGACTTGGTGTAATCTTTATTGTGGAGGGGGTTGTGGTTTACAGGTTTTAGTATTTTTTGGATTTTTTGGGGGTTATAGCCATTGGCTAAGAAAGTGTTGAGGATGTGGTTTAGTTCAATAGTCAGGGCCTTGTCATCTGAGCAGATTAATTTTGCCCTGTTATATAGTGTTTTTATCACCCCATATTGTTGTGAGGGGGGGGGGGGTTTGCTGGTGAATGTATCTGCCAGTGTGGGTGGGTTTTCTGTAAATAGAGAAAACCAAAGATCCATCAAGCTGGCAGGTGATTAAAGTGTCTAGGAAGGGGAGGGTGTTGTTTTCCCTCTTTTTCTAAGGTGAACTGGACTCTGGGGTGTTGGTTGTTTAAGTGTGTTAGGAAGGAGTGGAGTGTGTCTGAGCCATGTGGCCAAATAGCAAACACATCATCCACATAACGAAGCCAAATAGTGGGTTTTTGTGGGGCAGAGTTTAAGGCTTTCTCTTCAAATGTCTCCATAAAGAAATTGGCCAAGGGTGGGGAAAGTGGTGAACCCATGGCTGTCCCCTCTATCTGTTTGTAGAACTTTCCTTGCCAAAAACGAAATAGCCTGAGTTCATTGTGAACTGAAATAGGGCTGAGATATCGGGAGGAAACTTGGCTTGGATGAGCTCAAGGGTTTCTTTGAGTGGGACATTAGTGAATAGGGAGGCGACGTCAAAACTGACCATTATTTCAGTGTGTTGGAGTGCGAGGTTTTCTATACTGGCTTTAAAGTGAGCTGAGTTTTTTATGTGTGATGGTGTGTTGCCAGTGTAGTGTGCAAGCATTTTGGCTAAATGTTTGGCAAATTTATATGTGGGGGAATCAATGCCATCCACTATGGGACACAATGGCACATTTTGTTTATGTATTTTTGGGAGTCCATATAATCGAGGGGGGGGGGGTTCTAGAGTTATAAGGTTTAAGTTTGTTGGTGACTTCCACAGGCCAAGAAGTGACTTTCTTAAGGAGTCTGTGGATAGTTCTAATCTGAGAGCTGGTTCAATGGGGAGGTAAGTAGTACGGTCTAGTACTAAAGAATTTAGCTTACCTTTGTAGTCTTTTTGATTGAGTATCACAGTGGCGCTTCCCTTATCAGCTTTGGTGATTACTATTTTTTTGTTGTTTTTCAATTCTTGTAGGGCTGTATATTCGTTTTTGGAGGTTTGGCTTTAGTGAGAACACCGACGACATCCAGTCTTACGTTGTTGGCGATATGGTTAGGCAGGTTGCGAATTCCATGCTCTATTTGGATCATGATTTCTTCAGCAGGTATCCTTTTAGGAGCTAGGGCGAAATTGTGACCACGTGAAAGTGCGGTGAGTGCTTCAGGCTTTAAAACTGCCGACGAGAGGTTGACTACAGTGTTGAGTGGTGGCTGCGGTATGGAAGTAGAAGTCTTTGTCAGGTTTTCGTATTTTTTCACATGCCGACTACGTATTTTTTCGAATTCCTTTCTTGCCAATGCGCATGAGATGTCATGAAGTATAGACCATAGATCAAGGCCGAGTGTATTCGAAAGCTCTTCCTCTAGTGCCTGTAAGGTTTTGTTTTCATCGGCAAGGAGAACGCGCGTTGCGGTAATTTGTTCTCTTAACAGGGCGAAGCTAGTGCGGTTATAAATGCGTAGAGCTTTCTCGGAAGTAAAACGGTACTTCAATTTGACACAATTAGGGATCACTTTGTTATCCCGGCAGCGTTTTAGGAACGTCAGACGATTTATTTGCCTCGATATCTTCAACCTCAATTTGCCGTATTGACAGGCCTTTCGTGCGACTGCATCTCCGTGGATGATCATGATTCTAGTAGCAAGACTTATACGGTTAGACATAACTGGTAATTAGTTTACGGAATTAACAACGCATATAAAGTATATTAATTAAAGGTAACTTTAATGAATAACTTCTATATTTCGGCAACGTCACATTGCCATCTTCACTTGCAGCTGCAAATTGTCCTACTTTGGCCAAACAAGCAGAACAACAAATATCAGGATTTCAGAACACCAAGACTACATCCGGTTTCACCAGTACAGCCACTCTGGGCTGGCAGACCATGCCTTAGATACCCACCATAAAATTCGTTGGAAGAAAACAAAAATAATTCATCGCAGCAAGTTTAAATACGAAAGATTATTCAAAGAATCTTCAGCAGCTCTAAAAAACGTTCCTAACCTCAACAAATTTGGGTGCATGAAACTGCCCCAAATTTGGGAGACTTTCATTATGAGAACTTCAGCCCAACTGCCAAGACTACCAAATTAGCCTGCAAGAGGGCACCATTAGGACTTTAGGAACAATATTAGTTTCTTGCTTTCTTCCTCATTTGCTTTGTGTTAGTTCCTGAGTGCACATACCATATCTTTATGTTCCTGAAGATGGCAATATGACGTTGCCGAAATATAGAAGTTATTCATTAAAGTTACCTTTAATTAATATACTTTATATGCGTTATTAATTCCGTAAACTAATTACCAGTTACTATTATTTAAGAACAAAATGATAATTGCAACTCTTCTCTCTCTCTCTTTTTTTTTTAACATGTTATATATTTCCATATGTTTCCCATCCCTAAGTGTTCCAATAAAATTATATTCCAATATGTTTGAAGGAAACAAAGACTGATGTGAAACATTTTCAATTTCATTTATGCTTTTAATATAGTACATTCTGGTTTAAAAATAAAGTGCACTGATATGGCATTTCAATGACACTATTTTGTGTATAAATCATGCTACCCTAAAAAGCTCATGAAAAACAACCAGTGATGTGACTTATTTATAAATGCTGAAAATCCATTTATGCCAAGAGTAAAAGATAATACATTTATTTAGAGTGCCAAAACAATAAACTTCCATCTGGTATTACATATTGTGTGCATTAGACAATATGTTTATTTAGAGTGCCAAAAAAATAAATTTCCATCTGGTATTACATGTTGTGTGTGTTGTCTGCTGTTCACTTTTATTTTTAAGATTTTAATATTATTCTAATTATTGTATATGAACCTCCTTGTAGTACGAGACTCATAATGGGAGACCATAACTATTAATATAATAACTATCGTACCTCTTCTTGAGCCCATTAACAGACAAAACACAACTGACTCTGCCAACCCATTGCGTTTATTCATTTACCACTCTCCAAGCAAAAAAATCTAGTCCTTATATACCCTTACTAACCACACTCTTACTCTACTTACAGGAATGACCTCTTGTTCTGATCCCCTCCACCCAAATGCTGAAATAATTCCTCTGTATTAATCCTATAAAACAATTTAACTTAAATTTTTCTACTAATCTGCTCTTTTTTTTTTGCCTATCAACCAACCAACCTTTGCAACCTACAGATCCTCAACTAACACCATAGTGAGCATTCCACAGGCCGTTCACCATCATGGATCCTCTTCACCACTTCCTAAGAAACCCATGTGACCAGACCTGAGCACAATAATCCAATGTGGACATATTACATTGTAAAAAAGAATGACAACTTCCTTATCTCTGCTTGTTAGCATGTTCTTCAACAGCCTAGTAACCATATGAGCTACTGTGGCAACCTCAACAACATGCTCTAAACTTAACTATCTACCACCAACAACTAAATCCCCAGCCTCATTAATTTCCAGGAGTATAGTTCCATCAATATGATATGCAGCTATCTATTTATGTAATCTATTTATCTCAAAATGTTTAAGTTTACATTTCTCCACTTTAAACTGACACCCATTATATTTTGACCATACTGATAGCCTATTTAACCTCCCTACTGGCCAAGTGGATGAAATATTGAGACCAAATTGCACATTTTATCCATGTTATTCAATGGGTGTTACAGAATTGTATCCAGATTTAGCTGGACATCTATAGACATCATGGCCATTTAGGGTGTTAAATCATTCTGCAAACTCAACATCGCCTTGAATAACTATTACCCCTCCCCCAATTTTGCATATTAGCAAACAACTGAATATTTCCTATATCATTTATGTACAACTTAAACACTAAGGATTCAGGCACAGAACCTTGCTCACATAACTAGTCACCTACTTTCTTCTGGATTCTATTCCTCCATATACTGTTTTTTGTTAGTTGTCAATCAGCTAACCTTGTATTCATATCACCAGTTTCATATCCATCCCTATTTGTTCTAATTTTTTGAATCGAGTTCAACATGGTATTCTATCAAACTTTTGCAAAATCTGGCAATCACAGTGTAGCCATTCCCTTTATCCAACTCAGCTCTCACTTTATTATAAAAAGTTAGTATATTACTAAGGCATGAGAAACCCCTCACAATCATGCCGCCTCTCACAGAGTATTATATTCTTATCCAACCATTCCTGAATTCTCTCTGCTTATGTTTTCCAGTACTTTCACTACCACTCCCAAGATATTGATTGGTCTATAATTTGCTACTGCAGTCTTAGAGTCCCTTTTATGTAAGGGAATTATTTTGCCCTCTTTCACACTCTCTTGGAAATTGCCAGAGATGAGACTTAAATTAAACAGTCTAGTCAAAGGGTCAGAGGTATTGCCAGTTTCCTTGCATGTTCTCATAAAATGCAAGCTGATAACCAATCTATCACCACTGCTGTATTTACATTGAGATTCTGCAATATCCTAAAAACTCCAATTCATCCACCTCTGCTCTCACGTCATTCCTTGTCACAGAAGTAACCTCACTTCGATGATATACTCCTTGCAAAGTGGTCACTAAATAACTCCATTATTTAATTTGCTTCTGTCACCTTCCTTGCTAACCAGCTAACCTTGTATTCATATCACCAGTTTCATATCCATCCCTATTTGTTCTAATTTTTTGAACCGAGTTCCACATGGCACTCAGCACTCATTAAAGTTATCTTCCCCATAGCTATTTTGGTCGTCCTTGCAACATAATGAAAGAATTCTTTGGGATCTCCTTTGACCTCCATAACTAGTTTCTTCTCATAATCTGATTTCACCTTCCTTACCATGCTGGTCACTTTTCTTGCCTAATCCTTGGACTGTTCAAGAGTAAGCTAGTCACCTTTTTCCTTATGTACCCTCAGCAACATTTTCTTTTCTTGCTATAATTTATATATTTAGTTTAATCCTTAAACAAAGGTGGACTAGGTTCTTTTCTTGCAGCTCATGATTAATGATACTATTCATCCATCTAACTCCCACCTGATTATTCCTCCTAACCTTGGGTATACAATTTGATATTACTTTCTCCAGATGCTCCATAAGTATCTCCCATGTTCACTTGAAAATGCACATCCTTCCCTTGCAGGTTTTTATGCAATAGCACAGCATAAAGCTTCCTCCTAAACTTGTAACAATCAGGTGCATTGTAGTTCCACATATACTCCTTCTTGAAAGACAATTTCACATGTACTGCCACCTTCCAAGCCAAGACAGCATGATCACTCTCCCTAGTTGGAGGCAATGCAGTCACTGTGGTTATCAATAGCTCTGATTCTATTACCAGATCCAATACTCTCGTATAATAGTTCCCTTCATCATGATGCCTCAAGTAATTATCTCTCAATAGATAAATAATAAATAAATAATAGATAAATTCCATTTCCTTCCTGCCATGTGCATCTTTCCTTCTTCCAATTTATGTCTCTATAGTTTAAGATCCTCAAATTAATTAGAAATAATTAACACACTCGCTGCCACGTTCCTCGGGCATAGTTTGTTCCAGCATGCCAAGCGCTTTCCCGTTTTCAAGGTCACTACGAGTAATCTCGTATTCGGCTTATCAGACAGAATTTTATTTCCATATGCCAACTGCAAGTAATCTCGTATCACCCCACCTATAAATTACATGTGCTGATGACTGTGTTTATTGCATCTAGTTTCTGATAACCTTCAGTTTCGCCATGACCAGTAAAAGAAAACTGACTGATAAAGAATTAGAAGCTTATGCTAATATGAGCGATGACGAATTCAATGAATTCATCATCACAAATGGAAGGATAAGAGGGAAGTTTTTTCCATTTGAAATATGCACAAATTTGAAATGGTTGAAACGAAAAATCGGAATGGTAAAATTCAATTAAAACCAAATATCGTTAGGGACTATAATTTGGGTATGTTAGGCATTGATCTTTCTTACTATTCTGCCTTACGAAAGACAATTAGATGGCCAAAGAAATTGGCAATATGCATTTTTGATATATACATTCAAAATGCACATAAATTTTATAATATAATTACTGGAAACGCAATGACTGCGTTAAAATTTAGAGATCAATTTATCTCAGTTTTTGTCGAAATGGATGAGCTTACAGCATCACAGAATATCAGCAGGATTCGGGATCTTCATTATTTGGAAATTTTACCACCTATAGAAAAAAGAATCGCCCGACAAAGCCAAACAGAGTATGTACACGAAACAAACAACGATGCGAGACATATTATTATTGTCCTGTTTGACAGGAAAAACCACCATTGTGCGTGGAAAATTGTTTGAAAGTGTATCATTCGTAATTTGAATAAATTTGTTTTTATTTCATTAATTTCATTTTATTATTTTTATTAGTTTTAATTTGATTTACAAATTACGGGTTAACTCGTGCTTGGCATAGGAGGTCAATAATCGACATACAAGTATATTCGTAGTTGGCTTCTGAGGCACATATATAATATACTATATTTTAAGTGAAATTATTTCCCTTCTACCAAGCCCCCAGACGTGCTCTCCGCTTTATTCACAAGTGAAGGGTCCAAATTAAGGTACTTATACTAAGGGTTAACTCGTGCTTGGTACAGGAGGTCAGTAATCGACATACGAGTATATTCGTAGTTGGCTTGTGAGGATCATATACCAACTACGAGTATACTCGTAGTTGGCAGTGAACGTGTAAAATAATAATAGTTTGCTGATGCATGTCTTCCACATCATCTCTGACCTATCGTAACTGTACACGGTCTTGTCATAAATACTGTTATAACTTCTGCACCCCCCCCACATGCTGCCCACAGAATTGTGCAAGCGCAGTTCCTTTAGTGGCACCATGTGCAGCCAAAATTCGCTTGTTTATCAGTAGAGAGAGAGCCTTGTCTAGCTATACAGGTTAACATGCAGTGGGGAGATCATGAGAACTGTGTAGCTGTAATATCACTTCACAAGGTTGGAATGCAGCACCTGTTATTTTCAACAAGCTAAAAATACTCGCAGTCAGTAGGATGTTTGTGTATTGGACTATTAACCATTATAATGATATAGGAGACATATCTGACTGCCAAAGAACAGGTTGACCATGCTGCATTACGATGCAACAGGTTGCGAAGGCATGCCTTCATCATAATCCTGTGAGAACACAAAGTGATGCTATGAGAGATGAATGCTTTGCAAAGAATGATGTCATATGTACTAACTGATGATCTTGGGGCCAAGAGCCTATCATTGTTATACTGGACACTTCCTAACACCACAACTTATGCAGCAGAGGATGATAAAATCAAAGGCACTTCTCTGGCAATATGCAAATAACAGATACAGAGATATTCTCTTCATAGATGAGAAGATTTTCACCACTAAAGAGTTGTTTAACTGCCAAAGTATATGTCCTGGATGGCTGCACTGCATGTACCATATCTATGGCTAGACTAGGTATATGTCATCCATATGACCATTGTTAAACCACTTTTTTAAATGTTGAAGCCATGAGAGATGAATGTCCGTCACATGTCAACAGTGCTCATAGTGTTGCTACTATGAGCACTGTTGACATGTGACGGAATTGAGTTTCATCACAGAACAATGTTAATAAAGAAGATGTTAATAAAGCTTTTGCCCATGCCACATCCAGTGTGTTCAGTACCTTAAACCCGAAAATCATGTCAAACGGCTGAATTTAGTAATTGACTCGGTCCTCAGGTTGAGATACACACTGGAGGAGGCTAGCTATCCATATGGATAGCTAGCTGCTAGTCAGCTGCCAGATAGCACAGAGTGAACATAATGGGAATACACAAATAGGCCTCCAAACTAGCTGATATAAATCCCATTGTTACCTATTCACCATATTGTGCCTAGAAGGGAGTTCAAGTAGGCAGTATGGACACAATGATACGGCCATGATAAGGCAAAGAGAATGGATAATCTCAGTACAGGAAGCATGTTCAAGGGTCTTATTTGTTCTCACCGAATGTCCCTACTTTCTTTCAAATGTTTACTAAAAGGAACCATGGAAAGAATAACAACCAATCAGTATCACTTGTGGTTAAAAATATGTCCCTATAAAATAAGACAAAAAAAAATTTTTTAAAAGGCAAAAAAATTCTAACAAAAAAAAACAAACTCTACATTGACTTTATCAAATTTGTGGCATAAACACAAATACAAATTATGTACATCAACCACAACTACACATTTTATGCATTCAAGGGATATTTTTGTTTGAATTTTGTCTTTTTAAAATATTTTTGTCTTATTTTTTTACAGAAATATTTTTAACCACAGTGATACTGATTATTTAGCAAAAGGTATTGTACTTTACTAAGGACAATACCTTATGTCACAAGAGTGGCATTTGTGCCTTTGTGTAATCTGATGTATATTATACCATAAAACAGTGTTATGCAAATTGTTGGTCGCAACTCGTTTATGAAATTAGTTTAAGGGAATTATGACCAACAATTTCTAAAATAAAAAATAATAAAAAATATCAATGTATCTCATAGATTTCATAGATTTATTACCATAATTATCAACAGACCATCATGGAGTCAAGAGACTCATCACAGGAGGTCCCATTCCCACATTCACAGCTCATCATACTTGGACTTAAATGCATTCCTGATCCTGCACTCATGCCACTCTCAGGCAGTGCATTCCAATCACCCACCCCCCCTCTCCATGCAAAAAATCTACTCATCACCCCCTTGTTCACACCCACCTTATACACTTTCTAGGAATGGCCTCTCATTCTCTTTCTGTTTCCAGACATTCTGTAAAAAATCTCATCCATATTATTCTGGTAATTACACCTTATTAACATATGTCTTATCAACATATGATTAATAATAATCATATGTTGATAAGACATAATAATAACAATATTTTTTTATTGATCCCAAAATATTTACATATATGCAATAACCATCTTAAGTGACATTCCAACATGTTATTTTACAAAGTATACTGCAGATTATGGTTCATTTTTCCACATTTGATTTCTATGAAAAAAAAAATTCAATAATTTTTATTATTAAAATCATAATTTTATGTGTTTACAAACACAATGAAATTCATACAAATTTTCCTTTTTTTGTGTATAATATATTAATAATTGTTACTGTAGTTGGTAATTTATAGTTGCGGCTGAATAAGATTACATTTTTACAGTATTTATACAATAACAATAAATTATGTATATTTATTTACAATTTTTGCTTTGATGTATTTAAGCGTCGTAACTACAGCACTTAAATGTAATAAATGGATTTTTTTTTTCGCTTATGCTGATCTCAGTTGAAATGTAATGTCTCAGCTTGCATCCTCGAAGCTTTTTTAGTAAGCTTAGGTCTGCCAGACGTCCCGTATTTTAATGAAAAGATAAAATTATAAATATTATGTTAAGCAAATATAATTTTCAATATTCTTTTCGAATAATCCAACTTAAATTGATTTATAAGCCCCAGAAAAACTGACAATTCGAGGAAATTAATTGTGTTTACAGTTTATGGCAGCGGCAGTCCCTTTCATTGGTCGCTTTTTATTTAGTATGAGCATTTTATTTATAATTCTATACAGATAGATTGCATTTGCTTATTTTCAAACAGTTCTTATTTGGACATCGTGTAGTGCGGTATCGGTACAGTATGTGGATGTTATTTCAATAATTATTAAAAAATAATATCTCTCCTTTTTCGAATGTGTGATATTTGGTTAATACATAAAATATATAATTAAAGGTAAATTAATTTTCTTTATTGAATATACAAAATAAATTAAATTTTGTTCATTTCCTTAAGCCCTTAACAATGTCAAAATAATAGTGTTTTCAACAATGATTATTCAAAAGAATGGAATTTCATCTTTTATTTTTTCTGTTTTTTTATTTTATGTTTTCATTTATTAAAAAATTATTAATTTATTTTAATTAATAAAATAATTAATTAAAATAAATAAACATTTATTACATATCTACATATGTAATAAATGTTTTAATTTATTTTTATTTAATCTGTAGATGAACATTTAGTATTAAACATGGGAGAATCGGATATTACACAACATATTAACACTCAGAAACACAAACTTAGCATTTCGAGTTCCAGTTCCAAAAGTACTGATACTTATTTTGTAAAACCAAATACCAGATTTATTTTTTATTTTGTAAATCAACCAGTGGCGTACTCAGGATTTAATCTTGGAGGGGGCCCGAGCACTCAAGATTTTATCTTTGTGTTGGGGGGGGGGGGGTTGAGTAGACGATTTGAGAATACACACTACGCATTGCATACAAGCAATGATTGAGCATCTGCAGTGATCACCAATACATGATACCAGTGATCTCCTCTGGCTCGGCTCAGTCAAACGAAGTAGCGCCCGAGCACTACTTCGTTTGCCTTGCGTTCACAGCAGCCAGGATTCCCGAGAGCTATAGGGTCATCTTATGTGATCGCTAATTCATAAGTAACATAGGAATAGAAGACACGACACAACATAAATTAAAAAAAAAAAAAAAGAATTTTAATTAGGAAAAGATTTTTGGAAATTTTTCTAGTGTTTTTTCCTTTTCCTTTTTCTTTTTTTTTTTGGGGGGGGGGGAGGCAGGGCCCCTTGGCCCCCTCCCTGAGTGTGCCGATGAAACCAACACACCAAAATTGTCCAGTATTCGGAAAACCAAATACGGGCATGGGTGACCCATGTTCCATATTTGGTTTTCCAAAATCTGGCAACCCTAAGTAAGCTTATCTGAGGATGAGACTGGTTAGTTATTGTTTATTGGTTTGATGGCTATGATGGACGTACTCTGATGTTTGATAGGTCTGATATTCACTACTGCCATAGGATGAGAAATTCATTCACATGCACGTGCATGCGCGCGCGCACACACACACGATTATTGTGCTTGGGGATAATATGAAAGTTCTCTGTATATATGTTACAAGTTTCCTTAGTATGATCTGCTCCATAATTTGAATGATAATTGGTAGTGTGCTATGGGTCTGTAATTACTGATTAAACTTCTTTTTCCATGTTTGTATATGGGTATACTTATGGCCATCTTCAACATATATGGTATTTGTCCGTTTTTAAATATTTTATTTAATAATTTTAGTAGGATAGGGCCTAGGCTAGTTGCATGTTGTTTGATATCCTTAGGTCTTATACCATTGATTCCTTAGCCTTTGTTTGAATTGATTTGTTGTATTACAGAGAGAAGTTCTGCTTCTTTTATGGTTGGGAACCATAATGTTTGTTTTACTTGTGGTCCAAGGAGAATCACGTTTTGAGATTGGAGGGATATTTCTTTGTAGTTCTTGGATGGCGTCTACAAAGTATTGCTTAAAGTCATTTGCTAGTTGTTGGATAGATTTAGTGTCTTTCATGAAGCTGTGTTTTATGATTTCAGAGGCGATGGTATTGGGAGCACAATCTAGCATCTCATTGATTAAATGGCAGGGTTGTTTCATGTTATTTTCTCTGGAGGTTAATTTGTGTCTGTAGTAGTTTCTTTTTGCATTTCTTATTGTAAGGCGATTCCTTGTTATCTTATAATCGGCTTTTAAAGCTGCGTTATTTGGATATCATTTTAATTATTTCCATTGGATGTCTTTTTTGTGTATATCTAGGATTATGTTTTGCATTATCCAAGGCTTTTGGCTTGTTTTTGAATGAATTCTGACTTTCTTTGGAGCTTTCATCCAGTGAGTGTTCCCCCCTTTTCCTTCAATCCACTAGGCACTGTAATAATTTGCATTCTCTCAATTCTGTCCTCATATTCCCCCAGAGACAGAAACTGACAGTCAATTATCTCTGAACCCTCTCCAACAACTCATCATCCTTTTGAAAACCAGGTGTCCAAATTTGTGCACAATACTTTGTATGTGGCTTAATCAAAATCATGTACAAAAAGGAATCAAAACATCCTTACTTCAGTCAGTGTTCTCCACATCATTCCAATAATCCACTGTGTTGTCCTCCCACTTTTAGCTAAATATCCACGAAATTTCTAGTCCCTATCCACCATCACCCCCAGTTCTTTCAATCTCCTCCATGTCCTCTAACAAATCTCCACCAATCCTGCTCTTCATCCCATTTTTACTTCTCAAATTTTAAAATCTGACTTTAGAACATTAAATTGACATCCCCACACACACTTGCCGATTCAGACAGTCTATTTAGGTCCTCCTGCAAAGCAACAACATCTGCTCTCTTTTTCATAACTTTCCCCAACTTTGTATCATCTGCAAACAACTGTATATCGTACAGTTGTTCGCACCATTTAAGCCCTTTCCAACATGATTTACATAGATTAAACAACAATAGCCACAAAATAAATCCCTGGGGCATGCCACTAGTAACTTTGCTCTTCTGGGATATTGCTCCCCATACACAACTTGTTGATACCTATCAGACAGCCAATCTCCAATCCAACACACTAATATACTATCCAACCTCATCTGTTCCAAATTAACTTCTAGTTTGTTATGTGGCAATTGATTGAAAGCTTTTGCAAAATCTATTACTGTATATGCATCCCCGCCCCTTGTACAATATACTCATTACCTTGTTATAAAAAGTAAGTAGATTGCAAAAACACGATCTTCCTTTAATAAACCCATACTGTTCATTGAGGAGAATTCTACTGCTGTTAACCCAGTTCTCAATCCTTGTCATCACTAGCTTCTCCAACACCTTCAATACAACTCCAGACAAGCTGATTGTCCTATAATTCAAATCCTTACTCTTATGAAGAGGAACAATTTTGTTATCTTTCCACTGCTTTCGAACATGGATTAATCTAAGACTGATGTTAAAAATGTAAGTTAAAGCTGTTGTTAACTCTCTGGAACATTTCCTGAAGTCACATGGTGATATACCATCACATCTCATGACCTTGTCGACATCAAGTTTACTCAATTCCTTATATACCTCCTGGTCACTCACTGTCATCAATTCCTCCCCACTTCCACTATGCTCAAGTTCTGCATTATGTTACGATCACAAGGATGGAATACTTTAACTGTTCATTAAACACCTCTGGTATATCCACCTTAGTGTTTATCATTCTCTCATTATCACTGACTAACATCATATTTCCATAATCCTGGCTACATATCGAAAAACTCCCTAGGATTTCATTTGGCATTATCTGCTAACTGCACTTCTGCTACCCTTAATGAGTAAGTCATCTTCCTTGCTTGTTCTTTGCAATCCTCATGTAGATGATTATTGCCACTAATCTTGTGCCGCCTCTACAATGCCTTTTTTCTTCCAGATTCCATGCTTCACCCCTTCAGTCATCCATTTTGCCAGCCTGGTTGGCCGAGTGGTCAGCGTATCAGCTCTCCAGCCAAAAGGCTGCGGGTTCGAATCCTGCCGTGGGCATGGATGTTTGTGATTGTCTGTGAAAGCATTAGTGGTGGTAGTCGGCGGTAGATAGCGTTGATGTTAGATGATGAAGGCTGGTGGAGTAGTGAGACAAAGAGTTGTAGAGTTGATGCCCTACCTCGATGAGTCTTTGGACTCCCTGAAGGTGTGATGTAATAATAATTTTACACCTTGGTAAAATCTGTGAATAGTTCTTCTTATGACATCTACATCGCAATCATTCAAAGCTACACTTTCGATGGTTTTTCTTTCTCTGGCGGTTTTTAGGAGATTTAAACCTTTTGATTCCATATGAATTCTTCTAACAGTCAGCTATGATATGCCCATAATTTCACTTGCACATTTCGTAGCCTGAAAAAATGGAACAAGTAGAATGCATTGTAATGATTGTTTTTTGCAGAATGTCTGCATATTATGCAATATTCTTTCCAGCGGTACTGAAAGGTTTAATACCAGAACTTGTTGACGGTACTGATCCATCACACAAATAAATATGAAAAAAATTAATGCAAAAAAGCGACAACAAAAATCAAGCTAGTATACAGCATCAGACAAGAAAGGACATGATTTTGCATATTGTGATGAATTCATACATCCTTTATTCCTTTCTCCCTTTCAAAGTGAAAAGAATAAGGAAATCGACTCTTCTTGGCACTTGACCAGCTATGGTTCACCCAACTGTGGGCAGACAGTATTGAGTCGAGATGTGAAATGTATTTCTTATTGTGAATTGCAGTCAGAAAAGTCTGAAATATGGTTCACAGGCAATTCATCGTGGCGTGAACAATTCATTGAGGGAAAATTGATCGAGAGGAAAATTTATTGCAGGGAAAACTCATCATGGGAGAAATTTCATTGACAGGAAAATTCATTGCAGGAAAAATTTGCTTAAAGCGTTATTCGCTAGAAAATTGAAATCAGTTTGGGTGTGATATTTTATAGTAAATTGTATTTGAGAGATACCGCTAACTCCAATGTCATTATAGTACTGGTTTAGTTTTTTTTATTATTATTTACCATTGAAAATGGCTAGAAATATATATATAGACAGGATAATCCATCAGATGTTGAAGAGATTCAGCGGATGTTAGTCAAGTCTGATGATGAGAATGATAAAGTCGAAAGTGATATTTGATAGTAAATTGTATCTGAGAGATACCATGAACTCCGATGTCAGTATAGTATTGGTTTAGTTGTTTTTTTTTTATTTGTTTCTTTTTTTTTTTCAATAATTTTTAGATTATAACTGAAAATAAATAAATCATGTATTATATTCGTAGTGTTTTTATAACCGGCCAGGAATATATATGTCTAGCAAATCCTGGATGCAGTCAGACCACCCGTTGAAAAACAACGGATATCAAGTGCATTTGACTGTTACATCCATTAGAAGGTGCAATAATTGGTCGTTTGCTTGGTATCTGGAATCTAAATTATATTACCTACAAGTTACATTTATTTCTGCTACTTGTTTTATCATATAATTATAATTTTTAATGCCAGTGCAAATAAGAGATCTTTTCATATTTCTTCACTTAAGATTGCATCACTCTGGAGAACAATGCCACTACTGTTTTTTTTTTTTACTAATTATCTTAGTTGCCAATACATTTTATTCACCCAGAACCTGATTCAAGATAATTATTTTTGTTCAAACAATTATTTTATAAATTCATAAAAATCCAAATCTTAAAATAAATACAGCCTCCATCAAACTGTTTTCTTTATTTTTTATTCATAATCTTAGAAAATTAGTTCACAGATTGTGCGAAGGTTCGCTCTTTTACGATATTACCTTATAGATAATTATACATAAATCTTGAATCATATCACATAACGTATAATATTTATAACATAATCTGTAGTTCTTTGCACTTCAACTTTCTTGGTTTCCTGGTTTAATTTTTCCACTCATTGCATATTGAAATGAATAGCTATTTTGAAGTAAACTGTTATGTACATATTTTCTGCTAATTTTGATATTATGCAGCAATTTTGAAGTAGTGATACTTTCCTACAGTTTATCATTTGAAACATGTATAGGTGCATACGTCAAAATGAAATTTTATTTCCAAAATTTTCATAATAGAATTAAAATTGTATTTCATCTTTGATTGCTCACCCCCCTTCCAAACACAAATACTGCTAGGTAGCATGCGTGCACCTTCTTTTTATTTGAATTTGTTATTTTTCAAAAGTAATTGTGCCAGATAA
This sequence comes from Typopeltis vanoorti, assembly GCF_054136105.1. Lineage (NCBI taxonomy): Eukaryota > Metazoa > Arthropoda > Arachnida > Uropygi > Thelyphonidae > Typopeltis > Typopeltis vanoorti. The sequence continues at coordinate 7,636,537 of NC_143570.1, forward strand.
CTTTTAATATTCCGATACTGAAATTAAATTGTGATTATTACAAATGAGCAAATTTTTATATTTTCTCATTTATATTATTTTCTGATAAATATAAATCATTAAATTATGTGATATTGGCAAAATGCATTGCCATGCTGGTGACAACATTATCAAACGAATTAACCAACATGCGGGTAACATGCCATAGGCTGAAGCAGCGAAGCTACTTAATGAGATTAAAGATCAAGTCCGTACAACTAACGATGGGACTCATCAAATTATCACAGAAGCATACACAAAAATATCTCCTGCCATCATCGGCCAAATACCGAGCAATGCCTCTGTAAAGAAGTCTATTCGAAGAATCCGAAATCAAGCAGGACAGGTACCACGAAATCCAAATTCGTTAAGTAATTTAATTATTCCACCTATATTTTGAATCAGTATGAAATAAAAAGTGTTCCTTTTCATGATCATCAAAACAGTCCTTTTCAAGACTACAAATGTTAATAGAGAGATGCCTGATTGTACTGATTCCAGTTCCTCTTGAAGAGAAATATTGAAGTTGTTTTAATAACAACAAAATTATAATTGTCCTTCAAAGTGGCTAATAGTACAATTTTGAAGGAATAAAATAAAAACAGAGAGAACCATCACAACATTCATGCCTTCTAGGTGCACAACACTTGTTTTAACGTGTTTTAGCGGATAACAAACAATTCAAATAATTTTAATTTTCACTAATATATTTCATGTTATCTTTTCATGTATAATATCATTTACTGTGTTCTTTTACCCCTAAAAATAAGTCTCAATTATTACAACTGCTGATTGTTGTCAGAAATAAATCTGAGATCTTTAATAATCCTTTCTGGTTACTAGATCACTAGGCTGAAAGCTACGTCTTAAGATTGCCACAATATAACTATTCTCCCTAAATATTCTTAAATATGGTGCTTTTTCTCCCTCACCATCCTATCCCAGTTCTGTAACAATTAATATTCCATCTACAGAGCCTGTAGTAAGAAGTAATATGAATAACTTTATATGCAAATTTTTTAAAAAGCATTTTTTTTAAATTTTTCTTATATGGGAAATTTTTTTTCACATATATCCACGATGAATATTTGTGCGATTAAATTTACAGCGATGAATAATCTCCAAGATAAATTTTCCTCCAAGGAATAGTCTCCGCAATGAATTGTCCCACGATGAACTGTCCAGACATGCTGAAACACTACTATAGAGTGTCATTAGAATCTTCTATTTCTGGCCTTCTTTAGCTCAACTATTCCATGCCTCAATATTCACATCCCATCTTTACTGCTATTATCCAAATTCTGAAAGTCACTCTTAACTCCTCTAACTTTTTTTTATCTCTGAAACTTGACTATCAGCAATCCAATTACCCAAACAGTGAAGCTGACGAATTTAATGTCCACACCTCCAAATGGTTTCACTTTTCCAATTCAACTAAGCAAGCAAGAAAAGTTGCAGAAATATTTTCTGGAAGCAATGATCTAATGCAAATTGTTCATCTACAAACCAGAATACAATTATTCAACCATTTCAACTCTCCCTCCACCTATCTTCTTGTCAGGTGTCCTCTCCTTCCAGAAGGCTAACTACCACAAGCTTCCACCATGTACAGTTTTGTACTTCTCTCTTACATTATTCATAAGACAAAAAAGTCTGGTCCTTAATATTTCCCATCCAATCTGTTTTTTGTTTTCCTCTTTTTCCTTGTATCATTCCTTCTAAAAGTGTTTTTGTAGGGATTCATGCCTTAGAATGTGACCAAGATAGGTGCAACAGAGTCCTATCTTCACAGTATTTTAATATTGTCCAGATTTCTGCTCCATATAGCAGTGCTGACCACACATAGCATTTGGACAGCCTAATTCTTGTTTCTGTGTGAGTTTCCATTGACGTCAGAATGTTTTTCATGCTAATGAAGGTTGATCAGCAATTTCTATCCCTAATATTTCCTTATCACACTTCCATTCGCTGTAATTAGTTGACTCAAATATATAAACTCTCTACTTGATCTAAAGTATTTCCTCTGATCTTAATATTTATATTGGGTATTTCCCCTTTTTCTCTTGTTACCAGCATGGTTTTGGTTTTTTGAAGTTGAAATTAAGTTCATATTTTTTACTTAGTTTCAGCATCTCTTCTAGTAGGTTTTGAAGATCTTTTTTTTTTCAGCCAGCAGTATCTTATCATCTGCATAACTTAAGTTGTTTATATTTCTGCCTCCTATGCTAACTCCTTTAAATTCTGTTAATTGCTGGAAGATATTTTCAGTATAGTGGTTAAACAATATAGGAGAAAGAACACAGCCATGTCTAACACCTTTCTTTACTGGGAATTCCTCTGAGGTTTCTTCTTATATTTTTATTGAGGCACTTTGCTCCTAATATAGATTTATCAGTAATCTGGTATCTTTAACATCTACTCCTAATTTTTTGATGCATTCTATTAGTTGTTCATTCTATATTGTCAAAGGTTTTTGTGTAGTCAATAAAGCATAAGTAGACTTCTTTCTGCTTTTCCAGATATCTTTCTATAATAGTTCTAACATTGAAGAGTTCTTCTCTAGTACCTTTTATTTTCCTAAAAACCAGATTGCATTTCATTAATTTCCAATTTGATTTTATGTTTATTTCTTTCTAGGATGATATATAACTTTTGCTATCTGACTAATCAGACTGATTGTTCTGTACTCTTCACATTTGATTACCATAGATTTTTTAGGTATTGATAGGAATGTTGAGTGCTTAAAATCTTTTGGCAAGTGTCCGGTTTCATATATTTTGTTACATATATCAGTCAGTGATCTAAAGCCTTTAGATATTCTGCCATAATTCCATCTGTTCTTGGAGCTTTTCCTGGTTTCAATTTCCTAATGGCATTTGTTACTTCCCAGGTAAGAATAGTAGGCCTCTCCAAATTTTCTTGCAACAGTTTATCTATTCTATCATGATTATAGAGTTCCTTTGAATACTCTACCCATCTATCCTTCATTTTGTCTTTCTCCATTAGGATGTTTTCACTGGCATCTTCAATGCAATTTAGAGCCTACCCTTTTCCAAGATTTGCTGGTTAGCTCCCTAACTTTTTCATGAAGTTCTCTGGTTTTGTGTTGTTGTTTTTTTGTCCTCAATTTCCTTGCATTTGTTGTTGAGTCATAGTTCTTTTACAATCCTACATTCTTTCCTGATCTCCTTGTTTAAGTTTTTGTATTCAGAACAATTTTTGTGTTTCTTTCTTTCCTCCATGATTTTCAGTATCTTGTCATTCATTCAGAGTTTACTCATCTTCTTCTAAAATTTGGGAATTGTTTGTTTTAATGCCTTTTTTATGCACTCTTTAAATTTCTGCCATCTATCCTCAATCTCATTTTTAGGGCAAGGATACTTGGTGGAAATAGGAACATTAACAGCAGTGGATTGTGCCAGTTCCTTTAAAAATTTATCTTGCATTTCTTGATTTTTAAGGGAGCCAAGATCAAATTTTTCTATGTTTATAGGTTTCATTGTTTTCTTTAATTTTATTGCTAGTTTAATGACTACAGGGTTGTGGTATGAGCCAATATCAGCCCCAGGTATGTTTTGGCTTATATGATGTTATTCCAGAATTATTTTTTAATCATCATATAGTCAATCTGGTTCCTAAACTGTCTGTGGGGCTTTCCCATGTGGAAAGTCTTCTAGGAGGTTGGCTAAACAAAGTATTTGTTATTACCAGATAGTTTTCTTCATGCCCTTATTTTTCCCTCCACCCTTATTATTTTCTTTAACCAGTTCTCACCCTTTAAATATATCGGAGATCACCATCTCTTGATAACATTTTGCAAGTTTCCTCTTTCACAGAATGCCGTTTCCTCAGCCATTCTCAATCTCACTTCCTTTGCACTAAAACAGCATTGAGTGGGATGACCTCCAGGAGACGTCTACTCTTCTTTTTTTTGGCCAGACTACTCATTCCACTCTCCTGATCTGAAAGTCTGCTCTCTAAGAGAGTTACTAAAACTATCCTTGCCAGAATGAAGATCCTCGTTCCTCACTCTATATAAAATTTCAGATCAACCATCATATCCAGGCCATGGTTTAACAAAAGGTACTCTATGGCAATCAAAGAGAAAATCTCGGCATGCTACAGATGGCTTAAACAAGAACTCTGACCTCATTCACAACCAACACTGAAGCAAAAACAAATGTATAATAACTTATACTAAATCCAAATCTGACTCAAAGAGCCAAATGCAGAAAACACATCTCTTGTACAAATTAGCAGTGATTTCAAATGACGTTACAAATTAGCAAATGTAACATCTCTATCAAGACGTTACATTTGCTTCCAACTCTTTCATGCCCAAAATGCCACTGCCTCAACAACACCAATGCTAACCTCCTGGAATCATTCTTCTGCTCCAACTCTTGCATAAACAACCAAAGCCAAGTACTTCCTACTATACCAGAAACACATGCAACATATACCTCTTGTGATCATTTGCCAGAAAGGCATCTTATGCCTTTCTGGAAAACTGTATTAATTGTACTCAAAAGCTATGCTGCAGAACTAATACCTGCTCTACATCATCACTATACTCTTTTATGTTCACCAATTATCTGCCACAGTACATACAAGCAAGCCTATATTCAAATCCATTAAAAAAAGGGAGATAAGGCTGTTATCAGATTGCTGACCATTGTCCCTTGCTTCAGTCTTTTTTTTAAATACTGAGGAAGGTCATTAACAGTCAACTTTTTCACTAACTGGAGGGGAGGTCTGATAGTTAAATCAAGGGTACTATTGAAAAACATTTTATATTTGGGATCATAATAAAAATTACAACATCATTTAATGTTTTATTTAAATATTAATATTTTTTCTTTTTAAAATCATGTATCACATAAGTATAAATCATATATATCTAGAACTATGGCATGATGAATGGCATAATCTTCACTACCAAGTCATACTGTCATATAATTCTTTGTACACAATTCATATAAGTCAGAATTAAATTATTTCATTAAATATTAACTTCTGGCCTGGTTGGCTGAGTGGATAGCATATTTGCTCTCCAAGTAACAGTTTGTGGATTCAAATCCCACTATGAGTATCGATATTTATAAAAGGCTGCTCTGGACAAGCTTGTAAAAGTTTCTTGAGTTAATATGGCTTGTCTTTAAAATTAAAATATTTATTTTATTTTTCATAAAAAAAAAAAAAAAAAAAAAATCAGCTAACGCCTTTTTATTCCCGTATACGGGGAGTAGGCGAGGCCATTTAGCCCTATCTAACTTTTGGAGACTGAGTGGGCAGTTCAATCTCCACTGGTACCCAATCAGAGACAGATGGCCCAAAGCTATCACTAATTAAGCAGTACGCAGTGAAGAGAGACGGCTCAAATGTGCCGCCATCTCGTGGTCGCTAACCCTAACACAATATATTTAATGTCTGAAATAATGTGGGTTCTACGGTCGATTTTCTTGAATTTACAGGACGAAAAACCCGAGTTTCCGGGAGGAAAAACCTGCTTGCCCGTGCCAGAGATCGACTAACTCGGGAACCGGTCGAAAAAAGGCTTAGAAAAATTTCCTCTAGTCGCCGACTAGACTCGAAACTAAGACTTCCTTCGTGCGGCCAAGCGCCGTGGTTGGCAAACGCCACATCCACTGAGCTACACAGGCTCTTATTTTATTTTTTATTTTTCATATTTAAAATAATTTCTCTAGTAAGTTTTACTGATAAAATAAACATCACTTAAGAATTGTAAGAGTGCATAAATTTCCTCACTCTTTTTATTCTCCAAAGAATAAAAGAACTTCTTTAACCCTTCTTTAACAGAACTTCCTTAACCCTAACAAACTTTCTACTTTCTGAAGACAGATGAGCAGTCAGTCTCCATCTATCAGGCCTTCACTCACACACAGAAAGCTTTGATTCATTTATATTCATTTATTTATAGCTTTGGCTCACTAACAGTGAGCCAAAGCTATAAATGAATCAAAGCTTTCTGTGTGTGAGAGAGAGAGAGAGAAAATGGCAGACAATTGCCACTAGGCTATCATTTCATGGCCCTAAACTCTAAAACTTGTAACAGTGCTTATAACAGTAAGAGTTTTGCAGTGGTTTTTTTTGAGATGCAGTTTAAAAACCTAAGTTTCCAGAGGGAGAACTTACTTACATATGCAAGAGATCAACTAAACTTGGAACCAATTGAAAAAAGGCTTAGAACAGTTCCTCTAGTCGGCAAACTAGAACCAAACTTTACAATAGTCTTTTTTCCAGTAGCCTAGCACTTTGTGAACACCACTCCCACAGAGCTACACAGGCACTGTTAAAACTAATATAGCATTTTTTTTTTTTGCATTCATAATTTCAAGACTTACTTTTATTACAACATTTTACTACCTACCTTTTTCAGAAGAGTAGGTCTCTTCTTTCGAGGATTTTCTCTTTCTTTTCCTCTTTTTCTCAAAGGAGCAGAGGAATCTAAAATGTTATGAGTACCAAATGGCACCTGTAATCAATTATTTTAGTTAGCAACTGAAAAACTGTAATTAATCATTTCAGTTAGCAACTGAAAAATATCATAAAACATGAAATGCTTTATGAAGATTTTCAGTTTTTACATATTCAGTTTCATTTTATTGTAATTAATCAAAACAATTTCAATACCACAAGTGTAATAATTACAATATTACAGGCATAAATCCTTGCCCTTAAGATATGCAGCATATGCGTGGTTTGCCAGCTTGCATTAATTCTGTGACCTCTAATTAGGGGAACTCTGCCCATCCCTAGAAGAGACATGGGTTGAAGAAGAAGCATCATTCAACTATGTCCAGAAAATGAATCTAATCATCCAAGCTAAGTAGCCCATTCATCTCATGAATGAGATGAACTGGCACGTTACTATAGCCTTTGGTCTGTCTTGTGTTCATATTTTTTAAAATGTGCCTCTTCATAGTTTACAGAAATGGCACTGCCCCCCCCCAACTTTTATTAATCTTGCACTTCTACTTATTTAACACAGAGTGTCTATACAGGAATGAAAATTTTTATATAAAAATGAATGCCAGTGTGCTGGAGTTTCAATATGATGTATGAGAACATTAAATCTAGGTATAGGGTATGATGTATGTCAGGGATGGCCAACCTATGGTATATGCACCAAAAGTGGTGCATTGAATCCCAATGATAATAATAAAAAAAGCCTATTTATGCAAAAAAAAAAGTATTAACCAAAAACTGAATTGTAGAAAAAAAGCTAAAACTTAGCAATTATTTTTAGCAATTTTTATTGTTTCATGCACATCTTCTGCACATTCACTTGCTTGATCCTGAAATGGCAAGCATTAGCAACAGTTGTGCATCACAGATTTAAAAAAAATTTTTTTTTTGTCAGTCAGTTTACAATTGATACTCATGTACTATGGAGTTGTGTTTTGTTCGTCCTTTGTGAACATTTCCAGTTTTGAACTTTTTCAAAAATTGAGCCTTGTTTCACATTCAGTTACTTATCACAGTACAAAAGAAAAAACATAAGATGATAGTAAGCATGAATTCAACAAACAGTGGGGAAATGAGTTCTTATTTATAGTGAATCGATCAGGAAAACTGTTGTGCATTGTTTGTGAAAATACTTTTTCACAATAAAAGACATGATCTGAGCAACTGAAAGATCTTGTAGTGCTTTTGCTTCCTTTTCTTTAGCTTTAGACGAATCTGCTGACATATGCGATGTAGCCCAGTTAAGCATTTTTATAAGAAGAATTGATAATTTTAACATTTTTGAAGAACTTATAAGTCTTGAATCGCTTCATGGAAAAACAAAAGGATCAGACATATTTGAGCAAGTAAAATCATGCCTAGAAAATCTACAAGCAGATTCTAATAAATACAAGTAAATATAGTTTTACAGGGAGTTTTTAAGGGTAGAAGAGTTGTATGGTGCATCTGAACTTGTAACGAAAAAACTGGCACATGAAACGTAAAAGGTTGGCCACCTCAGATGTATGTGATGGTTTCAACATAACAGACTTTCAATATGCATATCATTCCTAGTACTGACTACATCACAATGCTATTCAATTTCCCTTCACAGGCTGTCTTCATATATTAGGGGAGATACAAAGGCTACCGCTGATGATGTACTCTTTCAGGTGAACAATGTCCTATATGTTTGTGTGAAATACACCATAGGAAAAATAAATAAATAAATAAATAAAATAAAGTCATGATTTTAGTGGTCAAAGAATGGTTCCATTTCTACCCATTCAGCAGTTTGGAATCCAGGCATCAAGAAAGATTTGGTTGGATACCTGGTTGGTTGGTTGATTCTGGATTTATAGCTGAAGCAACTAAGGCTATAAGGCAAGAGTATTATTATCTGGAAATTGCATGTTGTTATGGAGTATGCTTGTTTTTATTATTATTATTACATGACACCTCCAGGGAGTCCAATAACTCATCAATGGAGGGCACTTACTCTACAGTTCTCTGCCTCCATCCCTCAATTTATCAACCAACTACAACGAAAAGCAACTACAATCATCTACACTAACACCATCTTCCGCCCACCACCATCACTAGTATTTTCACAGACATTCACAAATATCCATGTCCACAGAGGGATTTGAAAACCTGCAGCCTTTTGGCTGGGGAGTGGATACGCTAACCACTCGGCCAACCAGGCCAGATGAAAAATTGTTTCCAGGAGAGAAAACCTTCTCATCTCTATATGAGACCAGGTAACTCGCCTTTAGTTGAAAAAGCCCTTACCTTTTAAGTGAAAAGAAGAGGAGCAAGAATTTTTTACAAGAAGGAGAGACATCACATGACCAGTGAGGAGAAGCCACATCTTATTAGAAAAGACAGATACATGGGCAATTCTACAACTACTATAAACATCTGAAACATATGAACTGAGGCTGAACAATCAACAGACATCACAGTGAATATCCTAATATACCTGAATGTTATGTTTTCACATTTCACATGAAACCTAAGCATAGTGAACTATGATCTTATGACTATGATCATAAGCCATATGAATGCTTATGATCAATAAGCATTCTGGCTTTGAAGTTGTTCAATTTCTGCATAGACAACCTTGTATTTAACATATTTACATAGTCCTATACTACTGAAGTAAAACATTACATAAACTATATGTAATGTTTTATTGACCACCATATCTATATACCATCATCAGCACTTCTTGATATGTTCCCTCAAAAGGATACTATGATAGTCAACACAGTTACTGTACAAGATATAATAGTCAACACAATTAAGTTTTCATAATTACTAGCTTCCTAGAACAATTTTCTTCCAAATTAGCATGCTTTTCATGTCTCCAATACTTAGGTTTTACATTTCATTCTTCTAATGCACTGCTAACTGCATAGATTAAGATCTTGATCTTCCTCTTTTTCCAGCCATTCTTACATCTAACATCTGCTTTTGCAGATGTTAGATGTAAGAATGGCTATTATGTAAGAATGGCTGGAAAAAAAAAGAATGGCTATTAGATCTGCATTCTGTTCCTGAATTCTAACAATGCCAATTTTTTCCTGATGTTATCTTTTCTTCTTCTTTTTTTTTTTTTTTTTAATAAGGTGATGACATTCAGTGCCATCTGTTTACTCCTTTAATTTTCCTTACAACTCACAAATGTGGTCTGAAGTCTTTAATCAACTGTTTTATTTCTAACCCAACTCTCAGATCTATAAATTAAAATTGGTTGAACATGGTCCCGAATTCTATTAGCTTAATTTTTGTGACTAATTTCTCTCTTATTTTACATAAATTTATTCAGGCTCCATTGTAGCAGCACTGCTCATTTTATTTCAAAGGGAAGAGAGTGAAAAAGTGCTTAGTAACTCAGACCATAATCTCATGAAAGTTTCATTCTAGTGGAATGTCCTTCTCTCGAACTCATGTCCTTTGGCATTAAAACAATGCCAAATGGTCAAGACTTTTAGGATTTCTTCTACTCCTCTTGATGGTCTGACTAACATTTCCACTCTACATATTTAGATATCATTTTGTGATCATGTTACACAAATCATCATTATAGAATGAGGGCCTTCATTTCAAACTCCATTTAACATCTCCACCCCCCCCCAGCATCCAAGCCACAGTATTCGAAATGTGATAGGGTTGCTCAAGGCAGAAAAAACAGTACATCATAAGCAGCTTGAGACAAAAAAATCAGCTTCATTCTCAGCCTACACCTCAGTATAGGCTGAAAATAAAACTGAATTTCAATAGTTAACTGCAAAACAACTTAAGAAATCCAAGTCTGATTATGAGACTGCTAAATTCAAATTCATCTCTTGCACAAATGGTATTCATGATTCTTGGTCTCTTGCAAATCCTGGATACGAGTCCGACCACCTGTTGAAAAAATACAGATATCAAGTGCATTTGACTGTCATATCCATTAGAAGGTGTGATTATCCTTCACACTGACAAGAACACTTAACCAGATTACCTTGCGTACATAGTTATGTTTAGTTACTTGCCAGAAACACAGCTGCTTGCTGTTTGCTCGGTAACTGGAATCTAAATTATATTACCTACATGTTACATTTATTTTTGCTACTTGTTTTATCATATAATTAGTTTTTAATGCCAGTGCAAATAAGAGATCCTTACAATCTGAAGTGAAGAAATACGAATCAACTCTGGAGAACAATGTCACTATCATTTTTTTTTTGCTAATTATCTTAGTCGCCAATACATTTTATTCTCACAGAACTTGATTCAAGATAATTATTTTTGTCAAACAATTATTTTATAAATTCATAAAATCCGAATCTTAAAATGAATACAGCCTCCATCTGTTACAAATTGTTTTCTTTATTTTTTATTTAAAAAAAAATTTTTTTTCACATATATCCGAAATGAATTTTCATGAGATTAATTTTCCCCACAATTAAATTTCCAGCAATGAACTCATCATGATAAAAAAAAAATAATAATAAAAAAAAAATCAGATTACTTCTTTCTTAACCTCTGCCCACACAAAGCATCAATTTGCTATAGGTTCTGTAACCTCTTAAGTGATATGGATAAAACGCAGCAGGAAATAAAATGTAAGAAAGGAGATGAAAAAATAAAAAAAAAATAAGAAAAAGCAGAAAAAACATAAAAAAATAAAATAATTTGATGACTGGAGCTACTGGATGAACAAGCAAAAAAAAAAAAAGTGTTTTTCACAGGCGGAGTGAATAGATCATAGAGAGTCATAGATCATGGATTTGACAAAAATCCATGATCTATGACATGAGAATGGCCATATGCAAGCAAGTAGAACAAGTGAAAGATATAACTGTGTTGACTGAAATAAATGACTTGAAAGGAGATAAGTATGGTATGAGAGGATATAAAATAGTTTAGTGGAGTAAATGATTCAAAATTATGTCCACTGCTATGGTATGAATATGACATGATGAGCTGAAACAGACAATAGTGACTGCAAATGATTCAACGTACAGATTGTGTAGGGGAAAAAAAAAGTGTGTAATATGTCGATGAAAAGGTTTTTTTTTTTTTTTGTTTGTTTGTAATTCATGTTACTCTCACAGACATGAGGATGCAAAGCCTATAGCAAATCAATGCCATATGCTGGTAGGAGAATCAAAAGAAGAGAAAGCAATCAGTTAATATTATTTTTCTGGTGGTAGCAGTCTTTGGGGGAATAGTAATAGAGAAAGATGTTCCACAGGTTCAGTTTGCCGAGTCAGAAATCCAACTCTAAAAGGATAACACAAGAGAGCTGTTGTTGGTGTTACCGCTGGTTTTGCAGAAATGGCAAGAGTTTAGCACTGCTGAATAGTGACCATGAAAATATCAGTAGAAAAGACAATGCAAAAGACTGACCATCTGAGAAGTGGTTGAAGTGGCAGAACATCAATTAGCCAAAATGCTCTTTTCTGAAACAACATAAGAATTTTTATTTTTATCCTTTATTCTTATCAGAGAGAAAATTGCTAATTTTCTCTCTGATTACAAAGGGCAGAAGGCAGACAATAAGATGGCAATTTTATGAGAAACCCTTGATGTTAAACTTTATCCAATAACTTGGAAATGTTGAATGAAACCGCAAAGATTTCTCCAACCCCTTCCATGTGGCTAGAGTTCAGAGGTGGGCAATATATGTGAGGAGATCTGCTTGGGATCTTGAATTGGAGGAATTCATACTAGTGGTTGCTGATTAGATGACAGTTTTTCAGTTGTTCAAGAAGTTAATGACCACTGATCTTCTCCATTACTTCAGACACTGAGAGGAGAGCAACAGGTCAATAGCCTGATTGCAGATGCTTATCTTTTTTTTTTTTTAGAATTGGTTGCTGAGGTTTGGAAAGTTTCGTAAGGTTAAGAGAGCTTCCAGGAATAGTCTCTCATATTTGTATTTGCTGTAGTGGAGTAGAGGGGCTGTAATGGTGTAACTGGATGTAGTTTACATGTTCAGACATTCTGATGTTGGCTGTCCTGCCTGTTTGGCCATAAGGACAGGAACTTGGTAAACTCCTGGCAGGTCAAGGGAATGCTGCTGGTCTTTGGTACAGCAAATAAGGGATGCCAATTTTTTATATGGTCTATAAGTAATTGTAAGGCTGTATTTCTTTAGGCTTCTGGTCCTGATAGTATCCCACCAGTTGTGCTCAAGTGATTCTGGTAGAAAGGTTTAAACATTGATTACTCAATAACTATTATTTTTAAGGAAATTACAGTGTATAATGAATATTAATCACAATAACTTTATTGAATATTTCTGATATTCTGGCAAAGTCAAATTGCCATCATCGGGGAACACAGGAAATAATACATGTACACAGGCACTAACACTGGGTAAATAAGGTTGAAGAAAAACAACCAAAGTTGGGCCCAGAGTCCTAAATGGTGCCCTCCTAGTGAGCTAAATTAGGTAGTCTTGACAAACAGGGCTGAAGATCTGAGGATGAGTGCTTTCAAAATTTGAAGAAGTTTCATGCACCCAAATTTGTTGATGTTTGGAAAGTTTCTGAGGGCTGAGGCAGATTCCAGGAATAGCCTCTCACATTTGCATTTACTGTGGTACAAAAGAATACCTTCTTCCAGCATATCTTGTGGCAGGTCTCCAAAGCATAGTCAGCAAGTCCGGAGTGGATGTAACAGTGTAACTGGATTTAGAGCATGTGTTCAGAAATTCTGATATTAGCTCTCCTGCCTGTTTTTCCATAGTAGGGCAGTTTGCAACTGCAAGGAACTTGGTAAACTCCTGGCAGATCAAGGGAATGTTGCTGTCTTTGGCAGACTGGATAAGAAATGCCACTTTTTTTATATATGGTCTATATATATAAAAAAAGTGTCTATATATTTTCAGATGTGCCCCGGATATATGAAACAGTGATAAATTTTGTGTAGTCTCTGTTCTAGAGAGGGTGTGTGTGGGGGGGAGGGGTTGTCAGACCAAATAAGTGATGATTGTGATGGAGTAGGAATTTAAAGTGAAAGAGGACTCAACTCAGTATTTGAAGTGGTCAGGTTTAAGCGTTACTTGAATATCCATTGGCTTTATTATTATTATTATCATTATTATGTAACACCTCCAGGGAGTCCAAAGACTCATTGAGGGAGGGCACTTACTCAACAACTCTCTGCCTCCACCACTCCATTAACCGCAACTACCTTCATCATCTACACCAATGCCACCTACCACCACCACTAGTATTTTCACAGACAATCACAACCATCCATGCCCATGGTAGGATTCAAACCCAGAGCCTTTTGGCTGGAGAGTAGATATGCTAAAAAATCGAACAACCAGGCTGATGATTTATTTTTGCCTATCATGCATGTTCACTAATGCAAGGATTAGAAATAAAGGATAGAACTTCTTAACCCTGGTATATGCAAAGAGGATACAAATGACTAGCATTCATAAGATAAGGATAATGACTGATGAGGAATTAAATCAACAAGAGTAAAAATCTCCAATAGTAGTATAAGTTTGAGAATATTTGGCATAGTTGGATGCTGCTACAGACTCTGGGGTATCTGAAGAGGTATGGGAGCTGCACAGACAAACATTATGCACACAACCATTTTCATCAATTACTACAATTATGGAAATATAGAATGGAGGGGGGGGGGAAAGAAAGCATGCAAGACAAAGGAAAGAGAATCTAAAGGTCCTCCCCCTAAAGGAATGACAGCAGGAATAGATATTCTTGAGGCACAAGAATATCTAGTTAAGTGTCTGAAGATCTGTCTATAAATGAGGTGAATGATGGTTCAGATTAGTGAGAGAGTGACCATACAGTTTGACTTGGGAGATGAAAAACCTTGCAAGAACTTTAATTAAGAATGGGTATATGTAGAACTATAACACAGGTGATTATAGTAAACATAGGAGGCAGTGCAGCTTGAAGCACTGCCTAGAGAGATTGACTGCATGGTAGAGCAATTAGCAGTGCAATAGAAGTAGTCAAAAGAGTTCAGAAAGAAACTATATCTGATTACATCCTAAGTTAGGAGAATAAATCACAAGGGAGTTTCATATGATTCACTTTTTTTTGTCATGACAAATGGAAACAAAGCACTGGATCACAGTTATAAAGGTCTGAAAAATAATCTATTAAAAATGAATCAGGAGAAGTAGAGCAAAAAATATAGAACAGAATAGAAACAGATGAAAACATGAAATAAAAACAGCTTTCCTTGTGCTGTTTTCATTTCATTCCAAGAACTAGAGCCACCATCTCTTCAAGAAACATGCCAACAGGTTCTGTCTTTCTCTTTAACACTTGCTTATATATTGAACTGTTGTATCATTCATGCACCCAGGGAGGAGTCCAAGGGACCCTGGCCCCCCAAAAGAAAAAGGGAAAAAAGACTAGAAAATTTTCCAAAAATCTTTTCCTAATTAAAATTCTTTTTTTTTAATTTTTTATTTATGTTGTGTCGTGTCTTCTATTTCTATACTACTTATGAATTAGCGGTCACATAAGGTGGGAATACCCTTTGGTCCTTGGGAATCACGGCCATTGCGAACGTAAGGCAAATGAAGTAGTGCTCTGGCGATACTTTGTTTGCCCGAGCCGGGCCAGAGATCATGGGTATCATGTATTGGCGATCACTGCAGATGCTCAGTCATAGGTCGTATGCAATGCGCAGTGTGTATTCTCAAATCGTCTACTCAACTCACCCCCCTCAACATTAAATCTTAAGTACTCAGCCCCCTCCAAGATTAAATCCTGAGTGCGCCACTGTGTTGTATTATAGGTTTTCGAACTGCTTGTGTGTAGGAGTTCATATATTAAAAAATTTTAAAAATGAAGAAGGTGAACGTATGTAGTGATTTCTACAGGCATAAGTATCTATACCTACAGAATGCATTGCACTTAGATGGATTTTGTGTAAGATGCTTGCCAAGACAGTTGCACTGTGTCTGAGAGTGTGGAGGTGAAAAGGCTCAGACTAATGGAAACTAGAGCTGTTTCTATCAATTTGATCCTTTTCATTTTCACTAGAAAATGGAAACTAGAACTATTAAGATAGACAATCTGCCACTGCACATTCTCATTACATCATGATTCATGCTTTTCTGAAAGTGGATGTGAAAAATTGCAGGTATATTATTATTATTATTATTAAACAAGACCTCATGGAGTCAAAGACTCATCTAGGAGGTCCTTCTATCTCACACACATCTCATCATACCGGGTCTTAAAGACATTCAAACTCCTTGCAGACACCACATTCTCAGGCAAGGCATTCCAATCATTCACAACTCTGAACGAAAAAAACCTGCCTCTCACTCCCCTACTCACACCCT
This sequence comes from Typopeltis vanoorti, assembly GCF_054136105.1. Taxonomy (NCBI): domain Eukaryota; kingdom Metazoa; phylum Arthropoda; class Arachnida; order Uropygi; family Thelyphonidae; genus Typopeltis; species Typopeltis vanoorti. The sequence goes on from NC_143570.1 coordinate 7,652,363, forward strand.
CTTTATACAGTTTCCAGGTATGACCTCTGGTTCTCCCCTGATCTCCAACTATTCTCTGTAGAACTTCTCCACCATTGATCCTATAACAACCCCTTACCAACTTGTAGGCCTCTATCATACCTCCCCTCTTCCTTCTCTCCACTAGACTCTGCAAATTACATCTTTTCAATCTTTCCTCATACTCAACATTCCAGAGGTCAGAAACTACCTTAGTCAGTCGCCTTTGGACCCTTTCCAACATCTCTTCATCCTTCTGAAAACCAGGTGACCAAATCTAGGCACAATAGTCCATGTGTGGCCTAATCAAAGCCTTATACAATGGAACAAGAATCTCCCTACTTCTACATGTCAGTGTCCTCCTCATCATTCCCAGAAGTCTTTGTGTTGTCTTCACAATTTTGGCGATGTGTCCCCTAAATTTTAGATCCTTATCCACTATCACTCCCAGATCTCTTATTTCCTCTACTTCCAACAATATATTCTCACCAAGCATAAATTCTGCATCCCATCTTTGTTTTCCAAATTTTAAAACCTTACATTTTGCAACATTGAACTCACATCCCCATTTGCTTGCCCAATCACTCAATTTATTCAAGTCTTCTTGCAAGGCCACAACATCTTCACTACTCTTTATGGTTCGTCCCAACTTTGCATCATCTGCAAACAACTGAATATCTCCATCCAAATCTTCACCAATATCATTAATATACAAGTTAAATAGTAATGGCCCTAAAACAGATCCCTGAGGCACTCCACTAGTGACTTTCCTTTTCCTGGATATTGCACCTCCATACACAACTTGTTGATACCTATCAGATAGCCAGTCTCCAATCCAATGCACTAATCTAATATCCAACCCCATCTGCTCTAGTTTGACTGTCAACTTATCATGAGGTACTCTATCAAAAGCTTTTGCAAAATCCAAGTATATTACTGTGTATCCTTCTCCTCTATCCAAGGAAGCAGTCACTTTATTGTAATAAGTAAGTAGATTACTAAAACACGACCTCCCTTTAGCAAATCCATGCTGTCCATCAAAGATTATACCATTGTTGTCAACCCAACTCTGGATCCTAGTTCTCACAAGCTTCTCCAACAACTTAACCACAACACAGATAGGCCTATAGTTTGATGCTTGAGTTCGATCACCTCCTTTATGAAGTGGCACAATCTTGCCCTCCTTCCACTCTTTAGGGACTTGACCAAGTGCAAGACTCGTATTAAAAAAATATGTCAAGGCAGGTGTCAACTCTCTGGCACATTCCTTCAGAATACGCGGTGATATATTATCAAGTCCCACAGCCTTATTTACATCTAGTTTACTCAACTCCCCAAACACCTCTTGCTCACTTACAGTCAGTCTCTCCTCCCCATCATCAACTGCTCTTAATCTCTCCATGAAGTCACATTCACAAGATTGAAAGATCTTCATGAACTGCTCATTAAGTATCTCCACCACACATTCTGCAACAGCTGTCTTTATACCATTTCCTCCAATCAATGTCATCCTTCCATAATCATTCTTTCTTTTGCTGGCTACATATCGAAAGAACTCCCTAGGATTCTTTTTAGCTTCATTAGCTAACTGCTGTTCATACCTCTCTTTAGCTACTCTCACCAACCAAGTCACTCTCCTTGCCTGGTCTTTGTAGAACTCATGAAATTGGTTACTTCCACTTCTCTTATGCTGCCTCCACAATGCCCTTTTTCTCTGTATTGCATGCTTAATCTCTTTATTCATCCATCTCACACCTAACTTATTTAACCTTCTCACCCGTGGTATACATTTAGACATTGCATCCACTAAATATTTTTTGAAAATCCCCCAAGCTGCATTGATCTCTTTTCCAGCTAACTCCTCATTCCATGCTACACCTGCAAGCTGTCTCCTGAGCTCTTCATAATCACCCCCCTTGTAGTTCCACATATACCCTTTTTTCACAGGGGTCCTTGCACTGCTGGCAACCACCCAAGTAATCACCTCATGGTCACTTTCGCCAATTGGTGGATGATTTGATACCTCATTGATAATTACATCCTCCGATGAGATGACCAAATCCAAGACCCTTAATCCTCTTGTGCCCTCTGTTACATACTGTCTGAGGTAGTTATCCCTCAAAAACTCAAGAAACTCATTTTCTTTACTTCCAGTTGCTATCTCTTCATTCCAGTCTATATTGCCATAATTAAAATCACCCATAATGATCACCCTTTTCTTATTTGCTTGGCTTATTTGACTATACATTTCACTATCACCACCATCCACATTACCAGGTCTATAACAACATCCCACCAAGTATTTGATTCTATTCACCTCTATCTCACACCATACTGCCTCAAAACCACTGGCCCCATTTCCCTCTTGCATCTCTACCTTGTATGGACATAACTCTTTCTCTATCATCAATAGCACTCCCCCTCCCTTTTTACCCCTTCTATCCTCACGAAACACATCATACCTTTCCATCTCTATTCCTGTCAGGATGTCATCCTCATTTAACCATGTGCAACTAGGTATGTGCAACTAGATTGCTAGAGGGGGGGGGGGATTAGAGCTGAAATGGTTATAATAAGAATAAGAATAAAAAAGTGACCAAAAATGGCAAGATAAGATGCATTTTGTGTGAAAATTGATGGTCAAAACAGCAGTGTAACAAGAGAGAGGGATTGAGAAATCATCATGGACAAAACAGCAGTGTAACAAGAGAGAGGGATTGAGAAATCATCATGGACTACTGCCATGCTTATTTATTTATGTCAGGAGCATCAATAATAAACCTAGATGATAGTCATTCTACAGTCTTTGAATATACAATATTCAGAATATATTCAAATTATATTTAAGATTGTGATTAAAAAGTGCATAAGTCCATGTTTTTCTTATGATATGTGGTGATCAAGTGGAATGTGTTGCCAGTGGGAATGATGATTATTCAGTGAATGACATATCAGTAAACAAGATTTTTCAGGTCTGAGTTGCCAAGCTTTTTACTTAAGACTCAGCAACTCTTAAATTTTACTCTGCCTTGATAGTCAATCTAAAACTTGGTAAGTCTTAATCAGAATTTTGATTTATGTTCATAAACACAAAAAATTAGATTTCATTGATTTTTACTATTTGTACTTCTTACAAGCTTTCTAAGGCTGGTCATTCAATGAGGATAATTCGTAATTTTGATGAGAAGAAGAAAAAAGAGATGACGTGTAATTCCAATTAAAATTGCAGAGAGGTCAGAGATTTAGTCACACTCTCGATAAATGGGCTAACACAAGAGGAAATGTTATTTCAACATTACTCTGCATGGAAATGAAAGCAAAATTTATTATCTTGATTTGGTTTGAATTTATAATTTTATTTAGCATTTCAACTGGTAAAATGGTCAGAAATCAGCACACTCACCATTTCTGTTCTAATGATATTCTCAGAATTGAGTTATGGTTGTGAACATTATGGTTGTAAATCACCAGTTTTGTATATTCATGCCTTAACCCCCCCAAATGGCCATGACATCTATAATGTCCAGCTAGATCTGGATATGATTCTGTAACACCCACTGAATAACATGGATAAAAAGTGCAATTTGGTCTCACTATTTCATCCATCTTGGCTGATAGGGAGGTTAATTATACAATACATTCAACCACTTTTGATATTCTCCATCAGAAGAAAACATTTTGGATGAAAATGAAGGTGCTGAGAATACCTTTGATTTAGATGATTACTCAGCCAACTGAGAAAGTGCATTAGCACACAATGAGTGCAGGCCGAGCAATTATCATGGGAGATTTTCACTATGGTGATATAGATTGGAAGGTGGCAAAATGGAAATGGAATTTATACAGTTACTAAGGGATAATTTATCTGAAATAGCATGTGATGGAGGGGACCAGAGGTTTGAATGTTGTCTTTTGTAATAGCATCAGAAGATCTATCTACAACTACAGTGGCAACCTTACCTCCAATCGAGGAAAGTGACTGTGAAGTCTTGTCCTGGGAGGTTTCTCAACATATAGAAATTTCAATCAAGAAAGGGTTTATGTCAAACTAAAAAGGCTAGATTTTGACATACTTAGGAGGCAACTTGAAGCAATGCCATGGCATAAGAAACTACATGGAATGAATGTCAATGTGCATGGGAAGCAATCAAGCATGGTTTGAACAAGGCATTAACAGAGTGCATACACAGAGTCGGGAGAATAAATGAGTATGGTTAAGTGGATGAATAGCAATATAAAGTAGCAATATACAAAATATACAAAAAGGTAATAAGCACGTTCACGAGCAATATAAAGCACAAGCAAGAAAGGTAACAAGTATGGTAAGGAAGGCTAAATCATATTCATGTTAACAAAGTTGAAGAGAGCTTACATAAAAGAGGACAAAAATATTGACTTAGATCTGCTGATGCTAGCAGATATGCAGCCAAAAAGAATATGAGATAGGCAGGAGGGCTGCTGTTCATTTGAAGCAGTCTGGTGTGAGATCAGGCCAATAAGACAAATGTATTTTGAGAGAGAAATTAGCTAAGCAAGCCAAAGTAAATCCAAGAGATCTTTTGCTATTTAGCAAGTAAAAGAAAGAACAATTAGGGAAAAATAACTATCTCAGTGCTGATGGCAGGAAAGTGACAGAAGTAGAAGAAATAGTACAGCTACTAAGTGATCACTTTGCAAGAGTATATCATCCAGGTGGTGACAGACTGATGTGAGCACTGACGTAGATGAACTCAAGGTACTCAGTATATGGAAAAATATCAATACAGCAGTAGGTCTGGATAGTATGTCTGCTCATGTGCTAGTAGAACCTGCACGTTCTGCTCATGTGCTGGTAGAACGTGCAGGTGAACTGGCAGTAAACAAAGCAGAGTTAAACAAAGACTCTTAGATTAAACAAAGTTGTTTAATCTAAGTCTCAGCTCTGGCAAGGTTCCAAGGGAGTGAAAAGAGGGTAAGATAGTTCCATTACATAAAGGTGACTCAAAGACAGAAGTGACTAATTACAGACCAATTAGTATCTCTGGAGTGGTGGTTAAAGTATTGGAGAAGTTTGTTAAAAGTAAAATTCAGGAATTGGTGGATAGGAATATGATGCTTTATAGGGGGACAGCATGGCTTTGTAAAAGGGACGTCCTGTCTCAGTAATTCATTCACATTTTATAATAAGGTGACATCAAAACTGGATAAAGGAAATGGCTAAATCATGACACTAGTGGATTTTGCAAAGGCATTTGACAGAATATCACATGGAAAATTATTACATAAGTAGGAGCAAATGGGAATGGATATGAGGTTGGTGGCATGGATAGATGGTGGATGACAGACATCAGAGGGCAGCATATAGTAGAGTGGAATTAAAGCAAATGAGGATGACTAGTGGAGTGCCCCAGGGCTCTACTGGGGGAAATTCATAGAACATATTGCAAGAGTTGGCAAAAAGTGGACATTACTGATATGGTGGAAGATTTTTTTTGGGAGGGGGGGATATAGAGCAATAGTTGATAAAGGCGATATGCGCAAAACTGGGGAGGGCAATAATTGATAAAGGTGATATTAGATATCTTGCAGGATAACTTATAAAAAATTGGCAGTATGGATAAAGGATAATGGTTGTAAATTTAATGTTGTAAAATATAAGGTAATGCACTTTGAGATCAAAGGTTACATATTTCATATCCTATTGATGGTACTAGATTACAGGAAATTGATGAGACTATAGGAATAGATAGGAATCTGGGGGGTGATGGTGAAGAGATATTTGAAATTCATAGAACATATTGCAAGAGTTGGCAAAAAGCTCAGAGTATTACTTGGATGTTGAAAAACACATTGACAAGTAAAGATTGAGACACAAGGGATCATCACACTTGAAAGTTGTTTAAGAGTGTGATTAGTAAGGGTGTGTAGACTAGGTTCTTTACTTGGAGGGTGTTGAAAGAGTGGAATGGGTTGCCAGAGAAGACAGTTTGTGAGTGCCACAACAGTGAATAAGTTTAAGGAGATGTATGATTGGTACTGTGTTAACAGATAGTGAGGGTCTCCTGAGATGAGTCTTTTGACTCTATGGAGTACCCGTATGAATAATAATAATAAAACAATGACAACGAAGAAGAATTTGAAGTTGGAAAATTTGAATTAGTAAAGCCTTATGATTTAAATGAAATATTCAAAACATTTGATGTACTTAAGTATTTTAAGTCTTCAATTGTATGCAACAGCCTTTTGTAACAAAAAGCAAAAAAAAAAAAAAAAAAAAAAAACTGAATTGGAATATGAGGTGGAAGCTATGGATGTTAAAACATGCTGCCTGATATGATTTCAGCATTTTCAAGCTTATTGAAGAAGTTCTTAATGATAATGCAAATTTAATTCAATACTTCAACATTCATCTGCTCCAAAATTTGAATGAATAAATTTGATTAAATTGACTACCGAATCACCCAGCAGACAAGGGACAGCTCTTCATTAGCAGATTTAGCAGATTTATGTTAACAAAGTTGAACTCAACAGAAATATTGACTTAGATCTGCTGACAATAGGCAGATGAAATTCACCCAAAAAGAATGCGAGATAGGCAGGAGGATTGCTGTTCACTTGAAGCAGTATGGTGTGAGATCAAGGTCAATAAGACAAAATATAGAGTTGGTTACTGCTATAAACCAGAATAGGTTCCAGGGATTATTTGGGAGATATGCATCAGAAAATTAGTATAATGAGTGCAGGTCGAGTGACTATTATGGGGGGAGGGGGGGGCTTCAGCTATGGAAATATAGATTGAAAGAAAGAGAGATCGCATGGCATGAAGGAAATGGAATTTATACACCTACTGAAAGATAATTACTTGAGGTGGCCATGTGATGGAGAGAACTCCAAGTGTAAGAGAGGACTTCCTGGTCATAGGATCAGAAGAGTTAACCATAACTAAGGTGGTCACATTGACTCCGATTGGGGGGGAAATGATCATGCAGTCTTGACTGGAGGAGATTATTAAAAAAGGTGAAATATTCTGCCAAGAAGCACTATATATGAAACTACAAGGCAGGTGATTATAACAAGCTTAGAAGGAAGCCCAAAGTTCTGCCATGTCATAAAACCATGCAGGGGAAGGATGTCAGCGGTACTTGGGAGATAGTTAATGGGCACTAGAGAAAGCTATATTAAATTGTATACCTGAGATAAGGAGGGTTAATCAGGTAAGAGTTAGATGGATGAATAATATTAAGCATGAGCTGCAGAAAAAAAAATGCTGTGGAGGGGTATTAAGGAGAAAGGTCACTAGCAAGCTTATGAACAGTACAAGGCTCAGGCAAGAAAGGTGATGAGTATAGTGAGGCAAGCAAAATCAGATTACAAGAGACTAGCCCAGCAAGCCAAAGGAAATCCCAAAGAGTTCTTTCACTATGCAGCTAGTAAGAGGAAGAATGACTACGGAAGGTTAACCTTAACCTGATGGTCATGAGGGTACAGAAGCAGGTAGAATAGTTGAGTTACTGAGTGAAAACTTTGCAAAGGTATATCACACTAGTGAGGTTAATGCTGTAGCATGTGAAAACAGAAGTGGATAAATTGGAAGTTCTTAGGATATTACATAATCTCAATGCATATCAATAGATATGTGGCTTGTGAAAGAGAGCAGAGAGTGTATGTGTGCAAAATGCAGGGAGTGGGAGGAAATAAGTGCATTCGAAATAACAATATCCGACCTTGTTGCTCCAGGAACGGGAAATGAATGTAGGAAGACAAGTAGTGTGATAGCAGAGAATGAAAAAAATATATATATTAATGAGAAAATAATAGTTGATAGTGTGGAAGGCATGAGTGACTGTTTAGGAGATGGTTTTGTTTGGGAGAGTAAATTTAGATTAAGAGTGACTGACCTGCAGAGGGACATAGATGAGCTGAAAGAGGAGGTGGAATGTCTTGTGAATGAGAGCAGAAGTATGAAAGATAAGATTAGGAGAATGGAAGAGATAAATGCAAGCCGAATCAGAGTAGGGGAGAGAGAGAGAATTTTGGGAGTGTTAGAAGAGGAGAGAAAGGAAACAAAAGAGAGGGAATGAGTGAGAGGTATGAACGGAAACAGTAGAAGTGAGGGAATGAGAGAGAGAGAGATATGGAAGAGCTAGAATAGGAGATAATGGAAACAGTAGGAGAGATGGAATGAGAGAGAGATATGGAGGTGCTAGAAGAGGAGAGAATGGAAAATGTAGGAGAGATGGAATGAGAGAGAGGTATGGGAATGCTAGAAGACGAGAAGATGGAAACAGTAGGAAAGATGGAATAAGAGAGGGATATGGAAGTGCTAGAAGAGGGGAGAATGGAAACAGTAGGAGAGAGAGGTATGGGAATGCTAGAAGAGAGAATAGCAGTAGAGGAGAGGGAATGAGAGAGACCTATGGGAATGAAAGAAGAGGAGAGAATGGTAAGAGGTATAATGTATGTCGACTCAATGATCTGTGGTGTTCAAGATAGGATGCGTGAGGAGTGTTTGCCAGGAGGAACAATAGAAAGAGTGGCTATGGCAATTAGGAGAGGTGAAAGGGTGGATGAGATGACTGTGATGGTAGGAACAAATGACTTGGGTGATAATATAAGTTGGACAGCGAGAGATATGAGATTTTTGCTTGGGGCTGTACGGAAGAAGACAGAGAGAGGAAAAATAGTGTGCGTGCTGCCTAGGTATGATAATGATGAGCTGAGCAGAAGAGCGGTGATATTGAATGGCATAATAGCGAGAATGTGTGACAAGAGAGGAATGGTATATGTGGATGCTTGGAGTGCATTTAAGGAAAGAGAGGAATTGTATGCGAGAGACCGCTTACATTTGAATGAGGAAGGACGTAGGCATCTGGAGAGATTGCTGTTCTGAACGAGTCAGTGTGTCCCAGCGAGGATGATAGCAGGGGTGGCCTCTTGTGGGAATGGATACTTGGGAGAAGGGAGACGATGTCAGCTAACACTGAGCCCAGTGGAGTCTAGAAGGGATAATGCTGGGTATAGAAACAATGACATTTATATGCTTTATACTAATGCCAAGAGTATCCAGAATAAGGGAGAGGAATTGGTGGCGCAGATAGCATCAGCCTGGCCAAAAATTATTGGGTTCACCGAGACGTGGATGACAGAAGAGGATATAATAACAGGAATAGAAGTCGCTGGGTATAGCATTTTTCGTCAGGATAGGAGGGGAAAGCATGGTGGTGGGGGTACTGCTTATGATAAGTGATGACCTATGTCCTCTAAGAGTGGAGAATTTGGAAGGAAGTGAGACAAATGATTTTGAGAGCATATGGTGTGAGGTAGAGGTCGGCAAGACAGGATGTTTAGTGGGGTGTTGCTACAGACCAAGGAGCACAGAGGGTGGGACCAGGAGATGTTCAGACAGTTGAGCGTAGCAAGCGCAAGAAAAATGATTGTAATGGGAGATTTTAACTACAGCAGTATAAATTGGGGAGAGGAAGATGCATGTAGCAATAGGGGAATGGAATTTCTAGAATTCTTGAGGGACAAATGTCTTAGGCAACATGTAACAGAGGGAACAAGAGGTTCAAGAGTTTTGGATTTGGTTATTGCATCAGAAGAGTTGATAATAACTGAGATGACATCTCTCCCACCAGTTGGAGAGAGTGACCATATGGTTTTGACTTGGAAAATGAATAGACATGCAGGAGTATCAAAGAGACGGGAACTTATGTGGAATTATAATGCAGGTGATTATAATAGTCTTAGACGTCAACTTCGGGAAGTTTCATGAAGGGAGGAATTGGAAGGCTGGGATATCATTAGTGCGTGGGAAATTGTGAAAGAATATTTGTTAGCAGCAATGGTAAGTTGTATACCACGAGTGAAGAAGAGGACACAATTTGGAGTAAAGTGGATGACAAACAATATTAAACAGGAATTGCATACGAAAAAGAGGCTGTGGAAGAGATATAAGGAGAGAGGTGAAGAGAAGATGCATGAAGAATATAAGACACAGGCCAGAAGAGTGACTAGTGTGGTAAGGAAAGCGAAACTGGAATATGAGAGGAGATTGGCCCTAAGATCCAAAGAAAATCCTAGGGAATTTTTTAGCTATGTGGCCACTAACAGGAGAAATGACTGAGGAAGAATGATATTGTGGGATAAAAATGGGAATAGAGTGACTGATGCAGAGGACATAGTGGAATTGTTCAATGAACACTTTATTGGAGTATTTCATCCTAGAGGAGTCAGTTTTAATACTAGAGGGATAGGGCTAGTTTGAGGTTTAGAGGTATACGAGGAGAGTGTGTTTCAGATACTGAGTACTCTGGAGGTCAGTAAAGCTTTGAGACTGGATGGTATTTCACCACGAGTTTTGAGAGAATGTGCTAGGAAACTGACAGTGCCTTTAACCTGGCTTTTCAATGAAAGTCTGGCTTCGGCAAAGGTGCCCAGGGAATGGAAGGAAGGTAAGACAGTGCCATTGCATAAATGTGGTAACAGACTGGAAGTGTCTAATTATAGGCCAGTCTGTGTGTCATCAGTAATTATTAAGATCTTGGAGAAAGTAGTGAGGGACCGTATATAGCATTGGGCAGATGAGGGTAACATTATCTGTGAGAATCAACATGGAATTGTGAAAGGACGTTCTTGTTTTACCAATATGCTAGCCTTTTATAATAAAGTTACAAGAACATTAGATGAGGGAAAGGCATATACTGTAATTTTCTTAGACTTAGCAAAGGCATTTGACAGGGTGCCACATGATAAGCCGATATTTAAGTTGCAGCACATGGGTCTGGATGTCAGATTGGTCAACTGGATTCAGGATTGGCTGTCTGATAGGTATCAGAGAGTTGTGTATGGTGGAGCAGTTTCAAGGAGGCAGAGGGTTATAAGTGGGGGTCCCACAGGGCTCAGTACTAGGACGTACATTGTTTAACCTTTATTTCAATGACATTGCCAGTGGATTGCAAGGGGGAGACAGTTGTTTGTGGATGATGCAAAGCTGGGAAGGATTATTAGTAATAGTGCATATGTGGTAGCCCTGCAAGAGGATTTGAATAAGCTAGATAGATGGGCAAATGAATGGGGGTCAGTTTAATGCAGCAAAATGTAAGGTCTTGAGGTTTGGGTAACATCGATGGGATGCTGTATACGCTATGGGAAGAGTTATACTGGAGGAAGTAGGGGGGGGGGAGACAAGAGATCTGGGGGTTGATGATTGATAGAAACCTGAAGTTTAGGGGACATATTGCAAAGGTGGTGAAGGTAACACAGAGGACTGCTGCAATTATGAGAAGGACACCGACCAGCAGAGATAAGAGAGTTATCATTCCGTTGTATAAGTCTCTGATCAGACCACACTTGGACTATTGTTCTCAGATTTGGTCCCCAGGATTTGAAGGGGATAAATTAACTGTGGCAAGGATACAAAGAAGGATGAAAAGATGGTTTCAGGACTCTACAAGGGTAGTTATGAGGATCGGCTGAGGGAATGTGGACTGCAGAGTTTGGTGGATAGAAGGAGAGGTGATATGATTGGGGCTTTTAAACTGTTGAGATGTGGTTACAGGGTTGACACTGGGGAGTTCTTTCGCTTGGTTGAACAGCGGGAAGGAGTGATGACAAGAGGCCATCCCTGGAAGTTACGAAAGGAAACTGTGAGCAAGAGGGTGAGGAGTGGTTTCTTTGCGTGGAGGGTGGTTGAACCGTGGAATGCATTGCCTGATGGAGTGGTGAGAGCGAGAACGGTCAATGAGTTTAAGGACGTGGTATGATAGACTGTGTTTCTTAGGGGGGACCTCTCCTCGATGAGTCTTGACAGACTTTATGTTCTTAGGAAGGACCTCCCACGATGAGTCTTTTGACTCCATGGAGGCCTGAATAATAATAATAATAATAATAATAATATACAGCTGTGCTATTAGATGGGATATCAGCTTGTATTTTGCTGAAATGTGCAAGGGAACTGGCAATGCCTCTGACTAGGAAAGAGGGCAAAATAATTCCCTTGCATAAGGGAGGTTCTGAGACTGCAGTAGCAAATTATACACTAATCAGTATCTCAGGAGTGATGCTAAAAGTACAGGAAAAATTGGTCAAAAAGAAATAAAGGAATGGGTGGATATGAATATGATACTCTATGAGGGGCAACATGGCTTTGTAAAAGGTCAGTCACACCTTAGCAACTAATTTTTATAATTGACAGATGAGTTGGATAAAGGAAATGGCTACATGATGATTCTGCTGGCTTTTGAAAAGGTCTTTGATCAAATACGACATGAAACTCTGTTACGCATATTAGAGCAAATGGAGATGGATGTGACATTGGTCATGTGGATAAGAGACTGATGACTAGTGGTGTGCTGCAGTGCTAGGACTGCTACTGTTCAATTTGCACATAAATTATATAGGAAATAACCTTAAAGAAAATATTCAGTTATTTGAGGATGATGCAAAATTAGGTAACGAGTAATAATGAATCAAGGTGATGTGGAGATCTTGTAGGATGATTTAAACAAGCTGTTCAGTATGAGCAAAAGATAATGGGTATCAGATTAATGTGGAAAAATGTAAAGTTATGCATTTTGCGATAAATAGATTATAATCTGTGTACCACATTGATGGAACTGTACTCCAGGAATAGATGAAACTAGGAATTTAGAGGTGGTGATAGATAGAGAATTAAAGTTTAGAGGCCATGTTGCTAAAAAAGTAGTTCACAAGATTATTCCATCCCTGGAAGTTACTAAAGGGAACTGTGAGAACAAGGGTGAGGAATGGTTTCTTTGCATGGAGGGTGGTTGAACCATGGAATGCATTGCCTAATGGAGGGGTGGGAGTGAGAACAGTCAATGCATTTAAGGAGTGGTATGATAGACTTTGTGTTTCCCAGGAGGGACCTCACTCGATGAGTCTTGATAGACTTGTGTTTCTTAGAAAGGACTTCCCATGATGAGTCTTTTGACTCCATGGAGGCCTGAATAATAATAATTATTTTTATTATTTGGCTATTGAACACACCAACAAGTAGAAATAAGTTGTTATTCCTCTTTATAAGGTCTTGATATGTCCACATCTGGATTACTGTGCTCAGGTCTTGAGGGATGATAAAGTGATTGAGGGGATTCAGAGTCAAACAACCAAGATGGAGAGTGGTCTGTGTAATGTTCCCAATGAGAATAGATTGAAGATGTGTGGACTGCAGAAGTTGGTTGATCGAAACATTTAAGTTATATAAAAGGTTTTATAGGATTGATACAAAAGAAATGTTTCAGCACTTAGCTAAAGGGGACAGAACAAGAGGTCATCTCTGGAAGTTGAGTAAAAGTGTGTTTAGTAGTGGTGTGAGATTAGATTTTTCACTTGGAGAATGAATTCTCCAAGAATGACTGGAATAAATGAATGGGTTGTCAGAGCCAGCTGTTAGTGCTTTGTAGGTTAATAGGTTCATGGTGAGGCCTGATAGATTGTGAACAGCTTTTGTCTCTTGCAACGAGTCTCCATGAAGTTGTCCATATAATAATAATAATCTTTTAGGATGCCCTACAAATGCAGTTGTATCATCAAAGTAGTTAAGTTTAGCAACTGAAACAATGAAATAAATATATTTTCCTGGTGAAGGTACTGAACGTAATAAAAAAACAGGGAGATTCTAATGAAAATATTGTTTAGACTAATGAAGAAAAAATTTTAATAATAGAAGAACTGAAGTGAATATAAAAAGGTGAAAAAAAATTCGTTAGTGTTGCCACACAGAAATAGATAAATTTTGTAAATTGAAACAGGAATTTTGTTTTATATAAAAATACAAAGAAAAGAACAGATAATGTGGAGGAGGTTTGCTAGAATTCAGCCAAAATCAACAAATTCTGAAAGTTCACTTTCAATTGCAAACACATTTTTGAAGGAAATGTTTATTCAAAATTATCAGACATCTTTGAATGCATTTATTTTTCTTAAACTTTATTTTAATAAAAATAAAATGTCATTATTTTTAAACAGAAATAAAATAAAATTAAAAATGCTTTTAAAAATTGAAAAATAAGACGTATAGTTTTATACTCCTTATTATTATTATTATTATTATTCAGGCCTCCAAGGAGTCAAAAGACTCATCGAGGGAGGTCCTTCCTAAGACATAAAGTCTGTCAAGACTCATTGAGGGGAGGTCCCCCCCTGAGAAATACAAAGTCTATCATACCACTCTTTAAACTCACTGACCGTTCTCGCTCCCACCACTCCATCAGGCAATGCATTCCACGGCTCAACCACCCTCCACACAAAGAAACCACTCCTTACCCTCTTGCTCACAGTTTCCTTTCGTAACTTCCAGGGATGGCCTCTTGTCATCACTCCTTCCCGCTGATCAACCAAGCGAAAGAACTCCCCAGTGTCAACAGTTTAAAAGTCTCAATCATATCACCTCTCCTTCTTCTATCCACCAAACTCTGCAGTCCACATTCTCTCAGCCGATCCTCATAACTATCCTTGTACAGTCCTGAAACCATCTTTGTCATCCGTCTTTGTATCCTTTCCACAGTTAATTTATCCCCTTCAAATCCTGGGGACCAAATCTGAGAACAATAGTCCAAGTGTGGTCTGATCAGAGACTTATACAACGGAATGATAACCCTCTTATCTCTGCAGGTCAGTGTCCTTCTCATAATAGCAGCAATCCTCTGTGTTACCTTCACCACCTTTGCAATATGTCCCCTAAACTTCAGGTTTCTATCAATCATCAACCCCAGATCTCTTGTCTCCCCTACTTCCTCCAGTATAACTCCTCCCATAGAGTATGCAGCATCCCATCGATGTTTCCCAAACCTCAAGACCTTACATTTTGCTGCATTAAACTGACACCCCCATTCATTTGCCCATCTATCTAGCTTATTTAAATCCTCTTGCAGGGCTACCACATCTGCACTATTACTAATAATCCTTCCCAGCTTCGCATCATCTGCAAACAACTGAATATCCCCCTGCAATCCACTGGCTATGTCATTGATATAAAGGTTAAACAATATAGGTCCTAGTACTGAGCCCTGTGGGACCCCACTTGTAACCCTCTGCCTCCTGGAAACTGCTCCACCATACACAACTCTCTGATACCTATCAGACAGCCAATCCTGAATCCAGTTGACCAATCTGACATCCAGACCCATGTGCTGCAACTTAAATATCAGCTTATCATGTGGCACCCTGTCAAATGCCTTCGCCAAGTCTAAGAAAATTGCAGTATATGCCTTTCCCTCATCTAATGTTCTTGTAACTTTATTATAAAAGGCTAGCATATTGCTAAAACAAGAGCGTCCTTTCACAAATCCATGTTGATTCTCACAGATAACATTACCCTCATCTGCCCAATGCTGTACACGGTCCCTCACTACTTTCTCCAAGATCTTAACAACTACTGATGACTACTGATATTTCTGAATTAAATATAAAAACCCATTCCATCTAACTGAATGACACTTCAAAAACTAGTGATTAAACATATATAATGAAGATAATAACCTAGATATCTGTATAATCAACAAGAATAATCTTGAGTACTCATTCTAAATTTTTGTGTGGCATTTAAGTAATGTGGAGTCTATATATTTTAAATGGAATGTGATAAAAAAAAAGGAGTGTCATTAATAAAATAGTGTATAATTAAATAAAACAGCGTAATTTAAATTTTCAGCATTTAAAATTTATTTTAAAATATAATTATTTTATATCCGCGCGGTTAGCCTAGTGGCTATGCGCTTCGCAACCATATGCCTGGGGAAGAAGTGTCCTACGTTTGATTCCCGTCGGAGATGTGAGGAGCTGAAGGATCTTCCTCAGCCATAGCCAAGTTAGCCAGTCTTGGGCATGGACAGCAGGGTTTTTTTCCCCAGTTTATTCTGGGGTTTTTCATCCCGCAAAGCAGGCAAACTGGCCTTGAGAACTCAACACTACAGGCCATAGGATACACCGGGGCATAAGGCTGACCACCTTATCCTGTAAACAGAGTGAGGTCCGATGATCAATGGACCCTCGACACCGCAAGGTAAAAGAGGGTATAAGGAAGATGATGATGATGATGATAATTATTTTAAAAAAAGATTTTTTTTTTTTTATGAAATAAAATAATTTTTGTAAATTTTTTCAGACCGTTACTTGACATCTAGGAGACTTAGCTTTGGAGTCATTAAGTCTTAAAACACTGAGTCTTCCTGACCTTATCAGTAAATGACTGATATGATGATTCTTCAGTGAATGACTTATGTATCATACCACCTTGAAAAGGAATGATGTATATGCTAAAGAAGCCTCCTGCAAGGAATATAGAATTCATGGAACAATTTGGAACCTCAAAAATGGAAAAGTTGACATGGCTGACACATTTTAATAAAATAATGAAGGATGAAAAGAATGTCAAGTGAATGGTGAAAAGATTAACAAATCCAATTTGGAAAAATGAAGATGCCAAAGAATGCAACAACTACTGAGGAATTAATCTGAATCCGACATCACAAAAGAAAATAACTGAAAGAAGATTGAGTATGGAAGCAAACATAACAGAAAAATCAATCTGGCTTTTAAGATATAAAGATCTAAGTACAGGATGATGGTTTAATGTTAAATCGGGTATGAGACAAGGGAGAACATTATCCCCACTGTTATTCATTATCTATATGGATCACATTATGAAGGAAAGTTGTATTAAACCTGTTATCAAAATTGGAGATGTGTCAGCTCTTTGCTGTATGCAGACAATGTTATACATCTAAATAAATCCTATAAGTCTGCAAGATGCCCTGACTAAATTGAATAACTGTTGTAATATATAAAGTATGAAGATCAGCAGTAACAAGATAAAGACAATGATAATAGGCAGAAGAAGTGAAAATATCAACTGTATTTTGAATGGAGAACCTATAAAACATTTCGGCTACTTAGGCACGATTTTTAGAAGATGGTAAATTAAATATGGAAATAGACAACACAATCGACAAAGCTAGTATGGTAGGAAGTCATCATCATCATCAAATTCCTGCCATCTACCCTCAAGGGGTGTATAGGATATGACAGTACTACATGAAAAAATTACATCATTACTAACTTCCTATCTACAATTTTCCTCCAAATCAGTCTGTTACTTGTCAAGACTCCAACATTATCAGATCTTATATTTCTATCATCTAAGGCACTTTGTACCGTATCAATCCACCTATATCTTGGTCTTCTTCTGGGTCGTTTTCCTACCAACCTGCCAGGTTGGTAGGAAAACGACCTTTTCCGAAAGATTAGCAAAACAAGTGCTAAAAGATTAGCACTTGTTTTGCTAATCTTTCCTCTCCCATTCTATTTAAGTGACCACACAACCTTAGATTAGCTTTGCTAATGCATTCCTGGATGCTGACAATGTCAAGTTCTTTCCTAATATCCTCATTTTTAATATGATATTGCCATTGATGCCATCTGTTCATGCCTCTAATCTTTCTCAGGACTCTCATATCTGCAGTCTCTAGTCTTTGGTCAAGTGTTTTACTTCTGACCCAGCTCTCAGATCCATAAGTTAAAACAGGTTTGAACACTGTCTTGTATACAGCTAATTTAGTGTTCCAACTAATTTCTCTATTATTCCATATGAATGTATTCAATTGACTTCCCACCATACCAGCTTTGCTGATTCTGTTGTCTATTTCTATATTTAATTTACCATCTTCAGTAAAAATTGTGCCTAAGTAGCTGAAATGTGTTACTTGTTCCACAGGTTCTCCATTCACAACACAGTTGACATTTTCAATGATTCTGCCTATTTTCATTGTCTTTGTCTTTTTATTGCTGACCTTCATACCATATCTATTACAATAGCTATTCAATTTAGTCAGAGAATCTTGGAGACTTGTAGCAGATTTATTTAGAAGTATAACAAATTTATTTAGAAGTCATCCACATAAAGCAAAGAGCTGACATTAACATCTCCAATTTTGATATCAGGTTTAATACCACTTTCCTTCATAATGTGATCCATATAGATAATGAATAACAGAGGGGATAATGTACATCCTTGTCTCACACCAGATTTAACATTAAACCATCTTCCTGGACTTCCTTCAATTCTAACTGCTGACTTCCAACTCAAATAAAGACTAAGTATTGCTTGATATAATGCTCCATTGACACCATATAACTGCAGCGTATTGAATAGCTTCTCTCTTGGCACCTTGTCATATGCCTTTTCCAAATCGACAAAACTTAAATACAGATCTTTGTTATATTCCCATGCTTTCTCGACTATTTGTCATAAAGTGAAGATCTGATCCTGACAGCTTCTATTTGGCCTGAATCCAGCTTGTTCTTCACCAAGCTTTTCTTCCACAATTCTTCTCAACCATTTCTCAAGTATACTTGCATAGATCTTGCCAGGAACACTCAGTAGGGAAATACCTCTGTAATTCTCACATTCAGTTTTATTTCCCTTTTTATATATGGGTACTATGAGAGCTCTACTCCAATCATCGGGAATTCGTCCCTCTGTCCAGGCTTTCTGAACTATGCAGTGAAGCCACTGCAAGACTTTTATACCACCATACTTGAGCATTTCTGGTTGAATATCATCTACTCCTGCTGCCTTTCCACATTTGAAGCCTTTGATGGCTTTTTCTACTTCAAGTATGGATATGTATTCCTGACTGCATGCCTGGTCAGTGTTTTTTATCACTGTGCTGTCATCACTGCTTGTTTCATTTAGCAATTTTTCGAAGTAATTACTCCATACTTCAAGGATATCTTTTTCTCCTATTTTCATGTCACCTTTATCATCTCTAACTCCTTTTACAGCACTCTTTCCTCCATTCCAAGCTTCTTCAACAACCTCCAGAATATTTTGCCACCTTCTTGATATTTATTTTCTATATTCTTGCCAAAGTCCTCCCATGACTTTTGTTTAGCTAGTGTTACACACTGTTTAGCTTTCTTACATTTGTCTCTGTATTCTGTAAGAGTAAAAGCTGACTTATTTGCCAGGAACTTTCTTCCTGTGTCCACCAGGGAGTTCTGATTTTTTTTATCCTTGCAGACAACCTCACCACATGCCTCTCTGGCAGAATCAATCAATGTTTTCTTCAGAGTTTGCCACTGAATCTCCAAGGTTTGATTCCTGTTCTCAAACTCTTTCATTTTCTTTCCAATAATCTTTCTGTATTTTAGTCTACAGTTCACATCTGAGAGCTGCTCAACTTTTATTTGCTTTAAAACTTTCTTACAAGTTATTCTTTTCAATATGAAATTCAATTTTATCCTGCTCAAGACTAAATAGTGATCACTTCCAATTTCAAATCCTCTGTACACTCTGGTGTCCTGCACCACGGAGAAAACATCACTATCAACAATAACATAGTCAATGAGACTTTTCTTATTCCTTGCCTCTTCTCTCCATGTGAATTTGTGCACACTTTTATATTGGAACATGGTGTTAGTAATAACCAGTCCATGTCCTGAGCAGAAATCCAACAGATATTTGCCATTATTATTAGCTTTGCTCTTTTCTCCAAATTTTCCCAAAATATTTTTGTATGTCTCACAATCATTTCCTACTCTGCTATTTAGATCCCCAACAAGGACCAACTTTTCCTTTTTCATTGTGTCAGTTGCTTTTTCTAAAGCCTCAAAAAATTCCTCCACTTCTACTTTAGTAGAACCTTCTGTGGGACCATAGGCACAAATAAGTCTCATTGTCCAGTTCCCCATTCTCATATTTGCTCACATTACTCTACTTGAGACTGACTGCCATTCAAGAAGATTAGCCTCATATTTTGTGTTGAATACTATGGTGGCTACTCCTTCTTTTCCTTGATTGTCATTGCCTGAATATAACATTTTGTATTTATTGCTCAGAAAGATCTCACCAGTTTTGGTCTTTTTGTTTCAGTCACCCCTATTATGTCGATCTGGTACTTATCTAATTCCTAAGCTAGCTCCATTTCTTTGCCATTCAGGCTTCTTACGTTGATAGTACCGATCTTTAACTCTGGTGATGTTGAGTTGGGGTTTGTTTTCAGATTTGTTCCAGTAGCTGACTTTTCGCTGTTCGCCCTGGTTCCCTGGCGAAAACAACGGGGGCCTTGTTTAACCGGGTGACGCCCCCAGCCGGCATGAAATTTTGTCATGTTGTACCATCATTTTTTATTTTGGTTTAACCAATAAGAATACAATTTGGTCGGCTAAATCCCAAATTGCCAGCCCATCCTCGTCCATTCAGTATCCAAGTAGATACCCAACAGGGTGCACCATGAGAAGGTGAGGATTGAACATTAGGTCAGAAGCCCTGGTCGGTTCTCCGCATTCCTTTAAAGGCTATGTGGAGGTCTCCTCTCAGTTATACAGCTTTGACCCTTAAGCACCCGGTAGGAAGTCAACTTAATAAATTTATATGGAATAAGAGAGAAATTAGTCAAAACTCTAAATTACCTGTATCCAAGACAGTGTTCAAACCAATTTTAACTTATGGATCTGAGAGATGGGTCAGAAGTAAAACACTTGACCAAAGATTAGAGACCGCAGATATGAGACTCATGAGAAAAATTAGGTGCATGAACATGAACAACATGATAAGGGTGACTGAAACAAAAAGACAAACTGGTGAGATCTTTCTGAGCAATAAATTTTATAAATTATATAAAAACAGTGAAAAGTTCCCAATACAAAATGGCATCCGTCAAAGCGACACCATATCTCCCAAATTATTTACAGCTGCACTAGAGGAAGTCTTTAGAAGCCTTGATTGGGAAACAAAAGGAATAAACATAAATGGAGAAAGGCAGCATCATCTGAAATTTGCAGATGATATTGTCCTAAATAGCAGATAATCTTGAAGATCTGGAAGAAAGGCTAAATCAGCTAAATGAAACCTCCAGAGTAATTGGATTACAAATAAATAGAGCCATAGTATTCAACACTAAATACGAGGCTAATCTTCTTGAACAAGCGGTCTCAACTAGAGTGATGTGAGCAAATATCAGAATAGGGAACTGGACAATAAGACTTATTTGTGCCTATGGTCGCACAGAAGGTTCTACTAAAGTAGAAGTGGAGAAATTTTTTGAGGCTTTAGAGAAAGCAACTGACACAATAAAAGAGGAAAAGTTGGTCCTTGTTGAGGATCTAAATAGCAGAGTAGGAAATAATTGTCAGACATACAAAAATATTTTGGGAAAATTTGGAGAAAAGACCAAAGCTAATAACAATGGCAAATGCCTGTTGGATTTCTGCTCAGAACATGAACTGGTCATTACTAACACCATGATATAACATAAAAATGTGCACAAATTCACATGGAGAGAAGAGGCAAGGAATAAGAAAAGTCTCATTAACTATGTTATTGTTGATAGTGATGTTTTCTCCCTGGTGCAGGACACTAGAGTGTATAGAGGATTTGAAATTGGAAGTGATCACTATTTAGTCTTAAGCAGGATAAAATTGAATTTCATATTGAAAAGAGCATGTAAGAAAGTTTTAAAGGGAATAAAAGTTGAGCAGCTCTCAGATGTGAACTGTAGACTAAAATACACAAAGTTTATTGAATTAAAAATGGAAGAGTTTGAGAACAGGAATCACACCTTGGAGATTCAGTGGCAAACCTAAAAGAAAACCCTGATTGATTTAGCCAGAGAGGCATGTGGTGAAGTTGTTTGCAAGGATAAAAAAACCAGAACTCCATGGTGAGCACAGAAAGTTAAAGAGGCAGTGAAGGAAAAGAAGAAAGCATATCAAAAGTTCCTGTCAAATAAGTCAGCATGTGCTCTTAGAGAATACAGGGACAAATGTAAGAAAACTAAACACTGTGTAAAACTAGCTAAACAAAAGTCACGGGAGGACTTTGACAAGAACATGGAAAATAAATATCAAGAAGGTGGCAAAATATTCTGGAAGTTGTTGAAGAAGCTTAGAAATGAAGTAAAGAGTGCTGTAAAAGGAGTTAGAGATGATAAAGGTGAAAATGGTAGAAAAAGACATCCTTGAAGTATGGAGTAATTACTTCGAAAAATTGCTTCAATGGCAATATCATATTAAAAACGAGGATATTAGGAAAGAACTTGACATTGTCAGCATCTAGGAATGTGTTAGCAGACCTAATCTCCAGTGGTATAGTCACTTAAACAGAATGAGCAAGAAAAGATCAGCAAAACAAGTATTCTCTGCCAGGTTGGCAGGAAAACGACCCAGAGGAAGACCAAGATATAGGCGGATTGATATACAGTACAAAGTGCCTTAGACGACAGAAATGTAAGATCTGATAATGTTGGAGTCTTGACAAGTAACAGACTGATTTGGAGGAAAATTGTAGGTAGGAAGTTAGTAATGATGTAAATTTTTCATGTAGTACTATCATAACCTGTACATCCCTTGAGGGTACATGGCAGGAATTTGACGATGATGTCTAAGAGAAAATGAGAGACAGCAGACTGGCATGGTATGGACATTAAATGAGTGGTTGATTATGGTGAGAATAAAGCCTGATGAATAATAAAAGATAAAACCAAGAGAAGGTCAAAGAAGAGATGGATGGAGGTATAATGGAGAATAAAAAAAAAATATGGAGTTGCAAAGTATCTCATCAATGAGATGGTATGGGGGAAGCAGGGAGAGGGGAAATAGAGAAAGAAAAATGCAAAAAAGAAGAACAGAGAAGTAAATATTGTGATTTTATTCATTATTGTTATAGCTACTATAAGCATGAGTGAGACACAGAGAGAGAGAGAGACAGACATTAATCACTTGCAACAAAGTTTTGAATGGCAAATTAAACTTTCATTTAAATGTAAAATAAATGCACATATTTACCACCATACAAGAAAAATGGTATCACCTTAGATGTAGTGCACCTCTTAGTGGAAATGACTCTTAGTCTATGGCCTGTCTTTTTTTTCTATTTGCAAGAAAAAAATATTTCATTAGAAGTGCTAGAAACCTATGAAAGGCTACAATTAAGCAAAACTAAAAATAAATAAACAAATATATATTATTTAAAGTTAAATACTTTCTTTAAATTTAAAAGTAAGATGTGACATATATACACATAGTGAAATGGGAAGGTGTGTTTTTCAAATTTGTCAATTTTAGTAGAGGCTTTTTTTTTTTTTAACAGTTGATTATTCACATCACACATACAAATTATACATATTATAATATTCAACTTTTATAATTATGACAATATTTCACAATACAATTCAATGCACAGTACAATATTACAAAATAAAATTCAAGTATTACTATCACATTCTGTTGGTACTAACACTTATTTTGGCTATTATTTTATTATTATTATTACATAACACCTCCAAGAAGTCCAAAGACTCATCGAAGGAGGGCATCTATTCCACAATTCTCTTTTTCCCCCATTCAATCTGCCGACTACAACTACGTTCATCCTCTACGCCAATGCCATCTACTACCACTAGTATTTCACAATCACAAACATCCATGCCCATGGCGGGATTCGAACCCGAGCCTTTTGGTTGGAGAGTGGATACGCTAACCACTCGGCCAACCAGGCCAGCTCGAATGGTTTCATAGTTATGACAAGTAACTGGTTTAGAGTAATGTAAGTTAGTTAATGCAAATATGTGTAACCAAGGGCAGTAGCCATACTGGTTACTAGAAAAGTAATTAGCTCAAAACAGACATTGAGAGCCTGAGGACCACATCTAAGAGGGCTCCCCTATCAGTTATAATAATGTACATGTTGACATTTTAATACCTAATTGAATGAACCAATTTGTAAATCAATACCTTAATTGGTTATGATATGTGAGTTATAATGATCTCTTATACTATACGTTTAAAGTAATTATCAACATTGTTTAATCCCATAAGGAAGTCTCTCAATCTTTTTATGAATACATATTCTGAGGTTATAGATTTAATTTCATTCGGAAGTTTATTATAACTACTCATCGCAATGTACTCGAAAGATTTATGAAAAATTTCTTTGTTAGGCTTGGGTACTTCCAGCATGTTTCAACTGCAGCGCAATCCATAGTCTACATTATATACCAAGAAACTTTCAGTGTTTCTTTTTTACATATAACAGATAACCATAGAGATATTGTTTCTGAAATAGAATATTATGAACGATATACAGATCATTGGTTGAGTGTGCGAAGTCATTAGTTATGGCTCTAATTATTCTGTTTTGTATCCTTGTTAATGGAAACAGATTGTTATAATAGTCTCTGCCCCAACAGGTAATGCCATATTGCAGTGAGGAATTTACCCAGGAATAGTATAAACATCTTAAGAATGCTGCATTTACAAATTTTTTTTAACATAATATATTCTGTTAATTATGAACCTAAACTTATTTGTTACGAAAGTGGTGTGGGAGTTCAACTTCAAATTGCTATCGATATGGAGGCCCAAATACCTGACGGTTTTGTTTTTTGTTTTTTTTTTGATTAAGCTACATTTGCAATTTAGAATATCAGTACATTTCCTTTCATGCCATTTTATAGTTATACTGCGATCTAATTTGTCTGTTAATGTAAAGTACATATATCTTGTTTTGTCAGTATTAATGTTAAATCCATTGTTGCTAAACCATATACTTAGTTTTAACATATCGCTATTAATTGGATTTATTAGATCTTCAAGGGTTGTTTCTGTGTATACTAAAGCCATATTGTCAGCAAAGGATATCATTTTGCCAAAAAGTTTGTATTTACATAGATCATTAACATATATTATAAATAGGATGGGTCCTAGTACCGACCCTTGTGGGACTCCGTATTTTATTATGTTTGTTGTGCTTTTAAATATATCATAGTTAGTATGTTATTTTCTCTTATTCAGATAGGATCTGAACCAGTCATTAGTAATTCCCCTAATGCCGTATTTGGACATTTTCAGTAGCAATAGATCATGATGAACACAGTCGAATGCTTTAGATATATCAAGAAAAACAGCTGCTGTGTGCATTTATTCCACTATAGGACTTTTTATGAAACTCCAATAGCGCTTTTTCAGTATTGCATCTGGATCCAAACCCATATTGATTAGTTGCATAAAAGGATATTGTATTTAAATAGCTATTTAAGCGTTTTTTTTTGTTTGTTTTTTTTATCAGAATTTCAAAAACCTTTGAGATTGTGGATAGTATAGATATTGGTCTGTAATTTTTGATTTCATTTCTATTTCCTCCTTTAAATAACGGTACAACTGACACAGTCTTTAGGTGTTCTATAAATTTACCATGTTCAAAGGATTTATTAATGATATTTGTAAAGAATTGTAATTTATGCTTAATGATAATGTTTAGCTTTTTAACATTTATGTTGTCACATCCCACTTTTTCCCCTTTTTTTAATCCGATTAATTTTTTTAATTCTTCATTCACTGCATGTAGATACGTGGAATTCTTAATCCACGGAAGGTGACTGACATACTTTGCCCTTTCTGCAGGATCGAAAACACAACTGCCATAGTTGGTTAAGTGGTTGTTCATTTTGTTAAGTATATCAGTGATGTCATTGCCCTCTGGGAATTCTCATGGTTTCTGTTTTGTGTTACCTATTATCATATTGACCAACCCCTATTCTTTACTTTTATCATTACAACAAGAAAGAAATTTCGATAGCAGATAATGTTCTTTTGCCTGTTTTATTTCTTCCTTTAGATGTTTAATGAAATTTTTATAGTCATATTCAAAATTTAAATTGTATGGATTTTTTTTTATGCTTATAGTAGAGCTTCTCTTTTGTCTTTATCATATTTTTTAGTTCATCTGTTATCCAGTGTGTGTGAACATCCTTTTTTGTAATAACTGTTTTATGATATTGCGATTTACTGTCTGCATATTTAATCATTTTGATAAATTCATCATATAACTAATAAGTCAGTTTGTGGTAGTTGATAATGTTTTATGTATCTTTCATATTTATTATAATTGGTGCCAATTACAAATTTATTCCGACTACCTGTGCAACTCATGTTAATACTATCAGGTATAGATAGTTTCAAAAGTATCGAATGGTGATCTGTTATATTACTAATGTAGATTGCAGTGGATACCTCATAGGCCATTCTGTTTCTTATGAATATGTGATCAATGCAACTAGTCAAGTTGTACACTTCTCTCATATTGCCATCGATGTAAGCAAAGAAACCCATGAGTAGATAATATATTTTTATATTCTTCAGTTTTATTATTACTCTTATAAGGGTCCAAATTTACCCCCCCCCACTAGTATGACATTGTCATATTTTAAGGTTTTTAAGACATTATTTAGCTCCGTTAGAAAGATATCTACTGGGCCATTGCATGCATACTTATAACTGGTATATAGCAATTATAAGTATATTCATTGCTGTATCATAAATCATTACAGTTTCAGCACTTTGCAATTTTAATTCCAGTCTGTGAATTTTATAAATATTTTTTTTAGCATATAGAATTAATCCACCTGAACAATTATAATCGTGACAATCATAATACATATCATAATCTGCAAGAGAATAATGATCAACCTCAAGTTGTTTGATCCATATTTCACTTAAGACTAGTACATCTATATATGATTGGATCTCTGTAAAAAGTAACATTAAACCATCAAAATTTGACCTTTCGATCTAATATTAACGTGATGTATATTGAAATTCTTGGATGAATTTGTAGTAGTATCAAAAAATTTCTTAACATAAGTTTAATTATATAGATTTTTACAGTTTACAGGTGTATCAGAATCTAAGTTATTCATGTTAAATCCTAAATCCATTAGGTTTATATTGCTCCAATTATTCATAGGTAACATTTAGACTAAAATGTTTTTAAAAAGAAAAAGACATGTTCTGACTAAAATTCTGCTGTTGTCTGGATTATTGATGCAGGTAATCAAAAGGGTAAAATGTTGGTCATTGCTATCTTTTTTGTAAGTTTAAATTATTTTTGATGTGACTGAGCACACTCAGTTTCCTTCAATTAAGAAGTGGTGGTGGTAAACAAATTTCTATGTTGTTCTGAATTGAAGAGAGGTGAAACTGTCTAGTGCAAAAGAAATGGCATTCCTCCTCATCATCATAATCATAACTACTGGTATAGACCATATTGGTCTGTTCCAGTCTCATTATCCATCTAATATCCTCCTGTGAGGTCTACCCAGCCTTCTCTTCCCAAATGGTTTATATTTTATGTATATTATTTCTGGGAAAACTCCCATGTTACTCCTCATTATAAACTATTATAATACAGCTATATTGCCTGCTTCAGTTTAGGAGTGCCCCTGTTTAAATGTCATTGGCTATTTACTCATGGGTTCTTAGGGCATTATGAGTGTAGATGTACTAAAAAGTATATGTAGCTTAAGGAATAGAAATTACACATACCTTTTTCTGGGTGTTGTGGCTTTTCCTCTGTCTGCGATGTCGAGAACTGCAGAGTGTGTGTGTGGTGTGTGGGGGGGGTAGGCAGTTTGGTAGAATAAGTTAGAAAAACCCGGGTTTTTTTCGTAATATATAGAAACATATACTTTTATATAGGGTGGGGAAAAAAGTGAAAGGGTTAATTTTTTAAAATAAGGAGGGGGAAGGGGAAAGGTGGTTGACGGGGTGTGAACCGTTTCGACTATTCGTGGTCATCATCGGAACATATTGGGAAAGTGGAAGCTATGTCAGGTCGGGTGGGTGCTTCAGAGCTGTTTGTGTTGTCTCCTATTGGTCGGGATTGTGACCTCAATTTAATGTTGTGAAACTTCCAAACCTCGGAGATTATGTAGGGCCTGTGTACGTTGATCGAGTTCGCGTCACACTTTATAGCTATTGTTTCTGATATTCTGAGCATTGTTTCATCGTCTTGTCTGTCTATTATGATGGCCTTGTCTATCTGCGGGGTGTGTTTTTGTTCAAGGGCGTGAACAGCTATTTCCGTTTTTCCTGTGCTTTGTATACGATTTTTCTTTTTAATGTTGCGTTTTTTAGTGTTTAAATGTTCTGTAACATCCCTATTCCAGAACATTTAAACACTAAAAAACGCAACATTAAAAAGAAAAATCGTATACAAAGCACAGGAAAAACGGAAATAGCTGTTCACGCCCTTGAACAAAAACACACCCCGCAGATAGACAAGGCCATCATAATAGACAGACAAGACAATGAAACAATGCTCAGAATATCGGAAACAATAGCTATAAAGTGTGACGCGAACTCGATCAACGTACACAGGCCCTACATAATCTCCGAGGTTTGGAAGCTTCACAACATTAAATTGAGGTCACAATCCTGACCAATAGGAGACAACACAAACACGTCTGAAGCACCCACCCGACCTGACATAGCTTCCACTTTCCCAATATGTTCCGATGATGACCACGAATAGTCGAAACGGTCCACACCCCGTCAACCACCTTTCCCCTTCCCCCTCCTTATTTTAAAAAATTAACCCTTTCACTTTTTTCCCCACCCTATATAAAAGTATATGTTTCTATATATTACGAAAAAAACCCGGGTTTTTCTAACTTATTCTACCAAACTGCCTAACCCCCCCCCACACCACACACACACTCTGCAGTTCTCAACATCGCAGACAGAGGAAAAGCCACAACACCCAGAAAAAGGTATGTGCAATTTCTATTCCTTAAGCTACATATACTTTTTAGTACATCTACACTCATAATGCCCTAAGAACCCATGAGTAAATAGCCAATGACATTTAAACAGGGGCACTCCTAAACTGAAGCAGGCAATATAGCTGTATTATAATGGGTTATATTTTATTAATTGTTTAGAATATTGGATGTTGGCCATTTTGTTTATATGCTCTATCCAATTTTGTTTGTATTTGTTTAGCTTTTCTTCTATTGATTTTATTTTTAGTTCTTTTAAAATATCTTTTTCCTTGTTTGTCTAATAATGTGCAATTTGCAGTTCTTCTCATGAATCTCATTTCACATGTTTTTATTCTCGGTATTCCTTATCTGTAAAAAAAAAAAAAAAAAAAAAAAAAAAAATCCTCCTTCATACGAGGATTTGATTTCTTGTGTCCACAAATCCTTCAAAGAAAAACAGAATGATTTTAAAGAATCATTAAATAACATTATTGCAACAGTACTATACTCTTCTTGTTAACAAAAGTTAAAACTGAAACCAAAATTAACACGCCAATCAATTTTAAAAGACATTCTCTATAACAAATTTCATTAAATTCTATTTTGCCAGCACAGAATTATTAATATTACTTTGTGCCATTCTACCAAATTCTGACAATAAAAATTACTCAACTGATATCAAAACTAAAGGAGATAAATATCATCTTCTGTTATTCCTAAATCACAGAATGTATTAAATTCCATCTACCCATAGCAGAGCAAGATTATTATATAATGTCAACATGTTTTGTCTCTTTTTATCTTTGCAAATAGTATGATTGAAACAAAACCTTGGATGGTTTCATAAATTTTTGTAAGCAATCTAATAATGAAGAGCTAGTAAAAACAAACCTATGATCATATATTTTGTGAAATGCACATAAAATGTACCCAGAAAAAAAGAGCAACCAACTGATATACAAAATACCAAAAGATACTAAACCTCATGAGTTGATTTATTATTAACATCAGACATCAATGGAGTGTCCAAAAACTCACTGCAGGAGGTCCACACACACACACACACACACAAAACAAACATCAAACTGCACCTTAAGAAGAAAGCCAACATTTGACACAAATGACTAGGACTCCTGACAAGCGCTGCGATTTTAGTGCACGACAATGTTCTCCACACACCACTCATGAATGGTTGCACTGCAATCATTGGGTAACTCTGCCACATGTCCCTATAACCCAGAATTCCATTTGTTTGGTTCCCTCAAGAAACACCTATCGGAAAGGTGTTTCTTGGAAGCTTTTTCCTGTTGGTTAGACTATAATAAATTTAGTTTAATCCTTTATCCAAGTGTAAGCAAACAAAGTTTGCACAAACAAGGTATTTTCAGGACTGAGGCAATTCGTGGTAAAGGTGAATCAAGCTCTCATCACTCCTTGTCTTAGTATCTCCCATAATGCAGATCACATCTCCTTGCAGACATGTATAATGCTATGCATTAAGGGAAGGGCCACTACCCAACCGGTTTCGACCTTTATTGAGGTCTCGTCAGTGGGAGCCAGACCCAGAGGTGGTGATACCAAGGGGGAAGCAATGGAGAAGTCATCTTTACCTATATGTTAAATTCACCTTATTATTAAATTACTCTGGATTTAGAGAAAGATGTTGGAAGTTTTTTCCCACTTGGTTAGACTATAAGAAATTTAGTTTAATCCTTTATCCAAGTGTACGCAAACAAAGTTTGTGCCTGAAGTATCTTCAGGACTGAGGCAACTCGTGGTAAAGGTGATATTATGATGATATTGATATCATAGCAAGAACACCCATAGCCCTAAAACAGGCTTTTTTGGCTTTAAAAAGTGAAGCAAAGAAAATCTACCTCATGATCAACCAAAGTAAAACCAAATATATGGAATGCAGCAAAGAAATAAACCCCATTAATTCTTTAGAAATTGGACCTAACCAATTTGAAAAAGTGAGTAGCTTTACCTACTTAGGATCAGAAGTTAATACCAAGAATGATACAGGTATAGAAATTAAAGAAAAAAGAACCGCTGCTGCTAGTCATAGCTTCAATGGCTTAAAAAATACTTAAAATCAAGTTTGATTAGAATAAGTACTAAATTGCTGCTTTATAAGACTCTGATAAGGTCTATACTTACATATGCATTTGAAACATGGACAATGTCTATAAAGGATGAAGAGGCTCTCAGAATTTTCAAAAGAAAAATCCTACAAAGTATTTTTGGTGGTATTCAAATTGATAGAATATGGCAAAGCAGGTCAAACCTTGAACTATATCATGCCTACAAAGCAATAGACAAATTGATAGAATATGGCAAAGCAGGTCAAACCTTGAACTATATCATGCCTACAAAGCAATAGACAAATTGATAGAATATGGCAAAGCAGGTCAAATCTTGAACTATATCATGCCTACAAAGCAATAGACATTGTGAAGTTCATCAAAATTCAACAAATGAAATACGCAGGCCACATACTGAGAATGTGTGATAAAAGAAATTCCATAAAAATATCCTCACGTAAACCAACAGGAATTCAACCTTGAGGAAGGCTCAAACTACAATGGATTGACAACACTGATAGAGACTTCGCACTTTTGAAAACCAAAAATTGGAGGATGATTGCCAAAAAAGGACAGAATGGAAAAAATTTCCTTGAGAAGGCCAGGGTCCACACAGGACTGTTGAGCCACTGAAGAAGAAACAAGAAATACCTAAGTTATGGTATAGGTATGCTGACAATATCTTTGCAGCTTGAAATGGCACTTCCTCTGATATAGAAAACTTTTGTGTACATGATCTCCTTGAGGAGAGTGTGACAGAGTCTTGTTTTCCTGGAACTAAGATAAAGGATATAGAAAGTTAAGGTGAAAGATGTGTTTATTTTGACTGGATTTAGCAGGTGATAAATGTGGTACACAAGAAGACACAAGAGTTGCTAGTAGTACATTCATAAAAGAAGAGCGAGAAAGTAAAAGTTGCGAGTCTGCTGCCATTGTATGATAGAGATGAGCTGAGATGGAGAACTATGATTGCGATTAATGAGTCAGTGTGCAGATTACGTACAAGGAATGGTGTGGAATTTGTGGATTTGTGGGGTGAGTAGGATGGGTTTATATAAGGTGGATAGCTTACATCTAAATGGATTTGATGTTAAGAATTTGAGAAAGTGCTGTTCAGTGAGAATTTGGAAGTACAAAGTCAGGGAAACCAGGAAGTTTTTTTTGGGGGGGGGGTGCAGGTGAGCAAGGGTCGAGGCACACTAGAGGTTAGTAAGTGGGAGAGTGATCACATGATACAAAATGTAGCACCCCAGGTTAACTTTATTAGTTGGCTAAGTAATACAACGTATAAAGGAGGCTGTGAGATGAAGGGGATTTTGCAGCTTATGTATACTAATACCAGAAGTATTTGAAATAAAGATGAGGAGTTTTTGAATTAGTTAACACAACTGAGCCAGAAGTCATAGGCAATAGGATATGTAGTTGACCAAGGATGTTATGGTAACAAGAATAGAATGCAAGGAATATAATGTCTTCAGAGAGGACAGAAGGAACAGGATAGGGGGAAGGAGTTTTGCTAATGAATGCAGAAGAATTACAGCCAAAATGAGTAGAAGTATATCAGAGGGACAAGGATTCAGAGGGTAGTTCATTTGAGGCTATCTGGTGTGAAATATAGACCAACAGGCAAAATATGTAATTGGCTGCTGTTATAATCCATGGGTATAAAGGAGAACATAGAAACATAGATCACATGTACTCACAAATTAGCATGATGAGTACAGATTGAGTAATTATTATGGGTATTCAACCATGGGAACGTAGATTAGGATGATGAATGGTCACAGGCAGGGAAGGAAATGGAATTTATACATCTGTTGAGAGATTTTATTTATTTATTTCGTATGGTGATTCAAAGGCTGTGAGCCCCTTTTACGGGGAGGCAAGGTACCACCTCAATCCCACCCCCCTATTTTATCTGGGTTCAGGACCGTCATAGCTGACAATTCAGTCCTATGGCTGGAGGGATCGTCTTATGTATTCCTGGCTGTATCCACGTGTGTTCACGGGACCTGTTTGCAGGATGAAAAACCCCAGATAAAATGGGGAAAACCCTGCTGCCCAAGACCGGTTAACTTGGCTATGGCTGAGGAAGATCCTTAAACTCCTCTCATCACCAGGAATCGAACTTAGGACACTCCTTCCTCAGGTATACGGTTGCAAAGTGCAAAACCACTAGGTTAACAGTGCAGACTGCTGAGACATAATTACCTGACATGACACGTAATGGAGGGGACACGAAGTTTGAGAGTGCTGAATCTAATCAATGCATCAGAGAACTAGTCAATCTAGCTGTGCTTCCTGCACTTGGAAAAAATGTGATTATGTAGTACAGACCTGGGAGATTGCCAGACATGCAAAATTTACTATTAAGATGGGATATATGTGGAACTACAGAGTAGGTGATAATGACAAGCTGAGGAGTATGGAAAGTTGTCAAGAAGTACTTGAAGAAAGCAGTATCCAAATGTATACCCAGAGCCAGAAGGATAAATCAGGTAGGAGTTAGATGGATGAATAGTTTCATTAAGCAGGAGTTGCGCACAAACAAAAGGTTGCGGAAGAATTACAAATAATTCTTCCACAACCTTATACTTATACTGCTCATGGGCATGATAAACATGCCCATGAGCAGTATAAGGCATAGGCAAGAAGGGTGACTTGTGGAAAGGTAATAAAGGCCAAGTTAATTATGAGAGAAAGCTAACTGACAAGGCCAAAAGATACTCTAAGAAGTTATTTTGCTATGTGGAAAGTAAAAGGAGAAATGACTTTTGGAAGGATGACTTTAAAAGTGCAGATGGTGTGTAGGTAACAGAACCAAACCAAATAATTAAATCACTCAGTGGGCATTTTGCAGGGTGCACTATCTAGGTGATGACATCGCAATGCCATCAATGTCTGATAGGAGAACAGAGGGTTGAAGAAATGGAGGTGCTTAAAATATTGCAAAACCTCAATAAGAACAGAACCATGGGATTAGATGGCATATTAGCCCATGTATTATGAAAATATGCAAGGGAACTATTGGCTGCTCTGACCAAGCTGTATAATTTAAGCCTAAATAGTGGGAAGGTGCCAATGGAGTGGTAGTCTCAGTATCAACATCTCAGGAGTGATAGTTAAGCAGTGCAGAAATTGGCAAAAGATTGAATTCAGGACTAGGTGAATAGGAATGTGATCTCTATGAGGGACAACATGGTTTTGTGATAGGTCTTGATTTAATAATTTGCTTACTTTTATAAGTATGAAAGAATATTTGTTAGCAGCAATGGAAAGCTGTATTCCACGAGTGAAGAAGAGGACACAATTTGGAGTAAAGTGGATGACAACAACATTATTATTATGGGCGACTCTAAGGAGTCCTTAGACTCATCAAGGGAAGCCCTAAACATCATGTCCATCACAACTATTCGACATTCACACAGTATCTATCATACTTTGCCTTGAAATCATTCACCGTCATAGCACCCACAACAGACTCTGGCAGCTCATTCGACTCATTCACCACTCTAAAAGTAAAAAACCCAGCTCTAACAACCTTACTAACCACAATCTTGCCCAGCTTCCATGGATGTTCCCCAGTCCTCCCACCACCAGTCCTGTTCTCGAAAATATCCTCTGAATTAATCCTATAGAAACCTTTCAGTAATTTGAACGTCTCAATCATATCTCCCCTTTTCCACCTATCAACCAATTTCTGCAACCCACAAATCTTCAACCTGTTTTCATAAGGTTCATTCCATCCTTAGATCTGCTATCACCTTGGTCACTCGCCTCTGGATTCTCTCAACCTCCTCCCCATCAAGAAGAAAAATAGGAAGATCCTAGGTTTCTTCCCAGGTGACCAGATCTGGGCACAGTAATCAAGATGGGATCTTATCAAGCTTGATACAGAGGAAGAATAACTTGCTTATTGTTCTTAACTCTGCTCATCAAAATATTCTTCAGCATCCAAGTGATTTGATGAGCTGATTTAGCCACTTTTGCGACGTGCCCCCTAAACTTCAACTCCCTATCCACCAACACTCCCAAGTCCCTGGCCTCATCAATCTCCTGGAGTACAGTTCCACCAATGTGATATACTGCTGCTAATTTTTTCACCCCTAATTGCATAACCTTACATTTTGCCACAATAAATTGACATCCATTCTCCTTAGCCCAGACCTCCAATCTATCCAAATCATCCTGCAAAATTTTGACATCTTCTGCATTCACTATTGCCCTACCCAACTTAATATCATCAACGAACAAATGAACCATTCCTCTCAGATCCATCCCTATATCGTTAATGAACAAATTAAACAGCGGTGGTCCAAGAACCTTGCGGCATACCACTAGTCACAGGTTGTCTTATGGACTCCACTCCTAAGTAAACTACTCTCTGGTATCTCGCCATCAACCACCCTCCTATCCATCTCACCAACCCTATATCCATTCCCATATGTTGCAGTTTACAGATTAGACTTCTATGTGGTATCCTGTCAAAGGCCTTAGCCAGGTCCAGTAGTATCACTGTAAACCCATTACCCTTATCCAGTTCAGCTGTCACTGTGTTATAAAACCTGAGCAAGTTACTGAGGCATGATCTACCCTTCACAAAACCATGCTGTCCCCCATACGATATCTCATTTTCATCAATCCATTCCTGTATTTTTCCCTTGGCTATTTTCTTCAAGACCTTGATAACGACTCCTGATATGCTGATCGGCCTTCTGCCCAACAGAAGTCTTGGATCCTTCTTTATGCAGTGGAACTATTTTCCCCTTTTTCCCACCCCTTCGGGACTAACCCAGACCCGAGACTCAAATTAAACAAAATGGTCAAGGGCACTGACAATTCTTTAGCCGCTTCACGTACGACACGAGCTGGTATACCATCCAATCCCACAGATGTATTGACATTGAAGTTTTGTATAATAAGTTTAGTTTAATCCTTCATCCAAGTGTGAACAAACAAAGTTTGCGCCTGAAAGTATCTTCAGGACTGGGGTAAGGTAGTACAACACTGGGAAACGCGTTGCAAAGGTGGAGAAAGCTATCTCACCACTCCTATCCCAGTATCTCCCATGATGCAAAGGCCACTACCCATACCGGTTTTCGACCTTTATTGAGGTCTCGTCAGCGAGAGCTAGGCTCAGTAGTGGAGACAAAGGCAGAAGCAATGAGAGGTCATCCTAGCCTATAGGAGTTGCCAAAGGGTGTACAAAAAACGTATTATTTTTTAAATGTAATAAACTTATTATTACATAAATTACTCCGGATTCAGAGAAAGATGTTGAGAGTTTATTTTTCACTTGGTTAGACTATAATAAATTTAGTTTAATCCTTTATTCAAGTGTGAGCAAACAAAGTTTGTGCTTGAAAATATCTTCAGGACTGGAGTAAGGTAGTACAACACCAGGCAACTCGTGGCAAAGGTGGACCAAGCTACGAGTTGCTTGGTCCACCTTTTGGTTTGCACAGTTCGCGCAAACTTTGTTTGCTCACACTTGGATAAAGGATTAAACTAAATTTATTATAGTCTAACCAAGTGAAAACAAACTTTCAACATCTTTCTCTAAATCCAGAGTAATTTAATAATAAGGTTGTACACCCTTTTGTAACTCCTATAGGTTAGGATGACCTCTCATTGCTTCTGCCTTTGTGTCTCCACTACTGGGCCTGGCTCCCACTGACGAGACCTCAATAAAGATCAAAACCGGTTTGGGAAACATTAATTATTAGAGATCCCTCTTTACATTCTAGGCCACCTGCAAATGCCCATAGAGGGCACACCACCAAGATAGGACTTTAGTTTCACTCACCACTGTATGGTATTTGTGTGTATGTGTTGTTACAAAAAGTTTTTTGTAATCCCTGAAGATGTCTCTGTGACAGAGACGAAATATTGAAAGTATTAAAATTAGTTTTAATCCTTTCTCAGTGCCGATAATATTCCATTAAACCTCCAACATGTAATCTCACTTCATGGTCACTCTTACCAATTGGTGGGTAATTGGACACCTCATTTATAATTACATCCTCTGCTGAGATGATCAAATCCAAAACCCTCAATCCTTGTGTGCCCTCTGTTACATACTGTCTGAGGTAGTTGTCCCTCAAAAACTAAAGGAAACTCATATTCTTTACTTCCAGTTGCTATCTCATCATTCCGGTCTATACTGTCATAATTAAAATCGCCCATAATGATTACCCTTTTCTTATTTTCTTGGTTAATATAATTATACATTTCATAGTCACTACCATCCACATTACCAGGTCTATAACAACATCCAACCAATTATTTCATTCTATTCACCTCTATCTTAAACCATACTGCCTCAAAACCACTGGCACTATTTCCATCTTGCATCTCTACTTTGTATGAGGTCTTTTCTATCATCAATAACACTCCCCCCTTCCTTTTTACCCTTTCTATTCTCGCAAAACATATCATACCCTTCTATCTCTATTCCTGTTAGGATGTCATCCTCATCCAACCATGTCTCACTTATTCCAACAATGTTTTGGTGAACAGACTCGATTAATGCAACCATTTCACATCTGCCTTGTTTCTAGTATTTGTACACAAACAAAGCAGCTCTTATTGCTTTATATTGCATAAAGCTTATTGCTTTATATATTGCATATAGCTCAGTAATGATGTTTTGTTTGTATACAAACAAAACATCATTACTGATCAACAACTTTCCTTCAAATTAGTATATTTTTTATCTCATATCTAACGTTAGATATTTTGACATATCTAACATTTCTAACATTTTGGTCTTCTAATATCCCAAAAAGATATTAGAAGACTTTTGGAATACCAAAAAAGAATTTTGGTATTCCAATATCTCAAAAAGACAAAATGGTATATAACTTGCAATTGAAATGACATGTGTGTGTGTGTGCACGCAGACACAGCAGTCTAATGACTGTATTAGCATTGCATAAAGTTCATTCCTGGCAAGATCTATGCAAGTATACTTGAGAAACGGTTGAGAAGAATTGTGGAAGAAAAGCTTGGTGAAGAACAAACTGGATTCAGGCCAAATAGAGGCTATGAGGATCAGATCTTCACTTTACGACAAATAATCGAGAAAGCATGGGAATATAACAAAGATCTGTATTTAAGTTTTGTCGATTTGGAAAAGGCATATGACAAGGTGCCAAGAGAGAGAAGCTATTCAATATGCTGCAGTTATATGGTGTCAATGGGGCATTATATCAAGCAATACTTAGTCTTTATTTGAGTTGTAAGTCAGCAGTTAAAATTGAAGGAAGTACAGGAAAATGGTTTAATGTTAAATCTGGTGTGAGACAAGGATGTACATTATCTCCTCTGTTATTCATTATCTATATGGATCACATTATGAAGGAAAGTGGAAGTAAACATGATATCAAAATTGGAGATGTTAATGTCAGCTCTTTGCTTTATGCAGATGATGTTATACTTCTAAATAAATCTGCTACAAGTCTGCAAGATTCCCTGACTAAATTGAGTAACTCTTGTAATAGATATGGTATGAAGGTCAGCGATACAAAGAAAATGAAAATAGGCAGAATCACTGAAAATGTCAACTGCGTTGTGAATGGAGAACCTGTGGAACAAGTAAAACATTTCAGCTACTTAGGCACGATTTTTAGTGAAGATGGTAAATTAAATATAGAAATAGACAACAGAATCAGCAAAGCTGGTATGGTGAGAAGTCAATTGAATAAATTCATATGGAATAATAGAGAAATTAGTAGGAACACTAAATTAGCTGTATACAAGACAGTGTTCAAACCAGTTTTAACTGATGGATCTGAGAGCTGGGTCAGAAGTAAAACACTTGACCAAAGATTAGAGACCACAGATATGAGAATCCTGAGAAAGATTAGAGACGTGAATAGATGGCATCAATGGCAATATCATATTAAAAACGAGGATATTAGGAAAGAACTTGACATTGTCAGCATCCAGGAATGCGTTAGCAGAGCTAATCTCAGGTGGTATGGTCACTTAAACAGAATGGGCGAAGAAAGATTAGCAAAACAAGTGTTCTCTGCCAGGGTGGCAGGAAAACGACCCAGAGGAAGACCAAGATATAGGTGGATTGATATGGTACAAAGTGCCTTAGACGATAGAAATATAAGATCTGCTAATGTTGGAGTCTTGACAAGTAACAGACTGATTTGGAGGAAAATTGTAGATAGGAAGTTAGTAATGATGTAATTTTTTTTTCATGTAGTACTATCATATCCTGTACACCCCTTGAGGATACATGACAGGAATTTGATGATGATATCATGCATTAAAGGAATAAATATTGAATTTAAGACTGTATCTTTATACAAAGCATTCAAAATCTGACAGTATTCATATCTATGAAGATTTACAAACAATCAGTGGTTTATAGCACAGAATGCAGCTCCAACATTCTGAGCCAAAACAGCTGCAAAGATTAATAATGAACATATGATGCGTTCATGATCTGAGTTTTCCCCGACTTGAAATGTCCACTGTGTATCAGGTGAGAATCACATAACACTTTTTAGAAAGAACAATATTTAATTACTAATTTTGTTCATCATGTAGTGTACATTTTCATATTGAATACTAAGCTGAAGAAAAAAAGGTATTAAGAAAGAGGTTTCTAAATTAATAACTCACTTTTTATAAATTTGAATGAACATATGCCAGATGTTGAATATGCTGCTGATATGTCAGATGCATGACTCATTGTTACATCTCAGTAATATATACAATGTGTAACATCTCAGACTAATTCATTAATATGCA
Source organism: Typopeltis vanoorti (assembly GCF_054136105.1). NCBI lineage: Eukaryota > Metazoa > Arthropoda > Arachnida > Uropygi > Thelyphonidae > Typopeltis > Typopeltis vanoorti. Next base: position 7,691,754 of record NC_143570.1, read on the forward strand.
GGTCTTTAACATATGTTGCTAGAAACTGATTTAAGATGAGACTGTGGTTTCTATTACATTGAAGTGGAGATCATATCATTTAGTTTAAATCTGCAAACATCAGCTTTAGTTAGTATATATATCAAAGACATGAGTATTAATGAATTAGGTTATGAGAGATGTTACAACACCACCCTGCAACAATGAGCCACATGTCTGACATCTTGATACCATATTTAACATCTGGCTGGCTTATGTTCATGAAAATATAACTAATTTAGAAATCTCTCTGCTAATACCCTTTCCTATTTGTATTCATTCTGAAGATGTATGAAACTAGTAATTAAATATTGTTCTTTCTAATAACGTTTTCATGGTTCTTGCCTTACAAATACTAATAATGATTCTTCCATTCAGTAAAGCCAGGATTAGTTGAAACTTCAATTCAAAACAAAGCATGTAAGGCCAGATGTTCTGGCCTTGCATGTTCAATTCAAGGTTGCCCAGTGTAAATTTCTGAAATTTGGTAGGCATGAATGGAATGCAAAGTATATACTTTGTGGAGAAATTTTGGAGGCAATTAGGAGACAAGAGACCTTGGAGTGCAAGCAGACAGACAACAATTTGAAATTCAGAGGTTACATTGCACAACTAGTTCAGACATCATATCAGAAATAAAGAGATTAAGTCCTTGATCAGACCTTATATGGATTATTGTGCACAGATTTGGTCCCCTGGTTTTCATGGTGAAGATATGTTGGAAAGGGTTCAGAGAAGACCGACTAACATCATAACTGGTTTTGGGATGTGAGGAGAGATTGAGGGAATGCAGTTTGCGAAGTCTTGTGAATAGGAGAAAGGATATAACTGAGATATATAATAAATTTAGTTTAATCCCTTATCCAAGTGTAAGCAAACAAAGTTTGCACCTGAAAATATCTTCAAGACTGGGGTAGTGCAACACCAGGCAACTCCAAGCAAAGATGGACCAAGCTTTCATCACTCTTTGTCTCAGTAGCTCCCATAATGCAAAGCACATCTCCTTGCGGACATGTATGCTGCCATGCATTAGGGAAGGGCCACTACCCAGACCAGTTTCAACCTTTATTGAGGTCTCATCAGTGGGAGGCAGACCCAAACGTGGAGATACTAAGGCAGAAGCAATAGGAGAGGTCATATTTACCTATAAGAGTTGCCAACAGGTGTACCACCTTATTATTGAATTACACTGGATTTAGAGAAAGATGCTGGAAGTTTATTTTTCACTTGGTTAGACTATATAATAAATTTAGTTTAATCCTTTATCCAAGTGTAAGCAAACAAAGTTTGCACCTGAAAATATCTTCAGGACAGGGGTAAAGTAGTGCAACACCAGGCAACTCCGAGCTTCATTGCCTCCGCCTTAGTATCTCCATTTGGGTTTGCCTCCCACTGACGAGACCTCAATAAAGGTTGAAACCAGTCTGGGTAGTGGCCCTTCCCTTAATGCATGGCAGTATACATGTCTGCAAGGAGATGTGCTTTGCATTATGGGAGATACTGAGACAAGGAGTGATAAGAGCTTGGTCCATCTTTGCTTGGAGTTTCACTACCTTACCCAAGTCCTGAAGATATTTTCAGGTACAAACTTTGTTTGCTTACACTTGGATAAAGGATTAAACTAAATTTATTATAGTTTAATAAATTTAACCAGGTGAAAAAATAAACTTCCAACGATATAATTGAGACATTTCAGTTCATAAAGGATTTTTACCAGGTTAATGTGGAAGAAGGGAGTAGAATAATGGGACATACCTGGAAGCTGTATAAGGAGGGTGAGAGGAGGAGCATAAGGAGTAGGTTCTTTGCATGGGTAGTGGTTGGTCTGTGGAATGCTTTGCCTGAAATTGTGGTGAATGCAGATACAATGAATGAGTTTAAGTTTGATGAGCTTTGTGTGTAACAGTGTTTGCCTTCCACATTGATATTTTACACTCCATGGAGGCCTGATGTTAATAATATAACATATTTCAGAACGAATTTCAGAAAGGGACGAATTCCAGATGATTGGAGTAGAGCTCTCATAATACCCATATATAAAAAAAGGGAAATAAAACTAAATGTGAGAATTACAGAGGTATTTCCCTAGTGAGTGTTCCTGGTAAGATTTATGCAAGTATACTTGAGAAACAGCTGAGAACGATTGTGGAAGGGAAACTTGGTGAAGAAAAAGCTGGATTCAGGCAAAATAGAGGGTGTCAGGATCAGATTTTCACTTTACAACAAATAATTGAGAAGTCATGGGAATATAACAAATATCTGTATTTAAGTTTTGTAGATCTGGAAAAAGCATATGACAAGTTGCCAAGAGAGAAGCTATTCAAAACGCTACAGTTGTATGGTGTCGGTGGAGCATTATATCAAGCAATACGTAGTCTATATTTGTGTTGTAAGTCAGCAGTTAGAATTGAAGGAAGTACAAGAAGATGGTTTCATGTTAAATCTGGTGTGAGACAAGGATGAACATTATTCCCTCTGTTATTCATTAATGGATCACATTATGAATGAAAGCTGTATTAAACCTGATATCAAACTTGGAGATGTTAATCTTAGCTCTTTACTTTATGCAAATAGTGTTACACTTTTAAATAAATCCAGTACAAATCTGCAAGATTCTTGAACTAAATTGAATAACTGTCATAATAATTTTGGTATGAAAATCAGCAATAAGAAGACAAAGACAATGAAAATAGGCAGAAACACTGAAAATATCAACTGCATTGTGAATGAAAAACCTATAGAACAAGTAAAACATTTCAACTACTTAGGCACAATTTTTTAGTGAAGATAGTAATTAAATATGGAGATAGACAACAGAATCAACAAAGCCAGTATGGAAGGAAGTCAACTGAATAAATTTATATGGAATAAGAGAGAGAAATTAGTCAAAAAAATTAAAAACTATGCAGTATACAAGACAGTGTTCAAACCAATTTTAACTTATGGATCTGAGAGCTGGGTTAGAAATAAAACACTTGACCAAAGACTGCACATATGAGAGTCCTGAGAAAGATTAGGGGCGTGAACAGATGGCATCAATGGCAATATCATATTAAAAATGAGGATAGTAGAAAAGAACTTGACAATGTTAGAATCCAAGAATGTATTAGTAGAGCTAATCTCAGGTGGTTTGATCACTGAAACAGAATGGGAGAGGAAAGATTAGCAAAGCAAGTGTTCTCTGCCAGGTTGGCAGGAAAAAGACCCAGAGGAAGACCAAGATGTAGGTGGATTGATACAGTACAAAGTGCCTTAGAAGATAGAAATGTAAAATGTAAGATCTGATGAAGTTGGAGTCTTTACAGATAGCAGCTTGATTCAGAGAAAAATTATTGATAGGAAGTTAATAATGTTGTATATCGTGATGGTACATGTCAGGAATTCAATGATGATCATATTTCAGAATTTTATATATATATAAATTTTGTTTGCTTACAAGAAATCAAATGAATTATTAATTATTAAAACTAAATACAGATTAAGAAGAAAATATATTTAACCTTACAAGTAATAATCACAAATTTAAACAATTAAAAACACTGGCAAGACAAGCAACAAATATCAAATTAGAATTAATTGTAACTTGCTAAAACTTAATATACCAACCCTGGTTGCTAGTAAATCACTTATGACAAGTTGAATTGGTGCATGTGATTTTCGTTTTGATTTGGCTTCTTCATGAACGTCTAATATAAAACTGTTTTTTTCTGATTTCCCATTTTGATCTTTGATCCCTTTAAGAGCCTCTTTCTCATCCTTTCTGTTTTTCACTAAGGAAAATCCTAGTAATACCAAATAAAATTTTTAAAAAAACAAATCTTGAGGTATATTAAAACATAAAATGCAATAGAAAATATTTATTATCATCACATCTTCCATGGTGTTGGCAGATTTATTGTGGGATCTTAAAATCGTTAACAATCTCTGCATTAACAATATATTCTGGTAATGCACTCCATTCATCTACCTTCTCCATGTAAAAATTCTACCTCTCATACTTCTCTTCATCACACGCTTACATAATTTCCGATGGCTTCTGCTTTTTTGCCTCTCACCGTCTACTCTTTTTTTTATAATCCCTCCCCTACAATAATCCAGTAAAATCCTTCACAAACTTAACTGTCTCTATCACTTCACTACTTTTCCTACTCTCCACCAAACTCTGCAATTCACATTCCTTCAACCTCACCAATGTTTTCACATCACACTGAAAACCAGGCAACCAAATCTGAGCACAATAGTCAAGCATAGTCTGACCAGTGCTTTATACAGTGGCACAACCATCTCCTTATCGATAAATGTTAGTGTACTTCTCATCATAGTGACAAATATGATGTGCAGTCTTTGCATCACTTGCAATATGCAATCTAAACTTCAGTTTACTATCGGCCATCACTCCAAGATCTTGAATCTCATCCACTTCCCACAGTACAGTGCCATCAATATAATACGCAGCCTAATATTCATGCGCTCCAAAATGCAACACCTTGCACTTATTAATATTAAAACTACAACCTCATTTGTCCGAGCCAATGAACATCAGCAGTGCTACTTATAATTCTCCCCAAACATTGCATCATCAGCAAACAACTGAAGATCCTAGTTAATCCACATGATATATCATTTACAAAAAAATTAATATATATCATTTACAAACAAATTAAATAGTAAAAGCCAACGAACAGAACCTTGGGAGATGCCACTGGTCACCTCCTTTTTTGAGATACTGCTCCATCATACCAAACTTCCTAGTATCTTTCAGAGAGCCAATCTTCAATCCATCTAACCAATATAATATTCAATCCATCTAACCAATGTCTGGCTTAGTCCCGAAGGCGTGGAAAGAGGGGAAAATAGTTTCACTGCATAAAGGAGGATCCAAGACTATGGTTGCAAATTACCGACCGATCAGCATATCAGGAGTCGTTGTCAAGGTCTTGGAGAAAGTAGTCAAGGGAAAAATACAGGAATGGATTGATGAAAATGAGATACTGTACAGAGGACAGCATGGCTTTGTGAAGGGTAGATCATGCCTCAGTAACTTGCTCAAGTTTTATAACAAGGTGACGGCTGAACTGGATAAGGGAAATGGGTTTACAGTGATACTGCTGGACCTGGCAAAGGCGTTTGACAGGATACCACATGGAATTCTAATCCGTAAACTACAACATATGGGAATGGATATAGGGTTGGTGAGATGGATAGCTGGGTGGTTGATGGAGAGATATCAAAGAGTAGTTTATTCAGGAGTAGAGTCCAAAAAACGGCCTGTGACTAGTGGTGTGCCACAGGGTTCTGTTCTTGGACCACTGCTGTTTAATCTGTTCATTAACGATATAGGGAAGGGTCTAAGTGGGACAGTTCATTTGTTCGCTGATGATGCAAAGTTGGGTAGGGCGATAGTGAATGCAGAAGATGTCAAAGTCTTGCAAGATGACTTAGATAGATTGGAGTTCTGGACTAAGGAGAATGGATGTCAATTTAATGTGACAAAATGTAAGGTTATGCATTTTGGAGTGAAAAGATTAACAGCAGTATACAACATTGGTGGAACTGTACTCCAAGAGATTGATGAGGCCAGGGACTTGGGAGTGTTGGTGGATAGGGAGATGAAGTTTAGGGGGCACATTGCGAAAGTAGCTAAATCAGCTCATCAACTCACTTGGTTGTTGAAAAATACCTTGACGAGCAGAGAAAAACAAGTTATTGTACCTCTGTACCGAGCCCTGATAAGACCTCATCTCGACTACTGTGCCCAGATTTGGTCACCTCGGTTCCTTCTTGATGGGGAGGAGGTTGAGAGGATCCAGAGGCGAGTGACTAAGATGATAGCAGGTCTATGGAATGAACCATATGAGAAAAGGTTGAAGATCTGTGGGTTGCAGAAACTAGTTGATAGGTGGAAAAGGGGAGATATGATTGAGGCATTCAAATTGCTAAAAGGATTCTATAGGATTAATTCAGAGGATATTTTTGAGATCAGGACTGGTGGTGGGAGAACTAGGGGACACCCATGGAAGCTGGACAAGAGCGTGGTTAGCAGGGGTGTTAGAGCTGGGTTCTTTACTTTTAGAGTGGTAAATGAGTGGAATAAGCTGCCAGAGTCTGTTGTGGGTGCTATGACAGTGAGCGAGTTCAAGGCAAGGTATGATAGATACTGTGAGAATGTTGAACAGCTGTGTGAACATGATGTTTAGGGCCTCCCTCGATGAGTCTAAGGACTCCTGGAGTAGCCCGTGGTAATAATAATAATAATAATAATAATAATATTCATTCCTATCCTCTGCAGCCTAAACGTCAACTTATCATGTGGTAATCTATCACACACTTTTGGGAAGTCCATGAATATCGCTATATGTGATTCTCCCTAATCTAACACACTTGTTAAGTTATCATAAAATGCAAGTAAATTGCTAAAACAAGACCTATCCTTTACAAATCTGTGCTAACCATCATAAAATATCCTATGACCATCAAAGCAATCATGTATTCTATTCCTAACCAATGTCTCCAACACCCTAACTACAAGTGCAGTTATACAGAATGGTCTAAACTGGTAACTTCTGTCACAGAACCATTCTTGTGGAATAATACTATTTAGTCTTCTTTCTGCTCCTTACTAACTTTACCCACTGCATGACTCTCATTAAATAACCAGGTCAAAGGCATAGCTAATTTTTGTGCACATTCCTTAAGAATATGTGGCAATATGTCATCCATTCCCACAGACTTATTAACATCTTACCCAATCAACACTAGATATACCTCTGTTTCTTTCACTTGCAATTCTCCTAATTTTGACCTTTCATACTCAATGCTATTATATTATGTGATATTAAACTGAGTCAAGTGTTCTATTTATCATTAAACATCAAAAGAGGATGTGCATCTACGTTCTCAGCATCCACCTACATCTGTGAAGAACCAAAAGAAAAGTTAAAAATAGTATTACAGTCAATGGAATCAATCTGAGATCTAATGAGAGGAAACTATTCGTATATTATGCACTGCTTCACCACCATCCTTATAAAAAATATGGCACAATCAAAACTCTCATTCACTGAGCTTACTCCCTTTGCTCCAATGAGGTAATGCTAACACAAGAAATATAATGTTTCAAATCCCTTTTCCTGTCTAATAGTTTCATTATATTATTCATCAACAAAGCAAAGAAGCTCTATAACTAAATCAGTTATAGAGCTTCTCCATCTCCAATTTCTCAGGAAGATGTCAACCATACTGCCATGCTATATATGACAAGTCAACAAAATTGTCTCCTTCCTAGACTCTGCAAAGGACATAGCTGGTATTTAACAAATTCCTTGTGCTTGTAGTTTATCCTAATTGAGCCAAACAAGTAATGTACAGCTGTACATTGTGAGTAACATCAAAACTACATCACTCCTTGTCTTAGTATCTCCCATAATGCAAAGCACATCTCCTTGCAGACATGTATAATGCTATGCATTAAGGGAAGGGCCACTACCCAGACTGGTTTTGACCTTTATTGAGGTCTCGTCAGTGGGAGCCAGACCCAGAGGAGGTGATACTAAGGTGGAAGCAATGGAGAAGTCATATTTACCTATACAAGTTGCCAAAAGGTGTCTCACCTTCTTATTAAATTACTCTACATTTAGAGAAAAATGTTGGAAGTTTTTTCCCACTTGGTTAGACTATAAGAAATTTAGTTTAATCCTTTATCCAAGTGTAAGCAAACAAAGTTTGCACCTGAAGTATCTTCAGGACTGAGGCAATTCATGGTAAAGGTGGACCAAGCTCTCATCGCTCCTTGTCTTAGTATCTCCCATAATGCAAAGCAAATCTCCTGGCAGACATGTATAATGCTGTGCATTAAGGGAAGGGCCACTACCCAGACCAGTTTCGGCCTTTATTGAGGTCTCGTCAGTGAGAGCCAGACACAGGTGGCGATACTAAGGTGGAAGCAATGCTTTTTTAATGACTATATTTTCAAGCTTTGTTTTTATATGCTTAATGAATATCAAAGAAATATTTTTAAAATTCTTTTTAAATTTTTATTCTATATTTTTCTTGAAACAGAGCTACTGTGACCAAGAGGGTCCCTGGCTAGCAGATAGGGCAATGGCCATCAGAAATGGTGATTGGCTGCAAATACCCAATAAGCAGTCCTGGACCAAAGCGAGTATGTCTGGAGGCCCTAAGATAGCAGATCCATCACCAGACTAGCCCAAACGGATAATGAAACATTAGTGGAAAAAGGACCATGAACTGGATGTGGATCAGAACAGTAAACAATCAATCACAAGATCGAAGAAATACAAAAACTCTAACAGAAATGATAAACTCTACAGAACTTCAGGACTACAGTTTAATATACAATGAATTATCAACGAAAAACTAGCAGATGCAGGTATAGCCATCAGGATCAGCAATAAATGGACAAACAAAACTGAATCATATAACTGGACTTCTGAAAGAATAATAATGGCTAGACTTAAATAAGAAATTTATTACAATCATAGGAATATATGCACTAAAAGGAGGAAAAAAATCTGAAACAGAAGAATTCTATAAAAACCTCCAAAACATAATTCAAAACACAAACAACACAAGACTACTTAATCATTGCAAGCAATCTCAATACTAGAATTGGATCAAATACATTTAAAGATTTAATAGGTAATGAAGGAGAAAACACCATAAATAACAATGGAAGAGAACTCAGGGAATTTGTAGCCTATAATAGTTTGAAAATCATCAACACCTTCTTTAAACATAAAGTTATACATAAATATACATGGGAAGCCAGAGAATATAAAATCATCATTGACAATATAATAGTACGTGAAAAACTAAAGAAGGTGGTAAGAAATTGCAGAGTATAGAGAGGATGCAATATTGACTCAGACCCTATTTATTAGTCAGTACTATTAAGATCCCAAACCAGAGAAATAGAAACAATACAAGAACACAAAAGCAAACGCAGGAGCAATTTAAGATAGAACTGTTACGGCAAGATAGTATAAGAGAACTATTATTTTTTTTTTTAATTATTATTATTCAGGCCTCCATGGAGTCAAAAGACTCATCGTGGGAGGTCCTTCCTAAGAAACACAAAGTCTATCAAGACTCATTGAGGGGAGGTCCCCCCTAAGAAACACAAAGTCTATCATACCACTCCTTGAACTCATTAGCCGTTCTCGCTCTCACCACTCCATCAGGCAATACATTCAAAGAAACCACTCCTCACCCTCTTGCTCACAGTTTCCTTTCATAACTTCCAGGAATGGCCTCTTGTCATCACTCCTTCCTGCTGTTCAACCAAGCGAAAGAACTCCTCAGTATCAACCCTGTAACCACCACCTCTCAGCAGTCTAAAAGTCTTAAACATATCACCTCTCCTTCTATCCACCAAACTCTGCAGTCCACATTCCCTCAGCCGATTCTCATAACTATCATTGTACAGTCCTGAAACCATCTTTATTATCTGCCTTTGTACCCTTTCCATAGTTAATTTATCCCCTTCAAATCTTGGGGACCAAATCTGAGAACAATAGTCCAAGTGTGGTCTGATCAGGGTCTTATACAATGGAAGGATAACTGTTTTATCCCTGCAGGTCAGCATCCTTCTCATTATTGCAGCAATTCTCTGTGTTATCTTCACCACCTTTGCAATATGTCCCCTAAATTTCAGGTTTCTATCAATCATCAACCCCGGATCTCTTGTCTCCCCTACTTCCTCCAGTATAACTCCTACCATAGAGTATTGTTGTGTCCCAATTTATGATTATTATTCCAATTAGAGAAATTCTGCTTATCTATGTTCAACTATTATCTATGCACAAGATATCACCCAAAAATACAAACATTTAAGTTATTTCTCCCCTTAGTGTCCCTAATATTTATATTATACTGCGCCTTTTGGGACATTTAATTTGAGATATTAAATACAAAAACAAGGAGAAAGTACTAAAATATGTCTGAATGTGAAACAATATCTCGTTTTATAACACATTAATTTCCAGCGTGATTAGGTCTGTACGTTTTTGAAGTGATGCATTGGGCAGCAATTTCAGACAACTGTTTTATCAATAAACAAAGGTTTATTAAACTCATTAGTGGTACAATTCAATTTCTAATATAATTCAATTCAATACTAAGAAAACATTTACAAAATAACATTAGCTTATCACAAGTAATTTGGCTATGATCCTATATGAGAATTTCGATCATGCTGCCATAACAAATTCAACACATACAATCATATATATAATCCCAGATCTAATTAACACCTTAGTTAACCCTATATTAGTCGGAATATACGCTATATGCTGTAGCACATGGACATGTGTGATCAATTCACTCTATTTAAAACTATGTAGATTAAATTATCCTTTCACTGTACTAACACATAACTTTGACATTTAAACTTTCCTATACGTTACAATACACATGCATGATTTTTCAGGACACATAATTACTCATATAATATTAATATTAACAAGCATACTTTCATTATAATCAGTCATGTACTAAAGTCCTAGTATAAATTTCCTTAGTCTCTTCAACAATTCAGTAATAGAATAATGATTACAATTACAGACGATTTTCAATTAACATGAGATTTTTACAGTACCTTTTTCTCTTGAGTTTTCTATATTGGCCTCTACCTTTTTCCGATTGTACTATCCTGGTATGATCTCTCTAATAATCTGTTACTCCTAAGTTCTTTTGGCATTAAACTGTGCCTATGCGATCTTTACTTTTCATACTTGATTCAAGAACACACTTTAGAATCATCTATACCATGGCTGTGAAACTCACCACGTGGACACCGACTTCTTTACAGATTTCCTTTTTTCGTAGTTGTCACTGGACGATGAAACACACAGAATATACCTTCTTTCCTCTGGCTAAATGGCATTCCTTGTTTCTTACCATAGGAAATACGGAATAGAAATCCCGCTCCGACGGAGATAACTCCAATCCCGCCACTCAGGAAAACCACGTGAAACCTATACGAAGAAGCTCATGAAGAAACTATACGGGAAAAAGCCTCGTGGGGGGGGGGTTCTAACCCTTTTATACCATGACTTCTAACGGCACCTTCCTTAATTTCTTTTCTCTGCCCCTTACTTGATTCGACTTCACCGACCAATTAGGGTGGCGTTTTTCTGCCAAACATCCTTTGGTTGGCGTGACGATGTCTCTCAAATCCGGGAATTGACCCTGAACAATAGTCTGTTGTTTTTCTTTTGCTAGCCTCTAAATTAATCCCCCTTCCAAATTTTTTTAGAATTTACTTAATATTTTAATCTCTAGCTTCTCACATACAATTTCTTATTACTAATCTTTTCTGCTTTACTTAGCTAATTGTTTTATATCACAACTGTAATATTTTCCTTCTTTTAATAATTCTGTTATATTTCAACACTTTTTTCGTTATATATTTTACTTGGATGCAAGAATATTTTTCTTTCTTTTAAATAATTCATCTATTAGCTTTTATACAGGGGTTTTATTTTATTTTTTCTTCATGTTACACCATGATAACTGGGAATTCTTCATTCTTAAGGTATCAGGGTGTAACAAAGATCCCCCCCTTTAAACAAAAAAATTTTTCTAAAGGAAATTTTTCTAACGAAGTGTTCCCCCTCCCATATACGGTTCTTTCTGGGGATGAACCTTCCATTCTCTCTAGGCCTTGGGTCATATCTAGATTGGACAAACTTTTTTCTTCTGTCACTGGCTGTGCTTCCTTCTCTTATCTCTGTCGAACTTAACATGTATCTTATGTTACTCTGTGCCTTATCCTTCTGATTACATTTGACTACACTGCTATCTTGTAATGTATTGGACCAAATTCCATTTTCATTTGAATTATTCACAAATCTTGCACAATCTGTGAGTATGTGTGTGTGTGCGGCCTTCATAGCAAGAGGTAAATCCCAAACTAATAACTCACTTATTGCCCTTCTAAGCTTGAATATAAAACATAAGAAGTCGGCATAACTATACTGTCACTTAGATTGTACTTTTACTTCACGTCTCCTGTTCATATTCCACCTTGAGTGTTTAAAGTAACCTCTAGATCTTTTCAAATCTTTCAATTAAGTTCACAGCGATTGTTCCCTGACTACTTTCCCCTAATTTCCTTTCCTCTACACTTTTATTATCTACAACTTTGACGTTTGTTATGAGGTAAATCTCCGTCTGGTTGTTGTCTTTGGATGTTGAAGTTAATGAAGAATCAGTCTGGTTATCAATACATTCTTCATTATCCCTCTTAGACTATACACTTTGTACGATGTTAGTCTCATTTTTCATTGTGCCTTGATGTGATTCCCTAACCTTCCTTCCCTTATTATTTCTCTCTTTACCTGACCGCTTTCTTCCCATAAGGAACATTTCATTACCAGAGAAGTTGCATGAGAATTTATACTTCTCTAGAAATCTTTTTCCCAAAATGATTTGTGAGCTTGGGCGAGATGTCCTAGGGAGGACCAACAACTCCTGCCAAACACACATATTAAACTCAGGTAAAACCTTCTTGTTTACATAAACATTTGAGGTCGATATCCCCGATAATCTGATCGGTCTCTTTAAATTAGAAATGCCTCGCCATACACGGGATTTTATTCCTTGAAAATAATGTTCCGTTATGACAGAGGCCTGGGATCTTGTATCTAGCAATACATCACAATGCAAACCTTGTATCTTTCCCTTAATTATCATTTTCGACTTTCTTTGTTGTTCATGATTTCTTTGTCTACCTTCATAATTATGAGGAGTTTGCCCAAACTTCGTCTCATTTCTATTATTTCTCATGGAGGGTCTCCTGTTACTAAAACAATTACGAGCTAAGTGCCCTATCTTGTTACAATTAAAGCATCTAGGAGGCTCCCTTCTGTCTCCTTGTTCATTATTTCTCTGTGTTTGGGATAGAGACACTTCGGGTTTCCTTTCTGTCACTGACGCCAACCTTTGCATTACATCATCCAGACGGTTCAACATAGGCTGTTGAAAAGTTTCTACTTCTAGTCTGATTAATTCATTAGTCTTTTCTGGTTGAGGGATAGATGATTTCGAAGTCTTATCTGTGACTGCCGCCAGCTGTTTCAGTACAGCATCAAGACTGTTCATCATCAGCTGTTGTAATCGTTTGACCTCTTGTATTACCATCTCATTAGTCCTCTCTGTGTGACATATATCTGATTTTGAGGGGCCTTTCCGTTACTGCCGCCAGCTGCTTCAGTGCTGCATTAAGACGGTCTATTAAGGGCTGTTGTAACTGTTCCACTTCTTGTTTTATTATAGAACGTATGTCTATGTTTGTTAGTCCTACTTGTTTATGGATGTTTAATTCATTTTCAGTCACTTGATTAACGTTGACTGATTTTTCTCTTTTTCCCTCACTATCCTTTTAATCGTTAGTAGTCTTGCTGTCTTTATTATGTCCTTGCCCCTTTTCAGAATTGCCCTTCTCTTTTCTTCAATTATGTTTATTGACCCTGGAACATGTGCGGGACAGAGGTCTCCGAGCAATTGTTCACGTTCCTTTACAGCATCGTGACATTCTCTTAAGTTGGAAAATCTTTTATTGAATGCCGTTTCCTTTAACTCAGGTTTGACTCCCTGTCTGAATTGTTGGAAAATGGCGCAGTTCAAGTGAGGCTTTTCTTCACCAAGGACACTCAGGGTACTAGCTATCGTCAATAACCCGTTATGGAACTCAGCCACACTTTCCTTTTCCTTCTGAGAGCATCTCTGGAGCTTCCATAAGTTAGGTCCCAAGCTTCCCAGTTTTGAGAACTCAGAAATTAGGACTCTCTTAAATCGAGAGTAATCCAGGGTTTCCTTGAGAATGGGGGAAGAATACAGGAAAGCTTTAGCCTTTCCCACCAATTTACTTCGGAGTAAGACTAGCAACTGAAAATCAGTCCATCCTCCAACTCTTCTAAGCCTTTCTATATAACTAAAAAAATTTAGGACGTCATCAGTTTCTCGCCCGAAAATTGTGGGAACACCTGCTGTGGATTAATGTGACGAAAAAATTCGCTGTTGTCCATGCCTAAATTACTGGAGGGTTCAGCCATACTTGCATCCAATTTACACTTACTCTCTAAAATTCTCAACAAAACTTAACTAAACTTCTACCTCTCAGTTGTCTGATCTGCTACCAAAACCAACTTGTTGTGAATAGCTTGTAATTAATATTTAATTAGCTAAACTACATCCTGTTGGCTGCGCCATTTATGTTGTCTCCCATTTTACGATTATTATCCTTTCTAGTGAAATTATGCTTATCTATGTTCAACTATTATCTACGCACGAGATATCACCCAAAATACATTTATTTAAGTTGTTTCTCCCCTTAGTGTCCCTAATATTTATATTATACTGCGCCTTTTGGGACATTTAGTTTGAGATATTAAATACAAAAACAAAGAGAAAGTATTAAAATATGTCTGAATGTGAAACAATATTACAGTCGTGACAATTTATCTCGTTTTATAACACATTAATTTCCCGCGTGATTAGGTTCGTACGTTTTTCAAGTGGTGCATTGGGTAGCAATTTCAGACAACTGTTTTATCAATGAACAAAGGTTTATTAAACTCATTAGTATGGTACAATTCAATTTCTAATATAATTCAATTCAATATTAAGAAAACATTTACAAATTAACATTATCTTATCACAAGTAATTTGGCTATGATCCTATATGGGTACTGCGATCATGCCGCTATGACAAATTCAACACATCCAATCATATGTATAATTCTAGATCTAATTAACACCTTAGTTAACCCTATATTACTCGGAATATATGCTATATGCTGTAGCACATGAACATATGAGATCATTTCACTCTATTTAACTATCCAAGCTATGGAGATTAACTTATCCTTTCACTGTACTAGCACATAACTTGGACATTTAAACTTTCCTATACGTTACAATACACATGCATGATTTTTCAGGACACATAATTACTCATAATATTAATATTAACAAGCATACTTTCATTATAATCAGTCATGTACTAAAGTCCTAGTATAAATTTCCTTAGTCTCTTCAACAATTCAGTAATAGAATAATGATTACAATTACAGACGATTTTCAATTAACATGAGATTTTTACAGTACCTTTTTCTCTTGAGTTTTCTATATTGGCCTCTACCTTTTTCCGATTGTACTATCCTGGTATGATCTCTCTAATAATCTGTTACTCCTAAGTTCTTTTGGCATTAAACTGTGCCTATGCGATCTTTACTTTTCATACTTGATTCAAGAACACACTTTAGAATCATCTATACCATGGCTGTGAAACTCACCACGTGGACACCGACTTCTTTACAGATTTCCTTTTTTCGTAGTTGTCACTGGACGATGAAACACACAGAATATACCTTCTTTCCTCTGGCTAAATGGCATTCCTTGTTTCTTACCATAGGAAATACGGAATAGAAATCCCGCTCAGACGGAGATAACTCCAATCCCGCCACTCAGGAAAACCACGTGAAACCTATACGAAGAAGCTCATGAAGAAACTATACGGGAAAAAGCCTCGTGTGGGGGGGGGGGTTCTAACCCTTTTATACCATGATTTCTAACGGCACCTTCCTTAATTTCTTTTCTCTGCCCCTTACTTGATTCGACTTCACCGACCAATTAGGGTGGCGTTTTTCTGCCAAACATCCTTTGGTTGGCGTGACGATGTCTCTCAAATCCGGGAATTGACCCTGAGCAATAGTCTGTTGTTTTTCTTTTGCTAGCCTCTAAATTAATCCCCCTTCCAAATTTTTTTAGAATTTACTTAATATTTTAATCTCTAGCTTCTCACATACAATTTCTTATTACTAATCTTTTCTGCTTTACTTAGCTAATTGTTTTATATCACAACTGTAATATTTTCCTTCTTTTAATAATTCTGTTATATTTCAACACTTTTTTCGTTATATATTTTACTTGGATGCAAGAATATTTTTCTTTCTTTTAAATAATTCATCTATTAGCTTTTATACAGGGGTTTTATTTTATTTTTTCTTCATGTTACACCATGATAACTGGGAATTCTTCATTCTTAAGGTATCAGGGTGTAACAAAGATCCCCCCCTTTAAACAAAAAAATTTTTCTAAAGGAAATTTTTCTAACGAAGTGTTCCCCCTCCCATATACGGTTCTTTCTGGGGATGAACCTTCCATTCTCTCTAGGCCTTGGGTCATATCTAGATTGGACAAACTTTTTTCTTCTGTCACTGGCTGTGCTTCCTTCTCTTATCTCTGTCGAACTTAACATGTATCTTATGTTACTCTGTGCCTTATCCTTCTGATTACATTTGACTACACTGCTATCTTGTAATGTATTGGACCAAATTCCATTTTCATTTGAATTATTCACAAATCTTGCACAATCTGTGAGTATGTGTGTGTGTGTGCGGCCTTCATAGCAAGAGGTAAATCCCAAACTAATAACTCACTTATTGCCCTTCTAAGCTTGAATATAAAACATAAGAAGTCGGCATAACTATACTGTCACTTAGATTGTACTTTTACTTCACGTCTCCTGTTCATATTCCACCTTGAGTGTTTAAAGTAACCTCTAGATCCTTTCAAATCTTTCAATTAAGTTCACAGCGATTGTTCCCTGACTACTTTCCCCTAATTTCCTTTCCTCTACACTTTTATTAT
This sequence comes from Typopeltis vanoorti, assembly GCF_054136105.1. Taxonomy (NCBI): domain Eukaryota; kingdom Metazoa; phylum Arthropoda; class Arachnida; order Uropygi; family Thelyphonidae; genus Typopeltis; species Typopeltis vanoorti. Next base: position 7,708,446 of record NC_143570.1, read on the forward strand.
CTACAACTTTGACGTTTGTTATGAGGTAAATCTCCGTCTGGTTGTTGTCTTTGGATGTTGAAGTTAATGAAGAATCAGTCTGGTTATCAATACATTCTTCATTATCCCTCTTAGACTATACACTTTGTACGATGTTAGTCTCATTTTTCATTGTGCCTTGATGTGATTCCCTAACCTTCCTTCCCTTATTATTTCTCTCTTTACCTGACCGCTTTCTTCCCATAAGGAACATTTCATTACCAGAGAAGTTGCATGAGAATTTATACTTCTCTAGAAATCTTTTTCCCAAAATGATTTGTGAGCTTGGGCGAGATGTCCTAGGGAGGACCAACAACTCCTGCCAAACACACATATTAAACTCAGGTAAAACCTTCTTGTTTACATAAACATTTGAGGTCGATATCCCCGATAATCTGATCGGTCTCTTTAAATTAGAAATGCCTCGCCATACACGGGATTTTATTCCTTGAAAATAATGTTCCGTTATGACAGAGGCCTGGGATCTTGTATCTAGCAATACATCACAATGCAAACCTTGTATCTTTCCCTTAATTATCATTTTCGACTTTCTTTGTTGTTCATGATTTCTTTGTCTACCTTCATAATTATGAGGAGTTTGCCCAAACTTCGTCTCATTTCTATTATTTCTCATGGAGGGTCTCCTGTTACTAAAACAATTACGAGCTAAGTGCCCTATCTTGTTACAATTAAAGCATCTAGGAGGCTCCCTTCTGTCTCCTTGTTCATTATTTCTCTGTGTTTGGGATAGAGACACTTCGGGTTTCCTTTCTGTCACTGACGCCAACCTTTGCATTACATCATCCAGACGGTTCAACATAGGCTGTTGAAAAGTTTCTACTTCTAGTCTGATTAATTCATTAGTCTTTTCTGGTTGAGGGATAGATGATTTCGAAGTCTTATCTGTGACTGCCGCCAGCTGTTTCAGTACAGCATCAAGACTGTTCATCATCGGCTGTTGTAATCGTTTGACCTCTTGTATTACCATCTCATTAGTCCTCTCTGTGTGACATATATCTGATTTTGAGGGGCCTTTCCGTTACTGCCGCCAGCTGCTTCAGTGCTGCATTAAGACGGTCTATTAAGGGCTGTTGTAACTGTTCCACTTCTTGTTTTATTATAGAACGTATGTCTATGTTTGTTAGTCCTACTTGTTTATGGATGTTTAATTCATTTTCAGTCACTTGATTAACGTTGACTGATTTTTCTCTTTTTCCCTCACTATCCTTTTAATCGTTAGTAGTCTTGCTGTCTTTATTATGTCCTTGCCCCTTTTCAGAATTGCCGTTCTCTTTTCTTCAATTATGTTTATTGACCCTGGAACGTGTGCGGGACAGAGGTCTCCGAGCAATTGTTCACGTTCCTTTACAGCATCGTGACATTCTCTTAAGTTGGAAAATCTTTTATTGAATGCCATTTCCTTTAACTCAGGTTTGACTCCCTGTCTGAATTGTTGGAAAATGGCGCAGTTCAAGTGAGGCTTTTCTTCACCAAGGACACTCAGGGTACTAGCTATCGTCAATAACCTGTTATGGAACTCAGCCACACTTTCCTTTTCCTTCTGAGAGCATCTCTGTAGCTTCCATAAGTTAGGTCCCAAGCTTCCCAGTTTTGAGAACTCAGAAATTAGGACTCTCTTAAATCGAGAGTAATCCAGGGTTTCCTTGAGAATGGGGGAAGAATACAGGAAAGCTTTAGCCTTTCCCACCAATTTACTTCGGAGTAAGACTAGCAACTGAAAATCAGTCCATCCTCCAACTCTTCTAAGCCTTTCTATATAACTAAAAAAATTTAGGACGTCATCAGTTTCTCGCCCGAAAATTGTGGGAACACCTGCTGTGGATTAATGTGACGAAAAAATTCGCTGTTGTCCATGCCTAAATTACTGGAGGGTTCAGCCATACTTGCATCCAATTTACACTTACTCTCTAAAATTCTCAACAAAACTTAACTAAACTTCTACCTCTCAGTTGTCTGATCTGCTACCAAAACCAACTTGTTGTGAATAGCTTGTAATTAATATTTAATTAGCTAAACTACATCCTGTTGGCTGCGCCATTTATGTTGTCTCCCATTTTACGATTATTATCCTTTCTAGTGAAATTATGCTTATCTATGTTCAACTATTATCTACGCACGAGATATCACCCAAAATACATTTATTTAAGTTGTTTCTCCCCTTAGTGTCCCTAATATTTATATTATACTGCGCCTTTTGGGACATTTAGTTTGAGATATTAAATACAAAAACAAAGAGAAAGTATTAAAATATGTCTGAATGTGAAACAATATTACAGTCGTGACAATTTATCTCGTTTTATAACACATTAATTTCCCGCGTGATTAGGTTCGTACGTTTTTCAAGTGGTGCATTGGGTAGCAATTTCAGACAACTGTTTTATCAATGAACAAAGGTTTATTAAACTCATTAGTATGGTACAATTCAATTTCTAATATAATTCAATTCAATATTAAGAAAACATTTACAAATTAACATTATCTTATCACAAGTAATTTGGCTATGATCCTATATGGGTACTGCGATCATGCCGCTATGACAAATTCAACACATCCAATCATATGTATAATTCTAGATCTAATTAACACCTTAGTTAACCCTATATTACTCGGAATATATGCTATATGCTGTAGCACATGAACATATGAGATCATTTCACTCTATTTAACTATCCAAGCTATGGAGATTAACTTATCCTTTCACTGTACTAGCACATAACTTGGACATTTAAACTTTCCTATACGTTACAATACACATGCATGATTTTTCAGGACACATAATTACTCATATAATATTAATATTAACAAGCATACTTTCATTATAATCAGTCATGTACTAAAGTCCTAGTATAAATTTCCTTAGTCTCTTCAACAATTCAGTAATAGAATAATGATTACAATTACAGACGATTTTCAGTTAACATGAGATTTTTGCAGTACCTTTTTCTCTTGAGTTTTCTAGATTGGCCTCTACCTTTTTCCGATTGTACTATCCTGATATGATATCTCCTATAATCTGTTACTCCTAAGTTCTTTTGGCATTAAACTGTGCCTATGCGATCTTTACTTTTCGTACTTGATTCAAGAACACACTTTAGAATCATCTATACCATGGCTGTGAAACTCACCACGTGGACACCGACTTCTTTACAGATTTCCTTTTTTCGTAGTTGTCACTGGACGATGAAACACACAGAATATACCTTCTTTCCTTTGGCTAAATGGCATTCCTCGTTTCTTACCATAGGAAACACGGAATCGAAATCCCGCTCACTTTTGTTTCCTTGTTGTGACGACGGAGATTAACTCCAATCCCGCCACTCAGGAAAACCACGTGAAACCTATACAAAGGAACTCGTGAAGAAACTATCTGGGAAAAAGCCTCGTGGGGGGGGGGGTTTCTAACCCTTTTATACCTTGACTTCTAACGGCACCTTCTTTAATTTCTTTTCTCTGCCCCTTACTTGATTCGACTTCACCGACCAATTAGGGTGGCGTTTTTCTGCCAAACATCCTTTGGTCGGCGTAACGATGTCTCTCAAATCCGGGAATTGACCCTGAGCGATAGTCTGTTGTTTTTCTTTTGCTAGCCTCTAAATTAATCCCCCTTCCAATTTTAAGAATTTACTTAATATTTTAATCTCTAGCCTCTCACATACAATTTCTTATTACTAATCTTTTCTGTTTTACTTAGCTAATTGTTTTATATCACAACTGTAATATTTTCCTTCTTTTAATAATTCTGTAATATTTGAACACTTTTTTCGTTATATATTTTACTTGGATGCAAGAATATTTTTCTTTCTTTTAAATAATTCATCTATTAGCTTTTATACAGGGGTTTTATTTTATTTAAGTTAAGGGATATTACATCCAAGATAGTTTCTTAGCCGAATAAGAAACTCAAAGAGTTTCATGCCGAATACAGTAGAAACTATATATAAAGTTCGGCGATTCCAAGCGTAAGCAAATACCTGGATACTGCAGCACTGATCCCAAAGGGTAGTGCAAGCCAGCCTTTGGCTCTTCACATATCTAATGTTCTATTTTATTTTTTCTTCATGTTACACCATGATAACTGGGAATTCTACATTCTTAAGGTATCAGGTTGTAACAGTATGCAGTGTCCCACCGATGTTTCCCAAACCTCGAGACCTTACATTTTGCTGTATTGAGCTGAAGCTCTGATTCATTTGCCCATCTATCTAGCTTGTTCAAATCCTCTTGCAGGGCTGCCGCATCTGCACTATTACTAATAATCCTTCCTAGCTTCGCTTCATCTGCAAACAACTGAATATCCTCTTGCAATCTACTAACAATGTCATTGATATAAAGGTTAAATCAAAAAAGACTTACAAATCATACAACGAAAATAAATAAAGATACAGACATAGAAAATGAATGGCAAAATATTAAACAGATGGTAACACAAGCAGCGTATGAAGCCATAGGAACAAAACTGCAAAGAAAAAGAAAAGGACTAAGAACCTGGAACCAAGAAATAGAATCTTATGAAAGAAACAAGAAACCTACCTTAAATGGTTAAATGACATTAAATGACAGAACCATAAGGAAATGCAGTAGAATATAAAAGAATCGGAGCAATAACAAGAAAATAAACCAGGAAAATCAGAAGACAAGACTGAGAAAAATTTGTATCAAGATTAGAGCATGACATAAATGGACCTCAACTAAAGAGCTATAAAATCATTAAAAAAATGACTCAAGGAACAACGGATAATCTACAATTAGAAGGCCTTCCATAAAAGAATGAACCAATCACTACACCCAGCTTTTAAACAATAATAATCAAATTGAAATAAAACAAGTAATAAGTCAAGAAACAAATGAAGAACCAATACAGCTAAATGATCTAAATAAAATATTGGAAAAACTGAAAAATAGAAAATCTACAGGAGAAAATGGAATAAATTCAGAACTATACAAATACAGCTCTAAACCATTTCAATTATAATGAATTATTCTAAATAGAATATGGGAAGAAGGAAACATCCCAAAGAATGGAAGACAGCGATAGTCAAACATAATTATTATTATTACCCCAAGACCTCATGGAGTCAAAGACTCATCTGGGAGGTCCTTTTATCACACACACATCTCATCATACCGTGTCTTAAACACACTCAAACTCCTTGCAGACACCACACTCTCAGGCAAGGCATTCCATTCACTCACAACTCAGCCCGAAAAAAACCTGACTCTCACTCCCCTACTCACACCCTCTTTATACAGTTTCCAGGGATGACTTCTGGTTCTCCCCTGATCTCCCACTATTCTCTGTAGAACTTCTCCACCATTGATCTTATAACAACCCCTTACCAACTTGTAGGTCTCTATCATATCTCCCCTCTTCCTCCTCTCCACCAGAAACTGCAAATTACATCTTCTCAATCTTTCCTCATACTCAACATTCCAGAAGTCAGAAACTACTTTAGTCAGTTGCCTTTTGACCCTTTCCAACATCTCTTCATCCTGCTGAAACCAGGGGACCAAATCTGGGCACAATACTCCATGGTGTGTCCTAATCAAAGCCTTATACAACGGAACAAGAATCTCCCTACTTCTACACGTCAGTGTCCTCCACATCATTCCCAGAAGCCTTTGTGTTGTCTTCACAATTTTGAGGATGTGTCCCCTGAATTTTAGATCCTTATCCACTATCACCCCCAAATCTCTTATTTCCTCTACCTCCAACAATATATTCTCACCAAGCATAAATTCTACATCCCATCTTTGTTTTCCAAATTTTAAAACCTTACATTTTGCAACATTGAACTTTCATCCCCATTTCCGTGCCCAATCACTTAATTTATTCAAGTCTTCTTGCAAGGCCACAACATCTTCACTACTCTTTATGGTTCGTCCTAACTTTGCATCATCTGCAAACAACTGAATATCTCCATCCAAATCTTTGCCAATATCATTAATATACAAGTTAAATAGTAATGGCCCTAAAACAGACCCCTGAGGCACTCCACTAGTGACTTTCCTTTTCCTGGATATCGCACCCCCATACACAACTTGTTGATACCTATCAGATAGCCAGTCTCCAATCCAATGCACTAATCTAATATCCAACCCCATCTGCTCTAGTTTGACTGTCAATTTATCATGAGGTACTCTCTATCAAAAGCATTTGCGAAATCCAAGCATATTACTGTTTATCCTTCTCCTCTGTCGAAGGAAACATGACCTCCCTTTAGCAAACCCATGCTTCCATCAAAGATAATACCATTGTTATCAACCCAACTCTGGATCCTAGTTCTCACAAGCTTCTCCAACAACTTAACCACAACACCAGGCACACAGATAGGCCTATAGTTTGATGGTCGAGTTCGATCACCTCCTTTATGAAGTGGCACAATCTTGCCCTCCTTCCACTCCTTAGGAACTTGACCGAGTGCAAGACTCATATTAAAAAAATATGTCAAGGCAGGTGTCAACTCCCTGGCACATTCTTTCAGAATACGTGATGATATATTATCAAGTCCCACAGCCTTATTAACATCTAGTTTACTCAACTCCTCATACACTTCTTGCTCACTTACAGTCAGTCTCTCTTCCCCATCATCAGCTGCTCTCAATCTCTCCATGAAGTCACATTCACAAGATTGAAAGACCTTTATGAACTGCTCATTAAGTATCTCCACCACACTTTCCTCAACAACTGTCTTTATACCATTTTCTCCAATCAATGTCATCCTTTCATAATCATTCTTTCTTTTGCTGGCTACATATCAAAAGAACTCCTTAGTATTAGATATATGAAGAGCCAAAGGCTTCAATTAGGCAACATATGACTTGTTTAAGTTAAGGGATATTACATCCCATATCGTTTCTTAGCCGAATAAGAAACTCAAAGGTTTTCATGCCGAATATAGTAGAAACTATATAAAGTTCGGCGATTCCAAGCATAAGCAAATACCTGGATACCGCAGCAACTCCTTAGTGTTCTTTTTGGCTTCATTAGCTAACTGCTGTTCATACCTCTCTTTAGCTACCCTCACCAACCAAGTCACCCTCTTTGCCTGGTCTTTGTAGACCTCATGAAACTGGTTATTTCCGCTTCTCTTATGCTGCGTCCACAATGCCCTTTTTCTCTGTATCGCATGCTTAATCTCTTTATTCATTCATCTCACACCTACCTTATTTAACCTTCTCACCATTGGAATACATTTAGACATTGCATCTACTAGATAGTTTTTAAAAATCCCCAAGCTACATTGATCTCTTTTCCAGCTAACTTCTCATTCCACGCTACACCCGCAAGCTGTCCCTTGAGCTCTTCATAACCCCCCCCCCCTTGTAGTTCCACATATACCCTTTTCTCACAGGGGTCCTTGCACTGCTGGCAACCACCCAGGTAATCACCTAATGGTCACTCTCACCAATTGGTGGATGATTTGACACCTCATTTATAATTACATCCTCTGATGACATGACCAAATCCAAGACCCTTAATGCTCATGTGCCCTCTGTTACATAATGTCTGAAGTAGTTATCCCTCAAAAACTCAAGAAACTCATTTTGTTTACTTCCAGTTGCTATCTCATCATTCCAGTCTATATTGTCATAATTAAAATCACCCATAATGATCACCCTTTTCTTATTTGCTTGGCTAATTTGACTATACATTTCACTATCACCACCCACATTACCAGGTCTATAACAACATCCCACCAAATATTTGATTCTATTCACCTCTACCTCACATCATACCTGCCTCAAAACCACTGGCCCTATTTACCTCTTGCATGTCTACCCTGTATGGACATAACTCTTTCTCTATCATAAATAGCACTCCCCCTTCCTTTTTACCACTTCTATCCTCACGAAACATATCATACCCTTCCATCTCTATTCCTGTCAGGATGTCATCTTCATCCAACCATGTCTCACTTATTCTGACAATCTTTGGGTGAACAGATGCAATTAGTGCAACCATTTCACCTGCCTTGTTTCTTATACTTCTAGCATTGGTGCACAAACACAACGGCTCAGTTCTGGATCTACAGCTAGTTCCACTGATACCACTCACTTGATGTGATCTCTGCATGATAGACTGGGGTCATTTCCCTTTCTGCTTCTTCATTTCAGAACCCTTTTCAATTCCAACTGTTTCCTCTTGATCCCTGGTCATTCCATTCCTTTCCTGCCTACATATGCTCTCACCTCCTCTTGGAGCATCCACGTTTCTCACGCTGTGACCCCTGTCCACCCTGAGCCTCTCCATTTCCTTGCTCCTCTTGCACACCCATTCTCTCATTTTCTATACTCATTCTACTCACTTCTCCATTCATAACCATCTCTTCCATCTCTCCTGTCTTTCTCTCCTGCTCTTCCACATCAATTCCTGCTTGCTCTGATTCATTCTCTCTACTCGCTTCTCTACCTTCCAGCAGCAGTCTCTCCAAGCGACTCACACCATAACCACTCAAATGCAGTCCATCGCTCCCATACAGCTCACTTTTTCCCTCAAACTCATTCCAAACATTAATAAACTGTACTCCTGTCTCATCACACATTTCAGCCAGCATATCATTCATAATCCTTGCTCTCCACCTCATTTCACCACAGTCATACCCAGGCAACACGCTGACTACCCTTCCTGTCACACTATTCTCTTTTATCCTTCTAAGCAGCCTCCTGATATCCTATCTGACACTCTCTTTGTCTTATGTCAAATCATTCATACCTATTAATACTATTAACTCTTTTCTCGCTCCCACCTCATATCCAATGCCTCAATCACTCTACTCATTTTACCACCTGGAAAACATACCTTGTACATTCTATCCTCTAGCACACCTTTAATAATGGAGTCGCCATACAACGCCAATCGCTCATCTTTTGTTAACTCTTTCATGCCATCGTGATTTATTTTAATAGTTTTGACCTAATTCTCTTACTTTCATTCCGCATCCATTTCATTTCTTGCCTCATCCAATCCAATTCAACTTCCGAATCCCGCGACACATTCTCTCTATCATTAAATCTTTCGAACTTTCTAACTCGGCCCCCTCTTCTCACTTTCACTCTCATTCATTCTTCTTTGTTTCCGTACTTTCGGTCCAACATACGTCCAACTTTCGCTATCATTCTTCTCACTTTCACTCTCATCTATCTTTCTTTGTTTCCGAACTTTTGGTCTAACAATTGTCCAACTTTCGATATCATTCTTCTCACTTTCACTCTCATTCATCTTTCTTTGTTTCAGTACTTTCAGTCCAACATGCGTCCAACTTTCACCATCATTCATTCTTTCGATTTTTTCCACTTTCGATTCCTGTGTCACGCCATTTCCAGTTTCATTTGTTCTCTCAATTTCGTTTCCTTTCGCCACTCTCGCCTCACTTTCGTCCCTTTTAACATCCAGTATGGTTTTCAAATAGCTCTTTTTCTTTCGTACTGATTTTTTTTTTTTTCACCTCTTTCTTACCATCCTTCTCTTTCACACGTGCACACATGTTCCCTACGACATTCTCGTTACTAACACTTTCTGTCATCAATTTCATATTTGCATTCATCAGTTCCTCGTTCAGGTCAAACTTCACACATACCCTTCTTCCATCTGCACTAAACATCCACAAATCATTTATGTAATCGAAGGAATACAAATAACAAACCTCACACTTAACGAAACGACTGATATCTAAATTAAAATCATGGAATGACAATGCCGCCGCCATTTTTTTTTTTTTTTTCATTGCAGGTTACTAGGTATAATAACGATTTCGTAATTAAGTTTAGGCAAGAAAAATCCCCCACACTAATAATACCGGTAGAGCACAACGTTTACAGTCACTCTTACTCAAACAATTACGCATATATACTTAATTATTCCTAGAATAACTTATCTCAATCAGGAGCTCTTCCCAGACATGTTCACGGCGCTTGGCTCACTAGCGGCACAAACTTATAAGTTTGTTTTTATTGTCAGCATTAAATAAAATTGCATTTTAATTATAAACGACCAAATATGTTTAGTTTAAACAGTTCAATGAAACACAAAGTTCGGTGCATGGAAAGAGAAAAATGCAGAAAAGCCAAACTTTTGAACCACCTAACATTCCTTAAACGTTGCAGGGAATTCTCCATTATTCCAAAGTTCCTCATAGTCAGAGGTCATATCAACTCTATATCAGGTAAAAAAATTTACCTAGCACTTCATTGACGCTTGTAAGAGAAAGGATTCAACACACGAGATACAAACTAAATAAAAGTGATATTAATTGCTGTAAGTTCTTTGATGAAATTTCTAACAATTTAGACTATACCATATGGAATCAATTAGATCAAATGATACAACGCAGTTATGAAAAACTTTCAAACTTTATAAGGACAAACAAATTAGAAAATTCAATGAACTTTACAAGAAAAAATATCAGACACTAAACAACTTCCCGGACGACAAAGTGATTTTTAATTTGTCAAATCATAGTCTCGCAAAAAATGAATCTGACATTCTCAAAAAAGGTTTTAACTTTTCGATTACGCCCAAACACATTCCTAAAATGGATTTCATGTGTGGAATTGAAAAAGGCCTATATCCACTATCGCAAAACGTAGCCAACACTTTAAGATTCAAAAGTACGATAATCCTAGCCAAAGCCAAACAACTTGTTCTCAACACGTCTCCTTATGATAGAAAGGCAATTCTCGACTTGAAGAAAAACAAAGATATCATTATTACAAAGGCTGATAAGGGAAATTCTACAGTTATCCTTAACTCTAAAGATATTATGATAAGTTAAACATTTTACTTTCAGACAACTCCACTTATAAGATCCTAGAGAGAGACCCCACAATAAAAAATTATAATGAAACAAACCAACTAATCAGAAATTGTAACTTTTGGCCAGAAGAAGTGAAGAGAACACTAAAACCCTCACATCCTATCACTCCAAGACTATATGGGACACCTAAAATACATAAACAGGATATACCTCTCCGTCCAATCATTGATGAAAGATCATCACCAACCTACCTTTTGGCAAAGCATCTTGCAAACTTATTAAATAATAAAATAAGATCAATAGAATCCTATATCAAGAATAGTCAACATTTTGTAAATAAACTCCAAGCCATTACGATTGCACCAACAGACATGCTAGTGCTGGATTCTACTTCTTCTCAATCTATACTTTGGATCTGACATGATTACTATTATGATGTTCTTAACTAATAGATAAGTAGTAAGTTGATTTCTAATTCAAATATAAAGAAAATTTATATTTAAAGACTGCGCCACTTTATATCTGAATTAGTGCCGAGTATATTTAACTTACTTAATTTACCTGCTTTGGTTCGAATATTTTATGAATGGTGCAGTAAAAGAGATTCAGGCAAAATACAACTTTTGATTAACAAAAACAAACATTTAATTTTAAAATCACAAATTTTACACTTAACTTCAAATCAGTAATTAAGATATCACAAACGTTTTAGCTTCTCTGATAAGTACATCATACAAACTCAAACAATGGTAAATCTGTTATTTCTATAATACAGTCTTCTCACAGTTCCTTAAGTTCCAAATACAATAAAAATTGCAGTAACACCTATTCACAAACAAACACTTTTAATTTTACACTTCAGCTAATCTCCGCAACAGTTACTGTTAATATAAGGAATATTCTAGGAAGAAACACACTCACATCTCTGCACAGGAATACCAATGGTTGGAATAATCTTACCGATAATCTTCTTTCTTCATCAACTTACACACAAACACTTTTTATAACCGTAAACATTTTAAAGTATACAGCACTCATTAAAATAAATCTTCTAAGCAATAACTGAATTAATCATCAGTCACAATACACATAAACAAACGTTCTTGCATGAAACACTACTGATCACTCATGAATTAAGGTAACACAATAATTCCTTAACTTGAGGTTTTATATGCACAGTTGTTCATTCCACCGGCATTCAATTAATTCTTTAGGCACTATAATTCTAAACACAGCTAACGGTAAACTTCAACTTTACAGCCTCTACTATTCTCTAGTAACTTCGTGCTTTGCTTCAAGGTTCCGTATGTCCTTGAAAGGTCGGCGCTGAAATTAAATCTCAACTCAAGTATCGCTAGTCTATTTAATAGTCTCTGAGCTGTTTTCTGTAGCTATAATTGTTATTCTACAACTTATTAGCTAACTGCTTCTCGACTAGTAGACTTAAATTAGCTGCTTGAGTGACTTGCCGACTCTCTAATCTCGCACTCTGATTCCCCGAATGCTAAATACTCCGATTCCCACCGAATGCCAATTCTCTCTCTCTCTGTTTCCTATCTCCTTCTCTCTCACCTTCTCTCAATATTTTCAGTGTTCCTCGCTTATATATCCGTTCTTCCCGCCTAAATTGTTCTCATGATCTCTTTAACTAAAACTCTTTTCAATAAACTTTCAACATTCTCCTCACACACTGTTCCAAACTCGCTCGCTCACTTACATACATCTCCATGACAACAAAACAAAACATAATAAAACTGAGCTATTGCATAACATTAAACTTCTACAAATGGGAATAAATAGAGAATATTTACATTTCAATTAATGCGCAATTAAATTATCAAATACAAGTTCTTATAATATTAATATAGTAATAAATAAAATAGCTTAATAATATTTAATACAGTCTTTTCATTATTAATAGATATATCTTTGATTAATTAATTAAATATTAGATAAAATTAAAGGTAGTTATATGAATATTAAATTGTAAAATAAGTTGTTTACATTAAATAATATTTACAAGTCTAGCCTTTGTGATGGAAGATCATGTTGGATTCTGAAGCAAATAATAATTACTTAAATCTCTATATATTCAGAATCTAACACTAGCCAGTGTAGATGTATCCCTTTTCACCAATGTACCAGTAGAAGAGGTAATAAATATCATCCAAGATCTTCTTCCTCTAGACATCACACAGATGTTTAGACACTGCCTTCAATCTAATTTCTTCAAGGTTAACAACACCATATACCAACAATTAGAAGGCCTAGCAATGGGAAGCCCACTATCACCATCTTGTGCAGACCTTTTCATGGAAAAACTTGAAAAAGAAATTATATCGTCAACATATCTCCACCATACATGGTGGAGATATGGTGACGATATCTTCATTATATGGCAAGACAGCTTAGAAAACCTAAAATCGTTTGTGGATAAAATCAACTCAATACATAACAAAATAAAATTCACTCTGGAAGGGGAAAACAACAACCAACTGCATTTCTTAGACTGATAAAGAAACGATCAAACGGTGTCAAATTATCTATTTACAGAAAGCCCACAGATACTGGAAGATATCTTCATTATACTTCAAACTATCACAAGACACACAAACTGAGCATTATCCACATGCTGAAATACAGGGCCAGAAAGTTTATATCAAAAAGGAGGATACTCAGACTGAACTCTCACTAATATTATTATTATTATTAAACAAGACCTCATTGAGTCAAAGACTCATCTAGGAGGTCCTTTTATCTCACACACATCTCATCATACCGGGTCTTAAACACATTCAAACTCCTTGCAGACACCACACTCTCAGGCAAGGCATTCCAATCATTCACAACTCTGCACGAAAAAAACCTGCCTCTCACTCCCCTACTCACACCCTCTTTATACAGTTTCCAGGGATGACCTCTGGTTCTCCCCTGATCTCCCACTATTCGCTGTAGAACTTCTCCACTATTGATCCTATAGCAACCCCTTACCAACTTATAGGTCTCTATCATATCTCCCCTCTTCCTTCTCTCCACTAGTCTCTGCAAATTACATCTTTTCAATCTTTCCTCATACTCGACATTCCAGAGGTCAGAAACTACCTTTGTCAGTCGCCTTTGGACCCTTTCCAACATGTCTTCATCCTTCTGAAAACCAGGTGACCAAATCTGGGCACAATAGTCCATGTGTGGCCTAATCAAAGCCTTATACAATGGAACAAGAATCTCCCTACTTCTACACGTCAGTGTCCTCCTCATCATTCCCAGAAGTCTTTGTGTTGTCTTCACAATTTTGGCGATGTGACCCCTAAATTTTAGATCCTTATCCACTATCACTCCCAGATCTCTTATTTCCTCTACTTCCAACAATATATTCTCACCAAGCATAAATTCTGCATCCCATCTTTGTTTTCCAAATTTTAAAACCTTACATTTTGCAACATTGAACTCACATCCCCATTTGCTTGCCCAATCACTCAATTTATTCAAGTCTTCTTGCAAGGCCACAACATCTTCACTACTCTTTATGGTTCGTCCCAACTTTGCATCATCTGCAAACAACTGAATATCTCCATCCAAATCTTCGCCAATATCATTAATATACAAGTTAAATAGTAATGGCCCTAAAACAGATCCCTGAAGCACTCCACTAGTGACTTTCCTTTTCCTGGATATTGTACCCCCATACACAACTTGTTGATACCTATCAGATAGCCAGTCTCCAATCCAATGCACTAATCTAATATCCAACCCCATCTGCTCTAGTTTGACTGTCAACTTATCATGAGGTACTCTATCAAAAGCTTTTGCAAAATCCAAGTATATTACTGTGTATCCTTCTCCTCTGTCCAAGGAAGCAGTCACTTTATTGTAATAAGTAAGTAGATTACTAAAACACGACCTCCCTTTAGCAAATCCATGCTGTCCATCAAAGATTATACCATTGTTGTCGACCCAACTCTGGATCCTAGTTCTCACAAGCTTCTCCAACAACTTAACCACAACACCTGACACACAGATAGGCCTATAGTTTGATGCTTGAGTTCGATCACCTCCTTTATGAAGTGGCACAATCTTGCCCTCCTTCCACTCTTTAGGGACTTGACCAAGTGCAAGACTCGTATTAAAAAAATATGTCAAGGCAGGTGTCAACTCTCTGGCACATTCCTTCAGAATACGCGGTGATATATTATCAAGTCCCACAGCCTTATTTACATCTAGTTTACTCAACTCCCCAAACACCTCTTGCTCACTTACAGTCCGTCTCTCCTCCCCATCATCAACTGCTCTTAATCTCTCCATGAAGTCACATTCACAAGATTGAAAGAGCTTTATGAACTGCTCATTAAGTATCTCCACCACACATTCTGCAACAGCTGTCTTTATACCATTTCCTTCAATCAATGTCATCCTTCCATAATCATTCTTTCTTTTGCTGGCTACATATCGAAAGAACTCCAGCCAACACATTATCACAAAATGGATATCCTCAAAACATCATAAAAAAATATCTATACAGTGACAACCCCAGACAAGAGGTATCACACTCCCAGCACATTTCTACTGTAGTGATCCCTTTCATCAAGTCAATTTCTTATGAAATAGCAAGAATACTAAGAGCCTACAACATCAGAGTGGTCTTCAAACCAACCACCAGCATCAGACAAGTTTTAGGATCCCCAAAAGATAAAGTACCTTTCTACAAATATCCAGGAGTATATTACATTCCCTGCTCCTGTGGTCTTGCCTACACAGGATAAACTTCACGGAGTTTAGAAATCAGACAAAAAGAACATGTTGGTGATGTAAACCACAACATAAGTATCTCTTCCTGCTTAGCACATCATTTCTGTACGTCTAACCACATGATAGAGTGACAAAACAGCTCCATGCCATATCTCGATGACGACTACAGACATCGTTTATTCAAGGAAGTCACAATAGTGTCAATAACCGGCAGAAACCTCAACAGAAATCAGGGTATAATTCTAAACAGTTCGTGGAAAAACCTTATCCCATGGAAAAACCTTATCCCCTCTCATAATCAAGCTGAACTACAGCTAGCCAGTAATCACATTACACGTTTACAACAAACACGAAAGCATGATAATGAATAAGAACAATAAGTCTTCTCTGTCATGCGAGCGTGTAACCTTAGCTACTAGTTGGTTTACAACGTTTTTTATGTTCCTTTCAATTTGCATTTACTAGTTTTTTTATGTCTTTTTATAAACACCTTGAAAAAGCCAGACAGTCTGCTGACGAAACTGGTAGGCTATAATATAAGTTTGTTTTTATGGTCAGCATTAAATAAAATTGTATTTTAGTCATAAACATATTCAAAAAAGGAAACAGAAAGGATTGCAGAAACTACAGAGGAATATCCTTATTAAATACATGCTATAAAATATATCTAGATATAATTAAAAGTAAATTAACACCATGGGCTGAGGAAATTATTGCAGAAGAACAACTTTAGGAAAGGAAGATCCTGCACAGATCCCATATTTACACTCAAACAAATTATAGAAAAAAGAACAGAATTTAACCTGCTAACATATATGGCTTTCCTAGATTATGAGAAAGCATAAGATCAAATCACCAGAACAAAATTAATCAATATACTGTATGAATTGATAGCTCCACCTCAAACCACAAAAGCAATAGCAAATATAATGGAAGAAAGCTAAATTAAAATTAATAATGAAACAACCAAAAAAATTAAAACCAATAGAGGTTTCATTCAAGGAAGTGGATTATCATCAATACTCATCATCATCATCAAATTCCTGCCATGTACCCTCAAGGGGTGTACAGGATATGTCAGTACTACATGAAAAAATTACATCATTACTAACTTCCTATCCACAATTTTCCTCCAAATCAGTCTGCTACTTGTCAAGACTCCAACATTATCAGATCTTATATTTCTATCGTCTAAGGCACTTTGTACCGTATCAATCCACCTATATCTTGGTCTTCCTCTGGGTCGTTTTCCTGCCAACCTGGCAGAGAACACTTGTTTTGCTAATCTTTCCTCTCCCATTCTATTTAAGTGACCATACCACCTGAGATTAGCTCTGCTAACACATTCCTGGATGCTGACAATGTCAAGTTCTTTCCTAATATCCTCATTTTTAATATCATATTGCCATTGATACCATCTGTTCACGCCTCTAATCTTTCTCAGGACTCTAATATCTGCGGTCTCTAGTCTTTGGTCAAGTGTTTTACTTCTGACCCAGCTCTCAGATCCATAAGTTAAAACTGGTTTGAACACTGTCTTGTATACAGCTAATTTAGTTTTCCGACTAATTTCTTGGGGGTGCTTAAGGGTCAAAGCTGTATAACTGAGAGGAGACCTCCACATAGCCTTTAAAAGGAATGTGGAGAACCGACCAGGGCTTCTGACCTAATGTCCAATCCTCACCTTCTCGTGGTGCATCCTGTTGGGTATCTACTTTGATACTGAACGAACGAGGATGGGCTGGCAATTTGGGATTTAGCCGACCAAATTGTATTCTTATTGGTTAAACCAAAATAAAAAATGATGGTACAACATGACAAAATTTCATGCCGGCTGGGGCGTCGCCCGGTTAAACAAGGCCCCCGTTGTTTTCGCCAGGGAACCAGGGCGAACACCGAAAAGTCAGCTACAGGAACAAATCTGAAAACAAACCCCAACTCAACATCACCAGAGTTAAAGATCGGTACTATCAACGTAAGAAGCCTGAATGGCAAAGAAATGGAGCTAGCTGAGGAATTAGATAAGTACCAGATCGACATAATAGGGGTGACTGAAACAAAAAAGACCAAAACTGGTGAGATCTTTCTGAGCAATAAATACAAAATGTTATATTCAGGCAATGACAATCAAGGAAAAGAAGGAGTAGCCATAGTATTCAACACAAAATACGAGGCTCATCTTCTTGAATGGCAGGCAGTCTCAAGTAGAGTGATGTGGGAAAATATGAGAATGGGGAACTGGACAATGAGACTTATTTGTGCTTTTGGTCCCACAGAAGGTTCTACTAAGGTAGAAGTGGAGGAATTTTTTGAGGCTTTAGAGAAAGCAACTGACACAATGAAAACTAAAAAGTTGGTCCTTATTGGGGATCTAAATAGTAGAGTAGGAAATGATTGTGAGAAAATTTGGAGAAAAGAGCAAAGCTAATAATAATGGCAAATATCTGTTGGATTTCTGCTCAGGACATGGACTGGTTATTACTAACACCATGTTCCAACATAAAAATGTGCACAAATTCACATGGAGAGAAGAGGCAAGGAATAAGAAAAGTCTCATTGACTATGTTATTGTTGATAGTGATGTTTTCTCCCTGGTGCAGGACACCAGAGTGTACAGAGGATTTGAAATTGGAAGTGATCACTATTTAGTCTTGAGCACGATAAAATTGAATTTCATATTGAAAAGAATAACATGTAAGAAAGTTTTAAAGCGAATAAAAGTTGAGCAGCTCTCAGATTTGAACTGTAGACTAAAATACAGAAATATTATTGAAAAGAAAATGAAAGAGTTTGAGAACAGGAATCAAACCTTGGAGAGTCAGTGGCAAACTCTGAAGGAAACATTGATTGATTCTGCCAGAGAGGAATGTGGTGAGATTGTGTGCAAGGATAAAAAAATCAGAACTCCCTGGTGGACACAGGAAGTAAAAGAGGCAGTGAAGGAAAAAAAGAAAGCATATCAAAAGTTCCTGGCAAATAAGTCAGCTTTTACTCTTACAGAATACAGAGACAAATGTAAGAAAGCTAAACAGTGTGTAAAACTAGCTAAACAAAAGTCATGGGAGGACTTTGGCAAGAATATAGAAAATAAATATCAAGAAGGTGGCAAAATATTCTGGAGGTTGTTGAAGAAGCTTAGGAATGGAGGAAAGAGTGCTGTAAAAGGAATTAGAGATGATAAAGGTGAAATGAAAACAGGAGAAAAAGATATCCTTGAAGTATGGAGTAATTACTTTGAAAAACTGCTAAATGAAACAAGCAGTGATGACAGCACAGCGATAAAAAACACTCACCAGGCATGCAGTCAGGAATACATATCCATACTTGAAGTAGAAAAAGCCATCAAAGGCTTGAAATGTGGAAAGGCAGCAGGAGTAGATGATATTCGACCAGAAATGCTAAAGTATGGTGGTATAAGAGTCTTACAGTGGCTGCACTGCATAGTTCAGAAAGCCTGGACGGAGGGACGAATTCCCAATGATTGGAGTAGAGCTCTCATAGTATCCATATATAAAAAGGGAAATAAAACTGAATGTGAGAATTACAGAGGTATTTCCCTACTGAGTGTTCCTGGTAAGATCTATGCAAGTATACTTGAGAAACGGTTGAGAAGAATTGTGGAAGAAAAACTTGGTGAAGAACAAGCTGGATTCAGGGCAAATAGAGGCTGTCAGGATCAGATCTTCACTTTACGACAAATAGTCGAGAAAGCATGGGAATATAACAAAGATCTGTATTTAAGTTTTGTCGATTTGGAAAAGGCATATGACAAGGTGCCAAGAGAGAAGCTATTCAATACGCTGCAGTTATATGGTGTCAATGGGGCATTATATCAAGCAATACTTAGTCTTTATTTGAGTTGTGAGTCAGCAGTTAGAATTGAAGGAAGTACAGGAAGATGGTTTAATGTTAAATCTGGTGTGAGACAAGGATGTACATTATCCCCTCTGTTATTCATTATCTATGTGGATCACATTATGAAGGAATGTGGTATTAAACCTGATATCAAAATTGGAGATGTTAATGTCAGCTCTTTGCTTTATGCGGATGATGTTATACTTCTAAATAAATCCGCTACAAGTCTGCAAGATTCTCTGACTAAATTGAATAGCTGTTGTAATAGATATGGTATGAAGGTCAGCAATAAAAAGACAAAGACAATGAAAATAGGCAGAATCATTGAAAATATCAACTGTGTTGTGAATGGAGAACCTGTGGAACAAGTAAACCATTTCAGCTACTTAGGCACAATTTTTACTGAAGATGGTAAACTAAATATAGAAATAGACAACAGAATCAGCAAAGCTGGTATCATGGGAAGTCAATTGAATAAATTCATATGGAATAAGAAAGAAATTAGTCGGAACACTAAATTAGCTGTATACAAGACAGTGTTCAAACCAATTTTAACTTATGGATCTGAGAGCTGGGTCAGAAGTAAAACACTTGACCAAAGACTAGAGACCGCAGATATGAGAGTCCTGAGAAAGATTAGAGGCGTGAACAGATGGCATCAATGGCAATATCATATTAAAAATGAGGATATTAGAAAAGAACTTGACATTGTCAGCATCCAGGAATGCGTTAGCAGAGCTAATCTCAGATGGTATGGTCACTTAAATAGAATGGGAGAGGAAAGATTAGCAAAACAAGTGTTCTCTGCCAGGTTGGCAGGAAAACGACCCAGAGGAAGACCAAGATATAGGTGGATTGATACGGTACAAAGTGCCTTAGATGATAGAAATATAAGATCTGATAATGTTGGAGTCTTGACAAGTAACAGACTGATTTGGAGGAAAATTGTAGATAGGAAGTTAGTAATGATGTAATTTTTTCATGTAGTACTGTCATATCCTGTACACCCCTTGAGGGTACATGGCAGGAATTTGATGATGATGATGATGATGACTAATTTCTTTTTTATTCCATATGAATTTATTCAATTGACTTCCCACTATACCAGCTTTGCTGATTCTGTTGTCTATTTCTATATTTAATTTACCATCTTCAGTAAAAATCGTGCCTAAGTAGCTGAAATGTTTTACTTGTTCCACAGGTTCTCCATTCACAATACAGTTGACATTTTCAATGATTCTGCCTATTTTCATTGTTTTTGTCTTTTTATTGCTGACCTTCATACCATATCTATTACAACAGCTATTCAATTTAGTCAGAGAATCTTGTATACTTGTAGCGGATTTATTTAGAAGTATAACATCATCCGCATAAAGCAAAGAGCTGACATTAACATCTCCAATTTTGATATCAGGTTTAATACCACATTCCTTCATAATGTGATCCATATAGATAATGAATAACAGAGGGGATAATGTACATCCTTGTCTCACACCAGATTTAACATTAAACCATCTTCCTGTACTTCCTTCAATTCTAACTGCTGACTCACAACTCAAATAAAGACTAAGTATTGCTTGATATAATGCCCCATTGACACCATATAACTGCAGCGTATTGAATAGCTTCTCTCTTGGCACCTTGTCATATGCCTTTTCCAAATCGACAAAACTTAAATACAGATCTTTGTTATATTCCCATGCTTTCTCAACTATTTGTCGTAAAGTGAAGATCTGATCCTGACAGCCTCTATTTGATACTCAATACTCTTAATATATATATATAAATATATATATATATATATATATATATATAGTAAAATCCCTTTTTTACACTTTTCAGGGGACTGATGGAAAAAAGTGTAAATAGCAGGAAATGTAAACAAACATTAAAAAAAGGCTAATAAAAAGTCGACTTACTGCTAGTATGTGAGTCTACATACTAGATTACAAAATTTAATAACTGAAAATAAATGAATTTACAATTGCTTACATTTATCTATTTTAAAAAAAAATCTTTAATTGTTGATTGTTTTTGCTTTTCATTTTTTTTTGACATAGTGCCAGATTGCTTTGCATTGAGTTCAATCCTTGACTTGTTTTTTACTATCGTGTTCAAAGTAGACATGGAGAGTCCAAGATCTTTTGCTAAATGCACACGTGTTCCAACATGCCAATCTACACACACTGCAGAATTGCCATCTTTTCTTCTACCAAAATACATTTTCTGTCTTTTTTCTCCATGTTACTAACATGGATAATCTACCACTGCAACTTGAAAGCAACTTTCACACACTAAATTACGTAGTAGAAATTCTGCAATATCAATTCGTACTGTGATTGAAAAATCACGGTATCGCTCATCACTACTGCAAGCGTGCAAGTCACCGTGATGGAGGAAATGAAACTATAGTCGAAAGCAACGCCATTTGGGAACAGAAATGCACAGATTTCTGCAGAAATCGATTCAAAAATCAGTATTGCCACCCGAGAAAAAAAAAATGCAAATCACGGGAAATAACTTCCACATCAAGTTGTTAATGGCAGGAAAACAATATATCGTAAGAATAGGCCTTACGACAGGACCAACAGGAAATGGCAGGAAAAAGTAAATTGTGGGAACTTAAAAACAGAGTTTTACTGTATATATATATATATATATATATATATGGAAAAAAGTTCAAGAGAATGGAGGAAAAACAAAATCATAGGAATTAAAATACGAAATAAAAGATTAACCAGCCTTTTGTATGCTGATAATCAAGTTATTTTTGCTGAAAATGAAGACCAATTACAGAAAAATCTACACATATTGAACAAAACAATAGAACAGTATGACATGAAAATCTTAATAAAGAAAATGAAATCAATAGCATTTCAAGGTAAAGAAATTAAAAGATGCAAACTAGTAATCCACAAAAAAAGTAATAGAACAAGTGAACAAATTTAAATATCCAAGAAATTACATAAGCCCCAATGGAGAAATCGACATTGCATATAAAAAGCAAAAATTTCTAGCAGTCATTGGAACTTTGAACAGACACTTCAGTAAACAGATGTCTAGAACAACCCAAATAAAATTATATAAAATAATAACCAAACCAATTCTGAAATATGGCAGTGAAACAGGGACTTGGGGAGAATGAGATAAAAGACAAATGGAAGCTGCAGAAATGAATTCCTAAGACCCCTCACAGGCTATAAAAGAATAGACAAGATAAGAAATGAAGAAATAAGAAAATAGTTATCCATAATTAACATAACAGAAAACATCACAAACTATAGAGAGAACTGGTAAAACACACAGAAAGAATGAACGAGGACAGATGGCTAAATATTGTTTGGAAATATAAACCCAAGGGACACCGATCAAGAGGAAGACCCAGGAGGAGATGGGCAGAAGACTTTTTAAACCCTTGAAAATGTTACAGGTAAATAATTGCCTAATATGAGAAGCCAAGAACAAGATTTTATATATTTTTAAATTTATATGATACAAAATGTTTTTAATATTGGCATAATTATCATTCACTTACCAACACCATCCTGACTTAAAATATTAGGAACTGGCTTTTCTACTTTTGATTTTTCTGCTGATGCGCATGACATGACAGAATTTTTCATCTCTGGACTGCTGCTAACAGATCCCTATAAGAAAAAGGAGGGGAAAAAAATAAGTTATTAAAGCACTTCTTTGAAAATCCTAATTTTTGCCTTAAATTTCACAGATAAATGACAATTTCATAACAAACAGTGATATGTAACTGATAATTATTTATTTTATGAGATAAATAATTATCATTTTATGAGGGATAACATAATTATTTCTCAGTAGCTAAACACAGAAAAGGATCTCAGTTAATGCTTCGGAAACAATGTGATATCCCTAAGAAATTGCATTTATGAGATCGACTAGATTCATGATGAGTCTTTGGACTCCCTGGAGGTGTCAAATAATAATGTAATCCTCTTGCTCAGCATTAGCTATAGCATATTGTGTTTCATTGATCAAACATTTGTTGATCAGTAATGATACCAGGTGCTCACATAAGTTATTTAAGAGTATTAAAGTAAGTTTTGTGAAAGTAATCAGGCCAACAATGAAAATTTACAGATATATGTGGGTAGAAAATATGCAACAGACAGGGTCACGAGTTGCAAAGCAAATTGGTGGGGAGAAGCACAGTTCCATAATATAATTAGGTGAAAAAATGAAGTTAATCTGCTGTCTTTATAACAGAAAAAGCTATTTTAAAAATTAATGTTATTCACAACAGAATAAAAAAATATCATCACAAAACAATACAATATAAAAATTAACACTCAAAAAAAGTATCCCCAGAAACAAGCGTAGTGTGTATTTCTTGAATATATTATTGAAATAAAACACTCATTCCATTAATTATTTATTTACAATTATTTTATTAAAATATATATTTCTTTTGTAAAATAGCGACAATGTAAAAGTGGCCAAGAGTAAGCATTTATATAAATAATTGTGTGTGGTATATGTACTGTTAGCCTTACCACTGTTGAATATCAAAACATATCACTTCCAAAACAAAACTAATTTTTTTCATGTGCATAGACATTTTTGACATATAAAGCAAAGAAATACTGAAGAGGAGTGTGGTGTAATAATATTTCGGTGAAGTTTTTGAGAGATGTTTACCTTCAGATAAAAGCACATGTTGACAGCTATATTGCTAAACATAAGAGTGAACTTGGATGTGACTGACAATATGCATGACATCAGTGTTTCAATCACTTAAAACAGGGAATGCTGAGAGAGAAGGCATAGCAATGAGAGAGGCAAATTCAAGCATGGAATAATTTGAATCCAGAATTTTCATTTTCATTTCTTTTAAGAAATGAAATAGAAATTTTAATTAAGTACATGGCATACCACCTATTAATGGCAAAGTATATGCTAATATTTTCAAGCTATTTCTTACAGGAATTTATTTAATTGAAATACCTTCAAGTAGTTGATAATTCCTACAGTGATTGAAACAGAAGAAACTAATACTTACTTTCATTATGTATGCAATAACTTGTATTCTTCATTTTGGAATGAAAGCAACAATTTATCTGAATTTTCTCTCAACTACTTGAAAGTAGAACTGTTTGTTTCTTCAGTTAAATTCTTCTTTCATGGTGAAGGTGGAAGAGATGGTCACAAACGCCATGAACTTTAAATGAAGAACAGGCAATTGGTGTAATTATCTGCTCTGTTTAGTTCATTTATAGCTAAACATAAGAGTGAACTTGGAAAGTGTAGTCTGATGAATTAATGTATGTGATAAATCACCTACATAACTGTCATTATGAGTTTGCTATACTTTTTAGTTAGGTTCATTACACAATTATCTCTAACTGCTTGTATAATTAAATTGGGAGAAAGTGTGCTAGTGATTTAATATTTTAATTCTTGATATAATGAATACATTACATGTCACGTATATGATGCCAGCTTGGTTGGCCGAGTGGGTAGCATATCCTCTCTCCAGCCAAAAGGCCACAGGTTTGAATCCAGCCGTGGGCATGGATGTTTGTGATTGTCTCTGAAAATACTAGTGGTGATGGTGGGTTATAGATGGTGCTGGTGTAGTTAGTGGAGGCAGAGTGTTGTAGAGTAGGTACCCTCCATCGATGAGTCTTTGGACCCCCTGGAGGTGTAACATAATAATAATAATGATAACTGCAAATAATATTTGATTTATTAAATGCTTTTTATTACATTTGGAGTAATAAGAAACTTCAGTTGTAATAGACAACAATTAAGTTTTCTTTGAATTGAGTTAATACTTAAGTTTAAGATCAGTAATAGAATTTCCATACGATACAAACCTGGTTGTCCCTTCAGCAAATACGACAGCTGACTGAATACTATAAGAGAAACATTTATTGCATCATCATCATATAAAGAAAAACTTAAGGTAGATTTGTCCCTGGAGGCAGCAGTCCTATGGTAATTATCATTGTTATTTTTCCAATATGGAACCTCGAGAGGCACAATGTACACAATATGATAGGCCAACACAACTAAATTATATTTATTATTAGTTTCCTGTTTGCTTCAAAAATAATCTATTATTTGCCAGGTCTCCAATATGATATGGAATTATGGTAGATGATGGTTTCAGGAGTAGATGTGTGAGTGCACAAGAAAGGATTAAGATAGTCATGGGTGTGTGTGGGTGGGGACATTTAGGTCTGAGGAGGGGTATAATATATCAGTGATGATAGAGAGGAATGGACGGGGAGGGAGTCATATCCAAGAAGTGGGGTCAGTGGGACATTATAGAAACAAAAATAAGCTAGTGTGTATGTTTACAAATGCTAGAGGTATTGCACTGATAGAGTTCATTCAGCCAAAAATTGTTGGAATAAATGAGACATGGTTCAACGATGATATTCTGACAGGAAAAGAGATGGAGAGATATGTAGTCTTTCGCAAAGACAGACAAAGCAAAAAAGGAAGGAGTGCTATTAATGATGGCAGAGGAGTTGTGCCCCTCTAGGGTGGACATGCAAGGAGCAGTGACGGTGGTTTTGAAGCAGTATGGTGTGAAGTGAACGTGGACAGGATGAAATGTTTAGTAGGGTGTTGCTATAGACCTAGTAATGTGAAAGGCATTGAGAACGAAATGTTTAGGCAAACTGAAGTATCTTCAGGACTATATGACTTCTCCACTGCTTCCACCTTGGTTTTACCACCTCTGGGCCTGGCTCCCACTGACAAGACCTCAATAAAGGTTGAAACCAGTCTGGGTAGTGGCTCTTCCCTTAATGCATAGCATTATGCATGTCTGCCAGGAGATGTGCTTTGCATTATGGGAGATGCTAAGATAAATAGTGATGAAAGCTTGGACCACCTTCACGAGTTGTCTCAGTCCTGAACATACTTAAGGCACAAATTTTGTTTGCTTACACTCGGATAAAGGATTAAACTAGCCTCATCTGTTATTTCTAGCATAATCCCGCCAATATAACATGACACTGGATATCTAATCATGCCAAAGTGAATGATTTACATTTGCTGACATTGAACTGACACCCATTTCCCCCTGCCCATAATTCCAGCCTATTCAAATCATTCTGCAAGTACTGATATCAGCTCAATTCCTGATTACCCTACCTATCTGCATCATCAGCAAATAGCTGTATGTTGCTTGTCAAATCCTTCCCAATATCATTAATGTACAGATTGAATAATAGTGGGCCAAGCACTGATCCTTGTGGTACACCACTTGTTACCTTAAATTTTGCAGGCTCACATTCCTTGTATACCACTTTTTGATATCTGTCAGTCAGCCATCCTCTTATCCACAATAATATTCTATAACCCCAACTCATATTCTCCAATTTATGAAACAGGCTACCATGCTGTATTCTGTCAAAAGCTTTAGCAAAATCCAAAAGTAATGATAGTGTACCCATTCCCTTTGTCTAGTTCTTGTCTTGCTCACATTGTTATAGAATGTGAGCAAGTTACTAAAATATGACCTTCCTTAGTAAGCCCATGTTGATCATTGCAAAGTAGACATTCACTGTCAACCCATTTCTGAATGCGAGCCCTAACCAATTTTTCCAAAATCTTCACCACCATTCCAGAGGTACTAATTGGTTGATAGTTGGACAATGGAATTACCATACATTCCTTCCATTCCTGCAGAATCTTCCCTCTTCTGAGCCTCATATTAAACAGCCTGTTCAGCTGAACATTTTTTTAGCACATGTGCTGATATCCCATCAGTCCCTATTGCTGAATTCTTATTCAATTTGTGCAACAACTCTAATACCTCGTCCTCATATGCCTGCATTTTTTCATCCAGTGAAGAGGTAGCAGCGAGCTCAATGTTGCATAATCCAGGTTGATAGCTTTTAACAAAATGGACACTCAATTAGCAGAACAACCTCTTCTACATGAAAAGAAACAGACTCTTTAGCAGAGTCTGTTTCTTTTCATACTCAGAATTTGCTTTCTGTACAACAGTTGTGACTATTCTAACCTGCTGCTTATAACGTTCATAACGGACGTCATCCTTATGCGCACGGTATTCCTTCTACATCATGCTTTTCTTACGAATCTCTTGCTTAATAAGATTACACATCCAATTTCACTTCTACCCTATTTATTCTTAGAACTCTTGGGACACATTCTGATATTGCATCATTTAAGTATTGCTTAAATGCTTCCCATGCATTGTCAATATTCTTTCCATCCAGCAACCGATCCCATTCCAATGAACTCAGTATGCTCTTCAGTTGGTCATAATTTTCTGCTTTGTAGTTCAGCATGTAACCTTTACTGAGTGGAACATTCATAATCACTTCCCAAGTGAGTACTGCATGATCATTATCACCAACCAGAGGCATGAACTGGATGGGAAGGAAATCAATGCTGCTTGGTCTCTGCTCAGGAACTATTTGGCAGAGGGAATGACTGAGTGTATTCCAAACATATAGAGGTTAAATAAGGTAGTCTAACATGGATGACTGAAGAGATGAAATATGCAATCTGAAAGAAAAGGCATTGCGAAAGTGGCACAAGATGAGTGGAGATAATCAGTTACATGAGGAGTACAAAGAACAAGCAAGGAAGGTGACTTGCTTGGTAAGGATAGTGAAAGTACAGTATCAGGAACAGTTAGCAAATGAGGCTAAAAGAAATCCTATTTATTCCTATAAATATGTGTGGCCAGAAGAAGGAAGAATGGATATGGGAATGTTGGTCAGTAATAATGGGATAATGATGAACACTGAGTAGGATATAGTAGGGTTTAAATGAGCAGTTCATTAAAGTATTCCATCCTTATGATTGTAACATAATGCAGAATGTGAGAGCAGGGAATGGGTGAGGAACCAATGATGGTGAGTGAGTGAGCAGGAGGTATATGAGGAATTGAGTAAACTCGATATCAATAAGGCCATGGAACTTGATTATATCACCACATCTTCAGAGAATGTTCCAAGGAGTTAACAAAAGCTTTAACTTAAAGATACCAAGAAATTATACACTTGGTTTAATCCTTTATCCAAATGTAAGCAAAACAAAGTTTGCGACTAAAATATAATCAGGACTCGGGCAAACTTTGATTTGCTTACACTTGGATAAAGGATTAAACCAAGTATATAATTTCTCTATCTTTAATTTATAATATAACCAAGTGGAAAAACTTCTAAAAGCTTTAACTTACTTTTTTAACAGAAGTCTTAGATTGCCCAAGTTCCAAAGGAGTGAAAAGATGGCAAAGTTGTTCTACTTTATAAGGGAGGTGATAAGACTAGGGCTTTGAATTACAGGCCAATTTGCTTGTCTGAGTGGTCAGGGTTTTGGAGAAGCTAGTGAGGACAAGAATTCAGAACTAGGTTGATAGCAGCAGAATTCTCTTTAGCGAACAGCTTGGGACATTATATTTAGATTTTGCAAAGGCTTTCAATAGATTGCTAAATGACAAGCTAGTAGTTAGAGTAGAACAGATGGGATCAGATAATAGATTAGTAGTACACTGGATTGGAGATTGACAATGTATATGGAGGTGATATCCCAGAAGAGGAAATTCACCGGTGGTGTGCTCCAAGATCTGTTTTGGGGCCATTATTTATTAATTTGTATATAAATGATATTGGAAGGGGCTTAAATGGTAATGTACAGTTTGCAAATGATGCAAAGTTGGAAAGAGTTATGAGAAGTTGAGCATATGTGGCCTTGAAAGATGACTTGAATAGATTGTCTGAATAGGCACATGCATGAAGATGTCAGTTTAATGTTACAAAGTGTAAGGTTTTAAAATTTGGGAAGTAAAGATGGGACGGAGAGTACAGGATTGGTGAAGATTTGTTAGAGGATGTGGAAGAGATGAAAGATCTGGGGGTGATGGTAGATAGGGACTTGAAATTTCATGGACCTTTAACTAAAATTGTGAGGACAACACAGTGAATTATAGGAACGATGCATAGAACATTGACATATAGAAGGATGTTAGGATTCCACTGTACAGAGTTTTGATCAGGCTTCATATAGATTACTGTGTATAAATTTGGTTGCTTGGTTTTCAAAAGGATGATGAGTTGTTGGAGAGAGTTCGGAGAAACTATTGATTTCTGGTCTGCAGAATATGAGAACAGATTGGAATACAAATTGCAGAGCCCAATGGACAGAAGGAGAGGCATGAAAGACATACAAGTTGGTAAGGGGATAATTACCAGATTAATGTGGATGAAATTTTTCATAGAATGTGTGGAAGCAGGGGGGAAAACAGGAAGTCAACCCTGGAAGTTGTAAAAGGAGGGTGTGAGCAGTAAATTTTTTTCCATGGAGAGTGGTGGGTGATTGGAATGCACTGCCTGAAAGTGTAGTGAGTGCAGAGATAGTGCATGCATTTAAGCCAAGGTATGATGAGCTGTGCATGTGAAAGCAGAACCTCCGGTGATAAGTCTCTTGACTCCATGGAGGTTTGATGATGAAGATAATAATAACAATAATAATAATATTTAGTTTTCTAAAACATTCATGATCTCCATTAATCCAGTTAGCTTTTGATCTCTTTGAGGCCTTTTTCATACCACCTCATTTCATCTATTTCAATAAATTTTCATTTCCCATTCTGTTTACTTGATAATTCAACATTATAATTTTTCTGCTTACATAATCTTGAATGCTAATGTCAAGTACCTTTATAATATGATTCTGTCACTCATGTTATCCATTCACTTTCCTAATTTTCCTAAGAACTCTTTACATCTGCAGTTTCTAATCTTTAATCAACTGGTAATAAAGTCTCAGCATTATGTTAATACTGGTTTGAACATTGTAATATACTCTTAGTTTGATGTTTTGGCTAATTTCCTCTCTTATTCCATACAAATTTATCAACTAGCTCCCACTATGCTGGCTTTACTTATTCTATTAACTATTTCAATATTTGTATAGGTTGAAAATTCAGTTGATGTTTTCTACGTTCCTACCTATTTTAAAGTTTAGTCTTTTTATGATTGCCTGTAATACCAAATTTCTTATACCAGTTATTCAATTTTGTCGAGTCTAAAGAATCAAGTTTCATATTTTTAATTTTAACATCCATGTGTGATAAATTAAAGATACCAAGAAATTATATACTTGGCTTAATCCTTTATCCAAATGTAAGCAAACAAAGTTTGTGCCTGAAATATTTTTAGGACTTGAGCAACTCATATATAGAAGCCAATGACTTCACATCATTTGCTATAGTATCCCATAATGCAAAGCACATATCCTTACAGACATGTATAATGCTATACATTATTGGAAGGGTCACTACCCAGACCAGTTTCAACCTTTACTGAGGTCTCAGGACTGGATGCCAGATCCAGAGGTGATACTAAGGTTGAAGTAATGCAGAAGTCATATTTTCATATACGAATAGCCAGTGTCACACCATATTATTAAAATACTCTGGATTAGAGTTTGTTGTTGGAAGTTTTCTATATACGAGTTTCCCCAGTCCTGAAAATACTTCAGGCACAAACTTTGTTTGCTTACACTTGGATAAAGGATTAAACCAGGAATGTAATTTCTTAGTATCTTTGATTTATAGTATAACCAAAACTTCCAACACCCAAGTGTGATATTACATTCCTTTATACTTGAATACAAACAGATGATAAACAGCAGCAGAGAGAGCATACCACTCTGCCTAACACTAGATTTAACAATTTAACATCAAACAAGTTTATCATACATATTTCAATTCCAGTTGCTAATGTATAACTTAACTGTAAGCTCTGTATAAAGTCTCATCTACATCTTATAATTTTATTGCTTTAAACAGCTAAATATTGCACCATAATGCATGTCTTTTCCCAATCTATAAAACTTAAATGCAGATGCTCATTATATTCCCATGATTTCTCAATTACATCTTTAAGTCAAAATTTGGTCATGACAACTGTTATTTGCCCTAAAACCTGCTTGTTCTCCCCTAATTGTCTCTTAGCCTCTTAGTATAGCTGTAGCAACTAAACTTGCTATGTTAACTATCTCTAATCTGAAATATTCTAATAATATGGTGATACACCATTTTGTTGTTTGTACATGAAAATGACAGTATCTCTACAGATATATTAGACTATTACATTTACTGAATGAAAGTTGAACAATAAGATATTTAGAAATCACAAATACTTTTGAAATATGCTGTTTTATTTTTATGCTTTGGATATATGTATATGAACAAAATGCAGGCAATGGGAGAAACTTGGCGAGTTAGAGATGACTATAACTGACCTCCTCGTTGAGACTATAACAGATATCATTGAGTCATAGGCAGGAGATTCTCCACATAGAAAGAGAGAGAGAGAGAGAGAGATCAGTGGTATGATAGAGGAAGAGAATAGCGAGAGAAATATGAATGAAAAAATGAGAGTGGAGAGTGTGGAAAGGTTGAATGATTGTGAAGTTTTCAGAGATGGTCTCAATTGGAAGGATGAATGGCAAACAAGAGTGGCTGACTTGCAGAGAGAGAGAGAGAGAGAGAGAGAGAGTAGCTGAAAGAACAGGTGAAATGTCTAGAGAATGAGATAAGGTGTGAAAGATGAGATTAGGCAAATGTAAGAGATGAATGCAAGGCGAATCAGAGTAGGAATGAGAGAGAGAAAGTTATGGGAATGGTAGAAAAGCAGAGAGAATAGGAACAGTAGAAGAGAGGGAATGAGAGAGAGTTATGGAAATGATAGAAGAGATGAAATGGAAACAGTAGGAGAGAAAGAGAATGAGGAAAATGCTAGAGAGCATTGTAACCAGGGACAGAGTGATGCAAGGAAGTCAGGTAAGTAGCGGAACACAGAGAGAAAGTGTTAGAGGAGAGAGAGAGAGTGAGGGACGCAGATGAGCGATCAGTGATGTGCAAGATAGAAAGCGTGTGGAGTGTTTGCCTGGAGGAATGATAGGAGGTGTGACTATAGCAATTAAGAGGGGTGAAAGGGTGGATGAGACGACTGTGATGGTAGGAACATATAACTTGAGACGCAACATAAATTGGGCAGTGGTGTACAACACAAAAGAAAATGCAGAGAGGAAAGATAGTGGGCATGTTGCCTAGGTATGATAGTGATGAGCTGAGCAGAAGAGCAGTAATATTGAATAACATAATAGCTCGAATGTGTCAGAAGAGAGGATTGAAATATGTGGATGCTTGGAGGCCGTTTGAGGATAGAAAGGCATTGTATGCAAGAGACTGCTTGCATCTGAATGAGGAAGAACACAGGCATCTGGAGAGATGGCTTTTCTGAACAAGTCGGTGTGTCAGTGTAGGGAAACCAGAATACCCAGGGGTGGATGGTAGCAGGGATGGCCACTTGTGGGAATGGTACTTGGGAGAAGGGGGGGGGGACGACATCAGTAGCATTTTTATGCTTTATACTAATGCCAGGCATATCTGAATAAAGGAGAGGAATTCGTGGAGCTGATAACATCAGCCTGACCAAAGATTATTGGGATCACTAAGACATGGTTGACAGAAGATGATATAATAACAGGAATAGAAGTACAGCATTTTTCGGCAGGATAGGAAGGGAACGCGTGGTGGTGGAGTATTGCTTATGATAAGTGACGACTTATGTCCACATAAGTGAAGGATTTGGAAGGCAGTGACACTAATGATTTTGAAAGCATATGGTGTGAGGTAGAGGTTGGCAAGACAGGATATTTAGTGTGTTGCTACAAAGCAAGGAGCACAGAGGGTGGGGACCAGTTGATGTTCAGACAGCTGAGCTAGGCAAATGTAAAAAGAATGATTGTTATGGGAGATTTTAACTACAGCAGTATAAATTAGGGGGAGGAAGATGCATGTAGCAATAAGGGAATAGAATTTCTAGAAATCTTGAGGGACAAATGTCTTAGGCAACATGTAATAGAGGGAACAAGAGGTTCAAGAGTTTTGGATTTGGTCATAGCATCAGAAGAGTTGATAACTCAGATGACATCTCTCCAACCAGTTGGAGAGAGTGACCATTTGTTTTGACTTGGAAGATGAATAAACATGCAGAAGTCTCAAAGAGATGGGGAACATATATGGAATTATAAGGCAGCTGATTATAACTGTCTTAGATATCAACTTGGGTAAGTGTCACGGAGGGAGGAATTGAAAGGCCAGGATATCATTAGTGCTTGGGAAATTGTGAAGGAATATTTGTTAGCAACAATAGTAAGCTATACTCCACAAGTGACGAAGAGGACAATTTGGTGTAAAGTGGATGACAAACAATGCTAAACAGGAACTGTGTGAAAACGAGGCTATGGAAGATATATAAGGAAACAGGTGAAGAGCAGATGCATGAAGAATATTGGACATAGGTCAGGAGAGTGACTAGTATAGTAAGGAAGGCAAAAATGGAATATGAGAAGAGATTAGCCCTAAGATCGAAAGAAAATCCTAGGGAATTTTATAACTATGTGGCCAGTAGGAGGAGAAACGATTGTGGAAGAATGACATTGTGGGATAGAAATGGGAATAGAGTGACTAATGAAACTTCCCCGTTCAATGAACAATTTATTGAAGTATTTCATCCTGGAGGAGTAAATTTTAATACAAGAAGGATAGGGCAGGTTTGAGGTTTAGAGGTGCAGGAGGACAGTGTGTGACAATAATACTGAGTACTCTGGACGTCAGTAAAGCTGTGGGACTGGGTGGTATTTCACCAAGGGTTTGAGAGAATGTGCTAAAGAATTGAGAGCTGCTGTGACCTGGCTTTTCAATGAAATTCTGGCTCCAGGAAAGGTGCTCATTGGAGGAGCTATACCAGAGGAAGTAGGGTAAGCAAGAGATCTGGGGATGATGATTGATAAAAAACTGAAATTCAGGGAGCATATTGCAAAGGTGGTGAAGATAACCCAAAGGATTGCTGCAATGCTGACCTGTAGAGATAAAAGAGTTATCATTCCGTTGTATAAGACCCTGATCAGACCACACTTAGACTATTGTTCTCAGATTTAGTCACCAGGATTTGAAGGTGAAAAATTAACTGTGGAAAGGGGATACAGAGGCTTATAACAAAGATGTTTTCAGGATTGTACAATGTTAGTTATGAGGATCGGAGGAGGGAATGTGGACTGCAGAGTTTGGTGGATAGAAGAAGGAGAGGTGATATGATTGAGACTTTTAGACTGCTGAGAGGTGGTGGTTACAAGGTTGACGCTGGGGAGTTCTTTTGCTTGGTTGAACAGTGCAAAGGAGTGATGACAAGGGGCCATCCCTGGAAGTTACGAAAGGAAGCTGTGAGCAAGAGGGTGAGGAGTGGTTTCTTTGCATGGACAATGGTTGAACCGTGGAAAGCATTGCCTGATAGAGTGGCGAGAGCAAAAACAGTCAATGATGGACTTTGTGTTTCCTAGGAGGGACCTCCTGCAATGAGTCTTGATAGACTGTTTCCTAGGAAAGACCATCCGTGATGAGTCTTTTGACTCCATGGAGGCCTGAATAATAATAATAATAATAATATGAACAAGTACCATTTACAAGTTTAGACTGCTTCCCTGTTACTTTCCTGTGTTTGTTTGTTATCAGCTAGCTTTTGATTATTACAAAAAAGGTCAATAATGGCAATATATTTTTACAAGATGCCTTCAGACATATTATCCATTACATCTGTTTTGTTAGGTAAACGCTTATCTTCTCCATGCAGAGATAAACATTTTTAAGGATTCCATCACCTGATGGGCCTATAGAATGCTTCAAGTCTATAGAATAACTACAAGTGTTGAAACAAATATGCTAATTACTTGATGAATATGTTGATTTTATCAATCCAAAAAAGAAAAAAAAAACCTGAAAAAACTATTAAACCCAGTGTTAGTTACAAAAACTAACTAACACTGGGTTTAATTTTAATAGGTAATTTTAATTTTAATAAAATCACTTTAATAGGTCATAACATATTCAATCAAACCTACTAGTTTTGCCCCATATGCTAGTGGCTTCTTCAGGGTTAGGAAGAGCAAACGAATATCAATAAGTGATAAACATGAACCAAAATTCTTCCTAACTCAGAAGAAGAGACTAGCATATGTGGCAAAACTATTAAGTTTGATTAAATATCTATTATGACCTATTAAACCAAGTATTAAACCAATAAAAATCAACATATTCATCATGAACAGACTTGATGTAGAAGTTAAAAGTATATAAACTAGAAAAATTAGAATTCAAGAAAGCCAAACTTCAGAATCAACTTACATTCTAAAAAAATGCAGGAACAATATTACAATTCCGAAGTTTCTACTTTTTCATTATCCATTCTTTTCCCATTCTAGAGGAGCTAAATGGATCTATTGAAAAGTGTCATGAGAAATTTATTTTATTATTATTATTCAGGCCTCCATGGGGTCAAAAGAGTCGTCACGGGAGGTCCTTCCTGTTACTGTCACCACCTTTGCAATATGTCCCCTGAATTTCAGGTTCTTATCAATCATCAACCCCAGATCTCTTGTCTCCCCTACTACCTCCAGTACAATTCCTCCATCAAGACTCATCGCTGGAGGTCCCTCCTATAAAACCCAAAGTGTATCATACCACTTCTTAAACTCATTGACCGTTTTCACTCTCACCACTCTATCAGGCAATGCAGTCCAAGGTTCAACACCCTCCTTGCAAAGAGACCACTCCTCACCTTCTTGCTCACAGCTTCCTTTTATAACTTCCAGGAAATGGCTCCTTGTCATTACTACTTCCCACTGTTCAATCAAGCAAAAGAACTCCCCAGTGTCAACCCTGTAACCACCACCTCTCAACAGTTTAAAAGTCTCAATCATGTCACCTCTCCTTCTTCTATCTACCAAACTCTGCAGTCCACATTCCTTCAGCCAATCCTCATAACAAACATTGTACAGTCCTGAAACCATCTTTGTTATTGCCTCTACCCTTTCTACAGTTAATTTATCCCCTTCAAATCCTGGACCAAATCAGAGAACAATAGTCTAATTGTGGTCATTGTATAAGAGCAGGGTCTTATACAACGGAATGATAGCTTTTCTATCTCTGCAGGTCAGCATCCTTCTCAGTATTGCAGCAATTTTCTGTGTTACCTTCACCACCTTTGCAATATGTCCCCTGAATTTCAGGTTTCTATCAATCATGAACCCAAAATTCTCTTCTCTCCCCTACTACCTCCAGTACAATTCCTCCAATAGAGTTGGAAGTGTCCCAAATCTCAAGACCTTACATTTTGCTGCATTTGACTAACACCCCAATTCATTTGCTATCTAGTGTATTCAAATCTCTTGCAGAGCTACCACATCTGCACTACTGCTAATAATCCTTCCCAGCTTCACATCATCTGCAAACAACTGAATATCCCCCTGAAATCCACAATGTCATTGGTATAAAGGTTAAACAAAATAGGTCCCAATACAGAGCCCTGTGGGACGGCACTTGTAACCTTCTGCCTCCTTAAAACTGCCCAACCATACACAAGTGTCTGATACCTATCGGACAGCCAATCATGAATCCAGTCAAATGCCTTCGCTAAATCCAAGAAAATGGCAGTATATGCTTTTCCCTCATCTACTGCTCTTGTAATTTTATTATAAAAGGCTAGCATATTACTAAAACAAGAGTGCCCTTTAACAAATCCATGTTGACTCTCACTGATAACATTACCCTCATCTGCCCAATGCTGTATACTGTCCCTCACTAATTTCTTCAAGATCTTAACAACTACTGATGACACATAAACTGGCCTATAATTAGACACTTCCAGTCTGCTACCGGCCTTATGCAATCTTACCTTCCCTCCATTCCCTGAACACCTTTCCCATAGCCAGACTTTCATAGAAAAACCAGGTCAAAGCAGCTGTCAGTTCTTTAGCACATTCTCTCAAAACTCTTGGTGAAATACCAGTCCCACAGCATTACTGACATCCAGAGTACTCAGTATTTGGAACACACTTTACTCCTGCACCTCTAAACTTCAAATCTGCCCTATCCTTCTAGTATTAAAATTTACTCCTCCAGGATGATATACTCCAATAAAGTGTTCACTGAACAATTCCACTATGTTCTCTGCATCAGTCACTCTATTCCCATTTCTATCCCACAACATCATTCTTCCATAATCATTTTTCTTCCTACTGGCCACATAGCTATAAAATTCCCTAGGATTTTATTTCAATCTTAGGGCCAATCTCTTCTCATATTCCAGTTTCACCTTCCTTACCATACTAGTCACTTTCCTGGCCTGTGACTTATATTCTTCATGCATCTGCTCTTCACCTGTCTCCTTGTATCTCTTCCAAAGCCTCTTTTTCACATGCAGTTCCTGTTTAGGATTGTTTGTCATCCACTTTACACCAAATTGTGTCCTCTTCTTCACTTGTGGAATACAGCTTACCATTGCTGCTAACAAATATTCCTTCACAATTTCCGAAGCACTAATGATATCCCAGTCTTCCAATTCTTCCCTCCATGAAACTTCCCTGAGGTCATATCTAAGACTATTATAATCACCTGCCTTCAAAACCACATGGTGACTCTCTCTCCAACTGGGGAGGAGAGATGTCATATCAGTTATCAACTCTTCTGATGCTATGAACAAATCTAAAACTCTTGAACCTCTTGTTCCCCCTATTACATGTTGCCTAAGACATTTGTCCCTCAAGAATTCTAGAAATTCCATTCCCTTATTGCTACGTGCATCTTCCTCTACCCCAATTTATACTGCTGTATTTAAAATCTCCTAAAACAATTATTCTTCTTGCACTTGCAAGCTCAACTGTCTCAACATCTCCTGGGTCCCACCCTTTGTGCTCTTTGGTTTGTAGCAACACTCCACTAAATATCCTGTCTTGCCAACCTCTACCTCACACCATATGCTTTCAAAATCATTAGTGTCACTGCCTTCCAAATCCTTCACTTATGTGGACATAAGTCGTCACTTATCATAAGCAATACTCCACCACCACGCTTTCCCTTCCTATCCTGCCGAAAAATGCTGTACCCTGAACCTGAAAAATGTTGTACTTCTATTCCTGTTATTATATCCTCTTCTGTCAACCATGTCTCAGTGATCCCAATAATATTTGGTCAGGCTGATGCTATCAGCTCCACCAATTCCTCTCCTTTATTCCAGATACTCCTGGCATTAGTATAAAGCATAAAAATGCCACTGTTTCTGTACCTATCATTATCCTCGTTAGACTCCACTAAACTCAACGTTACCTGATGTCGTCCCCCCCCTTCTCCCAAATACCCATTCTCACAAGAGGCCACCCCCTGCTACCTTCCACTCTGGGTATTCTAGTTTCCCCTGCATTGGCACCCTGACTCATTCAGAAAAGCAATCTCTCTAGATGCCTACGTCCTTCCTCATTCAAATGCAAGCGGTCTCTTGCATACAATTTCTTTCTGTCCTCAAACACCTGCCAAGCATCTGCATATTCCAATCCTCTCTTCTGACACATTCTAGCTATTATGTTATTCAATATTACTGCTCTTCTGTTCAGCTCGTCACTATCATACCTAGGCAACACTCACACTACCTTTCCTCTCTGCATTTTCTTTTGTACAACCTCAAGCAAGAATCTCATACCTCTGGCTGCCCAATTTACATTGCCTCTCAAGTCACTCGTTCCTACCATCACAATCCACCCTTTCACCCCTCTTAATTGCCATAGCCACACTTTCTATCGTTCCTCTAGGCAAACACTCCTCATGCATCCTATCTTGCACACCATGAATCATTGAGTCTCTATACATTGCACCTCTTACCACCCTGTTCCTCAATTGCTCACCTGCATCCCTCACTCTCTCTCTCTCTTCACTTTCTGTGTTCTCCCACTTACCTGCCTTCCTGACATCACTATCCCTGGTTCCAACACTTCCTCGCATTCTTCTCATTCCCTCTCTCCTACTGTTTCCATCTTCTACCATTCCCATAACTCTCTCTCCCACTGTTCCTATTCTCTCCTCTTCTATCATTCCCATAACTCTCTCTCTCATTTGCTCTCTTCCACTGATCCTATTCTCTCCTCTTCTATTTCAATATTACATGAGAGAATGCAGTCCACACGGTATGCACTCAACCAAGCTGATTTGTCATGTCTTGATTTACACTATACTCTATCTAACTGAATAGATGATGATCTATGATCTCGTTCAGATAAAATTCTTGTTTAGATAAAATCAAAAAAAAAAAAAAAACGTACTGTACAAGAAAATTTTTTAATCAAGAGTTACCCTACCCGATGAAAAGGTACTATTTAACATTTCTAATCATAACTTGAAATCAGCAAAAGCTAGCATTTTAAAGAAAGGGTTTAATTTTGCACTCATGCTAGAGCACATTCCTAAAACAGATACAATTTGCAATGTAGATCCTTTACTTTCTAACTCAAGCTGTTGCATTAGATTAAACTTATTAAAATTAGATTAAATTATTAGATTAGATTAAAATTAAATTAAAGACTGCAATCCTTTTTTCATCTGCTTATCCTCCTAAAAAGAACAACAGCTCCTTAGAAAAAAAGAGCACTTTCAAATTTAAAGAAGAACAAAGCTATTATAGTACTCAAGGCTGATAAAGGCAATTCAACTGTTATCTTGAATATAGCTGATTATATGTCCAAAATTTAAATTCTACTTTCTGACACCTCTACTTACACCCCATTAGATTAAGACCGTACTTGGACAAACAATATAGAAACAAATAACTTTTTAAGCAACATGACTATGTGGCCTACAGATCTTAAAAAAAAAAAAAAAGGGGTGAAATCTATGAACCCCTTAACTCCACAATTATATGGAATGCCCAAAGTACACAAGACTAATATTCCTCTTTGGCCTATTGTAGATGGCATTAGCTTGCCTACTTATTTGTTATTTAAACATCTGGCTAACCTTCTAAAGGAGCACATCAGACACATGGATGCCTACCTCAAAATTTGCAATACATAGTAGAAAAACTAGGAGAAATTTCGACCTTACCAACAGATATTCTATCTAGTTCTGGATATTGTAGAGTTGTTCACCAATGTTCGCTCATGAGCTGAGCATAGCGGATGTGTGTAAGAAGAGCTCCTGATTGAGATAAGAATTCTTGGAATAATTAAATATATATCAGTATTTGTTTGGGTAAGAGCTGCTGTAAACGTGCACTACCGGTATTATTATTGTGGTAGATTTTGTTTTGCTTAAACGTATTTACGAAATCATTATTATTAGACCTCAGAATAGTAACCGGCAGCAAACGCAAACATGGCGGCAGCTTTGTCATTCCATGATTTTAATTTAGATTTCAGTCGTTTCGTTAAGTGTGAGATGTATTATATGTATTCTTTCGATTACATAAATGATTTGTGGATGTTTAGGGCAGATGGAAGAAGTGTGTGTGTTCAAAGTGTGACCTTAATGAGGAATTGATGAATGCAAATATGAAATTGATGACAGAAAGTGTTAGTAGTGTCATGGGAAAAATGAGTGCACGTTTGAAGGAGAAGGATGGTGAGGAAGAGAGGCAAAAAAATGTTAAAAAATCAGTAAAAAAGAAAAAGAGTGATTTAAAAAACGTAACGGATGCAAAAAAGGATGAAAGTGAGGCGAGAGTAGCAGAGGGAAACGAAATTGAGAGAACAAATGAAACTGGAAATGGCGTGACACAGGAATCGAAAGAATGAATGATAGTGAAAGTTAGACGCATGTTGGACCGAAAGTACAGAAACAAAGAAGGATGAATGAGAGTAAAAGTGAGAAGAGGAGGTTGAGAGTTAGAAAGTTAGAAAGATTGAAGGATAGAGATTGGGTCGCAAGATTTGGAAGTTGATTTGGATTGGATGAGGAAAGAGATGAAATGGATGCAGAATGAAATTAAGAAAATTCAGGTAAAAGCTATTAAAGCAAACGATGGCACAAAAGAGTTAACGAAAGACGAGCGAGTGGCATTCTATGGCGACTACATTATTAAAGGTGTGCTAGATGATAAGATACACAAGGTATGTTTCCAGGCGGTAGAATGAGTAGAGTGATTGAGGCATTGGATATGAGGTGGGAGCGAGAAAAGAGTTAATAGTATTAATAGGTATGAATGATTTGACATAAGACAAAGAGAGTGTCAGATTGGATATCAGGAGGCTGCTTAGAAGGATAAAAGAGAATAGTGTGACAGGAAGGGTAGTCAGCGTGTTGCCTGGGTATGACTGTGGTGAAATGAGGTGGAGAGCAAGGATTATGAATGATATGCTGGCTGAAATGTGTGATGAGACAGGAGTACAGTTTATTAATGTTTGGAATGAGTTTGAGGGAAAAAGTGAGCTGTATGGGAGCGATGGACTGCATTTGAGTGGTTATGGTGTGAGTCGCTTGGAGAGACTGCTGCTGGAAGGTAGAGAAGTGAGTAGAGAGAATGAATCAGAGCAAGCAGGAATTGATGTGGAAGAGCAGGAGAGAAAGACAGGAGAGATGGAAGAGATGGTTATGAATGGAGAAGTGAGTAGAATGAGTATAGAAAATGAGAGAATGGGTGTGCAAGAGGAGCAAGGAAATGGAGAGGCTCAGGGTGGACAGGGGTACACAGCGTGAGAAACGTGGATGCTCCAAGAGGAGGTGAGAGCATATGTAGGCAGGAAAGGAATGGAATGACCAGGGATCAAGAGGAAACAATTGGAATTGAAAAGGGTTCTGAAATGAAGAAGCAGAAAGGGAAATGACCCCAGTCTAGCATGGAGAGATCACATCAAGTGAGTGGTATCAGTGGAACTAGCTGTAGATCCAGAACTGAGCTGTTGTGTTTGTGCACCAATGCTAGAAGTATAAGAAACAAGGCAGGTGAAATGGTTGCACTAATTGCATCTGTTCAACCAAAGATTGTCAGAATAAGTGAGACATGGTTGGAAGAGGATAACATCCTGACAGGAATAGAGAAGGAAGGGTATGTTTCGTGAGGATAGAAGGGGTAAAAAGGGAGGGGGAGTACTATTGATGATAGAGAAAGAGTTATGTCCATACAAAGTAGAGATGCAAGAGGGAAATAGTGCTAGTGGTTTTGAAGCAGTATGGTGTGAGATAGAGGATAGAGGTGAATACTCATATACTTGGTGGGATGTTGTTATAGACCAGGTAATGTGGATGGTGGTGATAATGAAATGTATAATCAAATTAGCTAAGCAAATAAGAAAAGGGTGATCATTATGGGTGATTTTAATTATGGAAATATAGACTGGAATGATGAGATAGCAACTGGAAGTAAAGAAAATGATTTTCTTGAGTTTTTGAGGGATAACTACTTCAGACATTATGTAACAGAGGGAACACGAGGATTGAGGGTCTTGAATTTGGTCATCTCATCAGAGAATATAATCATAAATGAGGTGTCAAATCATCCACCAGATGGTGAGAGTGACCATGAGGTGATTACTTGGGTGGTTGCCAGCAGTGTGAGGACCTCTGTGAGAAGAGGGTATATGTGGAACTACAAGGGGGGGGGGGGTGATTATGAAGAGCTCAGGAGACAGCTTGAGAGTGTAGCATGGAAATGAGGAGTTATCTGGAAAAGAGATCAATGCAGCTTGGAGGATTTTCAAAAATTGCCTAAACGCAATGTCTAAATGTATTCCAAGGTGACAAGGTTAAATAAGATAGGTGTGACATGGATGAATGCAGCTTGGAGGATTTTCAAAAATTGCCTAAACGCAATGTCTAAATGTATTCCAAGGTGACAAGGTTAAATAAGATAGGTGTGACATGGATGAATAAAGAGTTAAGCATGCGATACACAGAAAAAGGGCATTGTGGAGGCAGCATAAGAGAAGTGGAAATAACCAATTCCATGAGGTCTACAAAGACCAGGCAAGGAGGGTGACTTGGTTGGTGAGGGTAGCTAAAGAGAGGTATGAACAGCAGTTAGCTAATGAAGCCAAAAAGAATAGCAAGGAGTTCTTTTGATATGTAGCCAGCAAAAGAAAGAATGATTATGGAAGGATGACATTGATTGGTATAAAGACAGCTGTTGAGGAAAGTGTGGTGGAGACACTTAATGAGCAGTTCATAAAGTTCTTTCAATCTTGTGAATGTGACTTCATGGAGAGATTGAGAGCAGTTGATGATGAGGAAGAGAGACTGACTGTAAGTGAGCAAGAGGTGTATGAGGAGTTGAGTAAACTAGATGTTAATAAGGCTGTGGGACTTGATAATATATCACCACGTATTCTGAAAGAATGTGCCAGGGAGTTGACACCTACCTTGACATATTTTTTTAATATGAGTCTTGCACTCGGTCAAGTTCCTAAGGAGTTGAAGGAGGGCAAGATTGTGCCACTTCATAAAGGAGGTGATCGAACTCAACCATCAAACTCTAGGCCTATCTGTGTGCCTGGTGTTGTGGTTAAGTTGTTGGAGAAGCTTGTGAGAACTAGGATCCAGAGTTGGGTTGATAACAACGGTATTATCTTTGATGGAAGCATGGATTTGCTAAAGGGAGGTCATGTTTTAGTAATCTACTTACTTATTACAATAAAGTGACTGCTTCCTTCGACAGAGGAGAAGGATACAGAGTAATATACTTGGATTTCGTAAAAGCTTTTGATAGAGAGTACCTCATGATAAATTGACAGTCAAACTAGAGCAGATGGGGTTGGATATTAGATTAGTGCATTGGATTGGAGACTGGCTATTTGATAGGTATCAACAAGTTGTGTATGGGGGTGCGATATCCAGGAAAAGGAAAGTCACTAGTGGAGTGCCTCAGGGGTCTGTTTTAGGGCCATTACTATTTAACTTGTATATTAATGATATTGGCAAAGATTTGGATGGAGATATTCAGTTGTTTGCAGATGATGCAAAGTTGGGACGAACCATACCATAAAGAGTAGTGAAGATGTTGTGGCCTTGCAAGAAGACTTGAATAAATTGAGTGATTGGGCACAGAAATGGGGATGCGAGTTCAATGTTGCAAAATGTAAGGTTTTAAAATTTGGAAAACAAAGATGGGATGCAGAATTTATGCTTGGTGAGGATATATTGTTGGAGGTGGAGGAAATAAGAGATCTGGGGTGATAGTGGATAAGGATCTAAAATTTAGGGGACACATAGCCAAAATTCTGAAGACAACACAAAGGCTTCTGGGAATGATGGCGGAGGACACTGACATGTAGAAGTAGGGAGATTCTTGTTCCGTTGTATAAGGCTTTGATTAGGCCACACATGGACTATTGTGCCCAGATTTGGTCACCTGGTTTTCAGCAAGATGAAGAGATGTTGGAAAGGGTCAAAAGGCAACTGACTAAAGTAGTTTCTGACTTCTGGAATGTTGAGTATGAGGAAAGATTGAGAAGATGTAATTTGCAGAGTCTGGTGGACAGGAGGACGAGGGGAGATATGATAGAGATCTCCAAGTTGGTAAGGGGTTGTTATAGGATCAGTGTTGGAGTAGTTCTACAGAAAATAGTGGGAGATCAGGGGAGAACCAGAGGTCATCCCTGGAAAC
The DNA here is from genome assembly GCF_054136105.1 of Typopeltis vanoorti. Lineage (NCBI taxonomy): Eukaryota > Metazoa > Arthropoda > Arachnida > Uropygi > Thelyphonidae > Typopeltis > Typopeltis vanoorti. The sequence continues at coordinate 7,753,291 of NC_143570.1, forward strand.
TGTATAAAGAGGATGTGAGTAGGGGAGCGAGAGACAGTTTTTTTTTCGTGCAGAGTTGTAAATGATTGAAATGCCTTGCCTGAGAGCATGGTGTCTGCAAGGAGTTTGAGTGTGTTTAAGACACAGTGTGATGAGCTATGTGTGTGATAAAGGGACTTCCCAGATGAGTCTTTGGCTCCATGAGGTCTTGGGGGTAATAATAATAATAATGTTTCTGCAGATGAAGTTATGACACGCATAGATAATCTGTTCCCTCATTATGTCTCCCAACTATTTAGACATTGTCTCAACTCAAATTTTTTTTCCTATGGAATGGGAAAATCTGCAGACAACTATCTGGATTTGCAATGGGAAGGCCTCTGTATCCTCCATGTGCTGACTTAATCATGGAAAACTTTGAAAAAGATGTCTTACTATCTACAAATCCTAAACTGTCACTTTGGCAGAGATATGTAGATGACATACTTATAATATGGAAACACAATGTAGCTGAGTTACAAGATTTTCTTTCATTAATTAACTCCTTCCACCATAATATTAAATTCGCTTTAGAACTTGAAATTGAAGGAAAATTACCTTTCCTAGATGTTCTAATTTTGAAAAAAGCAGAAGGAGGCCTCTCTCTCTAACATATACCATAATCCAATTCACACAGGTCATTACCTACATTCCACTTCATTGTACCATATATCACAAAAATTATGTATCATACACATACTGAAAAAATGGCAATCTCTGTTACAGGAGATGAAGAAACACTAAAAGAAGCATTACAATCTCTTCTTCAACTATTAGTGAGCAATGGTATGAAGAATACTATTCTCTACTCCTTCTCCACAAATGATCGCTGACATTTGGTTTCCATCCTTTATATTGGCAAACTTTCTCTCAAAATTGCCAATCTCCTGAAATCTCATGACATAAGAGCAGCCTTCAAACCCACTGTGACTGCACGAGCTCTGTTACATTCACCTAAGGATCACATCCCTTTTAACAAGCATCCTGAAGTTTACAATATTCCATGTTCTTGTGAACTTTGGAAATTAGACAAAAAGAGCATATTGGAGATGTCAACAACAACAGTGAAGACAGTGCAGGCCTAGTGTTCCATTTCTTCCACACTTCACCACAATACTGAATGGGATGAGAGTTCCATGTCTTATACAGAAGAAAACTTCAGTGCCCACAACATCAAAGAGGCCATGATGGTAATCCTCTCACAAGCCATTCTCAAGAGAAATGATTTTATGTAACATTTGGAAGTCACTTATTAGATCTTTCAACACATCAGACTAATGTTTCTGCCAACTATCATGCACACCTGCTGAACAATGACTGACCCAAGACAACTTCCATACTCTGTATGTTTCTGTTTTTTTATTTTTGTGTAACAGTTCCTATATACTCTGCTTTTAGTTATGTAATGGTTCATGTTTATCACTTATTGTATATTTTTTTGTTCTTCCTAACCCAGAAGAAGTCACCAGTATATGTGGTAAAACTAGTACGTTTGATTAAATATCTATTATGACCTATTTTCACTGTGAAAAAAAATTGTGGTGAAACAGACGACATGTATTTTATAAGCAATATTAGACCATTTTTATTATCATTATTTTTTTGTTGTCATTATTTATTAGTGATATTACATTTTGCTTCGAACATAACATAAAACAGTAAAATAGTGATAGATAAAATATTAGAACAAGTAAATACTTGCAGATATCTCATCATCATTCTTTCTTTCTTTCTGATATGTAAGATGCAATTTATCATATGAAGATAAATGAAAAAGATATAGATATCAAAATATCAATTTTTGTTAAATTAAATGGCATAATAAATAAAATATATAAGCCATCCCTACACAAAAAAAAAAACCATACTAAAGTCAACTTTATTATATGGAGGTGAAACATGAACTACAAGAAAGAAAGATGAAAAACAAATTCTAACAGCAGAAATGAAATTTCTCAGAAAAGCAGCTGCATATACCAAGTGGGACTAAAATAAATGAAGAAAATTTACAATCTCTAATTATAAACTCAATTAAATTATTACATAAGTAAATATAAACAAAAATAGATAGACCATTTAAGTCAAATGGACAATGGCAGACTATCAAAATTACTGTACAGATATAAAAATAAATGGAAAAAAGAAGGGAAGACCATGATGGCATGAGACCAGAACAGATTACTTGGCCTAAAATCCATAACAGGAAGAAGATACTGGGGTTATATGTTGCTATTATGGTGGCAGCTAATCCACTGGTCAATAATCTATTTTCACTGCTACAAACCGAAAAGAGGAATAGGATGGGAATAGAATGAGAAATAGCTGGACCAGCAAAAATTTCTTTGAGTTCCAGTACATCACTAATGGCCATCTGCTGGACATCATTATGTTTTGGAAAGGGGAGGGATGAAAGAGGTGGGTGCAAGTTTCAATCCACCAAAAATGGATTGTGTGGGAGGGAATACATTTCTTCAGTAATGATAAAGCAGAGTAAGAAACTGATATCATGCATGACATCATTTTGTAGCAAAGGAAGTTGACTATTTCTGCAGCTATTAGCATAAAAGTGAAACAAAATTGTGGTGAAACAGACGACATTTCTACTATCAATCATTTGATATTCTGTTACTATTCCCCTGCCTTGAGTGAGTGACTGCTGTTTGATCTCACATACCCTTAATCCAGATGCAAGTAATATGTCATAATTGGTGTGACTTCCCTGACAGGTAAGGGCAGTGAATTAGCCACTCTATGGTCACACCATTATATGCTTCTAGCATAATAATAAGCAAAACAGTGGTGGCATGTTGTTGCAATTGGCAATGAAAACTGTCATCTAATACTTACACATACATCCATGATAAAGCAAGATTTAAATGCGCAGTCTGTTAGCAGTGAAGTGGAGCCTTTACTAATTTGATCATCCAAGTGAGAAGTAAAATAAAAATAAATAAATAAATAAAAATTGAGTTAACCAAATGTCTGAGGTTTGATTCATTCTTAAAATAACTGATTTCAGATAACATTATTATCTACTACACAAATTGAATAATAAAAAGTAATGATATTTTCATAAATAAGAAATATATTCCGAGTATTTTTCTATTTTTTATTCAATATATATCACAAAAGAAAATCATTTTAAAGCATTTTCACTATGGATTTATGCATTTTGCAACATGAAGAATATGTAACTAATTCAAAAATTTAATGAAATCAGAACTGGGAAAAGTATTCTAAAAAAAAAAAATGTGCTTCAAGTTCCACATATTAGTTTTCAAAAGTACTACCTACAAGACAGAAGACAAACCTAATTTCATCCTAAGTTTGCTGACTTATACTAGAAACAAATTTTTTTCTTCTTTTCATTGCCCTTTCAAGAAGAAGTATCAAAAGAAGTTTCTTCACCCACCAGCAAGAAATGATTAATGATAAATTATTCAATTTTAAATAAAACAATAAGTAGCATTTTGTATAAATTTAACTTTAAAACTAAAGAACTAAAATTCTAAAAATATATAACTTACCCCTTGAGTTATTCTCACAATTTTGCTATAAAAATTATCTGTTGCAACTTCTTCACTCTTTATTTCATTAGGATTTTTGTTGTCACAAAACTCATCTCGAACAAGATCTAAACTTTCAAATTCTGAAATTTTTTTCTCTTGCTGTTTGTTGTACTTCGAAAAGTTATTTAGTGACATTTTCTTGGCCTTAAGAGGCAATCTAGCATTTGCATTTTGATCTAATTCTGGATATTGATCATGATCTGTTATATCCAGAAAAAAATCCACTTTATTTTCTGGTACCAGTGGAGATGTAGACTGACCAGTTATTAAATTATGGAATTCTGGTGTTAACAAATTTATTTTTCCTTCTGAGATAATCACTGGTGTCTTTAATCCCTTTTTTTTATTCTTTTTCTTCCCTTTTTTAATTTTTGCATCATTATTTTTTAGTTCCTTGCTTTGCTCTTTTTCTAATGTTCTATCAGTATGTTTTAACTGTAATTCTTGCTTTGTTTTACAAGACTTAGAAGTAAAGTTTGTTTTTTCTGTATGAAATCTATCATTCTGTGTGGCCTTCTGAGAATCATTTCTCTCAATCATAAATGGATACTGTGATTTCATTCTATTTTTCACAGACTTGGATTTTCTGGCATTACCACTGCAGTGTTCATTATCAACAATTTGACATACTTGTACACTCTTTTTATAATTTTCTTTTACATCATAAGACTTACAATCTGCATGAAAAATTCTGTTTTTTGATGGTATATAATTTTTTTTGCAATTTACATGATATTCTAAAGGTTGATTTTCTGGTATCAGTGTTGATTCAGACAGGTTAAAGTTTTTGTCTTTGACACCTGCCTTCAACTTTTCTGAATATGAACTCTGTGAGTACTGATATTTTTCTACAGGATATTCTATGACAGGGTACTGATAGCAGTTTCCTGATGATGATGGCAAATCAGGAAACTCATCTAAACTATTTACAAACTCAGGTAAAGAATTATTAATATCTTCACTTTTTAATATTAGTTTTTCTTTTTTCATTTTATTATATTTCTGTCCTGATGACCAAATCATGTCAACAGGTAACTTCTCTGTGCTGCAATTTGAACTGCTTGGTTGCTCGTTTTCACTTTTCTTCTCTATAAAATAGATAAATATAATTTAGCAAGTTTAATTAAAAATATTACATATTATTCATTCAAATTATATATAAAAAATTTTGGTTACACACAAAAGATAGGTGTTTTGTTTTTAACACATATTTACAAAAGGATCAACACACACACACAGAGTATATATAAGGTGCAAGTGCATCCTATAAATGACAATATTTACAATATTTATACTGCTGCAGTTACATGCAATATTTTGCAATGGCAATAGCAATCTCCTGCTATTGTCATGTAAGAAATTAACAATTGTCAATTTTAAAAAAAATCAAATGCAGATCTAAACCACTGCTATTTAGCATACAAATGCCAATCAACTGAAATGACTGCACTATAACAACTTTTTCAAGCACTGTATAAGTCTTTAAATGAGGCTTTGAATATGTTACATATAACGTTTTGATGGCTATCTTGAATTCTGATGAGATCAAGTTTGAGTTTGTTCCAATAGTGATTTTTCACTGTGTACATCTAGTTCCCAGGCAAAAACAGCAGGACCTTGTTTAACTGGGAAATGCCCTGGTGATCCCAAAAGTCAGACAATATACACTCATGAGCAGTTGAATTAGAGATACTTGCCATGTTGGAGAAATGGTACTGCGGTCAACCTGGAGAATGGAAATAGTGCCACGTGGCATGTGATGGGGATGTCATCAGACCTTGTACTGACCGTCTGAGTAGTAGTTGAGCACAGAATAGGGAAGACTCGAGATCTCAGCAAATTCGATCGTGGCCAGATAGTCGGAGCCAGACGTATGAGGCACCCCATCTCCGAAGTCATGAAGGCACTGGGCTTTTCATGGGCCACTGTGTCAAGAGTGTACCGTGAGTACATGGAATCGGGTAAAACCCCAGCCGCCAGGGAAAACTGCTGTGGTGTACAACGTGTCGATAACAGGGGATGCCGTTGGCTAGCTCAGATGGTAACAGCGGATAGATGGGCCACAGCTCACTCGCCAATTCAATGCTGGACAACAACAACATGTGAGCTGCCACACCATCCAGAACCATCTTCTCGCTATGGGGTACAGAAGCCACCGCCTGACTAGGGTATCTCTGCTCACCGCATGTCACAAGGCACAATGATTAGCATGGGTGAAGGAACACCACCGTCGAACTCCCAACACATGGAAAAAGGTCGCCTGGACTGATGAGTCGAAGTACATGTTGGTACATGCCGAGTATGGGGTATGAATGCATCGCCAAGCACATGAAGCGATGGATCCCTCGTGCCAGTAGGGTACAGTTCAGGCCGGTAGTGGTGGTGGTATCCTCATATGGGGATTGTTTATGTGGGATGAAATGGGTCCTCTGGTACATCTACCATCGTCCTTCACCAGCGAACGATACAGAGACCTGTTATCAGATCATGTGCACCCATTTCTGTGGTTTTACCCCAGAGACAAATGCCTTTTCCATGGCATTTGTTCAAAAGAGAGAAAGAACTGCAAGAAGCTCCTTGCTGATCAATGACAGCAAAACTTTATTCCAACAGTCATTTATTAGCAGCAAGGAGAATTAAAGGTAGCTTAGGAGATGAGCATTAGTGTTTTTCCATGATTTTAGAAAAAACTAAAAGAGTGAAACCGGATGCAATCAGACTGCATATTTGTCACCCTTCTTAGAAATGGGTTGAAGGACTAATTTTCAGGTTACAGAATAGACATCACTAGAATAGGAGAAAATAAAAAGACAGGAGAAAAGAACTAAAAAGAACTGGAGAAATGCCCTCAGGACTAGGAGCCTTTTTGATATCCAGTTAGAATAAGATTCTTCTGATTTCTTTCTGGCAAAAAACCAAAGGGGGACATTTAATGTTGTGTATTTGGAATGACAGAAGGACATTTACCAAGATAATTTATGCAAGAATTTGAGGAAAAGTAAGAATTCAGAAAATTAGCTTTCTCTGTTAAGTAATGTAATAGAACCAACCAAATATAAGAACATGTTAGACAAGTAGCTGCCAGGTGTTGTGGAAAAAAATTAGAGAGCATGACTGTTACTTGGACATGATACAAGTTTCTTGCCTTTAACCCTTCCAAAATCAGTTTTGGAAATGTGCTGAAAGTCTGCTTGCAGCTATTTTAGGATCTGGTATAAGCAGAAAATTTAAATGGAAATTTTGATTATAGTCAATTGTGGTATACCCAATTCTTTTCTAGCCTTGGCACACTTCTTGGAGAACAAAGAATTAGATAATGGATGAGAATTTAAAGTGAAATGGGTGATAATATATCCATACCAATAAGATTTGCTTCAGTGATGTAAATGTCTGATGTTGGATTGTTTTCAGAAGCCTGAAAATGACAAATATTTAACAAGGCATGAAAGTCAGGAGGATGATCTCATTTGGCTTTCTTGCAATGCAGATAACACGTGGATGACTGCATGAGTGTTGGTTCATGGGAGAGGAAAAAAAAATCAACACTAGATTGTGATCTGAAGTGCCTAGAAGACAACATATAGAGGTCACTAGTCAGGAAGAGATCTAGAATGTTTGGAGAGTGGTTGGGGTTATCTAGTACCTTGATAAGCATTATGGTAGAGATGAAGACAACAAATGAATCTGATAAAAATGGGACAGAGATTTTTAGCCAAAGAAGATCAATGAAGATGATATTCTAATCTGGAAACTCTGACATGGTGAATCAGAATGAACATATGCACAAGTGCCACCTTTTACAGACTGGAGATGAAAGTGAACATCACTGAGGATGGAACTAAAACCATGTTTATTTGTCAAAGTAAATCTGGAGAGATTTGGGAAGTTTGCCTTTATCTGCACATAATCTATTTCTCTTTACTTGACTTTACATAGTGATTAAATTGAGATAAAATTGGGAGAGACATGGAATATACAGTAATGGCTTTGTTACTAAGCTACACACTAGATAATTTTACCTGCTCTGCAAATGGTGCTTGGCCGTGTTGTCCCTGTCCGGACAATTCATCGCAGGAAATTTAATCGTGGGAAAAATTAATCACACGAAAATTCATCACGGATATATATGTGAAAAAAAAATTTTAATAGAAAATAAAGAAAATAATTTGTAACAGATGGAGGTTGTATTTATTTTAAGATTCGGATTTTTATGAATTTATAAAATAATTGCTTGACAAAAATAATTATCTTGGATCAAGTTCTGGGAGAATAAAATGTATTGGCAACTAAGATAATTAACAAAAAAAAAATTATAGCAGCATTGTTCTCCAGAGTGATACTATCTTGAGTGAAATAATATGAAAGGATCGCTTATTTGCACTGCAATTAAAAATTATAATTATACAATAAAACAAGACAAAAATAAATGTAACTTGCAGGTAATATAATTTAGATTCCAGTTACTGAGCAAACGGCAAGCAACTGCGTTTCTGGCAATAGGTAACTGAACATAGCTACATATGCGAGGTAATATGGTTAAGTGTTCTCGTCAGTGTGACGGATTATTGCGCCTTCTAATGGATATCACAGTCAAATGCACTTGACATCCATGTTTTTTCAACAGGTGGTCTGACTCGTATCCAGGATTTGGTGGATGTATATATATATATATATATATACACGTCCTGGTTGGCTGGGAGGTTAACTCTGCAGAGGTTGCAGTTGAAAAAATTGCAGCTTAGGCCAGTTGTATCTGAGAGATACATTCATTACTAGTATGTGCTGAAATGTGATAAAAAAAACACTAAAAATATAATACATGATGGTTTATTTATTTTCAGTTACAATCTAGAAATTATGAAAAAAAGAAACAAATAAAAAAAAACTGAACCAATACTATACCAACATCGGAGTTCGCGGTATCTCTCAGATACAATTTACTATCAAATATCACACACCTCTACATAACACGTCTTAAACCAAACTGACTTAAATTTTTTAGCAAATAATGCTTTCAGCGAATTTTTTCTGCAATAAATTTTCATCTCGATGAATTTTCCCCCGTGATGATTTTTCCTCATGATGAATTTTCCCCACGATGAATTGTCCGTGAACCGTTATCCCTACATTTTGGCAGAATAGTGGTAACCATATTCATAATCTGACCTAGAAGTTTCCTAATGCATTACTATTGGGTTCAGAGCAGTATGCTATCTAGCAGCCAGTTAGCAGAATAACTGTTTTGAAGATATACCCTTGAAAAGAAGAAATGTTAGGTCTCTCTGTGATATTGATATCTGACATAATTCTGAAAACATCATACATGTTGCATATTGGAAGAAATCAGGGGGAGGTAACCGACTTTCCTCTGAAATCTAAGTATGATTTTTTGGTTACTTTGAGCTTCCAAGAAGCAAAACGGTGGCATTACATCATACAATGAAACTCATTCTTCACCTTGACTCATTCTTTCCTGACACATCGCACGTGGGCATACAGACATTACATTACCATTCACTGTGGTGCCCTCAGGAACAAATTTGCAGTGGATAATTCCAGTTAAAAAAAAAAAACAAGGACCATTGTCTTGACAAGTGATTTTTACAACCTGACTTTCTTCTGCTGAGGAGATGTTCCCCATGTTATTCCATGCTCTGGTGTTTCATTTCCAGATCAAACTGAACACACCAACTTTCATCACTGGTGACAATTCTTTGCAACACATCACGATCTTGATCAACTCCATGGATGAAATTTTGACAACACAAAATTTGTGTTGTCAAATTTTCAATTTCAAATTGATGGCACAAACCTTCCTCTTGTGCAAATCTCTTTCTAAGATTAATCTGGCCATTTCCTTACCAACACCAAGCTGTACAGTGAGTAGTCTAGTGGTTATTTGTTTGTCATGGGCAACAATTTACCTAGCTTTCACCACATTTTCATTTGTCTGTGCAGAAATTGGCAGACCACAGCATGATACATCCTCCTCCTCCAGGGAATTCCCCCCCTCTTTAAACGTTAACCAGCAGGACACTTGTACATGGCTCAGACAGTCAACTGGTTTAAACTTTTTTTTTTAGGTCTTGGTACACTTCTGTAGCAGTTTTTCCTAATTTACAGTAAAATTTTATCACAGCTCTTTGCTCCAATGATGCAATTACACGCTTCACTCACACACTTACTTCAACGGTTGCCACAAGAAAACTGATGCACGTCTGACTCGAAAGTTGCACTTACAATTATAATACACTCTACCAGTGAAAACTATAAACACATTTGTTACTTTTATTCAAAGAGCTGTCCTGTAAAAAAAAGAAATCAATCTCATTATGTAATGGGCACACTGTGTAGGCAGGATTATCATAAAAATAAATACATTTAAAAAAAAACAAAAAACAAAGATGTTTATATAAAAACAACATGATTCTATGTAACAGTGCCGAACAATAGGACGATAATAAAAGTTTTTTATAATTAATATTCTAGTATACGTTATCATTTCCTGAAAAATTAAAAGCTACTCTCCTGCTCACATCCTCTTTATAAAGCTTCCACGGATGGCCTCTAATTCTAACCATGCCTCCCTCTACTCTATGAAATATCTTCTCCAAATTAACAACCCTTCACTAACTTATATGTCTCAATCACGTCCCCCTTTTCTTTTATTCAGGCTCTATAAGTTACATTCCCTCAATCTCTTCTCATATCTGACATTCCACAGACCTGACACTATCTTAGTAAACCTTCTCTGTACCTTCTCCAATACATCTTCATCCCCCTGAAAACCAGATGACCAAATCTGTGTACAGTAGTTCATATGCGGCGTGATCAAAGCTTCATAGAGGAGAACCATAACTTCTTTGCTTCTGCATGTCAATGTCCTTCTGATATTGCCATAATCGGTAGGCATGTTCTTACAATTTTAGCAATGTGATCCATTGAGTCTCTGTTCACCATCACTTCCAGATCTTTCATCTCCTTCAAAATTTCTCCATTAATTCTATTCTCTGCATCCCAACCTTGCCTACTAAATTTCAAGACCATTTCTTTGCATCATTAAACTGATAGCTCAAATCATTTGCCCATTCAAATAGTCTATTCAAATCCTCTTGCAAGGCCAAAACATCTGCTCTACTTCTCATAGCCCTTCCTAACTTTGCATCATCAGCAAACAGGCACATATGTCCAGTTAATTTGGTCCTAATGCCATTAATGTACAAGTTAAACAATAATGGTCCAAAAATAGAACAATCCCTGTGGCACTCCACTAGTGATCTTCCTCTTTTTTGGATACCACTACTCTATACATAATCTGCTAATACCTGTCTGACAACCAATCAGCCATTAAACTCAGTAGTCTTTTATCTAATCCTATCTGTTTCAGTTTAGCTACTAGCTTGTCATGTGGCAGGTTATATTCTTATTATTATCATCATCGTAAATTATAAATTATGATATTTGTAAATTTATATCATCATAAATATCATAAATTACTATTATGATCAAACCACCTATGACAGTGATTTAAACTTTTCAATTTATTATTATTAAGAGAGACCCCTAGGGAGTCAGACTCATCGAGAGAGGCCACATACTACACAAACCAGCTATTATACTTATTCTTGAATTCATCCACACTGCTTGCACTCACAAAATCCAATGGCAATCCATTCCAATCATGCACCACCCTCTGAGAGAAAAATCTAGCCCTTACACCCTTCTTGGTGGCCTTCATTCTCAGCTTCCAAGGATGCCCTCTCGTCCTTTCCCCACCCTTCATAAATTGAAAAATCCCATTCAATTGAAATCCTGTATGACCCTTTCAGCAGTTTGTAAGTCTCAATCATATCACCCCTCTTTCTCCTGTTTGCTAGTGTCTGCAGTCTACAAATTCTCAATCTATCTTCATAATCAGTATTCCACAATCCTGATATCATTTTTAACGCTCACCTTTGTACTCTCTCCAATATACCAGAATCACAATGGAAACCAGGAGACCAGACCTGCACACAATAGTCCAAGTCAGGTCTTATCAAGGCCTTGTAAAAAGGCAAAATATCTTTACATGTGAACATTCATTTCAGCATTGAAATTATCTTTTGAGTTTTTTATTATGTTGGAGGTTTAATGGATTTTTTACAACACTCAAAAAGAATTAAAATAGAATTTAATACTTCCTATATTTCGTCCTAGTCACTAGGACATCTACGGGGATTACAAAGACAATTAATGTAACATGCACACAAAAACTTACAATACCGTATTGTAAGTTTTTGTGTGCATGTTACATTAATTGTCTTTGTAATCCCCGTAGATGTCCTAGTGACTAGGACGAAATATAGGAAGTATTAAATTCTATTTTAATTCTTTTTGAGTGTTGTAAAAAATCCATTAAACCTCCAACATAATGTCCTCACAGCACTTAAGCCTCTACACAAGTATCTTTTGAGTTGTATTTGCAATCTTTTGCTAGCCCCTAAACTTCAACTTCCTATCTATTAACACTCCAAGATCCCTAGCCTAATCCCACCAATATAATATGACATTGGATATCTAATCATGCCAAAGTGAATGATTTACATTTGCTGACACTGAACTGACACCCATTTTCCCATGCCCACAATTCCAGCCTATTCAAATCATTCTGCAAAGACTGCATATCAGCAGCATTCCTGATTACCCTACCTATCTGCATCATCAGCAAATAGCTGTATGTCACTTGTCAAATCCTTCCCAATATCATTAATGTACAGATTGAATAACAGTGGACCAAGCACCGATCCTTGTGGTAAACCACTTATTTTTTTTTTTTAACCTTTGTACTGGTTAAAAAAAAAAAAAATGTGGGCAGTACTACCCTTACATCACACCCAGACATCTCATCCAGACTTGATATAGGCCAAAGCCTTTACAAGTGTTTTACCCTGTGCCTGTTCTAGTTATCATTGTAGTCATTCTCTAGTGGCAATGGCATGCCACCAGTGTGCCCTGTAGGGCTCTTAAGGAAAGAACTTTTATATCCTTTTGCATAAGCCCAAGCTGTTTTAAGTCCTTATAACTTATCTGCACTCCATATGCCATGTAAAGAGATGGTGGTGCTGGTAAACCTCGGAGTTGCCCCATGTTCCTCCTGTATTCTTACTAACTAGATCTTGGTTATTTTTATAATAATTTACTTTATTATTATGGCTATAGGCTAGTGGGTGCCCTGTTCCCACCACCTGGGCATCAACTACCAAAACATCACCAACTCTTCTAATCACTAAGTCTGGCTTACGCAAACCCGCAGAGGTCCTATAATGTGGTTCCACCGCAGTTTCCCAACCTTTGTTCTTAAAGCAGTTGTTCAGAATGGAGACCACGGCATCATGCCTCCTCACGCGGACCCCATGGGTGCGGAAGCAAACACTGGGCTAAATGAGACAATGTCTCACCGTAGTGACAGCCAGCCCTACAGTTGGAGTCATCACTACCCCCATCGAGCTGTGCAGGCTCAAGTAGGCAGGGCATTGATCCTAGTCCTGAACAGGTCAATATACTCGAACCCAGGGAGGAGTCTGGTGCCATCCCGTACTCAATCATGCTGGGGAGGCACCAGATATGACTCTTTTAAAGGAGCACCATCTACAGAACAGTGCAACAGAGATGCCCATCTCTTGTGTTCTGCGAGTACTGACTCGATTAAAGTACCTTGATAATGGGACCAGCCTTTAGCCCGCCTAAAAGTCTTCTTGTATTAATGGGCTATAGAAAGCCTCTCTGCAGATAGGGGAAGAAGATAGTTCTAACTGCGCGATTCTTGGCAGCCGCAGGTGTGGGATCAGCCATCTAAGTGATGGAACCCCAAGTCCACCATCCTTCACCCTCACATAGAAATATGCAGTAGGAGTGTCAGGTGGCAGTCGGAGCCATGATCTCATGGCTGAATGGATAGCCCTGTCCATTCAGGACAGTACCGAGATATATGTCCTACCAAGCACCGACTTGTGGTAAAAGCGAGGTAGAAGATAGTGGGAAAGGAGAAACAGTCTTTGCTGGAGCTTGAGAGGAGCTTTCTTCAAAGAAGCGATCCCAGCTTCTAGGATAGAAGGGACAGAAGACCTTCCCTTTGGGGTGAACATGATACCGAGGTATCTCCACTCTTCCAGGATGGTCAAAGCATGCAATGGCCCTCCGTGAAGGGAAAATGCTATAGTCTCGACCTTAAGCTTCTTGTCACGACCAGAGAGGACAAGAGATAAAGAGCAGGACTTCTCTACATTAATAGAAAGGCCTCGAATAGAGAAGAAGTCAACTGCCCGGCCAAGGAGTTTCTGCAAGCCTATCTTAGTAGAGGCCACGAGAATAAGATCGTCCGCAAAGGCCATAGTATTAAAGGAAGAAGCATCTAGAGAGTAGCCTATATGGCTAGGAAGAGAATGAAGAAACTAATCTATGACGCAGTTAAAGAGAAGGGGAGATAGAGGATCACCCTGGCGAACACCCCGCACTGCGGGAATAGAAGTTGCACAGGGAGACCCTGTAGTGATAGCGATGGAGCTACCCAAGTATAGCTCCATAACATAGGAAAGAAAGGATTCTGGACATCCAGCAATACACAGCGCTCGAAGGAGAGCAGGAAGGGAGACGCTATCAAAGGCCTTTAGGAGGTCCAGCGACGCCATATATTATTATTATTATTATTATTCAGGCCTCCATGGAGTCAAAAGACTCATCGTGGGAGGTCCTTCTTAAGAAATACAAAGTCTATTAAGACTCATCGAGGGGAGGTCCCCCCAAGAAACACAAAGTCTATCATACCACTCTTTAAACTCAATGACCGTTCTCACTCTCACCACTCCATCAAGCAATGCATTCCATGGTTCAACCACCCTTCGTGCAAAGAAACCACTCCTCACCCTCTTGCTTACAGTTTTCTTTCGTAACTTCCAGGAGGTAAGTGGCGTCGGGAATCAGAGAGAAGATATATATATTCTTGTCACAGCCGTCCGAAGGGGCAAAAGCTCTCTCTATAATCATGCTGTATATGTTGCCGAAGCCGTTTAACTAATATTTTATGACAGAGTCTAAGTAACACAGGGGAGATGGTAATAGGTCTAAATTCTGATGCACAGCTTGAAGTTTCTTTCTTCGGAATGAAGATAGTTCTTAAAGCACGTAAGTATGGTGGTATTACTTTACTGGAAAGAAGAATATCAACTAAGTCTTGAAGAATCTTCAACGGCACCTTCCGAAGCCTAGACGCAGGAAAGCCATCAGGTCCAGAGGCAGAGAAATTGGATGGAAGAGCTGCTTTAATATCCTGGATGGAGACAGGCTGGTATATTTGAAGGGCAGGAAAGACCTCAATATTGTAGGTTGGTCATCATAATCAGGGAAGTGTGGAGGTGGAGCAGAAAAGACTGTACTCCAGAATTTGACAAAATCATCATGCAAGTCTGCTAGAGGTGGAGGGGGAAGCACCGTCAAGGATGGTTTTGGCACACTGCCCTCTATTCTTTTTATAGAAGGCCTGCATAGCTGCATAAGTCCTCTTCCTCTGGTTCCTATTTGACAAAGTCATTGTAAAATGAGACGTAAGCTGATGTTGGAAGCATTAAGTGTTCAGAGAATTCAGTGTGCAGGTAGTCATTCAACTGATCTGTGATATCCATTCCCAGAAGGTGAGTCTGGATGAGATATTTAAGAATTTGATGGTTATATTCTGGAAGAGGAGGATCATCTAGAGATGATGTCAGTCTGAGAATCAAAGCTGCTTCTTCAACAGCAAGATGGTGGCTGGAAGATGAAGAGAGGCAGGGACAGGAGATACGGAGATATTACCTGTGGTGGATGGCTGCCAATTCTTGAAGTATTTGTAACTGGCTTAACATCTATGACACTTGATGGCATCCAAGGATCTTAATGAGAATGCCTTAAATAAAGCCTCATTGATTTTCTTTATCCCTTGAGCCGTCAACTCGATCTCATGAGTGGCGAGGATCTTTTCTTCTTCGGCAGTCCAACATTCTTTGATGCGCTCTGTTCTTATTGCAGCATTGGCTTCGGTGAATGTTTCGAGGTGTGATGCACACCAAGGACGACTGCAGTAGAGAATGCACGATCGCAGACCTGACATATGAAGTGTCTGAGATTGGGAACTCCTTGACCGCCAGAACAAGCATGATGAGAACTTGAATAAATGGGTTGATGACAGTCTTTGCAGAGCTTTCTTTTAACTTTTTTCCTGAGGACGCTGCTGGAACAGGTGGCAGGATCACCTCCAAACAAGAAACAGACTTCTGGATTCACACTCGACAAGTTTCCTGGCTCCAGCCTATAAGAGTCGGAGCCTTCATCTGATGAGTTATTCCAAGTGAGGAAACTTAACCCTACCCTTAAACCTTGCAGACTCAGATCCCCCGTATACCACTTTTTGATATCTGTCAGTCAGCCGTCCTCTTATCCATGCTAATTTTGTATAACCCAAACCTTTTTTCTCCAATTAATACAGCAGTCTATCATATTGTATTCTGTCAAAGCCTTAGCAAAAGTTGCTAAAACATAACCTTCCCTTAGTAAATCTATGTTTTTCATTGCAAAGTAGAGATTCACTGTCAACACATTTCTGAATCCAGGCCCTAACTAATTTTTCCAAAATCTTCACCACCACCACCACTCCTGAGATACTAATTGGTCGATAGTTTGCTACATCGGTCTTTGTACCACACTTCTGCAATGGAATTACCATACATTCTTTCCATTCCTGCGGAAACTTCCCTGTTCTGAGACTCATATTAAACATCCTGGTCAAAGGAATGATCAATTCAGCTGAACACTCTTTTAGCACACATGCTAATATTCCATCAGACCCTATTGCTGAAATCTTATTCAGTTTGTGCAACAGCTCTAATACCTCGGCCTCACACACCTGCGTTTCTTCATCTAGTGAAGAGGTAACAGTAAGCTCAATGTTGCGTTCACCAGGTTGACAGCTTTTAACGAAATGAGCAATCATTAACTGAACAACCTCTTCTGCATCTGTAACCCTCATGCCATCTGGATTTAGAAGAGTTATTCTTTCATATTCATTTCTTTTTTTACTTGCAGCATATCGATAGAATTCTTGCAGGCTGTCTTTAGCACGCAGAGCCAGTATCTTTTCATAATCAGACTTTGCTTTCGTTACAACCGTTGTGACTATTCTAGCCTGCTGCTTATAACGTTCATAACAGATGTCATCTTTATGCAAACGGTATTCCTTCCACATTATCCTTTTCTTACGAATCTCTTGCTTAATAAGATTACACATCCATTTGACTCCTACTCTATTTATTCTTCGAACTCTCAGGACACATTCCGATATCACATCATTTAAGTATTGTTTAAATGCTTCCCCATACACTGTCGATATCCTTTCCATCCAGCAACCAATCCCATTCCACTGAACTCAGTATACTCCTCAGTTGGTCATAATTTCCTGCTTTGTAGTTCAACATGTAACCTTTTCTGAATGGAACATTCATAAACTCAGTCACTTCCCAAGTGAGTACCGCATGATCACTGTCACCAAATGGAAGCAGAATAGTTACATCTTTAACTGAAACGCCCTCTGACACTATAAACAAATCTAGCACTCTTGACCTTGAGTTCCTTCTGTCACATGCTGCTTGAGGAAGTTGTCCCGCAACAGCTTAATAAATGCATTTTCATTCTTCTCATGAGATTCTACTGCTACCCAATCAATATTTGGATAATTAAAGCCTCCCATTATGTAAATGTAATGTAATTCCCTTAGTAAATGTATGTTTTTCACGCTCACCTTTTCTATTTGGTGATGCATTTCTTCATCACCAGTAACCGATCCACCAGGTTTGTAACAACACCTCACAATGTAATTTGTCTTGTTCGATTCCACTTCACACCAGATGGCTTCAAATTCACTGCCACATGAAATATTGTTAGTAGTATTACTACATTCATAGGTCTCAACTCTAACTGGATTTAAGTCAACCAATATCATTAGCAGAACGTCCTCTCCTCTGCTATCCATTCTATCCTTCCTAAAAATATTGTACCCATCACACTCGATACCAGTTAATAGGTCTGATTCTGATAGCCAGGTCTCACTAATTCTGAGGTTGCAACATGTTGACTAAGGCAACAAACTCTACCCCTTTATTTCTGATACTCTTAGCATTCGTGTACAGACATAACAGTCTACCTGTTATGTCTGTGCTTCCCCCTCTATACAAGACTATACTAAAGAACATTCTTTAGTATAGTCTTGTTTGCAGTCTACCTGACCCAATTGGACAACTTGCAGATCTCTATTCTTCTGCAATGCCTTACACATGTAGACATCTTTGCACACACATGATGGGTCTGAACCATACAAACAGAAACCCGAAATCATTCTCACCTCATCAACATTTCCATGACAAAGCCCATTCCCATCATGAACACAGTTATATACCATTTTCGCTCTTACACTCACATTCACACCATTCCTCCCTTTATAATTTAGTTTCCCTGCCTCTCTGTGTTAGGTCTCATACCAGTTATTAGTTTTTCCAGACTCCTGATACCAAACGAATTCAGGTGTAGGCCATCCCTCTTATATAAATCCAATCTTCCCTCAAATTCGTCTACATAGCCTATGCATCGAATAGTTTGTCATCATAGCCCTTCTTTTTAATTCATTTTTGTCATAGCGAGGTAAAATACTAACGATTTTCACTTTCCCACTCTTCACTCTCACCTCTTCCAGCAACCCTTTCATGTCCTCTCGCATACTGAACTTATCAGCAATTAAATTGTTCGTACCTACTACAACTACGATTTCATTTACTTTTCTTTTCTGTTTTTAAATTAGTTGTGTTATATTTTAAATTTTCGCTCCAGGAAAACTCGATGTTATAACTCTCTCATCTATAGCATGTTTTATTATAGAGTCACCATACCAAATAATTTCTTTCTTTTTACTAACAACGTCACTTACCTGATTTTCGTTATTTCCTGACTTACCTGTTTCCTTGCTTTGTTGTTTCTTATTTTCCTGTTCATTTTTCTTTTTCTCCCTATGCTCATTTAAACGTCTCTCAACTTTTTGCAATTCCTGCGTTGTCTCTCTGATGATCTGCTTCAACTTCACTATTTTGGCAGTTTATTCATTTTCGTTAACCTCCTCCATATGCACAATAACCTCATTGGCAGGGCTAACCTTCTTGTTCTCGCCTGCAGTACCTTTTTTTAGCATTATCGTTCTTGCCCTTTTTTGGCGCCATTTTAAACGTATACTAAATATTAAAATGTCCTAATAAAAATATATGATAAAATACTACATATACTATAAAATACTAAAATGTACACTAGAATACTACAAAACACTAATTTTCCAAGGGAAAACACAATAAAAACAGACAAAAATCACCAAGTTTACAGGAGCACTAAATTCGCAGACCAACCACTATGTATCCTCAAACCCCTAGTATTTTTGGTATTTTTTAAAAAAAATAAAAACACAAAAAAATTCAAAAAAATATTTTCAAAAATTTTCAAGATCTACAAACTACAAAAACTTTTCTAAACCTTATATAATTTTCTG
This sequence comes from Typopeltis vanoorti, assembly GCF_054136105.1. NCBI lineage: Eukaryota > Metazoa > Arthropoda > Arachnida > Uropygi > Thelyphonidae > Typopeltis > Typopeltis vanoorti. The sequence goes on from NC_143570.1 coordinate 7,772,467, forward strand.
ATAATAGTAGAAAAATTTATGCAACTTAGCTGTTGTGCTGCTATTCAATATTATTTAGTCTTTAATAAAAATAATATTTTCATTAAACAGTTGTTGCTAAATAACTGACATTTATCACATTCCCATTCATAATGAACTTCTGATTACCATTACCAAATGAATGAAAGACTTAAATTTAGCAGGGTAAAAAAACAGGCAAACAATTAAATAAAATAGCTAAATCTTACTTGATTTATTTTTCTGGGCAGCAGTTATTTTACACTCTAATTCATTGTCTTGAAAAGTATCACAATGACAATTTGATGATGTAATTAATGGGCAGTTTCCATTATCATCTTTAATTCTAGCCTTGTAATAATAAATAAATAATACTATATTTGTAAGTTGCTAAAACAAATTATACATAAACTTCAATACTCAGATTTTTACATTAATATTAATAAATGCAATAAAATGTTTGATACAAACCGGAAACAATATACAAAACTGAATAGTTTGACTTTAAATAATATACCAATGACTTGCAAACCCAAACACAAAAACAGTTCACTGTTATTAAGCTAGCAAAATCACCATGTTAACAATATTTTCAAAAAAATGTTCTAAATGCTTACTTGCAGAACTGAGTATTTAAGAAAATAATAATAATAAATAAATAATCTTCTGGTTGAGCATGCAAGCAAAAGGAAATATTTATTATTATTACTACACCCTCCATGGAGTTGACAGACTCAACGTGGGAGGTTCACTCAACCGACAACATATTTATCATATAGAATCATAAAATCCTTAACACTCTTTGAATTAACAACACATTCTGGTAATGCGTTCCATTCACTGACAATTCTCCATGTAAAAAATATGCTCCTCACGATTTCTACACTTCTAGGAATGACTTCTGGTTCTTCCCCCCCCCCTCAACTTCTACTAGTTTTATAAACCCCTCTGGATTAATCTGATAAAATCCACTCACTAACTTGAATGTCTCTATCATTTGTTTGCCTCCATAGCGCAATTGGAAGAATGACGGTACATTGTGCATTTGATTGGAAAAGACCTAAGTTTGATTCTTGTCGTGACGGGGGGGGGGGGGATCTTTATATGGGCTTTTTCAATCCAAGGTGAGTGAGCCAATCTCATACGGAGGTAGCAGGGTTTTTTCTCCTGGAAACTCGAGTTTTTCATCCTGCATACAGACAAATCAGCCCTTCAGAACACAAGCAATTTACAGGCAAAAATACTAGTTGTGGCAGTGGGTGGTAGATGGCGTTAACGTGGATGATTGGTAGTAGAAGTTCAGTGTAGTGGTGGAGACGGAGAGTTGTACAGTAGATGTCCTAGTATTTTTGCCTGTAAACTGCGTGTGTTCTGAAGGGCTGATTTGTCTGTATGCAGGATGAAAAAGTCGAGTTTCCAGGAGAAAAAACTCTGCTACCTCCATATGAGATTGGCTCACTCACCTTTATCAATCACCATTAACACCATCTACCACCCACCACCACAACTAGTTGTGGTGGTGGGTGGTAGATGGCGTTAATGTGGATGATTGGTAGTAGAAGTTCAGTGTAGTGGTGAAGACGGAGAGTTGTACAGTAGATGTCCCCCCCACGATAGGTCTTCGGACTCCTTGGAGGTGTCATGAATAATAATAATATCATCTCTCTTCCTCCTATCCACCAAACTCTGTAATCCACATTTCTTCAACCTCTCTCTCTCTCTCTCTCTCTCCATAGTCAGCATTCCAAAGTAGCGATATTGTCTTCACTCATCTCTAGACCCTCTCCAATGTCTCCACATCACAATGAAAACTAGGTGACCAGATCTGAGCACAATAGTCCAAGTGCGGTCTGATCAGTGCCTTATACAGTGGCACAACCACTTCCTTATCCTTGCATGTTAGAGTACTTCTTATCATAGCAGCACTACCATATGCAGCCTTTGCAACACTAGCAATATGCCCTCTTAACTTCAGTCTACTGTCAACCATAACTACCAAATCTCTAATCTCATCCACTTCCTGCAGAACAGCACCATCGATATAGTACGCAGCCTTATATTTCTACACTCCAAAGTGCAACAAGTTGCGCTTATTAATATTAAAACTACAACCCCACTCTTTTGTCCAAGTAAAAAGTCTATTCAAATCTTCCTGCAGGGAATTAACATCAGCAGCGCAACTTGTAATTCTTCCTAACTTTGCATCATCAGCAAATAATTGAAGATCCCCAGTCAGTCCACATGATATATTGTTTACAAACAACTAAACAGCAGGGGCCCAAGTACAGAACCCTGGGGCATGACACTGGTTACCCTCCTTTTTTGAGACACTGCTCCATCATACAGAACCTGCTGGTATCATTCAGAGAGCCAATCTCTGATCCATCTAACCAATATTACTATCTATTCCCATCCTCTGCAACTTATATACCAACTTATCATGCAGTAATCCATCAAACACTTTTGCAAAGTCTAAGAATATCACTGTATACGATTCTCCCTTATCTAACACACTTGTCACCTTATCATAAAATGCAAGTAAATTACTGAAATAGGACCTACCCTTTACAAATTCATGCTGACCATCATAAAGAATGCTATGTCCATCAACCCAATCCTGTATTCTATTCCTTACCAATCTCTCCAACACCTTGACCACAACTGCAGTTATAGAGACTGGCTTATAGTTGGAGAAGCATGGTTCTAAGACATCTGTCTTAGAACCATGCTTGTGAAGTGGTATTGTTTCGCCTTCTTTCCACTCCTTAGGAACCCTACCCACGGCAAGACTTTCATTAAATAACTAGGTCAGAGGCATAGCCAACAAGAAATGTGCACCACATTCTTAAGGAATGTGGTGCACATTCTTTAAGAATACATGGTGATATGTCATCCATTCCCACAGCCTTATTCACATCTAACCCAACCATCATCTGATACACCTCTGTTTCTTTCACTTCCAATTCTCCTAATACTTGCTCTCTTCTATATGTTCCACCGCATCATTTACACCAGTATGATATACACTGATAAAGCGTTTGTTCAAATTCCACTATATCCAATGCAGTTGTTAGTCTGCTGCTATGATATCCACTAATGTTAATCTGCTATAATTATTCTTCCTCTTGCTTGCTATGTAGCAGAAAAATTTCCTTGAGTTAACCTTGGCCTGAGCAACCAATCTCTTCTCACACTGCACTTTTTCTTCCTTTACCATGATCATCACCTTTTTAGCCTGCACTTTATACTATTCATGGGTCCAATCACCACCAACTGCCTTGTATCTCCTCCATAACATTTTATTTTCCAGCACAGCTTGCTAAATTTCACTGTTCATCCATTTCACTCCTGCTCTATTCACTCGCTTAACCCTTGGTATGCAGTCATACATTGTTTTTATCAGATACTGCCTTGGAGTTTCCATGCATCGTTAACATCTTTTCCACTCTGCTCATCTACCCAATGTACTGATGCTAACTGACTACAGAGTTTCCTTTAATCACCTGAGTTTCCATGCATCAACATCTTTTCCACTCTGCTCATCTACCCAATGTACTGATTCTAACTGACTACAGAGTTTCCTTTAATCACCTACTTTATACATCCACAAGTATCTATTTTTGGCAGTGACCTTTTCTTGTTTCATCACTTCCCAAACAAGCATGTCATGATCACTCTCACCAACTGGCGGCAGTGTCAACACCTCATTAACAACTACATCTTGTGAAGTTATCACCAAATCCAAAACATTAAAGCCTCTAGTTGCTTCAATCACATGCTGCTTAAGATACTTCTCTCTCAGAAATTCCACAAACTCAATCACCTTGTTCCCATACACTATCTCCTCCTTCCAGTCCATATTCCTATAATTAGTTTCCCATCAGGATCACCCTCTTTTTACATGCCCAACTAATTTGCCTAAACATTTCACAATCAGTATTCTCTGAATTCCCTGGCCGATAACAGTATATCAGATATACTAACCTGTTTATTTAAACTTCACACCACACAGATTCAAAATCTGTGCATGTACTATCAACTTCCACACTTTGCGGTTACAATTCCTCTGCAATGATTAACAGGACTCTCCCTCCTCTTTTCACATTTCTATCCTTCCAGAAAATTATATATCCTTCTAGTTCTATTCCTGACATTACATCCTCCTCATGCAACCAAGTTCACTTATTCCGATTATTTTTAGGCATACTGTCTCATTTAATGCAAGACACTATTATATATATAGGGGCTCCCACTGGCTACTGAGAGCATCAAATTGAATAAAGAGCAGTGGACCACTGGTTTTGGGACTTGTGATCCTATGTGAAAATATTGCCATTCACCAACCTGCAGAGGACCAGCATGGTGAATTTATGGCCTAGTCTTCCGAGATGAATCAAACAAAAATAAAATGGCCCTCATTCCATGGAGACCAGATTGTTACCACCTACGGCAGCAGGCAGTTAAACACGAAGGCAGAGGGTGCTAAGAATTCTCCAGGTAACCAGATTATGCTGCCAATGGAAACTAGAGCTTGGAACTTTAAACTATAGCACTGTAACAGTGAAGTACAGCTAACTGAACTAACTGAAGAGCTAAAGCAGCTAAAATTGGACATTCTCGGACTGTGTGAAGTCAGACATAATGGTGAAGAAATTCTTCAATTAAAAATCGGAAACATACTATGTTATAGAAGACAAGATAAGGAATGAATCAGTGGAGTTGGATTCATGATTAACAAAAAATTGAAGAACAACATAATAGAATTTGACAGTATATCTGATCAAATAGCAAGTATTGTTGTTCAAATCTCAAAAAGATACACTCTTAAGACCATATAAGTCTATGCACCAACAATAAGTCATACTGATGAAGAAAGTGAAGCCTTCTATCATGATAGAAGGGAGACTTTAATGCTAGAATTGGTATACAACAATCAAATGAGAGTTCAATAGGAATTTCTGGATATGGCATGAGAGATGATAGAGGAGCAAGATTAATAGAATTTGCAGAAAAAGAAAACCTGCACATCATGAATTCTTTTTTCAAGGAAAAAACACATAGGAAGTGGACATGGAAAAGTCCAAATGGCAAAACTAGTGAAATTGACTTTATTCTCATTTTTTTGAAAGTTTATTTTTCACTTGGTTAGAGTATAATAAAATTAGTTTAATCCTTTATCCAAGTGTGAGCAAACAAAGCTTGCGCCTGAAAGTATCTTCAGGACTGGGTTAAGGTGGTACAACACCAGGGCAACTCGTTGCGAAGGTGGAGTAAGATACCAACACTCCTATCTCAGTATCTCCTATAATGCAAAACACATCTCCTTGCGGATATGTGTAATGTTATGCATTAAGGGAAGGGCCACTACCCAGACTAGTTTCGACCTTTATCGAGGTCTCTTCAGTGGGAGCCAGGCCCAAGTAGAGATACCAGGCAGAAGCATTAGCAGGTCATCTCTATCTATAGGAGTTGCCAAATGGCGTGCCACCCTTTTTTTAATAAATTACTCTGGATTTAGAGAAAGATGTTGAAAGTTTATTTTTCACTTGGTACTTGGGCCTGGCTCCCACTGAAAAGACCTCAATAAAGGTCGAAACTAGTCTAGGTAGTGGCCCTTCCCTTAATGCATAACATTACACATATCCGCAAGGAGATGTGTTTTGCATTATAGGAGATACTGAGATAGGAGTGTTGGTAGCTTGCTCCACCTTTGCAACGAGTTGCCCTGGTGTTGTACCACCTTAACCCAGTCCTGAAGATACTTTCAGGCAAACTTTGTTTGCTCACACTTGGATAAAGGATTAAACTAATTTTATTAGACTTTATTCTCAGCAATAAGAAAATCATCTTTCAAGACTGCTCTGTTATAAACACCTTCAACATTGGAAGTGACATCGTATGGTTATGCAGTAAGATTCAAATAAACTGCCAAAAAGAAAGAAGAAAATGTTTCAAAGATCAAAGCAAAACATAGATGTATGCAAACTCAACATTAATAAAGATATATTCCAACATGAACTAAACAATAGATTTAAAAATTTTATTATAGATGACAATGCTGATCCATCAGAAAGTAATGACATTATTACCCAAAATCTTTCACAATGCTCACTTGAAATAGCTGGTACCACAGAACAGAAACAAGACAAAATTTCTGAAGAATAAAACAGCTGATGAAGAAATGAAACAATCAAATAACCTATAAAATAAAATTTAATACGCTGAATTGTGCAAAACGATCAGAAAACACATCAAAGAAGAATTAAGAAAATTCAGTTGTAAATTTATACAACAAACAATTGAAAATGACCATAGTCTCAAAAAGCAAAACAGCAAACAATCAAACTGCAAAATGGGACCATAACCAGAGATAGATATGCTATAGCAAAAAGAATTGAAGAATTTTACCCAGCATTATATCAGGATGATGAAGAAGACAACTACAAAATAGCTCAAGTACCACAGATTCTACCAGAGGAAGTTATGTGGACTATCCAAAGCTTGCAAAATGGAAAAGCTGCAGATGAGGATGGAGTTATAGCTGAACTTCTAAAAGCAGTAGAGAAATTATCTACAAACTCTTAGCAAAACTACTTACTTTATGCCTGATGAAAAATGATGTACCAAGAACATGGAAGAAGGCTACCCTAATTCTGCTACATAAAAAAGGTGAGGTAGAAGACTTGGCCCATCAGTCTACTATCAGTGGTTTACAAAAGTCTTAGGTCATAGGTGTTGTACGACTCTGGACCTAACATAACCAAAAGAACAGGCAGGCTTTCAAAGTGGTTTTAGTACAATGGACCATATTCAAGTTTACAACAGATTATTGAATGGCGTAATGAATATCAGTTACCATTATGTCTTGGTTTTATTGATTATGAGAAAGCCTTTGATTCAGTAAAAACTTGTGCAATACTTAAAGCATTACGAAACCAACAAGTGGAGGAGCCATACGTCAGGACCATCAAATCAGCATACATCAATGCCACAGTAGCAATTCATTTCAATAGAAACATCTCTACTCATTGTTTAGATTATATTTAGTCATTCAAACATATAATTAAAATGAAATATATATTGATCTTTAATTGGCCATGATTTATAAACATCTAATATCAACAAGTTTTGCCAATGGGGCTGTCCGGCATTTCGTCATTGCTTTAAATCTAATTATTTTAAATGGAATGAAACGATATATGAGCAACTAAATGGCTTAATTGTGAGCAGTCCCCTTTCACCGCCCTGTGCAGATCTGTTCATGGAAAAGCTAGAAACAGACATCCTCTCAAAATTAGACCCAAAACCTTTAATGTGGTGGAGATATGTAGACGATGTCTTCATAATTTGGAGGGACACAAAAACAGCTCTTTTGGACTTTTTAACCAAAATTAATTTTTTTCATAAAAAATACAATTCACTTTGGAACTGGAAAAAGATAATTGACTATCATTTTTGGATACCCTAATCAAGAAACTAGGCAGATGGACATATCAAACTAACAGTCTACCGCAAACCAACACACACACACACACACTGGACGCTACCTTCATTTCACATTAACTCACCATATTTCCAAGAAGCTCAGCATAATATATATGCTCAAAAATAGGGCCATGAACATGATCTCAGAAGAAAAAGAACTCTATGATTAAATTACTCATATATCAGAGACATTAATAAAAAATGGCTATCCAAGGAGAATATATTATTTAAACCTCACTATTAAGTGAGGTTTAAACCATCACTCAATACAGTTCATCCATAGTTATTCCTTATACAGGTACAGTGTCCAAAAAGATCACAAAACTTTTTAAACCTTTCAGCATCAGAGTTGCATTCAAACCGGTCAAGACTGTCTGTCCATCACATTTTAAGATCGTCAAAAGTGGAGTGTACAACATTCTATGTGCTTGTGGTTTAAACTATATAGGACAGATGTCGAGAACATATAGGAAATGTTAATAAATGGGATATTGATCCCAATCAATATCCCATTGATTGGGATAGCAGCTCCATGCCTTACCTAGAAGATTTTCATTGTAGAAATTTGAAGCCATTGTAGTCCTCCGTTCTGTAGAAAATCTTAACAGAAACCAGGGAATGATAATAGCTGACATATGGAAAACCTTAATAAGATCACTCAGTCTGCCAGAATTTAATTTCGCTCAAAACTACAGAATGTGCTCTCATAACAGTGACTAACACAACACGCTCCATGCATGTAATGTTATGCATTCTGTTTTAATGTTTAATTTATACGATAGTGTTACTCCATTTTCTCTGTACTAGCCACTTTGAGTTGTTGTTTTTTTCTCTTACCGTTATAAGACCTAAAGAAGCTGGAAGCCCCATCGGCAAAACTTGTTGGTATTAGATGTTTATAAATCATGGCCAATTAAAGATCAATATATATTTCATTTTAATTAAACATCTCTACTGTGGAAATACAGAGACATATAAGACAGGGTGACACAATATCTCTGAAATTATTCACGGCATGCCTAGAAGAAATCTTCAAACTTCTTGATTGGGAAAGGACAGGTCTGAAGATAAATGGAAGATCTTTACTTCAACTGCACATGAATTACAGACTTACAGAATTACATGAATTACAGACTATAGAAAATTATCCAAGAACTCCAAATTGCTAGCAAAACAGCTGGCCTAAAGATAAACCTAAAGAAGACGGAAGTTATGTTCAATAGCTATGTCCAACCAGAAATAATAAAAGTTAATAATGATGAAATTAAACAAGTAGATCATTACATATACATAGGATATCAAATATCAATGGAACAAAATATCATGGATGAAATTAAAAGATGCACGATGCTTTGGTGTAAAGCAGGAAAATTACATTCAATATTCAAGTCAACTACCATTATGCCTGAAAAGAAAAGTTTTTAACCAATGTATTCTTCCTATATTGACATATGGCTGAAACATGGACACTAAATGCAAAGGAAATTCAAAAATTAAGAACAACACAATTTAGTGTGGAAAGAAGTATGCTTAGTATCACAAGACTGGATCACAAAAGGAATATGTGGATAATAAATCAAACCAAAATATCTGACATCATAGGAAGAGTGAAATATCTGAAGTGGCGATGGGCTGGGCATATTGCTCGAACACAAGATCAACGATGGACAAAAGAAGTACTGAATTGGATTCCAAGAGAGGAAAAATTACTGCGATGCAGACCTAAATCATGGTGGATTGATGATATCATCAGATTTGCAGGAATGACATGGGAAAGGAGAGCCATGGACAGACCAGACAGTTTTGGAGTAATCTTGGAAAGGCCTTCATCCAGCAGTGCATTGACAATGGCTGATGATGACGATAATAAATATATATATAATAATAATAATAAAACACTACAGTATTATAATTGTGCTGAGCTTTCAGATTCTTTGATAAAACATTTTAATTACTAATTATCCTTATGAGAATTACTTGCTACATTAGCAATCTTAAAAACATGCTTCTATTCTTCTATTTAACAGCACTTGTTTCTTTACTGAAATCGTTTTTTTTTTAAACCTATATAATTAACAAAATGAAGTCTGGTGGAAGCTTGTGAATTAGCAAAATAGTAAACTTTCTTGCCATTCTAGCCAGCTGAAAGATGGTTAATCCAAAATATCATAGCTTATTGTACCTACGTATAAAGTACAAAAATAAACTAGTAACTATGTATGTACAAATATGAAGTTAAACAATGTAGAATCTACATATAAATAATGTTGGATTTTTTTTTCACTTGGTTAGATTATAATAAATTTTGTTTAATCCTTTATCCAAGTGTAAGCAAACAAAATTTCTGCCTGAAGTATCTTCAAGACTGAGGCAACTCGTGGTAAAGGTGGACCAAGCTCTAATCACTCCTTGTCTTATATCTCCCATAATGCAAAGCAGATCCCCTTGCAGACATGAATAATGCTATGCATTCAGGGAAGGACCACTACCCAGACCAGTTTCGACCTTTATTGAGGTCTCATCAGAGAGCCAGACCCACAGGTGGTGATACCAAAGTGGAAGCAATGGAGAGGTATACGAGTTGTCAAAAGGTGTCTCACTATTAGAGAATGGATTAAGAATAGTAGAATAAGGCTTAAATTTATGTAACACATATATAACTTACCACTGTACTTGGGCTATATGCTGTAAATGATTTTTGAGTAACTTGTCTAGGGTTACTGGCTACCTTTTGTTTAGGATGTCTGTTATAAACTTGCTGGACCCGAGCAGTACGGGAATCATATGATTCTGTTCTGTGGTGTAAATGGTCAGGAGAAACATCAAGTGGTGATATATACAACTGCCTTTCATGATTTACCAGGCTTTAAAAAAAGTAACAGTCTGATTAATAACTTAAGATCATAACAAAAGACTTCTAATTAAAATAATAATTTTCAGATAGGTGCTAATCTGATATTATACAATGTGTATTACAAACATCTTATATCAGCTTGTAACATATTATAAAATAATATAATAATCGAAATTTGTCTTTAACTACCTTACCAGCCATAACATGTACGAGGGTGTATGAAAAGTTCTCGGCCTCGACCATAGATGGCAACACTATCGGCAAGATTTTTTTTTTCTAAGTTGGTACATCTGTCATAAGCATCCATGTGAAATTGCAAGTAATTCTACCAAGTAGTTTGTTTTATACAGCTTTCTGAAGCAAAAGTGTTGTCAGTATCCCTTGAAATGGATAAAATTGAGTATCGTATGGTTATAAAATTCTTTGTAAAAGAAGGTCTAACAGGAAAAGAAATTATTTCAAAGTTCAAAAAAGTTTATGGACACTTTTCTCCTTCATCAAAGTGGATGACAAACAATATTAAACATGAACTGCATGCGAAAAAGAGGCTATGGAAGAGATATAAGGAGACAGGTGAAGAGAAGATGCATGAAGAATATAAGACAGAGGCCAGAAGAGTGACTAGTATGGTAAGAAAGGCAAAACTGGAATATGAGAAAAGATTGGCCCTTAGATCAAAGGAAAATCCTAGAGAATTTTTTAGCTATGTGGCCAGTAGGAGGAGAAATGACTCTGGAAGAATGACAATGTGGGATAAAAATGGGAATAGAGTGACTGATGCAGAGGACATAGTGGAATTGCTCAATGAACACTTTATTAGAGTATTTCATTCTGGAGGAGTCAATTTGAAGACTAACGGGATAGAGCAGGTTCGAGGTTTAGAGGTGCAGGAGGAGAGTGCATTCCAAATACTGAGTACTCTGGATGTCAGCAAAGCTGTGAGAGTGGATGGTATTTCACCATGAGTTTTGAGAGAATGTGCTAGAGAACTGACAGTGCCTTTGATCTGGCTTTTCAGTGCAAGTCTGGCTGCGGGAAAGGTGCCCATGGAATAGAAGGAAGGCAAGATAGTGCCATTGCATAAGGGCGGTAGCAGACTGGAAGGGTCTAATTATAGGCCAGTTTGTGTCATCAGTAGTTAGTAAGATCTTGAAGAAAGTAGTGAGGGACCATATACAGCATTGGGCAGATGAGGGTCATGTTATCTGTGAGAGTCAACATGGATTTGTGAAGGGCGCTCTGGTTTTAGCAATATGCTAGCCTTTTATGATGAGAAATTGGAATAGTGAAAAACCAAATGGAAATTTAAGGTCCATCTTCTTCTCCCCTCTTTTTACCATGTGGTGTCAGGGCTTTTCTATTCATTTAACCGCAATTGTACATGAGGATAAGGTAATTAGCCCTATACCTACCAGTATATATCCTATGTCTGTAGAAGTGTTGAGTTCTCAAGGCTGGTTTGCCTGCTTGAGGGATGAAAAACCCCATTATAAACTGGGGAGAAAAACTCTGCATTCCATGCCCAAGACCAGCTAACTTGGCTATGTCTGAGAAAGATCCTAAGCTCCTCAAGTCAGTGACAGGATTCTAACCCAATGGGAAGCTTGCACGGAGTACATCCATCTTAATAGCAGTAAACAAAGTTAGAAAACCTACTGGCTGTCCTTTGTGCAAGATTAATGAATTATTAATGAATACTGATGGAGCCCAATACTTTTCAAAGCTTGATTTAAACTCAGGCTACTATTTTTAAATTTAATTAAGATATATAATTTTTTTTTTTTTTTTGTATTTTCTAGGTGGCAGAAATATCAATTATGCAGAATGCCTCAATGTGCAAGGAATTCAACTCGGACATTTCAATCACTAATGAACTCAGTACTAGCTGAATGTTTAGAAAAAGAACTTCTGGTGTTTCAAGATGATGTGCTAATTTACTCTAAGTGAATGGATTCTCTTGTTTGTAATAGTAGTAAGTAAACTAACAGAAGCAAATCTGTTGATGGAAGTTTTTTTCACTTGGCTGTGATACCAATTATATATTTGGTTTAATTCTTTATCCAAGTGTAAGCAAACAAAGTTTGTGCCTGAAGTATTTTCAAGACTGGGGCAACTCGTGGTAAAGATGGTATAAGTTCTGATCACTTGCTTTAGTATCCCATAATGCAAAGCACATCTCCTTGCAGACATGTATACTGCTATGTATAAAGGGAAGGGTCACTATCCAGACTGGTTTCAACCTTTATTGAGGTCTCATCAGTGGGAGCCAGACCCAGAGGTTGTGATACTAAGGTGGAAGTAATGTAAAAGTCAAATCACCATATACCAGTTGCCAAAAGGTGTCAACACCTTATTATTAAACCAAGTATATAATTAATAGCATAGCCAAGTGAAAAAACTTCCATTAACTATCTCTAATCCAGGGAATTTTAATAATAAGGTGTTGACACCTTTTGGCAACTGGTATATGGTGATATGACTTCTACATTACTTCCACCTTAGTATCACCACCTCTAGATCTGGCTCCCAGTGACAAGACTTCAATAAAGATTGAAACCGGTCCGGGTAGTGACCTTTCCCTTAATGCATAGCGGTATACATGTCTGTAAAGAGATGTGCTTTGCATTATGGGATACTAAGGCAAGTGATCAGAACTTATACCACCTTTACCATGAATTGCCCGAGTCCTGAAAATACTTCAGGCACAAACTTTGTTTGCTTACACTTGGATAAAGGATTAAACCAAATATATAATTGGAAGCAAATCTGTCTTTGAAGTGTTCAAAATGTAATTACTTTATGAAATGCTGTGTATTTAGGACATAAGGTCAACAAGAATGGAACAACACTTTCCAAATCAAAAGTAGGCTATTTTGGATTTCAAACTTCCAAACCCTGTAACATTATTATCCATTATTATAATAGATCTAATACTGTGATGAAATAAAACAAGCAAACTGTTAATGAAGGAGAATAATAGAAAGATGTTTACTCACTGCAACATACCAACTCAGAGAAGGAATTTTCACTTAAGTCTACAAGTGAAAAGACTTCAACAGTAAAAAGTTCCACTTTACAAACATGTTAACCTTAATGAACCTAGTACTTCATATATCATTCAATGAAATCACGACTCAGAATGAAATGATAGATCTCATTTCAATGGAGATAAGGAATTTGAGTTTAACCTGCAGTTGCTAATGCAAAAATACAGAAGAATGAGAAATTCACTAAATCATTCTAGCAATGCTGCATTACATCCAGATGATACAGATACTAATAAACCTGAGGATGCACTCACTTAGAGGTTCACCAATGTTAAGAGGTCCACCAACCTTAAACTGCATTATGCTCCATTACAAAAGGACCAAGATAAATTGAAAAAGGTTAAGAAAGATGGTCTCTAAGCACCTGTACCTATAACCTGACATCAAAGTCACTGAAAAAAAAATTGTAAGAATTTACTATTACATACAAAAAATTATACTCCATCTGTATTCTTACAAAAAGAAGAGTAAGCAACAACTTAGCAACATGACTTACCATTAACTCATGGCATGTTATCGTTATGCATTACCTGTATAGTTGTGATAGCATACATGAACAATCATGTAATGAGAGAATAAATAAATGCTTCTTGGACAGCAGCAAAAAATGGGAGTGAATGAGAAAGTGTAAAAAAAATAAAGTAGACAAACCTAGCCCCAAACATGGACTCCAGAGTGATAAGTCAAAAAACGGCATGGCTGTGAAGTCTACAAAAGTGAAAGCAACATGCAATTCCTGGTAACTAGACTACCTTTGAGGCAAGGCTAACTGCAAGGCAGAGAACATGAGTGAAATGTGACAAGCGAGTGGAAAAGATGAAACAGAATGCAAGACTCCAATGTTCAAAATCTCCTCAGATATAGAAGTTGTGCTAAGAATATTTTCGAAGAATCTATAAAAGCCAACAAACTGGAGAATATCTTCCAGTGAACCTCATAAACTAAAGTACTTGAAAGTGAAGCAAGTATTGTCAAGCTTGGTCATAATTAGCATTTTTAGAGATTGTTTATGCATGAATGGACACTCCTGACAGAAAGAACCCCACCCCCCTCATCACACTAAGTATAATTTTAGTAAGATGCTTTTATATTATATATTGCATGAAAACAAAAGTATAATTTTTTTTGTAATAGAGTACCATAAATTAATTTCAACACACCCAAGAAAGTCTTCAATAAACAAGTTTAAATTTTTAATTGAGAAATATTAGTTGATTTACCTTGGTGGGTAAAAATTATGAGCTATGCTTGCACTGGAAATAGGCAAGTGAGTGGTATTTACATCATAATTTTCTCTAAAATTCTTTGGGAAAAAGGGAGCCACATCTACAGAAAGAGTTGATTTCTAAACAAAAAAAAAAGTTTAAACTTCAAGGTTTTTTTTTTTTTTGGAAAGCGATGCGAATCAAAAATTTACTTAAAAATACAAATTGATCAATGCAAATACAGTTTTTCAAAATTAATAATGCAACTTGACCAGCCTGGCTGGCCGAGTGGTTAGCAAATCTACTCCCCAGCCAAAAGGCTGAGGGTTTGAGTCCTGCCATGGGCATGGATGTTTGTGACTGTCTGTGGAAATACTAGTGGTAGTGGTCAGTGATAGATGGCATTGGTGTAGTTGCAGTCAGTTGGTGGATTGTGAGTGGTGGAGACAGAGTTATAGAGTAGATGCCCTCCCTCGATGAGTCTTTGGACTCCCTTGGTGACAAATAATAATAAAAAAATATATAAAAAATGCTTCCCCAAGAGTATTTTCTGAAAGACTATTTATGACTGAATGGAGTAAATGTAATTTAAAGGAAAAGTAAAATGGTTAAGGAAAAGGCCTGCATTTTAATAGGTTTGGCATTGGACATGGAACAAATGCTGTTTGTTGAGAGCACACAAAATCAAGGATTGTAGGGATTGTAGCTAAAGATCTGAGGGAGACTGAAAAGCAGGTTGTAAGACAAGTGAAAAATGGATGCAAATGTAAGAAAGTGATGATGTCAAGATCAAGTGATATAATACATGAGAATGAGGATGAGAAAGGTATGGAATGAAAATCAGAGTAAGGAACAGGGAAATGAGTGTGGTGAGATTGGGAAAGAAGTGTGTAGTATAGCAACTAAGGTGAGGAGAGATGGTATTAGTAAGGCAGCTTCAAAGAGAGGAATTTAAAAATTAGAGACAGAAAACTTTATGTAAAATTATTTAATGCATGTAAAATTTTCCCCTTAGTATCGAAGGCATCACCATTATAATGAGTAATGGAACAATTAAAATGCAAGTAACAAAAGAATTTTAAAGAGTAGCATCATAACTCAAATAGGACAACAAGCCATCAATAAAATTCCTAATTAATTTTTTAAAATAAATATACATATAAATAAAATTAGGAATTATTAGAAGAGTGATACAATAATATTTCCCACAGGGGACACACACACACAATTAGGAATTATTAGAAGAGTGATACAATAATATTTCCCACAGGGGACACACACACACAATTAGGAATTATTAGAAGAGCGATACAATAATATTTCCAATAGGGGATAACCAGAGGCTATCAGATCTGTTCATATTTAGCCAAAGTAAAAAGGTCTGAACTTTCTTTATATAAATGTTCCATAAAGAATTTATTCTGAATTTACTTGCTGACACTAGCAGCAAGTTGTATATCATCATCATCATCAAATTCCTGCCATGTACCCTCAAAGGGTGTACAGTATATGATAGTACTACAAAAAATTTACATTGTTATTAACTTCCGAGTTGTATATGAGGAAGTGATATCCCAGAAGAAGAAAGTCACTAGGAGTGTGCCCCAAGAGCCTGTTTTGAGGATGTTGCTGTTTGACTTGTATATTGACTTGTGTATATGACTTGTATATAATGTTAATTGATTAGAACATCATCTGCAAAGCAGACTGCTTACATGGGTTTATCCTGCCAAATATTCAAGTTATTTCATACCCATTTCCTGTAAGTCTTAAATACAGTCAAGGGTAATAATAAGAATATATGCTTCGATTATTTTCAAAAGTATGCCATAACTAAGAACGAATTTTGAACATCCTTTGTCTATTGACTAAATTGAAGGTTTTGAGAAATTAATGAAGTTTTTATCTCTTTCCAGAAGCCTCCTAATGAGTGGGTGTGTTCAATAACATGTCCATTTTTCAGGAAAACTGCTTGATTTTTGAGCAGAAGGGTTAGATATGATACAATTCAGTTTAGAAACATCTGTTATAGATTTTTAGTGTAACAGAAAGTAGTGCGATTCCTCTGTAATTTTATGAGTTATTTATATTACTATCTGTTTTTTTTTTGTTTTTTTTTGGAGGGGGGGGAGAGATATTGGTATTCTCAGGCCTTCTCTCCACTGTAAAGGAATGTTGGATGTAGCTACAGCTGCCCTGCAGATATTTAGTAATTGCTTCCAAAGCTCTTTTCCTCCATGTTTAATAGCCTCTGCCATTCTATTATCCAATCCAGGTGATTTCTCGCTCTCTTGGGTTTTTAGCATAGTTTCAAATTCTTATATAATAGAAAGTTATTTTTAGATTGTTATTTCTGGCAAAGCAATGCATCTGTAGCAAAGTTCACTGATCTTTAAAGGTACCTATGGCATGACTAGAAACAACAAATTACACCATAACCACAGTAATTAATTTTAATGAAATGAAAGCACATATATTAAGTACTGAAAATAACAGTACATTATCAGTGCATAGAAACAAGCAAATCAAAGAAATGAGAATACAAGGTACATATAACAATTGGTGGTTTACCAATTAAAAACAGTTGTCACGTGCTAGCAATTAATATTAATAAATAATTAAAAACTATTTTTGATGGTTACATAAAATAAGAATCTCCCAAACTTTTGGGAAAGGGAAACAATCATTCCGATTCAGATTTGGCCAATGTAAAAGGGTTTCGAACTTTCTTTGAACAGGCGTTCATATTTAAACCTGCTTCTATAGAGAAGACAAGCTTCATTCGACCGGATACTGAGTTTAGTGTCAACACTTTGTTGTGCCAAACCAGACTTTTGAGGTTTCATGTATTCAATATAACACTGAAATACCTGTACTTTCATTTCATTTAAGTTAATTACTGTGGTTATTGTGTAATTTGTTGTTTAAAGTTCACTGATGAATTATTCAAAAGTTTTTTTAAAGTAGTTCTTCAACACTAAGCATTCATTTTTATCTTCAAGTATTTTGCCATTTTTGCCTTTGATTCTTCGTCTTTTTGGGCTTCCTTTACAAACAAAAATCAAAATCTATGTTTAATATTTTGATTGTGCACTTTGTGATGAGATGTTCTAATATTTTTGTCAAGGATGCACATACCACTGACCAGACCAGTACATCGGTATGATGTACTGATCTGGTCTATACAGACTGTAGAAAAGGTATTGACTTGATGAGTCAAACCATTAAACTAATCAGAATGGAGGGAGAAAAAAGAGTTAATAATAGATAAAAAAAAGCAAACTTCAAGATCATCAATAATATATGTTGCCTACAATTTACAATGTAATAAATACTGATTTCCACACCATCTTGCAATGAGACAAAGACCTAGTCATTTTCATTGCTTACAAAACAGTTTGGTTTTTTATTAACGCTTATATTTTGCTGATTTTCAACTCAGCATCATCAGAGCACAACACACATGTAAACGTGACAGTGAATGAGTGAAACAATATAATTGCAAAAGACAAAAGATCTAAAGTCCTATTTTTTGGTGCCCTCTAACGAGAAAAAAAAAAAACAGCAGTTATCCAGGAGTTTTTCTTAGGATAACCGTCTCCCAAATTTTTGGCAAATTAATGCAACCATATTTGTTAAGGTTGGGAGAATTCTTCAAAGCCATTGCTAACTCAAAAAAAGTATTTTTTGAAAAAGTTCAAAATTTTCATAATCTCTGTATCTAAAATAAATATTAAAAATTTCAGTGATCAACATTCATTTATGTCTGATACAAGTCTTGCTATATCAGGTGGAAAGCAAGATTACGATACTCAGACAATCTCTAATGTGGCTCTCCAGAGCTAAAAGGATATCCGTCAGATGTAAAAATAAATAAATAAAATAAAATAATAATCAAATCAAATAAAAATGGCTCAATTCAGCTGTAATGACCCGAATCATTTAAAAATTACTGTTTGGTAAAAACTGGTTCTTGCAGGAGGGTGCATCTAAACTGTTTTCGTAGCTATAGGATATTGCTTTAGGTCTGATGGGGACCAGAGCAGGAATAGAAATGATTTAAGTCAATAAAACAGTAATGAGGTAAGGTAGTGAGAAAAGTGTTGACAAAAATATGAGAAGAGGAGTGTAGTTTGTGAATATGCAGGATGAGTCTGAAGGAAGAATGGAACTGTATAAGAGTAATGGACAATTCAATTGTTTTAGTCATGTTAAAAGTTTAATGGACTAAAACAGCACTGAGAAAGGATTAAAAATAGTATTTAATGCAATGTTTTAGTGCAAGTCACCTTGGAAGGCAGTTGTTAGGAGAGAAAATCTGCAAATAATAGATCTGAGCAAGTAAAAAGTAATAAGGAAGGGCAGGAAAAAGATATGATGGATTAAAGGAGTGCTTATGAATGGAGAAGCGAATACGAGTGAGAAAAATGAGAGAACAGGAATGCAGGAGAGACATGGAAATGGGTGAAGCCAGGGAAGACTGGGAAGGGTGGGGGCACAGAGTGAGAAAGGTTGATTTTGGAAGAGGAAGTGTATGTAGTGAGTAGATAACAAAAGAAATGGGGTGGCCTGGGGATGAGAGCATTTCAGTCTAGAGAGAAAGTTCAGGGATGGGTAATGAGAAAGAGGAATGGCTGGAGAGAAGGCATGGAAGAGTTGCATCTGAGAAGTGGTATCAGTGAAACTTGTTATAGACACAGAAATGAACCATTACGTTTGTATATGAATGCAAGAAATATTAGAAATAAGGGAATGAAATTGCTGTATTGACTTAGTTCATTTATAATGCTGGCCTGGTTGGCCGAGTGCTTAGCGTATCTGCTCTCCAGCCAAAAGGCTGTGGGTTTGAATCCAGGCATGGGCATGGATGTTTGTGATTGTCTGTGACAGTACTAATAGCGGTATGAGGCAGTAGATGGCGTTGGTGTTAGATGATGAAGGTTGGTGGAGTAGGGAGATGAAGAGTTGTAGAGTAGATGCCCTCCCTCAATGAGTCTTTGGACTCCCTGGAGGTGTGATGTAATAATAATAATTAGTTTTTAATTAATGAACTAATTAATTTTTACTTAATTAGTTCATTAAACTTACCCAGATTGCTGGAATAGTGAGACATGGTTGGATGAGGACAACATCTTGACAGGAAGAGAAAGGGAAGGGCATGATGGTTTTGGTAAGATAGAAAAGGCAAAAAAGAAGCTGAAGTAAGTACTGTTGATGATAGAAAACAAGCTGTGGGCATGCAAGGTAGTAATCTGAGAGGAAAATAATGGCAGTGGTTTTGAGACAGTATGGTGTGAGATGATGAAATATAGTCAATCCTCACTTACCACATATGAAACTTATTACTGCCATCCCATTAACATGCTCACCGAACACAAACTCAATTCTGCAAACCATAGACCAGGATATCATTTAAAATATACTTTTGCTCAGGTTATTGCTGTTAATGAGGATGAGAAAATTTTCAGACTTTTGGAATGAATATAATATCTTACAGATACAGCATAAATTGAATTGGAATGAGGTGACAACAGGGTGTATGAATGGTGTTTGAAAGAAGATGCTGAAAAAATATATTTATCCATTCACAGGATTTGACAAATACAAAATATTACAAGAGACTGATGGAGTTAGCAATAAAGATGTAGAGTATCTGTAATGCTGTGGAAGAAGTGTTCTCAAACAAAGAGTATATAGAGCTAGAAGTACAGAAAGCTACAGAAGGGGAAGAGAAAAACAAGGACAGGAAGATTAGTCCACAAAGCCAGCAAAGGTTGGTCGATTGGTAGAGCCTCTGCTACTAATGGCTCGCAAAAAGTTAAGCAAGTTTGAGCGCAGTTAGTAGTTGGAAGGTGGTTATCATTCGAAGCTGTTAGCACACTCTCCCTCGATGAGTCTTTGGACTCCCTGGAGGAGTCGCATAATAATAATGTTTTCAGTAAAAAAAAATAGGCAGAGGCATTTGTCTGTTAATAAAACAAATAGCTCTGCCAATTTGAAATTATTATTATCTGACCTCCATAGAGTCAAAGGACTCATCATTGGAGGGCTATACTCTGTCATGTCAAAAGACATTGAACAATGCCTTGAACCCTTTCACAGTTTCCACACTCACCATATTTTCAGGGAATGCATTCCACTCACTGAGAACATCCTGCAAAAAAACCTACTTCTCACTCCCCTGTTCACACCTTCTTTATACAGCTTCCATGGATAGCCTCTAGTTCTAACTGTGCCACCCTCAACTCTATGAAATATCTTCTCCGCATTAATCTGGATACAACCCCGTACTAACTTATATGTCTCAATCATATTCCCTATTCTTCTTCTATTCACAAGGCTCTTTAAGTTGCATTCCCTCAATCTCTCTTCATATCTGACATTCCAAAGACCTGACACTAGCTTAGAAAACTTTCTATGGACCTTCTCCAATACATCCTCATTCCCTGAAAACCAGGCGACCAAATCTATGCAGTAGCCCTATGTGGCCCGATTAAAGCCTTACACAGAACTATAACTTCTTTGCCTCTGCATGTCAGTAGGCATGTTCTTACAATTTTAGCGATATGGTCCGTAAACAACCCCACCATTACTCACAAATCTCTTATCTCCTCCACCTCTTTCAAGGTTTCTCCATTAACTGTATACTCTGCATCTCAACCTTGCCTACCAAATTTCAATACCTTGCACTTTGATAGTTCCAATCATTCCCCCACTCGCAAAGTCTATTCAGATCATCCTGCAAGGCCACAACATCTACTCTACTTCTCATAGCCTTTTCCAACTTTGCATCATCAGCAAACAGCTGACATCCCCAGTTAAGCTGGTCTCAATGTCAATAACGTACAGGTTAAACAATAATGGTCCCCAAATAGATCCCTTTGGCATTCCACTAGTGACCTTCCTCCTCTGGGATACCACTCCTCCATATAAAACCTGCTAATACCTATCCGACAACCAATCAGCTATCCAACTTATTAGTCTGTTATCTAATCCCATCTGCTTCAGTTTAACTTCCAGCTTATTATTTGGCAGTCTATCAAACGCTTTTAAAAAATCCAAGTACACTGCTTTATATCCCTAGGGAGTTCTTTCGATATGTAGCCAGCAAAAGAAAGAATGATTATGGAAGGATGACATTGATTGGAGGAAATGGTATAAAGACAGCTGTTGCAGAATGTGTGGTGGAGATACTTAATGAGCAGTTCATAAAGATCTTTCAATCTTGTGAATGTGACTTCATGGAGAGATTAAGAGCAGTTGATGATGGGGAGGAGAGACTGACTGTAAGTGAGCAAGAGGTGTTTGGGGAGTTGAGTAAACTAGATGTAAATAAGGCTGTGGGACTTGATAATATATCACCGCGTATTCTGAAGGAATGTGCCAGAGTGTTGACACCTGCCTTGACATATTTTTTTAATACGAGTCTTGCACTTGGTCAAGTCCCTAAAGAGTGGAAGGAGGGCAAGATTGTGCCACTTCATAAAGGAGGTGATCGAACTCAAGCATCAAACTATAGGCCTATCTGTGTGTCAGGTGTTGTGGTTAAGTTGTTGGAGAAGCTTGTGAGAACTAGGATCCAGAGTTGGGTTGACAACAATGGTATAATCTTTGATGGACAGCATGGATTTGCTAAAGGGAGGTCGTGTTTTAGTAATCTACTTACTTATTACAATAAAGTGACTGCTTCCTTGGACAGAGGAGAAGGATACACAATAATATACTTGGATTTCGCAAAAGCTTTTGATAGAGTGCCTCATGATAAGTTGACAGTCAAACTAGAGCAGATGGGGTTGGATATTAGATTAGTGCATTGGATTGGAGACTGGCTATCTGATAGGTATCAACAAGTTGTGTATGGGGGTGCAATATCCAGGAAAAGGAAAGTCACTAGTGGAGTGCCTCAGGGATCTGTTTTAGGGCCATTACTATTTAACTTGTATATTAATGATATTGGCGAAGATTTGGATGGAGATATTCAGTTGTTTGCAGATGATGCAAAGTTGGGACGAACCATAAAGAGTAGTGAAGATGTTGTGGCCTTGCAAGAAGACTTGAATAAATTGAGTGATTGGGCAAGCAAATGGGGATGTGAGTTCAATGTTGCAAAATGTAAGGTTTTAAAATTTGGAAAACAAAGATGGGATGCAGAATTTATGCTTGGTGAAAATATATTGTTGGAAGTAGAGGAAATAAGAGATCTGGGAGTGATAGTGGATAAGGATCTAAAATTTAGGGGTCACATCGCCAAAATTGTGAAGACAACACAAAGACTTCTGGGAATGATGAGGAGGACACTGACATGTAGAAGTAGGGAGATTCTTGTTCCATTGTATAAGGCTTTGATTAGGCCACACATGGACTATTGTGCCCAGATTTGGTCACCTGGTTTTCAGAAGGATGAAGAGATGTTGGAAAGGGTCCAAAGGCGACTGACTAAGGTAGTTTCTGACCTCTGGAATGTCGAGTATGAGGAAAGATTGAAAAGATGTAATTTGCAGAGACTAGTGGAGAGAAGGAAGAGGGGAGATATGATAGAGACCTACAAGTTGGTAAGGGGTTGCTATAGGATCAATGGTGGAGAAGTTCTACAGCGAATAGTGGGAGATCAGGGGAGAACCAGAGGTCATCCCTGGAAACTGTATAAAGAGGGTGTGAGTAGGGGAGTGAGAGGCAGGTTTTTTTCGTGCAGAGTTGTGAATGATTGGAATGCCTTGCCTGAGAGTGTGGTGTCTGCAGGGAGTTTGAATGTGTTTAAGACCCGGTATGATGAGATGTGTGTGTAAGATAAAAGGACCTCCTAGATGAGTCTTTGACTCCATGAGGTCTTGTTTAATAATAATAATAATAATATGCGTCTCCTTTATCAAGTTAATTTGTCACCTTGTTGTAAGACACAAGCAGATTGCTGAACCATGACCTCCCCCTAATAAACCCATGCTGACCATCATAAAGATGGTCAGCATGGGTATCAATCCACTTCTGAATCCTAGTCCTCACCAACTTCTCTAATATACCTTAACAGCAACCTCAGACACACAGATTGGCCTATAATTTGTAGCTTTAGTCTTATCTCCCCTTGTGAAGTGGAATAATTTTTCCCGCCTTCCATTCCTTCAGGACACCCTGTCACCAGACTCATTAATTCTGTAGAGCATTCCCTCAAGGTACATGGCGATATACTCTCAAATTCTACTGCCTTATTAACACCAAGTTTACTTTGTGTTAATTCCTCATATACTTCCTGCTCATTCACCATCAGTCCCTCCTCTGTCATACATTCTACACTCCAGCTTCTCCTGATGTTGCCTTCATGAGGATGAAATGCACTGATAAACTGATCACTGAATAATTCAACTATATCTCCCACATTGGTTACTAATCTGCTAGTGGCATCAACTAGCATCATCCTCCCACAGTCATTTTTCCTTCTACTTGCCACACATCATAATAACTCACTAGGATTTTTCTTAGATTCGCTGGCTAATATCTTCTCATACTCCACTTTTGCTGCTCTTATCAACCACGTCACATTCCTGGCCTGCACCTTTTACTCTTCATGCAACTTATCATTATGAACATTCATCTTGTGTTGTCTCCATAGCGTTGTCTTCTTCCAGATTTCACTTTTAATCTCTTCATTTATCCATTTTATTCCTACCCTGTTTAACCTTTTCACCTCTGGAACACAGACATTGCTGCTGTTAAATGTCTCTTGAACAATGCCCACCCAACATCTATATCCTTTCCACTCAACTCCTCTTTCCATGCTATAGCTCCCAACTGTCTTCTAAGCGTTCCATAATCCCCACTCTTCTAGTTCCACACATATGCCTTCATTATAGAAGTTCTCATGTGACTGGCTGCAACCCCATGTGATTACTTCAGTGTCACTTCCCACAACTGGGAGAAGATTAGACACTCCATTTGCAATCACATCCTCTGATGATAAATCAACAATCTACATTTAATCCTAGTGTGCCCTTGTTACATACTTCCAAGGTTGTTGTCCCAAGGGACAACAACTTTGGGAAGTATGTAACAAGGAATTAACTCAAGGAATTCATTCTCCTTATTCCCTGATGTAATTTCTTCATTCCAATCGATATTGCAATAATTGAAATCATCCATAATGATCACCCTTTGCTTGCTCACTAACTCAAGTTGCCTATACATTTTTTAGTCTCCACCTTCTAAATTTCCTGGCCTGTAGCAACACTCCACCAAATATTTCATTTGTCAACTTCCACTTGACACCATACTCTTCAAAACCACTGCCACTTTGTATCTCAATCGTGTGTGGACATAATTCCCCTGCTATCATCAGCAGCACTTCCTCCTCCCTTCTTGCCTTTCCTATGTTCATGAAAAACATCATATCCCTGGCAACAGACAAACATGTCATATATTGATAACAACTGTTTCACAAGAAAATTTAAAGAAGCTGTACTAATGCTTAGGACCCCTACACTGTGCAATAAAAATCAAGGCTTGATTTTACATCAAGTGTGGTCTGACTTCATCAAAAATCTAATTGCCTCAGACCTCAGATATAACACGCATGAGCCACAGAACGTGACAACAACTAGCAATGTTCTAACACGCATACAGTAATAAATTTATCATTTGTATTATGGTTTCTCAATTATTTGACAGTTGTGAAGTTATAAAAAATATCTAATGTGTAATTAACTGTCAATAAGCTTTTGTTGTGTTAAATCTTTATATACCATTACCCCTGATGATGAAAGTGTTACGACGAAGGAAATGTGTCAGTTTTTTTTCAATTGTTTATTTTTAATAAGCTCTTCATGTTAATATGTGGTCTCAACACAGGAAAATACCTACAGAATCATATCCCTCTATTTCTATTCCCATCAAGATGTCTTTCTCATCCAACCATGTTGCACTTATAACTATTTTCGGGCAGTCCTGGCATTCGTAAGTAAACATAATTCATTTCTTGGTCTACAGCCAGATCTACTCATGCTGTCCCCTGTCTCTGACTTCTCACCTGCACATTCTCTGCTCATCTTTATCCCCACACAACCTCCCAGACTCAACCACCCATGTTTTCTCCTTACATTATATCCTCCTGACCTCTCTGGTACACCCCATTTTCCTGGAAATTTTCCAACTTGCTTTACTGTTGTCATGCTCTCTTCTCCATCACAACCACAGTCTTACCTAGTCCACTATCCTGCTCATTAACATCATCCCTCACTTCCACTGATGCCTTGTTTGCATCACTAATTACACTTTCCTTCAGCAGCAACCTTCCCAAATGACTCCCAAAACCATTCAGATAGAGTCTATTGCTCTTATACAGCTCCATTCATCCATTAAACTTGTCCCACATGTTCACAAACTGAACTCCTTTCTCTTCATACATTTCCACTAACATTCCATTCAAGATCTTTGCTCTCTGATGCAACTCATCATCGTCATATCTGGGCAACACACAAATTACCCTTCCTACCACACTGTTGTCTTTTATTATCCTCAATAATCTGCTGATATCCAATCTCACAATCTTCCTATGCAAAACCAAATCATTCATCCCAACTACAACCATTAACTCGCTCACATGCTTACTTCTCATTTCTAGTGCCTCAATCACCTTGTTCATTCTCCCTCCTAGAAAAC
The DNA here is from genome assembly GCF_054136105.1 of Typopeltis vanoorti. Classification (NCBI taxonomy): domain Eukaryota; kingdom Metazoa; phylum Arthropoda; class Arachnida; order Uropygi; family Thelyphonidae; genus Typopeltis; species Typopeltis vanoorti. The sequence goes on from NC_143570.1 coordinate 7,798,701, forward strand.
ATACCTTGTGCATTCTCTCATCCATCAAACCTTTATGACAGAATCTCCATATAGCGCTATTCTTGAGTCATTCACTGCTTCTTTCTCTCCACTTTCTTTCATTTTATTCTTTCACACTCTTCCATTCATATCCACTGTATGTCATTCCTTATCTTAATCATTTCATTCTTCAACTCCTGCATTCCAGCAATTGCTCCATTGTTGCTTTGTCAGTTTAACTTTCTTCCATTTCCACAGTCACACCAGCTCTTGCTATATCAGTCAGGCATATTTCTGCTTCAGTAATTTTGCCCAGTTTTCCTTTTTTTTTAAATTATTTCCATATTCACAATTACACTTCTCCATGCTCATATTCTCACACTCACTGTTCTGGCTATTATTCTTAGTCCTACATCTATCTGGTATTCTTCTCTTCCGGTTCCTTTTTTCCTTTTCTTAAGAAAGTGTGATATGTTAATGCAATCCATTAACATATCACACTTTCTACAGACCCTCACTCTCTTGCTTCTCTTGTTTACTCTTTCAACAAACACACATCTGCTTCATTCGGACATGCCTACATATTACACTTCTGGTATTTTTACAAAATAGCTTAAGGAAATTACAACGTATACTAGGATATACATTAAAATAAATTTTAATACACTTCCAATATTTCGGCAACGTCACGTTGCCATTTTCACAGGAACTTAAAAACAAGACACGTGCACACAAGCACAACAAACAGTAAATAAGCTAGTATACATTGTAATTTTCTTAAGCTATTTAGTAAAAATTCATAACCAATGTCTAAGCCTTTCCACGAGAATTACACTTCTGGTAATGAACCATCTTGGTAAAATCCACACCACTCACCACACTCAACTTTCATGCCTGTGTTTGGATGTACTTGTTCTTACCCCCCATTGATAACTTATTCTGAAAAAAATACTTCAAATTGATTAATTCAAAATGCAAAACACACCAAACTCAATCACAACAAAACAAGAACCAAAATTACATTACATTTACAGGTATAATATATACCTGTCAATAATACAGGTATATATTATACCTGTATTATTATGGATATTATTTCTGGGAAAACTCCCATGTTACTCCTCTTAACAAACTATTATATTTACGGCTATTTTGCCTGCTTCTGTTTAGGAGTGCCCTTGTTTAAATGTCATTGGCTTTTTACTCAAGATTCTGAGGGCATTATAGATGTGTATTTACCAACAAATATATGTAACATAAAGGAAGAGAAATTTACACATACCCTTTTCCTGGGTGTTGTGGCTTGTCTTCTTTCTGCAGGGTGCAAACTACTGCAGTTATGATGTTTTGGAAGGAAGTGCGTGTGTGTGTGGGGGGGGGGGGGCAATGTGCGAGAATTAAAATAGAAAAAACCCCGTTTTTTTTTTTTTTGTATAATATATATATATATATTATTTATAATATATATATATATATATATATATATATATATTATTTATATAATATATATTATATTATTAGGGATGGGCGGAGCGTTTCTTTATATAGAGTAGGAAAGGGTGAAATTTGTTGAAAACAGCATTTGGTTTTTTATGGGGGGAAGGGGATTGACAGGGTGCGGTCCGTTTCGACTATGCTTGGTCGTCGTCTGAACTCATGGAGGAAGTGGATGCTATGTCAGGTCAGTTTGGTGTTTCTGCCTTTGAAGTGTTTGTGTTATCGCCTATTGGTTGGGATTGTGACCTCAATTTTACGTTGTGAAACTTCCAAACCTCGGAGATTATGTAGGCCGGTGGACGTTGATAGAATTCGCGTCACATTTTATGGCTATTGTTTCCGATATTCTAAGCATTGTTTCATTGTCTTGTCTGTCTATTATGATGGCCTTCGATTTGCGGGGTATGTTTTTGTTCAAGGGGCATGAACAGCTATTTCTGTTTTCCCTGTGCTTTGTATTCTAGCCCATAATGACCTGATGGTGGAACCTGTGTAGGTGATATCACAGTCTTTTTTGGCAGAGAAACTTATAGACTACGTTGTGGCGTTCAAGTCTTTCTTTTTTGTGTGTGAGATTTAGTGGGTTTTAGGAGTTTCCAATTTTTGATTTGTGGTGAACACTAGTTTGTAGTCAGTATGTTTGAAGATGTATTTGTAGGCTTTGTATGTGTTCTGGGTGTATGGCAGTTTCGTGCAGAGTTGTGAATGATTGGAATGCCTTGCCAGAGAGTATGGTGTCTGCGAGGAGTTTGAGTGTGTTTAAGATGTGGTATAATCGATGTGTGTGTGTGGGTGATAAAAGGACCTCCCAGATGAGTCTTTGACTCCATGAGGTCTTGGGGTAATAATAATAATAATTATGTAATAGTTTTCCATGCAGTATTTTGTCAGATGCCTATGCATAGTCTAGCACAATAGATGGTGAACCTATGGCACACGTGCCAGAGGTCGCACGTCCGAGAATTTTGTTGACATCAATGATTTGCAGGTGATATCCTTTTATACGCTTATAAATTATTCAAACTTTTTTTTTTTAATTGTTACAATATGTACAAGTTAAATTTTGTTTTACACCAGAGAGCAGCTATGATGACGTGCATATGATTGATACGGTATTAACAAAAGATCGCACGACCCAAAGGCAACTGACAACTGTTGAATTGAAATGCTAATTCTCTTCTACCGAATTGCATAACATCTAAAATGGTCATAACAACATTCATTATACTGAAAGTTTATTTTTCACTTGGTTAGAGTATAACAAATTTAGTTTAATCCTTTATCCAAGTGTGAGCAAACAAAGTTTGCGCCTGAAAGTATCTTCAGGACTGCGGTAAGGTGGTACAACACCAGGCAACTCATTGCAAAGGTGGGGCAAGCTACCAACATTCCTGTCTCAGTATCTCCTATAATGCAAAACACATCTCCTTGCGGATATGTGTAATGTTATGCATTAAGGGAAGGGCCACTACCCAGACTAGTTTGGACCTTTATTGAGGTCTCTTCAGTGGGAGCCAGGCCCAAGTTGAGATACCAGGCAGAAGCATTAGGTCAGCTCTACCTTTGCAACGAGTTGCCCTGCTGTTGTACCACCTTACCCCAGTCCTAAAGATACTTTCAGGCGCAAACTTTGTTTGCTCACACTTGGATAAAGGATTAAACTAAATTTGTTATACTCTAAACAAGTGAAAAATAAACTTTCAACATCTTTCTCTAAATCCAAAGCAATTTATTAAAGAAGGGTGGCATACCATTTGGCAACTCCTATAGGTAGAGATGACCTGCTAATGCTTCTGCCTGGTATCTCAACTTGGGCCTGGCTCCTACTGAAGAGACCTCAATAAAGGTCGAAACTAGTCTGGTAGTGGCCCTTCCCTTAATGCATAACATTAGACATATCCACAAGGAGATGTGTTTTGCATTATAGGAGATACTGAGACAGGAATGTTGGTATCTTGCACCACCTTTGCAACGAGTTGCCCTGCTGTTGTACCACCTTACCCCAGTCCTGAAGATACTTTCAGGCACAAACTTTGTATACTCACACTTGGATAAAGGATTAAACTAAATTTGTTATACTCTAACCAAGTGAAAAATAAACTTTCAACATTTTTCTCTAAATCCAGAGTAATTTATTAAAAAAGGGTGGCACACCATTTGGCAACTCCTATAGGTAGAGATGACCTGCTAATGCTTCTGCCTGGTATCTCAACTTGGGCCTGGCTCCCACTGAAGAGACCCATTTGCAGCATTATTCGCCAAGACGTGAAAGAGAGCTCCAGTTCGAAGAAGAGAGCACCTGTGCCTACCAGTCCAAAAGAGGATCCAGTTCCCGCGGCCCGAAGAGAGAGCTCCATGCTCATTTTCTGCAGAAGTACCTCAGTGTTGGTAAGACCTTTTTTCTTATTATTGTTCAACAAACAGTACAAAATAGTAGCATATGCAGATGATGTAGTGGCCACACTCAGAGACTCTGAGTCTATCTGCATCTATCTTGACATACTGCAAAACTTCAGCATAGTCAGTGGTCTCCGAGTTAATGCACAAAAAACCAAAATCAAAAATTTTGGAAATTTCCATAACACCGGACTTCCCTACGGTTTAGCGCTGCATACGCAGCCGCTAACAATACTAGGAGTTCCCTTTTCTGAGTCGCTAGCTTTACCAGTTAAAAAATTACAGGAAATAAGTATGGAAAAGATAAGGCTATTCAAACCGACCTTTTTCTCCTTTTATGGCAGAGCCACAGTGATAAAAACAATCATTACCCCAATGCTGATGCACACAATCAATATCACAGGCATCACACTGCTACAAGAAAATCAATTATCCAAAAAACTCATAGATTTCTTCTGGAATGAAAAAAAACATGAGGTTAAAAAACAATACCTGCAACTAAAACATGAAGAAGGGGGGGTACGCCCTGCCTGATCTCAAAAGCTTGCTTTATGCAAATACATTCAAAACCGTACGGAAGGCCTTAAACTCAAACCATATTTCAGGCCTCCTAATTAGATATTTTATAGGACTTTTCCTCCCCCTCTTTGGAACCACGGACTATGCTGGACCCCGTGCAAGGGTTGTGCCCAAGTGGTACCGCACACTAGTAAAATCACTCACAGTACTTAGAGACAAAGGAACAGAAATCCTCACACACAAACCGAAAGTAGTATAGTGGGATTTCTTCCAAATCTCCAGGTGTCCCAAACCTCGGGACAAACAATGAAATTCTCTTTAAAAACATCAAGAATAGCTGGGGACAGCCTTTTCATCGGGATCTGGCCTGGCGAATAGCTTATGGGCGGCTCCCGGTGAAACAGGTTAAATCTAGGTACATACCCAGTCCGTGCGATCCCTTTTGTGATGTCTGCCGGGGCGTGGAAACGGTGGAGCATTTCTTTTATTTTTGCCCACCAGCCCAACGCGTCTGGCAAAGACTGAGCACAGCACTGGGAATCCCGATGCTATCACTAGAAGAGGTCATATACCTGCAATTCCCGCCACCAGTCAACAAGACCCAAAAATTTGCCATTTTTTTAATTAACATCTTAAAGTATCACATCTGGAAGGTACGGAAAAAATCCCAGGTACGGGACGCAAATTTAATGTACGCAGGAATAAGGAAAGGTTTCTTTTTTTATCTTCCTAAATTTCTTGCGCAAGAGAGACATCTGCTAGGCGACTTTAAATTTGTGAACAAATACTGCAAACCACCGAAAATATGCTTTCTTATACAGGGACGCATCAAGCCCTGTATATTTCTTTAGTATCTCCAAAACTCCACCTAACTCTCCCTAGGAAAAGTAACAACCACTCTGTTCTTCCTCGCCACAAAGCTTTCGCTGGCACGGTTTCCTTTACTCCAAATAAGGGGGGTAGATCCTAGAACCCGGGCTGCAAAGGCTTACTGCGAGGCAGTGCTACTCCTTGTGAGCGGCATCTCCCGGGCCAGTCTTCTACCCCATTCTAAGTCCCAGTGGTACCAGGTTTGCAAGTTCCTTATTTTGTTTCCTTTCAGCTCAACTGACCGGACCTTAAGTCCTTTGATTTTTATGTATTTAAAAAAAAAAAAAAAAAAAAAAAAAAAAGTTCTAACTGAAATTATTGTTTTCAAAACAGGTCAATGGATCTCCTTCATAGATAACTGATGAAATTATTAAGGATAAATTTATTATAAGTGAACTGTTAGTCAAAATTTTTATGGTTAAATTTTTTTTTTTTTTTAACAGATAAATTGAGAATATGTGTCACAGACCAATTAGCCATATAAGGCTAAACAGGTTGACTGAGGCCTCTTTTACCTCCTACTATCCTACTCTATCTTTCATTATTCTCCTCTCTTACTGTTTGCTGACCCTCAGCATGCTTTATTCTCCAAAGGCCGATGATGAGAGACATGAACTCCCATTCGACCTCAATAAAGGTCAAAACTAGTCTGGGTAGTGGCCCTTCCCTTAATGCATAACATTACACATATCCTCAAGGAGATGTGTTTTGCATTATAGGAGACACTGAGACAGGAGTGTTGGTAGCTTGCCCCACCTTTGCAACGAGTTGCCTGGTGTTGTACCACCTTACCCCAGTCCTGAAGATACTTTCAGGCGCAAACTTTGTATGCTCACACTTGGATAAAGGATTAAACTAAATTTGTTAAACATTCACTATATATTTCTTAGTTTTAACACATTCACGACGGGATGTCGTTTATCGTTCAGACGGAACATCTCATTGCCAGCAGGCTCAACTCTCATAAAATTTCAACCCTTGGTTGAATTTTATTGCTGCTTGTTTGCATTTGAACTGGCAGGCAAACTCACATGCTCATTATATGGCATATTTCAATTCGTGGTAGAATTTTATTTGAAGTTAGCCTTTGTGAACTGTCATAATCACATCGAGAATTTGAAATGCAATAAAACAAACAAACATTTATTTCATGTAATTGAAAAATTGGACAATAGTTTTTAGTTAGATATTGTGTTTCGGTGCAACATATGGTTTTACTTAAGTCTATACAGCATAGTTTCTGTGAGAGGGGACATGTGATTCATTAATTAGTGCCAATTTTATTCCAGCTGTCTGTAATTGCACTATTTGTTGAGAAATATATTACAGACTGCAAAAAGCTCATATCGTATACCTTATTCAGGGATACAATAAAACTATTTGTTTATCTTGCATCTGCAGCAGTGGCGACCCGTGAAGCTTTAAGTTGGTGTGCTGCCTATGCAAAATAATTTTAAAAAATTATTTTTTTCCTAATTAGTAACCAATTTATTAATAAATAAGTCTCTAGATCTATTTATTAATAAATTGGTTACTGATTAGGAAAAAAAGAATTTTTTTGAAATTATTTTGTATAGCAGCCCCCCCCACTTAAAACCTCACGGGCCGGCACTGATCTGCAGTATGACTGTTGGGGAAGACGTGTTGTTAACCGTGGGGAGCGAGTTACTATTGCCTCGACACGAATATGTTTAAACATTTTTCGTGTGCGAGGTATATGCAAAACCTTTTAATGCATTTTTTCTAATGTAAAATTTCATTTCTATTTTTCCATGTGCTCCTTCCAATCTATATCACCACAGTTGAAGTCTTCCATGATAATTGGTTGACCTGCCTGCACTCATTGTGCTAATCTGTTGAGGCATGTCGTCCACACCTTCTTCTGGACCTCCAGGTCTATAGCAGCAATTGTTGTCCAGTGCATTGTTATAAGGTGCATTGGACAAGGGTCCATCATGAGTAATTTAATTAAAAGCACTCATAACAATCATAGTTTCCCTATTTGCTTGGCTAATATGCTTGTACATTTGACTGCTGCTGCTCTCTACAGGTCTCTGGCAGCATCCAACTAAATATTTAATTTCATAAGTCGAAAAGGTTGTAAGTTGAAAATCACTACATGAGCCATGTTAACAATTAACACGGTTGCTAAAATATATAGGTTTGTTTTGTTATATTTTTAACTAATTTTACTTTTTGTTTATAGTGAAATAATAGTAATAATATTTATATGGGTACTCCAAGGAGACCCACTTTATCCATTAACACAATACCTATCATACACTCCTTTAACCTATTCACTGTTGAAACACTCACAACCACCTCTGGCAATCCTTTCCACTCATTTACCACTGTCCGAGTAAAGAACCTTGTTTGCACAACCTTGCGAACCACACTCTTAGACAATTTCCAAGTGTGACCCCTCGTTTTCCCCCTACTCCCCTTTTGAAAATATTTCTTCTGTGTCAGTCTTATAGAATTTATACATCTTATATCTCACACTCACAACCACCTGTGGCAATTCCTTTCACTCATTTACCAACCTCTCCAAATAAAGAAACACACCCATACTAACCATACTTTTAGACAACTTCCAAATGTGATCCCTTGTTTTCCCTATACTCCCCATGTATTGAAAAAATACTTCTGTCAGTTTTATAGAATCCCTTTAGTAACTTGCAAGTTTCAATCATATCCCATCTCCTCGGCCTGTTAGTTAAACTCTGCAACCCACACACCCTCAATCTATCGTTATAGGGGTACATTTCACAAACCTGTCACCAGCTTGGTCATTTGTCTCTGAATCCACTCCACCACCTCCCAATCCCCAAGAAACGCAGGTGATCAAATCTGTTAACAGTAGCCAACATATGGCAAATTAGAAGCTTATAAAGAGGGATAATAACCTACTTCTCTCTCTCTCTCTCTCTCTTTACTTGTGAATGTGTTCCTCAGCATCCAAGTAATCCTCTGAACTGTTTTGCTCAGCTCTTGAAATATGTCGTCTGAATTTCAAATTTCTATCCACCATCACCCACATATCCCTAGCCTCATCAATTTCCTGTAATCTAGCACCATCAACATGATATGAAATGTGTAATCTTTTCGTTCCAAAATGCATTATTACCATGCATTTTACAACATTGAGTTGGCAATCATTGTCCTTTACCCACACTGCCAATTTATTTAAATCATCCTGTAAGATATGATATCTACATCACCTTTATCAACAATTGTCCTCCCTAATTTTGCATCATTGGCAAACAACTGAATATTCCCCTTCAAATCTTCTGGAATATCATTATTGTACAAATTAAAGAGCAGTGGTCCTAGTACCCCACCCTGTATTAGGACCACCCTCTAGTATCTATCAGCTCCCCCACTTCCCATCCATGCCACCAGCCTCATATTCATTCCCATTTGCTTCAACTTCAACTTTTTGCTGGCTGAAATGTGTGAGAAGATGGGAGTACAGTTTGTTAATGTGTGGAACGAGTTTGGGGGACGAAGTGAGCTGTATGGGAGCAATGGACTGCATTTGAGTTATGGTGTGAGTTGCTTGGAGAAACTGCTGCTGGAAGGTAGAGAAGTGAATATAGAGAATGAATCAGATCGAGAGGGGAGTGATGCGGAAGAGCAGAAGAGTAAGATAGGAGAGATTGAAGAGGTGGATATGAATGGGGAAGTGAGTGGTATGAGTATAGAAAATGAGAGAATGGGTGTGCAAGAAGAGCAGGGAAACGGGGAGGCTCAGGGTGGACAGGGATACACAGCGTGAGAAAGGTGGGTGCTCCAAGAGGTGGTGAGAGCATGTGTAGGCATGAAAGGAATGGGATGACCAGAGATCAAGAGGAAACAGTTGGAATTTAAAAGGGTTCTAAAATGAAGAAGCAGAAAGGGAAATGGCCCCGGTCTTCAGCATGGAGAGATCACATCGAGTGAGTGGTATCAGTGGAACTAGTTGTAGATCCAGAAATGAGCTGTTGTGTTTGTATACAAATGCTAGAAGTATAAGAAACAAGGCAGATGAAATGGTTGCACTAATTGCGTCTGTTCATCCAAAGATTGTCGGAATAAGTAAGACATGGTTGGAAGAGGACGACATCCTGACAGGAATAGAGATGGAAGGGTATGATGTGTTTCATGAGGATAGAAGGGGTAAAAAGGGAGGAGGAGTGCTATTGATGATAGAGAAAGAGTTATGCCCATACAAGTAGAGATGCAAGATGGAAATAGTGCCAGTGGTTTTGAGGCAGCATGGTGTGAGATAGAGGTGAATGGAATCAAATACTTGGTGGGATGTTGTTATAGACCAGATAATGTGGATGGTGGTGATAGTGAAATGTATAGCCAAGCAAATAAGAAAAAGGTGATCATTATGGGTGATTTTAATTATGGCAATATAGACTGGAATGATGAGATAGCAACTGGAAGTAAACAAAATGAGTTTCTTGAGTTTTTGAGGGATAACTATATCAGACAGTATGTAACAGAGGGCACACGAGGATTAAGGGTCTTGGATTTGGTCAGTCATCTCATCAGAGGATGTAATTATAAATGAGGTGTCAAATCATCCACCAATTGGTAAGAGTGACCATGAGGTGATTACCTGGGTGTTGCCAGCAGAGCGAGGACCCCTGTGAGAAAAGGGTATATGTGGAACTACAAGGGTGGGGTTATTATGAAGAGCTCGGGAGACAGCTTGCAGGTGTAGCGTGGAATGAGGAGTTATCTGGAAAAGAGATCAATGCAGCTTGGGGGGATTTTCAAAAACTATCTAGTAGATGCAATGTCTAAATGTATTCCAAGGGTGAGAAGGTTAAATAAGGTAGATGTGAGATGGATGAATAAAGAGATTAAGCATGCGATACAGAGAAAAAGGGCATTGTAGAGGCAGCATAAGAGAAGTGGAAATAATCAATTTCATGAGGTCTACAAAGACCAGGCAAGGAGGGTTACTTGTGCAGAATAAACCAACCTAATCGTCCAACTCCATCCATTCCAATTTAACCGTCAACATAGTGCCTCTGTAGCGCAAATGGAAGAACGACGGTACATTGCGCCTTTCAATTAGAAAAGGCCTAAGTTCGATTTTCGTTATGACAGGAGGAATCTTTATATGGACTTTTTCAATTGAAGGTGAGTTAGCTAATCTCATACGGAGGTAGCATGGTTTTTTTCTCCTGGAAACTCGGGTTTTTCATCCTGCATACAGACAAATTGGCCCTTTAGAACACATGCAATTTACAGACAAAAATACTAGCTGTGGTGGTGGTGGTTGTGGGCAGTAGATGGCATTGATGTAGGCGATTGGTAGTAGAGGTTCGGTGTAGTAGGGGTCCTCCCACGATGAGTCTTCGGACTCCTTGGAGGTGTCACGAATAATAATAATAATATCATGTGTGTCTGTGTATACATGATAAGTTGACAGTTAAATTGGAATGGATGGAGTTGGACAATTAGGTTCGATTAGCTATTTGATAATTCAGTAAGTTGTTCATGGGGGAGTATTATTATTATTATTATTTGTTACCTCCAGGCAGTGGTATAGCTAGAGCTTTTGCCATCCCTCTCAAATCAAAAAATACTACAAAAAGTCAAAACAACATATAGGGAAATAAATGAAAACACTGTGTTTATTTTTAAAGTAAAACTTTAATTTCAACATTCTAAAATTTTATTTTTCTTGCTTTCCTGTTAGCAAAATCGATAACACTGGCGAAGTCTATTTCATAGTAATATAGGTAATTCTTTTAATCAATTTTATTTAGAAAAACTCCTCTCACAACTACCAACACTTACAGCAATTGTGAGGAAAATTCGCAGTAGTATTACAATATTTGGAAATGAGTTCTCGAGACTGTATTTTAGAAGTAACTGCAGAAGTTTGAAAAAAAGGTTCTAAGCGGTGCCCGGCGTGGACTGCCCCCTCCGCTCCTCCCTAGCTACGCCTCTGCCTTCAGGGAGTCCAAAGACTCATCAAGGGAGGCATCTACTCTACAACTCTGCTTCCACCACTCACAATCCACCAATTGACTGCAACTACACCAATTAATCCTGGAAAAGGAAAGTCAATAGTGGTGTGCCTCAAATAGCAATCAACAACAAGTTCAAAGACACTTGTCCCCAGTAACGCATACATGCGTGACCAGATCTGTCATTTGCACAAAGGGAACAAGACTGCCATCTTTGAAGACAACTTGCAGAAAAATGTCAAAATGGTGACTACAGTTGGACCATCACCAGTTGGACAAGTTCTCCCACCACACACACACAAAACAATCGATGCCATTTACTGCCAATCATCACCAACAACAGTATATTTTGTCTGTAAATTGTGTGTGTGTTCTGAAGGTCAATTTGCCTGTATGCATGATAAAAAAACCTGAGTTTCTGGAAGAAAAAATTCTGCTACAGCAGTGAGATCAGCTAACTTACTTTCAATTGAAAAAGCCCATATAAAGATTCCTCTCAAAAGAAAAGATTCCTTCTCTTCTGATCATGTAAATTTTGTATACAGAATAAATCAATGAGAGTTTCTTAAATTATTTGTTCCTTTTGTGATAATTTTATGCATTCTTAACCAATACCCTGTTTTATTCTTGTAAGGCAAATAGATTATCAAAAAAAAAATAGAATTAATGAGATATTAGTGTCCAGGTTTAGACAACCAAGTGAAAAACTGATTAGTAATTGGGGGAAAAAATAGATTTCATACTTCTGTCAATTTTATAATATTTAAGGATCATTCTTCCTCATTCTACAAGGATGAACTCTGACTGCAGTAAGGTGTTTCTATTAATGATTATGCTTTCTATATCCAGAAGATAGGACTAGTTCTCTTTTTATTTAAAATTATTCCTCTTATTGCAGAAAGAATTTTTTTACAGCTATTATAGCCTGTTATTATTATTATGTGACACCTCCAGGGAGTCCAAAGACTCATCAAGGTAGAGTATGCCAACAACATCGAATGATTGAACCCTTTCCAACTACTAACCGTTCTCAAACTTGCTTAACTTTTTGCATGAGCCATTAATAGCAGAGGCTTTACCAATCGACCAACCTTTGCTGGCACTTGATTTTCAATACACAGATTAATTATAATTCAATCGTAATTTTCTAGCCGCGATGAAAATTTATATACATGGAATGTCTTGGTATAATGTGATACTGCTGTGATGGATAACCTTGGCCTTTATTTTCTCATTTTGAGAATATTCCAGTGTTTAATTTTGTTCTTCACACCAAAAATTGAATAAAACCCTTAAGTTCTACTTAAATACATAAATTTTCATAAATTTTGCCAAGTAGTTAATGCATCTGCTCTCCAATCCATAGGCTAGGTTCACATCTCTACCATGGATGTTTTGTAAATGTCTTTAGTAAATAAATTTCTGTGCCAGTGTAAGACCACCACCATTACCCAGTCATTGGAAATCTCATGTGACTTAAAAACATTCTATATTTGTTCTTGAATTATCAGATCATCTTACCTTATCCACCCCTGACTACGAGCCTTTATTTGGCTCATACTTGAAATAACTACTGGTTTCAGATAGAATACTTTCAGAATAAAGTGAATTCTTGGAATTAAGTTAAACACTTGAGCATCAAATACATAACAGCATTCCTAAGGATAACTTCATTAGCATTTCAGCAATTAAGGAAAACTCTTCAGCTATACAATTAATAGATCAGTTTACTTATGAATTTTTTCTTTTAGTTTTTTTTTCTTTTTTTCTGAAACTGTGCAAACTATATGTTATTATTACTTTCCAACGAAAGAAGAATTATATTTGCTCTGATGGAAATGTTAACTATATATAAAGATTTGCATCCTTTCTATCATTAAGTTGGAAGAGTTGTAATACAAAATATGATTCTGTGAATACCATTCCATTACAATTAAAGGTTACTTTTGAATGAAACATAAGGACTGCAGATCCAATCATGAGGGAAAGCAAGAATATAATTATAACTGAAGATAACTGCACCAAAGCAAAGGAAATGATTAATAAGTTCCGTGATTTTTGCAAACCTCCGTAGCTCAGTCAGTATAGACAAATCCTTTTGGTCAGAAAAACCAGAGTTTGATTCCCATCCGTGACGTGAGGAAGAGGAAACCAATCTCCTCTATTAAGCAGTACCTTGTGTGTGATACATGCTTGCAACTTATTTTAGAAATGAAGCTTAGACAATAGGGTGGTGAATGTTTCTGTGCAATGTAATATTTCATGCTAACCAGTAACACGATTCCAGTAGAAGATGACATGGTATAGCTAATAAATACCAAATTTTTAACAAAATTCGAATCAAACAACAAGGTTTAATTATTAGTCTGTAATTATTAATATCTAAGTTCTCTTATTGTGAAAGACACATGCACAATAGCTGTATATCCCTTCTTCAATTGGTAATGAAAACTGGGTATCATAAAGCCTCTGTAGCTCAGTCAGTATAGATGAAGCCCTTTGGATGGAAAGACCTGGGTTCAATTCCCATCCATGACGTGAGGAACCTTTATCTGGTGAGCTAGCCAGTCTCATACAGAGGCAGAGGGTTTTCCCCCCTGAAAACTCGAGTTTTTCATCCCTCAGAACAGGCAAACCGGCCTGTAAACACACACGGATTTACAGTCAAAAAAATACATACTTAAAATCCCTCACTGGAAGGCTCAACCAGCCCTAAAAGATGGATGAGGAAAATTGGGGGAAATCCCACATGACAACAACAGCAATTGGGTATCATATTATGATTATAGAATGCAGCTTACAGAGCAGAAAGTGAAATGTTTCTTTCCTGAAAACTTCATACAGACTTAAATAAATGCCGCAAGTTTCCAAAACAATCAGTTTAACTTAAAAATGATGCTACCTACATCTCCAGCAACAAATGATGCACCTTCAGAGCTAGAGAAAATTTATAGCACTACACGAGTGAATGCCATGTGTATTACCTCAATTGTCCGCGCGGTTAGCCTAGTGGCTTTGCGCTTCGCAACCATATGCCTGGGGAAGGAGTGTCCTAGGTTCGATTCCCGTCGGAGACGTGAGGAGCTGAAGGATCTTCCTCAGCCATAGCCAAGTTAGCCAGTCTTGGGCGCGGGCAGTAGGGTTTTTTCCACCAATTTATCTGGTGTTTTTCATCTCGCAAGCAGGCAAACCGGCCCCTTGAACACACAGGGATACAGCCAAGAATACCTTGAGGCATAGGAGTGACCATTCTATCCTCGTATTTCGGTTACGAAATCCAAGCATGCTTGGAAGGTTGTGGGCCTTAAAGGCCTGTTAAAGCCATTGGGATAGATTACCTCAATTGGTAGAGTCTCTGCTACTAATGGCTCATGCAAAAAGTTAAGTCTGAGCATGGTTAGTATTTGGAAGAGGAAATAATAATAATCGTTCGATGCTGCTGGCACTCTGCCGAGGACTGGCCATTCTCACAGTGTTAACTTCGGCCTGTAAATTGACATATGTCAGACCTCTGTACTTTCGCAGCAAGTGGAGGATATGACAACAAGTGAGTGAGTGTGTGAGGGAGAGAGAATTATTTATTATCTCTAAACCTTTGTAGAGCCCAAAAATTTATTGTGAGAGGTCAAACCCTAACCACCCAGAACAATGCCTTTCTTTCATTCATTCATTCACTTGTCATACAAAGAAACTCCTTTTCACCTCTACTTATATGATTTTCGTCCAGTTTCCAGGAATGAACTGTTCATCATCCATAACTTACCTTGTGCAACAATTCCCTTTTATGCACCTAATTGGTCCTTCTCATTAATATCTCAATCATATCACCTCTCCTCATATCTACGAAGCTCTGCAGACCACATGCTATCATCTTTCCTCACGGCCATCCCTGGAAGTTACGAAAGGAAACTGTGAGAAAGAGGGTGAGGAGTGGTTTCTTTGCATGGAGGGTGGTTGAACCATGGAATGCATTGCCTGATGGAGTGGTGGGAGCGAGAACAGTCAATGCATTTAAGGAGTGGTATGATAGACTTTGCATTTCCTAGGAGGGACTCCCTTGATAGACTTGTGTTTCTTAAAAAGGACCTCCCACGATGAGTCTTTTGACTCCATGGAGGCTTGAAAAAAAAAAAAAAAAAAATCAGCTAACGCCTTTTTATTCCCGTATACGGGGAGTAGGCAAGGCCATTTAACCCTATCTAACTTTTGGAGACTGAGTGGGCAGTTCAACCTCCACTGGTACCAATCAGAGATAGATGGCCCAAGGCTATCACTAATTAAGCGGTACTCAGTGAAGAGAGACGGCTCAAATGTGCCGCCATCTCGTGGTCCCTAACACAATATATTTAATGTCTGAAATAATGTGGGTTCTACAGTCGATTTTCTTGAGTTTACAGGACGAAAAACCCGAGTTTCCGGGAGGAAAAACCTGCTTGCCCATGCCAGAGATCGACTAACTCGGGAACCGGTCGAAAAAAGGCTTAGAAAAATTTCCTCTAGTCGCCGACTAGACTCAAAACCAAGTCTTCCTTCATGCGGCCAAGCGCCGTGGTTGGCAAACGCCACATCCACTGAGCTACACAGGCTTGAATAATAATAATAATCATAATCAATATTCCAGAGTCCTAGATAGTCTTACTCATTCAACTCTACACACACACACATTCTCTCTCTCTCTCTCTCTCTCCAATGCACAGAAATCCAGATGTAGACTGATTCATACCACACACACACACAGAGTGGAACTATGACCCCTCGTCAAGGTTCTCTGCATTACAGCAGCAATTTTCTGGATAATCTTTGCAATGTGTTCCCTGAACTTCAGTTCCCTATCCACCAAAAATCTCTCATCTCTTCTAGCACCTAAATCAAAGTTCCTTCAATATGAAAAATTGCATTCCATTTTCTCTGGCCAAAGTGCATAATTGTGCACTTTGCAACATGAAGTCACTTCTCCCCCATTCTTCAGCCCAAAGCACCAACCTATTCAAATACTCTTGCAACAATATGACATCCAAACTTCCTGACATTGCTCTCAGTAATTTAGCATCATCAGCAAACAACTGAGTATCTCAACTCAAACCTTGACTATATCATTGATATATAGAGATTACACAACAATAGTCCTAGAAAAGAACTCTGCAGTACACCCTCCCCCCTGTTGCCTTCCTTTTTCAGGACACTGAATCTCATACACAACTCATTCATTAATTTCTATAAGTAGCTAGGTTATGTCACCATAACCAAGCTTCCAACAGACTATCCATCCTCATCCTGTTCAATTTCAACTGTAGTTTATCATCTGATACTCTATCAAATGCTTCAGCAAAATCCAGATAAATCACTGCTAAAGCATCTCCTCTGTCCAATACACAAATCACTCTATTATAAATTTTATCAAGTTATGGCCACACAAAACCACCATCCCCCCCCCAACTTATTATTTGAGGTGTTTACTAATTAATTTAGACTTCTTTTTTGAGACTTCTATAAGTAAACCATCACCGTAGTGAATGGTTATTGCAACTGACTATTCATCCTCATCCTATTTAATTTCAGCTGTAGTTTATCATCTGGTACTCTATCAAATGCTTTAGCAAAATCCACATAAATCACTACATAAGCATCACCTCTGTCCAATACAAAAGTCACCCATTTAAAAATTAATTTTACACGTTACGGCCACATAAAACTAGTATAACACTTTTTCCCCCTATTATTATTATTATTATTATTATTATTATCTGGGATATTTCTAATTACTGGTTTGATTTGTGATGTGCATCAACATATTTTATTATTAATGAGATCAATATTGCACATTAGTCTAACTAGTTGGCAGGCCATGGGTATGGTGTTTCATTAACTTGTTTATTCTCAACGTCTTATAAATTAATGACCATACACTAGAAAGTCAACAAACTATAAAAAAGTAGAAATGTCAGTATATTTCTTCATACTCACTAACTTGAGCAGTGTAAATTTTACGACTTACCCTTGCTAATGTTTGATTCATGAACGCAGACAATCGTTCTCACTAATTTAAAAAAAAAATAATAACAAACACACAAAAACAAATTGTTTCATTCGCATTACGCAATACAGTTAAATACATGCTCACAAATCAACCCATACGAGCTGCCGAAATAAACATACAAACAAGATTAAAGGGACAGCGAAAATATCATCGTGATGGTGATTAGTGAAGAAAAGTTTCCCTCTTTTATTAAACAAAATGCCTATTATTTCGATTATTTTTTATTCGATATTATTTTTTACATTTGTGTTGTTTTGTTATAATACATTTATTTGATATTTGTTATAAAAATGTATTCGTTTTACGCATATTTTTAAAGAAAAAATTCATTTAATATTGTTACAAAACGTATGCGTGTTGTAAAGAATATATTCATTTTATTACTAAAATAAAGAACCAAAAGGCTTCAATTCGGCGATGTAAAATTTTATAAATCATATTACTTTTACGTAATTTCTTTTATGCACCGACCGAGAGTTCGCGTACAAAAAATACTTCTCTCTGACATTTCAAGTACCTTATTACTGAACGAGTGATTTTGCTCTCTTAAGGTTTCTACCTGATCTCTGAGAAGAACCAACCAGTTTGATACAGCTATCAGGTCAGTGAAACCTTATCAAAATGGACCAATAAAAGGCGAATATATAGAAGCTTGGGCGGCGCCTATGTCTTCTAAGTGATCCATACTAAGGCAACTCGTGAATGCCGGGGAGTGTTCCAGTAAGCTCTCTGGTCAACTTACCTTATGAAACTCTCATAGTTTCTAAATTTGGCTTTGAAATAATGCTGGATCTAATATCCACTTGATTTATATAATATTCATTTTATGTTTGTGCACATCAGCGAAGGTTCTGTACCCTTTTGGTCGTCTGTATGCTGATGCGATAGGAGAGACATCTATCCTACAAGATGATAATACTCATCATTAGTGAGCGAAGGTGGTGGACCAATATTTTCAAGAAGAGACTATCGTACGTATGGATAAGTCAGCTGGATCTCCTGATTAATCCTATTGAGATTTGGGAGAGCTATTATTATTATTATACGACACCTCCAGGGAGTCCTAAGACTCATCGAGGGAGGGCACCTACTCTACATCTCTCCGTCTCCGTCACCATCTACATCAGCGCTATCTACTGCCTACCACCATTAGTATTTTCACAGACAATCACAAACATCCATGCCCATGGTGGGATTCGAACCCACAGCCCTTTGGTTGGAGAGCGGATATGCTAACCACTCGGCCGAGTGGTTAGCATATGAAAGGTTACTCTTGCATATGCTAACCGTTACTCTTGCATAGCACCGAACTATGCAAGAGTAACGGTTGTTATTACCAACTGAGCTCCCTGACACTATTATGAAAATATGAAACATAGTTGTGAGAGCTTTATTGCTTTGAGGGATGACCACATTCCTCACTGGAGCACTTTGGTGATGTTGGATTCTGATTATGTAGATATTAGAGTAATTATTATTTGCTTCAGAATCCAACATGATCTTCCATCACAAAGGCTACATCTGTAAATATTATTTAATGTAAATAACTTAAATTATAATTTGATATCATGTAATTACCTTAATTATATCTAATATTTAATTGTTTAATCAAAGATATGTATTAATAGTAATAAGATTCTGTATTAAATATTATTAAGCTATTTTATTTATTGTTATGTCAATATTATAAGAACTTGTATTTGTAATTTAACTACGCATTTATTGAAATGCAAATATTCTATTTATTCTTGTTTGTGAAAGTTTAACGTTATGTAATAACTGAATGTAGTGGTATAACCTTATGTAACGTTAGCGAAAATGTTTACGTTTATTTGTTGTCATGGAAACGCGTGAAATAAACGAGCGTGAGTGGAACAGAGCGTGTGATAAATAAAGAAGAGAAAATATATAGAAGGTAAGAGAGTTGGGACGGAAACTTGGAAGTGAAAGGAAGCAAGGGCATAAACTAGAGAAGTAGAAGTAAATGAAAGGTTCTTAAGGGCAGGAGCTAAGAGGATAATTTTTATAAGTGAGCAAGGATGAAGCGAATTTTATAGTTAGCTGAAAGTGAAGCCAGCAGTAATAATAAAAGGGAAATTGATGCTGTAATCAGATAATATAAAAAGCTGGACGTTCAAGGAAGAATTCTGAATAAACCCAGTTGGTCTAGAATTGCGGCTTATTTCCGATTTGCCCTAAGGAGAACCGCACAGTGTTTTAATTAGTTTATGAGTGGTAACAAGGATAGTTGAAATACCCTGCAGTCGATGTCTGGATTTCTGAAGCGCGATTGATAGTATTTTAATTATAACTGTGGATACGTCTTGTAGATGTGTTCTTAGTGAAATTAAAATAATTTAAAAGTTTGCTCACAACGTATTTGATGTACTAGGAACTATTTCCGGTAAGGACTATCATAGTGTATTATTTCAATGCTTTAAGAATTGAGTGTTAATTACGCTACGCTTAACCTAACTTTAACTGTGGAAACTCTTCGTGATTGAGAGTTGAAGTTAAGAATTGTTAGAGAGATATTTTCAACTATTAGTGCCTGCGATATTCTGAACTTATAGCATGACTGAGAAGTGTGTGAAAACTGATTAGATAGGAAGTTCTATTATATTTATATATGTGTAGGAACTTTGTAACTCAGAAGCTGAGAAAGTGTATGTGAAGGCTTGGAAGGTTGAACTAATGTGATTGACTTGGCTTAATGTTTGACTTATTTTTATTGTTTAAATTAGAAGTAGAATTTATGTATGTGTTATATAGCTTATATTAAATGTTTGTTTTTGTTAATCAAAAGTTGTATTTTGCCTGAATCTCTTTTACTGCACCATTCATAAAATATTCGAACCAAAGCGGGTAAATTAAGTAAGTCAAATATACTCGGTCAGTATATATATTAAGGAGAAATAGTTGAGGGTTGATTTTTCTTCAATTCTTGAACTAATTCAGATATAGAGTGGCGCAGTCTTTAAATATAAATTTTCTCTATATTTGAATTAGAAACCAACTAGCAACTATTTTTAGGTTAAGAACATCGTAGTAAATTACATGTCGGATCCAAGGTACAGATTAAGAAGTAGGATCCAACAGTGATCTCATTTTGACATTTGGACAATTTCTGTAGGTGTGTCTTTTACATCTCATATCATACTAATTTTACCGAATTGCGTAAAAATTCATCCCACAGTTTTTGAGTTATTGTGATTTTTCTGTTTGTTCCTTAATTTATAGAAACCAGTGTACACTCAAAACATGACTCACAACATATCAGTAACCTTAGCATGCGCTTCTAGCTCATATCTCGGTCGCAGTTGGGACTTTTCATTTGAATTGTTTTGTTTTAATATATTTATTTTATATTTGTTATAAAAACGTGTTTGTTTTACGCATATTTTTAAAGAATTAATTCTGTTCATATTTGTTACAAAACGTACGCGTGTTGTAAAAAATATATTTATTATAATGACAGTGGGATGTTTCTGATCTACTGCGACGGGGTATAATCAAGTGTCTTAGCGCTTTCATCAGTATTTAGCAACTGTGTTGAACGACACTCAGGTAGAGCAATATTGCCGCAGGTAAGGAAGAAAAAGAACGGACTTGTAAAAGATATCTTGGTAAGTTAAATTAGTTATGTCGAGACCCAACTGTCAGATATCAGAGATCCAGTTTCATCATTATTTGAAAATATTAGTAGGGAAGTAAAGTCGAATGGTAGTGAATTTAAGTGGATGTTATCAGCCTCAACTCAACCTCAAACTGATGTTCCTCAATCAAGTGAGCGCAATGCTATATCTCAGTATTTTGATCCTTGTTATACAGAATACAGAGATACCTGATGTTTCACTACTGTGTAGTAATCCGAAATTTAAGAGGGTGAAATCTACAGTAGTAGACATAAGTTCGATATCCCATGAGGGCACATGTGGTCTTATGCTAGCTCTAGTTACCAGTCCCTTATCCTTTTCTACTAATGTTGGATTGTTCAACACTCAATATTTTCTTAGAGCACTAGGTTCTAGTGATATTGCACGATATTTAGTTCTTTGTTCTATGGCATCTGCATTATGTAATACTACACAGGATGTAACTGACATCAAGCTTGATGCCTTGTCATTTGTTGAAGATTCTTCTGCATCACCTGTTACTTGTTTTTCACATGGTTACTCGTTCTTAGATAAAGGATAATACAAATGGATTGCCTATATGAATTATGGATAGATATGGATTGAACAGTTTGTTGCTTCTATAGGCCACGGGATACAAGGAATAATGTTTTTTTTTTGTTTTAAATAACGAAACCTGTGGTGCGATCAAATTAAAAGAAACACACGTATTAACCACAGTGAAAATTATTTAATTGTAAATATTTCATCCTAAGTATCTTAGGACATCATCAGTACAGTAGTTTAAAACAATAATAGGAATATTATACAGTTAGAGCGCATGATTACAATAGAATCTCATTAAATGTGCGTAACATGTTACAAAAAAAAAAAAAAAAAAATCATTTAACACAATTTTTTGTATGATAATTTTCCATACTTTAGGAACAGTAAGAACGTCGTTGCGGTTTAAGTTTGATCTGTGTAGTAGGGCTTCACAACTTTCTTTGTATAAACGTTCATGTATATATAAAGATCTATGTAAAAGTTTAGACTTTTCCCAATGGATCCTATAGTTTGGATTTTCAATTCCGTGTTGAGAGAGGCCAGATTTTTGCAATTTAAAAAGACGAATGTGGTCTTGATGTTCCGAGATGCGTTTCTGAACAGACCTAGCTGTCTGTCCAAAGTAAGACAATTTGCATGAGCATGGAATTTCATAAATTCCAGGCAACATCAAAGGTGAGAGTTTGTCCTTAGGAGAAGGTAACAAGTTGTAAATTTGGTTGGTAAGTTTGTAAGAAGTGGCAAAATTGTATTTCTTCATAATTTTAGAAAGACGTTCGGAGATGCCTTTGACGTAAGGAATGGGAATCATGTAGACTTCTTCCTGTCTGGTTTGGTGTGTGGAGAAGTGACTGATGATTTTTTGAGTTGCTTTCTTATTATATCCATTTAGGATGGCTAAACAGTGATACTGCTGGATTTTGCTAAGCCTTTTGACAGGATATCCCCCATTTGCTCCTGGACAGAATGGGTCCTGGACAGCTACCACAATGTAGCAGAGTCCTGGGTGAAGCAGGTGACCAGTGGTGTGGCTCAAGGATCTGTGCTTGGAATATTATTGTTTAATTTGTTCATAAATGATGCATGACATAGATGGCGAACCTCTGGCACGCATGCCAGAGGTGGCACGTCTGAGAACTTTGCTGGAACATCAACGATTTGCAGGTGATATCCTTGTATGAGCTTATAAATTATTCAAATGTTTTTTAATTGTTACAATATATTCAAGTTAAATTTTGTTTTACACCAGAGAGCAGCTATGATGACGTGCATATGATTGGTACGGTATTAACAAAAGATCGCACGACCCAAAGGCAACTGACAACTGTTGAATTGAAATGCTAATTCTCTTCTACCGAATTGCATAACATCTAAAACGGTCATAATAACATCCACTATATATTTCTTAGTTTTAACACAATAACGACAGGATGTCCATTATCATTCTGACGGAACTTCTTATTGTCAGCAGGCTCAACTGACACAAAGTTTCAACCTTTGGTTGAATTTTATTGCTGCTTGTTTGCGTTTGAGCTGGCAGGGGAATTCACACATGCATTATATGACATATTTCAATTTGTTGTAGAAATTTATTTGAAGTTAGCCTTTGTGATCTGTCATAATCACATCGAGAATTTGAAATGCAATAAAACAAACAAACATTTATTTCATGTAATTGAAAAATTGGACAATAGTTTTTAGTTAGATACTGTGTTTCGGTGCAACATATGGTTTCGCTTGAGTCTATACAGCATAATTTCTGTGAGAGGGGACATGTGATTCATTAATTAGTGCCAATGTTATTCCAGATGTCTGTAATTGCACTATTTGTTGAGAAATATATTACACAGACTGCAAAAGGTTCATATTGTATACCTTATTCAGAGATACAATAAAAACTATTTCTTTATCTTGCATCTGCAGTATAATGACTGTTGGGGAGGATGTGTTGTTAACCGCGGGGAGCGAGTTACTATTGTCTTGACAAGAAAACATGTTTAAACGGTTGTCGTGTGCAAGGTATTTCCAAAACTTGTTAATGTCTTTTTTCGTAAAGTAAAATCAGGGGTACGCGAGGGCGAGTTATTTTCGAATGAATGTATAAATATGGTAAGCATTTCGTCAACAAGTTCACATCCTTCTGCTACTTCCCCCGCTCAGCTAACTTCCATGGTGAATTACAATGCATAAATATATTTCTTATTACCGTTTTTTTTTCCCAATCCAACATCATTAAAATCAATTTAATAATATAATAATCATTTTTACACTGAATAATATTATAAATTTATAATACTGTATAAATCAATATTATAAATAAAATAAAATATTATTGATAAATTTATAATATATATTTATTTATAATATTTTATAAATAGTTTTCATAAAGTTATAAACTCTATTGGTAAATTTTTGGCAAGCGCACATAAAAAGGTTCGCCACCACTTGAATGGAGATATTCAGTTGTTTGCTGATGATGCAAGTTGAGTAGTGCAATAATTAACCAAGCTGATGTAGAGAGCTTGCAGGATAATTTAAATAAACTTGCAATATGGGTAAAAGATAATGGATGTCAGTTCAATGTGGAAAAGTGTAAAGTTATGCATTGTGGATTAAACGATTACATGCTGAGTACGACATTGATGGAACAATTCTTCAAGCGATTGATCAAGCTAGGGAGTTGGGGATGTTAGTGGATTGAGAGTTGAAGTTCAGAAGGCATATTGCTAAAGTGTCTATGATAACGCATAGGATTACTTGGTTATTTAAGAACACACTAACATACAGAGATAAAGAAATTATTCATCTTTATAAGGCGTTGATACGTCCACATCTGGATTACTGTGCTCGGGTCTGATAGCCTGGACCCCTTGGTGATGAGGAAGTGGTAGAACAGATTCAGAGACAAGTGACCAAATTGATGATTAGTGTTATGAATGCTCTCTACATTGATAGATTGAGAGTTAGTGGATTAAAGAGGTTTTTTGAAAGGCGGAGAAGAGAGGAAGTGAGGATATGATGGAAACATTTAATAAAAGACTTTTATAAGATTGATGCAGAGGAATTATTTCAGCAATGTGATAGTGGTGGAAGAACAAGGGATCATCCCCAGAAATTAACTAAGAGTGTGGTTAACAAGGGTGCGAGGACTATATTTTTCACTTGGAGAGTGGTGAATGAAAGGAATGCGTTGTCTGATTCAGTTGTGACTGCTTCCAAATGAGCTCAAGAAGAGGTATGAGTGATATTATGTATACAGTTTGTTCTACTGTGGTAAGTCTTCTGACTCCGTGGAATTACCCATATAATAAGAGTAATATTCATTTTATGTTTGTGCACATCAGCGAAGGTTCAGAAAAATAAATAAAAGTAACTGGAATATGAAAAAATAATAAATAAAAACTTATAAACACTTTCCCAGAACTTTGCGATCAACATGTAAACACAGCAGCTGAGTCGTGAAGTTTCAAGGAACACACGATGAAATTTAAATCTACTGGAATGAAGATACTTCGTTTAGTTTCAAAGAACTATTTGTCTAGTGTCAATGGTAAGACAGCCCAACAGTGTCCTCTGATTCTAGAATTTTAATACATTTCTGGTATTCTTTTATTTTAATCTTAGCAGAATGGCAAGTCTGTCCAAAATAACAGTCGATAGGAACAGGACAGTTCATAGACATTCGTCAGGAAGATAGATGAGGAGTTAGAGAGAGAGAGAGAGAGAGAGAGAGAGAGAGAGAGAGAGGTGGAAACTGCTCCTAGGTAGATGACAAAAAAAAATAATACAGTTTGGAGCTGGTTTTGAATGCGCTGAGACCACAGTTAAGTTGAGAATTCCTGGGGTAACACTTCCACATAGATGAAATATGGGTTGTAGCTAAACAAGGTAATATTAGCCAACTTTTCATTTGCAGATAGTTGGATAATACTCCATAAGTTGCGAAATATTCTGAGCTTTCAAATAGTGCACAGTATGAATGTGTCTATCTTCAGAAGCAAATAGAAAATTTTTAGACTTTCATGAGAAAATTTAATTGTTTAATTTTTATTTATTTATTTATATTTTATTTTTGCCTGTGACTACAATTTCAGCAACCTGAATTCTCCCATGGATCATAATCGTTACTTACACATAACATTGGAATAAACAGCAAATTTTGGTTTACTTCACATTTCCGACCGAGGAACTTTTCTATCTAAGTGGTTGGGATTATAAGACCAATGTATATGTATGTTTGTGTTTACTGCACATACACAAACACAGGTATGTATTCAGTGGCTCATTGATACTGTGTACTCATCTCTTGTAATATGATGCTATAGATGACATTTAGATCCAGTAGGTGAGGTATTAGAAGTTGCTGCTTTCTAGAAGGTGGACGGTGCAAGCTACCATCAATCCCCAAAACTGAGGCAATTCCTGATATATTGCAGACGCTTGTGCAGTGGCACCTTACCCGGTGGACAGCCGCTTCGATTTATCTTTAGGTATGATACACTCCTACCTCCCCAGGGCCATGCTTATGTAATGGCAGCATAGCGTGCCATATCACATTGTCGTCTTAGGATTCTGTGGCGTTTTAGTGTAAAATGCCTTCCCAAAGGCAACTCCATCACACCTGATGACAATGCTGCTGTTAGTATGGAAATGTTTATTCTGTAGGTTATCCTGCAAGACAAGCAGGATAATCTATGGAGCTTCACCCCCAGATATGGAGGTGAAGAGGTGATCCACTTTCCAATTCCATTCACGGAACTGAATTTGGCCTGAAATACCACTTTTAGCAATGAATTACTTGACTACACGTCGAAATACCAACATACCTACAGCCAGTCTGGTTTAGTGATACATGCATCCCAGACAATTGGATTTGTCAACTTCTTAATTAACAAAGTATGTGAACTTTGTTCTGCGTCTTCATCTTTACAACAGGAGTCTCTCACACTTAAAGCATTAATGAAATTCAATATCTACCACCCTTCACATTCCAAGAAAAATACACTCCTACAACTTGACACCAATAACACTACAGTATAAAGCTGGGTATCGAGGGACCGTCGAAACACTAAGCAGCTGTGGCAGCGCCTGGGTGGAGGAAGATGAGGGGAATGTAAAATCAGGAAACTTGGATCTAAACTATAAAAACACCGTTTTTCGTTTTTTTACATATTTTCTTGAATTTAAAAGGGATGAGAAAATAGTGCTTGCAAAGGGGATGCTTATACCCAAACAATGCTCCTGGTGTATCGATCGCATATATTTGAGACATTTCCTAAGATATCAGCAGAACCTTAAAGAAGTTTCACTTGTTATCCGCATACTTTCCAATCAACAATATTTGTAGTCTATTTCAATAACAGAATAGAAACTTTAGCATCCATTGCTTATGAGTGTTTACCAGATTCCTTATGAGTAATCTAAGATAGACACGCTTTTTCGGTTTCACGTACTCAATGCAGTACTAATAGTCAATACTGCAACGAGTACCTTCAACCTTGGTGGTCTTTCGAACAATATGGTATCGAAACATGAACGTCTTTTCAAACAAAACGCCGGGGCAGACCGTATTTAGGAAACGGTCTGCCCCGGCAGCATTTTGAACGTTTCTGAACTTTTGCAGTTAATTCTAAAATAAAGTTTCGAGAACTCATTTCCAAATATTGTAATACTATTGCGAATTTTCCTCACAATTGCTATAAGTGTTGCTAGTTGTGAGAGCTTTTCTAAATAAAATTGATTAAGGATTACCTACATTACTACGAAATAAATTTCGCCAATGTCATGGACGATTTTGCTAACAGAAAAGCAAGAAAAATAACAATTTAGAATGTAGAAATTAAAGTTTTACTTAAACATAAACATATTGTTTTAATTTATTTCCTTATATGTTGTTTTGACTTTTTGCAGTATTTTTTGGTGTGTATTGAGACGGGTGGCAAACTCAGGGACCGCTCCAGGCTGTAAAAGCTCTAGTTACACCACTGGTAGGAGTCCCTGTTACACTGTACGAACGGAATGATTGTCTCTCTATCCAGAAAGTGTCAGAGATTCTCATCCTAAGTAAATTTCAGAAATGATTAATTATCTGTTCGATATAATTCATCAAGCGATATGATACTTCGTTGAGAGTTGAAACCATACCCTGTGTGCACAGTGTTTTTGTCATTCTTCTTCTTCAAGTGTCATCCCTTAGAAGGAGTTGGAACCGTGTCAGGGAACTTTTTTCTTTCTTTTGCTGCTCTGGAACATTTATGGTAGTTCAAGCAAGTTCAGTCCTTGATGTCTTCAAACCATATTCTCCTTGGGTCTACCTCTCCCTCTTTTTCCATCCAGTTTCCATTCTAATATTAATTTCTGGATGCCTTCTTGTCTAGTTAGATGTCCAAAATATTTAATAATAAATATTTATTATTAAATAAAGAACGAAAATTTTTATTTTCGTTCTTTAATGTGTTCATTAATGTTCTTTTCATTTTTGCTTTCTTTAAAATGTCATTTTTCATTTTCTCTGTCCATGGTAATTTCAACATTCTTCTGATGGTAAACATTTCGAAAGCTTCTCATTTTTTCTCTGCTTTATTGAGAGTCCACGTTTCACTGTTGTAGAGAAGGGTTGACCAGATATAGCATTTTAATAATATTTTTCTTGAGTCGATATTAATATCTCTTGATGTTAGAACAGTTTTGATATCAATAAAGGCTTTTCTTGCTATCTCTGTTCTTCTTTTTATTTCTTTAAGGGAACTTCCTCTACCTGTAAACATTTGGCCCATATATATATATAAAAGACTGAACCTGTTCAATTTTCTTTTTATTAAGAGTTATGTTTAATTTCTTATTTATTGGTTCTTTTGATATAATCATGTACTTTTTCTTTAGATTAATAATTAATCCCATGTCTAAGTTTCTGTTGTAAATTTTTGTGATTAAGTTTTGAAGATCATCTTCAGATTCAGCTATAAGGTATGCAGAGGACTGTGTCATCTGCATACCTGAAGTTGTTGGAGTTCCTACCTCCGACATTTACATCCTTCAATTCTGAAATATTTAAAAAAAATTGCTCACTATATATATTGTACAGTAAAGGTGATAAGACACATCCTTGTCTTACTCCTTTTTTGATTTCAAAGTTATCAGACTAGAGGAATTCGACTAGATGAAATTTTTCTAATCCTTTTTTTGACCGGTTCCCGAGTTAGTCGATCTCTTGCACAGGCAAGTGAGTTTTTTCTCCCGGAAACTCGGGTTTTTCGTCCCGTAAACTCAAGAAAATCGACCGTAGAATCCACATTATTTCAGACATTAAATACGAGCGTTAAGGTTAGGGACCACGAGATGGCGGCACTTGTTGAGCCGTCACTCCTCACTGCGGGCCGTTTAATTAGTGATAGCCTTGAGCCAGCAATCTCTGATTGGGTACCAGTGGAGATTGAACTGCCCACTCGGTCTCCAAAAGTTAGATACGGCTAAAAACGACCTCGCCTGCTCCCTATATATATACGGGAATAAAAAGGTGTTAGCTGATTTTTTTATATATATATATATAAATCAACTGTTTGTGTTATCGTAAGGCTTCCGGTCAACAGTAGGTTAGCAGGTTTAGGCCAGCTCATACCGTACCCATATTAGTAGTTAACTTTTGGGGGAGTCAAAAGTTATACGCGGATTTTCGAACAACGCGGAGGTCGGTGCCCCTGACCCCTGCGATGTTCAAGGGTCACCTGTATAGTGTTAGGATTAGGGACCACGAGATGGCGGCACTTGCCAGCCACCTCTCTTCACTGGATGACGGATAGTGTTAGTTGTCTTCTTGGGCCAGTTATGTCTAATTGGCCTCCAGTGGAGATTGAACTTTCCCATTAGTCTCCAAGGCTAAAATGGCCTCTTCCACTTCCTGTAAGGGAATCAAAGGCATTATCATTATCATTATTATTATTATTATTATTATTATAAACCCTCTATGCAGTCAAAGACTCATGGGATGTCCCACTGTTACACACACACACACACACACACAGTTTTTTATACCGTACCCTAAATATGTTGACTGTCTCCGCGCTCGTCACACTCCTGGGCAACGCATTCCAAGCATTCACCACTTTCCATGCAAAAACGCTGCTACTTATCCCCTTTCTCACACTCTCCGTATACGGCTTTCAGGGATGACCTCTTGTTTATCTCCCCAGCTTCACCCATTCTAAGCAAAACATACCCAGCACTAATGTGGTAATACCCTCCTAACAGTTTATATGTCTCAAACGTATCCTCCTCCTTCTCCTTCTATCCACCAATTTCTTCAATTTGTATTTTCTCAATCTGTGCTCATACTCAATATCTAGAGACCAGAAACCACCTTAGTCAATCTCTGGAACTTTTCTAATACATCTTTTTGAAAACCAGGCGACCAAATCTGTGCACAGTAATCCGAATGTGACCTGATCAAAGCCTTATATCTTATATTACAACAGAATATCTCCTGTCAGAAACAACCTAATAGTCCCTGAGCAAGCAGGCTTCAGATCAGGAAGAGGATGTCGTGATCAAGTAGTGGCTCTTACATCAATGATAGAGAATAGTTTTGAAGTGACATCTGAAATCTATTGCTGGGTTCATTGACTTAACATCGGTATGTCCCATAGTATGGAGAAAGGGCCTTCGATTTAAATTTCTGAAGATGAATCCATGTAGAAGATTTGCCAAGTTATTCAACAATATGCTAAATAACAGATGGATACAAGTATTTGCAGGTAATTCTGAAAGTCGACCACGCGAGCTTATTGATGGACATCCTCAAGGCTCTGTATATGATCATTCTTTTTCAATTTATATATTTATATCTCCTTTAAATCAGTTCAAGGAAATTTGTTTATGCAGACGACTTTGCAATAATCACAAAAATCACTAAGTTTAATATAGCTGAAAAAATAATTACAAATGATTTGAAAATTCTGGACTCATAATTCAAACAGTGGTATCCAAACCGAAACCTATCAAAAAAGTGTCTACCTTTCATTTTAATAACCATCAGTCTAATTTCAAACCTACTGTCTTCTTCAAAGATACATTACAGAACTTTAATAGTACACCTAAATATTTAGGTGGTACCCTAGATAGAACACTCACCTCCAAATAACACTCAGTTAAATTAGCTCAGAAAATTAAAACTCGTAATAACATAATGCAAAAGCTGGCTGGCTGAACTTCGGGTGCAAATACTGAAAACTTATATCTATCACTTTGGCCTTGGTTTATTCAACTGTGGAGTAATGCTCCCCAGTAGAGCTCAACAGTGTTTATATTTCTAAGGTGGACATCCAACTTAATCAAACAGTGAGAATAATAAGAGCAACTATAAGATTGACACTAAATTATTGACACCCTATCATCAGTAACACTGCACCTCCTAATTTATTCAGAAAAGCAGCTCTTGCTATATTATGGACAAATTTAACCAACATTGTTAACCTACCTATCCACAGAGATATACAAAATCCTCCTACAAGGAGACTGAAATCAAGAAATCCTAGTTGGAGAACAGCAAAGGAATTAAGAGGTAAATCTTTCAACTCGACTGATATTCACCTATGAAAGGATAAATGGCTCCAACACTGTAACATCCCAGATTAGTTATATTCGACCCTACATCTAAACTACCTGGATTTGGACTATCACGTCATATTTGTACAACCTTAAACTGCATTAGAACTGGTGATGGGCGTCTGCAGAAAATTTTCCAGCGATAGCAAAGCAAAACTTTCCAGGGAGGGGCAAAGCTGGGAGACAAATGATTACATCGATACATTTTCATTTAATTATTTAATTTTGGTGATTTTTTTTTTCACAAGTAGATGCCAGGTGGAGAGTGCCCAGTTTTCTCCCCTCTTCACCAATAGGACTGGTCAAGGTAGATGTAAACACAATTTATATAATGGAAAGGGACTGACTCTACTGATTATGACCACGGTTATCACTCTTAAAGTATTGACAATATTTTACTGGACTGCCCAATACTTTGAGGGCACAATACGAGATACACATAATGTTACGACGAAAGCTATAAACTATATATATATATATAATCAGCTAACACCTTTTATTCCCTTACATGGATGAGGCCAGTGTTTACCAACGTTTTTGGGTCATGTCCCATCTAAACGCCTCAAAGATTTTGATGCTCCACCTCAACGCTAATAGTTGATAGTTCAGTATATCAGTGATCAGGTGGCGAAATGGAACATATTTCCTAATTTCCCTCCCTGTGGGGCGTACGCTCCACGCTAAGTAACACTAGATCAGGCGAAGCCTTTTAACCTTATCTAGATTTTGGAGACTAGACTGAGTGGGCAGTTCAATCTCTACTGGTTGCCAGTCAGAGATAGCTGACCCATGATTATCACTTTTTTTAACGGGGAAACCGATGAAGAGAAGGCCAAATAAGTGCTGCCAGCTCTTCAGGGCCGTCGCCAGATTAGATGGCGCCCTGAGGCAAAGAATTAAATATCGCCCCTGAAAGGATTATAAGACAAAAATACAGTACAAGAAAATCTTCAATTGATATCTTGTTTTTATTGCAAGAGTAACATTAATGCAAAACGATTACATAATATTAATTAAATGTTTGCTCTACTGGGATATCGCACAATAAAACTGTTTATAAGCTCTTTTATATTTAAATTATCTCTATCGATATCGATATAGTTGCTAGACCAACCAATCTTTCTTGGGTCACTGCTGTTCGCAAATAATTTTTAATCAGTTTAAGGTGGTAAAATCTTCTTTCCGCACTTACTACGCTAACAGGAATTGTTAGCGTAGCGACGTAGCCTACCGCAATATGGCTGAACGGACGCCCTTATTAAGCCGCGCCGTGTGGTAGGCTGCCTGTAATCCACTGATCAAAACATGCCTCAGAATACGATGTGACAGTCTACAACAATCACAAAAGACCTGAAATCAACTAACCACATTGTCTACAAAGGGAGAGCATAAAGCTCATAACAACCCCATTCATCAGTTCACCTACCCAGACAAAAGGAAATATAAAATCATATTTTCTTCGCTCATCCAGTCAGTAACGTTGAACGTAGGCTGCCTCTATGCTATACCCTGTCGACGGTGCTACATCAATTGGTATCTAACCATAAGAAGATATCGTACTGTCTGAAATAATGGTGAATCTACAACCGATTTACTTGAGTTGACGGACGAAAAAACCCTAGTTTCTGGGAGAAAAAAAACGGTTGCCTGTTCCAGAGATCGACTAACTCGGGAACAAGCCGCGTGGGGCGGGATCTGAAAGTTCTGGTAAACACTTTGAACAAAAATGATATTTTTGTTCTAAGTACAAATATATATAAGTACATATAATATATATATATATATATACTGTATATACACAAGTACAAGTATATATATATATATATATATATATATATATATATATATATATATATATATATATATAGAGAGAGAGAGAGAGAGAGAGAGAGAGAGAGAGAGAGAGAGAGAGAGAGAGAGAGTTTTTTTACCTTGTGTATGTATTATGTTAAAGATACCGAGCAATTTTATAAGCTGTTTTTTAATCCTTTTTCCCAAGTAAGCAAACAGACAAGTAAGTCAAGTTTGCGGCTGCACGTAGTGCACCACTAGACAACTCGTTGTAAAGATGGAGTAAGCTCTGATCACTTTCTTTAGAATCTTCCCCTAATGGAAAGCACATATCTTTGCGGAGATGTATAATGCTATGCATTAAAGTAATGGTCACTACCCAATTCGGTTTGGACCTTTATTGAGGTCTTGTCAGTGAGAGTCAGACCTAAAAAATATATCAAGGGTGAAGTAATACAGAGCTTATGAATATTTTACCTAAACAAGTTGTCATAAGGTGCTTTGACCTCATTAAATAAAAATCTCATAATGAGAGTAAGATGTAGAAAGTTTTTTTACCTTGGGTATATATTATGTTAAAGATACCAAGCAACTTTTTAAACTTGGTTTTAATCCTTTTTCCCAAGTAAGCAAACAGACAAGTAAGTCAAGTTTGCGGCTACACGTAGTGCAACACTAGGCAACTCGTTTTAAGGTAAGCTCTGTATTACTTCACCCTTGGCATTTTTTAGGTCTGGCTCCCACTCACGAGACCTCAATAAAGGTCAAAACCGGTATGGGTAGTGAACATTTCCTTCATGGATAGCATCATTTATCTCCACAAGGAAATGTACTTTGCATTAGGGGAAAATTCTAAGGAAAGTGATCAGAGCTTACTCCACCTTCACAAAGAACTGCCTAGTGTTGCACTAAGTGCAGCCACAAAATTGACTTACTTGTCTGTTTGCTTACTTGGGAAAAAATGATTAAAAAAACCTAGCTTATAAAATTGCTTGGTATCTGCATCCTGTCTACATATGAGAGCATATGTAGACAGAAAAGGAATGGGATGACCGAGGATGAAGAAGAAACAGTTGGAATTGAAGAGGGTTCTAAAATGAATAAGCAGAAAAGGAAATGGCCCCAGTGTAGCATGGAACGACCACATCGATTGAGTGTTATCAGTGTAACTACTTGCAGATCCAGAAATAAGATGCTAGAAGTGTAAGAAAAGACAGATGAAACGGTTGTAATCATTGAGTCTGTTCATCCAAAAATTGTTGGAATAAGTGAGTGATTATTAGATGAAAACGACATCCTGACAAGAATAGGGATGGAAGTGTATGATGTGTTTCGTGATGACAAAAGGGGTAAAATGGGAGGAGGAGTGCCATTGATAATAGAAAAAGAGTTATGTCCAAGTAGAGATGCAAGAGGAAATAAGTCCCAGTGGTTTTGAGTCAGTATGATGAGAGATAGAGGTGAATAGAATCAAATAACTGGTGGGATGTTGTTATAGACCTCGTAATGTTGATGGTGGTGATAGTGAAATGTATAGTCAAATAAGGCAAGCAAATAAGAAAAGGATGATCATTATGGGTGATTTTAATTATGGCAATATAGATTGGAATGAAGAGATAACAACTGGAAGTAACGAATATGAGTTTCTTGAGTTTTTTAGGATAACTACCTCACACAGTATGGAACAGAGGGTACTAAAGGAATTAGGGTCTTGGATTTGGTCATCTCATCAGAGGATGTAATTATAAATGAGGTATCAAACCACCCACCAATTGGTGAGAGTGATCATGAGGTGATTAGCTGGGTGGTTGTAAGCAGTGTGAGGACCTCTATGAGAAAATGGTATATGTAGAACTACAAATGGAGATGATTATGAAGAGCTAAAAAGACAGTTTGCAGTTGTAGCGTGGAATGAGGAGTTAGCTGAAAAAGAGATCAATGAAGCTTGGGGTATTTTCAAAAACTATCTAGTAAATGCAATGTCTAAATGTATTCCAAGGGGTGACAAAGATAAATAAAGTAGGTATGAAATGGATGAATGAAGAGATTAAGCATGCGATGCAGAGAAAAAGGTCATTAATGAGACAGCATTAGAGATGTGGAAATAACAAAGACCAGGCAAGGAAGGTGACATGGTTGGTGAGGGTTGCTAAAGAGAGGTATGGAGAGCAGTTAGCTAATGAAGCCAAAAAGAATCCTAAGGAATACTTTCGATATGTAGCCCGCAAAAGAAAGAATGATTATGGAAGGATGACATTGATTGGAGAAAATGATATAAAGGCAGCTGTTTTTGTGGAGATACTTAATGAGCAATTCATAAAGATCTTTCAATCTTGTGAATGTGACTTCATGGAGATATTGAGAGCAGTTGATGATGGGGAAGAGAAACTGACTGTTAGTGAGCAAGGGGTGTATAGGGAATTGAGCAAACTAGATGTAAATAAGGCTGTGGGACTTGATAATATATCACCACGTATCCTTAAGAAATGTACCAGCAAGTTGACATCGGCCGTGACATATTTTTTTAAATTCTTGCACTGATCAAGTTCCTAAGCAGTGGAAGGAGGGTAAGATTGTGGTACTTCACAAAGGATGTGATAGAACTCAAGAATCAAACTATAGCGATATCCGTGTGTCAGCTGTTGTAGTTAAGTTATTGGAGAAGCTTGTGAGAACTAGCATCCAGAATTGGGTTGCCAACAGTGGTATTATCTTTGATGGACAGCATAAATTTGCTAAAGGGAGGTCATCCTTTATAATCTACTTACTTTTTGCAATAAGAAGACTGCTTCCATGGACAGAGGAGAAGGATACACAGTAATATACTTGGATTTCGCAAAGGCTTTTGATAGATTAGTGCATGATAAGTTGAAATTCAAACTGGAATGGATGGGATTGAATCTTATATTTGTGCATTAGATTGGAGACTGGCTATCTGATAGCTATCGACAAGTTGTGTATAGGGAGAGCGATATCCAGGAAAAGGAAAGTTACTGGTGGTGTGCCTCAGAGGTCTGTTTTAGGGCCATTGCTGTTTAACATGTATATTAGATTAGATGATATTGGTGAAGATTTGGATGGAGATATTCAGTTATTTGCAGATAATGCAACGTTGGAACGAACCATGAAGTGTAGAGAAGATGTTGCAGCCTGGCAAGAAGACTTGAGAATAAATTGAGTAATTGGGCACAGAAATGGAAATGTGAGTTCAATGTTGCAAAATGTAAGGTCTTAAAATTAGGAAAACAAAAATGGGATGCAGAATTTATGCTTGGTGACGATATATTTTCGGAGGTGGAGGAATAATGGATAAGGATCTGAAATTTAGGAGACACATAGCCAAAATTGTGAAGACAACACCAAGGCATCTGGGAATGATATGGAGGGCACAAATTTGTGAAAGTAAAGAGATTCTTATTCCACTGTATAGGTGTCTGATTAGACCATACATAGACTTCTGTGCTCAAATTTGGTTACCTGGTTTTCCGAAGGATGAAGAGATGTTGGAAAGGGTCCACGGGCGACTGACTAAGGTAGTTTCTAACATCTGGAATGTCGAGTATGAGGAAAGATTGAGAAGATGCAATTTGCAGAGTCGGGTGGACAGGAGGAAGAGGGGAGATATGATAGAAACCTACAAGTTAGTAAGGGATTGTTACAGGATCAATGCTGGATAGGTTCTACAAAAAATATTGGGAGATCAGGGGAGGACCAGAGTCTATCCCTGGAAGCTGTGTAAGAAAGGTGTGAGTAGGGGAGTGGGAGTCAAGTTTTTTCATGCAGAGTTATGAATGATTTAAATGCTTTGCCTGAGAGTGGTGTCTGCAGAGAATTTGAGTGTGTTTAAACCATGGTATGATGAGCTGTGTGTTTGATAAAAGGACCTCCTAGATGAGGCTTTGACTCCATGGGGGTGTTGGGTAATATTTTTTATTTTTTATTTATTTTTATTATTTCTCAGATAAATTATATACATTGTCGCCTCCGTAGCGCAACTGGAAGAACGACGGTACATTGTGCCCTTCGATTGGAATAGGCCTAAGGTCGATTCTCGTCCCGACGGGAGGAATCTTTATCTGGACGATTTCAATCGAAGGTGAGTTAGCCGATCTCATACGGAGGTAGCAGGGTTTCCTTCCTGGAAACTCGGGTTTTCATCCCGCATACAGACAAATCGGCCCTTCAGAACAGACGCAATTTACAGACAAAAAATGCTAGTTGTGGTGGGCGATAGATGGCGTTGATGGAGTTGATTGTAGAAATTCGATATAGTGTTTGAGAGAGTTGTAGGTATCCCCCCGCGATGAGTCGTCGGATTCCTTGGAGGTGTCAGGAATAATAATAATAATTACGATTATTATTATATGAACACAATTATGCATAAGAAATACTTTCTCGTTCATAAAGTTTTTTTTAAATAATAATAATAACAATAACTGTTTACAACGTATATGATTATAATATTCATAATGATGATTATTACAGATGTTTCTTTGCAATTTTTGCGCTCTATATATACAATAACAGTGGATATAATCAGTCTATATTGCATACTTTTGTTACAGTTATTACATACATTACATACATTTGTTTACATATGATATTTACATTACATACATTGGTTTACATGTGATACGTACATTACATGCATTTGGTTACATATGATACATCTTGGATCAGAACTAATTTCTCTGCTTTGATCCTCGAAGCTTAAATGTAAGCTTATCTGAGGATGATACCAGTTAGTTATTATTTATTGTTTTTTTTTTTTTTTGCTGTGTTGGGAAGCTACGAAATCTATCATTGAGAAATTCTCGCGCGAAAAATTCAGAAATAATAATAATAATAATAATAATAATAATAATAATAATAATAATAATAATAATAATAATAATAATAATAATAATAATAATAACCGGTAAGGCTAATGTATACAATACATTAGCCCTACCGGTCTTAATGTATGGAAGCGAAATCTGGACAATAAAACAAAAAGACAAACAAAGATTAACAACAGCAGAAATGAAGTTTATGAGAAAAACTGCAAAGTATACCCTATTTGATCACAAAAGAAACGAAGATATTATGAAAGAATTAAACCAAGAACCAGTAATTGAAAAAATTAAAAAATATAAACATAGATGGATGGAACACGTTCAAAGAATGAAAACAGAAAGATTACCAAAACAAGCCTTAAAGTACAAGCCATTAGGAAAAAGAAAACCAGGACGTCCTCTTAAACGATTCAACGATGACTTCTAAGGCCGGAACAGGCCATACTAAGCCTAAATCCTTGATATGTATGATAATAATAATAATAATAATAATAATAATAATAATAATAATAATAATAATAATTTTTTTTTGTTTAAACATTTTATTATGTCTCAGTATAAATTACATACAATAATAATATTTACAATATTTACAATAAGGTTTATACAGAATTTTTGAATTTAGAATATAATAATAATAATAATAATAATAATTTTTATTTATTTATTTTTTTTTATAAACGACTTATTTGTTTTTGTTTTTACAATGAAAATTATAAGGTTTACTATCACACAGAGTATCTGCACACACACACAATGAAAAACATGTTATCTTTTCTGTACAGTACTAAAATTCGATATACAAAATGCAGAGTACATTTTATAAATATGAATATACATTTTTTTAAACTAGCTAAATATGGATTGGCACCAATGTGCACACGATTCACGATACAATGCAGTAATGCAGCATACACACACAATTCAATAATAATAATAATAATTTTTTTTTTTTTTTTTTTTACATTTTATTATGTCTCAGTATAAGTTACATACAATAATAATATTTACAGTATTTACAATAAGGATTATACATAATTTTTTTTTTTTTTTTGTCTCAGATGAATTGCATACATAGTTGCTGTAGTAATTATATGTATATAATATTTATAACGCATTACATGTATGTATAACAGATACTTGCAAGTTAGTAATTTTCTTCCTCGAAGCTTAGCTGAGCTTATCTGAGGAAGATAATAGATGACAGAGAGTGGTGGTTTCATGGTTGTGTTCCTATAGTGGTCACAAGCCAGGTGTTGATTTTATTGTTTGTTGGTACGTGCTTGAAAGACTTCGACTGCTATTACAGTTTAACTTTTTTTTTTTTTTTTGTGAAAATAGGGTTGGATTTAGACATGGTGTGTTTGTTTCTTTGTGTTCTTGTGGTGGTAGTTTGTTGGGAGGGGGGGTTGTCGTAGGTTTGTGTGTGTGTGTGTGTGTGTATGTGTGGTGGTGGGGGGAGTGAAACAGGAATTGCTCTAATTTTCATTCTCGCTATAATATTTATATAGTGCCTGTTTCAGCTCTCTGTATGTTCCTAGGTTTCTGTTGTCGAACGGCAGTTTGTTTATCATGTCAGGTACGTAGAAGTTTCGGGTGGCTTTGCCGTGTGATTGTTGTACTTATATGTTATGTAGTTTGTTGACTGTGGTCTTGTTATTTGATATGTTGTTCTGGTTACTCTATATGTTGGGCTGTAGTAGTGTTTTAACATGACTGTGTAGTGGCGTAATTGTTTCAGCTTAAATATTTTGTGTTTTGTCCATGCTTCCTGCATAAGAGTGGGTTGTTCCCAGAATATCAGTTTTATCATTTTATCTTGCAACCATTGTAGCCTGTTAAGTCTGTAGTCTGCGCAGAATGCGTATGATGTGATTGCATATCTTAAAATGTTTTCACATAATGCTTTATAGATTAGTATTTTTATGTGGGTTGGGGCAATGTCTTTTAATCTGTATAGTTTGCTTGCTATTATCCTAAGCTTGGTATGTAGGTAGTTTGTATGGCTATTCCAACTTTGATCTGCATCGAAGTGAAGTCCAAGGTAGCGTGTTGTTTTCACCTGTGTGATGGTTGTGATTTTAGGTTCTGCACTTTGTGTATAGGAGGATGAATGTTTGATAGTGAGATATTTAGTTTCTATGGGCAGGGTTTGGGGGTTTTTGAATATCATTAGCTTTGTTTTTCCAGGGTTTATATACATGCCGTTTTCGGTTAACCAGTTAGTGATTTGATTGATGTCGTGTTGCATATTTTTGTAAGCGATTTTTGCAGTGTTGTGAATGGATACTATGGCAGTGTCGTCTGCATACTGGAAGATTTTACTTTTTAGGGGGAGTTGGCTTATGTCGTGTGTGTATATGTTAAATAGAATGGGAGATAGGACAGCTCCTTGAGGTACTCCACAGGTTACATGTACCTCTTTGCTGTGTGCTGATCCTATACGTGTGATGTGCTTTCTGTTTTTCGTGTATGCTTTAAACCACTGGAGTAGACGACCTCCAATTCCGATATGGGTAAGTTTCGTTAACAAGGTTTTATGTGTTAGTGTGTCAAATGCTTTTGTTAGGTCAATGAATACCACTAATGTTATTCTGTTTTTATCCAATGCAGCGTTTATTAGATCTGTGAAATCTTCCAGGAGTGTTGCTGTTCCTT
Source organism: Typopeltis vanoorti (assembly GCF_054136105.1). Taxonomy (NCBI): domain Eukaryota; kingdom Metazoa; phylum Arthropoda; class Arachnida; order Uropygi; family Thelyphonidae; genus Typopeltis; species Typopeltis vanoorti. The sequence goes on from NC_143570.1 coordinate 7,839,040, forward strand.
TATTTTTTTGAAAGCCATATTGTGTTTTGGGTATGATTTGAAATTTTTCAACGTATGTGGAGAGTTTCTGATGTACAATGCGCTGCGCTCCATGATTTGGTTGATTACAGGCAGCGTGGCGATAGGTCTGTAATTACTTATTATGTTTCTTTTTCCCTGTTTGTGTATGGGTGTGATTAATGCAGTCTTCAGTGTTTCAGGTATGTGTCCCGTTTCGAAGATTTTATTTAACAGTTTTTGTATGACTGGAAGTAGGTCGGTTGAGTGTTTCTTGATGTCTTTTGGTCTGATTCCGTCTATCCCCGGTCCTTTGTTAGGATTAATTTGTTGAATTGCCAGTGATAGTTCTTCTTTTGTTACTGTAAGGATAATAATAAATATTATTATTATTATTATTATTATTATTATTATTATTATTATTATTATTATTATTATTATTATTATTATTATTAGAACGTGTAGCTCAGTGGATGTGGCGTTTGCACACCGCGGCGCTTGGCTGAACAAAGGAAGACTTTGTTTCGAGTCTAGTCGACGAATAGAGGAAAATTTTCCTAAGCCTTTTTTCGACCGGTTAGTTGATCATTGGCATGGGCAAGCAGGTTTTTTCTACCAGAAACTCAGGTTTCCTGGACTGTAGAACCCACACTATTTCAGACATTAAATATATTGTGTTAGGGTTAGGAACCACAAATGGCGGCACTTGTTGAGCCATTCTCTTCACTGCATGCCGCTTAACTAGTGATAGCCGTGGGTCAGCTATCTCCAAAAGTTAGATAGGGCTAAATGGCCTCGCCTACTACCTATATATGCGAATAAAAAGGCGTTAGCGGATTTATTATTATTATTATTATTATTATTATTATTATTAAAGAAAATGCAGAGAGGGAAGGTTGTGTGTGTGTGTTGCCCAGGTATGATAGTGACGAGCTGGGCAGAAGAGCAGCAATACTGAATTGCATAATAGCCAGAATGTGTGAGAAGACAGGATTGGAATATATGGATGTTTGGAGGGTGTTTGAGGACAGAAGGGAACTATATGCTAGAGACTGCTTGCATTTGAATGATAAAGGACGAAGGCATTTGGAAAGATTGCTGTTTTCTGAATGAGTCAGTGTGTCAATGCAGGGAAACTAGAATTCCCAGGGTGGATGGAAGCAGGGGGTGGCCTTTTGTTGGAATGGGTGCTTAGGGGAAGAGGAAAGACATCAGGTAACATTGATCCCAGGGTGGTCGAGAGGAGACAATGATAAGTGTAGAAGCAGTGCCATTTTTATGCTCTATACTAATGCCAAGAGTATCCGACATAAAGGAAATGAATTGGTGGCACTGATAGCATCAACCTGGCCAAAGATTATTGGGTGCTCTGAGACGTGGTAGACGAATGATGATATAATAACCGGAACTGAAGTGGCAGGGTACAGCATTTTTCGGCAGGATAGGAAAGGAAAACGTGTTGGTGGAGTACTGCTTATGATAAGTGATGACTTATATCCCCTAAGAGTGAAGGCTTTGGAAGGCAGTGACACTAATGATTTTGAAAGCATATGGTGTGAGGTAGAAGTGGCCAAGACAGGATATTTAGTGGGGTGTTGCTATAAATAAACCAGGAAGCACAGAGGGTGGGGGAACAGCAGATGTTTAGGCAGTTAAGCTTGGCAAGTGCAAGAAGAATGATTGTTATGGAAGATTTTAACTACAGCAGTATAAACTGGGAAGAGGAAAATGCAAATAGTAAGAAGGAGATAGAATTTCTAGAATTCTTGAGGGACAAATGTCTTCGGCAGCTTGTAATGGGGGGGACAAGTGGTTGAAGAGTTTTGGATTTGTCATAGCATCAGAAGAGCTGATAATATGTGAGATGACATCTCTCCCACCAGTTGGAGAGAGTGGGAATGCAGTTTTGACTTGGAAGATGAACAGACATGCAGGGGGAACATATGTGGAATTATAAGGCTGGTGATTATAATAGTCTTAGGTACCAATTAGGGGAAGTTCCATGGAGGGCAGAATTGGAAAGCCAGGATATCATTAATGCTTGGAAATTGTGTAAGTTTATTTGTTAGCAGCATAGTAAGCTATATTCCACGGGTGAAGAAGTGGACACACTTTAGTGCAAAGTGGATGACAAACGATATCAAACAGCAACTGAAGTTGAAAAAGAGATTATGGAAGAGATATAAGGAGATGGATGGAGGACAGATACACGAAGAATATAAGACGCAGGCCAGGAGAGTGACCAGAATGGTGTGGAAGGTAAAACTGGAATATGAGAAGAGATTGGCACTAAGATCCAAAGAAAATCCTAGGGAATTTTTTATAACTATGTGGCCAGTAGGTGGAGAAACGAATATTGTGGGATAAAAATGAGAATAGAGTGACTGATGCAGAGGACATAGTGTTGTTGTTCAATGAGCAGTTTATTGGAGTATTTCATCCTGGAGGAGGTTTTCATACTAGAGGAATTGGGAAGGGTCAGGGCTTAGAAGTGCAAGAGGAGAGTGTGTTCCAAATACCGAGTAATGTAGATACCCGTAAAGCTGTTGGACTGGATGGTATTTTACCGTGTGTTTTGAGAGTGTGGTAAAGAACTGACAATTCCGTTGACCTGGCTTTTCAATAAAAGTCTGGCTGCAGGAAAGATACCCAGGGAATGGAAGGAAGGTATGATAGTGCCGTTGCATAAAGGCGGTACCATATGGAAGTGTCTGATTATAGGCCTGTTTGTGTGTCATCAGTAGTTGTTAAGCTCTTGGAGAAATTAGTGAGGACCATATACAGCATTTGGCAGATGAGGGTAATGTTATCGGTGAGAATCAACATGGATTTGTTAAGGTGTGCTCTTGCTTTTGTAATATGGTTGCCTTTTATAATAAAGTGACAAGAGCATTTGATGAGGGAAAGGCATATACTGCTATTTTTTGGGGTTTTTGCAAAGGCGTTTGACAGGGTGCCAGATGATAAGCTGATATTTATGTTTCAGAACATGTGTTTAAATGTTGGGTTAGTTAAATGGATTCAGTATTGGCTCAATGATAGGTCTCAGAAAGTTGTGTATGGTGGGGCAATATCAAGGAAGCAGAAGGTTACTGGTGGGGTTCCACAGGACTCAGTGCTAGGACCTGTAATATTCAACCTTTGTATCAATGATATAGTCAATGGATTGCAAGGGAACATTCAGTTGTTTGTGGATGATGTGAAGCTGGGAAGGGTTATCAGTAATAGTGCAGATGTGGCAACCCTACAAGAAGATTTGAATAAACTAGACAGATGGGCAAATTAATGGCGGTTTCGGTTCAATGCAGCAAAATGGAAAGTCTTGAGATCCATCGATGGGAGGATACATACTTGCTTAGAGTTGCTGTATTGGAGGAGGTAGGTTAACAAGAGACCTGGCGTGATGATTGATAGAAAACTGAAATTTCGGCAGCCTATTGCAAAGGTGGTAAGGGTAACTCGGAGGATTGCTGCAATACTGAGAAGGCGCTGACCTGCAGAGGAAAAAAAGTTATCATTCCGTTGTATAAGATCCTGGTCAGACAACCCTTAACACTTAGACTATTGTTCTCAGATTTGGTCCCCAGGATTTGAAGGGGATCAATTGACTGTGGAAAGGGTACAGAGGCGGATAACCAACGTGGTTTCAGGACTGTACAATATGAGTTATGAGAATTAATTGAGGGAATGTGGACTGCAGAGTTTGGTGGATGGAAAAAGGAGAGGTGATATTATCCAGACTTTTAAACTCTTGAGAGGCAGTTACAGGATAGCCATTGGAGAGTTCTTTCACTTGTTGGAACGGCAGGAAGTAGCGATGACAAGGGGCCATCCTTGGAAATTACGAAAGGAGGCTGTGCGCAAGAGGGTGAGAAGTCGTTTCTTTGCGTGGAGGCTGGTTGAACCTTGGAATGCATTGCCTGAGATAGTGGTTGGAGTGGAAACGGTCAATGGGCTCAATGAGTGGTATGAAAGACCTCCCTCGATGAGTCTTTTGAGTCCCTGTTGGCCTGGATAATAATAATAATTATTATTGTTATAATTATAATACAGGAGCTATGAAAAAGCAGCCATTTGAAATAGGGATTGTTATTTCTTGTCCCAATAGGTTACTGCTGAAAGTTTTAGAACGTGTACTGAAATATTTAGATATGTGGTATGTGAAATATGTAAACAAAAAACATCCACACCGAAATATATTAAATATTTCGGTATGTGGATGTTTTTTGTTTTTTGTTTGGTTGTTCCTCTATTTCCCGCTATTGGAAAGTCGTGTGTGAAGTGTTTGAGAAGCTTTCACTTTTTAAGTATGGTGAAGATGGGGTCTGATGATGTAATGCCGAAAGTTGACCGAAATATGCTAACAAATGCTCAGTTGGTTTACATGAAACGCATTGAACAAGAAAATTTAGAGAGAGTAAACGCTTTAAAGAAAATAAAAAGGCGAAATATATTTACTGGTATTGGCTTAACTGTTGCAGTGTTTGGAATTTGTATCCTTTCTTATTGCATAGTAATAGATGCGTCATAAGATTTATGTTCGGCGGACTTTCTCGTGAAGCGAACATTTTTGAAGCTTCTAAAATTTATTTTGTATAACTGCCATTCTTAGTAAAATTTTATAATTAATAACTAATGATTGACATATTAGCTACAGAAATTTTTTTATTATTTTATTTAGTCTACTATGCTGGTATATTTGCATCATCACTAAACAAAAACGAAATGTGTATAGTAAAATGGAGGATATTATAGAACCATGCATATTTTAGTCAAATATAGAAAGAAACTTAAAAGTTTCAAAATTTACCACAAAGCTTATGAGAATATAACCTTCGGTCTTAGTCCTTAAGTTTAGTTTCACTGGCCTGGCAACTGTTTAGAACTGTTGATTCTCGTCAGAGAGCTAACAGAAACAGTCTGTTCAATACTATTGCAGTCCTTTGTCATAAGTGTTAGCTGATGAACTTAACAGAAATTTAAATGTATAAGTTAACTCTCAGAGTAGTTGCATAATCAAATACTGAAGGGTGTCAGTTTGACTTCAGTAAGATATTAAAATGGAGGATAATTATGAAATCAATCCATATTTTATATTGTTGTTATTATTCTGAAGCTAATCGTGGGAGGGCCATCTTAGACAACACACTGTCATACTGATCCTTAAACCCTTTTACCATCAGTGCATGGGCTACTCTATCAGATAATGAATTCCATGAGCTAACCATCCTTCATGCAAAAAAGCCAGTTTCACCCTTCTGCTCACCATCTTCTTTTTGCAGCTTCCAGTAGTAGCTTCTTTACCTTACACTTGTTCCACTAGATGAAAAATCTTCTGTTTCAATCCTGTAAATATCTCTCAACAGTTGAAATGTCTCAGTCATGTCTCTCTTTGTTCTTAATCCATCATTCTGTGTAGTTTGGATGCCCTCAGTCTGTCCTCATTATTAACATTGTCAAGTTCTGATATTATTTTGGATTTCTGCCTCTATACCCTCTCCAATGTTAACTTATCCTCTTCAAAACAACATGACCACATCTGGGCACATTAACTCAGATGTGACCTGATCAGGGCTTTATATAATGGAGTCCACCACTGTTATATCTGCTATTCAAAGTGTATGCATATGAGATATTGAACAGATGGTTTTTGTCCTGTTAAGGACAAAAACTGCCTGTTCAATATGGTCTCTGACAGTAACGCACTCAGGATTTAATCTTGGCGGGGGGGGGGAGTTGATTAGAAGATCTCAGAATATACATTATGCATCGCATACGACCTATGACTGAGCATCTGCAATGATCGCTAATTCATAAGTAGTATAGAAATAGAAGACATGACACAACATAAATAAAAACAAGGAATTTAATTAGGAAAAGATTTTTGTAAACTTTGAGTGTTTTTTTCCTTTTTCTTTGGGGGGCATGGTCCCCTTGTCCCCCCCTCTGGGTGTGCCACTGGTCTCTGATGAAAACCACTAGTTTGAAATAGCTGTTGGGCCAGTGAGACCTAATTTAAAATATTAATAAAAGGTGAACATACAGAATCCTGGGCAGAGTTATTGTCTTAAGTAGTCAAAACCAAAGCAACTCTAATGCTGAAGGTTATATTCTCATAAGTGCTCTGCTAAATTTTGAAATTTACCTGTAAATTTCAAATTTGGCTATATATTTGGCTATAAAATATAGATGGATTCATAATATCCTCTATTTTAATATCTTATTTATGACAAATTGAAGCCTTTTGACTCTATACATTAGTATCCAAACGTATTTTGTTTTAAAGGGCATATCAATGGAGTCCAAAGATGCATCACAGTACACTCATACTCACCATTATTCACACAATGCCTATCACACTACTTGAACTGATTTACTGACAAAGCACTCACAACACCTTCAGCATTTCTTTCCTCTCATTTATCACCCTTCAATCAAAATAAAAAAAAATCTAGTTTGTGCATCTCAGCTAACTGCACTTTTACTCATTTTCCAATGGTGAACCTCTCCTCTTGTTTTTTTTTACCTCTTATCAGGTACGAAACCTAATTGTAATTAGGTTTGTACTTTTGAATACAAAAAATTTTAAAAAAATTCTGAATTTCTATTTCATGTGTATATTAAGCGTATATTGTATAAGCACACTCCTGTTTTTCATTGAGCAGTAGTCGAATACTCTGTTAATAAGAATTTCTAAACTACCAGCATTTGGCATGCATCATTGTTTGTTCATTGTATCATTTTTCATATCCCATTTCTTGTAAGTTGAAGAGAGCTGTATGTTTTTTTAGTATCATGTCTTAGTTTTTATTGCATTGTTTTTCAGTATAAATAATTTTGGCTGCTGCTTTATGCTTCTTAGTGTAGCTGTTATATGAGATATAGGTAAGGTTGCCATATTTCTACAAATGGATTAAAGAACACTCAAAAATGATTAATGCTACCACTCTCCTACTCTTATTCCACCCCAAAAAAATAAAAATGGAATGATTTTTTTAGTTAATAATTAAATATTTTATTTATATTTTTTTTTTAGATTTTGGTTTAAAAATATAGTTTTCATATTTACTATAAATATTTGCAAATTTTAGTTTAATTTAAATTTAAAATATTTAATGGTAAGCCATCGGAAATGATACGGATTGTTATATAATGAATGATTTGGATGATATAAAAAGCATGAATTGATCCAAATACTTTAATGCAAGTTTAGTACATTAATTGACATCAAGCTGAAGTAATTTTCATTTCTTGTTGCATGTGACACCTGTTTTAGTTTGAAATGGGAATTAATATATAAAAAGGTTCTATTATTTTCTCAAATTTCAATAGAAAACTAATTCTAGGATGTGTGCTGATCATGGCAACGAGGAAAATATCACTGACACATCTTCTGATCTACTTCTTGAAGGATGCTATCCTTTTATAACTAAACATTTTATACAAACATGGGTGTTAACATGGTAATATATGTATTTTAAAAATGGTATACACATTTACAGGAAATGAGAATTTAATATGAAATTGTATGTATTTTTCTCATTGTAACATGAGCACATCTAGGGAGATTATAGAAGACTGGTTACAACATTCAAAATATGAATTGTAAGAATGAGTCATATAGCATAAGTCATATAGCTCTGTACTTCAAGTTAAGTAAATAATAATTTTAAAAAAAATGTTCTTTAGATTCCTTTTTATTAGAAGAATTAAATAAAATTAGAATCAAATTGAATAAACTTAGTGTATAGATATAATGAGAAAACATCCAGCAAATGACCCGTAAATATCATCCAACAGCCAGACTACAGTCTCATGTAAAAAGGATTTCCATACCTTGGCTTAACCCTCCAACTGGCCATGATATCTACAGAAGTCCAGCTAAATCTGGATATGATTCTCTAACACCCATTGAATAACATGGATAAGAAGTATAATTTGGTCTCACTGTTTCATCCACCTCAGCCAGTAGGAAAGTTAAAGGGACTTCTGAACTAATAGCACAAATTTTCTCACATATAATCTATACACTAATTTCAAACCAGCTCAGAAGTTATCTTCTTTTTTACCATCTACCAAAGATAAATTTCCTCTATATCCTTACCTGGTGTTTATCAAGTGTCCTGTATCTGCTGACTTTGCTACTTTAGATAGACTGTTTGTTCTTCTAAGATTTCAATCCAAGACTACATCAAATGTTTAGAATTGGAATGTTCTGGCATTGCTTCCCATATCATATGGACACTAAACACAGAGTTATTTGGAATGAAACCATGATTTTGACTACACTGATTTAAATTCAGTTGTCATATTTCTCTTAAACTTGCAAAATCCTTGCAAGTTTAAGAGAAACTTGCAATCATTGCTCTAATCTAAATTAATCAGGTTTCATGCTTGTCTCAAAGTTGTTGGAAATAATCACCATAAACTATTATTATTATTATTATTTAGGCCTCCAAGGAGTCAAAAGACTCATCGCGGGAGGTCCCTCCTAGGAAACACAAAATCTATCATAGCATTCCTTAAACTTATTGACCATTCTTGCTCTCACCACTCTATCAGGCAATGCATTCCACGGTTCAACCACCCTTCATGCAAAGAAACCACTCCTCACACTCTTACTCACAGTTACCTTTCGTAACTTCCAGTGATGGCCCCTTGTCATTACTCCTTCCCGCTGTTCACCTGTTCATTTTTTTTTTCTATCAGTTATTTTCTATATTATTTTTTTTCTATCGGTTATTTTCTATATTATTTTTTTTCTATCAGTTATTTTCTATATTATTTTTTTTCTATCAGTTATATTATCAGTTTTTTTCTATTAGTTAACCTTGAATTAGATCTATACCTGGTTCCCTTGAACTGTAATAGTGCACCCCCCTATTCACTCAGCTGTGACTGAAACATGAGGAAGTATACTATTGCTATGTGACTCATTCTTGTAATGCATAATTTGAATGTTGTAACCAGTCTTCTATACTCTTCCTGAATGATGCTTATGACAGACAGCAAAATATATAGGAGTTTATATTAAATTCTAATTTACTTTACATGTGCAAACTATTTTTAAAATATATATTACTGTAATATCCTTCTGTAATCTGTAACAATGATGGTGTCCTTATTTCCCCTTCGCTATAATCATCAAAAATAAATCAAACATATGGGGAGAAAAAGAGAGGAGGTTGAATTTGAGGTCATCCTGTCTCCATTCCTCTTCCTGGAAGATTATTTCTAGCCTGCTTAGCCTAGTACATGGCATATTCACTGTAGCCAATTGCAGGTTCAAATCCTGCCATGGACATTGCTTTGTGAATGTCTTGTGTCAGTTAATTGAAACATAAGTAGACATTTCCATTGTATTAATTTATTTTAATTTAAGACACGTTAAAATTTTAATGATTTCAAATTTTCATCCTAGTATCAAGGACAGCTTTAGTATGAATTCAAAATGAAACAAGGTATGAATTACAGAATGAAACAAGGTATGGATTACAGAATGAAGGCTCAACAGTGAGAGCATGCCAGCCACAAACATGAATAAAGTAGAGTAAGCATTAGTCATATGAGACTAATGGAATTAAGTAATTTGAAGTTTCATTGAAAACGTCTTTAATATATGGGATATAGATATGGCTGACAATTACTTGAGAAACTGAAATCCAGAAACTCCATAAATGTTAATGAACTTGTTTACAAAAGACTCAGTGAGGCCATTAGATAAAATTTATTTCTTGTGTTATTAATACCTCCAAATCAGGTACCATTAAATCTCTTATTTATTGAGCTTTCTCTTTGTGGTCTGATGTAGCATTACTGACACAAGAAATATGTGTTATGAAAACTATGTTCCTGTCTTGGGATTCACTGGATCTTTTGTAAACAAGGCCATTGACAGTTATGGGGTTTCTCTGTATTAGTCTTCCAAGAAATAGTCAATGATAACACAATCTTATATGTGTCTGAATGAATCTCAAGATTACTTAATTCCATTAGTGGCTTATAAGGCTTATATATATATATATACAGGGTGTTCGGGATAAATTTGACAGTTTCGTAAGGAAAAAGAAAATCTTCTTTGTATCTATTAAATTTAATGAATTGACAAAAAAACATTACAGGCAGAGTTAATTACAATACTATCAACAAGATTTACTCAAAATAACCACCATTAGCATCGATCACAGCTTCAATTCTGCTTTGGAACCTCGAACAAGCTGATGCTACAGTCTCCCTGGGAAGGGCCGCAAAAACTGTTTTAATTTTATCCATTAACTGGGCTTTTGTATTACTGGAAGTGCGATTGGTGTCTTTTTCAACTGCGCCCCATACAAAATAATCCATGGGGTTAAGGTCTGGGGAGTTTGGAGGCCAAACATTTGGACTGGTGAAGTCGTAGAAATTTTCAGACAACCATTTTTGACTTTTCCCAGAGGTGTGGCAAGGGGCCGAATCCTGCTGCCATACATACGGCCTACCATTGGCTACCCTTGTTATCCAGGGCTTGACTACAGTTAGCAACTGCACGAACAAAGCCCGAATTCCAATGCCAGGGTTCTTCAACACCTGTTCCTGCAGATTTGCGAGGAATTCTGCTGTACGAACGCAATCAGATCGTCTGCTAGGGATCTTTCTTCTTGCTACATCCTCGTAGTCACCATTGCAAGTCTCTAGTTCATGCCTGATTGTTTTTACTGTATTCAGGGAGCATTGGGCAGCAGTCGTAATATCCTTATTTTGATGGCGGGCACGAATCATCATGATACAAGTTATTCTCTTCCATGATTCAGGTGGGTTCCAGCTATCCATCCTTTCTGACATCTTGTATATGAATGAAGAAGGGTCCAAACTTTTAAATGAAGAGAAGTGTGTGTTAATACATGTAACTTACGGAAAAATATAATTAATTATAAATATGTCAAATTTATCCCGAACACCCTGTATATAAGCCTTATAAACTCAAGGAGCTATTCAAGTCCAGAGTAGGCTTTTACAAACACCCATGCCTATGGCATTACTTGAACCCACAACCTGTTGGTTGGAGAGCAAGTATGCTCTACTCAGGCCAGCATTTTCACCTGAGTAATAAATTTTTCTCTTTCTATGTTCTGCAAAGGACCAAAACTTCTTCCTTTGGCTTACCTTGGTTCTATGAAATTTCCTGCACTTGACAAACAGCCAACAAATTTGCAGCTGTTTGTTGGATGAATGTCCAAACAATCTGGACTTGCTGAACAACAAAAGAAAACAGATTTCCTTTTGTTGTATAAAACAAAGCTGTGAAATCTTACTACATTATTCCACTCTGAATAGATATCTGATGGGCTTAAGGTATTTCATTTATGGGAAATTTTTCTTCTTCACACACTTTTTTAGCATGTATGAAAATATCATGATGACTCATAGTTTGGACCATGCTGCTTTACTCTATTTATGTATGGTTGACATGTTCTAATTGTTGAAGCTTCATTATATGTTGCTTGTGCCTTGTTTAATTTTGTATTCATACTGAAGATGCCCTTGAAACGTGGGTGAAAAAATTATATGCTATTAAAATTCCAGCATGATTCCTCTGGTGTATTATTTTTTTTTTATTTAAATGTCTTTAGGTAGTAAATTAATTACATTACCTGGTAGGATAGGGATAGATCTCAGACATAAGATAGTCAGACCACTATCCTATGTCTGAGAGGTTCATAATGTTATAAACATTCCTTATTGATTCCCAAGAGGATAGTTTCAATATTATCTGACTCTTATCCCACCTGGTATTAATATATTATAACTTCTCAACCATTCATGGATGAGATTCACATAATATATATAAAAACTTCTTGTTTCTCTTAGCATATTTTCCTCACATTTCAAAAACAGCCTTTCTCTTTTTTTAACTTTATGCTGTCATGATTATTCGAATGCAGTGCATCACTGTCATAAAGTCCCTTTCTCCTTTTAGAGCTGTTCCAACATCCACAAATTCTAGCTGATTTTCTCAGTGAGCATCGATAGCTGTTAGTATTGATGATGCCCTTTGTGTAGGAAAAAATCTTAGTTCAAATTCAGTCAAATTCTTTTTAGTGGAAGGTGAGGTAGCAGGGATTTTCATCTTACAAAACAGGTAAACTAGCCAGAAGAACAAACACAAAAGACACACTGGTTTCGTAGTCTTATTTGCATTGGCCATTAATTTAAAATAATTTCTCAGTTCACTGTCCTCATACCTATGCAGCACATAATACTCCCAGATCCCATACATTTATATGCACACATATTTCTGATAGTTGTTTCTTATAATAGAAACTCTGTACAGTAATCTTCATCTTGTGCTTGCTCTCTGTCTGACCTTACTTTCCATTGTCCTCCCTGATTGAATTCATTCAGTATTGCTGATACACTTACTATTTGAAATCTCCATTGTTGGGTATTCTCTAATATGATAGTAAAAATTTAGGCAGTTACAGATTATAAAGTAATCTGTTATTGCAAGATATCAGTATTAGTATTATTTTTCTGGGTCCCCATGTAGGTAGAAGACTCATCACAGGAGGCTAAACTCTCAGACTGCAATATATCAACTTCATATTGTAAACATTCAACATTGTGAAGTGTTCTCATTCTGCACTCATTATGGTTTCTTCTGTTCAAAACACAGACACACATTTTTTTTCTGGAATCTGAATAGTTAATTTAGATAATTATTATTATTACATAACACCTCCAGGGAGTCCAAAGACTCATCAAGGGAGAGCACCTACTCTACAACTCTCTGTCTCCACTACTCCACCAACCACAACTACCTTCATCATCTACACCAACGCGATCTACCACTGAACACCACCACTAGGATTTTCACAGACAATCGCAAACATCCGTGCCTATTATGGGATTCGAACCCGCAGCCTTTTGGCTGGAAAGCGGACACGCTAACCACTCGGCCAACTAGGCCGGAAATAAGAAATAGGCAATAAGAAAACAGTTTTGCAATGGTTAATTTCTCTGAACTGTTTCCATTTTATAAAAAACTAGAGATGTTATTTGACTGTTTTCTTTCAGTAAACAAGTATACAGATATTGTATGACCTATTACACACACACACACATTTTGAAGAAATAGATTCCTTATGAAAATTCAGATATTTATTCTATAGCAGCAGTAAAGCAGGAGAAATTCTTGGATGAATTGGATGAAAATGTAAAAGAATGAGAATATTATTGTTTTGAAAGACTGATTGCATAGATAATTAAATGTATGCATTGTCAGTGTGTAGATATTTTACCAGTGTAATTGGTAAAACTGTAAATATTGTTTTCTCTTTCACTTTCTTGACAATGTAATGCTATTAATAATGAATTTTTTTTAGAATAAATTTAAAAAATAAAAGTGTTCAATAAATGGAATGCATAAAATATTTAAAAATAAACTTTTAGTATATTTTACAGGAACATGTGTATCTTTTACATGAAGTGAAAATTATAATCTTGGTTTTTTTTTTTATTTATTTATTTTATTATATATATATATATATATATATATATACACACACACAATCACAAGTATAAATTAGTAATAAAGTAAATTGCCTTCACTCTTAATTTCATTCAAATTTAAACTGTGTAGAAAAAATATTGAGCCTCAACATTTTATGAAAAAACAAAGAATAAGAATGTCATCATAATATACAACATATTGTATTTCATGAAAGTTCAAGGTACATTTACAACACTCAGTTCTTTGTGGGTAAATAAACACAGCAGAGTAGACTTTTTTTTAAAGATTATTAAACCATAGACTGAATTAACAAGTCAAAGTTTGTTCTATGATATGATAGGAAGTCAGTTGAATAAATTTATATGTAATAAGAGAGAAATTAGTCAAAGCACTAAACTAGCTGTATACAAGACAGTGTTCAAACCAATTAACTTATGGATCTGAGAGCAGGGTTAGAAATAAAACACTTCGTCAAATACTGGAAACTACAGATACAAGAGTTCGGAAAAAGATTAGAATAGTGAACAGATGGCATCACTGCACATTAAAAATGAGGATATCGGGAAAGAACTTGGTATTGTTAGCATCCAGGAATGCATTAGACTTATCTTAGGTGGTGTGACCACCTAAACAGAATGGGACAATAAAGGTTAACAAAACAAGTGTTTTTTGCCAAAGGAAGATCAAGATCTAGGTGTATTGATAGTAAAAAGTGCCTTAGAAAACAGTAAGATCTGATAATATTGGAGTCTTGACAGATAACAGATTAATTTGGATGAAAGTTGTCGATAGGAAGTTAGTAATGATGTAATTTTTTCATGTAGTACTATCATAATATTCTCTGCACATCCCGAGGGTACATATCAGGAATCTGTGCTTAGCTTATTGAGTCTCAAAATAGTCTTCCCAAAACCTAATCCACATTTTATCTTTGTAGTATGAAAAATGATAGTTCTTATACAAGATATCAACAAGTATTAAAAATAGTTTCTTATAATTCTAATCACCAAATGCAAGAAAACAATTAGTAATAGTTCTCCTTTTCTTAATTAAACAAAACATGAAAATACAATGCATCAGTTACTTTTATTACTCTGTGTCTGTATTTTTTTGTTGTTGTTGTTGTTCAAAATACCTTATATTTTACCGAAAGTATCAGTCCTTCCCTTCATTCCATATGGCACATAACATATGAATTTCCTACCTGGCTCTATGCAATCAACTGTTCTTTAATGTTTGCATTTTCATTCGGTGTATATATGTTATAGCATATGAGTACTTCATTAGTGTGCTTCTCAGCATTGTGGTAAACCTTGTACCTTTGTGGAATGTAACCAATTTCTTATAAGCTTTCAGAATGGTCTATCTACAGAAACAATGATTGCTTATAAACTCACTAAAAATTATAATTTGTATTTTTTTTTGTGCCTTTTCTAATATTTTTTCAGGCAATAAAATAATTAACATTTTGCAGAAATAAAATAATTCTCTTTGGTTTTAGAACTGTTCTACTACTAAAGAAACAACATAGTTTGAACATACATTGCTTCAAATATTTTAATCCAATTCCTAGCCAATTTATTGCATATTTCCTCACAGAAATATGACTAATTAAACCATATAAAGAATTACAAATGATAGTACAATACAATTTGTTGAGCATCTGTACATTTGAATATTCCATTCCTTATGTGTATGTATAATAAAGTTTTTATATATATGAGGACCTTGTTTAACTGGGTCATCACTGAATTAAACAATATCCCCACTGTTTTCATCTGTGAACCAGAGCAAACTGAAATGTCAGCTACTAGAACAAATTCAAACTAAGTCAACAGAATCAAAGATGGTGCCATCATTGTAAGCAGCATCCATGGGGGGGGGGGGAACTAGAATTGGAAAGTACACTATTCACATACTTAGTGTTACTGAGACAGAGAGGATTAAAACAGGTGAGATCTGCTAATAACTGTGTTATATTATATTCCAGAAATAGGGATCAGAGAACGGAAGGTATGGCAATAGAATTGATACACTAAACATGAAGATAAACTTCTTGAATAACAAGTAATTTCAAATATAGGCAGTTTTTAAAATAAATGATTTGGCAATAAGACTTATTCGTACCTATGGTCCCACATAAAGTTCTAAAAAAGAAGTGGAAAAGTTTTTGAAATTATTAGAGAAACTGGCTGACATAAAGAATTTATTTATTTATTTATTCTTATGGCAAAAGGAATACAGAACAACTACAGGTCAATGTCCAGTCTGGAAAGCCAACCCAAGGCCTCATCTGTCACCTTGTGGATGTCCTGTAGGCCTCCACCGTGAAATTGGCACCTTTGGCTGTCATTCACAATATGAATAATCATCTGAGCTACAGGAGAACAATCACAATAAGGGTGGTCTAACAGCCTCCATTTATGTAGTAGGTAGCCACATCTGTCCTGGTTAGTTCTGATCCTGTTGATTGATGACCAAATCTTCTACCAGGAAGAGAAACCAGGCTGCAGAGCACAGGGATCTTCTACCAGGAAGCCGTTTGTTGGGAGATTGTTGGACCAGTATTCTCTCCACATGTCAGGTGTTGATAGCAGAGCAGCTGAAGAGAATTCGTCCATGGACCAGAAAGGCTTTCTAGATTTTAGGTGAAGACTAAGTGAATTTATGAGAGTCTGGTGCAGGAGCAGGAGTGGGTTGCTTGTTGCTTTATTAAATTCTTTAATCGAGGCTTGTCTTCTCCGTATGTTTGGTGGAGCAATGTTGGATAGGACAGGCAGCCAGGAGAGAGGGGGTGCTTCTCACTGTCCCACTAATTGTGCCATGGCAGAGTTCAGCTCAGAGTCTATAATGTTAGTGTGTGCACTTCTTTCCCAGACAGGGGCACAATATTCTGCTGCAGAGAATGCGAGGGGGCTAGTGCAGACGACCTTAGGACTTCTGCATCACAACCCCAGGTTGTTCTAGCAAGCCTTGAAATAATATTGTTTCTCGTTCCAAGTTTGTTGGACAGGTTGGCGATGTGCCTTTTATAGGTTAGGCATCAGAAGGCTGAAATATTGTATTTCAGCCTTCTGATGCCCCTCTGACTGCATCACTTCACCTATATCTTGGTTTTCTTCTGTTGTTGTTGTTTTATATTGAAAAAAAAATTTTTTTTATGGCCTTCTGCATCAAACACCTGTTTTGCTAATCTTTCCTTTCCAATTCTGTTTAAGTGATCACACATACCACCTGGGAGTTCTGCTTACACATCCCTAATGCTAACAGTGTTAACCTAATATCTTCACTTTTAATATGATTCTGCCATTGATGAGATCTATTTACTCCACTAATTTTTCTTATAATTCTCATATGAATGGTCTTTGATAACTGTTTTTTTTCTAACCTAGCTTTCAGTTCATAATTAAAAATTAATTTCAACACTGTTTCTCTTATACCACATGAATTTATTCATTCGACTCTACCATACTAGCTTTTCCTTATTCTGTTCTATTTCCATGTTTAATTTACTATATTCACGAAAAAGTTTATCCTAAAAAGCTGAAATGTTTTACTTGTTCTATAGGTTTCCTAGTTAAGATGAAACTCATGTTTTCGTTGTCATTCTTCATACCAAATTAGTTAAGAAAGCCTACAAACTTATATATTTAACATGTTCACGTCCAGAGGATAGTAGCTATTTCGCTGTGAACCTAACCATCTGATGATGCGAGCAGAAATATCGGCATTTTCATTCATATCTTGAGTTTCATCGGATGTACTACTTTTTGTGACTGTTTCTTCGATTGTAACTAATCCTACATAGGGGGGGGGGAACAGGTGAAAAGGAATGTTTTTTTCAGAATATATTAAAAAAAAACAATTATACAGAAAGATATATTTGATTATTAGTTACTATACTTTTTTTTTTACTAAAAGATGTAAAGAATAGCATATATAAGGAAGAGAAAGAATAGGCATGAATAAAAGAATTTGAGTACTATTAAATGGATTATGAATAATTTACATCTGTGATATTATGTGTGCTTGTGTTATAAGTATCTGTGGGCAGAGTGAAGAATACATGATCCTATAAACTCTAGACTTTCATATTTGCATTTATGATGGGCATAATTAAAAAAAAAAACATGAATAGATGGAAAGGGATTTGTTTGCAAAAAATAAATCACTAACCAATAAGAAACAGTGATTGTAAATAACTACAGAGACAGGCTTGTCCTATGATCTAATAATGCTGATCAGGTGATTCTTGTGAGTGTAGCAAGAATACATGCGAGTTGACGGGGGAGAAAATCATCTTGTACAATTTATTGTGCTTTTTATGTGTATTTCTTTCTTTTTTTTATATATATTTCACTTCATTTTTTGATAATTCTTTTATTTTCTAATGATTGTTTTTTTTCCATTGTAATATAATATATAAATAATTTTGTTCCTTATACAGACTTCTTCCTCTTTGTAGTGCTTTTATCCCACTTGGTGCAGAGTCCATTATGATTATGTAACTATGGGAAATCCCATCTGGCTTGTTGCAGAGTCTGACGTTGAGGAGGTGTAAACAGTTGTTATGACTGTAGAAGTCTGTGTTGTCTGTTCTTGGGGATGAAAAAACCTCTTGTCTTTAGTCGAAAGAGACCAGATAAAGGTTCCTCACGTCTTGGATGGGAATTGAACCCAAGTCTTTCTGACCAAAGGACTTCGTCTATACTGACTGAGCTATGGAAGCTCTTTGTTCCTTATACAATATCTCTTTGTTCCTCACAATATCTATTTTGCTTATTCATAGAAAAAAATTTATTTATGGATACTATAACATGACTCTAAATCATTATATTATTTTAAAAGTAGTAAATTATTCACATGTATGAGTTACATTAAACACATGGGAGGCTGCCTATCACAATTTATACAGTATGTTGTCACCTTGAGATTTCTGATCTGCCAATTTCTTTCCACCAATTCTTGAAAATTTTCAATAGCATTCTCTGCAGCACTTACCGACCTTGCATGACAGGCCTTTCATTTTTCTTAACTGATGAATGTTTTGCCTTTTTATTGTAATCTCTTTAGATATAGTCTCCCCTGTATCTATTTTATGATTATCTCTCTGAATTGGAAAATGGAAATATTTCCTTTAGAACTGAATTTTCTGTGAATAATCCACGCATTCACAAGAGCTGTTCCAAAGAGTACTGTCTGAGAGTGGAATTATAACATGCCATCTGGTCTGAGAGATAGACACCTTTCTTAGCAGCATTATAGCTGAGCACTGCATCTGGTTGCTATACTTGCTGCCCTTCCCTATTCTTACTTGCACTCTCTGCTAACTCACAACGATGATCTCTGTAAGCTGTCAACATAGTTACTGATCTTTTTTTTTGTCAGTGCATTTCAGTATTTTCATGCCTTTTTTTTTTTGTTTTCCATGGCTATTATTTCTCCACGTTTCTGTTTCTTCAACATAACTTCTGCTGGAAGTCCAACTCTAGCATCCCTGATTGTTCCATTAAAGAGAAGTTCCTTAGCAAGTGCCAAACTTGTATAAAAATTATCTGCAAATAAAATCCTTCCTGTATTCAAGAGGTCATTGAGCAATTTCAAAGTGATGGAATGAGCATGGCACCGACCATACTGTGTCACCTTTACCTAAATACACTCAGATGTATGTGTAGCCAGTTGGTAAACAGAATTTGTACACGTTGATGCCATATTTATGAGTCTTGTTGGGAATATATTGGTGAAAGAACCAATCTCCCACACCAGTTCTTTCTAGCAGTTCCCATATTTTATACAGACTCACTAATCTCTACATCATTGTTACAAAAATGCTAGTACTTCAGCAATTGCAGAAATCTGTTCTTGTGCATGGCATTCTTTATTCTCCAGTTTGCATACATGGAATTCTTGGCCAGTATAAACGCATTTCTGGAACATGTATTACCCCAATAAGTAATAGGAGTCTAAAAAAATTTCTTCTTTGAATGTAGCTATCCGTTTCTCAGAATTCACTTGTTAACCTGGAGTTTTGCAATCCTGAGTTGTAGATAAGCACTGACCTGCATATATGTTAGTTTCTCTTACTATAAATTCCGTTAGGCTATCAGTTAGAAATGCAGAATACACTGCAGGTGGATTTTTTGCATCAAGTGGTAAAAGTAGTTCATCTTCTCTATTGTGCTCCTGAACTGGTACTGCCACATTATTTACTAGATTCCATTACCAGGAACCTTACTTTCTGAAATATCTTACTTGTTGGAACTGCTCTTTGAATTGAAATCCTGATTGAAATCATCATGCGAATTATTCACTACATCTTTGAAAATGCAAATTTCATCAAATGCAGTTTTCTTTTTGACAGCGGCTCAGGAAACTCATCACTAGAGCATGTGGATTTCCCACATATGTTTCTAGTTTGTTGACTTTCATCAGATGTATTCTTGTTATAGAATATAGAAGGATTCTTATTCAGTTAGGAATAGATAAATTTTTACTCCTTATATGTATACTGTCCAAAGAATGGAAACAGCTGTCCCTATATAGTGAACAACATGCCCTCCCCAACAGCCACTCTTCTGCAGATGCAAGGAAAACAAGTAGTTTTATTGTATCACTGAATAAAGTACAAAGACATCTGCAGTCTGTGTAATATATTTGTCAACAAATAGTACATTTAGAGACAACTGGGATAAAAACAGCACAACCTAATGAAACCCATTAGGTAGTGCCACAGAAACTATGCTGCATAGACTCAAGCAAAACTGTAGAATGCATTCCACTCACCAACTAATCTCCATATGTCTCAATAATAACCTCCCTCCTCCTATTCATGAGGCTTTGCATGCAAATACATTCTTTCAATCTGTTTTCATACTTCACTGTCACCTGTGTGAATCTTCTCTGGCCCTTTCCAACATATCCTCTTGACCATGAAATCGGTGACCAAATCTGTGAACAGTTGCCCATATGAGGCTTGATCAAGGCCTTATACGACAGAATCATAGCTTCTTTATTTCTGCATGAAAAGGTCCTTTGCATTATTGCCATTATCCAATGTGACAACTTGTGCAGTGTGTGCTCTAAATTTCAGGTCCTTGTTCCCCACCACTCCCATCTCATCTACCTCCTTCAAAGTTTCCCCACCAAGTATATTCTTTGCATCTCATCACTGCTTGCTTACCTTAAAACTTTACAACATTGAACTGACAGTTCCACTTAACTGTCCATGCAATCTATTCAAGTCCTCCTGTAGGGCCATTACATCTGCTTGACTCTGTGTTGCTCTCTCCAATTTTGCATCATCCACAAATAGCTGCATATCACCAGTTAAATCCATCCCAATATCATTAATATACAATTTGAACAACAATGGTCCCAATACCAATACATGCCACTAGTGACCATTATCCAGTGTGACAACTTGTGCAATGTGCCCTTCCTCTTTCAGGATACTGCACCCCCATATACAACTTTCTGATTTCTTATATTCTTATACAGATTGGCCTATAACTTAGCTGACAGCCAGTCGCTGATCCAACTTGGAAGTCTGTTGTCCATTCCCATTCATCTCGCTAATCTCTCCAATACTTTAACCACAACTCTCGATATATTGCCTATAATTTGTAGCCACAGCCTTATCACCACCTTGCACATTACTTTAAGACACATGGTGATGTCATCGAATCCTATACTTGAGAAAAGGCAAAAAAAAAAAAAAAATGTGGAAGGAAAGCTTGGTGAAAAACAAGCTGAATTCAAATGAAATAGAGGTAGTCACATTTTGCTTGAAGACAACTAGTTGAGAAATCATGGGACTATAACAAGAATTTATATTTAATATTAGATCTGGAAAAGGCATATAATATAATATTAATATTATTCCTGATACCTCCAAGGAGTCCGAAGACTCATCGCGGGAGGGCACAACTGTCTCAACCACTACACCGAACTTCTACTACAAATCGTATATGACAATGTGCCAAGAGAAAAACTGTTACAAACATTACAGTTATATGGTGTAAATCACATTATATCAAGCATTATATAGTCTGTATTTGAGTTTTTAAATCAGCAGTTAAAATTAAAGGGGGTACAGGAAGATGGTTTGAACCACATTATTTCCACTGAGTTCTTTTTTTGGTAACCTCAGCGTGGTGCTTCTCTAATTCCTCTGGCAGTTTCACGTTTTTTCTGTTGATATTTCTTATATCATGGTGTCTGTATTTAATTCTGATGAGTTGGAGTTTGTTCTAGTATCTGTTTTAACTGTTCTTCTTGGTTCTCTAAAGAAAATAGCTGAGGTATTTAACCTGGTGGTGTTCAGCTAGTTAAACTTTATCCTGTGGAATATCAGTGAAAAAGAGAATGTGTGCAAATGTTTTAAAAAGAATAAAAGACAACTTTCAGAGTTGAACTATAGACTGTTCTAGGAAAAAATGACTTGGTGTGAAAACAAGAACCAAAACCTTGGAAATTCATTTGCAGTCTCTAAAGAAAGCACTGAGTGATTCTGTTAGGGTGATGTGTGGTGAATTTGTTTGCAAGGTTAGAAAAATCCAGACATCATGGACCCCTAGAAGTTAAAGAAGCAGATATGAAAAAGAATGTAAGAAATATCAACAAAAAAGATGTTACTGCCAGAAGAATTGGAAGTACCACATTGACATAATTGGAGTTACCAAAACAAATAAGTTAAACAGATGAGATTCTAACTTAGCAAGTAAATTAGCATTTGCTCTGTATATGCCAGTGGTGTTCAACCTTTTTTACTATGCAAGCTACTTTTCTAAAAAGTTATTTGGCGATCTACTCTCTTATATAGATCACATTCCCCCAACCTAATATCTGATTATGCACAAATAAACAACTAAAAAAAAAATACACAAACGAAAGAGTTTGAGAACAGGAATCAAACCTTGGAGATTCAGTGGCAAACTCTGAAGGAAACATTGATTGATTCTGCCAGAGAGGCATGTGGTGAGGTTGTGTGCAAAGATAAAAAAATCAGAACTCCCTGGTGGACACAGGAAGTTAAAGAGGCAGTGAAGGAAAAGAAGAAAGCATATCAAAAGTTCCTGGCAAATAAGTCAGCTTTTACTCTTACAGAATACAGAGACAAATGTAAGAAAGCTACACAGTGTGTAAAACTAGCTAAACAAAAGTCATGGGAGGACTTTGGCAAGAATATAGAAAATAAATATCAAGAAGGTGGCAAAATATTCTGGGGGTTGTTGAAGAAAGCTTAGGAATGGAGGAAAGAGTGCTGTAAAAGGAATTAGAGATGATAAAGGTGAAATGAAAACAGGAGAAAAAGATATCCTTGAAGTATGGAGTAATTACTTTGAAAAACTGCTAAATGAAACAAGCAGTGATGACAGCACAGTGATAAAAAACACTGACCAGGCATGCAGTCAGGAATACATATCCATACTTGAAGTAGAAAAAGCCATCAAAGGCTTGAAATGTGGAAAGGCAGCAGGAGTAGATGATATTCGACCAGAAATGCTGAAGTATGGTGGTATAAGAGTCTTACAGTGGCTGCACTGCATAGTTCAGAAAGCCTGGACAGAGGGACGAATTCCCGATGATTGGAGTAGAGCTCTCATAGTACCCATATATAAAAAGGGAAATAAAACTGAATGTGAGAATTACAGAGGTATTTCCCTACTGAGTGTTCCTGGCAAGATCTATGCAAGTATACTTGAGAAACGGTTGAGAAGAATTGTGGAAGAAAAGCTTGGTGAAGAACAAGCTGGATTCAGGCCAAATAGAGGCTGTGTCAGGATCAGATCTTCACTTTACGACAAATAGTCGAGAAAGCATGGGAATATAACAAAGATCTGTATTTAAGTTTTGTCGATTTGGAAAAGGCATATGACAAGGTGCCAAGAGAGAAGCTATTCAATACGCTGCAGTTATATGGTGTCAATGGGGCATTATATCAAGCAATACTCAGTCTTTATTTGAGTTGTGAGTCAGCAGTTAGAATTGAAGGAAGTACAGGAAGATGGTTTAATGTTAAATCTGGTGTGAGACAAGGATGTACATTATCCCCTCTGTTATTTATTATCTATATGGATCACATTATGAAGGAATGTGGTATTAAACCTGATATCAAAATTGGAGATGTTAATGTCAGCTCTTTGCTTTATGCGGATGATGTTATACTTCTAAATAAATCCGCTACAAGTCTGCAAGATTCTCTGACTAAATTGAATAGCTGTTGTAATAGATATGGTATGAAGGTCAGCAATAAAAAGACAAAGACAATGAAAATAGGCAGAATCATTGAAAATGTCAACTGTGTTGTGAATGGAGAAACTGTGGAACAAGTAAAACATTTCAGCTACTTAGGCACAATTTTTACTGAAGATGGTAAACTAAATATAGAAATAGACAACAGAATCAGCAAAGCTGGTATCGTGGGAAGTCAATTGAATAAATTCATATGGAATAAGAAAGAAATTAGTCGGAACACTAAATTAGCTGTATACAAGACTGTGTTCAAACCAATTTTAACTTATGGATCTGAGAGCTGGGTCAGAAGTAAAACACTTGACCAAAGACTAGAGACCGCAGATATGAGAGTCCTGAGAAAGATTAGAGGCGTGAACAGATGGCATCAATGGCAATATCATATTAAAAATGAGGATATTAGGAAAGAACTTGACATTGTCAGCATCCAGGAATGCGTTAGCAGAGCTAATCTCAGATGGTATGGTCACTTAAATAGAATGGGAGAGGAAAGATTAGCAAAACAAGTGTTCTCTGCCAGGGTGGCAGCAAAACGACCCAGAGGAAGGCCAAGATATAGGTGGATTGATACGATACAAAGTGCTTTAGACGATAGAAATATAAGATCTGATAATGTTGGAGTCTTGACAAGTAACAGACTGATTTGGAGGAAAATTGTAGATAGGAAATTAATAATGATGTAATTTTTTCGTGTAGTACTGTCATATCCTGTACACCCCTTGAGGGTACATGGCAGGAATTTGATGATGATGATACAACAAAAAAAAAATATATATATATATATTGGAATAAAATATTTATTTCTCTATTTTGAAAACCAAAGTTAGAAAAGACAACAGATTGATTACAAACTGTTGTCCAAAATTTTGTTCAAAAAATTTTAATAAATATGGGAGCTGTCTAAATTCGCAGTCATTTATATTTTTCTTTAATAAAAGTAAGTATTGTTGGAAAGTTTTTATTGAACTTAACATGTCAATTAAATTTTTATCTCTACCTTGTAACTCTAAATTTAAATTGCTTAGTTTCGTACAGAAATCTACTAAAAATGATAAGTGTAACAACCATCTTTTATCACTCAATTGTGGATAAATATCTCCTTTTTCATCAAGAAAAATTTTTATATCATTAATTAATACAAGAAATCTTTCTAAAAATTGACTTCTGCTGAGCCAGCGAACATTATTGTACAACAGAAGTTCCCTATCATCATCTGCCTGTAATTTAAATAACCACCGTTGCAGGGCTTTTCCTCGAACAGAATTTACAATTTTAAATGTAATATCCAAAACATCTGTGTTTAATCTTTTACTACACAGTACTTGGTGAATAATACAGTGGTACGTTAAAAAGTCTGGATATTTGTCATCGTTTTTACATAATGAAATGAAGCCTGATTTATTACCTATCATTGCAGGAGCATCAGTAGTAATAGACACAAGTTTAAAAAGCGGAAGTTTGTGTTGTTTCACATATTCATCAAATGCCAAAAAAATGTCTTCTCTTCTAGTCCTTCCCAATAATGGTATAATTTTCAAAAGTTCTTCTTTACTTGAATAGTCTTGAAATACCATGCGAATAAATACCATTAACTGAGCAATATCAGTGAAGTCGTTTGATTCATCAAATTGTAATGGAAACGCAACACACTGGTGAATGTCTGACATTAACTTGGCCTGGAAACTTTTCTCCAGAAATTGGAACCCTTCCTTTCAGCAATTTGAAACCTTGTCTGCGGCCTAGAAGTAGTCTCTCTCTCTCTCTCTAGCGACGTCTTGAACCAAGAAGCTCCTTTCTGGAAGCAGGAAACTCCTCTTTCAAGCAACGTGGATCCGGGCAGTCTCTCTGATGGCAACTCTGGACTGGGCGGCCCCCTTTCTGACAGCAATTCTGGAACCGGGACCCCTTCTGCTTGCTTCAGTCCCTTTTTATTAAGCCTCCTGTGAGACCTCGCATGATGTTTGACAACCCCCAAAGAATCGGTATGAGTCTTTCATCTTGAGTTTCAAGTTTGGCACGCCTTTTGTTCTCCTCTGCTTTCTTTTGATTATAAGTTGCCGGCCATCGGAAAGTTGGTTGAACTCTTTCTGACTGACTTCAGAGATGTTTATACTTAGAGCCTGCAAGCCTTTCTCATACATACAAGTTTCAATAACAATCTTTCTAATGCTGCCATGCACAGCTTCGACAAAAACATTGCCTTTGTTTTTAACACTAACATATTCTTATTAAAGCAGTATATACAGTTAGCTTCAAAAGAGTTATTTACAAAAACATCTAATACAAACTATACCGAGACAAAGTTAATTTTTTTACAATATTCACATGGGAGTTAACCTAAGTAAAAAATCGATGTAATGTGCTTTGGAATATTTAAGCTACAATTGAGTTTTTGCACTTTGCTTATAATCGTATTCACTCAGCTTACTGTTTGACTTCCACTGATCCCAATTAATTCATTTACCCGAACTTATAAGAAAATTACTGATTTGACAATTTTAACGAAAAATAAATAAACAATAGCACACTTAAAGCAAATTAAAAATAATACAAAATAATGATAAATAAAATATATTTTCAGTTTTAATTAAATTTGTAAGTAAGGAGGAATGCACAAGAGATCGACTAAAAATTGCTCTGCGATCGACGGGTTGAACATCCTTGGCATATGCTTTCTATATTTTCTCGAATATAGACAAAATCTAAGAAAGTAAAGCAGCATGTAAAGTAAAGTCATGAGAACACTTGGGTAAGAATATAAAAGATAAAATATCGTCTGTTGGAGGCTATTGATATGATAATATCAATAGCCTCCTATTAATTGAAATATGATAAAGGTAACAGTTAGACTGAAGAATTATGATTAAAAATATTCAAGTGTAATACGGTAAGGAAAACATTCGAGGTAGGATAAATCATACAAGTGTGGAAAAGCAGATGGAGATTATGTTTGACTAGAAATGCTCAAATATGGAGGTATAAAAGTTTTAGAATAGCTGCACTGCCTAATTCAGAAGGTCGAATTTTGGATGATTTGAGTAGAGCTTTCATAGAATCTAAAAAGATATATAAAACTGTATGTATATAATTACAGAGGAATTTCTTTACTGAGCGTTCCAGGTGAGATTTATGCAAATAAGAAGTTTTAAGAAAAACTTAGGGAAGAACAATCTGTTTTGTCCAAAAAAAGGATGTCAAGATCAGATTTTCATTTAAGACAGAGTTGAGAAATCATGGGAATATGATAAGAATCTGTTTTCTTTAGAACTGGAAAAGACATATGATAGGGTGCCATGAGGAAAGGCGTTTAAAATGCTACAATTATATGGTGTCTGATATCAGAATCAAATGTTCAGCTCACTTGTTTATTCTATACAGATGATGTTATACTCACTCGAATATAATACAAGTCTTCAGGATTATTTAACTAAATTAAATAACTGCTGTAACAAATTTTTCATGCATATCAGCATTAAAAAAGACAAACTGAAAATAAGGAATATGGAAAACATTACCTGCATTCTTATTGAAGAACCTATAGAACAATTAAAATGTTTCTGCAGTTTAGTGGCAATTTTAGTTAAGATGATAAATATGAAAGTGCAGTAAAATTAGCAAATCTGGTATGGTAGGGTTTAATAAATTCATATAGAATAAGAGAAATTAGTCAAAACTAGCAGTGTACAAGACAGGATGTCTTGTACACTGCTAGTTTGGTGTTTTAACCAATTTTAACTGACTGATCTGAGAACTAGGTTAGAAATAAAACAGTTGATCTGTTTTATTTCTAACCCAGAAATAAAACAGATCAACTTGATTAGAGGCTATAGACATAAGATTTCTAATAGAAATAGGAAAATGACCAGATGATATTGGTAAAGGTTACGTGTTAAGAAGGATCTTGACATTGTTACCATTCAAGAATACGTGAGCAAAGCTAATAGACGCAATGACCACTTAAACAGGATGAGAGGAGACAGATTAGCATTACAAGTGTTTGAAGGCAGAAAAAACTGAGGAAGGCCAAGATCTAATTGGAATGATACAGTTAGAAAGGACAGGAATGTAATATCTGACAATGTTGGAATTCTGACAAATAGCAGAATAATCTCAATTAGAAATCCCAGTTAGAGATAATGTAAAATTAATTATGTTGATGTTTTTCTTATAACATGGAGGATCATTTAGCAACAAAATTATGTAAATTATTTTAACTTAAAGGTGGAGTAAATAAAACATTAGGTTTTTGTGAATAATTAAAATTATGGATTTGGTGTGTATTCAAGAAATACACAACAGTAATTTATATTAACAATTGTTTCTCTTAAGTACAGGTGAAGTTTGAATAATGTATCTTATGATGAGGAAAGGATAAAACCAGTAACACAGATGCATTTGTATCCTATATACCAGGGATATCGATTGTAATAAATATAGTAGATGAATCCTATAGATTA
Organism: Typopeltis vanoorti; assembly: GCF_054136105.1. Taxonomy (NCBI): domain Eukaryota; kingdom Metazoa; phylum Arthropoda; class Arachnida; order Uropygi; family Thelyphonidae; genus Typopeltis; species Typopeltis vanoorti. The sequence continues at coordinate 7,867,237 of NC_143570.1, forward strand.
ATTTAACATTTTTGTTAATAAATTTATTCTATACAGATGTCATGTAATTTAAATTCATTCATACTTTCCATACAAACATCCTGCAGTAACACATTATTACATTCTTCCTTGAGTGTGTAGCTCAGTGGCATGTGCGTCTGCAGTTATACGCCACCCAAAGAAAGAGTGTCTTAATAATTCTAGTTGCTGACTAGAGAGCAAGTTAGTCACTCTCTGGCACAGACACGTGGGTTTTTTTATCCCATGAACTCAAAAAAAAAAAAAAAAAAAAAAAATTGACCATGGAAACCACACTATTTCAGACAGTAAACATAATTTTAGGATTAGGGACCAAGAAATGGCAGCACTTGTCAGCTGGCTCTCTTCACTGGATGCTGTGTATAATTAGTGAGTCTTGGGCCATCTATCTCTGATTGTCTACCAGTGAAGATTGAACTTTCTTTCAGTCTCCAAAAGTTAGTTGGGGTTAAAAACAGTCGTGCCTGTCCCTATAGGGAATCTTATTCCCCATATAATATAATATAATATAGGGGAATAAAAGGTATCAGCGGATTGCAAATCCTAGTTATTTGCTTTGTTCAACTACTTCTCACTCTTTGTTCTGTATTTTTATCTGGCTTCCAGTGATAGCTGTTGAAAGTTTTCTCACTTGGTTATACAATAAATTAAAGATGCCTAGAAATCATATTCTTGATTTTATCCATTATCCAAGTGCAAGCAAACAATGTTTGCATGTAAAGTATCTTCACAACTGCACTGCTTGTGTATAAAAGTTAATGACTTCAAATCAGTTGCCTTAATATCCCATAACACAAAGTACACCCTTTCAGACATGTATGCTGCTGTGAATTATGGGAGGAACCACTACCTACTCATAGGCCTAGAATAGTTATTATAGGTGTGCAAGAGGGCCTGATAGTATTTAGGAGAAAAAGGATAGAGAAAAGGCCTCAGCTCTTTTATATCATCATATAGCCAAAGGCTATCAGTTTTCCTTTTTCACCAGTCTTATGCAGATGAACAACCAAAAGACTAATTGAAACTAAAGTGCAAAGATGACTGATACCCAGGTGGTTAACCTTATTTGAGTTAACTCCTTTTAGTTGGCCTTCTCTGTCTGGGATTGACCATAAGTCCATATTGAACTGGTGGATGCAGGGTTTCCCAAACTTCTTGCTAAAGTGGAGCCCTAAAGCAAGCAAATTTTTTTTGCAGGGCTGTCTCAATCTTTAAAAAAAAAAACAACTCAATCTTTAAAAAAAAAAAAAAAAAAATCAGCTAATGCCTTTTATTCCCTTATAGGGAGTAGGCGAGGCCTTTATACCCTATCAAGCTTTTGGAGACTGAATGGGTAGTTCAATCTCCACCAGTAGTCAATCAGAGATAGCTGGCCCATGTCTATCACTAATTATAGCAGCCACTGATGAAGAGGCTGGCAAACAAGTGCTGCCATCTCTTGGTACCTAACCCTAACAAGATATGTCAGTGTCTGAAATAATGTGGGTACTATGGTCGATTTTCTTGAGTTTATGGGATGAAAAACCTGAGTTTCTGGAAGGAAAAACCCGCTTGCCCATGCCAGAGATCGACTAATTCGGGAACCGGTTGAAGAAAGGCTTAGAAAAAGTTCCTCCACTCGGTGACTAGACCTGAACTTAAGTCAAACTTCAAGCAACCAAGCGCACAGGATGCAAGCTTGTCTGACTGAACAATAAAATTTCCACAGTAGAATGTTATAAAGCGTTTGTGTGCCATATTGCTTTCAAATCCATGTTTCTTTCTAACCTTCCATAAATAGTATTTTAATTAATTATAAAAATATAGGAAAAAGAAAACCAGGACATCCTCTTAAATGATTCAACGATGACTTCTAAGGCCGGAACAGGCCATGCTAGGCCTAAATCCTTGATACGCATGATGATGAATAAAAATCAAAATTCTCTTCCCATTGCTGACAAGTGGTAGGTATTGTAAAAAAAAAAAACTGTTCTGTTGTAAGTAATGAAATGCCCTACACATTACATAATCTGTTCCAGATATGCAGAGCAAGAGGTCAGCTGTAGAATGCATGTTCTACTGTTTGCAATCGGCAACAGGTGTTCCCCCATTTGATGGTATTGACTGGAAGGTGACCCTATACAATTCTCCAAGCAAGATCCCTCCTGTTATCCTTCGAACTTCAATAAATTATGACACTAAACGTTGTCAGTACCCAACTATGGAAGTTTGTGTTTGTGTTTGAGATTAAAGATTTTTATACCAAATTTTACTGTTTTATAATGGAAAGAATGTCATTGCTAGAATGTTGTAGCAATCTTAGAGTTAAGCACAGAATGTTTCAGGAACACTCCCAGCTTTTGGACCTTTATAATCATTTAATCCAAACAGGGGAAGATGAAAACCCCGGTAGTACCTGCAACATTTTATGGATTTTTGAAGTTATATATTTCTTAAATAGCAGAATTTTGAGACTGGAAGCCTTCTTTGATATTTGAAGAAATTCCTTTTTAACTTCTTGATATTGACTGGGCCAAAAATTGCACAGACTTACTATATAATTGCTTTTCTTCATCTTCTGTAACATTATGTACTATGGCTCTAGAAGAAAAGAAAAGAGGCCCAATTTTCCAGTCTTCTAAGGTTTCAATTTTCTTGTATATAAGTTCTTGAACTGGTAATATTGGGTAAGTGGAGAAAGGAATTCCAAGCATAGTGAGAGGTTCTCTCTCTCTTAGGGGTTAGTCCAAAAGGAATGCCTCCAAGATCCCACGTTCCAAAAATTTTTTTTTGCGTTGTCTTGTCCACATTAACAGTTAATCCACTGATCTTGCTGAATTTTTCCAAAATATCAAAAAGATGCATATGGAATCATTATCCTCCAAAATGCCCACTACATCATTGGCATATGCTAATACCTTATTTCCTTCATAGTTGAAGGAGCTGTTATTCCTCATATAGCATGTGTATTGGCAACTTCCTGAAAGAAAGGTTCAAGAACCAATGCAAAGAGCAGAACTAAGAGGGCAACCTTAACTCCTTTTTGAATTTTGACCAGGTCTGATAGAAACCCATTAACTAGGAGGCAGGTAGTTGGATTGGCATTGGCTCCTTTAATAACAGATAGTAGCTTTCTTTTTACTCACACCAATTTGCTCGAGGATATGCAACAGAAAGGTAAGATGCCAGACATTATCAATTGCTTGAGTAAGGTCTACTGATAGCACTTCTATTGGCTGCTTTTTTTGTATTAACCCAGCTGAGTAGATCACGTAGCAGAAACAGATTAAATTCTACTACTCAGCCTGGAACTCTATATACCTGTGTGCTTTTAATTATATATTTCATTCCTGCTTTGAGCCTGTTATTGATAATGCAGAAAAATATCTTGTAGCTAGTACATCCTCTTGGTAAAAATTTTACCGAAATGTATTAAATGCTTCAAAAAGCATACAGGGGTGAATGCTTATCCTGTACTCAAGTTTATGAGTTTAAGCGATTTCAAAGTGGTCATGAGACACTTGACGACTACGAAAAGCCAGGCTGTCCAAAAACTGGACTGAGCGAAGTTAACATCAAAAAGTGGTGAAAGAAAATCTGAAATCGTCCATGAGATTGATTGTAGATCAATTGGGGATTCCAAAATTAACTGTGCACAACATTTTTGCCGGTCAACTTGTTCCCCAACAAGTTGACTGACAACGAAAAAATGTGTCGAATTGAACACTGCAAGGACCTCATTAAAACCACTCGTAAGGACTCAAACTTCCTTGAAACGATCATTACTGGTGACGAAATGGTGTTTTGAGTATGAGCCCAAAACACAGTGCTGAGTGGCAGGGTCACGCCAGTAGTGTCCGGTGCCTGTGTGCAAAACTTTAGTTATGCCCCCCCACTCCAATAAAAAAATTGCTTTAAAAAAACGTTTTTTTTAAAAGTATTTCCTCTTTGGCGCCTTTTCCTATTTCCTTTTTGGCGCCTTTACTATCCTGGCACCTGTGTGCGTTGCACACACATTGCACATATGGTCGGCGCGTCCCTGCTGAGTGGAGACCACCAAAAGAGGGGCATCCGAAAAAAGTCGCTTGGAGAAATCAAAAGTAAAGACAATGCTGATTTGTTTCTACACTTCCAAGGGCATTATCCACAAAGAATTCGTTCCGCCTGGCCAAACAGTCAATGGTGAGTTTTATCTCAAAGTTTTGAAGCGACTGATAGCCAGAATTCGTTGCATATGCCATGAATATCGTGATGCAGGCAGCTGGTCACTTTTGCACGATAATGCACCATCTCATCGTTCGAACATTGTGAGACAGTTGTGCAAAAACCAAGTTTGTGTGTTGGATCACTCGCCATATTCACCTGATTTAGCACCCGTGACTTCTTTCTCTTCCCCGGACTTCATTTGCCGATGAAAGGAAAGCGATACGACACCATTGAAAACGCTCAAGCAGCAGTAACCACAACCTTGAACAGTATCCCAAAAACCGATATAAAAAAACTCATTTAATGAATTAATTGACTGCGTCAAAGCTGAGGGAGAGTATATTGATTGAAATAAATAATTTGAATAATTATAATTGGCCTGTGTTTTATTTTCTATGAAAAGTTCGGTTTCTTTTTGGACAGGGGGTGTATTAGATAGAGAAATAGGTCTCCAGCTGGTGATAAAGGTATGATCTCTATTAGGTTTTGGAATGAGGATGGTATGGTGGCTTGCTGCAAATTCACTTGGTAAGTGTCCCGACAAGAGAAAAGAATTAATGAGAATGGGAAGATTAAAATTTCACGCTTCGCAGTAAAGTTCTATCCCTAGACCATCAGGTCCTGGCGTTTCTTGTCTGGCATTCTTTATAAGCTGTGGTAACTTCAGATGCTGTAATGGGTCTGTTAAGTCCATCTTGGATATGAACAGGAAAGCCATGAATGTTCTAAGAGTTATAATTTCCCACAGTACTATTGTCTTCAAATAGATTTTTTATAGTGTTTTTGAAAGTAGTCAAGATGTCTTCAGTTGCTGACATGTTTTCACCATCAATGCAGATTTGAGTTATAACTTTCTTTGCCGAATGTAGTGAATTGTCTATTGAAGAATGCAGCTGAAGTGCTATCTGCTAAGTGCTGCTGGATTCTTATTTTAAAATTTCTTTCTTCTACTTGCTCCTGCCTTTCCACTTCTGTCTCTGTTAATGTTTCTAATGATGTTGATGCATTCTATACCATCGTGTTGGTTTGCTACGAACCAGCTTCTCTCTTTATATACAGGTGTTTCAACTTTTTCTTTTGAGGAAAGCCAGTTCTGTTCTTGTTTGAATTTTAACCACATATCCCAGTTCCAGGTAATATTATTCCAGTTTGAATAGAGGGTCTTGAATTTGGTTGAAAAGATCAACGGAAAATTTGGTAGAAGTCTCCATGGTCTAGAATTGATCTCTACTTGGTCCATGCAGCAGAATTTAAAAGAACTGGATTTTGATCTGACAGGTTGATGTCAGGATGTTTTGTCTGAATTATCCTATATTTAAGGGAAGAAGAGATATAAATTTGATCAAGATGGGTACTAATACCTTCATTCATGTACGAGGGTGGGCTGAAAAGTACTCGGCCTAACAATGAAAAAATGAATTTATAATTTCAAAATTATTTTTATTTTTTAACATAATTTCCCTTAAGACTAATGCTGTACATTTATTCCAGCGATGCTCCAGTGCCATTATCCCGTCCCTGTAGTGGCTTTTGGTAAGATCTGCAAATTACCCCTCTACAGCTGCAATCAGAACCTTGAAGAAAAATTGATTCGAGGAAAAACACTGACCAGCAAGGAAGAGTTTTAGTTTTCGGAAGAGATAGAAGTCAGAGGGCGCCAAATCTGCAGAATAGGGTGGATGTTCCAACAATTCATAGTGCAGATCCCTTAATTTTCCCATTGCCAAAACACCTTTGTGGGCAGGTGGATTGTTCTGATGAAAGATGAATTTTTTTTTCTGCAAACTGGGTCTTTTCTCACGAATTTTTTCGTCTGGTCTGGTTAAAAGACTGGAATAACATTCCCCACTTATTGTTTTTCCCCTTTTCACGATAATTAATAAACAAAATGTCTTAAGCATCCCAAAACACCGATACTCTGACATTTCCTGCTGAATGAACTGACTTTGTCTTCTATGGCACTGAACAACTGGCTTCTGTTCACTGTTTTGACTGCTGTTTGGATTCTAGTGTGTAATGGTTAATCCAAGTCTCATCGATAGTAACAAACTGATGCACAAAATCAGTTTTATTCTTGTTAAAACTCTCCAAGCACTGTTCAGAGAAATTCATATGAGTGTGTTTTTCATCTGCTGTGAGCAAGTGCGGCACCCATCTTGTGAAAAGCTTTTTCATTTCAGTTCTTCATGCAATATATCCTACATGTTCTTTTGAAATGCCTATAGTCTCAGCAATTTCGTGCACTTTGACTCGTTGGTCATCCAATACCATATTATGCACTTGATCAATGCTTTCTGGTGTTATTACACTTTTTGGACATCATCTTCATGGCTGCTATGACCACGTTTAAACTCAGCAACTCATTTCTTAATTGTTGAAAACGAAGGAAAAGAATGCTCATAAACTTTTATGAACTTCAAATGAATTTCTGTTGGCATTAAATCTTCAAAAAGTTAAGTTATGTAGTGAACATTTTGCAAAAGTGTACCATATTTCTGATATTGCAATGCTGAATGTGCCAATAATCAGAGTCTAGAGATACTGTAGAAGAAATAGAGATGCTTAGTATATATTACAGAACCTTAATGCTAACACTGCCATAGGGTTAGATGGCATATTAATGGAGAGATATCAGAGAGTAGTTTATTCAGGAGTAGAGTTCAAAAGATGGCCTATGACTAGTGGTGTGCCGCAGGGTTCTGTTCTTAGACACTGCTGTTTAATTTGTTCATTAATGATATAGGGAAGGATCTGAGAGGAACAGTTCATTTGTTCACTGATGATGCAAAGTTGGGTAGGGCAATAGTGAATGCAGAAGATGTCAAAATCTTGCAGGATGTCCTGCAAGATTGGAGTTCTGGGCTAAGGAGAATAGATGTCAATTTAATGTGACAAAATATAAGGTTATGCATTTTAGGGTGAAAAGATTAGCAACAGTATACCACATTGGTGCAATTGTACTCCAGGAGATTGATGAGGCCAGGGACTTGGGAGTGTTGATGGATAGGGAGTTGAAGTTTAGGGGGGCACATTGCAAAAGTGGCTAAATCAGCTCATTAACTCACTTGGTTGTTGCAAAATACTTTGACGAGCAGAGACAAGCAAGTTATTGTTTCTCTGTACCGAGCCTTGATAAGACCTCATCTCGACTACTGTGCCCAGATTTGGTCACCTAGGTTTCTCATTGATGGGGAGGAGGTGGAGAGGATCCACAGGCGAGTGACCAAGATGATAGCAGGACTATGGAATGAACCTTATGAGAACAGGTTGAAGATTTTTGGGTTGCAGAAATTGGTCAATAGGCAGAAAAGGGGAGATATGATTGAGACATTCAAATTGTTAAAAGGTTTCTATAGGATTAATTTAGAGGATATTTTTGAGATCAGGACTGGTGGTGGGAGAACTAGGGGACATCTATGGAAGCTGGGCAAAAGTGTGGTTAGCAAGGGTGTTAGAGCTGGGTTCTTTACTTTTAGAGTGGTAACTGAGTGGAATAAGCTGCCAGAGTCTGTTGTGGGTGCTATGACAGTAAGTGAGTTCAAGGCAAGGTATGATAGATACTGTGAGAATGTCGTATTATTATTACGGGTGACTCCAGGTAGTCCTTAGACTACCTGGAGTTGCCCGTAATAATAATAATATTGGCCCATGTGTTATGAGAACGTGCAAGAGAATTAGCACCTCCTCTGACCAAGCTTTGTAATTTAAGCCTCAGTTCTGATAAAGCTTCAATAGAATGGAAAGAGGAGAAAATAATTCCACTGCATAAGGAAAGCTCCAAGACAGAAGTAGCAAATTATTGGCTAATCGGTTAAGATTTTAGAGAAATTGATAAAAATTATAATTCAGAACTGGGTCAGAAATATGATACTTTATAAGGGACAACATGTTTTGTGAAGGGTAGGTCTTGTGTTAATAACTTACTTTCTATAAAAGTAACAGTGGAATCGGATAAAGGAAATCTTTGCTCTGTGATACTGATGGACTTTGCAAATTCATACTATACCAGTTTGTATTTCTTCTGTTGTCATTAAGCTTTCAAAGAAATTAATATAAGATCATATGCAAAATTGGGTAGATGAAGGGTAATATCTGCAGAGATCAGCATGGATTTGGTAAATGGTGCTATTGTTTCAGTAATTTGCTTATTTTTTATAATAGAGTAGTGAGAAGAGTGGAAGAATGGTTGACAAGGAAAAAGGAATATATTTATTATTTTATTTATTTTTCAAAGCCATTTTGAGAGGATGCTACAGGATTAATTGATATTTCCATGAGGATAAGTACTGGAACCTTTAGTTTTTAATCTTTATATCAATGATATTGCCACTAGGTTGCAGGATTTTGTGGAGCAACAATGACAAGGGGCCATTCCTGGAATTTAAGAAGGTGGTGAGATAGGAGAGTGAGAAACAGCTTTTTTTGCATGGAGAGCTGGACCATGGAATTCATTTTCTGATACTGGTGAATGTGCAGATAATAAATGGATTTAAGAAATATTATGATAGACTTTGTGTTATCTATGGTGATCTTATGACTAAATGGAGGTCCAGAATAATAGTAATAGTCCTCTTTAAATGGGACTTGTGTGTTTGAAATAACTAATCAATGAAAGTTGCTTGCTTGCCTTTATACAATTTTGGTTAAATATTAAACATATTTATCTCAGTTGACACAAAATCTGTATTTTTAAGTGTTAATACCAGTCTGCTATAACTTTTATTTTCGAGCAAAGCCCATCCTAATTAAAGATGCCTTTATCGGGGAAGCATGGATGGCAATCTTGAATCATTCTACGTGTATTGATTTGTTCTTTGTAATTTCATCCCATCATCTTTGTTTATTTCAGTACCATAACATTCTTAAAAAAAAAAACGTCTTTCTGATCAGACTTTTCATCTATGCAATAGTTTTGTGCTATGCTAGTGGATCTAAAATAGTTTAACATAAGGTACACTACTACTGATGGTAGTTCTAATATATAGCCTTTACGTACTTTTGAATTGGCAAATGTTTTTCTTTTACTTTCACTGATATAAAGTACCAGATTCATAACAGTGCTTCTTGGTATAAACAACATCAAGAGAAATAATATAATTAATTTATTGAACATGCTATAGTCCGACTACATAAGCAAGAGCTATTGTTGGCAAACTGCCAAGAAGAGTCAATTCATGTTGAAGGGGAGAAAAAAATAATGCAATGTACGAATTGGTCACCAACATGCAACTCTTGTATATAAGCAAGAGTTGCATGTTGGTCACCAACTCTTATATACAAGCAAAATAGTTACCACTTTAAAAACTACAATGATCATAAAAGAGAAGTTAATTTTCTGATGTGTAATAATAAACACTCATCCCACAATACGGATTGATTACCCTATCATCAGAATGGATTCTCCTTCTTTTGACATGCACAGAAGTGTCGAAGGGTCTCGTATAACATTGCTAATCTTTTTCTAACTAGAATCAGCAGAGCACAAATTACAGCTGTGTCAAGCACACAGCACTCAACTAGATAAATGTAGAAACATTTCAGTTTGTATCTGAAAATGACAGATATCCTAACAAGGTGTCCTGGATAACCAAGTTCATTTAGAAAAGTGCCTGTGCTTGGTCTCAGAATGATTATGATAAATTAATGCAGCCATATTTGGAGTGGGGGGGTGGAATTGCTCCATAGTCAATGTCAATTCTAAAAATAGTCTCTCAGGCCTATAGCAACTCCTGTGTAGCATAGACTCTTCCATTTAATCCTATGTGAAGGAATATCCAGAGAATGTTCTGCCAGTACCTCAACTTGTTATAGAGATGATTGTGAATGTTCTTTAAGATCAATTTAACAGATGTACCAGTCTGTCCAAAGTAGGTTAGACTGCAGGCATAAGAACTTTATACACTCTTATGTTGTGCAAGAAGATGAAGTTGATCCTTGGGAGAATGGATTAAGGTAGCTAGCTGAATAAGTGGTTTGAAAGTAGCACGGAAATTATATTTGTGAGAACTTGAGCTATATTTTCCGATGTATCCTGCTGAATATGTAAAGGATGAGAATTGCCATGATCTTGTGTTGGTTACCGAGGGGGGGGGAGGGAATGGGCATGCAGTATTTTATCTATATGGATTATAGCCATTGGCTAAAAAATATGTTGCAAAAGGTAGTATACCTGAGCTCAGTTTCCAACTGCTATGTCATTTGAACAAATAGCCCTGGCTCTGTGTATGAGAGTGTTGAGGATGCCATACTGTTGGGCTAGGTGGTGTGATTGCTTATGTGTATACATGCACCTTCTGGAGTCTGTGTGTGTGTATTTTCTACAACCATTTGGTAGATGTCATTAAAGGGAAAACAATTGTTGGGGGGGGGTCCACCGTGAAGTGTATTTTTGGATGTCTGTTTAAATTAGCTAAAAATGAATCTAATGTGTCAAGGTCATGAGATCAAATAGCAAACATGTTATCTACATAGCATAGCCATATTATTGGTTTATGTATTGTGTTGAGTGCTTGGATCCATTGCAATCCCATTTAGCAGTTTGCATATTTTTCTATTTCATGAAAACTAACAATAAATGGTGAATATGAATGATTCAAAATTGTTGGGGGGGGGGGAGATGTGATGTAATAAAGTCACGGGTCTCTGTCAACAGCACATTGGTGAGCAGTGAAGCAGTCGAAGTTGACCACAATGTCACAATTATCCATTCTCTTAAGGATCATCTTCATCCTCTTATTCATCCTGAAGTGCTATTGCAGACACAAGGAACTTGTGCCTTTAGTTTAGCCAATTTGAACAGACTGGTACAGTTAACAATGATCTTGAAAAACACAAATTACATCTCAATCATCTGTATGGAAAGTTGAGACTGGAGACCATGCTCTGTATATTCCTATATATAGGATTAAATGGAAGAACCTATAGTGATTTATATGTATTTATATTTTATATGAATCACAATTTATAGGTCTAAGAGGCTATTTTTGTTGAATTGGCATTGTCAATGAAGCACCCCCCCCCCAACCTCAACAAATGTGGCAGCATTAATGTGCCAAAGATCTGGGAGACAGTTATTCTGAGACTAAATATAACCTGATTTCTCCTAATGAACTTTATTGTTGATAAAGGAATCAAGAAATACAACCTAATTTGGTGAAGACATGTCGATATTTTCATCTGGCCTGGTACTATAATCCAATTAGAAGATTTTGCCACCTATCTCAACAACTGTCATCCTTGAATGAAATTCACTGTTGAATTATAAACAAATAGGTCTTGATCATTTTTGGATACACTAGTTGAGGTATCTGAACAAAACATACTTACCTTTTCAGCATATAGGAAGCCAACAAATATAGGACATTACCTACACGCATATCCCATTTCCACCCAGCACAAAAAATAAGCATCATCCATTCCTTACAAAATTTCCACTAACATAGAAAAAAGGAATTAATAACTACAATACAATACCAATTCAATCATTACCAAAATTCAGTTACAATAGAACATTAATAAAAAAAAACCTACTTTAACCTCCAAAACAATCAGATGAACAAGAAAACTAAGACTAGAGGAGCAACGATTCTCCCATATATACACAATCAGTCCCAGACAAAATAGCAAGGTTGCTTTGCCAACAAAATATAAAGGTCACCTTCTTCTACCCAATCAACAAGATCCCTAATCACTTGAAACCTCATAAACCTCCACATCCACCACTTAAAAAAACCAGGTGCCTACAAGATTAGTTGTGGTTTACACCATATGGGACAGACATACAGATCTGGAGAGGTATGCTGACCAGAACACTTCAAGGATGTTGAGAATGAAAGCGAGAACAAATCAGGACTGGCAGCACATACAACTAAAACAAAACATCAAGTAGTGTGGTAACAAACAAAAATGCTCCACATAGATTAGAGTGTTCAAAGACTCAGCTGAAATGATGAAACAACCTTGAGTTACAACAAGAAACAAGGGATGAGTTTTTACATCAAGTTTGATCTTCACTAATTCATCACAACACACTTAGATCTACCAATAGTATGCAGCTATCCATGAATGAGCATCCAGCATGATTGTGTTTGCATGCATTCCATTGTTATTCATGTACTCATCCTGATGAAGCAAAACAAGAATTTCCTGAAACTAATCAAGAAAATAATAAAAATAGTTTCTTATTCTATGTGATACTTTATTTTTATGGAAAAATACCACTTTAAACATTCCTAGAACTTATCTGAACCAGATAACCTATAATTATCTGGTTCAGAAACCAGATAACCTGTGGTTATCTGGTTTCTAAATTGTACTTTGTTAGTACATTAGTTCTTATTTCATTCAATTTGAATTGTTCTACAACTATCTATTTCAGTGCTGTATATTTGCTACGGTTGTAATTTGTGCTCTGATGTTGCTAGTTAGAAAACTAGTAAAATAATAATGTTAATAAGTTCAGTAAATGAATTATATTATTTCTCTTGGTGGTGTTTATACTATGAAGCCCTGTTATGAATTTGGTACTTTATATCAGTGAAAGTGGAAGAAAAATACTTGCAAGTTCAAAAGAACATAAAAGCTATATATAAAGCTACCATCAATTAGACCACAGGTTATTATTATTATTAACTTCCGATCTCTGTGGAGTCAAAGGGCTCATTGCAGGAGGCCTACACATCTCATGCAAAGAGATCATTGAAGTATGCCTTAAAATCATTCACAGTTTCTGCACTCAATGCATTCCATTCAATCCATGTAAAGAATCTGCTTCTTACTCCTTTGTTCACAATCTCCTTATATAACTTCCAAGAATGCCCTCTTGTTCTATCCTTGTCTCACTCTCTCTATGAAAAATCTCCTCCACATTAATTTGGTAACAACCCCTTACTAACTTACATGTCTCAGTCATATCCTCTTCTATTCATAAGACCCTACAAGTTGTATTCCATCAATCTCTCCTCATATCTGACACTTTTTTTAGTAAACCTTCTCTGGATCTTTGATCTGATACCCAGTTAGCTATCCATTCACTGGTCTGTTATCCAATTCTATCTGTTTCAGTTTAGCTACCTGCTTGTCGTGTGGCAGTCTATCAAATGTCATTTGGAAAATCCAAGTATACCACTGTATATACATCTCCTGTATCCAGTTAATTTGTTACCTTGTTGTAATATGTAAGCAGACTGCTAAAACTCAACCTCTCCCTAACAAAACCCATGGTGACCATCATAGAGAATACTACTATTATCTGAATCCCAGTCCTCCCAACTTCTGTAACATCTCAATAACTCCACACATACATAGATTGGCTTATAATTTGTAGTCTCAATCTTATTCCTCACCCCACCCCTTTGTGAAGTGGAACAATTTTTCCCACTTTCCATTGCTTTGGGACTCACCCTTGTGTGACTCATGTTAAATAGGTATGCTAAAAGGTGCCATTAACACCCTAGAGCCTTCCTTCAAGATGTAGTGATATATTGTCAAGTCCTGCTGTTTTATTTGCATCAAGTTTACTTAGGTATGTGAGGAATTAAGTATATATCTCCTGCTCATTCCTTATCAGTTCTTCCTTCACCATACCCTCTACACTATCTTCTTATGATGTTGTCTTCACGAGATGAACTACAATGATAAAATGCTCATTGAATACTTCCTGTATCTTCTGCATCGATTATCAATCTGCCAGTGTCATCAACTGACATCATCTTGCCATAGGTCATTCTTCTGCTTGCTATATATCAAAAGGACTCGCTAGGATTTTTCTGAGCTTGGGTCATCTTCCTGGCTCACCCTTTATACCCTTTGTGCAACTGATTATTATCAACATTTATTTTGTGATGCTTCCTTCTTCTTCCTAATTTTTTGCTTAATTTCTTCATTCATCCATTTTGCTCCTCCCTTATTTAGCTTTTTCACCTTTGGAATACACTCAGATATTGCTGATGTTAAATAGCTCTTGATCAGTGCCCAAGAAGCACCTGTCTCCTTTCCACATAATTCCTCTTTCTCTGCTATAGCTCCCAGTTATCTCCTAAGCTTTTCATAATCACTAGTCTTGTAGTTCCACATATATCCCATCACAGAAGTTCTTATATAACTGGCTACAACCCATCTGATTACTTCATGGTTACTCTTAAAAACCAGAGGAAGATATGACATTCAATCACATCCTCTGATGATATAACCAGATCTAACATTCTTAACCCTTGTGTGTGCCCTCTCCTACATATGCCTAAGACTGTTTCCCCTTAAGAATTCAAGAAAGTCATTCTCCTTATTCCCTGACACTATCTCTTCATTTCAATCGATATTGATATAATTAAAATCATCGATAATGATCATCCTTTACTTGCTTATTAAGCCATGTTGTGTATACATTTCTTTGTCTTCACCTCCACATTCCCTGACTTATAGCTATACCCAACCAGATATCCCATTCTATTAACCACCTTACTAGCCATTATGGATCAAATACACATCCTCATACACTTCGTATCCATCATATATTTCAATATAATGTCAATGGTATTACAATTTTAATATGCACTTCGTATCCATGGTAACTTGGACGTATATATATGTCCTGGCAGGCAGCATGGTTAATCATCACCTCATACCCATACTGCTTCAAAATCACTGCCACTTTTTCCCCCTTGTATGGTCATAATTCACCACTATCACCAGAAGCATTCCCCTTCTCTTGTCCTTCCTATCCACATGAAATAACATCATATCCTTCCATTTTTATTCTCATTAGGATATTATTATTATTTGTGACACTTCCAAGGAGTCCGAAGACTCATCGCGGGAGGACACCTACTGTACAACTCTTCATCTCCACCACTACACTGAACCTCTATTACCAATCAACTACATCAGCACTATCTACTGCCCACCACCACAAGTATTTTTTGTCTGTAAATTGCATGTGTTCTGAAGGGCTGATTTGTCTGTTTGCAGGATGAAAAACCCGAGTTTCCGGGAGAAAAAACCCTGCTACCTCCGTATGAGATCTGTTAACTCAGCTTCAATTTATAAAGATTCCTCCCATCATGACAGGAATCAAACTTATGCCTTTTCTAATCAAAGGGTGCAACATACTGACGTTCTTTCAATTGCACAACGGATGCACTTAAATCATTATCATCATCATCCAACCATGTTTTACTTATTCCTATTATTTATTCACAAATAAACTTAATGAATGCAACAATTTCATCTCTTATTTCAATACTCCTTGTATTCATACATAAGCATAACAATTCATTTTTTGGTCTTATACAGTCTTATCCATGCCACTTCTCACCTGTGACTTGCTCACCCTAATCCTTTGTCCCATATATCTCCCAACCCCCAGACTCAACTACTCCAAATGTATATCAAACCATTATATTATGCTTTCAGAATCCACTCTCCTTACACTATGTCTTCCTGAGATGTACCATTTCAGACTACTTCATCCACTAGCACAACACAAAACTACTACATAGATCATTCCAATCAGAAAGTTTTTTTTTTTTTTTTTTTTTTGAGAATGCTTAAGTACTGAAATATCTGTAATTTAAACAAAGGTGATGGGATGAAATTACAAAGAATACCAATGAAATTGTGTGGAAAGATTCAAGGCTCTAGATTGCCACCTGTGCCTCCCCAATAAACTATCACTCATATACAATGATATTGAAGACAAAAGCATTTGATAAATTGCCACATGATAAGGTGGTGTCCTGTGGGAAAGGTGAAGATAGATGAAAGATTGGTTAAATGAATTGGAGACTGGCTTCATTTGCTGTCTTTATTGCTCTCCTAATGTCATTAACCATGCTGAATGTTTCAATTTCATTTCTCTAAATGTTGACTTTCTTCAGGCTAATTTTCCTAATAGGGAAGTTACCTTCCTGGAAGATTTTAATGTTTATAACAATTGGCTTTCCTTTTCAACTGAACTGACCCAGGCATCAGCTCTTACCATTCATCTCACAAGTTGTTCACCTGCTTAACAGATACTTTTGATCTTTTTTAATCTAGTTATGACTAAACAAACACACATAATAACCACAGTAATAAGTTTTAATAAGTAAATATTTAATTTAAATTAAATTTAAACTAGTTATTTTTGTAAGTATACTGCGGATCTTTGTGCTCTGTGCAACTCAGACATTGGAGAAGAAATCAGTGCCACAATCTGGTGATGATTTCTTGCCTTATGCAGCAACACTCATCACATAGCCACTCTCATCCCCAGTATACTCAGTATTGTCTGGCATTATAAGAATTATAATAATATAAGAATCACTGCAAATGGACAATTTCCATGATTTCTATATTTAATCTCCTTGTTTGGATTGTTTTCAGTCTTCTGATCCAACAATTTGCACTGAACTTATCACCGAAAGTATTCTTATTGGTATGGAAACATTCATTCTTCGTCACTTTAAACTTATTCTTTTTTCTTATCTAAGATGTGGTTCTCTAAGAAACATGCCAAAGCTGTTTGTGGGAAGAATTTAATTGTCTTGCATAGAAATCTCCATCTTCCTTTTCTGTTTATGCTAAAGCTTGAAATGGTTTTTTATGTGACTCCTACTCAGAAAAGGCTGCAAAACCTATAATACATTAGTACCATAGATAGACTAAGGATTTTTTTCCAAGCTTTATTAATTTTACTTTTTTGTATTTTTTATTTATTTTTTACATAATCTGAAAATCCTCCTCTAGAAACCAAACATGGAATTTTTTCAAGCCTCCAACAAAAGAGCAGTGGTCTCCCAATGGATGATGAAATTCATCTCCCATCTAAAAGATAATCACAAATATCCATGCCTATAGTGGAATTCCAACTCACAGCCTGATAGTTGAAGAGTAGATATGCTAAACACTTGATGAAACATGCCAGCATGCTGCAAGCAAATTATTTAAATATTTTAAACATTTGTCATACTTCTTAGTAATGAGTTGAATACAGGCTGATTTTCAAACTGAAAGACAGACACCAATAGAATATGAGGATAGAAAGGTGATACAGAACAGCATCATTTCTGGAGCACAAACACTCATAACATGTAGGTTAATATTAATACCATCTGGACTAGAAAACATTATAGTATTCAGTTTTTGACCATATTATTCTGATCTCTTTGTGTTGAAAAACAAAAAGGAACTTTGAGAATATTGCATGCTTAGAATGGTATGAGGACATTACTTTCCTACCAATACAGTGAAGGGAAAGTAAGAATCTAGGAGGATTGGCTTTTTGTGTAACAATGCAAGAGAACTATCAGAATGCAAAAGGGATGGAAACAAGTTTGGAAAAAAAAAAATAGCAACAGAATTGACAAGACCAAAAATGCACAATCGGCATTTGGACACGATGCAAGCTTCCTTCTTTTGTTGGTTTCAAAATCAGTTTTGATTTTGGACGGTCTACAAAAATTCAGAGAGGTAAAGTATAGTGAATGTAATCTCTGTTTTTAAGCTTGAATGAAATAGGCAAATCTGCAAGAACAGGGAAATGAATACCTAGATGAACTTAGAGATATTTATCTTTGATGAGTGAAGATGAAGATAACTAATATTGGTCAGAATGATCTATAAAGATTGACATTTTTAGAATTCCAGAAATATACCGCTTGGAAAGAAGTCAACAGATACTCCATAAGCAATAGACAAGGTGCATTGTGCCATGTAACAAGTCACATATTTTTAGCCAGTATAAAGTGGAAGAATATGATGCTCCTAAGTCAGTGCATCTGGCACTACCATGTAAGTAGCCGACACACCAACATGAGCCTCACATACTGTTGGTGAGAAATCTTTTATGTGGTCAGCAAAATGTGATAAATATATAGCTACTGTAAATATCAGATCTCTATACAAAGCAGAAAAACTCCAAATTCTACAAGAGAATCTGAAAAGGATAAAGTGGGATATCATAGGAATCTCAGAAACTCACTGGATAGGAGGATGCTTAAACATACCAGAGGACAAATTATTCTATTCAGGAAGAAGAGACAATGTACATAGAGAAGGAGTTGCAATCCTCATAAAACAAAATCTTATTGCAAGTGTAACAGATATTAAGCCTATCTCATCCAGAATAATAGAAATTAGACTAAAAGCCAAAGAAAAAGGACCACATAAAGCTTATCCAGATTTACGCACCAGACGTGTCACAATGAAGAAGACATCGAACTATTCTACAACAGTCTCCAAAAAGAAATAGATAATACAAACTCCAGAGATATCTTACTCATAATCGGAGGTTTCAACGCTAAGATTGGAACTTTCAGAGAAGAGCTAAAAGATGTAATGGGGAAATTTGGAATTGGAACCGAAAATGAAAGGGGAGAAAAACTATGCTCAATTTCTGCAAAGAAAACAACCTTGTCATCTCAAACACAATGTTTTACCATAGACCTTAAATACACCTGGACCTCACCAGATAGAGAAATAGAAATTGTATAGATTATATCCTAATTAGAAGTAAATGGAAAACCTCAATCAAAAACATAAGAACGCTCAAAAGTCTAGATCTGGATACAGACCATGAACTACTCTCTGCAACAATGCAGATAAAATTCAAAGTGAACTAAAAAAAGAAACAGAATTGATAAACTCCACATGGAAAAGTTAAAAAATAACCAAATAAAATTAGACTACATTAGGAAAATTGAAGAAATAAATAGGACTCAATAGAACAGATGAAACTGAAAACCTTTGGAAAACAGGAAAAGAAATATTAACTCGGCAAGAGAAACTTTAGGAATTTATAAGAAACCCAATAATAAATGGATAACATCTGAAATATTAGAAAAATATGAAGAAAAAAAGAAAACTAAAAACAAAAATAAACAGACATACCTCAGAAGAAAACAAGAAGAAATACAAACAACTGAAAAATGAAATTGATAAACTCTGCAGACAGGCTAAAGAAAAAAGCAGAAAGATGCAATGAGCAAAATATAAACACCATAACTGAAAAACATTACATAACACAATTAAAGAAATTACAAAAAACTTTTCACCACCACCACTAACAATGATCAACCATCAGGGCGAGGAAACAGGAAACCCAAATGTGATAAAGGCAATATGGATGGAACACTACCAAGAAACCTTTAAGAATGAAAGCAGTAACTACCTAATAACAAAGCCCCACACTAACTCAAGACATGACACCTTAATGACCCTTCCATCGGAAGTGGAGAATGCTCTAAAGCAAATGAAATCCGACAAAGCACCAGGGATAGACCAAATTCCATCAGAACTCTGGAAAGAAGAAAAGCAAACAACTTTAAAATTCCTTACCACACTTTCAACAAAATCATTAAATCAGGAGAAATACCAGAAGATTGGAGAAAAGGAATTATCATACCAATTTACAAGAAAGGTGATAAGAAAAATTGTAAAAACTACAAATCAATCACATTACTTAGCCATGCTTACAAAATATTTACAAGAGTCTTATAGAACAGAATAAAGAGTACATATGAGAGAACAGGCAGGCTTCAGAAAGAATCACTCCACATTGGATCAGATCTTCATAATACAAAGACTAGCAGAATTATACTGGGAACATAACAAAAATATCTATTACTCAGTGGCGTAGCTAGGGGGGGGGTCCACCCCGGGTGGCACTTTTCACGTGAGATACAATTTTAGTTTTCGAAGATTCTTTTATTTATGTTAACTTAGTAATTATTATTACTTAATTAATAATTAGTTATTAATAATTATACTTACAACTAATAACTAAGTCCTTGCTTGCTCTATGTACTCATGAAGTAACTGATTATTGCCATCTTGTGCTGCATCTACGATGCTTTTTTTTTCTTACTGATGGCATACTTTGCCTCTTCAGTAATCCAATTTACACCTACCTTATTTAATCTCCTGACCTTTGGAATACACCGTCATTGCCTTTGCCAGATAGTTCTTGATTATTGACAAAGCAGCACCGACTTCCTCCCCATCCAACTTCTCATTCCATGATATATACCTGCAAGCCACCTGCTGAGTTTATCATAATTGGCCATCTTATAGTTCCACATATAACCCTGTCTCACAAGAGTCCTGATATGGCTGGCCACCACCCAAGTGATAACTTCATGGTCACTTTTACCAACTGAAGGAAGATTTGATACCTTATTTACAATAATATCCTATGATGAGATAATCAGAATCAACACTCTCAATGTTTATCCTCTGTTACATGCTGCCTAAGATAGTTGTCCCTCAAAAACTCAAGTTCATTCTCTTTGGTTCCAGTGAATATTACCATAATTGAAATTGCCCATAATGATCACCCTTTCCTTATTTGCCAGACAAATTTATTTGTGTATACAGGGTGTTCGGGATAAATTTGACATATTTATAATTAATTATATTTTTCCGTAAGTTACATGTATTAACACACACTTCTCTTCATTTAAAAGTTTGGACCCTTCTTCATTCATATACAAGATGTCAGAAAGGATGGATAGCTGGAACCCACCTGAATCATGGAAGAGAATAACTTGTATCATGATGATTCGTGCCCGCCATCAAAATAAGGATATTACGACTGCTGCCCAATGCTCCCTGAATACAGTAAAAACAATCAGGCATGAACTAGAGACTTGCAATGGTGACTACGAGGATGTAGCAAGAAGAAAGATCCCTAGCAGACGATCTGATTGCGTTCGTACAGCAGAATTCCTCGCAAATCTGCAGGAACAGGTGTTGAAGAACCCTGGCATTGGAATTCGGGCTTTGTTCGTGCAGTTGCTAACTGTAGTCAAGCCCTGGATAACAAGGGTAGCCAATGGTAGGCCTTATGTATGGCAGCAGGATTCGGCCCCTTGCCACACCTCTGGGAAAAGTCAAAAATGGTTGTCTGAAAATTTCTACGACTTCACCAGTCCAAATGTTTGGCCTCCAAACTCCCCAGACCTTAACCCCATGGATTATTTTGTATGGGGCGCAGTTGAAAAAGACACCAATCGCACTTCCAGTAATACAAAAGCCCAGTTAATGGATAAAATTAAAACAGTTTTTGCGGCCCTTCCCAGGGAGACTGTAGCATCAGCTTGTTCGAGGTTCCGAAGCAGAATTGAAGCTGTGATCGATGCTAATGGTGGTTATTTTGAGTAAATCTTGTTGATAGTATTGTAATTAACTCTGCCTGTAATGTTTTTTTGTCAATTCATTAAATTTAATAGATACAAAGAAGATTTTCTTTTTCCTTACGAAACTGTCAAATTTATCCCGAACACCCTGTATATGTCCCTCTCACTGCCTTCCACACTACTAGATCTGTAGCAACACCCTAATAAATATTTAATCCTTTCCACCTCCACTTTACACCATACTGCTTCAAAATTACTGTCACTACTTGCTCCTTGCATCTCCACCTAAGGTGGGCACAATTCCTCTGCCATCATCAATTTGTTTGCGTGATATAAAAGCTGAGTTAGCTAGGAGGAAACATTGAACAAAAGAATTGGAAGAATTTTCTAACCTGAGGCACATTACATCCTCTGTTGACTAACTACTACAGAAGTATATCTAACTTTGCATGTTATTAAAAGGTTACAAATATATGTAATCTTTTAATAACATTCAACTGTTTTTTGCAGAATGTGTTTAGCTTCTTCAGAGTTACATAAATAAGAAAAATGAGAAAGGCAAAAAAAAAAACGTGTTTCAAAAAATGCTAAATTAGTTATAGCTATTATCAATGGAAAATTAAAATTTAAACTCAACTGATGAACTTAGTATATTCACAGGAGGTTATTATTATTATTATTATTACCCCAAGACCTCATGGAGTCAAAGACTCATCTGGGAGGTCCTTTTATCACACACACACATCTCATCATATCGTGTCTTAAACACACTCAAACTCCTTGCAGACACCACACACTCAGGCAAGGCATTCCAATCATTCACAACTCTGCACAAAAAAACCAGAACCAGATGACATCTGGTTCTCCCCTGATCTCCCACTATTATCTGTAGAACGTCTCCACCATTGATCTTATAACAACCCCTTACCAACTTGTAGGTCTCTATCATATCTCCCCCTCTTCCTCCTCTCCACAAGACTCTGCAAATTACATCTTCTCAATCTTTCCTCATACTCAACATTCCAGAGGTCAGAAACTACCTTAGTCAGTCGCCTTTGGACCCTTTCCAACATCTCTTCATCCTTCTGAAAACCCGGTGACCAAATCTGGGCACAATAGTCCATGTGTGGCCTAATCAAAGCCTTATACAATGGAACAAGAATCTCCCTACTTCTACATGTCAGTGTCCTCCACATCATTCCCAGAAGCCTTTGTGTTGTTGTCACAATTTTGGCGATGTGTTCCCTAAATTTTAGATCCTTATCCACTATCACCCCCAGATCTCTTATTTCCTCTACCTCCAACAATATATTCTCACCAAGCATAAATTTTGCATCACATCTTTGTTTTCCAAATTTTAAAACCTTACATTTTGCAACAATGAACTCGCATCCCCATATGCTTGCCCAATCAGATGACCTGCAAATGCTTCTGCCTGGTATCTCCACCTGGGCCTGGCTCTCACTGAACAGACCTCAATAAAGGTCGAAACTAGTCTGAGTAGTGGCCCTTCCCTTAATGCATAACATTAGACATATCCGCAAGGAGATGTGTTTTGCATTATAGGAGATACTGAGATAGGAGTGTTGGTAGCGTGCTCCACCTTTGCAACGAGTTGCAATGGTGTTGTACCACCTTACCCCAGTCCTGAAGATACTTTCAGGTGCAAACTTTGTTTACTCACACTTGGATAAAGGATAAAACTAATTTTATTATACTCTAACCAAGTGAAAAATAAACTTTCAATATCTTTCTCTAAATCCAGAGTAATTTATAAAAAAGGGTGGCACACCAATTGGCAAATCCTATAGGTAGAGATGACCTGCAAATGCTTCTGCCTGGTATCTCCACCTGGGCCTGGCTCCCACTGAAGAGACCTCAATAAAGGTCGAAACTAGTCTGGGTAGTGGCCCTTCCCTTAATGCATAACATTAGACATATCCGCAAGGAGATGTGTTTTGCATTATAGGAGATACTGAGATAGGAGTGTTGGTAGCGTGCTCCACCTTTGCAACGAGTTGCAATGGTGTTGTACCACCTTACCCCAGTCCTGAAGATACTTTCAGGTGCAAACTTTGTTTGCTCACACTTGGATAAATGATTAAACTAATTTTATTATACTCTAACCAAGTGAAAAATAAACTTTCAACACTCAATTTATTCAAGTTTTCTTGCAAGGTTACAACATCTTCACTACTCTTTATGGTTTGTCCCAACTTTGCATCATCTGCAAACAACTGAATATCTCCATCCAAATCTTTGCCAATATCATTATACAAGTTAAATAGTAATGGCCCTATTTATAACAGACCCCTGAGGCACTCCACTAGTGACTTTCCTTTTCCTGGATATCGCACCCCCATACACAACTTGTTGATACCTATCAGATAGCCAGTCTCCAATCCAATGCACTAATCTAATATCCAACCCCATCTGCTCTAGTTTGACTGTCAACTTATCATGAGGTACTCTCTATCAAAAGCATTTGC
Source organism: Typopeltis vanoorti (assembly GCF_054136105.1). Taxonomy (NCBI): domain Eukaryota; kingdom Metazoa; phylum Arthropoda; class Arachnida; order Uropygi; family Thelyphonidae; genus Typopeltis; species Typopeltis vanoorti. The sequence continues at coordinate 7,891,040 of NC_143570.1, forward strand.
AAAATCCAAGTATATTACTGTGTATCCTTCTCCTCTGTCCATGGAAGCAGTCACTTTATTGTAATAAGTAAGTAGATTACTAAAACATGACCTCCCTTTAGCAAATCCATGCTGTCCATCAAAGATTATACCATTGTTGTCAACCCAACTCTGGATCCAATTCTCAAGCTTCTCCAACAACTTAACCACGACACCTGGCACACAGATAGGCCTATAGTTTGATGGTTGAGTTCGATCACCTCCTTTATGAAGTGGCACAATCTTACCCTCCTTAGGAACTTGACCGAGTACAACTCATATTAAAAAAATATGTCAAGGTAGATGTCAACTCCCTGGCACATTCTTTCAGAATACATGGTGATATATTATCAAGTCCCACAGCCTTATTAACATCTAGTTTACTCAACTCCTCATACACCTCTTGCTCACTTACAGTGAGTCTCTCCTCCCCATCATCAACTGCTCTCAATCTCTCCATGAAGTCACATTCACAAGATTGAAAGATCTTTATGAACTGCTCATTAAGTATCTCCACCACACATTCTGCAACAACTGTCTTTATACCATTTTCTTCAATCAATGTCATCCTTCCATAATCATTCTTTCTTTTGCTGGCTACATATCGAAAGAAATCCCTAGGATTCGTTTTGGCTTCAATAGCTAACTGCTGTTCATACCTCTCTTTAGCTACTCTCACCAACCAAGTCACCCTCCTTGCCTGGTCTTTGTAGACCTCATGAAATTAGTTATTTCCACTTCTCTTATGCTGCCTCCACAATGCCCTTTTTCTCTGTATCGCATGCTTAATCTCTTTATCATCCATCTCACACCTACCTTATTTAACCTTCTCACCCTTGGAATACATTTAGACATTGCATCTACTAGATAGTTTTTGAAAATCCCCAAGCTGCATTGATCTCTTTTCCAGCTAACTCCTCATTCCACGCTACACCCGCAAGCTGTCTCTTGAGCTCTTCATAATCAACCCCCCCCCTTGTAGTTCCACATATACCCTTTTCTCACAGGGGTCCTTGCACTGCTGGCAACCACCCAGGTAATCACCTCATGGTCACTCTCACCAATTGGTGGATGATTTGACACCTCATTTATAATTACATCCTTTGATGAGATGGCCAAATCCAAGTTCCTTTATGCAAAAGCATCTACATACTTGGCCAAAGTCTGCAGTACTGGCTTATATTTACATCAGAAGTATTGTACTCTGATGATGAAAGTCCGTGTGTGGTTCAAATTTATCCCATAATTTTTGTTGCCATTTAATTGCGTTTAGATCACCTTGCCTCCTTAGTCTTTCAAGATAACTGTATGATACAAAGATGATCACAGATGCTTCTGTGATTCTCTTAGTATGGTAATTCACAGAAATATCATACTCAGCATCTTCCATGACTGTAGTTAAGTCAGAGCTGTTTGTAGCATAAGGCAAACCATGCATGAAACTGAAGCTCTGGGTATCATCATCATCAGTAGATCCTAAAACATCTGTATAGATCAGCCTTCCTAAAACAAACATGATCATGAGTTTACAAGGTTCGCTCTATTGTTATGTGTAAAGTTTATAAATGCACAACCTGTTTAAAGAATGTTCACAATAATGGATGACAAAGAATATGTATAATTTGTTACAAGTCATATACAGATTAGTTACAATAGGAAAACTTATGCTTACCACAAGCTTTAAATGTCTAATGTCAGAAGCTTGTATAATAAATATCTAAACTTATATTTGATATTGTAGTACTCTGAAGCTACAAATATGGTTTTAGTAACCGAAAAATATAACTTAATAGATTGACGAAATTGTGTGCACTCATTCAAAATGGAACAATTAATTTAATACAACAGATTCTGGTGTTTTACATATTTATGTACAAAAGCTCTTTTCTATGAACAAAACAGTTAATTTTCCAATGTCAGTTTGCTACACATAACTTGCTGAGTAGCTGAATGAAAAAATAGACTTTTCTCATATGAAAGAGTATATATACTTAACATAATACAAAACGTGTGCACCGTACAATACTGAGCAATATTTACATATATGAGATGATCACTGTAGAAGCTGTAAGTACCTTGTTTCCTCCACTAACGATGTGAGGGTAGAATTCATATCATTAATGACCATGTTATTTGTTGAGAGAAGGGGAGACTGTGTATGGGACTTAACTGAGTTCGTGACTAATAAGCAATTATTACTGGAATATGTATGTTCTGGACTGCAATGCAAAGATTTATTATTGTTGTTTATCTCTTTCCTGTCTGTACTGCTAGTAACTGTGTTACAACCAGGTGACATTTCTATTTGTTGACAGCTAACACTTGATAAACTAGCAACATCAGGTGCAGATTGACTCTTGTCTCCCATCATTTGTTGGCACTGCTGAACATATTCTAAAGTCCTCTGATATGCTTCGGGCTGCATTCCAGACAGTGAAGATTGGCTTACATTTTGGCACTGGATTTCTGGTTGCTGTTTGGAACAGTTATGACACCTAGAAGGAGACATAGACTGACTAGTTCCATGTTGCTGGCCACAGCAATAATTTTGAGGTGTTGTGGATTGCATATTAATGGACACAGGGTTAATGTAATGATCTGAAACACTGGAGGACTGCATTCCACTGTTAAGTTTCTGTGTGCTAAAATATTTCTCTCTACCTGAAGGCACAGATTGTATACTAGATGGTGGAGCTGGGTTGTAATATTGTCCTGAGTTGGGTGTGGGATTATTGAATTGACCTTGTGGTGCAGATGGTGGTTGAGAACAACAGTGTGCATTGGTTGAGTGACAATTTACAGGTAGAACACTGTGCCCACATTGTTGCGATGTATTAGGCACAGCTGTAGTATACTGATGTGATATCACTGTGTGAGTGCCATTAGCCAAAGTTTGATTATTATGTTGGAAATCTGCCAGATGTGGTCCACTAGCTAATGGCTGAGCAAACTTTTGCTGTTGTTCAAGCTGGCTGATTTGACTATTATTATGCACTACCCCTGTATGCTGTTCATTGGTCAAAGACTGATTGCACTGCATTCCAGAGACTGAACCGCTGTATTGCTGTTTCTGTAATCTGCTGACTGACTGCATGTTTTGTCCCTGAGGGGTATACGGATACATAGCACCATGTAATGAAGTGCATGAATTTGGTTGAGACGGAGGAATAAATTTTTGACTTTGATTTGAATAAGATACATTGTTATACAACACTGAATTTTGATTCATTATGGCACAAGATTCGTTTGTAAACTGTGGATTTTCAGTATTTTGAGGATACTGCTGATTAAAGTACGTATTTGAAGCAGAGGTCTGGTGTGTTCCTGGTGAATGCCACTGCTGCCCTTCTGATGATTGAAAGTGATGATCCTGTTGGTTTGGATAACTGTTACTAGCTCTCTGTACAATAAGGTTACTCTGATAGTGATTGGGATATGGCATATCTTGAAACAAGTTCTGCCTGTTTGCTTGCTGATGTGGTGATGGATTGTAATTATTATTAGTAGGAAAATGATTGCAAGGTTGAACATATGATTCACAGTGCTGGTTCTGGGAAGGAGGCTGAAACACTGGTCTGCTGCTGGGTTCCTGCTGAACTTCAATGTACTGGCTCACACTAGATATGGCATGGCTTGTTTGTGAAGATGGCCTCTCACTATACTGCTCTTCCTGGCAGCGAGATTTCTCAGCCACCTGATTGAGGTAGTGAACCATGTCATCAGGTAAGACTAGATCTTTATTCTGTTCAATAGGTTTATCTTCCTCTAATTCTTCAAGAGCCACCTCTTCATTAGGGTGATGGGAATGATTATTGCTTTGTGCAGCAGTTCTTGACTGAGAAATGGGAGGCAGTCTAGTAAAATTATTGAAGCTCTGCTTTGGCATTTCTCTAGCATTTCGACCAGGCCTCTCGATAGGCTGCAAAGGATCACTTGCTCGGCGCACCACCATATTGGGTAGATCTGGAGGAAGCGGTGTTCCAGCAGAAAGACTGGTCTGTCTATCTCCATCATCTGTTCCAACTGTATTTTGATTTTGGCCTGAGAAAGATCTTCCTGTTTGCTGAGATGCTAAAGCTTTAGAGTGCAGACGATGTAGATGGGCAGTGATGTTAGGTGGTAAAGCCGAAACACTACTGATGCCACTGGAACGACGAGAGCTACCTACTGATATAGGATCACATGGAGAATGAATGCCTTGAATACTACGTGATGTCTCACTACCCCTGCGACTAGATATATGGCTGCTAAGTCGCTGAGAACTTGCTTCGGAATACATGCTACTGTAGAAGGAACTGATGGTACTAGTTGTGCTGTTTCTCCGTCCAGTATAATGGCATCCTAAACTTCCTTCACATGGCGGAAAACCTATTAGAAAAGTGGGAGGGAAAAAAAAGAAAAATAAGTTTACTTTCATCTATAATATAAGGGCTTTTCTCTGATGAAAACAAAATATTTGGTATAACTCTGTCCAGATCCCTTATTTAAAAAGTGTTAATCAGGTTTAATGAAAGAGATATAGTAAATTACATGGTATCTGACTATTCCTTAGCAGTTTAGTATTCAATTCAAACAACAAACCTTTAATTTTTGTGACTGATCATACAGATGATAATCTACCAGCTGCCAGCTAATTGTTAGCGTAATTAGTCATCACAGAGATGACCAGTTTTTATTACCAGCTAAATACAAAGTTGCCAAATGCTGTATATTGTAGTTAATAGTGTATGCCCACAGATGCGAGACTCTTTGACACTTCTGCGCATGTCAGAAGAAGGAGAATCCATTCCGATATTAGGGTAATCAATGCGTTTCGTGGGATGAGTGTTTATTATTATACATTGGAAAATTAGTTTTTCTTTTATGAAAATTCTAGTTCTTAAAGTAGTAACTATTTTGCTTGTACAACAGTTGGAAAATTTACGCATAAAGCACATGATTTCACGTGTTGGTGACAAATTCGTATAGCCTTTATTTCTTTCTCCCATTCAGCATGAATTGACTATTCTTGGCACATTGCCAATCCTGGTTATATGAAGTGTGGGCATACAATAGTTCTGTTTTTCATATTAGATTTGCAATTACATTGTTAAATTTGTAGTTGCATTGTATGATTAGAATAACTTTGCTGGGTTTTGAAACATATTGATTTTCTCTTTGCACATTTACTGACCAGTTAATTCAATAAATCCACATCCAGCTTTTCATGGTTACCATGAGAGGCTGGATGTATAATGACCATTCTGACTCCATGATAGCCCAAAACAAATAATATTAATTGAACTGATTTATATATTTGCTTTAAGTTTTTAATATCCTGTTTTGGTATATTTTTAACTATTTAAATTAAGACTTCTATTATATGTTTATTTATTTATTTTTTTTTTGCATATGTGCATTGCATTTTATTATTATTATTATTTGTCACCTCCAGGGAGTCCAAAGACTCATCGAGGGAGGATATCTACTCTACAGGTCTACTTCCACCACTCACAATCCACCAACTGACCGCAACTACACCAACGCCATCCACCGCCGACCACCACCAGTATTTCCACAGACAATCACAAACATCCAAGCCCATGGCGGGATTCAAACCCGCAGCCTCTTGACTGGAGAGCAGACACGTTAACACTCGGCCAGCAAGGCTGGCCGAGTGGTTAGCGTGTACCATCTTCTCCCACTCTTAATATCAAGATACCATCTTCCATCTTCAGAGTGGAAGATGGTATCTTGCCTTGAGTTCTTCAGTCGAATTCAGGATTTCAATATTAGCCGAATGTTTTCTAAAGTTATGCTCATTGCCCTTGCCTTTCTTCTTAGTCCCTTTCCATCATCTTCTTTTAAATGCTTATTTGACCATTCTTTCTAAAATCCAAACTGCAGTTGAGATCTCTATAGTTCTTAATTGTCTTCCCTCCACTCTCTTGTTGTTTCATTTCTTGCAGTTCAAATAGTTTTATAAGGATTTTATTTTCGAAGATTTTCACGTTTTTTTTTTATCTTGGCTTATTGTGCTTCATATAATAATCATATGACCAACTTTTTTATTTTTTTTTGTATATTTGTTTTTGTATATTTCTGTTTTAATTCTGTTTGAGAGAATCATAAATGATGTGAATGATACATGCTATTTGATGCTTGTTATCTTGTATTTCTGTAGTTCCAAGATATTTCAAGGAAGTAGTATTATTATTCTGGTCATGCAGAGTAAACTAGTCATCGTCATCTGAGATGCTATTTTACATACTTTTTAAATACAGCATCCAGTTTTATCCTGGTTGGTGTGCAATCCTAGTTTTTCAGCAGCCATTTTAAGTTTTCTGAATGTTATTCTCATTGTTAGAATATCAGATATTCTAAATAATATTCCTTTCTTTTAGGCTTGCACGGTGATCTGAATGCATTTTTGAAAATTATGGAGACAACTACCGTGTTTGAATAAAAACTTTAGTTTAATATAACTTCTTCTCTTCTTCTTCTTATTCCTAACATGGAATATAGGCTATGTGGCCTGTTCCGGTCTCATGCCTCTCTTTCTTGGTCTTCCGATTCTTCTTTTTCCACTTATTTTGTATCTGTATAATATTTTTGGTAGTCTGCTGTTGTCCATTCGATTTAAATGTTCTAGCCATTTTTGTTTATACTGTCTTATGTAGTAATTAATTGGTTTGATTTTTAGGGATTGTAAGATTTCTTCATTTGTTTTGTGGTCCCACTTGGTATATCCAGCTGTTTTTCTGAGGAACTTCATTTCTGCTGTTTGAATTCGTTTTTCATCTTTCCTTTTCATGGTCCATGTTTCGCTTCTGTATAGTAGAGTTGGTTTTGACAAGACATTATATAGTCTGATTCTAGTGTGTTTTTGTACCAGGGATGACTTAAATATACTGTTTATTATGCCATTTACTTTGACAAAGTTTGATATTTTAGTGTCTATGTCTTTTTCTTCTTCGTATGATAGATCACATCCCAAGTATCTGAAAGTGTTTACTTGTTCTAGTATTTTATTATCTATCACTATTTTACTTCTTATTGGGTTTTCTCCTTTGAATGCCATTATTTTTGTTTTTTCTTTGGATATTGTCATATTATATTGCTTTGAGATATCATTTAATGATTTTAATGATCTTTGTAAGTCATCTTCTGATGTAGCTAATACTATTTGATCATCTGCAAATAGTAGTGTATCTATCTTCATTTGCGGGGTCATTTGTATACCAAATGGGTTATGCTGTTTCCAGATTGTTAATATTTCATTTATATATATATTGAAAAGCAGAGGTGAGAGGGTACATCCTTGTCGTACTCCTCTTGATATATCTTTCCATTCTGAGGTGTGTTCTAATTTAACTGCTATTTTATTTCCTGTATATATTTCTTGAATAGATTGTAAAAGTTGGTTTGGTATGTTTAAATTGGTTAATATTTTAAACAATTTTTGTCGACTAATTTTGTCAAAAGCTTTTTCATAATCAATAAACGCCACATGTGTTTCTTTTTGAAATTCTCTTCTCTTTTCTATTAATAATTTTAAAGTAAAAATTGGATCTATTTGGAAGCCATTTTGTTCTTCTAGTAATTTGTTTTCTACAATGCTGCTTAGTTTCTCTTTTAATATTCCTGCATATATTTTATATCCTGTATTCAGCAGGCTAATTCCCCTATAATTATTGCAATTGTCTTTATTTCCTTTTTTATAGATTGGGATGACCAGTGCTTTTTTCCAAGAGTTAGGGGTTTTTCCGGACATCCAAACCATATTAAAAAATTTCAAAAGTCTTTCATTAAATTTTTCACCTGCATTTTTGTATAGTTCTATATTTATATTGTCTTCTCCTGGCGTTTTCCTATTTTTCATCTTCTTTATTATATTTTTCAGTTCTAACATTGTGATATTTTCTATTAGGTCATTCTTTGTCTTATAAAATTTTAATTCATTGTTCTCATCTGTCCAGAGATTTTGGAAATAGGTCACCCATTTTTCTAAATCTATTGTTTGTATTTTTATCTTTTCTTTTATTTCTTTATTCATGTATTTTATTACTTTATAGGTTTTGGGTTGTGGCTTAAACAAATCCTTTTCTAGTTCTGTTACGAAATTGTTCCATCTTTCTCTATGTTTTTTCCTTACTTCTCGTTTTGCAATTGCACTATTTCTTTTATACTCTATTTCTGCTTCTATTGTTTTGGAATTTAGCCATTTCTGGTAACTGTCCTTTTTGGTTTTTATTATATTTTCTATTTCTTTGTTCCAATCTCATAGTCCTCTTTTTCTAATCCATTTGTGCTTTATTCCTAAGGTTTCTGTTGCTGCTTTTGTGAGAATTTGTTTCAAATTTTCCCATTCATCTTCTATGTCCCTTGATTCATGTGTGGTTTCTGTTTTTAAGTTTGTGCATTTTTGATATTGTAGTCTAACTTGAGGATCCTGTAATAAAGAAATTTTGTAGCTTGGCTGGTAAGAATTTTCAATTTCTATGTGTTTTTAGCCACTTTGGTTTAAAACGAATTTTTGCTGATACCATATAATGATCAGAGTTTAATTCAAAGCCTCGATATGCTCTTACGTCTAAAATTAACTCCGCTAATTTAAAATTTGTGATAACGTAGTCAATTACTAATTTGTATCCTCTAGCTGACCAAGTATATTTATGTATTTCCTTGTGTTTAATATAACTAAAATCTACAATTCGACGTTTCGACCTTTATGTCAAGGTTCTGGAGCGTACAAATATACACAAGAAACAAGCTATACTACAATCAGACTGGTTTGTTAAAGACACTGACCAACCGCTACCACAATTGTTGGCCTGACCTCTGGTGAAGAAAAAAAAAAAAAAAAAATTTAAAATAAAAAATTATACATCAACGCTAGAGTCCTATTATTTGTGTTGTCTACTATATACATATATTAACATTATTCCAGCCAGTTGGAGTGGAATGGTTTCTAATACTAGCGGATTGGCTAGAGTCTTGACTTATGTTGAATCTTTCATATTAGGTTGGCCGAATGTGTGCCATCCAGATCCTTGGAATTTTCATACCATCTTTGTTATTGATATTTGGGTGGTTTATCAGGATTTCGCAGGATTCCTTAAATTTTCTTTTGTACCAGGTTTTTGTGCGGTGTAAGGAGCAGGTGCTTTTCCAGTTGATTTGGTGTAAGGTGTTAAGTGCGTGGTCTGAGAGGCCTGCTTCACCATAATGGTTATATTTAATGTGTTCTTTCTTGCGTATAGGGATTGTCCGTCCTGTTTCACCAATGTACAGTAAGTTAAAGGTGCAGCGGATGCAATAGACTCCAGGATGTGCTAATGGGAGGAGAGGATCCTTAGAGGAGCTGAATATGGTTTTAAGTTTAGTGGGTGGTTTAAAGGTGGCATTGAGGTTATAATGTTGTAGGATTCTGTTGATTTTTTCTGATAATCCTTTAATGTATGGGATGGCTATGGTTTTACTGTAATCTAGATTCGTTTTTGTTGTGGTTTTATAGAGTATTTTATTGAGAGTAATTTTATTATAGCCATTATTTATGAATGTGTCACTAATGATTTTTAGTTCTTGTTTCAGGGCTTGCTGGTTAGAGCAAATAGTTGTGGCTCTGTTTTTAAGGGTGTTAACTGTCTACTGAAAACTGACACACACGGGGGAATTCATACCACCACCCAGCACAAAAATATGGAGTCATTAACACCCTTAAAAACAGAGCCACAACTATTTGCTCTAACCAGCAAGCCTTGAAACAAGAACTAAAAATCATTAGTGACACATTCATAAATAATGGCTATAACAAAATTACTGTCAATAAAATACTCTATAAAACCACAACAAAAATGAATCTAGATCACAGTGAAACCATAGCCATCCCATACATTAAAGGATTATCAGAAAAAATCAACAGAATCCTACAACATTATAACCTCAATGCCACCTTTAAACCACCCACTAAACTTAAAACCATATTCAGCTCCTCTAAGGATCCTCTCCTCCCATTAGCACATCCTGGAGTCTATTGCATCCGCTGCACCTGTAACTTACCGTACATTGGTGAAACAGGACGGACAATCCCTATATGCAAGAAAGAACACATTAGACACATTAAATATAACCATTATGGTGAAGCAGGCCTCTCAGACCACGCACTTAACAACTTACACCAAATCAACTGGAAAAGCACCTGCTCCTTACACTGCACAAAAACCTGGTACGAAAGAAAATTTAAGGAATCCTGCAAAATCCTGATAAACCACCCAAATATCAATAACAAAGATGGTATGAAAATTCCAAGGATCTGGATGGCACACATTCAGCCAACCTAATATGAAAGATTCAACATAGGTCAGGACTCTAGCCAATCCGCTAGTATTAGAAACCATTCCACTCCAACTGGCTGGATTAATGTTAATATATGTATATAGTAGACAACACAAATAATAGGACTCTAGCGTTGATGTATAATTTTTTATTTTTATTTATTTATTTATTTTTTTTTTTTCTTCACCAGAGGTCAGGCCAACAATTGTGGTAGCGGTTGGTCAGTGTCTTTAACAAATCAGTCTGATTGTAGTATAGCTTGTTTCTTGTGTATATTTGTATGCTCCAGAAGATGACCTTGACATAAAGGTTGAAACATCGAATTGTAGATTTTAGTTATATTAAACTAAAGTTTTTATTCAAACACGGTAGTTGTCTCCATAATTTTCAAAAATGCATCTAAATAATATTATTAACATCAGACCTCCATGGAATCAAAACATTCATTATGGGAAGTCTATACTCACAAAAAAAAGATCACTGAATGGTGCCTTAAACCCATTCATGGTTTCCACACTCTCTCAGACAATGAATTCCACTTAACGAGTCACTCTCCATGCAAAAGAATCTCCTCCTCCCTCCCTCTCTTGCTTATGCCTTCTTCATACAGCATCCAGGAATGGCAACCTCATATTCTATCCTTGTCTCTGGTAACAAATCTTCACCAACTTATATGTCTCAATCATATCCATTCTTCTTCTTCTGTACACAACGCTCTGCAAATTGCATTCCCTGAGTATGTCTTTATATCCTACATTCCAGAGATTCGATGTCAACTTAGTGCATCTTCTCTAAGATATTCTCATCCCCTTGAAAAACAAGCTGACCAGATCTGTGTATAGTAGTCCATATGTGGCCCGATCAAGGGAACCATAACCTCTTCTGACATGTCAAGGTCCTCCTCACCACACAAGAGCCAGATGGGCATCTGCAAGAGGAAAACTCGACCTCACTTCACTGACCATACTTGCTCAGATTTCAGGAATAATCTGCATGTTCTTTTCCTACATGCCATGTATTGAAAAAAATCTTCCCTTCATCTCTGCTATAACTCCCATACTAATTATATGTACTCTCATTCATGTAGCTATGATTGAGACCAGTAGTCCTACAGTCCAACCACATAATTGACTCTTCACATATTCATATTCACCATTTAAACCCCCAACCATCTTATTTCTGCTAAGCTGAGTAATCATATATTATTACTATTATTATTTTATTATTCAGGCTTCCATGGAGTCAAAAGACTCATTGTGGGAGGTCCTTCCTAAGAAACACAAAGTCTATCAAGACTCATCGAGGGGAGGTCCCCCCTCCCCAAGAAACACAAAGTCTATCATACCATTCCTTAAACTCATTAACCGTTCTCCCTCTCACTACGCAATTCATTCCATGGTTCAACCACCCTCCATGCAAAGAAACCACTCCTCACCCTCTTGCTCACAGTTTCCTTTCGTAACTTTCAAGGATGGCCTCCTGTCATCACTCCTTCCCGCTGTTCAAAAAAAGCGAAAGAACTCCCCAGTATCAATCCTGTAACCACCTCTCAACAGTTTAAAAGTCTCAATCATATCACCTCTCCTTCTTCTATCCACCAAACTCTGCAGTCCACATTCCCTCAGCCGATCCTCATAACTATCATTGTAGAGTCCTGAAACCATCTTTGTTATCTGCCTTTGTACCCTTTTCACAGTTAATTTATCCCCTTCAAATCCTGGGGACCAAATCTGAGAACAATAGTCCAAGTGTGGTCTGATCAGGGTCTTATACAATGGAATGATAACTGTTTTATCTCTGCAGGTCAGCGTCCTTCTCATTATTGCAGCAATCATCTGTGTTACCTTTGCAATATGTCCCCTAAATTTCAGGTTTCTATTATTTATCAACCCCAGATCTCTTGTCTCCCCTACTTCCTCCAGTGGGATAGAATGTGTAGGTTATAGTGTGTTTAGGAGGGACAGAGAGAATAAAATGGAGGAAGGAGTGTTATTGATGATAGCTGATGAACTGCAGCCAAGGAGAATTGAAGTTGTATCGCAGGATAGTGAAAAGAGCTCATTTGAGGCTATTTGGTGTGAGATTGAGACTGGCAGAACAAAATACACAGTTGGGTGCTGCTATAGACCAGGTGATGGAATAGATGGTGGAGACAGTATGCATAAACAAATTGATGATGTGAGTGGAAGAAGGGTAATTATTATGGGAGATTTCAACTATGGTAACATTGATTGGAAGTAAGAGAGGACACATGTGAGGAAGGAAATGGATTTTATTCAATTATTAAGGGATAACTACTTGAGACAGCATGTAATTGAAAATACTAGGGGTGTGAGAGTGCTTGACCTGGTAACAGCATCTGAGAATTTGACTGTAATGATATGACCATGTTGTCACCTATTGGTGAGAGTGATCATAAGGTCTTGACCTGGGAGGTGACTAAAGGTGTGGAATTTTTGATTAAGACAGGGTATATGTGGAATTACCGTGCTGGCAAGTATGACAAGCTTAGGAGATTTCTTGGATCAGTGCCATGGCATGTACAACTGCAAGGGCTGGATGTCGATAGAGCATGGGAAGTGGTCAAGGAACATTTACAGGAGGTTATGGCTGATTGTATACCTAGGGTCCGAATAGTAAAACAAGTATACAGGGTTAAGTAGATGAATAACACCGTTAAGCTTGAGCTGCAAAAAAAGAAACAACTGTGAAGGGAATTTAAAGAAAGAGGTGACCTGCAAGCACACGAATGGTATAAAGTACAGGCCAGAAGGGTAACGAGTGTGATAAAAACAGCAAAAGCAGATTATGAAAGGAAACTAGCTATGCAAGCTAAAGAGAATCCCAAACAGTTCTTTCAATATGCTGCAAGCAAAAAAAAAAACTGTACACGACAAAATGATTTTAAGGAATGATGATGGTAAGGAGGTCACTGAATCAGTTGATATAGCGGAATTACTGAGTGAGCACTTTGCAAGAGTATATCATCTAGGTGGTGACATCGAAAAAATGAAGGGACCATTAGTTTATACAGGAATTGTGATGAATGAAGTGGAGATGAATAGTCTATTACAGAACCTTAATGTGAATACATCTGTGGGATTGGATGGTATACCGGCATGGGTCTTACATGAAGTGGCTAAAGAATTATCAGTACCCTTGACCATGTTGTTTAATCAGAGTCTCGGGTCTGGTTTAGTCCCGAAGGTGTGGAAAGAGGGGAATATAGTTCCACTGCATAAAGGAGGATCCAAGACTACTGTTGCAAATTACCGACTGATCAGCATATCAGGAGTCGTTGTCAAGGTCTTAGAAAAAGAAGTCAAGGGAAAAATACAGGAACGGATTGATGAAAATGAGATACTGTACAGGGGACAGCATGGCTTTGTGAAGGGTAGATCATGCCTAAGTAACTTGCTCAAGTTTTATAACACAGTGATGGCTGAACTGGATAAGGGTTTACAGAGATACTGCTGGACCTGGCTAAGGCATTTGACAGGATACCACATGGAATTCTAATCCGTAAACTACAACATATGGGAATGGATATAGGATTGGTGAGATGGACAGGTGGGTGGTTGATGGAGAGATATCAGAGAGTAGTTTATTCAGAAGTAGAGTCCAAAAGACAGCCTGTGACTAGTGGTGTGCTGCAGGGTTCTGTTCTTGTACCACCGCTGTTTAATTTTTCATTAACGATATAGGGAAGGATCTAAGAGGAACAGTTCATTTGTTCACTGATGGTGCAAAGGGGCAGGGCAGTGAATGTAGAAGATGTCAAAATCTTGCAGGATGACTTGGATAGATTGGAGTTCTGGGCTAAGGAGAATGGATGGCAATTTAATGTGACAAAATGTAAGGTTATGCATTTTGGGGTGAAAAGATTAGCAGCAGTATACCACATTGGTGGAACTGTGCTCCAGGAGATTGATGAGGCCAGGCACTTTGGAGTGTTCATGGATAGGGAGATGAAGTTTAGGGGGGACATTACAAAAGTGGCTAAATCAGCTCATCAACTCACTTGGATGTTGAAAAATACTTTGACGAGCAGAGACAAGCAAGATATTGTTTCTCTGTACCAAGCCTTGATAAGACCTCATCTCGACTACTGTGCTCAGATTTGGTCACCTAGGTTTCTTCTTGATGGGGAGGAGGTGGAGAGGATCCACAGGCGAGTGACCAAGATGATAGCAGGTCTATGGAATGAACCTTATGAGAACAGGTTGAAGATTTGTGGGTTGCAGAAATTAGTTCATAGGCGGAAAAGGGATATGATTGAGACATTCAAATTGCTAAAAGGTTTCTATAGGATTAATTTAGAGGATATTTTTGAGATCAGGACTGGTGGTGGGAGAACTAGGGGACATCTATGGAAGCTGGGCAAGAGTGTGGTTAGCAAGGGTGTTAGAGCTGGGTTCTCTACTTTTAGAGTGGTAAATAAATGGAATAAGCTGCCAGAGTCTGTTGTGGGTGCTATGATGGTGAGTGAGTTCAAAGCAAGGAATGATAGATACTGTTAGAGTGCCATATAGTTGTGTGGACATGATGTTTAGGGCCTCCCTCGATGAGTCTAAGGACCCACTGGAGTCGCCCGTAATAATAATAATAACTCTTCCCATAGAGTATGCAGTGTCCCGTCGATGTTTCCCAAACCTCAAGACCTTACATTTTGCTGCATTATACCGATACCCCCATTCATTTGCCCATCTATCTAGCTTATTCAAATCCTCTTGTAGGGCTGCAGCATCTGTACTATTAATAATAATCCTTCCCAGCTTCGCATCATCCTCAAACAACTGAATATCCCTTTGCAATCCACTGACAATGTCATTGATATAAAGGTTAAACAATATAGGTCCCAGTACTGAGCCCTGTGGGACCCCCACTTGTAACCCTCTGCTTCCTTGAAACTGCCCCACCATACACAACTCTCTGATACCTATCGGACAGCCAATCCTGAATCCAATTGACCAATCTGACATCCAGACCCATGTGCTGCAACTTAAATATCAGCTTATCATGTGGCACCCTGTCAAATGCCTTCGTTAAGTCTAAGAAAATGGCAATATATGCCTTTCCCTCATCTAATGCTCTTGTAACTTTATTATAAAATGCTAGCATATTGCAAAAACAAGAGTGTCCCTTCACAAATCCATGTTGAGTCTCAAAGATAACATTACCCTCTTCTGCCCAATGCTGTATACGGTCCTTCACTACTTTCTCCAAGATCTTAACAACTACTGATGACACGCATACTGGCCTATAATTAGACACTTCCAGTCTGCTACCGTCCTTATGCAATGGCACTATCTTACCTTCCTTCCATTCCATGGGCACCTTTCCCACAGCCAGACTTTTATTGAAAAGCCAGGTCAACAGAGCTGTCAGTTCTTTAGCACATTCTCTCAAAACTCTTAGTGAAATACCATCCAGTCTCACAGCTTTACTGATATCCAGAATACTCAGTATTTGAAACACACTCTCCTCCTGTACCTCTAAACCTCGAACCTGCCCTATCCCCCTCTAGTATTAAAAACTGACTCCTCCAGGATGAAATACTCCAATAAAGTGTTCACTGAACAATTCCACAATGTCCTCTGCATCAGTCACTCTATTCCCATTTTTATCCCACAATATCATTCTTCCACAATCATTTCTCCTACTGCCCATATATCTAAAAAATTCCCTAGGATTTTCTTTGGATCTTAGGGCCAATCTCCTCTCATATTCTAGTTTCATCTTCCTTACCATACTAGTCACTCTTCTGGCCTGTGGCTTATACTCTTCATGCATCTTCTCTTCACCTGTCTCCTTATATCTCTTCCAAAGCCTCTTTTTTTGCACGCAATCCCTGTTTACTATTGTTTGTATCACCCACTTTACTTCAAATTGTGTCCTCTTGTGGTATACAACTTACCATTGCTGCTAACAAATATTCTTTCATAATTCCCACACACTAATGATATCCTGGCCTTCCAATTCCTCCCTCCATGAAACTTCCTGAAGTTGACATCTTACACTATTATAATCACCTGCCTTACAATTCTACATATGTTCCTGTCTCTTTGATACTCCTGCATGTCTATTAATTTTCCAGGTCAAAACCATATGGTCACTCTCTCCAACTTTTGGGAGAGATGTCATCTCAGTTATTATCAACTCTTCTGAAGCTATAACCAAATCCAAAACTCTTGAACCTCTTGTTCCCTCTATTACATGTTGCCTAAGACATTTGTCCCTTAAGAATTCTAGAAATTCCATTCCCTTATTGCTACATGCATCTTCCACTCCCCAATTTATACTATGGTAGTTAAAATCTCCCATAACAATCATTCTTTTTGCACTTGCCAAATTCAACTGTCTAAACATTTCCTGGTCCCCACCCTCTGTGCTCCTGGGTCTGTAGTAACACCCCACTAAATATACTGTCTTGCCCACCTCTACCTCATATCATATGCTTTCAAATTTATTAGTGTCACTGCCTTCCAAAGCCACTCTTAGAAGACATAGGTCGTCACTTATCATAAGCAGTACTCCACCACCATGCTTTCTCTTCCTATCCTGCCGAAAAATGCTGTACCCAGCGACTTCTATTCCTGTTATTATATCCTCTTCTGTCAACCACGTCTCAGTGATCCCAATAATTTTAGGCCAGGCTGATGCTATCTGTGCCACCAATTCTTCTCCCTTATTCTGGATACTCCTGGCATTAGTATAAAGCATATAAATGCTGTTGTTTCTATACCCAGCATTATCCCCTCTAGATTCCACTGGACTCGGTGTTACCTGATGTCGTCCCCCTTCTCCCAAGTACCCATTCCCACAAGAGGCCACCCCTGCTACCATCCTCCCTGGGAGACACTGACTTCTTCAGAACAGCAATCTCTCCAGATGCCTACATTCAAATGTAAGCGGTCTCTTGCATACAATTCCTCTCTGTCCTCAAACGCACTCCAAGCATCCACATATTCCAGTCCTCTCTTGTCACACATTCTAGCTATTATGTCATCAATATTACTGCTCTTCTGCTCAGCTCGTCATTATCATACCTAGGCAACACAGACACTATCTTTCCTCTCTGTATCTTCTTTCATACCACCTCAAGCAAGAATCTCACATCTCTCGCTGCCCTATTTACACTACCACTCAAGTCATTTGTTCCCACCTTCACAATCATCTCATCCACCCTTTCACCTCTCTTAACATATAGGAGCACAGTAATCCATATGTGGTCTAATCATGGCTATATAAAAGAGGAAGAATGACTCTCTTATTCTTGCAAGTTAGTGCTCTATTCCAGACAGGCAAGCTTTTGCCAATACCAATCCTCTTCAATTCCCTGGGCATAGTTCAGTCAGATATGGGTTGGGAACAGCCTTCATTAAATGTTTTGGTCAATTGCTGCACACAAGAAGTTCTGTTTGTCTGTACCAGCCTTCTCAGATGATGACAATCTTGTTCCTGATGGATTGTCTTAGGACCACAATTATGCTTCTGAAGCAGTGTGGGATTATTTTGCTACTGATTAAACACCCAGGATATTCTCAGCTTTTGACAAACTAGTCAGCTTTGCTGTTTTCAAAATCATGGTTCCAGCTAGACAGGCACCCACAATAAGCCCTTTATCAAACTCCAAAAGATCCTTTGTTTCACCCATTGAGAGCAACACTATTGACAATTACTGCCAAAAAAATTCTTAAAAAGTTGTCTAGAACACATGATAACACATCTGACTAAGTATTCTGCATATCATATATATTGTGCAAGTGATGTTTACATATATCTGCATAAGGATTTCGAATTCAGTGGCCAGGGAGGTATGACTGGGGAAGTATGTGTACTTCCCCAGCTTAGCCATGTGACCCTTGAACCTGAAACTCCCTGCCTCATTAACTGCTTGTAGTGCATTCCCATCAATATTATCTGCACTATTCTCAATCCATTGAGAATTAATGTTTATTCACATCGTTAATCTGTCAAGTTCCGATATGAAATTTCTGCATCCCTGCAGAAATTTCATATTGAAAATATTCTTTATCACTCTTCAGACCAACCCGGTATTGTTAATGCACGAGATGAACAGCAGTGGTCCAATGATAGAGTCTAATAGTACTCTACTGTTCAGTTCTCTCTTAGCTGTGCCTTGCCATATGTTACTTTTTCATATCAATCAGTCAGGCAGTCTCTTGTCAAATTCTGTCGTATATTTTTGCAACATCAGTATATAACAGGAAGAAGTTTTAAGCATTGGTCAGTTCAAGTTGACCAAAATTATAGTCATCAGTGAGACTTAGTTAATGGAAGAAAGGAGTAGAATTATTACTGATGATAAAAAAAAAAAGAGTAGAAATAAATGAGAGTGAAATTTCAGCAGACAGTAGTAGTATAGTCATGAGAGGCGATATGTGAACAATATAGTGTGAGAAAGATGCTGACAGGGTAAAATATATATATAGTTGACTGATAATATATAGGGGTATAGATGGTGACAAATTGATTCAACAAGCATGAAACAAGTAATTATGGGAAATGTATAAATAAATAGGAGATGAAAAGAGCAAATAGCAGGAAGGAAATGGAATCTGTGAAGCTGGTAACAGTTTCAGAGAATGTCCATAACCAGAGCAATGGGAAAGAGTGATCAGGCAGTCTTGACCTGGGGGGGTGCAAGAATAGAGTTGGTTCTTAGTTAAGAAGGGATATATGAAGAACTACAAAGCAGTAATTTTGGAAAACTCAGAAAGCAGCTTGGAACTGAAGAAGGTTTTAAAACTTTCTATTATTTATAAAAAGTTTAATTTATTATGTTTTTTTTTATTAAATCTTGTCACGGATTGAATCATTGTAAATAAGTTTTGAATTATTAAATCTTGTCTATTGAACCTATTGTAAAAATTGTTTGCGAATGGTATAGTCCAATATTTCAAAATTCAATCTTAACTTTGACAATAATTAAGCAAATTGAATCTTCATACCTGTATATATAAAAACGGAATAAAAAAGCAGTTTAATATATGATACATTTAACAAAATATATATATACACAATATTTTGAACTTCAACAATAAAAACTTGTCTTAAAATATAAAATGACAAACAAACAAATTACATCTTATCTAGTTTATAGACACAAAAATATACCAGCTAAAAAGAACATTGTCTCTTAACTGCTTCTGGATCTCTCTTGAAAGAAACAGTTTCTTTATTTCTTTGGCAGAAACAGTTTATCTCCTGAAAAAGCACTTTATCTTGGAAATTACTGCAGATTTCCTATTCCTTGTCAGAGATGCAAAAAGTTCAGACTTGACAATAAAATTTTCAAATTCAAACACTGTCTAGTGTTCCTCCTTTAATGGCTTCTAAAAAATCCCATATAGTGGAAAGTGTTGCTTCTTTCCACTTTATTCTTCAAGATTAACAATCTTTTTTCTCTTCCTGTACAAAGGATTCTCAAAGAAAAACAATGGAACGTTTAAAAATCAACTCGCTGTATCTTCCAAAAATCAGCCATTAAAACATTACTGCACTAATGGAACCTTTAATATCCAGGAATGGATATTAATATCTCAATATCTTTAATATCTCAGGTGGTATGGTCACTTAAATAGAATGGGCGAGGAAAGATTAGCAAAACAAGTGTTCTCTGCCAGGGTGGCAGCAAAACGACCCAGAGGAAGGCCAAGATATAGGTGGATTGATACGATACAAAGTGCTTTAGACGATAGAAATATAAGATCTGATAATGTTGGAGTCTTGACAAGTAACAGACTGATTTGGAGGAAAATTGTAGATAGGAAATTAATAATGATGTAATTTTTTTCATGTAGTACTATCATATCCTGTACACCCCTTGAGGGTACATGGCAGGAATTTGATGATGATGATGATGATGATATGAGAAACTTCATTTATCAAGTTCCAAAGTTTCTATAGCTTTCTTTCACAACTTTTATTCCAATTACTTTTGTAACATAACAGCTAAATAATTTTTAAAATATCTCTTTCTGAAAGATCGCTACTAACGGAACTTTTTTCTCACTAGTTCCAAACACTCCTGTTTACCAATTACCATGTTCTTTTCATGTATGCATGCTCCAGCACACACGACACTTCCAGTTCCACTTCAGTTATGGAGTAAAGGAAACCAATGCCATTACATGTTATCTTCATGGTGCTTTGCTTGAAAGCAGTAAAAACTCACGTTTTCAGTCAACAAAATAACTAACTTATACATTTTAAACATAGCTAAACATTAAACTATAATACTAAATTTTAGGTCAAACTAACAAGCGAATCTACTAGAATCACTTCATTAAAAATTTGTGCTAAACGTAAGCACAATATATTAACTGTGCATGATACTATATATAAAAAACAAATCAGTTTTGCTTTTCTGCACAATATAAATGCACTAACAATAGAAAGTGGTAATTTGAAACAGAATATTTAAATCTACATAAACAAAATTCTGTAGAACATCTGTATGCATATACTGATGGTCTACAGAGCAATATTGATATCAGAAACAGCAGTCATCTCTGATTGATGTTTCTAATGATAGCAGTACATGGGAAGTAGACTGTGTATTCAGAGTTAAGAGGCTAAATCAGGCCTAATTAAATGGATGAGTAATATCATTAAGTAAATGCTGCATAAAAAGAAAGTATACACATTTCTGGTGAAGAAGAAATATGATGCACAAGCTCATGAATTAAGCAGATTATAAATTAGAAGAGCAACTGACATAGTTAGTTGGAAGGCAAAATCAGATTAGTAGAGGAAATTAGTCAAGGAGGCTAAAGGGAATACCAGAGAATTCATTCACTTCTTAGCAAGTAAAAGGAAGAATGATTATGGAAGGAGAGCTTTAATGAATGCAAGTAGTTGGAAAGTGATAGCAGAAGAAGAAGAAGAAATAGCATTTTGCCAGGATGTAGTATCATCTAGATGGAGATAATACAGTGAGTATTTCTTATTTTCAGTTCCTCTCATCGTGACTGGTGTGATGGAAATAGAGGTAGATGAACAGGTGCTCAGGCCGTTTCAAATTCTTGATGTGAATACAGCATCAAATTAGATGGACTACCTGGATGTATATTAAGAGAATGTGAGAGAGAGAGAGAGAAACTGACAATATCTATGGAAAAGTTGTTTAATTTACATCTTATCCCTGGCAGTGTTCCCAAAGGAGTAAAAAAAAGACAAAATAGTTCCATTACATACAGGAGGATTCAAGAAAGAGGTAGAAAATTATAAATGTATCTCTGGAATGGTGGCTAAGGTTATTAAAAAAAGTTAAAGCTCAATTTACAAATGTACTCACTTTTGATTAATAACAAACACTTGCTGCAGTTTAAAAAGACATTTGACATTATGCTGCAAACAAAGCTTTGCAGAAACTAGATCAAATGGGAATAGATATATGGCTGGTGATATGGATAAAAGGTAGTGATGGACATTATAAGACAATATGTTATGGAAATGCTTAGGAGAATGCAAGTAACCAGTGGTGTGCCAAAGGACTATGCTTGGATTCACTGTTATGCATTTTATTTATTACTGAGGATGGTTTAAAGAGAAATATCTAGATGTTTGTTGATGCTAAGTTATATAGGCAAAATTAAATGAAACTAATATAGAGATCTGCAGAAAGATTGAACAGACTGACACTGGGAAAAGGATAATGGTTTCCATTTGAATGCTGTAAAGAGTAAAGTTATTCAAGAAGCATACAATCTTCTTGAATAAGCTTATAAAGTTATTGAAGAAGAGCTTATAAAAACTGTGCATTACCCTGATGAGGCTAGGAAGCTAGGAATGACATGGGTAATGAGGGGAAGTTTGGAGGGAGGGACTTATTGTGAACATGAGTAAAGTAACACAAAGGATCACTAGGATGTTGAAAAACTCACTGATGAATAGAAATAAGGAAGTCATTGTTCTTCTTCTTTTAACCAACAGCCAGAGGTTATTTAGAGGAGAAAGCTTGAAGGGTGCTATTCTAAAGAACAGAGGTAGATAATTGAAAGAAGAGAAGTTGTTGTTCATTATTATTATTATTATTATTAAAACAAGACCTCATGGAGTCAAAGACTCATCTAGGAGGTCCTTTTATCTCACACACATCTCATCATACCGGGTCTTAAACACATTCAAACTCCTTGCAGACACCACACTCTCAGGCAAGGCATTCCAATCATTCACAACTCTGCACGAAAAAAACCTGCCTCTCACTCCCCTACTCACACCCTCTTTATACAGTTTCCAGGTATGACCTCTGGTTCTCCCCTGATCTCCCACTATTCTCTGTAGAACTTCTCCACCATTGATCCTATAACAACCCCTTACCAACTTGTAGGTCTCTATCATATCTCCCCTCTTCCTTCTCTCCACTAGACTCTGCAAATTACATCTTTTCAATCTTTCCTCATACTCGACATTCCAGAGATCAGAAACTACCTTAGTCAGTCGCCTTTGCACCCTTTCCAACATCTCTTCATCCTTCTGAAAACCAGGTAACCAAATCTGGGCACAATAGTCCATGTGTGGCCTAATCAAAGCCTTATACAATGGAACAAGAATCTCCCTACTTCTACACGTCAGTGTCTTCCTCATCATTCCCAGAAGTCTTTGTGTTGTCTTCACAATTTTGGCGATGTGTCCCCTAAATTTTAGATCCTTATCCACTATCACTCCCAGATCTCTTATTTCCTCTACTTCCAACAATATATTCTCACCAAGCATAAATTCTGCATCCCATCTTTGTTTTCCAAATTTTAAAACCTTACATCTTGCAACATTGAACTCGCATCCCCATTTGCTTGCCCAATCACTCAATTTATTCAAGTCTTCTTGCAAGGCCACAACATCTTCACTACTCTTTATGGTTCGTCCCAACTTTGCATCATCTGCAAACAACTGAATATCTCCATCCAAATCTTCGCCAATATCATTAATATACAAGTTAAATAGTAATGGCCCTAAAACAGATCCCTGAGGCACTCCACTAGTGACTTTCCTTTTCCTGGATATTGCACCCTCATACACAACTTGTTGATACCTATCAGATAGCCAGTCTCCAATCCAATGCACTAATCTAATATCCAACCCCATCTGCTCTAGTTTGACTGTCAACTTATCATGAGGTACTCTATCAAAAGCTTTTGCAAAATCCAAGTATATTACTGTGTATCCTTCTCCTCTGTCCAAGGAAGCAGTCACTTTATTGTAATAAGTAAGTAGATTACTAAAACACGACCTCCCTTTAGCAAATCCATGCTGTCCATCAAAGATTATACCATTGTTGTCAACCCAACTCTGGATCCTAGTTCTCACAAGCTTCTCCAACAACTTAACCACAACACCTGACACACAGATAGGCCTATAGTTTGATGCTTGAGTTCGATCACCTCCTTTATGAAGTGGCACAATCTTGCCCTCCTTCCACTCTTTAGGGACTTGACCAAGTGCAAGACTCGTATTAAAAAAATATGTCAAGGCAGGTGTCAACACTCTGGCACATTCCTTCAGAATACGCGGTGATATATTATCAAGTCCCACAGCCTTATTTACATCTAGTTTACTCAATTCCCCAAACACCTCTTGCTCACTTACAGTCAGTCTCTCCTCCCCATCATCAACTGCTCTTAATCTCTCCATGAAGTCACATTCACAAGATTGAAAGATCTTTATGAACTGCTCATTAAGTATCTCCACCACACATTCTGCAACAGCTGTCTTTATACCATTTCCTCCAATCAATGTCATCCTTCCATAATCATTCTTTCTTTTGCTGGCTACATATCGAAAGAACTCCCTAGGAAGAACTCCCTATAACAACCCCTTACCAACTTGTAGGTCTCTATCATATCTCCCCTCTTCCTTCTCTCCACTAGACTCTGCAAATTACATCTTTGCAAATTAGGTTTGAAGCTGATCAGCATCCATTATTGGGAATAGTGAGAATACTAGCCAGTTCAGAAGAACACTGACCATGAAAATACCTGCAGAATAAGCAGTAAGGTAGAAACAGAGCTTCTATGAGAAAAGGATTCTCATTGCCTGATTGTCCTCTTCTGCATATCATCAAGCAATTTAAGGAGTCTTGGTGCATCACCTCAAATGTATGAGCAGTAATCTAAGGTTTGGCAGATTTGAGATTTATATAGTGTTAGCAGTTGTACAAGTGAAAATTAGTGTATTGTGTGGAAGAGGACACCTAGTTTTTAGAAGGATGACAACTATGGATGTGATGTTTTTGCACTAGGAAATGCTAGAGATTTAAGTCACTAGAAGAGAAATCTGATATTGTTTGGAGATCTGAATATTAACAAAATAAGGAGAAGCAAAGTGAAGTGAGATTTTTTCTGTCTCTTATGAGAAATAAGACATGACTATGTTTTGGTAGCATTGAAGTTCATGAGGTTTTCCTCATTCCACCTTATCCTGATAAAGAATAGCAAAGGGATCAGAGTTTAAAGGTTATGATGGAAAATCTTGAAGCTTGGAATAATACTATATAAGTTTGTCAAATGAAGGAGAGGAACAGAGTATACTTAACATTTGCAAAGTTATGGATAAGATTTGTGGTCAGTGAGGAGAGGGTTATTTATGAATAAAAATAAGAGAGTTGATGAAAGAACCAAGCCTCTGTGGTATACTCTGACATTAATGAGGAAATCTGAGGAGAGGAAGTGAAAATTCAGAGCAAAACCTGGTGTGATCCAATTGCAAAAGTAGATGATAACCTTACAGTAGGCCTTCTCTCCAAACAATAGTTTAGTGAGAGGGCCTGTATACCACAGACCTAATCAAACTGCCTGGAAATGTCAAAAGTAATCACATTAGTTTCTTCAAACCTTTCAATTGCTTGGGTGACTAGGAGATTTACTGCTGGTTAATAGTAACAGATTCCATATTGCTGGTCACTAATTAGCTAAAGGAACTCCAACTCCAGTTTTCTCAAAAATCAGGGAGAATATTATCAACAACCAGCTTAATTGACAGCAATGGAACAATAGTTGAGTGAATGACTTATCGTCCCTTTTTTTTTGGAATGGGCTGAATAGGCTTGCTTTCATGCTGTATGATAGATGAGTAGCAAAGATTATATGCAGTGGGTGTTACTTCTGCAGAACAAGTTTTGAGAACAATTGGAAGGATACCATCAGGACTAGAAGACTTGTTGGTATCCAAACTAGGATTCTTCTGATTTCGTTTTGACAAAAGATTAAAGGACAAGGAGTGAACTAATCTTAGCATTGTATGGTAGGATAATTTGCTGTGTTGATCTGGGTTTGATGTATGATGTTATCAAATAGGTGTGCGAGCCAAAAGTATAGAATTACCCAAGAACTCCTTTTAAGGCAGTGCTTCCCAAACTTATGGATGTCAAGGCCCCCTTTGGAAAAATTAAAAGATTTCATGCCCCCCCCCCCCATCGGGGAAAAAAATCCTAATACAGACATAATTATTATAATATTTATTTCAATACAAAACATACACACCAAGCATATTTCTTTCCCACGCATCACCAGCACCTGTGTACACTACCAATGAAACATTAAAGCGCGAAAAACTTGGCCGTTTTAAATGAGCACAAGATTTTGCGTTGTAAGCTTTTTTTGTGCCAATACCTTTGAAATGAAACTTACATGAATAAGCATATATTTACTAATATTCATTAAGCGCCGAAATACGCAGAAAGCAAAATTTGTGAACTAACACCAATGTGTGAATTTTTCCATTAAAATATAAAAAAATAACAAAAAAAGAAATAAATAATAAAAATTATCTAAAAAATTAAAAAAAGTTAAAAACTATAAAAATTAAAGTAAAAAATATCTACTTAGTCTCAAAACATTTTAAATTTGTTTTCATTATTTCACAGCCCCCCCCCCCCCTCAACAAAACTAATGGCCCCCAAACTTCCCAAACTGTGGGCCGTGGCCCCCTTGGGGGCTATGGCTCACAGTTTGGGAAGCGCTGTTTTAAGGGATCAGATTTTGATTTGTTGATACTTTTGTTTGTAATGAGCTGCCATGTAAACTAAGTGTGAAGCTGGTTTTGTTCTTGAGCCACTGGTGATATTTTGAATTTTTATTGTAGAGTATGCATTTTGGCACACTTGTTATAGGAGCAAGGCTTGGTTTTGAATGGGATGGAGAATAAAAGTTCTCATTCCACTTAGAATTATTTCTGTTATTCAATCATAGCAGGTTTGATAGGCAGAAAATATTGTTTAATGTAGAAACTAAACTTACTATGAAGCTATATTAATAATAATATAAGTTACTAAAATGATTTTATAGGATATAGATATAGAAGAACTTTTTCATTACATAGCAGAAAGAGAAAGAAAATGGATCATCCATGGAAACTAAATAAGAACATTGTTAGCAAGGAGAGCGAAGTAGATTTTTTTTTTGTTACCAAGTGGTGGATGAACAGAATGGTCTCCAAGAGAGAAAAGAGTTTATTGTCAGTGAACGAGTTTAAGAAGTTGTAGTATCCATTGTGCGTATAGATTACAGTAGGCTTCAGTGGGTTTCAATTACATATATTGCATTTAACAAGTAATAATGAGTAAAACTTAAACATGTTTCTAACCAATAAATGCATTTTAAACTGGGCATGAGCTTACCTGATGACTGGGAGAAAGACAAGTCAAGTAAACTTTTCTGATTTCCTTTTCCCTCTTTTGGTAAGTCTGAGAGTTTTGGAACATTGCCTCGTAATCTGGAATTCTGAATGTTCTGGCCACCACCATTACCACCACTGCCATGCATAACCCCTTAAAAATAAAAACATTACTTTTGTTTACCAGATTACATTTTGAGAATTAATAACATTCCAAATATTCCTAAATAAAATGTGCAGCTATTATATATACAGTAAATCCTCACTAATCTGGATACAATTAATCCAGATCAATTTACAGATGGATGTTGTGTCATACTGTGCAGACTGGATAGAGTTTAACTTTATTACCATCTGATGACATGATAGCTTTCTCTCATCCTTCTCTATGGTGTTGTCTCTGTGATGTATGAAAATTCAGAATAGGTGGTGTGCATTTGTGCTTAATTAGTTAGGAAAGGGGGGGGGTCTGGAAAGATCTGATAAACACAGAGAACAAAAATATTACTTAATTCCTCATATATTTCTTGCTTGCTCACCAGCAAGTCATCTCCCATTTCATTTACACTTAAGCTTCTCATGATTTCATACTGATGAGGATGAAACATATTATGAAGGAAAGTGGTATTAAATCTGATATCAAAATTGGAGATGTCAATCTCAGCTCCTTGCTTTATGCGGATGATGTTGTACTTCTAAATAAGTCCGCTACAAGTCTACGAGATTCCCTGACTAAATTGAATAACTATTGTAATAGATATGGTATGAAGGTCAGCAATAAAAAGACAAAGACAATGAAAATAGGCATTAAAAATATCAAGTGCATTGTGAATGGAGAACCTATAGAACAAGTAAAACATTTCAGCTACTTTAGGCACAATTTTTAATGGAGATGGTAAATTAAACATGGAAATAGACAACAGAATCAACAAAACTGGTATGGTAGGAAGTCAACTGAATAAATTTATGTGGAATAAGAGAGAAATTAGTCAAAACACTAAATTAGCTGTATAGGACTGTGTTCAAACCAGTTTTAACTTATGGATCTGAGAGCTGGGTTAGAAGTAAAACACTTGACCAAAGACTAGAGACTGCAGATATGAGAGTCCTGAGAAAGATTAGGGGCATGGACAGAGGCATCAATGGCAATATCATATTAAAAATCAGGATATTAGGAAAGAACTTGATATTGTCAGCATCCAGGAATGTGTTAGCAGAGCTAATCTCAGGTAGTATAGTCACTTAAACAGGATGGGAAAGGAAAGATTAGCAAAACAAGTGTTCTCTGCTAGGTTGGCAGGAAAAAGACCCAGAGGAAGATCAAGCTATTAATACAGTAAAAAGTGCCTTAGAAGAGAGAAATATAAGATCTGATAATGTTGGAGTCTTGACAGGTAACAGATTGATTTGGAGGAAGACTGTAGATAGGAAGTTAGTAAAGGTGTAAGTTTTTCATGTAGTACTATTATATCCTGTATACCCCTTGAGAGTACATGTCAAGAATTTCATGATGATGATGAGGAGGATGAAACAACTGATGAACTGCTCACTGAATACCTCAACTCTGTCATCTGAAACAGTTATTAATCTACCATATTCATCCATTAATATCATCTTTCCATAATCCTTCTTTTTACCTGCCACATAAAAAACTCCCTAGGATTTTTCTTGGCCTGATTTACTAATATCTGTTCATACTGCACTTCTGTTCTTACCAACAGAGTCAACTTCTTGCCTGCCCTTATTCTCCTTATGCAATTGATTGTTATCATTATTCATCTTGTGCTGCTTCTGCAGTGCAGGGTTCCTCTAGATTTTATGCTTAAACTCCTTCGTTCGTCCATTTGACACCTATCTTATTGCCTTTTGACCTTTGCAATACATTCACACATTGATGCTGTTAAATTAAAAAAAAAAAAAATTATATCTGATACACACACACGAAAGGCTGCAAAACTTATAGCATATTAGTGCAGTGTTTGGGCAATAGAAATAGAAGAAAGGAGGAATCCATTCGCATTTTGCATGAACAGCTGAGGATTGCAATCATTGGAGAAGGCAGAGTGAAGGGGGGACTGTTCCAAAGGCCAGAAATAGATGGGATGGAGGAGGAGGTAGTGAAGTTGGTTTGGTGAGTTTTAAGATGAACTGTAAAAGGCTGTTGGTTAGCAGTGGCTCTTGTTTTGATGATTTTGGAGAAGAGTGGAGGAATAATAGTGGCCAATTCAGCAGAGCACTGTCCATAAAAGTATCTGTAGAAGAGGCACAAAGCAGAAACTGAACATCTGTGTGAGAAGGGATCATTAATGAGCCAGACTGCCCTCTTCTGGATAGATCAGCAAGGATTTTAGTGCACCACCCCAAATATGGGAGCAATATTCCATGGCTGGGCAGATTTGGGCTTTGAGTTAGCAGCTGTGAGGGTGTGATGTAGTATCTTGTGCAAAAAAGTACACCAAGTTTTTTGGTAGCTGCAGAAGCTATAGTTAGAACATGGTTGTGCCAGTAAAGATCAGAGGTGTAGGTCAGTCCAAGAAATCTGATCATGTTTGGATATCTCAGTATTACCTTCGGTAATACTGAGATATGATGAGAGACTATGCAAGCTCTTTCTTGCGAGAGATCAGACAAAACTGAGTTTTGGTGGCATTGAAGTTTACAAGGTTGACCTTACCTCACTGGGATATAGCTAGGAGATCTGAGTTCATGTTCCTGGTTGTGGCAGATCTTAAGGATTCTAATACTTGAGCACTACAAGGTTTGTTGAATGAAAAAGGAGGAATGGAGTGTACTGCCATCAGTAAAGCTATGGATAGGATTGGGAGTCTATGAGAGTAGGCAGGGGCCATATGTGCAATGTGTGCAATGCACACAGATGCCAGGATAGTAAAGGTGCCAAAGAGGAGGAAATACGGAGGGGGGAATAAGGGTGAGACAGGGATGCCAACTAAAGTTTTGCACACAGGTGCCGGACTTGCACACCCCTACTTGCACACCCCTGAGAGCAGGTTATTTATATACAAGAAGAGAGTGAATGCAAGAACAGAACTCTGAGGTACTCCTGCATTCGTGGGGAAATCTGAGGAGAGTAAACTGTTTACCATGACACAAAGTGAGCAACCAGCGAGAAAGTTTGTGATCTGGTGGAGTGTACTGTTGTCAGCAAAGCTATGGATACGATTGGAAGTCTGTGAGAGCAGGTCATTTATATACAAGAGGAAGAGAGTGGATGAGAGAACAGAATCTCTAAATATCTCTTTGTCAGTGCCCAAAGAGATATTTAGCATTTATCTCCTTCCATGCTATAGCTCCAGGACATCTTTTAAGCTTTTCTTAATTACTGACCTTTTAGTTCCACATATATTCTTTCCTTAGAAATCTTTATATGGCTAGCCACCATCCAGATGATCATGTCCACCAAATGGAGGGAAATGTAATATCCCACTCACAATAATGTCCTCTGATGAAATGATCAGATCTAAGGCTCTTTATCCTTGCATGTCCTCCTTTGCATACTGCTTAAGATAGTTGTCTCACAAGATTTTTTTTTTTTTGGATGGATCTGGTAAATTCCTTTCACTAATTTATTAATAATATTATCTCTTTTCTTTGTTTGGCTTACATTACAGTGCTAATACTAATACTTTTTCATCATCCTTCTCAGAAGAGCTGAACTAGAACTACACAAACACCTACAGTGATTTTTTCTTTTTTAGTGCAAACAGGAAGGTAGTTACACTAATATGATGAAAACAAGATAGAGATATGATGTTATTGAGAATTCTCTCATGGGAAAAACTATTTTCTATGGGACTACAATAATAATAATACAAAAGATTTTCAAATAGAAAGAATATGAACATTAGTTTGAACAGAAGATTTTGATATATCAGTAGTTATGGCACTTAATCTGCATTTAAGAATGTTTGCTTTCACCACTTGACAGTCAAGGGAAAAATTTTTTTTTTTCATTTCACTAAAAAAATATAATTATGTAGATACCTCCATGTGATGGGAGTATGTTAGGTAGCCAGGAACCTGTAGATTTCAGCTGAGGCAATCTGTTCTTTAGGCGGTTTCTCATATTTCTTTCAGCTAATTCTCTCTGACCAGTAGAGCTTACAGCACATATAACTGCTACAGGCTCTTCATTCTGAAATTTAAGAACTTATAACTAAATACATATATTTTTAATGAACTGTCTTAGCAGTCTAAATATGTTAATACTAATCTATTTATATATTAGTATAAAGAGAAATGGTGTATTGAAAGCATAAAGAAAGGATTAAAAAACTATTTTAGTGCTTCTAATATTTTGTATGTCACTGAGACATCTTCAGGGAGTACAACTAACACTTATAAACACACACTCAAACAAAGGCAACATAATACTGCATGAAATGTGAATATGACTAAAGTCTTATCTAGGTGGTGTACCCTCTATGGGTATTTGTAGGAGGCTTAAGTTTGTAAATTGGGGGCTTCTGGTGATTAATGTTTCCCAAATTTTGGGAAGTTTCATGCACCTGTATTTGTTTAAATTTGGTTGATTTCTGGTCACTGCAGATTCCAAAAACAGTCTTTCTTTTTTAAATTTACTGTAATGAAGCATGGTGGTTTTTTTCTAGGCAATCTTGTGAGTGGTATCTAATACATGATCTGTGAAACCAGATTGACCATAGTCGTTATTGTAGATATAAGTTTTGTGTTCATCTAAATGGCTGGTGACTGATCTATCTGTCTCTCTAAAGTAAGACTTATAGTATATGCTACTGATGCTCCATGCTACAAATTTTAAAGATTTAAGAAGGGAACTGAACTACCATAAAATAATATGTTAGAAATGAAATAAAAACGATAAACTGTAAAAGATTAAAATATAAAGATTAAAAATACATGGAGAAATAATTAAAAACACCACAAAAGGATGAATAATGTGGAGAAATAATTTTCCCCCAGAAAAGGATGAATAAATAAAATGATATTGCATAATTAGCACAAATTTTAAAAACTGAGAATCTCCAACACAACTGATAAATTATGTGAATTTAACAGCCAGGATTTTGTTAACCACTCCATCCAATTTTTCCTTCTTGATGATAAGTGAAGGAAAATTTTCCTTCGCTCATCATCATCATCAAATACCTGGCATGTACTCTCAAGGGGTATACAGGATATGATAGTACTACCTGAAAAACTTACATCACCACCACTAACATCCTATCTACAATTTTCCTCCAAATCAATCTGTTACCTGTAAAGACTCCTACATTATCAGATCTTATATTTCTGTCTTCTAAGGCACCTTTTATTGTATCAATCCACCAATATCTTGGTCTTCCTCTGGATCATTTTCCTGCCTTTTTCCCTTCTTAAATATTTAAAATAATTATCCATATGCTGTCTCAATTAAATTATCAGGTTTATGAAGATTACAGAAGTATAAAGTACTGCAGTTCCACCCTAAATATAATAGGGTGGAACTGCATATAACAAGATGATAATATCCCTGGTTCTCTCTCTCTCTCTCTACAAAGCTATACCAGATGTATTCTGATCTGGAGAGAACCAGGGACACATTATCATCCCTGAAAGGGACACTTATGGTGGAGGTAATGTGATGGTTTGGAGGAGCATCTTGTTATGTGGATGTACCAGCTTGTACTCATAGAGATGAGGTCCTGGACCTCTATATTCGTCCATATGCAGGTGCAATAGGGGAGACATTT
Organism: Typopeltis vanoorti; assembly: GCF_054136105.1. Lineage (NCBI taxonomy): Eukaryota > Metazoa > Arthropoda > Arachnida > Uropygi > Thelyphonidae > Typopeltis > Typopeltis vanoorti. The sequence continues at coordinate 7,923,742 of NC_143570.1, forward strand.
ATCCTACAAGATGATAATGCTCGTCCTCATCGAGCAAAGCTTTGAACCAATACAGACAAATCAGCCTTGAGAACACGCAATTTACAGACAAAAAATACTAGTGGTGGTGGTGGGTACTATATGGCATCGATTTAGATGATAGTTGTGCCGGTTCACTGTATTTGGTGGATTCAGTGGTGGAGATGGAGAGTAGGTGCCCTCCCTTGATGACTGTGGACGCCTTGTAGGTGTCACATAATAATAATCATATCTTCAAGAAAAGAGTATTGTGCATATGGACTGGCTAGTCAGGTCTTCTGACCTCATTCCTATCGAGCATGTCTGGAATGTTCTAAGTAGATGTGTTGTTGCTCTCAATCCCCTTTCCCAAAACCTTGAGGAAAATTAGAAGAGCTTTGCAGGAGTTTATTTTGTTATTACCAAATGAGCACCTGGAAACCATTATAAATGGCATGAAACATCATTGTGAGGGGTGACCACATTCTTTATCGAGGCACTTTGACAATTTCATTTTGACCTGTTGTCTTTGGCCATTGTCTTCATGTACCCATTTGTTACTGAATTAAACTATGATCATCGTCAATTTCCTGATATGTATCTTCAATGGGTGTCCAGGCTCCTATGGCAGCATTATATGATTAAGTTTACATTATTATTTATCTCCTATCAATTATTTCCCCCAAATAAGTCTATTACTTGTCAGCACACATTACATAACATAGTAGTATATTACTTATACAAACAAAATCTAACATTTCATTCTTCTAAGGCACTTCTGACAGAGTCAATCCACTTAGACCTTGGGTCTTTCTCCTGCCATCAAACACCTATTTTACTAACCTTTCTTCTCCTATTCTGTTTAGATGGCCATATTGCCTTAGATTATCCATGCTAACACATTCTTGAATACAAACAATTTCAAATTCTTTCCTGTCTTCATTTTTAATATAATTTTATCATTACTGCTATCTGTTGATGCCCCTAATTTTTCTCAGAACTCTCATATCTGTGGTCTCAAATGCTTTATTTTTAATTTATCTCTCAGATCTATAACTTAAAACTGGTTTGAGCACTCTTGTATATTGCTAGTTTGGTATTTTGGCTAATTTCTCTCTCATTCCATATAATTTTTTTCAATTGGTTCCCCACCATACCAGCTTTGCTTATTCTGTTGTCTTTTCCATATTTAATTTCCCATCTTTGCTAAAAATGATGCCTAAATAGCTGAAATATTTTACTTGTTCTACAGGTTCTTCATTAGAGAACTTCACCTGAGAGAACACAGAAAACTTCACCTGTAAATGTAGGTGAAGTTGTCTGTTCTTACCTATTTTCATAGTTTTGGTCTTTTTATTGCTGATTTTCATGCCAAATTTGTTATAACTGTTATTCAATTTAGTTAGAGAATCCTGGAGACATGTATTGGATATGTTTAAGACAACACCATCTACATAAAACAGAGAGCTAAGTTTAATATTTCTGATTCTGATATCAGGTTTAATACCACTTTCTTTCATAAGTCCAGTCATCAAGGGAGGGCACCTGGGGCATCCTCATCTTATCCCTGATTTTACATCAAACCATCTTCCTGTATTTCCTTCCATTCATTTACAATACTTGTGGGGTTTCTTTCACATCTCCTATCATAGTGCTTTTCACCAAATTGCATAAAAAGTCATTATTATTATTATTATTATTCAGGCCTCCATGGAGTCAAAAGACTCATCGTGGGAGGTCCTTTCTAAGAAACACAAGTCTATCAAGACTCATCGAGGGAGGTCCCTCCTAGGAAACACAAAGTCTATCATACCACTCCTTAAACGCATTGACCATTCTCACTCTCACCACTCTATCAGGCAATGCATTTCATGGTTCAACCACCCTCATGCAAAGAAACCACTCCTCACCCTCATACAGTTTTTGAAATATTGTGATTTTTCTCTTTGTTCCTTAATTTATGGAAACCAGCATATTTATGCCTGCCATGCATCAAATGCAGGTATCTATAGTGAATAATTATCTTCATATTAAAATAGTATCATTCAAAGTTTTGTTATCATATAGTTTTTATTTTAAAATTTTACCATTTTAGGGTTTTCATACTCTGTCCTCTGTCAAGATGATCATTGTATCATTTTCAGTATAAAGGAAAAGAAATTATTGGGGACATACAAAATAAACTGAGATAACAAAACTTCACCATTTTAATTTTTTTATGTAAACTGCATTCCCTCCCCCATTATTCTGTAAGCTTCCACTTAGCATTTAGTCTTCAAAAAATAGTATTCCATGGTATAAGTTATAGGTCCATCTCAACTACTATAGGAGATGTACATTGTTGGCTTTAATTTTCCATAGAGGCTTTCCAGAGACTTTGCTTTATTTGATAAGTGTTCCAAAAAGACAGCACTTATTTTATGCGCTCAGTAAAGTTTACTTGACTAAAAATATGGTTCTGCACTTGGCCGACGTGCAGATCACGTATCCAGTTTGCAAAATTTGAATTGACTTACAAGATTAGAATTTTTGATCAATATATTAAAAAGTACTTGAGTGATGCTTCTAGAAATATGGAAACCTGGACAAGCATGCATAGGATGTAAGTTTTCCTAAACAGATGTGCAGTATCCTTGCCATATTGAAATTCTATTCCACTTGTTGCTTGGAAATGGAAGCTTTATCTACCTGCACAAAGTTAAGTGAGGGCCCTAGAAATAGGGAACCATGAGTAAGTAAACACAAGATGCAATTGAACAGATGTTCAAATGTCTGTGCTACAGTGCTTGATTAATGACAGTAATGCTAAAATAAACTTTGTGTTACCTAATACAATTTCTTCTAAATTAACTTTTGTAGTATTTTGCATTTTATATTTTGTATTATTTTACTTCGAATGTAATGTTTGACACTGTTACGAGGAAAACACTGATCCGGTGTGTGTGTTTGGGGAGAAGTAATAACATCAGCAAAACCAAGTAAAATAATGTGCTTTTACGTTGATTCATGTGAGTTTAGAGAAAGAGTTATAAAAATTAATTTGCAAATATAAAAATAACTCCAAAACAAACCTCAATAACACCAGTTTCTGCAATTTCCCATGTGTTCTCTGTTTCAAGCTGTCCACTAGTAGTTGAAACACTGTTGTCACTAATGGGCGCTTCTTGGTCTACAGTTCCAGGTGTTTCATTGCTACCCAAATCTTCACCAGCTTGTTCTGGAGATTCTTCAGATTTAATACTTGGGCTGGACATGCTTCCAGCTTTACTTCCACCACTTCCTTCCTCTGATGCAGGGCTGTTTTCACTACTTGGAGGTTGGTCATAAAGTTTATCTTCTCCTTGACCATCTATTCCACCACCATTGTCTTCAAGTCCTTTATGTTTCTTATTGGCATAAAATTCTGGGCCGTGTACAGTTTTCACATGTTTCCGTAAGGAACTTGGATCAGTATATCTTTTTGTACATCCTGGAGCCTTGCATACATATGGTTTCTAAAAAATAGTCCAGATTACTATATTATACAGTTACAGTTTACAGCAAATTAGTTGTAAAGTAATAGATGATTAACTGTACAAAAGAATAAGCTACTAATAAATAAATGTTTGGAGTGGTATTGGTGATTTGCAAAGATATATCACCATATTCTAAAAGATAAATAGATTTGATGATTTTTACATCAAATTTTTAATTTAAGGTTAAGGCTGATTATAATTGCAAAATTATAGTTCTTTGCAAAATTCATTGCTTTCCTCTTTTTTTTTTTAAATATAATTCAGTTGTTGGTGCATATGATTAAGGCATATGTTCCAGATGGCAGTTCCTCTTGTTTGTCGAATTTATTAACTAAGACTGACTTCAGTAAATTAACATCCCGTAAGCATATGTGGAAGAATATGAGTTTAGAAGGCAGGAGATCTTGGTGTAATGGTAAATAGAAATTTGAATTTAAGGGAACATGTTGTGGAAGTCATGAAGGCAACCCAGAGGACTGACAAAATTCAGAGGATACTAACCAACAGAGATAAGGGGATGGTGTTTTCATTGTATGAAGTCCTCATCAGACTGCATCTGGATTACTGTGCTTAGATCTAGTCATCAAGATTCAAAGGGGATGAAGTAGCTAAAGAGTAGACTAGGAAGGTCACACATTTGTTAAGGAAAGAGAAAATTCAGTATGAGCAGTGCTTAGCAAATAAGGCAAGGAAAAATCCCAGGGAGTATTTTTCAATATGTGGCTGGCAGAAGAAAGAATGAGTATGAGAAAATTATAATATAGTACTTAATGAAAATGGTAAACAGTTAACCAATACAGATGATATAGCTGAAGTATTTAATAAGCTTTTCATTCAAATATTTCATACTAGTGGGCATCATTTTATGCAAAATATGAGAAGGATAGAATAATGAATTAGAAGTGAAATGAGTAAGCAGAGGGCTTTTAGGTATTGTTTGTTTTTCTGTTTATGTGAATTCCACTCATAAAAGATTGTAAACCCCATTATACATTTAGTACCATAGGCGAGCTTAGATTAGATAATTCAGAAATGAAATCAAACTTGGAACTACTTCAAATGAAGCAGGATAGTAGTCTTTTATATATATATATATATATATATATATATATATATATATATATATATATATATAAGAAGGCTTTTCATTTAAAGGTAAATCATTATCTCCTTAGCATACTGTGTGAAATGTAACTCAGCTTGTCCTTGTATACTTGTGTATACTCCAGATGATGACCTTAATATGAAGGTCGAAACATCGGGAAATTAAAATAGTTATTTATAACACAGTTGTAAAGTCCATAATTTCTAAAATGAATGTCAAAATGGGTAGTGATTTATAAGGGAAAAGGACTAAGATCAGCTATGCCTGGGTGAGTAGAAACAGGAAATGTTAATGTATATTGCTTTATGGCCAGGTACTCATAGTGTGGTGGTGGTGGGGGGGGAGAATTAATAATTTTATGTTGAGTGCACTTACTTATGGTAAGCATATTATTGAAATATTGCAAATGTAATATAGAATCACATGATATTGGCAGATACTAGCTCATCGTCATCACTATGAACAGTTTCAGAGATCAAATGGTTTAGCACACAAGTTGAATACAGTTTCTAATGTGTGATTTGTAGAAGTACTTGAGATTTACTATATATGCCGTATAAATGAATAATATATAGATACAAGTAATAATATAAAACATTTTTTTAATATCAATCTCAAACATGAGAGAAGGTCACAAAAACTATAACACCACAGTTCCATGTGCATGCAGGTGGTTAGAGAAAGATGAAAGGAAGGTGTTAATATGTTTACTGTTTTATGAAAATACTAGTGGTGGTAGTCAGCAGTAGATGGCGTTGGTGTAGATGATGATGAAGGTAGTTGCGTTTTGTTGTAGATGGTGGATTGAGTGGTGGAGATGGAGAGTTGTAGAGCAGGTGCCCTCCCTCCTTTGGACTCCCTGGAGGTGTCACATAATAATAATAATAATATAATTATAATAGAGGTCTCTAAACTTCTGAGTGGGTATTATGAAATAGTGTCTGATGAAATTTTTTGTTATATGGAAGGTGGGGAGAGAACACAAAGGCATCCATGGAAGTTAAGTTTGTTTGCTGTTTAGGGGTAAGAGATAGATTTTTTTCTTTCTCACAGAGCAGTGAAAGTGGAACAGTTTGCCTCTTGAATTGGTAAGTTTAAGTGATGGTATGACAGCAAGTTTGGATGATGTATAGTCTTCCTTCTTGATGAGTTCTTGACTCTCTGGAGATCTCAGATGATGATAATAATAACGATTCATCCAAAATGTCCCTGAATTGTATTAAGAAGAGAATTATCCACTTTACACTCTCTTCTTAGACCTCTCTCTCTCTTAGTGACTCCTTCCAATTTTTTTCTCATACATGCTCTGTTTCTGCATTGTCTTTTTTTTTTTATAAGATGTTTGGTTCAGTGGAGGAGCACCATGTGCTCCTCCACTGAACTGGTCAACATTTTCCTTTACTTTTCTCTAATCATGCAGAAACACGGGCAGTCACTAGTCAACATCCATACATGTATTTCACTGCAAAGTTATTGAACCAACTTCTAATTCTCTTCCTTCATTCTGTCTACCTCTCTTCTCAGACGATCACAAACATCCATCCCCACAGCAGGATTCGAACCTGCAGCCTTTTGGCTGGAGAGCAGATACGCTAACCACTCGGCCAAACTAGGTTGGCAAATACAATGAATGGGTTCCTCCAGGATATAATCCCTCTTTCTTCTGTTAACAAGAGTCTGCAGTCCACATACTCTCAATGTGTCCTCATAATCTACATTCCATAATCCTGATATAATCTTTGCAAGTCTTTTTTGCATTCTTTCACAGCTTCTTGGAACCCATGAGAGCAAATGTGCACAGTAGTCCAAGTGGTCTTATCATGGCCTTGTAAAGAGACAAAATGACTTCCTTATCTTTACATGTCAAGTTTCATTTCAACATCACAATTATCCTTATCGTTCGAGTCAAATGCAATTTTTGCTACGTGACCTTTGAACTTCAAACTCCTATCCACCATTGTGCCAAGATCCCTAGCCTCATCAGTTTCTTGTAGCATAACCCACTTAATATGCTGCTGAAATCTCACCATATCATATCATAAGTGCATATCTTTACTTACTAAGATTGAAATGACAGCCATTATTATTTGCTCAATTTCCAGCCTATTCAAATCATTCTGTAAGTGCTAGATATCAGTAGCATGCATCCCTTGCCCTGCATCATCAGCAAACAATTGAACATCTGTTCCTAATGTCATTAATGTATTGATTGAACAATAATGGTCCAAGGACTGATCCTTGGCATACACCTGATCACCTTAAATCTGGCAGATTCACACTCATGACATGCCATTTTTGATACCTATCAACCATCCACTTATCGTAGAGAGTTTATATTCCCAATTCATATTCTCCAGTTTATGCAGCAGCCTTTAATGGGGTATTCTCTCAAATGCCTTAGCAAAATACAACAGTATCACAGTGTACCCATTTCTTTTATCAAACTCTGCTGTAACATTGTTATAAAAGAATTTGCTAAAACATAACTTCCCTTTAGTAAACACATTGTGTTCCTTGCAGAGTATAGCTTGTCTGTCAACCTATTTCTGTATATGACTTCTTACTAACTTCTCTAAAATCTTCACCACCACCACTTCAGAGAGAGAGAGAGAGATACTGATATACTACCATATCAAGATCTTTGGAGTAGATATCATGACCTCCTTGTGATTGTGCTACAAAAGCAATTGCTTTAGAGGAAGGGACAGAATATTGTTAAATTTGAGAAAACAAGAAACTTATTGTTCCACTGTATGGCTTTGATTAAACCAAATTCTGACTACTGTTTATAGATTTTGGTCATTCGGTTATTACTGTGTAAAAAGTCTCTGCAATGTTGGCTATCAGGATGAAATGTGATGATATAATCTGCAGATTTGGCAGATAGAAGAAGGAGAAGCAATATTATAGAGATGTGTATGATGGTGAGAGGAACTTAGGTTAACATAGAGGGAATTATATTCAGAGAGAAGAAAAAAATAGGAAAGAAAACAAAAGACTATCCCCAGAAGGATAATCTTTTTCTTTTCCATGTTATTCCTTTGCTCACTACATCTCTGAGTGAGCAAAAAAAAAGATTTTTATAAGTAGATGAAAGGGCATAAGTCAGTACTTGATTCAGAGTTGAGTTTTAGATAATATTTTTGATTGCTTGGAAGTTTAGTGGTAATAATAATAATCCAATCTGATGTTTTAAACAATGTGCATAAGCTATATGAATTTGCATAATGGATTTCTGAATTTGTATGAATTTACATTGTATATGAAATGATTAATGTACATATCTATATATATATATAAACTTAAAAAAAATCAGCAGATTATATTTTATTTGATAATAATAACATGTAAATATTATTATTCTTCAGAGTAAAAAAATACATAAAGTAATACAAACAATTTATTTACCTCATTAGAATGTGTTCTGTTCTGGTGTTTGGCTCTATCTGATGCATTACTGAATGCTTTAGTGCAACCTTGAAATTCACACATGTATGGCTTTTCTCCTGTATGTGATCTGAGATGAGTTTTGAGATTCTCCAGTCTTGAGTATGCTTTAGAACATCCCTCAAACTAAATAAAGAATATTTAATACTATGAACTAAATATGAAGAAATATTTTAACATATTCTGTAATAAAATATAACATTCTATTAGTAAATTTCAGATAGATAATTAAATTATGGATTTAAAATAATTCTAAAATATTTTTAGGCCTTACTAGCTATGTGGCCAGTAGGAGAAGAAATGACTGTGGAAGAATAACATTGCGGGATAAAAATGGGAATAGAGTAACTGATGCAGAGGACATAGTGGAATTGTTCAATGAACACTTTATTGGAGTATTTCATCCTGAAGCAGTCAGTTTTAATACTAGAGGGATAGGGCAGGTTCGAGGTTTAGAGGTACAAGAGGAGAGTGTGTTTCAAATACTACTGAGTACTCTGGATGACAGTAAAGCTGCGGGACTGGATGGTATTTCACCACGAGCTTTGAGAGAATGTGCTAGGGAACTATCAGTGCCTTTGACCTGGCTTTTCAATGAAAGTCAGGCTGCGGGAAAGGTGCCCATGGTAGCAGACTGGAAGCGTCTAATTATAGGCCAGTTTGCGTGTCATCAGTAGTTGTTAAGATCTCAGAGAAAGTAGTGAGGGACCGTATACAGCATTGGGCAGATGAGGGTGGTGTTATCCGTGAGAGTCGATATGGATTTCTGAAGGGTGCTATTGTTTTAGCAATATGCTAGCCTTTTATAATAAAGTTACAAGAGCATTAGATGAGGGAAAGGCATACACTGCCATTTTCTTAGACTTAGCGAAAGCATTTGACAGGGTGCCACATGATAAGCTGATATTCAAGTTGCAGCACATGGGTCTAGATGTCAGATTGGTCAACTGGATTCAGGATTGGCTGTCTGATAGGTATCAGAGAGTTGTGTATTGGTGGGCAATATCAAGGAAGCAGAAGGTTACAAATGGGCTTCCACAGGGCTCAGTAGTACTCGGACCTGTATTGTTCAACCTTTATATCAATGACATTGTCAATGGATTGCAAGGGGATATTCAGTTGTTTGCGGATGATGCAAAGCTAGGAAGGATTATTAGTAATAGTGCAGATGTGGTAACCCTGCAAGAGGATTTGAATAAACTAGATAGATGGGCAAATGAATCGGGGTGTCGGTCAAGACCTTACATAATGCAGCAAAATGTAAGGTCTTGAGGTTTGGGAAACATCGATGGGATGCTGCATACTCTATGGGAGGAGTTATACTGGAGGAAGTAGGGGAGACAAGAGATCTGGGGTTGATGATTGATAGAAACCTGAAATTTAGGGGACATATTGCAAAGGTGGTGAAGCTAACACAGAGGATTGCTGCAATAATGAGAAGGACACTGACCTGCAGAGATAAAAGAGTTATCATTCCGTTGTATAAGCAATGATAATTCTTCATTCAGATTGGCTGAGGGAATGTAGACTGCAGAGTTTGGTGGATAAAAGAAGGAGAGGTGATATGATTGAGACTTTTAAACCGTTAAGAGGTGGTTACAGGGTTGACACTGGGGAGTTCTTTCGCTTGGTTGATCAGCGAGAAGGAGTGATGACAAGAGGCCATCCCTGGAAGTTACGAAACAAAATTGTTTGCAAGAGGGTGAGGAGTGGTTTCTTTGCATGGAGGGTAGTTGAACCATGGAATGCATTGCCTGATGGAGTGGTGAGAGCGAGAACGGTCAATGAGTTTAAGGAGTGGTATGATAGACTTTGTGTTTCTCAGGGGGGGGGGGGGCGTTCCTCGATGAGTCTTGATAGACTTTGTGTTTCTTAGAAAGGACCTTCTACGATGAGTCTTTTGACTCCATGGAGGCCTGAATAATAATAATAGTTACTAACCTACAAAATTTTCAGAAATTATTTATACATTTGGTAAGAGAGATCTTTGAAGAAGACTCTCTTACCAAATTTTGAAGATATTTCTTATTTTGAAGATAAGCTCGGCAGTATTAACATAATTTGAAAAAAATTAAAAAAAAAAAATGCTCAAGTGTTATCTGACTATCTTCACTTCTGGAAAGGGGAAGAGCAAATACAGTAATCAGATGTTAGGATGAAGTTGAAGTTCAGATATCATTGGATGTCAGATTGGAGTTGGGAAGGATTAGGTATTACAAAGTTAGATATATATAACTCACTGTGCTTTTGTTCAACATTGGTAACCGCTGTTTGATAAGATACATTTCAAAGATAGGTATTATTTCTGGGAAAATTCCCATGTTACTCCTCTTAAAAGCTATTATTTTTACAGCTATTTCACCTGCTTTCGTTTAGGAGTGCCTCTTTTTTGTGTCATTGGCTTTCTACTCAAAAATTCTTAGGGCATTACTGATATATTATAGAGACAAATATATGCAGAATAATAGAGGAAGAAATTTCGGACATGCCTTGCTTGGATGTTGTTGGCTGTCTTCTTTCCATAATGTGCATACTTCTGCTGTTGGGCTGTTAAAGGAAGGGGATTTTTGAAAAAAGTGGGGGGGGGGTTGAGGTAATGTGGGAGAATTAATTTGAAAAAACCTGGCTTTTTTATATAATATATATATATAATATTATTATTAAGGGTGGGCAGAGTGCTTTTTTTTGAAGGGGGAAAGAGATTGAAAAAGGCGGCTGAAGATAGAAATTGTTTTTTTTTTAAGGAAGGGTTTATCCCCTGACACCTTTTCTGATAAACCCTTCCTTAAAAAAACAATTTCTATCTTCAGCCCCCTTTTTCCATCTCTTTTCCCCTTCAAAAAAAAAGCACTCTACCCACCCTTAATAACAATATTATATATATATTATATAAAAAAGCCAGGTTTTTTCAAATTAATTCTCCCACATTGCCTCAAATTCCACATTCCACATTGCCACATCCCCCCCCCCCAACTTTTTCCAAAAATCCCCCCCTTCCTTTAACAGCCTAACAGCAGAAGTACACACATCACGGAAAGAAGACAGCCAACAATATCCAAGCCGTGTCCGAAATTTCTTCCTCTATTATTCTGCATATATTTGTCTCAATAATACATCAGTAATGCTCTAAGAATTTTTGAGTAGAAAACCAATGACACAAAAAAAGGGACACTCCTAAATGAAAGTAGGCGAAATAGCCATAAAAATAACATTTCAAAGATTTTTGATAGGGAATTTTAAGATATATAACTCTCTTCAAAGAATGAAGATTATCAAAGATTGCGGAACTGAAAGCATAAGCAGTGCATCGTGGTATGAGAGATATGGCACTAGGGATAGTCTCAGTTGGAACAATAAAGTCAAATGTCTTGGGGGATGACAGACTAGATGTTAGATTGGATTAGGAAGCCAGATGTACTTTTGTTCAACAGTGGTAACTACCATTGGTGAAGACACATTTCAAAGATTTTTGATAGGGACTTTTAAGATATATAACTTTCTTCAAGAATTAAGATCCTGGTGGAGATAACCCACAAAAAATAAGAAGTCTTATTGACTGGGTTGTTATTGACAGTAATATCTTCACACTGGTTCCAGATATAAGAATACACAGATAGTTAAAAATAAGAAGTGATTACTATTTAATTTTGAGCAGGATAAAAATGAATTCATAATGAAGAAATAACATGAATAAACTAAAAACTAGAAATCAAGTAATAACACTTAACATTCTTAGTGAAAAATATTTGAAAACATTTGAACAATGGAAAGTGTGCATTCACTATTACACTGAATGCTAGTTTGTGGGTTGGTGTATACCACTGGTAGATACAAGTGTGTTGCGATGGATTAAGGAAGACCAGACTTGTTGTTTCCCTGTTTTTTTTTTTTTTGTTTTTTTTTGTTACACTGTAGAGGATGATTCACTATTTCAGCTGATTCTCTGAATGCTCTTGAGTAAAAATGGTAATCAATGTATAAAAGTTTTATAAAGGCTAATTTGAAAGTCAAATTCTGCATGACTGGAATAGAGTTTTCAGTACCCAATTATAGATAGGGAAATAAAAGTGAATATAGAATTAGAGAAGAATAGAATTTCCCTACTGAGTGTTCCAGGTAAAATTTATGCAAGCATATATGAGAAGCTAAGAAAAATGGTGAATGAAACAGAAACTTGGGAAGAAGACAGGGGCGTGCCAGCCATATGTGCAATGTGTGTGATGCACACAGGTGCCATAATAGTAAAGGCGCCAAAGAGGAGAGAATGCTTAAAAAAACGTTTTTTTAAAGTGATTTTTTTATTGGAGGGGGGGGGGTAGGGGCACCAACTAAAGTTTTGCACACAGATGCTGGACACTACTGGCGTGCCCCTGGAAGAAGAACAAGCTGGTTTTACAGACCAAATAGGGACTGTCAGGATTTTTATTTTAAAGAAATCAAGGAATATGATGAAAATCTGTTTTTTTGTCAATTAAGAAAAGATGAGGTGCAAGAGAAAAGCAGTTCAAAGCACTACCTGTATATGAAAAAAACTTTCATGACTACAGCCAAATGTGAATATAAATTTATTGCCAGCATACTAATAAATTATATTACACAAAAAATGTGTTATAAATTTCATACAAATTAAATTGCAATACATTTTTGGCAAAAGTTACAAATTTCTTAAGGACATACAGAAAACTATGTGGAGAGACATTTCAGTATGGAAAATGTCCATATCCACTCATAACTGCGATGCAGCTCTCACAATGCCGTACCATGCTTAGCACCAAGTGATTCAGGAGTTCTTGAGATAAACTGTCCAACTCCTCCTTCAGAGTAAGAATAAGGCTTTGTTTGTGTTTTCTGGAGGGAAATTTTGAGCAGCAATATATCTCCATATTGCACCCCAAACATGTTCTTTGGGGTGAAGAGCTAGGAAACATGCTGGCCACCCAATTTAATATCCTCAGTCCAAAGAAGTATCTCCACTTCTAGTGTATGATGTGGTGTGGCACTGTCATCCATAAAAAATGGTACTGCAACAAAGTTGCAGTATCGTTCACCAATCATAGTACCTTTTTTCCAGCACTTGTAGCTCAATGTCTCCATTAAGCATAATACTTCCCCATACCATGACCCCAGCACCGTTGTAACTATCCCTTTCAAGAACATTCTTATGATGATAAACAGTACCAGTTTCATGGCAGATCAAGTGTCATTTAGAATTGGAGGAAAAAACGACTGTCATCTATAAAGAGTACATTAGCCCATTGGTGTCTTGTCCAATTTTTATGGATACAACTGCACTGAAAATGTGCTCTACGATGAGAGCTCTGGATAAAGCAATGCAGACTATTGGATTGGGCATATAGGCATACTTGTTGCAGTCATCTTACCTGTTGAGATATCTGCATACCTGTGCTTGAATGGAGTGGACTTGCAAGCTGACCTGCATTTGGTGCGTTGATTACATTTTGCTGTTATAATCAAAAACCTGTTTTTGTGCTCCATGGTAGAGAGAGTGTGACCTCTTAGCCAACATCTGGAACACATTCCATTAGTTTGAAATGCTGCCCAGTGTCTGGATACAATGCTATGTGAAATTCCAAACTCTCTGGCAATATCAATAATTCTGCAGCTTTCTTCAAGCCGATAATTCTTCCCTTCATGAAATTATCTAGATGATGACTTTGAGAAATTAAAAGACATCCAAGTTTGCAACTTTATTCCTTCACAAAGATGGCTTCCTTCAAAAACAATTCACTTAGGGCAGCCTTTTGTCTTTTATCCTGTTGAGTGCTAACACATGACCCCCTTTGCACATGATTTGAAATTTTGAATGTGTACCCGCTTTCTCCTCGAAATAGTGAGTTATACAAATTGCCACAAGCTGATCTGTCTGCATTTTCGATTGCAATCTTCTAAAATAACATTCATCCTTAGGTTTTGGACACCAGTGTACAAGACAATATATAGCATATACTGAAGCTGTATGTCAACAGTTACAATTGAAGGATCTCAGTTCATCAGATGGAGATTCTTCAGTTATAAAAAGCTTAGGTGTTGGCAGTTGTTCATCTTTGATTTTTATGGGAAGAATATTTAAATATGAAATGAAATGAAATTATTAAACTATATTTATTAAATGATTAAAGATTTTAATTATTTTATCATTATTATTATTATTATTATATCACACCTCCAGGGAGTCCAAAGACTCATCGAGGGAGGGCATCTATAAGGGCATCATGATTGTCTTTAAGAAAGATAATCATGTATAAGACAAAAGTGTGCCTGCTATCTCCAATGCTATTCATTATCTATATGGATCACATTATGAAGAAAAGTAGATCAAACCTGATATCAAAATTGGCAATATTAAACTTAATTCTTTACTTTATGCAGATGATATTGCATTCCAAAATACAAGATTTCATTTTTCTCCTAGAAGTCTTCAGATACTTTTAACTAAATTAAACAGATTTGGCTGGAAGATCAGCAATAAATAGATGAAAACTATGAAAATAAGAAGAAAACGGATACCACATTCTTAATGATGAACCTACAGAGTAAGGTGAAATATTTCAGCTATTTTGACATAATTTTTAGTGAAGATGGCAAATTACAACAGAATTAGCAAAGCTAGTAGAAAGCCAAACTAAATCAATTTATATGGAATAAGAGAGAAATTAGTCAAAACACTAACAACAAGTGTTCAAATCACTTTTAACTTCTGGAATTGAGAGCTAAGATAAAAATAAAACACTTGATCAAAGACTGGAAACCACAGATGTGAGAGTTCCCAGCAAGATTAGAAGAGTGAATAAATTATTTCAGTGGCAGAATCATATTAAAAATGAGGATATTGGGAAGGAACTTTACTGCTGAGATTATTATTATTATTACTATTATTATTTTCGGGCTACTCCAGCGAGTCCTTAGACTCATTGAGGGAGGTCCTAAACATCATCTCCACACAACTATATGACATTCACACAGTATCCATCATACTTTGCCTTGAACTCATTCACTGTCATAGCACCCACAACAGACTCTGGCAGCTTATTCCACTCATTTACCACTCTAAAAGTAAAGAACCCAGCTCTAACACCACTGCTAACCACACTCTTGTCCAGCTTCCATAGGTGTCCCCTGGTTCTCCCACCGCCAGTCCTGATCTCAAAAATATCCTCTGAATTAATCTTATAGAATCCTTTTAGCAATTTGAATGTCTCAATCATATCTCCCCTTTTCCGCCTGTCAACCAGTTTCTGCAACCCACAATTCTTCAACCTGTTCTCATATGGTTCATTCCGTAGACCTGCTATCATCTTAGTCACTTGCCTCTGGATCCTCTCCACCTCCTCCCCATCAAGAAGGAACCGAGGTGACCAAATCTGGGCACAGTAGTCAAGATGAAGTCTTATTAAGGCTCGGTACAGAGGTACAATAACTTGCTTGTCTCTGCTTGTTAAAGTATTTTTCAACAACCAAGTGAGTTGATGAGCTAATTTAGCTACTTTTGCAATGTGCCCCCTAAACTTCATCTGCCTATCCACCAACACTCCCAAGTCCCTGGCCTCATCAATCTCTTGGAGTACAGTTCCACCCATGTGGTATACTGCTGCTAATCTTTTCACCCCAAAATGCATAACCTTAGATTTTGTCACATTAAATTGACATCCATTCTCCTTAGTCCAGAACTCTCCAATCTATCCAAGTCATCCTGCAAGACTTTGACATCTTCTGCATTCACTATCGCCCTCCCCAACTTTGCATCATCAGCGAACAAATGAACTGTTCCACTTAGATCTTTCCCTATATCATTAATGAACAGATTAAACAGCAGTGGTCCAAGAACAGAACCCTGCGGCACACCACTAGTCACAGGCCGTCTTTTGGACTCCACTCCTGAATAAACCACTCTTTGATATCTCTCCATCAATCACCCACCTATCCATCTCACCAACCCTATATCCATTCCCATATGTTGTAGTTTACGGATTAGAATTCCATGTGGTATCCTGTCAAATGCCTTTGCCAGGTCCAGCAGTATCACTGTAAACCCATTTCCCTTATCCAGTTCAGACATCACCTTGTTATAAAACTTGAGCAAGTTACTCAGGCATGATCTACCCTTTACAAAGCCATGCTGTCCCCTGTACAGTATCTCATTTTCATCAATCCATTCCTGTATTTTTCTCTTGACTACTTTCTCCAAGACCTTGACAACAACTCCTGATATGCTGATCGGTCGGTAATTTGCAACCATAGTCTTGGATCCTCCTTTATGCAGTGAAACTATTTTCCCCTCTTTCCATGCCTTTGGGACTAAACCAGACCCGAGACTCTGATTAAACAACATGGTCAAGGGCACTGATAATTCCTTAGCCGCTTCACGCAAGACCCGTGATGGTATACCATCCAATCCCACAGATGTATTCACATTAAGGTTCTGTAATAGACTATTCACCTCCACTTCATTCATCACAATTCCCATATAAACTAACGGCTCCTTCATTTTTTCAATGTCTCCACCTGGATGATATACTTTTGCAAAGTGCGTGCTCAGTAACTCCACTATATCGTCTGGTTCAGTGACCTCCTTACCATCGTCATTCCTTAAAATCATTTTGCCATGTACAGTTTTTTTCTTGCTTGCAGCATATTGAAAGAACTGTTTGGGATTCTCTTTTGCTTGCATAGCTAGTTTCCTTTCATAATCGGCTTTGATGTTTTTACCACACTCGTTACCCTTCTGGCCTGCACTTTATACCATTCATGTGCCTGCAGGTCACCCCTTTCTTTAAATTCCCTCCATAGTTGTTTCTTTTTTTGCATTCAAGAATGTATGAGAGCAGAAGTAATCTAAGGTAATATTATTTCTTAAACAGAATGAGAGAAAAGGAAATTATCATGCCACCCACCATATAGAACTTGCTGGAATATTTCATACAAATAATCTTCTATTTCACCAATCTTTATTTATACATCCATCTGCTATCAATCCTCATTTCCTTTAATTTGTACAGCAACTTGATATGTGGCAGTCTGTGTATAAAGATATACTGTATACATATCTCCTTTTTCCAATATATTGTCAATGGTAGATGGCATTGGTGTAAATGAAGGTAGTTGTTGGTGGAGTGGTGGAGATGGAGAGCTGTAGAGTAGGTGCCCTCCCTCGATGAGTTGTTGGACTCCCTGGAGGTGTTATATAATAATAATAATAATAAAAATTTGTTGTAGAAAAGAAATCTGAGATTCCTAGATTAGGAGGGAGGGAAAAAAATCTTGCCAACTCAATTACAGAACTGGCTAACTCAGTTTTAGTTGAAAAGTCTTTAAAAACGTTATTTGTATCCTTGATGGGATTTCAACTGCTCCAACCATAAATGTTCCGACCAAAAGGGAAAATTTTTCTATCAAGTGAGCCATGGAAGCTCCAAATTCAGTATGATGAGTTTAAAAGTCAAAGGATTTTTCATTACTCTTATTTCATTTTCAAAGCAGGTATACAAAGTTTGTTATATCTTTTAAATCTAGTTAAGCTTATGTTTTAAATAGATTTATCAATGCAAATATATATTTGACAATTATATCAAAGAAATGGTGAAAATTCTAGCACGCATAAGTACTCTTAAGTAGATTAAGATTTTGATAAGCAGAGAACTCTGCCCTGGAGAACCTGGAACTCCTTCCTGGAGAACCAAACATTTCACTTCATAGGCCTCCAGCAAGCAGAGTGGTGGTCTCAAACCAGGAATGAAAATCAACTAATATGGAGTTTACAAATATTACTCAAAATATATGAAACACTGATTAATTGAATGCACTTTTTTTTACTCTACAGAAAATTTGATCCTATTATGTTAATAAAATAGCTTACCTGATAATCTGTCCCTACAGAAAGCATTATTAAAAAATAAAAATTAAACATTAGCATGGCATCAGAAATTACAAAGCATTCACGATATAAAATATTCACAATATTATAATTTTTCCTTTATTGCAGATATTTTATGCACAAATATACTACAGTTAATAGGCTTATTGTTTGTGGAAAAATAAGGCTAAAATTACTACAGCAAGTAACGTTTAATTTTAGTGGGACTGGCATTTTAATAACCAAAAACTGAATTCAGCATGTGAAAAACAAATTAATTTAATTCATTTTTATTACTGTGGGTACATGTATTTGTATTCACTTGATATTTATCCACAAAATGCTGTTAGAATTAATGCAGTTTCTCACCAGACACAGATGTGCCTAGAGAGAGAAATTATTATTATTATTATTATTATTGTCATCAGTATCCAGGCATTTTGGAGTCTGAGGGCTCGTCACAGATAACTCACCAACTAAACATTATTCATCCAGTGCCTGTCATATCACTCCTTAAACTCATTCACTGATAAAGCAATGTTTGGTTTGGATTGCAGATGAAGCAGCTTAAGACTAAAATGCCATTGACAGACACTAATAACCACCTCTGGTAACCTACTCCATTCATTCATTTAATATAAGCAAAAAAATATGGTCCTCACATCTTTACTAATCACACTATTCTTCATCTTCCTGGAGTAACTACCCTTATACTTTCTCATCATATCATGTATTAAAAGTTTCTTCTACATCTCTCCTATTAATTCCTTCCCTCCCCCATTAAATTTTGTTTCTATCATATCCCTCTTTTCCACTTATAAATCAAAATTTGTAATCCACAAACTTTCCATATACCAAATCTGTATCCAGTAGTCCAGATGTGATCATATTAAAGCCTTATAAAGAGGAATGATAACTTCTTTATCCATTGCTGGAAGATTACCCACTTGGTTATACTATAAATAAAGATATCAAAAAATTATATACTGGGTGATTATAAAATAACGTCAGAGTTATTTTATAACTCTGATAAGTGTTCAGAGCCCTCTAGCGAGTAATGTATTGGATGAAACACACCAATATTCGATTTAATGAAAAAAAAAAAAAGTATCAAAAGTCATCAACAGGGGAAATTTTGGCACTGTTTACCGAGTAAAATGCATTAATTTGCATTATCGCATTTCTTGTGAGCGATCATGCAATAAAAGGAAAGCCTGCGAGATTTCTTATCATTCGTAGAAGAACTGCTTTTCGATGCCTCTTACCTTACATGAGCGTGATTCGTTAGTCAAACTCTACTATCAGCGGAACAATAATGCCAGTGCTTGTCTTCATGATTTTCAGCGTATGAAAAATTTACAAAAAGGATCGATTAGCTTAGCAAACTTACAAAAACTGATTCGGCGATTTGAAACTACTGGAACTCTAGCAGTGCAGGTAGGCAGGGGACACAAACCAATCAATCACCAACAAGTTGCAACTGCTATTGTGGAACAGGAGATGGCGAATGTGCAGGGTACCAGCAGTGCACGAGCAATATCTCGGCAAACGGATATTGCATACACAACGACGTGTAAAATCCTACATCAGATGTTGAAGTTTTACCCCTATAAAATCAGTCATGTTCAAGAATTGCGCCCTGGTGATGCGACCACACGAATCGACTTATCTTTGAGATTCTTAGCATGCATGGAAGTGGATGATGCATGGCCGTGGCAGATTTTATGGAGTGACGAAGCGCACTTTTATTTGAACGGCGATATTAACACACGCAACTCTCGCATTTGGGCTGCAACTAATCTGCACGTGTGTCTGCAGATGCCTATCCACTCACCCAAAGTCACAGTATGGTGCGGATTTACAGCATCTTTTATCATCAGTCCATACTTTTACGAAAAAAATCACCAAAATGGACCAGTGACCTGTTCCGTCAACTAACAAGTATGCCAATATGCTACAGAACTTTGTGGTTCCACAACTGCAGCAAAGAGGATGTCTCGATTCGACCATCTTCATGCAGGATGGTACACCACCCCACATCGGACTTCAAGTACAGTGTGTTTTGCGAGAACATTTCTCTGACAGAAGAATCATTAGTTGTGCATTTCCCACACCATGGCCACCGAGATCACCTGATCTCAATCCTTGTGACTTTTGGCTGTGGGGATTTCTTTAAAGCATTGTGTATCAAGGACATGTACCTGATATTCCAACTTTGAAAGATTGAATAACGTTACACGTGAGACAAATCAATTCAGATATGTTGCAAGTCACTGTGGAAAATGTTGTGCACCGTATGCAGTTCCTGGAACATCAGAATGGTGGTCACATTGAACCTCACTTGTAATTAACAATAAATGTCATGAAATTGATGTGTGCTGTCTCTCATTTGCCATTTAGTCATTCATTAGTCACACCTACTAAAATTAATTTGGCAGCGCCAAAATTTCCCCTGTTGGCGACTTTTGGTACTTTTTTTTTTCGTTAAATCGAATCCCCATGTTCCACTGCGTATGTCTACCGAATATTGATGTGTTTCGTCCAATACATTACTCGCTAGAGGGCTCTGAACACTTGACGTTATTTTATAATCACCCGGTACTTGGTTTAATCCTTTATCCAAGTGTAAGCATACAAAGTTTGTGCCTAAAGTATTTTCAGGACTACTTATACGAATAGCCAAAAGATGTCACACCTTATTATTAAAATACTCTGGATTGTCATGAAAATACTTCAGGCACACTTCAACTGTCCAAACTATACCTTACACAGTTCCTCCTATCACAACAGCAGCATCTCCCTGTTCAATCTACTCCAGCTCAACATTTCCTTGCATGCTTTGTTGCATTTATTTGATGTCTATTTTTCTAATTTTGATAACCACTCTGATCAGCAGGATACTATCTCTGAAGCTCGATTTTCTGCAGCCCTAATACCTAAGCAGCAAGGTTGTCTTCCTTGATACTTCATAATCTACAATATGAACTGGCATTCCTTCTCAAATTCCTCAGATCAATCTAGTAGGGATGCTGTTAGCAATGATCTAACAAATAGTGAAGTCTTGAAAAATTCACTCATCTGCTCATCTGTGACAAGTGAGAAGTTTTAGTTGGCCGAGTAGTAAGCATACTCTTCAACCAAAAGGTTATTGGTTCAAATCCTGACATGGGCATAAATATTTTTTATTGTCTTTAGGTGGGAGATGAATTTCATTACTTGGTGTGTGAGACCACTACCCTGCTTAATCGAGGGCTGAAGTGGTTGGAGAGTGTACCTACTCAGCTAACCAGGCCAGCAACTGTTGTGTAACTGTTTGTTGATTATGAGTGATTTTGTCATAATGGAATGTCATAAATAGTAGGATAGGTATCATGAAAATATATAAAGAGAGCTAATGCTGGAGGAAGAGGGGAGATATGATAGAAACCTATAAGTTGGTAAGGGGTTGTTCTACAGAAAATAGTGGGAGATCAGGGGAGAACCAGAGGTCATCCCTCTGGTTCTCCCCTGAAACTGTATAAAGAGGGTGTGAGTAGGGGAGTGAGAGGTAGGTTTTTTTGTGCAGAGTTGTAAATGATTGGAATGCCTTGCCTGAGAGTGTGGTGTCTGCAAGGAGTTTGAGTGCGTTTAAGACACGATATGATGAGCTGTGTGTGTGTGTGTGATAAAAGGACCTCCCAGATGAGTCTTTGACTCCATGAGATCTTGGGGTAATAATAATAATAATTATTATTCCTGGAATGAAAGTAAATGGATTTTAATGATATTAGTGGAATTTCATCACTTTTAATCAAATTTAATAGGTTTTCATCACTTTTAATCAAATATACTTCCAGAATTGTTTAGTTGGTCTTCTTCTCCATCTTTGTCTATTTGAGGAGGCATATAAAACTAAGATATCAAAGTATGGAGATGGAGGATGGAGTACAAAGAGAGGGATACAAAGGGAAAAAAACATGTCAAAATTATTTAGTGCATAATTAGGAAAGCAAATGATATTTTTACAGCATGTGAGCCAAAAACGGATTGAAGTTTCATAAACAGTATTTTCCAACTTTTAACATGCTCAGTTTTCATTTTTTTTTTAATTTTTTTTGTAATTTTTAATTATTTTTTTACAAGAATTATGAAAGTTCTCCCAAATATGTAAATATCGATAATCAAAAATTCATCTCCTTGAATGACATCAAAATTGTCCTGTGTACTGTTAGTAAGCAATCATAAGAGTCTACTGCTAGTTTATTTTAATGGTGTTGACTCACAACACAGAATGATAAAATAACTAATATTTATTAACTTATTATCGGATAGTGGGACTAGTTTAAAAAATTGTAACAGACAACATAAGGAACTAAAGAACTAACTGGTATCATCTATTGTTCAATAAAGAGAGAAAAAAAAGTATTAATTAGATCTTAAAATGACTGTTCCAGATTTTTGGTAACTCGATACAGCCATACATGTTGAGGTTTGGAGTATGTTTTAAAGCTGCTGCTGATTCCAAAAAAACAATCTTTCTGACTTATGACTTGTGTGTGGCACTTTTCTTCAATTTAATCTTGTGTGAAGGGGATACCAAAGCATGGTCTGCCAGACCCAACTTGCCATAAGAATAGTGCAGAATGTATTTTTTATGTTCTCCAAGGCAGAAGTCAATAGTTCTTCCTGTCTGTCCATAGTAAGCCAGGTCACAAGAACAGGGCACTTCATATACTCCTGGATGTGATATGAAGAGAGCTTGTCCTTAGGTGAATGGATGAGAGTTGCCAATTTGATGTATGGTTTAAATAAGGTATGTAGTTGATATTTATTAAGCACTCTGGATATCTTTTCAGATGTGTCTTGAATGCGTGGGATAACAGTTTTGCTGTGGACAAGGTTAGTCCATACTTTGCAAATAGTTATTATTAAGAGCATTCTTAACATTGTTTTGTGAGGTTCATTTTCCTGAACAAATTATTACACACCTATTTCAAAATGGGGTGTAAGGTATGGACAGTAGGGGTAGCACCACTGCCTGCTCAGAAGTTGCATCGAAATATCTGGTGGCTGGGTGGAATTGACCACTGCTCATGAAACTCTCATCACTTATGGCTTCCAAGCAGCTGGAGTGCACCAGCGACCACATCCTGGGACTATGCCTTGACTGGCATGCAAAACTAAGTGAGGGTATCAGCATTTTATGCTGTAGTGAAGGAGAGTGTCTCCTCCTTGTTGCACTTGAAGACTGGAATGGCTGAGTTAGTAGATGACCAAAATTTAATTTGACAATGGTAATGAAGGCATGACAGCAAACTATGTGACATAGTCCAGGCACAGTCTGAAAAATAACAGAGATGTGGCCAGTCATTGTGGAAGAAACAGGAACCTCACCACATAATCTTCCACAGTAAGCCATAAAACAGAGAACCCTGTCAGATTTAAGTAACAGAGACAAGGTTGGACCCTCTGGAACTTTTGTCTCTTGGAAACATTACAGGGAAGAAGAGAAAGAAACTGGGGAATGTACAACAGACACTATGAAAATAGCATATGAAGAAGATATCTTAAACCCTCCAGGGAGGGTATCTCCTGATCCTTCATGTCTGAAAACCAAGAATCTTCTCTTAAGACTTGCAACTTGGAATGTAAGGACCTCATATGAAGCTGGGACAAAAACTTGAAGCAATGAAAATTTACATTTCTGGTATCAGTGAAGTCAAATGGACTAATAGTGGAAAAATAAACAGAAAGTGTCATTCAATTATACACTCATGCGAAGACAGTCAGGAATGGAGTAGTATTTGTACAAAAAAATAAGATTGCCCAATCCGTACTTGGATTTTGGCCTATAAGTGACAGAGCAATTGCATTGTAATTATAGGCCAAAATCCAACAACTGCATTAAAAATTGCAGCTCAAACTTTTAATATTTTTTATTGTCCAAATATATGCACCTACTTCTGATTACCCAGATGAAGATGTAGAAGATTTCTAAGAAGACATTCAAAATGCACTTAATGCAAAATGGGAGATCTAAACACTAAAGTAGGCTCAGAAAAGATCTCTTCCTGCATGGGAAACCAAGCCCTGGGACATAGAACACCAAGAGGAGAAAGATTAATACAGTTCTGTGAAAAAAATGATCAGATAATAACAAATACTTTATTTATCCACCCTGGAAAAGGCTTTACACATTGAAAAGCCCTGGAGAGCTATAGGAACTAGATTGACTATATAATGATTAAAAAAAGATTCCAGAATAACATCTTTCAAACCAAAACATACCCAGGACTGATATTGGATCAGACCACAACCATGTGGTCATTAAAGCAGCTATAAAATTAAAGAAAACAATGAAACCTATAAACATAGAAAAATATGATCTTGGCTCCCTTAAAAATCAAGAAATACAAGATAAATTTTTAAAAGAACTGGCACAATCCACTGCTGTTAATGTTCCTGATTCCACCAAGTATCTTACCCTAAGATGAGACTGAGAATAGGTGGCAGAAATTTAAAGAACGCATCTATCCTCAATCTCCTCTTTAGGGCAGTAAAATAAACAATTCCAAAATTTGAGAAGATGAGTAAACCCTGGATGAATGACAAGATACTGAAAATGATGGAGGAAAGAAAGAAACACAAAAATCATCCTGAAGACAAGAACTTAAACAAAGAGATCAGGAAAGAATATAGGATTGCAAAAAAAAATATGGCTCAACAACAAATGCAAGGAAATTGAGCTTTTGGACATAAAATACAAAACCAGAGAACTTAGTGACAAATGTAACAAAATATACGAAATTGGACACCTGCCAAAAGATTCTTAAGCATTCAACATTCCTACCAATACCTAAAAAATCTAAGACAATCAAAACATTGTTCTGTACGTGAAGAGTACAGAACAATCGGTAAGATAGCAAAAGTTATGTTATATATCATCCTAGAAAGAAATTGTTTCCTAAAAAACTAAAAAGTGTTTCCTAAACTTTTAGTACTTGTATCTTTTAAAATTTTAGTAACACCAGCATATTCCACATATGATCAAGCCTATAAATATGACATCATACATATGATCAAATATGCATGATGTCATATTTATAGCCCAAGCCGAGTGGTAAGATATTCACCTAAGTTTCAAATATCCTCAATTCAAGTCCATCATACAATACAGCTATTCTGGCCACACTTTCAGTCAGTCAATTGGTATATTATTAGAGTAATGTAATTGGAAGAAACAGATCTGATACATACAGAATCTCATCAAATTTCAAAACAGTTATGTGGGGGGGAGGACTCAAATGTAGAAGTTGTTTCCCAGTTAATTTATGGTATAGCTAAGTGAAAAAACTTCATCATCAAATTCCTGACATGTATCCTCAAGGGACGTACAGGATATGATAGTACTACATGAAAAACTTACATCACTAACTTCCTATCTAAAATCTTCCTCCAAATCAATCTGTTACCTGTCAAGACTCCAACATTATCAGATCTTATATTTCTGTCTTCAATCCACCTGTATCTTGATTTTCCTCTGGGTCTTTTTCCTGACAACCTGGCAGAGAACACTTGTTTTGCTAATCTTTCCTCTCCTATTCTGTTTGTGTGACCATACCACCCGAGATTAGCTCTGCTAACACATTCCTGGATGCTAAAAATGTCGAGTTCTTTTCTAGTATCCTCATTTTTAATATTATATTGCCATTGATGTCATCTGTCACCCTCCTGATCTCAGGACTCTCATATCCTCAGTCTCTAATCTTTGGTCAACTGTTTTATTTCTAACCCAGCTTTCAGATCCATAGGTTAAAATTGGTTTGAACACTGTCTTATATAGAGCTAATTTAATGTTTTGACTAATTTCTCTCTTATTCCATTCAGTTGACTTCCCACCATACTGGCTTTGTTGTATTTTCTATTTTCATATTTAATTTACAATCTTCACTAAAAATCATGCTTAAATGGCTGAAATGTTTTACTTGTTCTATAGGTTCTCCATTCACAATGCAATTGATATTTTCACTGCTTCTGCCTATTTTCATTGTCTTTGTCTTGTTCTGACCTTCATGTCATATCTATTACAATAGTAATTCAATTTAGTCAGTGAATCTTGAAGACTTGTACAGGATTGATTTAGAAGCATAACATCGTCCGTATAAAGTAAAGAGCTGAGATTAACATCTTCACTTTTGATATCATGATTAATACCACTTTCCTTCATAATGTGAGCTATATAGATAATGAATAACAGAGGGGATAATGTACATCGTTGTCTGACACCAGATTTAACATTAAACAATGTTAAATCTGGTACTTGTACTTCCTTCAGTTCTAACTGCTGACTTTACAACTCAAATAAAGACTAAGTATTGCTTGATATAATGCTCCATTGATGCCATACAACTGTAATGTTTTGAATAGGTTATCTCTTGGGGCCTCATCATATGCCTTTTCCAGATCTACAAGACTTAAATACAGATCTTCGTATATTCCCATGATTTCTCAACTATCTGTCGTAAAGTGAAAAATCTGATCCTGACAGCTTTTTCCAGAATCCAGCTTATTCTTCACCAAGCTTCCCTTACACAATCCTTCTCAACCATTTCTCAAATATACTTGCATAAATCTTACCAGGAACACTCAATAGGGAAATACCTCTGTAATTCTCATATTCAGTTTTATTTCCCTTTTTATATATGGGTACTACTGAGAGCTCTACTCCAATCATCTGGAATTCCTTTGTTCAGGCCTTCTGAACTATGAAGTGCAGCCACTGTAAGACTTTTATACCTTCCCACTTGAGCATTTCTCGTCGAATATCATCTATTCCAGCTGCCTTTCCACATTTCAGGCTTTTGATGGCTTTTTCTACTTCAAGTTTGGATATATATTCCTGATTGTATGCCTGGTCAGTGTTTTTTACCACTGTGCAGTCACTGATATCTAATATCGGAGGATTATACTCCTTATCAAACTGCTGAACCATTTATTGAAGAGCTGACATTTAGTGAGATTACTTGTGCTATCTGCATGCTGAAAAATAATAAGGCTCCAGGAGTGGACTGCATACCGACGGAGCTCCTGAAGAATGGTGGGGACGTCCTGCTGGAACAGCTGCACCGACTCATCTTGATGATCTGGTGAGAACAAATGGCTGCCAAACGAGTGGAAGGAGTCACTGATCACCCCAGTATATAAGAAAGGAGATTAGACTCAATGCGGCAACTATAGTGGCATCTCACTGCTGTCGACTGGCTACAAGGTGCTGTCTAACATCATGCTAATGCGCCTGACACCATATGCAGAAGAGTGCCTTGATGACTACCAGACGGGCTTCAGGAGGAACCATTCTACAATAGACCAACTCTTCACGCTGCACCAAGTTTTTGAAAAGTGCTGGGAATATAACCGGGAAGTTCATAATATTTTCATAGACTTTTCTAAAGCCTATGACTCAATGATACACCCAAAAATATGGCAGGTGTTAGAAGAGCTGGGAATTCCTCGAAAACTCTGAAAAATGGCACAGGTGTGCATAGCTTGTTCGAGAGCAAGAGTGAAAGTAGAAGGTGACCTTTCAGACCCGTTTCAAGTACAGACTGGTGTGAAGCAGGGCGATGGGCTTTCTCTGATTCTCTTCAATCTAGTGTTGGAAAAAGTAATTAGAAATACACAGCAAGTGGCAGGTGGAGTCGACATGGGAGTACAAGTTAGGATTCTTGGCTACGCTGATGACCTGAACGTTATGGCGCATCAACGGGACGACGCGGTGGCATTAGTTACTGGTATTGAAGAAGCTGCAGAAGAAATTGGCCTGAATATAGATGCCAACTTCTTCTGCAACAAGTTCTCACCAGATCATCACCTTTTTATGAGTTGCCATGCTGCTCAAGATCGGGAGCTGCACAGTTTGAGAGGGTGAAGGTATTTAGGTACTCGGGTTCTTTCGTGACTGAAGACAACAAAGTTTAGGCTGATGTCCAGCATCGGGTAAATGCTGCGAATATGGCCTATTATCAGGTGTGTCCCCTTTTCCACTCGTGCTTGCTGTCTTGGACTACAAAGGTGGGACTATACAAGACTTTGATCAGGCCTGTTCTCCTCTACGGTGCTGAAGCGTGGACTCTCATGGCGAGACAAGCTGATCACCTGAGAGTATTCGAGAACAAGATGCTACAATGTATCTATGGAGGGGTCATGGCAGACGGAGTTTGGAGGAGGCGGTCCAATGCTGCCATACACGCATTATACAACTCGGCAGATGTCTTGATGGAGTTGTGAGCCCGGTGTCTTCAGTGGCTGGGGCAACTGTACTGTATGGGCCCCGAAAGGACTGTGAGACAAGTGTGGGAGGCCCGACCCCGATCAGGGAGGCCACCATGGAGACCGAGAAAGAGATGGGGCAGATCAGGAGAAGGAAGACCTGCAGGCTGTCGGGCTGGAGACCAGAACTTGGCGGACAGTTGCAGAGGACCGTGCCCAGTGGTGACATGTGCTTGAGGCCAAAAGTCCCCCCCCCCAGGCTGATAGCACCTTGCTAATGTATAATGTAATGAATGCAGTCACTGATCGTTTCATTTAGCAATTTTTTGAAGTAATAACTCCATACATCAAGGATATCTTTTTCTCCAGTTTTCAAGTCATCTTTGTCATTTCTAATTCCTTTTACAGCACTCTTTCCTCCATTTCTAGCTTCTTCAAAACCTTCAGAATATCTTGCCATACATGGAAACTGGGCAAGAGTGTGGTTGGCAAGGGTGTTAGAACTAGGTTTTTTACTTGGAGAGTGGTGAATGAGTGGAATAAGCTGCCAGAGTCTGTTGTGGGTACCATGACTGTGAATGAGTTCAAGGCAAAGTATGATAGATACTGTGTGTATGTTGAATAGTTGTTCTTGACATGATTTTTAAGGCCTCCCTCGATGAGTCTAAGGACTCCTTGGAGTTGCCCGTAATAATAATAATAATGTTCTTACCATAGTCTTCCCATGACTTTTGTTTAGCTAGGTTTACACAGTGTTTAGCTTTCTTACATTTGTCCCTATATTCTCTAAGAGTGCAAGCTGACTTATTTGCCAGGAACTTTTGATATGATTTCATCTTTTTTTTCACTGCCTCTTTAACTTCTTGTGTCCACCATGAGGTTCTGATTTTTCTATCCTTGCAGACAACCTCACCACACAAGCCTCTCTGGCTGAATCAATCAATGTTTTCTTCAGGGTTTGCCACTAAATCTCCAAGGTTTAGTTCCTGTTCTCAAACTCTTTCATTTTTTCTTGAATAATGTTTGTATATTTTAGTCCACAGTTCATATCTGAGAGCTACTCAACTTTTATTCGCTTTAAAACTTTCTTACATGTTCTTTTCAATATGAAATTTGATTTTATCCTGCTCAAGACTAAATGGTGATCAGTTCCAATTTCAAATCCTCTGTACACTTTAGTATCCTGCACCAGTGAGAAATCATCACTATCAACAATAACATAGTCAATGAGACTTTTCTTATTCCCTGCCTCTTCTCTCCATGCAAATTTGCACACATTTTTATGTTGGAACATTGTGTTAGTAATAACCAGTCGATGTCCTGAGCAGAAATCCAACAGGTATTTGCCATTATTATTAGCTTTGTTCTTTTCTCCAAATTTTCCCAAAATATTTTTGTATGTCAGACAATCATTTCCTACTCTGCTATTTAGATCCCCAACAAGGACCAACATTTCCTTTTTCATGAAGATTCTTTTTTCTTATTCCCCCCCCCCCATCATGATTAAATTGTTTTTAGTGGCAAAGCAACTAAATATTTGGAATTCAGTGACATTTGGTATTTATAAAAAATATGCAGATGCAGTCAATTCAATTTTAGTCTCAATAGGATGATTTTATTATTATTATTATTTGACACCTCCAGGGAGTCCAAAGACTCATCGAGGGAGGGCACCTCCTCTACAATGCTGTCTCCACCACTCAACCCACCGAAGACCGCAACTACCAACGGCATCTACCATTGAACACCACCACTAGTTTTTCCACAGGAAATCACAAACATCCATGCCCACAGCAAGATTTGAACCCGCAGCCTTTTGGCTGGAGAGCAGATATGCTAACCACTCGGCCAGCCAGGCCAGCAATTTTTAATTATAAAGTTAAAAATAAATTAAATAATTAATTACAGTAAAACCCCGTTTTTACGTTCCAGCAATTTACGTTTTCCTGCCATTTACGTCGGTCCCGTCTCAAGACCTATTTTTACAATGTATTGTTTTCCCGCCATTAACAACTTGACGTGGACATTATTTCCCTTGATTTGCGTTTTTTTCTCGGTGGCAATACCGATTTTCGAATCGATTTCAGCAGATATCTGTGCATTTCCGTTCTC
This sequence comes from Typopeltis vanoorti, assembly GCF_054136105.1. Taxonomy (NCBI): domain Eukaryota; kingdom Metazoa; phylum Arthropoda; class Arachnida; order Uropygi; family Thelyphonidae; genus Typopeltis; species Typopeltis vanoorti. Next base: position 7,954,037 of record NC_143570.1, read on the forward strand.
AAGTGGCGTTGCTTTCGGCTGTAGTTTCGTTTCTTCCATCATGGTGACTTGCATGCATGCAGCAGTACTGTAGTGATGAGCGATACCGTGCTTTTTCAATCACAGTACAAATTGATATTGCAGAATTTCTGCAACGTAATTTAGCATGTGAAAGTTGCTTTGTGGTGGTGGATTATCCATGTTAGTAACATGGAGAAAAAAGACAGAAAATGTATTTCAGTAGAAGAAAAGATGGCAATTCTGCGACGTGTAAATTGGCATGCCGGAACACGTGTGCATTTAGCATAAGATCATGGACTCTCCGTGTCCACTCTGAACATGATAGTAAAAAACAGGTCAAGCATTGAACTCAATGCAAAGCAATCTGGCGCTAAGTCAAAAAAAAAAAAAAAACGAAAAGCAAAAACAATCAGCAATTAAAGATTTTTTTTTAAATAGATAAATGTAAGTACATTATAAATTCATTTATTTTCAGTTATTAAATTTTGTAATCTAGTATGTAGACTCACATACTAGCAGTAAGTCATGTTTTAGCCTTTTTTTTAATGTTTTTTTATATTTCCTGCTATTTGCACTTTTTTCCATTAGTCCCCTGAAAAGTGTAAAAAAGGGATTTTACTGTATGTCTGTAGTACAGTTTAATAATTGGTGTCACTATACAAGAATGGGATTATGAAATGGGATCTACACTTATTTTTTCTATATTTGTTTTTAGTGCATGCATTATTTTAAAACGCTAATTTTTTTTTGTGTTTGAGACCCACTATTGATATGGGAGGAAATATTAAGTAGCACACCTCATTGCCAAATTATAATGAGAAAATCTGAGAGGAAAGGAAAAAAATAATGAGGAAATTATAATGTGGAATCTTTGAAGGAGGCTGAGGAGATGAGAGAAAGCTGAAAATGGTGGACCGAGACCTGAAGCTTAGGGAATCACATTGCTAAAATTGTGAGATCTCAATGGTCCTTGAGAACATCACAATGATGATTCTTGACATGTAGAAGGAAGTTATTCTTCCCTTGCATAAGGCCTTGATCAGAGCATATACGAACTACTGTGCACTTTAGTCTCCCTGGGTTTTCAAGTGGATATCTTAGAGAGTGTCCAGAGAAGATTAACTAAGCCAATCTTACGTCTATGGAATGTGGGATATGATGATAGATTGAGGGAATGCAATTTTCAGAGCTCTATAAATAGAAGAAGAGGGATATGATTGAGATGTACCAGATGGTGAGGGATTATCATATTCATATTAATGTGGAGGAGATTTTTCATAGAGTAGAGGGAGAGGTAGAACAAGAAGTCAGCCATGGACGTTGTATAAGGAGGGTGTGAGTAAAAGTGTGAGGAGCAGATTATTTGCACGGAATATGGCCGATGAATGAAATGAATTGCCTGAAAGTGTGGTGAGTGCAGAAACTGAATAGGTTTAATTAAGGCATAGTTCAATGATTTTTGCATGAGCATGTGAACCTCCTACAGTGGGTCTTTTGATTCCATGGAGGTCTGATGTAATAAGTTGTTATCACGAAAACATTAATCCTACCATCTGTTGTCTCAAATGAAATTTTGTTTTTACAGAGATAACAAGCTATTATCCACTTTTAATCATTAAGAAATAACAGTTATTTCCCTTCATACCAACAAGAAGAGATTATTATGCAAATTAAATTAATTTAAATTATTTAAATGCCTTTAAATTACCATTAATTTAATATCCTCTTTTAAGAAATGTCCCAGATGAAATCATTTGTTATCAAAATACTTACAGTACACTTGTGTGGTTTCTCTCCTGTATGCCGCCTCATATGAACTACTAACATATACTGGGCTTTGAAAGCTTTCTCTTTACGAGAGCAATCTTTCCACCGACAAATAAATGACTTCTTATTGGCATGAATGTGATCATTATTGATGTGCTAAAAAAATAAATAAATAAAAGTAAGTATATTTGAATAAATACACATATAAATACACAGAAAATCCAGAAAAATTATATCCAGGTTATTATTTCAGCATCAGCACAAATACTAGTAGTTGTTAGTGGTGGATTTACTTCTGTTTGTGCAGTGCTGGTGTGGTCTGCAGAGATAACACAGAAATTCTTAGAGATCCAGATCCTGGAGTGATCTAAGTTTAAAGGTGTGAGAAAGTCTCTTTTAGATCACTGACAGTTTTTGTAATTCTCAGACACCTTAGACAAACTATATCAGAAACTACGGTTGAAACTGACTAAGTAGTAACTCTTCTCATAATGCATGGCAACATAAATGTCTAGAAGGAGGTATGCTGTACATTATAACATACTAGCAAAATTTGATGTAAAGTCAATTACCTCTATATACTAGTATTTAAGTCATAATATTACTTAATGTGCAAACATTTCTTGCTCCTATTTAGTTAAAGAATAAAAATAAGATATAATTTCTTGTCAAGTATAATTTAAATCCAGAATGCTTGATCAGAAAGAATCCCAGATGATCAGAACAGAACTCTTTGCCATGTCAACTTATGAAGAGGGAAACACAAGTATATTTGAGTAAGAGATAATAAAAACTGTTGGAGGAAAAAGTGGTGAAGAACAAGTTAGATTAGGACAAAACAGGAGTTGCCAAGATGAGATTTTGACTTCACAATAAATTATTATTATTATTATTAGACACCTCCAGGGAGTCCAGAGACTCATCGAGGAAGGGCACCTGCATCTGGACTCTCTGTCTCTGCCACTCAATCCACCAACTGACCACAACTACATCAATGCCATCTACTGCTGACCACCACCATTAGTATTTCCAAAGACAATCACAAACATCCATGCCCACGGTGGGATTCGAACCCGGAGCCTTTTGGCTGGAGGGCGGATACGCTAAATAATAAAGAAATAATGAGAATTTAATAATAAAGATCTGTGTTTAAGTTTTGTTAAGTTCAAAAAAAATATAAAGTAATAATGAAGTACCAAGAGAAAAACTATTCAGAACCTAAATCTGTATGAAATAAAGAACTTTATAGAGGACAGTACACAGCTTATATTTAAGCTGCAAATTGGTAGTTAGAATTAACGAGCATGTATATAACTGAGTTGGGGTCAATTTGGATTAAGGGCGAGACAATCCAGGCTAAGAAGCTAGCATATTATTGTATGTATGTATTCTTGGCTAGTTTTTGTATGTTTTGATGAATGAAAAAAAAAAAAAAAAATTCAGAAGAAAAATCTTGCTATATCTGTCAGAAGATGGTCTGATGTTAATAGTTATATAGGCTGTAGTAAGATAAGCTAATTTGATATTTATTCTGTAGAGCAGTGCATAATTTTTAGACTGAGTGTTGCTGTGTGATATTTGTGATTGCCACACAACAGTGTTTGGTCATCTTTTTTAGTCAGTCTTCTTGTTTAGAGCACTGAAACAAAATGGTGAGGAGAGGAAGATTATTGAGTACAGCATAAAAGATAAATATAGTGAATTATGTGGATTTTTGATAATGGTAAAGTTGCATGAGCAGGGGCATGCCGGCCATATGTGCAATGTGTGCGATGCACACAGGCGCCTTTACTAAACAATAGTAAAGGCGCCAAAGAGAAGGAAATACTTTAAAAAAACGTTTTTTTAAAGTGTTTTTTATTGGAAGCGGGGGGGTAGGGGTGCCAACTAAAGTTTTGCACACACAGGTGCCGGACACTACTGGCCTGCTACTAGGTATAGGGATGCCAACTAAAGTTTTGCACACAGGCGCCAGACACTACTGGCAGGACCCTGTGCACGAGCAATGATATGTATACATGTGGAGAGGTTGCAAATATTTATATAGAGATGTTGAATAATAGAAATGAGCAAGTGTAACATACTGATAAATTATAAGGCTTGTTTGAATCAGCATAGGGAACATGGCATAGGAAGTGAAATGGATGTCAAAAAAGAGTGTGCGACTGTTAAGAAAGTGCAAAACTAATGACAAAGAAAAGAGCATGACTGATGATAAGAAAACGTGTGAGAACGATGGAGAAAAACAGAGTGCAATTAATGTGAAGATGATGAGAAGGACTAATGGCAAAAAAAGCATGTGCAAATGATGGTAAGATCGCAAGTGAAAGATATCAAAAAATGATACAAATTTGAAAGCAGAATTGGTGAAGATGAGGCAAGAGATGAAGTGTATGCAGAGTGAAATGAAGATCATTGTAGTATGTATGTATGGAAGGGTGAAGAAGAGTGAAATGAATGTTGGCTATACGAAAGAGGGAACAAATGCTCTGCAAGTAGTGTTGTATGGGGGATTCAATTATTAGCAGTATGGTGAGTGAGAGGATGCACAAAGTTTGTTTTTCTGGAGATAGAATGAGTAGAGTGATTGAGGTGTTGGATATGAGGAGTAAGTGAACACAAGAGTTGATGGTGATAGCAAGAACAAATGACTTGGTTGGAAACAAGGAGAATGTAAAAATGGATATCAAGAGGTTATTGAGAAGAATAAAGATAATGGTGTAGTAGAAAAGGTAATCGCTATGTTGCCCACATATGACAATGATGAGTTGAGGCAGAGAGCAAAGATCATGAATGGCATGTTAGTATAAATGTGTGGAGAGAAAGGAGTGCAGTTTGTGAATGTAAGTGATGAATGGAACTTTACATAAGAGTGGCAGACTGTATTTGAATGGTTTCGTTCTAAGTCATCCAGAGAGGTTGCTGCTACAAGGGAGAGTAATTAGTATGCGGGAATGGATCTGAGCAAGTAAGAAGCAATGTGGAAGAGCAGAAGAGTAAGGAAAGAGGGATTGAAGGAGTGTCTGTAGCGTACAAGACAACAAAATGAGGTTAACAGGAGTCAGGGTGGACACAGATTGAGAAACGTCAGTGTTCAAAGATGAAGTGAATGTTTGAGCAGACAAGAAAGAAATGGGATGGCCTGAGATGTGGAGTTTGGGTCTGGAGAGGGTTCTGGGATGGATAACATGAGACAGGAATGGCTGGGTAAGGCATGGAGATAATAAGTGGTATTAGTGGAACTTATTATAGATCCAGAAATGAACTCTTATGTTTGTATACAAATGCTTGATATATATCGGAAATAAGGGGAACAAAACTGTTCCATATGATTGAGTTCATTCACCCTAAAATTGTTGGAATAAGTAAGACATGGCTGGATGATGATAAGATCCTGACAGGAACAGAGATGGAAGGATATGATGTTTTTCACGAGGATAGAAAAGGCAGAAAGGAGAGATGCAAGGGAGAAATGGCAGCAGTGCTTTTGAAACAGTGTGGTATGATAGAGGTGAATAGAATGAAATGCTTAGATGTTGCTATAGACCACGTAATGTGGATGACAGTGACAATAAAATATATAAGCAAATGAGCCAAGCAAATAGGATTAACTGGGTGGTTGCCAGCTATATGAGGACTTCTATGAGGAAAGGATATATGGGAAACTAGAAGGCTGACAATTATGAAAAGCTTACGAGACAGCTTGGAGCTATGGCATGGAATGAGAAGTTAAGCAGGGAGGAGATAAATGCTGCTGATGCTATTCAAGAACTATCTAGAGCATAGGTTGCCAAACTTTTTTGGGCCACTGCCCACTTTGCAAGACATAAATTTTGTAACGCCCCCCCCCCATTATAACAGTTTGAATAAAACCATATTTCAAATATTTGAGACTGAATACAATCATATTTCAAATACTCAATACTGTACTGTCGACATTTCTTCTTATATTCAGACATAATGAAGTAATAAAATTTGAAAAAATATTCACAAAATAAAAGATTTAATTTACACTTTGTATGACTCCACTTATCTATCACACTTTCGACTGATGATTGTTGGCAAAGCACACAAAAAATAACGAAACTTATTCCTTAACCACTGGTATTTATAGATTTGAAATCTAGTCCGAATCGACTTGCATGCATTGACTTGTTTGCGATACCATTGTACTCATGCTTTGAACAAGTCACTGCAAGCACCCATATTCCTGTCAAAACATGCTATAATAAGTAATAAGTGAATTACCTACGTAATAGTTGACCGAAATACTACTAGTTAAAACTCTGCTGTGTGGATAGACTAAAGCCTGTATGGCACGATCAATTTTTACAATAGCAAAAAATGAATACATTTTTTAAGTATATAAAAAATAGACATTAAAATATCCTGTATGACACGTTCAATTTTTTATTTTGCACGCAAGCACATTTTGTTCGTCCGACCACGACATTGTCCGAATAATTATAAATAATAATTAATAAATAAAATAATTACACAAGATATAAACAATGAACCTACAAAACATAACCACAGAAAACAGTATAATAAGTTTTGAATAATATTTGCTTTGTTTTTTCTCTCTAGTTAGCAATATAAGTTAGTACTAACTAGGCTAACTAAAATTTACGATTTTATTTCTCATCATCATCATCAAATTCCTGACATGTACCCTCAAGGGGTGTACAGGAAATGATAGTAATATATGAAAAATTTACATCATTACTAACTTCCTATCTACAATTTTCCTCCAAATCAGTCTGTTACTTGTCAAGACTCCAACATTATCAGATCTTATATTTCTATCGTCTAAGGCACTTTGTACCGTATCAATTCACCTATATCTTGGTCTTCCTCTGGGTCATTTTCCAACCTGGCAGAGAACACTTGTTTTGCTAATCTTTCCTTGCCCATTCTGTTTAAGTGACCATACCACCTAAGATTAGCTCTGTTAATACATTCCTGGATGCTGACAATGTCAAGTTCTTTCCTACGATTTTATTTCTTTCTTGCCATTATTATTTTTACTCGTAATATTAAATTATATAAAATTGGGTTTATATTTGTACAAATCAATTAGAAAAGTAGTTTTATATATTTTATATATATTTTGAAATGAAATATAACAAATATATTTGCTACTGTAAACATAACCTATTATACACACACATATATACATGATCTATTTTCTCATTGACATAGAAAATTGACATCTATTTCTATCTGACATGGTAAATTTTCAAATGATTAAATAATTGAAATAGAAAATTGATAAAAAAATTGATCATGTAAGACAGCATAAGATGAATTAAAATTCAATATTTAAATTTTAAATGATTATTTAATCGCAAAATCACGAAAATAATTAATTTTTAAATATATATTATTAATTTCTTCTATAAAGAGCCACCGACCGCTATACTGCTTGAATGCCCCCAAATGCTTTTGATCCCACTATACCCCCCCCCCTGCCCCAGAAGGCTTCAGCACCCACTGGGGGCGGTACTGCCCACTTTGGGAACCTATGATCTAGAGGAAGCAATGTTACATGAAGAGTAAAAAAAACAGGCAAGGAGGATGACATGGTTTTTAATGGCAGCAAAAGTGCAGTGTTAGCAGCAGTTAGCTAATGAAACAAAACAAAAAAAAAACTAGAAAGATTTTTCAATATGTAGTGAACAGAAGAAAGAATGATTATGGAAGGATGATATTGGTTGGCGAATGGTAAAAGGACAACCACGTGTCCGGACAATTCATCGTGGGACAATGCATCGCACGAATTATTAATCGCGGAAAAAATTCGCTGAAAATGTTATTCACTAGAAAATTAAAATGATACTGCATTGATACTGATATATGAAAAGTAAATGCAGTGCAAGATAAATTTCACAAAATATAATTTTATTACGCATCTATGTATTAGTCAGTGCGGAGTATTAGCCAAGTGGCTAGTTGCTTTGCAACCATATGCCTGGGAAAGGAATGTCCTGGGTTCGATTCCTATCACTGATGTGAAGAGCTTAGGCTCTTTCTCAGACATAGCCAAGTAGCCGGTCTTGGGCGAGGACCGTAGGGTTTTTCTCCCCAGTTTATCTGGGGTTTTTCCTCCCACAAGCAGGCAAACAGGCCTTGAGAACATAATGCTTTTACAGACATAGGATACACTGGAAGGCCTAGGGCCAACCATCTTACCCTCATATAACAGTTGTGGTTATAAGGAATAGAAACCCGTAACACCATAAAGGTAAAAGAGGGAAAGATCTATGTATTATTTATTTAGATTTTCATAATATTTTTATTCTTATATAGTGAAAGTAATATTTTATTGATCGGTGAGTTTCCTAATTTCTGTTTTGTCTTAAAAAGGTAAAAATATTCTTTCTTACTTTGATACTACAGGTTCTGTTAATGGAATATTAATATTTACAAAATTATAACTGCAACTTTTATAGGAGAATAAGGTTTTTGGCCCTATGCCTCCCAGTGTATCTATGTCTGTAGAAGTGTTATGTTCTCAAAGCTGATTCGCCTGCTAGCGGGAGGAATAACCCCATTTAAACTTGGGAGAAAAATCTTGCAGTCCTCGCCAAATGACTGGCTAGCTTGGCTATCTGAGAAAGATCCTAAACTTCTCATGTCAGCAATGGGAATCAAACCCAGGACACTCCTTTCCCAGGCATATGGTTGCGAAGCAAACAGCTATTCAGCTAACTGCATGGAATAATACATAGATACATAATAAAATTATATTTTGTGAAATTTATCTTGTACTGCGTTTACTTTTCATATATCGGTATCAATGCAATATCATTTAAATTTTCTAGGGAATAACATTTTCAGCGAATATTTTCCACGATCTATTTATTCATCACACGATGAATTTTTCTGTGATGAATTTTCCCCACGAAGAATTGTCCATGAACTGGACAACCATAGTTTAGGATTATAGTTGCAATATTCAATGAGCAGTTCATTAAGGTATTTCATCTTTGTGAATGTCACATCATGTAAAGTATGAGTGCAAAGGAAAAGGAGAAAGAAAGCCTAACTGTTAGTGAGCAGAAGGTATATGAGGAATTGAGTAAACCTAATATTAATAAGGCTGTGAGAATTGATATATTACTACATGTTTTGAGGGAATGTGAAAGGTAGTTGACATCTGCTTCGGTATGCTTGTTTAATACGAGTCTTGCACTGGGTCAAGTTTTAAAAGTACGCTTAGATTTTGCAAAAGCTTTTGATAGATTACAACATGATAAGTTGAGTTAAACTAGAATGGATGGGATTAGATATTAGATTAGTGCATTGGATTGGAGATTGACTCTCTGACAGGTATCAACATGTTGTGCATGAGGCAGCAGTATCCCAGAAGAGGAAAGTAACTAGTGATGTGCTTCAAGGGTCTCTTTTATTATTATTACGTAACACTTCCATGGAATCCAAAGACTCATTGAGGGAGGGCATTTACTCCACAACTCTCCATCTCCACCACTGCACCAAATCCAACTACCTCCATCTACATCAACGCAATGTACCACCAATCACCACCACCACTAGTATTTTCACAGACAAATCACAAACATCCATGCTCACAGTGGGATTTGAACCTGCAGTCTTTGGGCTGGAGAGCAGATATGCTAACCGCTCGCCATGCGCTAACCACTTTTAGGGCCATCGTATATTAATGGTGTTAAGAAAGGTTTCAATGGGGATATTCAGTTTTAGCAGAAGATACAAAGTTGGGAAGAACTATGAGGAGTAGAGCAGATGTCATGGCTTTAAAAGAAGACTTGAATAGATTGTGTGAATGGGCAAGGGTGTAGGGTTGCTGTTTCATTACAAAGGGTAAGCTTTTAAAATTCAGAAAACAAAGATGGGATGGATATTTTACAGTTGGTGGGGATATACTGAAGAAGATGGAGGAAATAAGAGATCTGAGAATAATGATGAATAAAGACCTAACACATTGCTAAAATTTTTAGAACAACACAATGAATTCTGACAATGATGCAGAGGTCATCACTCATTTGTAGAAGTAAGCAGATTTTAGTTCCACTGTACAGATTTAGTCACTTTTTTATTTTTTTTTTATAACAATTGACTAGAGTGAGTTCTGGTCACTGGAATGATGAGGATGAAGAAAGATTGAAAAAATGCAATTTGCAGAATCTAGTGAATATTTTCCCACTCTTCCTCCTAGACTAGATAGGAAGAAGAGGAGGAGTGGGAGGGGATATAATAGAGACATAAGTTGGTAAGAGTTTTTATCAGATTAATGTTGAAGAGGTTTTTCATGGAATGGTGGGCAATGGAAGTCATTCCTGGAAACTGTAGGAGAATATGAGAAAGGTTTGTTTTGGCTGGAGAGCTGTGAATGATTGAAATGAATTGCTTAAGCGTGTGGTGTCTGCAAAGAATTTTAATATATGTAAGGCACAGTATGATCAGTTGCACTGTGTGTGTGTGCGTGAGAGAGAGAGAGAGAGCAGAGGGACTCCTATAATGAGTGTTTGACTCAGTGGAGACCTGAAGATAGTAATAATAACAACTCAGGTGAAAAGAATGGTTACACCTGTCTCTGCTGTTATTTATTAATCTCTCTATATAAATATATATATTTTAAAGAATAAATTTTAAATGACTTTAAACCAAGATAAAATATTAAATTTCAATGATGATAATGATACAACTAGTTTCAGCCTTTTACAGCCTTCTTCAGGTATCCACTAAAGGTAGAACACAGTAATAAAAAATTGAAGTTATAAAAAAACTGAGAATTACAGGCAAAAAATGCAATACATGATTGACACCAAAACGTATTTTTCAAGTCATTCTATCTGACGTGCTATTGTTTGTTGCATGCGTGCTTGCAGGTTCTCGTAAGTGCCTTGAACAACTGCAGTATGGCTATCAGGGATGTTATAACTCAAATTGCTGTTCAAATGTTCAGAATTAAGGAGGATTTCTCAGGACTCCATGATTTCCTTTCAAACTCATCACTACAGTGAAAATTGTTTTTGGATTTATCCCAGCAAACTGAGTGACTCTGTAGATCGTCATGAGGGTTATTAGAAAAAAGAACATGACTGAATAGCGCAGATGCAAGTGATCTCTTATGCTCCTCAATACACAGTTCAACAGATTTGTTAGTCTGTCTAAAATAAGGAATATTACAGTCGCACCATAACTTGTAAACACCTGGATATTTCAGGTTATGATGAATAGGCTTCGGATGGCTTACAAGAGAATGGACTTTAGGGAGTGTAGTGAAAAACGCCCTGATGTTGTATTTTTAAAAATACAATTTTTAAATATATATATATACACACCACATTATCAAAGAAAGTAATATGTAAATATGATCAAATAGATTTAGATTAGTTCTTGTCTCTATGGAGATGGCATTATCCTCTGTAATAAATCTGGTCCATGAGTCATAAATCAAGGTTAAATAATTGTTGTAACAAATTTTGTATGATAATCAGCAGATAAAAAGACTAAAATGGGCAGAGAAACAAACAGATATTACCAGCATTCTCAGATAGAACAGATTAGATATTTTAGTTACCATATTTTCCGGTGTATAAGACGTTCCTATGTATAAGACGCACCCAAGAAATTTAATATAATTTTCTGGAAAAATCCTAAAACCTAACACAAAATATCTCAACACGTCAACTCAATACTGATAAACATCGGTAACTGATTACTCGGATGAGATATTATGAAACTTGAATAGGGACTCCCCGTTCTTAGCCAATGACGCGCTAGAAGTGACATGAAGGTCACGCATCAATTTGATTGCACCATTAACCGCCTACAAAGATCTTGGAACATAAAAGAGAGTGCATATGACTTTGAAAAGAGGAAACAATCTTTACCTTCATTATATAAGATGCACCCCATTTTTAAGATGAATTTTTAAGGTAAAAAAGTGCGTCTTATACACCGGAAAATACGGTATTTAGGTTGAAATTATTATTATTATGTGACACCTCAAGGAGTCTAAGTATTTGCTTTGGGATGGCACTATACTCCACAACACACAATTCACTGACTTCAAAACTTTGTCCACTAACAATTATACACATTGATAGTGCCACTGCCAACATCTATGCACAATGCCATCTATCACTCACCACCAATATTTTTTGTCTGTAAATTTTTGTGTTATTTTGTGTAAATTATTGTATTATTTTTGTGTGTGTGTTCTCTGCAGAGTTGTCTGTATGTGGAAGTTGAAACACAATGAGTTTACAGGAGAAAAAAACTCTGCTACCTCCATATGGTATTGGCTAATTCACCTTATATTGAAAAAGGCCATATAAAGATTCCTCCAATCATGATGAGAATCAAACTCTGGTCTTTTCTAACTGAAGGATGCAATGTGTTCTCATAATCCAATAGCATTAGGGAGGCTTTTAGTGAAGATGCAAATTAAATATGGAAACATAAGACAGAATAAGTAAGGTTGATATGGCGGAAAGTCAGCTTTATAAACTTATATGGAACGAGAAATAAACCAAAATACCAAGATAGCAGTACACAAGACATGGAACAATTTTTAATTTAATTTATGGATCAGAGAGTTAGAAATAAAACAGTTGAACACTGACTGGAGACCCACAGATATGTGACTTCTGAAGAATTACAGGAGTTAATAGATTACATCAGTGGTGGAGAAACTTTTTATGTGCACGTGCCAAAAGTTTACAAATCGAGTTGCTGACGTGCCAGGCAGTTTTTAATAGGGGAAAAATTAATAGAAAATTAATTAATTTATAAATTTATAAATAATATTTTATTTTATTTATAATATTTATTTATATAAAATTTATAATATCATCATCATCATAATCATCAAATTCCTGCCATGTACCATCAAGGGGTGTACAGGATATGCTAGTACTACATGAAAAATTTAGATCATTACTAGCTTCCTATCTACAATTTTCCTTCAAATCAGTCTGTTACTTGTCAAGCCTATAACATTATCAGATCTTATATTTCTATCATCTAAGACACTTTTTACCGTATCAATCCACCTATATCTTGGTCATCCTCTGGGTCATTTTCCTGCTAACTGGACAGAGAACACTTGTTTTGCTAATCTTTCCTCGCCCATTCTGTTTAAGTGACTATACTACCTGAGATTAGCTCTGCTAACGCATTCCTGGATGCCGACAATGTCAAGTTCTTTCCTGATATCCTTGTTTTTAATATGATATTGCCAATGATGCCATCTGTTCGTGCCCCTAATCTTTCTCAGGACTCTCATATCTGCAGTCTCTAGTCTTTGGTCAAGCGGTTTACTTCTGACCCAGCTCTCAGATTCATAAGTTAAAACTGATTTGAACACTGTTTTGCATACAGCTAATTTAGTGTTCCGACTTATTTCTCTCTTATATTTTTATTATATATTTATAATATTCTTTAGTGTAAAATTGATTATTGTATTATTAAATTGATTTTAATGATGCTGGTTTGAAAAAAAAAAACAATAGTGAGAAAAATATTTATGCATTGTAATTCACCATAGAAGTTAGCTGAGCAAGGGAAGCAGCAGAAGGATGTCAACTTGTTGGCGAAATGCTTACCATATTTACTTGAATATAACTTGCACTCCTGATTTTACTTTATGAAGAAAGGTGATTATGAGCATGAGGTGATTAGCCAGCAGTGTGAAGACCTCAGTAAGAAAAGTGTATAAGTGGAACTACAAGGGAGGTGATTATGAAGAGCTCAGAAGACGGCTTGCAGGTGTAGCATGGAATGAGGAGTTAGCTGGAAAAGAGATTAATGCAGATTTGGGGGATTTTCAAAACTATCTAGTAGATGCAATGTCTAAATATATTCCAAGGATGAGAAGGTTAAATAAGGTAGGTGTGAATTGGATGAATAAACAGATAAGGCATGCGATACAGAGAAAAAGGGCATTATGGAGGCAGCATAAGAGAAGTGCAAATAACCAATTCCATGAGGATTACAAAGACCGGGTAAGGTGGGTGACTTGGTTGATGAAGGTAGCTAAAGTGAAGTATGAACAGCAGTTAGATAATGTAGCCAAAAAGAATGCTAAGGAGTTCTTCCGATATGTAGCCAGCAAAAGAAAGAATGATTATGGAAGGATGATTGGAGAAAATGGTATAAAGACAGCTGTTGCGGAAGATGTAGTGGAGATACTTAATGAGCAATTCATAAAGATCTTTCAATCTTGTGAATGTGACTTCATGGAGAGATTGAGAGCAGTTGATGATGGGGAGGAGAGACTCACTGTAAGTGAGCAAGAGGTGTATGGGGGAGTTGAGCAAACTAGATGTAAATAAGGCTGTGGGACTTGATAATATATCACCACTTGCTGTTTTAAGGATACTTGTGATACCTGTTTTAAGGATACATAAGACTGAATGATAAATGCACGTAAACACAAGAAAGATATTTAATTAACCAGATATTTCGGTCTGGAAATAGCAGACCATTTTAAATATCTTTCTTGTGTTTACGTACATTTATCATTCAATATATCGCCACGTATTCTGAAGAAATGTGCCAGCAAGTTGACACCGGCCTTGACATATTTTTTTTTATAAAAGTCTTGTACTGGTCAAGTTCCTAAGGAGTGGAAGGAGAGCAAGATTGTGCCACTTCATAAAGGAGGTGATCGAACTCAACCATCAAACTACAGGCCTATCTGTGTGTCAGGTGTTGTAGTTAAGTTGTTGGAGAAGCTTGTGAGAACTAGGATTCAGAATTGGATTGACAACAATGGTATTATCTTTGATGGACAGTATGGATTTGCTAAAGGGAGGTCATGTTTTAGTAATCTACTTACTTATTACAATAAAATGACAGCTTCCTTGGACAGAGGAGAAGGATACACAGTAATATACAGGAATACCTCGATTATCACGGTTATTGTTGCCACGAAAAATACTGCAATAATCGAATCCACGATATTCGGGATAAATAATGCATGTAAAATGGGTGATCAATGCCAAGGATTTTTCAAATCTATTAATTAAATTTTATATATCAAGTAAAAAAGAAAAGTGTTAAACGTGTTAAGTAAAAAATGAAGGTTCATTAAGAAAAACAAGATTATTCTTTAATCTTTATTTATATATAAGAAGTACATACAATTATTCTTTCTTGGATAAAAATTGGTGTAGAGTTGTCTGGTGGAATTTTTTCTTTCTTTTTTTTTCTTCATATAAAACTCGGTAGCAATGGATGGAATTTTCAATTTCCTGACGAACTTTCAGTGATCGCTCGAGATTAGGATCGCTGTTCAAAATTTTTTTCTTTAAAATTTTCAGCAATTCTAAACATTTCGTCCATTTCTTTGAGGGTAAATTCCTTCAATGCCAAGTCAATTTGTTCGTCATTATCATCGGCTTGAGCATCGTAAGCACGTTCTCTCTCGAGGTTAATTAGGTCTTCATCATCCAGCTCCGTATCATGTGACTGAAGCAGGTCCTGAACATCACCTTTTTCAATTTCTTTTAGTCCTAGATCGAAGCGCTAGAGTTTGCAGCGTGGTCTAAAATATGCCGAACAGTTGATTGATTCATTTAGACCGTACTCTCTTGCAATTTTGGGGTTGGTTCATACTTATTTATCATATGCAACTTATCTTCTAAGCTGAACACTCTACATTTCTTCTCGATAGCTGTAGACTTGAAATCATCCTTGTTTCTTTTAGCATTCATTGTAGGGGTAAATAACAAGAGAAATAAATATCCACATGTACTTCAGGCAAGGGCGGATGGTTACTGGTAAGTGGTGAGAAGGTGCCGTCGGATAAAAACGAAGCACTACAAGAGAGCGATACCTGAAGAGTGGCGACTCGAACTGGCTACATATGTAGTGGGCTACGTCTCGCGGCCGCGATAATTCAAATTTGGAGCACAATAATTGGAATTTTGGTATCAAATTACAAACCGCGATAAATTGAGAATCGCGATAATCGAAGCCACGATAATCGAGGTATTCCTGTACTTAGATTTCACAAAGGCTTTTGATAGATTTCCACATGATAAGTCGATAGTCAAACTAGAGTAGATGTGGTTGGATATTAGATTGGTGCATTGGATTGGAGACTGGCTATCTGATAGGTATCAACAAGTTGTGTACGGGAGGGAGCAATATCCAGGAAAAGGAAACTCACTAGTGGTGTGCCTCAGGGGTCTGTTTCAGGACCATTACTGTTTAACTTGTATATTAATGATATTGGTGAAGATTTGGATGGAGATATTCAGTTGTTTGCAGATGATGCAAAGTTGGGACGAACCATGAAGAGTAGAGAAGATGTTGTGGCCTTACAAGAAGACATGAATAAATTGAGTGATTGGCATGGGAATAGGGATGCGAGTTCAATGTTGCAAAATGTAAGGTTTTAAAATTTGAAAAACAAAGATGGGATGCAGAATGTATGCTTAGTGAGGATATATTGTTGGAGGTGGAGGAAATAACAGATCTGGGGGGTGATAGTAGATAAGGATCTGCAATTTAGGGGACACGTAGCCAAAATTGTGAAGACAACACAAAGGATTCTGGGAATGATGTGGAGGACACTGACTTGTAGAAGTATTGAGATTCTTGTTCCATTGTATAAGGCTTTGATTAGATCACACATGGACTATTGTGCCTAGAGTTGATCACCTGGTTTTCAGAAGGACGAAGAGATGTTGGAAAGGGTCCAGAGGCGACTGACTAATAGTTTCTAAACCTCTGGAATGTCGAGTATGAGGAAAGATTGAGAAGATGAAACTTGCAGGGTCTGGTGGACAGGAAGAAGAGGGGAGATATGATAGAGACTTACAAGTTATTAAGGGGTTGTTATAGTATCAATGCTGGAGAGGTTCTACAGAAAATAGTGGGAGATCAGGAGAGAACCAGGAGTCATCCCTGGAAACTTATAAAGCAGGTTTTTTTCATGCAGAGTTGTGAATGATTGGAATGCCTTGCCTGAGAGTGTGGTGTCTGCAGAGAATTTGAGTGTGTTTAAAGCATGGTATGATGAGCTGTGTGTATGATAAAAGGATTTCCCAAATGAGTCTTTGACTCCAGGATCTTGGGTAATAATAAAGACATTAAAAAGTTTTGCATATACCTCGCACACAAAAAATGTTTAAACACGTTCACGTCGAGGCAATAGTAACTCGCTCCCGAGGTAACAACACGCCCTCCCCAGCAGTCATTATACTGCAGATGCAAGAAATAACAAGTAGCTTTATTGTATCCCTGAATAAGGTACAGAGGCTTTTGAGTCTGTGTAATATATTTCTCAACAAATAGTGAAATTAGAGACTACTAGAATAAAAACAGCGTTAACTAATGAATCAAATGTCCCCCCTCTCACAGAAATTATGCTGTATAGACTTAAGCAAAACCATATGTTGCACCGAAACACGGTATCTAACTAAAAACTATTGTCCAATTTTTCAATTATATGAAATAAGTGTTTGTTTTATTGCATTTGAAATTCTCGATGTCATTATGACAGATCACAAAGGCTAACTTCAAATAAAATTCTACCACGAATTGAAAAACATGCCATATAATGAGTGTGTGAGTTCACCTGCCAGCTCAAATGCAAAACAAGCAGCCATAAAATTCAACCAAGGGTTGAAATTTTGTGTGAGTTGCACCCGGCTGTAATGAGAAGTTCCGTCAGAACGATAAATGACACCCCATCATGAATGTGTTAAAACTAAGAAATATATAGTGAATGTTGTTATGATAGTTTCAGATGTTATAGAAGTCGGTTGAAGAGAATTAGTATTTCAACTCAACAATTGTTGAATGCCTTTGTCTTTGGATTGTGTGATCTTTTGTTAATATTGCAACAATCATATGCATGTCTTCATACCTGTTCTCTTGTGTAAAACAAAATTTAACACAAGAGAGCAGGTATGAAGACATAATTAAAAAAAAAAGTTGAATAATTTATAAGCATATAAAAGGATATGATATCACCTGTAAATTGTTGACATGCCAGCAAAATTCTCGTAAGTGCCATCTCTGGTACACATGCCATAATTTCGCCATCAAGGGATTGCATCAATTGTGATTTAACAATCATAAGAATGAAATGTGGTCTGTAGCCACCTCAATTTTATGATCATCCTTATGAGATGGCACTTTCTTACTCTCCAGCTGATCTGATACAGTAGTGATAAGATCTTTTTTACTAGAAAAACAGGTCTCTTTTCTTTCTACAAAACAAGACAGTTGGAGAATACATTCAATTACAGAAATTATATACTGTTCCCATAACCTTAGTTACTTCAGCTGTAATTCCTGCTAATAACTGATGCTTACCTTTCACTTTTTTTGGGTATTCTTCCAGTTGAAAGACATCCATTCAATAACCAGGTCAATGATATTGTTAGTTCCCTTAGTAAGTTCCTTAAAACATGTAGCAAAATCTCACCAAATCTTACTGACTTGTTGACATCGAGAGTGCTTAGTACTCTTTAATTCATAATTTCATTTCTAATCATCCTATTCTCCCCATTTCTTTATGAAGTTTTTTATAAATCCCACATACATAAGGTTGAAACCTATTAGTAATAACATAATTATATAATGGAACATCAGTACTGTGGATAGCCTGAGGGTTACAGCACAGTTCCCAAAATGATAATTCCAGAACCTGCTCTAAAAAACAAACATACAGGTTATAATGAGACAAGGAGTGATGAGAGCGTGGTCCACGTTTGCTCGGAGTTGCCTGGTGTTGCACTACCTTACCTCAGTTCTGAAAATATTTTCAGGTGCAAACTTTGTTTACTTACACTTGGATAAAGGATTAAACTAAATTTATTATAGTCTAACCAAGTGAAAAATAAACTTCCAAAAACATGCAGGTATACAAGCTACTTGAGGCCTCCAGGAATCAGGGTGATAGTTTTACATTGAACAACGAACTTCATTTTCCATCCCAAGAATGGCCTATAGTGTGTTGCAGAGTAGACTATTCACTTAGCCAACGAGGCCAAAATAAAACTCTCTCACCAAAATGAAATACTATGATAAAACGATTAACAACTCTGCTATGCTATTTGTTTCAGCAATTTCTTTAACCGATAAAGGTCAAAATCCGAAAATCATTTCTTCTGTACTGGCTTCATAATCAAAGAATGCCTTGGGATTTTACTTGGACCATAATGCTAATCTTTTCTCATATTCTTTTTTTTTTTTCTTATTATGAACAAAAATTGATTCATTAGAAACAAAAATATTATTTAATTGGAATAATTTTTTTGTTTCTAATGAATCATTACATGGATCATTAGGAGAGAGAAAGAGAGATCCATGTAAGAGCAAGCAGGACATTTTTCCTTGGACACAATTAAAAAAAAAGATATTAGTTCATAAAAATATAATTTAAAAAATACACTATTTTTTCCCCTCAAGCATCAGAAAGTTCAGCAGTATTCTGCTGATGCTAAAATAAAATACCAGTATAAAGACTGGTATATTTTATACATAAACAGTGCAGACGTAAATCATTTCTGCACTGTTCTAGTTACTACTGTTCAATCATTTAAATGCATAAAGATAAAGTGATATGAATATATCTTTAATACAAAAATAAAGTGAACATGAAGATACCTTTACTAGCTCCTCTTGAGTAGCAAATTCTCTATTGCAATCTTTCCAGTGACAGTTTGTTTCTATAAAGTCTCCTGGTTCTGAAGTCTCTTTAAGGTCAGAAACACCATCCCTATCTTCATCTCCAATATATTCCCCTCCTACAGTGTTAACTGTTTCCTTTTTAACTTCAGTTCTTTGCGATTCTTCAGTATCCACAGTGCTACTAACCACATTGCTAGCTGTTTCTCTTCCATTGAGTGTGTTCATCTAATATTAATTGAATTGTAAAAATATAAAAAAATAAATAAAAATATTTTTGCTTTGACATTACAAGAATATACTTAATTGTATTGTATAATTGTATTATACAAGAATATTGTATTAATTGAAATAAGAAACTCTTGAAAAAGTCTTATTATAACCTTAGTTACCTTAGTCAGTCACCTCTGGACCAGAGGCGACTGACTAAGGTAGTTTCTAACCTCTGGAATGTCGAGTATGAGGAAAGATTGAGAAGATGCAACTTGCAGAGTCTGGTGGACAGGAGGAAGAGGGGGAGATATGATAGAAACCCACAAGTTATTAAGGGGTTGTTATAGGATCAATGCTGGAGAGGTTCTACAGAAAATAGTGGGAGATCAGGGAAGAACCAGAGGTCATCTCTGGAAACTGTATAAAGAGGGTGTGAGTAGGGGAGTGATACCAACAAAAGGAAACTTTTGCTGGTATTATTGAAGATTTACAAGCGGAATTTTCAACAAGATTTGTGGATTTTCATAAAAAAAAGCATCGACGTGTGATTATGTTTGAATGCCGAGTTGTGTATTCAAACATAAAAAATAAAATTTCTTCTCGAGTGACTGATGAACATTTGCATGCTTCAATACGAATTTGCACCTCAGGTTATAAAGTGGATCTAGATAATCTGGCTAAGGGAAAACAATCACAAAAGTCACATTAATCAGGTAGACATGTATATATTCTGATGGATACACTATATTACTTAGTTTTTACGTGATAATAATTTTTCATTGTGTTTCATTTTCATGCCTGTTTCATATCTCGTACTTTAAATATTTCTGTGAAATATTTAAAGTACGAGATATGAAATATGAAAAGTAGACTATTGTAATTATGTTAGGGTAGATGGATTGACATAATAAAAATTGATAACTTAAGTTTTTTTTTTTTTCACTCACTATTTTCTCTTAAATAAAAGCATGCGGCCCGATTATTAAAAATAAAAGTTGAATGTGGCCCGCGAGTCTGAAAAGGTTGCCGATCCCTGTCCTAGATGAGTCTTTGACTCCATCGGGTCTTGGGTAATAATAATAATAAGAAGAAAGAATTCTCTAATAATTTTTCAGCAGCATGTAAATCATAACTGCTCAAGAGTTTGCATGGATAAAATTCCAAGCCATCTACTTGCCTAACATAATTACAATAGTCTACTTTTCATAACTTGGATATAGCATAACTTGCAATAAACTGAATATTATAAGTATGTATAAAATACTAAGAGTGATTTACAATACACAGAATAACTGATCATTTTTTCTCATGCTGAACAGATAATGTGCAAGTGCAAGAAGAATGACTGTTATGGGAGTTTTTAACTATAGCAGTATAAGCTGGGAAGAGGAAAATGCATGTAGTAATAAGGGGATGGAATTTCTAGAATTCTTAAGGAACAAATGTCTTAGGCAACATGTAATAGAGAGAGAACAAGAGGTTCAGGAGTTGTGGATTTGGTCATAGTGTCAGAAGAGCTGATAATAAGTGAGATGACATCTCTCCCACAGTTGGAGAGAGAGAGAGAGAGTGACATATGGTTTTGACTTGGAAGATAAATAGACATGCAGGTGTATCAAAGAAAAGGGAACATATGTGAAATTATAAGGCAAGTGATTATAATAGTCTTAGGTATCAACTAGGGGCAGTTCCATGGAAGGCAGAATTGGAAGGCCAGGATATCATTAGTGCTTGGGAAATTGTGAAGGCATATTTGTTAGCAGCGATCGTAAGCTGTATTCCACGAGTGAAGAAGCGGACACAATTTGGTGTAAAGTGGATGACAAACAATATCAAACAGGAACTGCAGTTGAAAAAGAGATTATGGAAGAGATATAAGGAGAGGGGTGGAGGGCAGATACACGAAGAATATAAGACGCAGGCCAGGAGAGTGACCAGTATGGTGAGGAAGGCAAAACTGGAATATGAGAAGAGATTGGCACTAAGATCCAAAGAAATCCTAGGGAATATTTTAGATATGTAGCCAGTAGGAGGAGAAATGATTATGGCAGAATGACATTGGGGGGATAAAAATGAATAGGGTGACTGAGAGGACATAGTGGAGTAGTTCAATGAGCACTTTATTGAAGTATTTCATCCTGGAGAAAAAGAAGGTTTTAATACTAGAGGGATAGGGCAGGTTCAGGGTTTAGAGGTGCAGGAGGAGAGTGTGTTCCAAATGCTGAGTACGCTGGATACCAGTAAAGTTGTGTGACTGGATGGTATTTCACCTCAGGTTTTGAGAAAATGTGGTAAAGAACTGACAGCTCCGTTGTCCTGGCTCTTCAATAAAAGTCTGGCTGCGGGAAAGATATCCACGGAATGGAAGGAAGGAAAGATAGTGCCACTGCACAAGGGCGGTAGCAGGCTGGAAGTGTCTAATTATAGGCCAGTAGTTGTTAAGGTCTTGGAGAAATTAGTGAGGGACTATATACAGCATTGGGCAGATGAGAGAATGTTAATGTTATCTGTGAGAATCAACATGGATTTGTTAAGGGGTGTTATTGCTTTAGTAATATGATTGCCTTTTATAATAAAGTGACAAAAGCAGTTGATGAGGGAAAGGCATATACTGCCCTTTTTTGGATTTTGCAAAGGAGTTTGACAGGGTGCCGCATGAGAAGCTGATATTTAAGTTGCAACACATGGGTTTAAATGTCGGGTTAGTCAAATGGATTCAGGATTGGCTGTCTGATAGGTATCAGAGAGTTGTGTATGGTGGGGCAATATCAAGGAAGCAGAAGGTTACAAATGGGCTTCCACAGGGCTCAGTAGTACTCAGACCTGTATTGTTCAACCTTTGTATCAATGATATAGTCAATGGATTGCAAGGGAACATTCAGTTGTTTGAGGATTATGTGAAGCTGGGAAGGGTTATCAGTAATAGTGCAGAAGTGGCAGCCCTACAAGAGGATTTGAATAAACTAGACAGATGGGCAAATGAATGGGGGATATCAATTTAATCAAACAAAATGTAAAGTCTCGAAGTTTGAGATCCATCGATAGGAGGATGCATACTTGATTGGAGGAGCTATACTGGAGGAAGTAGCAGAGGCAAGAGATCTGGGGGTGATGATTGATAGAAAACTGAAATTCAGGGAGCATGTTGCAAAGGTGGTGAAGGTAACCCAGAGGATTGCTGCAATACTGAGAAGGATACTGACCTACAGAGATAAAAGAGTTATCATTCCATTGTATAAGACCCTGATCAGACCACACTTAGACTATTGTTCTCAGATTTGGTCCCCAGGATTTGAAGGGAATAAATTAAACTATGGAAAGGGTACAGAGGTGGCTAACAAAGATGGTTTCAGGACTGTACAATGTCAGTTACGAGGATCGACTGTGGGAATGTGGGCTGCAGAGTTTGGTGGATAGAAGAAGGAGAAGTGATATGATCAAGACTTTTAAACTGTTGAGAGGCAGAGTAGACATTGGGGAGTTCTTTCACTTCATGGAACGGCAAGAAGGAGCAATGACAAGGGGGCCATCTCTGGAAGTTACAAAAGGAAGCTGTGAGTAAGAGGGTGAGGAGTGGTTTCCATTGCCTGAGAGAGAGTGGTTAGAGCAAGAATGGTCAATGAGTTCAAGGAGTGGTATGATAAACTTTGTGTTTCCTAAAAACAACTTCCCACGATGAGTCTTTTGACTCCATGGAGGCCTAGATAATAATAATAATAACAAAAGTAATGATTTTGATGATTCCAAATACTCATCACATACTGACAAAGTCAAGAAATACAGTGGATCCTAAATATGTATTGTTAATTGGTCCTCAAAAAGTTGGATGAATCTAATTATAGACCATTCTGTACATCTGCAGTCATAATTACGGTAACTGAGAGATTAGTAAGGGATAGAACAATGGACTAGGTGAGTAAGGCTGTATACTGTATTGGTGGATATGTGCTCTAGCAGTGAAGGGGGGGGGGGGCTTCAAGTTCAAAGAGCCATTGTAAGAGTTATGAAAACAAACTAAATGTCTGATAAGTAGAGATAAAGAGTCAATTGTACAATGGTACAACAGACTCATTACTTATTTATATATAAGTATCGCTTTGTAGTTGTTATGTTTCATAGAGTCGTTTTCGACTCCTGGTGATTCTATGAACATATGTTCTCCATTCAGATCTGTCCCTGGCCATATCTTTCAGAATTTCTGGTCCCATTCCAGTTGCTTCTTTAACTCCATCCATCCATCCATCTAATTATTGGTCTTACTCTTCTCCTGCTTCCGTCAACTTTAGCAAGCATCATCATCTTCTCCAGACTGTCATTTGCTCGCATAATATGTCCAAAGTATGATAAGAAGTAACTCTACTTATGTACAAATTCTTGATCAGACTACAACTTATGTGTGAAAATTTGGTTGCATGGTTTCACTGTGATGAAAAACTCTCATAACAGTCCAAAACAAATAACTAAAGTAACATTAGGATTTTGAAATGTTTCAGGAAATGTAAATAAGAGCACAGTAGATAGGTATTAAAGAGAAAGAGAGAGAGATGATATTACTTATTATTCTTATATTACTATCAGGCAACTTAGAGTCAAGAGACTCATTGTGGGAGATCACATATTTGCGCGCACACACACCTCATCAAAACCATGCCTTGAACTCGCTGTATCCACACTCTCAATGCATTCCACTTGCCAATCATTCTCCACGCAAAAAAAAAAAAAAAAAAAATATATATATATATATATATATATATATATATATATATTCTTTCTCCCCTACTCACATCCTCCTTATATAGCTTCCAGGATTCTACTCCTGTCTTCCCCATTCATAAAGATCTCTTCCATGTCTAATAACCGATTGCCTTTACATATCTTAATTCTATTCCTCCCTCTGCCTCCTGTCTATCAGGCTCAGCAAACTGTATTTCTTCAATCTCTCTTCATATCCATTATTCCAGAGATCAAAAATCATCTTAGTCTATTGTTCAAGAAATACTTGTGCCAATGAGAGGTTTCTTGAATTAACATGAAAAAACAAGGGATAAGCAATACTATTTATTTAAGGCCACATATTTCAGCTGGAATATTACAGGCCATCTTCAGTGGCAATAACAGTTAATTACAAAATAGAACGCAAACAATCAATGATTTGAAAAAGTAAGAGTTGCATGATGTCATATATAAAACGGTGCAATGGTATAGCTGAGGAAATATTGTAATATTGATAATTCATTAGCTCTACAAAAAAAAAAAAAAATTGATGTGTGATTAGAATAAGACTTTCCCATATCTTAGATAGAGAGAGGCAGTTGTTCTGATAAGTTCAGATGGTGAAGTAAAGCCTCAGTACTTTCTTTGAACAAACATTCAAATTTATACTGACATCGATGAAGTAAGCATGTTTCAGACCAGAGGATGTTGGTCTGTATCTCTTTTGTGCTGTGCCAAGATTTATTTTTGCCAGTGCAAGATTGGTATTCATCTATCCTCAGAGCCCATTTCCAGAATTCTTAAGAAATACAATTTAGTGGCTACTTTTTTCCTATCAACAAATTACTCAGGCCTGCAATGAAAAAGTTGTCTGAGAAGTAATAATTGATTCTTATAGATTTTTAGGTGCCGAGCTCAGAAAAAATAGTAAAAAAATTCCATCACCCACCAATTTTACCCAATTTCTAATTTTATCATTTTTATTAGTAGTATTTGGATTTAAATTCAGCGCATTTGTATTTATTTTCGTTCTCCTTTATTTACAGCTAATTAGTTGTATAAGTGCTTTTTTGAAGTGCCTTTTTATGGTAAATAAAGAAATTTCCATGAAACTTTTCATTCTTAAGATAGGAGAGGGAAGGAGGAATGCAGATAAAAGCACAGGTGGCCTTTGAATCTCATTTGCCGAGGTAACGGATGACTTTCCTGTTGTCACAGACACATTTTCTTGCGATTCTTTAGTTGTTGACTACTAGGGTTATCCTATTTCTGAAAGGTGGCATATTTTATAAGTTAGTGTGAAGATTTAATTTAATGTGTTTGCGTTTTTTTAATGTTTTTACGTAGTGTTGTGTAATATTTTTGATGTCATTCATTAAAATTTGCTTAACTGTGTTTTAAGTGGTGTTTGTAATGGCTTCAAGAGGATGCAAAAATCACCTAAAAAGAGGATAATACACCAAATACCGGGTGCTTTTTGTGCGAGTGGGACAGCCGAGATCAAGAAGGAATGGCCAGAAAGAGTCACATTAGAACTTGGAAGTAAAAATGTGCTACACAAAACTTTGGTTGCTCAGGAAAAAATCCTTTTACCTCTATTTCACATAAAGCTGGGATTGATGAAGCAATTTGTCAAGGCTTTGTCAAAAGAAGGAGAGTGTTTTAAATACATCTATGCAAAATTTCTGGGAATATCTACAGCAAAATTGAAAGAAGGTATTTTTTATCGGTCCAGACATCAAGAAACTTTTTGAAGAAAAAATGGCAACTGTTGAAAAAGAAGCATGGAAAGCTTTGAAAGAGGTGGTGACCAAATTTTAAGGAAATGACAAGGACCCCAACTATAAAATGATTGTGGAAGACATGCTACAGAAATCCAAGGATATGGGTTGCTCCATGAGCTTAAAAGTGCACTTTCTCAACTCTCATTTAGACTACTTTCCTGAGAATCTGGGAACTGTCAGCGAAAAGCAAGGAGAGTGATTCCACCAAGACATCAACGAGATGGAAAGAAGGTATCGGGGCAGGTGGAATGTCAACATGATGGTGGACTATTGCTGGATGTTGCACAGAGATGACCCGGGAAAAGAATTTCAAAGAAAAAGTTCAAAAAGAAGCTTTGAAGGGAAAAAAAAGACACCACAATGAAATATAAAGTATGTACTAAAGATTAATCTTTAATTAAAATTTTTTTCCAATACTTTTATTCCAAAAATATTTACAGAAAATTTTATATACTGTTTATTTTACTTAATATAATGTGTTTTAAAGCACAGTATATTAAGTAAAATAACAGTATTTAAAATTTTCTGTAAATATTTTTACTATTTTACTGTAATATTGAGATCCATTTTGTGAAAAATCCCTACATGCTGATGATAGAAATCAGCATGATTTCCATCATCTAAAGATAAGCTGTCTCCTCTAGGCCCTCCCTGGTGTCCACCAAGTTCCTTTGACTCTGATCATTCTTACTTTGGACAAACTGGGTGCTCTGTGGAAAAGAGAATACAAGAATATGGAATAAATACCACAAGATGCTATGGTCTGAAACACACTTCATCGATGTTGGTAAAAATGTAAACATTTGTTCAAAGAAAGTGCTGAGGCTTTACTTCACCATCTGAACTTAAATCAGAATAACTGCCTCTCTCCATCTAAGATATGATAAATTCTTATTCCAATCATACATCAATTTTTTTTTTTATAGAACTAATGAATTATCAATATTTTCTTAGTTATACCATTTCATTGTTTTATGTATAACATCAAGCAGCTCTAACGTTTTTAAATGATCTATTGTTCATGTTCTATTTTGTAATTAGCTGTTACTGCTACTGAAAATGGCCTGAACTATTTCGGCTGAAATATATGGCCTTAAATAAATAGCATTACTTATCCCTTGTGTTTTTTCATGTGATTACTACCCACATACAAGGGAGTCATAACTTCCTTACTTCTGCATGTGAACTTCTTCTGCATCATTGACATAATATGTTCTAATGTGTTCACAATTTTAGCAATGTATCCTCTAAGATATCCCCCAACTGCTACTATGAATCCCATCTCTGCTTTCCAAATTACACTTTGCAACGCCCACCTGCTCAAACAGTATTCTTCTGTAAAACCACAACATTTGCATTACTAGTCACAGTTCTCCCCAGCTTTGTATCGTCTGGAAACAAGTGGCTACTCCCATTTAAACATCCTCCGATATCATTAAAATGCAAATTAAACAGTAATGGCTCCAACGTCCATTAGTAGCTTTCTCTTCTGAAAATACTGTACCTCCATAACACAACTTGCTGATACCTATCAGGCAGCAATTTGTTATCCAATGCAATAATCATTTATCTAATTCCTTCCACTCCCATTTAATTACGAACTTTTCAAGTTGTAAATTAAAAGTTGGTTGGATCTGAGTCGGATAAAGGGAATGGCTCCATGATGGTAATGATCGATTTTGCAAAGATGTTTGAGAGGATGCCACATGGAACTTTGTTATATAACCTGCAACAAAATGGATAGGAAACTGTGTGATATGGATAAAAGTGTGGCTGATGGACAGATACCAAAAAGTAGAATATGGAAGAGCAGAAACCAGGAGAAGGCAGGTGACTAGTAGTGTGCCACAGGGCTCTATGCTTTGACCATTGTTGTTTAATTTATACAAAAATGATATAGGAATTAATTTGAAGGGAAATATTTTTTGCTAATACAGTAAAACCTCAATATAACGGACTAATTTGGGCGAGGGGGGGGTGTCCGTTAAATCCGAAAGTCCATTATATAATAAAGTATTGGTATATAATAAAGGTTGTTTGTGGTGGTTCGCTCTTGTGCCCCCATGATCTTTTACGTACCATGTTATCGTACACGACTCATTTTTCATCTCCCGTAATCATCCGGTTCAAAAATGGGTCGTTTTCTTGGCGATGTCACAGCGAATCACAGATGGATATGCGAGCAGTCATATTGGCCTCAGTCAATTCATGCGACATCCAAACATCGAGTTTTGAAACATATCCCAGCTTGTGCAAATGGTTTTCGATGCTTGTATGGGATATATTCAGTACTACAGCAATCTCCCGCACTGTTTGTGATGGATTTTTGTCGACGATATCCTTCACAACACTCGAATCAACCTCGGTCGGGTGACTGGCGTGAGGCGCATCACTGATGTCGAAATCTCCAGAACAGAATCTGGCAAACCACTCTTAGCATACGCATTCTGTTACGGCACCATCTCCATATATGCTGCATTTTTTTTATGCAGTGTATATGACAATGGAGCTCGTTTGCCTTTTTTGAAATAAAAAAGCAAAACATGCCAGTAACATATGTTATTTCCATCTATTTCTAAAAATATCTTACACACACGCAACTGAAGTAGGCCGAACGAAAATTCACTGAAAGGTTATGTGAAATGTTGCCTTTCAACTGCACAATAGCATTGCACGGTAGCGCAACAATAGCAACAGGCAAAGCAGCGTAAACTTGTACTAACGCATAAATCGAATGAACTTATTTGCCAACCCAATAGATTTTACGAATGTGTATGTTAAAAAATTGACAAATTAGCTAATTTCATGTTTTTACTTATGTAAAAACTTTTATGTAATTAAAATTAAGTACTGTATCTATGAAAAGTTCAATTTCAGAGAAAAGTTTTCTATATGTATTATTGCTTATAATCTCACCGGATATCGAAATAAATAAACAAACATCACATATTATCACAAATTTTTTTATTTTATCTTTGTTATTTTCAATGTCCGATACAGTTTGCTTTTTTATGCCATATTGCTCACATATACGAGACACAGACACTCCCAAATCCAAATTTTGTAAGACTTCTAATTCTTGATTTAACGTTAAATTAACTCTTTTCCATTTGTCCATATTTTAAGGTTAGGGTTACAAAGATGTGTTTTACCATTTGTGCATATCTAATTTTAAATTTACGTTGAATAGGTCTATAAAATGTGTACATACATAAACCATTCACCGAGAGTAAACAAATGCACACTACTGGGTGTGGCTTAGCACAAGTTGGAACATTGGCCGGCAAGTGTTAAAACTGCTGCAGAAAGTCACACCACGCGACAAAAGAACCCATTACAGCGTGCCTGGTGTGATCACATGATAATCATTCGCCGAATATGTTTTATGAGCAGTGACTCGTTTATGTCGGCTAAATTTTTTTCCAACACATGATGGCCTATTTGCAAAAATTTATTAAAAAAACAGGAAATGAATAACAAAAAATAACCTGTTAATTTAATTATAAGCAAATCTTGGTTAAAAGCATTTTAAAAATTGACTGGGTGTTAATTTTTAAGTGACATACGGACTGGAAATTTTGTCCGTTAAATCGAGGGTTTACAGTAATGCAAAATTGGATAGGGTAATAGTTAATCCAGGTGATATAGAGAGTTTGGATGATTTAAATAGGCTGACAATATAGGCAAAACATAATGAATGTCGATTTAACGTGGACAAGGATAAAGTTATACATTTTGGGATACAAAGATTAGAAGCTGTGTATCACATTGAGGGAATTGTACTCCAGGAAATTGATGAAGCCAGGGATCTGGGGGTTAGTAGATAACTGAAGTTTAGAAGGCATGTTGCTAAAGTAGCCAGGGTAGCAGAGATAAGGGAGTTATCAGCTTTATAACGCCTTGATAAGACCACATCTGAATTGCTGTGCTCAGGTCTGGTCACCTGGGTTTCTTGGGGATGAGGAAGTGGTGAGTGGTCTGTGGATGGCTCTCTATGAAACCAGATTGGGGGTTTGTGGATTGCAAGTTGGTTGATAGGCAAAGAAAAGGAGATATGATAGAAACATTTAGGTTACTTAAAGGCTTTTATAGGACTGATGCAGGGGAAATGATTCTGCACTTGGCTAGAGGGGGGGGGGGAAAGAGGGGATCTCTAGAAGTTGGGTAAGAGTGCGGTTAGCAAGGGAGTGAGGACTAGATTTTTTGCTTGGAGAGTGGTGAATGAATGGAATGGGTTGCCTATTGTTTGTTAATGGTTTCAAGAAGAGATATGACAGATATTGTGTTGATAGTTGGGTCTCCCACGATAAGTCTTAGGACTCCATGGAGGTACCCATAAAATAAAAATAATCTATCAAAGGTCATTACAAAATCTAAACACATAACTGTATATGCATCTCCCTTATCCAATGCATTTGTCACCTAGTTGTAATACACAAGCAGTCTGCTAAACACGACCTCCCTTTAGAAAAAATTCATGCTGACAATCAAAAAGAACATTGCTACTATCAACCCAAATTTTGAATTGTAGTCCTCAGTAATCTCTTCAACTTCATAAAAATTCCAGACACACAAACTGATCTCTAATTCAAAGCTTCATTCTTACCACTAATTTTGTGAAGTAAAATAAGTTTACCTTATTTCCATTCCTTTGGATGAAACTTGGATCCACCAGTACACGCCTGAATTCAAGCAGCAGTCAAAACAGTGGACAATGCCTGGTGAAAGAGCACGGAAAAAAGTGAAGACCGTTTTGTCAGCTGGAAAGGTGATGGCCACTGTTTTTTTGAGATTCACAAGGAATTATCATGATAGACCTATTTGGAAAAGGGTAAGACAATAACAGGTCCAAAACGGACCTGTTTTGGACCTGTTAATTTCTTTATTGGACAAAAACGGTCCAATAAAGACAATAAGTCTATTATTGGACCGTTTAAAAGAAGGAATGAAGAAAAAATGGCCAAGATTGACAAACAAAAAAGTACTCTTTCATCAAGACAATGTACATCCTACAAATCGGCCATCATAATGGCAAAATTGCACGAATTGAGGTTTGATTGGTTCCACATCCACCGTATTCTCCAGACTTGGCCCTGTGTGATTTCTTCTTGTTCCCAAACTTAAAAATTTGGCTTGTTGGGAAAAAATTTTCTTCACAGAAGGATGTCATCAAATGTCAATGACTATTTCGCACAATTTGAGAAATCCTGTTTTTTAGATGGGATGAAAAAATTGGAAACTCACTGGACCAAATGTTTAGACCTCAATGGAGACTATGTTGAGAAATAAAGGTGATTTTTTCCAAAAAAATGTGTTTAACTTATTTTTTTACCAACTTTTCAACCAACCCTCATACATAATGCTTGCTTACCATCACTTTCCCATCCTTTTCCCAGCACAGTCAAACCCGGTATAATATTACACTTATGAGGATGAAATAATTAATAAACTGCTCATTTAATATCTCAACTCCACTCCATAGTGGTTATCATTCTCGCAAACTAATATCATTGTTTCATAATCATTCTTTCTTCTCTTGGCCAAAAAGAAGGTGGTGCTAAAGTTGCAAGTGAATGTAGCAGTAAATTTGAGAAGTGCTAAAACAAAGTGTTTTTAATTATTGTATAATATGGCTTTTTAGTGCAAATTGTGTGGATTTTTTAAAGTCTGATACAAGTATCCTTCATTAGTGTTGTTGTTGGAATTTTTGTAATAATAAAGAGGATGTTATTATAAATGAAGTATCAAATCTGTTTATATTGTGTTTTGCTACTTGTTTGTTCTTACTGCTTCTGAAAATGGCATCTGTCATTTTCAGAACTCAATCTTTGCCAAAGCTTTAGTTCTGCCTTGGATTTTTTTGCAATGAATGCATTGTGAAAATTGCTATATGTAAGCACTGAAAAATGTGAAAGATTTGTTTGAGTAAACGAAAGAAGGAAAGCATTAACGTATGTGAAATGTGTCTTGATAGATTAGAGCAAGAGTCAGGACCATAGTAGAAGAGCTAGGACAAGAGTTAGTGAAAATGAAAAGTGAAATGAAATATCTAGAAGAGAATAGTAAACATCTAGAAGAGAATAGTAAACATCTAAAGAAGAGATTGGCTGATCAGAATGAGGAGGAATTAGTATTATGAAGAAAGAGTCAAAGAATAATCATATCATTGTATGGAGACTCGATCATTAGAGATGTAATGACTAATAAAGTGCACAAACATGCTTTCCTGGTGGAATAATGAAAACAAATAACAGATGCAGTGTAGAAAAGGAAAGAGTGAGCATCAAAATTATAGTGAATTGAGAAGGAGAGCAAAGATGATGAATAGTAAGATGGCTGAGTTGTGTGAGGCAAAGGGGGTTAAATTTGTAAATCTATGGAGTGAATTTGAAGGAAAGTTGGACTGGTTTAAAGTTGATGGATTGCATTTGAATGGGTTTGGTGTTGGGCATTTAGAAAGGCTATTGTTTTCTGAGAAGGCAGCATAGAGTTGAGAAGTTAATATAGTAAATGATCCGAGTCTATTATTTGTGAAGCAGGATAGCACAACGAAACAGTTGTATAACAGGAGGAATTGATTATGAGGTTGCAAGCAGATGGAATGTATAAAGCTGAGGATGAGACAGGTAGGAATGAAAATCAGGGAGTCAGGATCAGGGAAACGGGATTGGTCAGACCAAAGAGAGAGAGAGATGGTGTGGTATAGCAGCTAGAATAGAGAATATTGATGCTGGTAGAATGGCCAAAAAGACAAGGGATTGTTATGTTTGTACACAAATGTAAGGAGTATTCAAAACAAGAGAACTGAGTTTGTTGCTTTGATTGAGTCAATATGCCCAAAGATAATTGGAATAAATGAAACTTGGTTGTCTGAGGAGGATTTCTATTCCTGACATAGAAAGGGAAGGATTTATAATTTTC
Source organism: Typopeltis vanoorti (assembly GCF_054136105.1). Taxonomy (NCBI): domain Eukaryota; kingdom Metazoa; phylum Arthropoda; class Arachnida; order Uropygi; family Thelyphonidae; genus Typopeltis; species Typopeltis vanoorti. The sequence continues at coordinate 7,987,075 of NC_143570.1, forward strand.
TGCAAGGACAGGAATGTGAAAAGAGGGCAGGTGCTGTTACTGGTTGTGGAGGAATGCTATCCACAAAGTGTGAAAGTTGATAGTGCGTGCACAGATTTTGAATCTGTGTGGTATGAAGTTGATATTAACAGGCTAGTATATCTGATTAGGATGTTGTTATAGGTCAGGGCATGTAGGGAATACTGATTGTGAAATGTTTAGGCAAATTGGTTAAGGCAGAAATATAGAATGGATGGAGGAGATAGTGTATAGGAACAAGGAGAGGGAGTTTGTTGAATTTCTGAGAGATAAATATCTTAAGGAGAATGTGACTGAAGCAAAGCATCTAGAGGTTTAATGTTTTGGATTTGGTGATAACTTCACAGGATGTAGTTGTTAATGAGCTATTGACACTGCTGCCAGTTGGTGAGAGTGATCATGAAGAACTCGTTTGGGAAGTGGCAAAACAAGAAAACCTTGCTGCCAAAAATGGATATACGTGGAAGTATAAAGTGGGTGATTATCAAAAGCTCTGTTAGTCAATTAGCATCAATACATTGGGTAGATAAACTGAGCAGAAAAGATGTTGACAGTGTATGGAAATTCACAAGGCAGCATGCAGTTACACACAATAGTGTTTAACTGTGTACAAAGGGTTATTATTTATATTATTATTATTCAGGTCTCCATGGAGTCAAAAGACTCATCGCAGGAGGTCCTTTATAAGAAACACAAGTCTATCAAGACTCATCGAGGGACGTCCCTCCTAGGAAACACAAAGTCTATCGTACCACTCCTTAAATGCATTGACCGTTCCAGCTCTCACCACCCCATCAGGCAATGCATTCCATGATTCAACCACCCTCCAATGCAAAGAAACCACTCCTCACCCTCTTTCTCACAGTTTCCTTTCGTAACTTCCAGGGATGGGCCCTTGTCATGACTCCTTACCGCTGTTCAACCAAGCGAAAGAACACCAGTTTCAACCCTGTAACCACCTCTCAACAGTTTAAAAGTCTCAATCATATCACCTCTCCTTCTTCTATCCACCAAACTCTGCAATCCACACTCCTTCAGCCGATCCTCATAACTAACATTGTACAGTCTTGATGCCATCTTTGTTATCTGCCTTTGTACCTTTTCCACAGTTAATTTATCCCCATCAAATCCTGGGGACCAGATCTGAGAACAATAGTCCAAGTGTGATATGATCAGAGGCTTATACAATGGAATGATAACTCTATTATCTCTGCAGGTCAGTGTCCTTCTCATTATTGCAGCAATCCTCTGTGTTACCTTCACTACCTTTGCAATATGTCCCCTAAAGTTCAGGTTTCTATCAATCATCAACCCCAGATCTTTTGTCTCCCCTACTTCCTCCAGTATAACTCCTCCCATAGAGTATGCAGCGTCCCATTGATGTGTCCCAAACCTCAAGAAATTACATTTTGCTGCATTAAACTGATACCCCGATTCATTTGCCCATCTATCTAGCTTATTCAAATCCTCTTGCAGGGCTACCACATCTGCACTATTACTAATAACCCTTCCCAGCTTTGCATCATCCGCAAACAACTGAATATCCCCTTGCAATTATTCACAGACAATGTCATTGATATAAAGGTTAAACAATATAGGTCCCAGTACTGAGCCCTGTGGAAACCCCCACTTGTAACCTTCTGCCTCTTTGATATTACTCCACCATACACAACTCTCTGATACCTATCAGAGAACCAATCCTGAATCCAGTTGACCAATCTGACATCTAGACACATGTGCTGCAACTTAAATATCAGCTTATCATGTAGCACCCTGTCAAATGCCTTTGCTAAGTCTAGGAAATGGCAGCATATGCCTTTCCCAATGCTGTATACGATCCCACACTACTTTCTCCAAGATGTTACTAACAACTGATGACACACATACTGGGCTATAATTAGACACTTCCAGTCTGCTACATCCCTTATGCAATGGCACTATCTTACCTTCCTTCCCCATGGGCACCTTTCCTGCAGGCAGACTTTCATTGAAAAGCCAGGTCAAAGGCACTGTCGGTTCCTTAGCACAGGATTAAGCAAGTAAATAGAGTAGGTAAATTTATTCATGAAATGAATAAATTTATCCTTCTCACACCATGTCTCCTCCATCCATCTAGACCCTCCCCATTTACCCTCCCCTCTATCATGCCCTACTCACCTCTCCATTTGCATACTTAATATTATTCTTGTACCCTATGTTTTTGTTCCTCCACATTACCTCTCAACTCCTCAGATCTCTTGTTCACCTCTAACTCTCTCATTACTCTTCCTTCTCCCAATAACACCTCTAGTCAACTTGCACCAAATTTATGCAAATAAAAATCATCACTTTTGCACAATTCCATTCACCCCAATTCTCAAATTCATCTAGCATATTTACAAACTGCATTCATTTATCCTCACACAGCTTTTTCAACATACTGTTCATGATATTGGGGGGAGGGGGGGGTTGGATATTATTATGATATTAGTGGGGCTTGGATATTAGATATAGTACCCTATGTTCCTGTTCCTCCACATTACCTCTCACCTCCTCAGATCTCTTGTTCACCCCCTCTCTCTCTCTCTCTCTCTCTCATTACTCACCCTTCTCCCAATAACACCTCTAGTCAACTTGCACCAAATCCATTCAAATGAAAATCATCACTTTTGCACAATTCCATTCGCCCCTCAAATTCTCAAATTCATCTAGCATATTCACAAACTGCATTCATTTATCCTCACACAGCTTTTTCAACATACTGTTCATGATATTAGGGGGGGGGGATATTATCATGATGTTAGTGGGGCTTGGATATTAGACTAGTGCATTGGATTGGAGATTGGCTGTCTGATAGGTATCAACAATGCTAGAAGTATCAGAAACAAGGGAAATGAACTGCAGTGATTGAGTTCATTCACCCAAAAATTGTTAAGTGAGACATGGTTGTATGAGGATGACATCCTGACAGGAATTTTATTATTATTAGAGGTGGAAGGGTACGATGTATTTCATGAAGATAGAAAGAGTAAAATGGGAAGTGGAATGCTATTGATGACAGAAAAAGAGTTTGCAGCTGTAGCATGGAACGAGGGGTTGGGTGAAAAGGAGATCAGTGCTGCTTGGATGATGTTCAACAAATATCTGGTAGAAGCGATGTCTAAAGGTATTCCAAAGGTCAGAAGGTTAAATAATGTAGATATGGAATGAATGAATGAAGAAATTAAGCATGCAATACAAAGAAAAAAAGCATTATGGAGGCAACATAAGAAGAGAAGTAATAATCAATTCCATGAGAAATACAAAAAATAGGCAAGGAGAGTGACTTGGTAAGCAGAGAAAAAGTTCAGCATGAGCAGCAGTTAGATAACGAAGCCAAAAAAAAAAAAAAATCCTAGAAAGTTCTTTCAATATGTAGCCAGCAAACAAGAATGATTATGGTGGGATATCACTGACTGGAGAAAATGGTATAAGGACAACTGTTGCAGAGAATATAGTTGAGATATTTAATGAACAGTTCATAAAATTCTTTCATCCTTGTGAATGTGACATCATGGAGAGTTTGAGAACAGTGGATGATTTTATTATTTATACGTCTACTCCACGGAGTCAAAAGACTCATCACAGTAATATTTAATGAGGAGGAGGCAAGACTGACTGAGTGAGGAAGAGGGATATGAGAAATAAAGCAAACTTAATATTAATAAGTCTAGGGGAATTGAATATATCACCACTTATTTAGAAGGAATGCCAGGGAGTTGACATCTGCCTTGACATATTTATTTAATACGAGTCTTACATTGGGTCAAGTTCCAAAGGAGTGGAAGGAAGGCAAGATTGAACTGCTTCATAAAGGAGGTGACAGAATTCAAACATTATAATATGTCATAATGCAAATTAAATGCAGCCTATGCATCAGGCGTCGTAGTTAAAATGTTAGAAAGGCTGGTGAGAATCAGGATTCAGAATTACGTTGACAACAACGGTATTATCTTTGATGGCCAGGATTTGCTAAAGGAGGTCACGTTTTAATAAATCTCCTTACTTATTACAATAAGGTGACAGCAGCAACGAATGTGGCAGATGGATGCAGAGAAGTATACTTAGACTTTGCAAAGGCTTTTGACAGATACTGCATGATAAGTTGATAGTCAAACTGGAGAAGATGGGGGTTGAATATTAGACTAGTGCATTGGATTGGAGTTTGGCTGTCTGATAGGTATCAACAAGTTGTGTATGGGGGAGCAATATCCCGGAAGAGGAAAGTCACTAGTGGTATGCCTCAGGGGGGTCTGTTTTAGGTCCATTGCTGTTCAACCTGCAATTGTCAATGATATTGGGGAAGATCTGAATGGGGATATACAGTTGTTTGCAGATGATGCAAAGTTGGGTCAAACTATGAGGAGTAGAACAGAATGCTGTGGCTTACAAGACTTGAATAGACTGAGTGAATGGGCACTGGAGTGGGGATGCCAATTCAATGTTGCAAAATGTAGGGTTTTAAAATTTGGAAAACAAAGATGGGATGTAGAATTGAATCTTGGTGGGGATATATTGTTGGAAGTGGAGGAAATAAGAGATCTTGGCATTATGGTGGATAAGGATCTAAAATTTAGAGGACATAATGCCAAAATTGTTAGGACAAGACAATGAATGAATTCTGGCAATGATGCGAAGGACACTGACTTATAGAAGTAAGTAGATTCTGGTTCCATTTTATAAGGCTCTGATCTTCCTCAGAGGGTGAGGAAGCCTCACCCTCTGAGGAAGAGGGTGATATGATGGAGATGTACAAGTTGGTAAGAGGTTGTTATAGGATTCATGTTGAAGAGTTTTTCATAAAATGGTAGGAGAGTAGGAGAACAAGAGTTCATCCCTGGAAGCTGTATAAGGAGGGTGCGAACAAGGGAGTAAGAAGCAGGATTTTGGAAGGAGAGTTGCGAATGATTGGAATGCATTGCCTGGGAGCATGGTGTCTTCAGAGAATTTGAATGTGTTTAAGGTACGGCATGATGCAATGTGTATGATAAAAAAAGACCTCCAAGATGAGTCTGTGACTTCACAGAGTCTTAGGATAATAATAATAATAATAATGATGATGTTTACTAACCATCTCATCTGAATTAGTCATTAACATTAACTACGAGGGCGGTCTGAAAAGTTCTCAACCTAACAATGTAAAAACGAATTTATAATTTCAAAATTATTTTTATTTTTCAACATAATCTCCCTTAAGACTAATACATTTATTCCAGCGATGCTCCAGCACCATTATCCTGTCCCTGTAGTGATTCTCAGTAAGATTTGCAAAATACCCCTATACAGCTGCAATCACCTCTTGATTTGAAGAAAAACGCTGACTGGCAAGGAAGAGTTTTAGTTTTGGGAAGAGATAGACATCAGAGGGAACCAAATTTGGGGAATAGGGTAGTTGTTCCAACAATTCAAGTGCAGATCCCTTAATTTTCCTATTGCCAAAACACCTCTGTGGGCAGGTGTATTGTCCTTATGAAAGATGATTTTTTTTTCTGCAAACCAGGTATTTTGTCACGAATGTTTTCTTCTAGTCTGGCTAAAAAATCGGAATAATATTCCCCACTTATTGTTTTACCCTTCTCATGATAATTAATAAACAAAATGCCTTTAGCATCCCAAAACACCGATGCCATGGCCTTTCCTGCTAATGGAACCGACTTTGTCTTCTTTGGCATTGAACAACTGGCTTCTGTCCACTGTTTTGACTGTTGTTTGGATTCTGGTGTGTAATGGTGAATCCAAGTCTCATCCATAGTAATAAATCAACACACAAAATCAGTTTTATTCTTGTTAAAACGCTCCAAGCACTATTTAGAGATTTTCATGCGAGTGTGTTTTTGATCTGCTATGAGCAAGCACAGCACCCATCTTGCACAAAGCTTTTTTATTTGCAATGCTTCATGCAAAATATTCCTACACGTTCTTTTGAAATGCCTATAGTCTCAGCAATTTCATGCACTTTGACTCGCCAGTAATCCAATACCATATTGTGCACCTGATCAATGATTTCTGGTGTTATAACACTTTTTGGATGTCCTTCACATGGATCATCTTCAAGGCTAGTACAGCCACGTTTAAACTCGGCAGCCCATTCCTTAATTGTTAAAAACAAAAGGAGAAGCGTGCCCATAAACTTTTATGAATTTAGAATGAATTTCTTTTGGCGTTAAACCTTCTTTTACAAAGAATTTTATAACCGCACGATACTCAATTTTATCCATTTCAAGGGATACAGAAAACACTTTTGCTTCAGACAGCTGCATAAAACAAACTACTTGATAGAATGACTGGCAATTTCACATGGATGCTTATGACAGATGTACCAACTTAGAAAAAAAAAATCTTGTGGATAGTGTTGCCATCTATGGTTGAGGCCAAGAACTTTTCAGTCCACCTTTGTAGTCAACACACTGACTACTTTCTTTTCACACTGTTATGTTTTACGGTTCTCAATAACCTCCTGATATCTTTCTTACTCTCTTTCAACCCACCCAAATCATTTCAACAAAATGTTAATAGTGGATAGTCAGAAAAGAGATATGACAGTGAGACATTTAAGGCACTGAAGAGATTTTAATAACTTCTCAATGGGACTGTTGCTGGTAGACTGAGACTGCTAAGGCATGGGAGGTAACATACATTGCAACAAGTGGTAACATAAAAACAATACAAGAATCAGTAATGGATGTAGAATATTGTTATTTAGAATTATGGCCAAACCAACAAAATCTATGAAGCAATGTTATGTCTGATAACTGCATGTGTTGTGTTCTTCTAGCTGGTTTGTTGTTTTTACAGGATGAAAAAAAAAAAAACAAAGTTTCTGATAAGAAAAGTCCTGCCATCTCTAAAACAGCTAACTCACCTTGAAGATGGATGTGTAAATAATGGAGTTAAATACTTGATAATATATCACCACGTATTCTGAAGGAATGTGCCAGAGAGTTGACACCTGCCTTGACATATTTTTATAATACGAGTCTTGCACTTGGTCAAGTTCCTAAAGAGTGGAAGGAGGGCAAGATTGTGCCACTTCATAAAGGAGGTGATTGAACTCAAGCATCAAACTATAAGGCTATCTCTGTGTCAGGTGTTGTGGTTAAGTTGTTGGAGAAGCTTGTGAGAACTAGAATTCAGAGTTGGGTTGACAACAATGGTATAATCTTTGATGGACAGCATAGATTTGCTAAAGGGAGGTCATGTTTTAGTAATCTACTTACTTATTACAATAAAGTGACTGCTTCCTTTGACAGAGGAGAAGGATACACAGTAATATACTTGGATTTTGCAAAAGCTTTTGATAGAGTACCTCATGATAAGTTGACAGTCAAACTAGAGCAGATGGGGTTGGATATTAGATTAGTGCATTGGATTGGAGACTGGCTATCTGATAGGTATCAACTAATTGTGTATGGGGGTGCGATATCCAGGAAAAGGAAAGTCACTAGTGGAGTGCCTCAGGGGTCTGTTTTAGGGCCATTACTATTTAACTTGTATATTAATGGTATTAGCGAAGATTTGGATGGAGATATTCAGTTGTTCGCAGATGATGCAAAGTTGGAACGAACCATAAAGAGTAGTGAAGATGTTGTGGCCTTGCAAGAAGACTTGAATAAATTGAGTGATTGGGCACGGAAATGGGGATGTGATTTCAATGTTGCAAAATGTAAGGTTTTAAAATTTGGAAAACAAAGATGGGATGCAGAATTTATGCTTGGAGAGAATATATTGCTGGAGGTAGAGGAAATAAGAGATCTGGGAGTGATAGTGGATAAGGATCTAAAATTTAGGGGACACCGCCAAAATTGTGAAGACAACACAAAGGTTTCTGTGAATGATGCGGAGGACACTGACGTGTAGAAGTAGGGAGATTCTTGTTCCGTTGTATAAGGCTTTGATTAGTCCACACATGGACTATTGTGCCCAGATTTGGTCACTGGGTTTTCAGAAGGATGAAGAGATGTTTCCAACATCTCTTCATCCTTCTGAAATGACCTCTGACCTCTGGAATGTTGAGTATGAGGAAAGATTGAGAAGATGTAATTTGCAGAGTCTGGTGGAGAGGAGGAAGAGGGGATATATGATAGAGACCTACAAGTTGGTAAGGGGTTGTTATAAGATCAGTGGTGGAGAAGTTCTACAGAGAATAGTGGGAGATCAGGGGAGAACCAGAGGTCATCCCTGGAAACTGTATAAAGAGGATGCGAGTAGGGGAGTGAGAGGCAGGTTTTTTTCGTGCAGAGTTGTGAATGATTGGAATGCCTTGCCTGAGAGTGTGGTGTCTGCAAGGAGTTTGAGTGTGTTTAAGACACGGTATGATGAGATGTGTGTGTGATAAAAGGGCCTCCCAGATGAGTCTTTGACTCCATTAGGTCTTGGGGTAATAATAATAATAATAATATGAAAAATAAGTTTGTTAAACCAATGGATACTGAAAACCATTGTTACTGCTTTTCTGTGAAAAATACTCATTTATATATCTATGAATGTCTGATCATCTAGCTTCAAATTCCTAACCACATCTTTGTAATCAGGGGACATTATTCTCATGTTCTGGCAGCTTATAGTCATCATTCCTGACCTGCCCTTACTTCTTTCCATTTAGTTATATTAAAAGTAAACACTCTGATATATATATATATATATATATATATATATATATTAATAGGTCTGTATTTAAATAAAACAAATCAACTGCAAAAAGCCAATTTTTTAATGCCAATCCCATCCATAAAAAGATAGAAATCTGAAGCATGTATAATACCATGGGTGGGCTAAGGTTTATATAAATCAAAAGCCATATTCACAAGAACAAACAAGTCACTTCTGTAAACAAGATGTCAAAGTAATCAATGAAAATCATCATCTACCAACTGAAGACTTTCACAAACATCTGTGCTCTAGTGGGATTTGAATCTATAGCTTATTCGTTTCAAAAGAGAAATTCTATTCACTTGGCGACCCAAGCTGGTATTTCTTACAGTATCCTGTGAATATAAAGATTAAGATGATTTGAGAGCCTGAGGAAAATGATATTTTTGCTCCCTCAAAATTATCCCCACTCTCATTAATGTACAAATTCAACGACAGTGGATGATTTGTGCAACACTGTGGCATTGGTTGCCTGCCTTCTCCTTGATTGTGCTTCATTATATACACTTTATAAGGTCTTTTGATCAATCATCCTCTATTCATGAGCTACTAATATCACATTTCTTCTTATCCAACTTGCACTTAACAGTGCAATTCATATATTTCATAGCTATTTGATTCACCCTCCCTAGGTATGAGGCCTGACAGCACTTCCCTCAAATCAACTTGCATGTTTTCCCATATGCCTAACTTCTTCTGCAATTTATGTCATGGAACTGCTAGAAGCCTTTTTTTTTTTTTTTTTAAGTTTGTCATATCACTTCTCTATAGTTCCACAACTCTTACCAACCTCCCAGGTCGAGATTGCATGACCACTCTCTTTAGATACAAAATAGCTACCTTAGTTATGAACATATTGTTTGATACTATTATCAGATGTAGCACGCTGAAACCCAGAAGTATCACCCCTCCCCTTCATCATGCTGTTTTAGGTAATTATCTCTCAGTAGATATATAAATTTGATTTTTTTTCTCATATGTTCTATCCTTCTAATTTATGTTCCTCTCATTAGTTGAAATCTCACTAATAATTCTTATGTCGGAGGTTTAATGGATTTTTTACAACACTCAAAAAGAATTAAAATAGAATTTAATACTTCCTATATTTCGTCCTAGTCACTAGGACATCTACGGGGATTACAAAGACAATTAATGTAACATGCACACAAAAACTTACAATACTAAGCCCAACCACGTGGGTGACAATACAGTCCTATCTAGGTGGAGCGCCCTCTAAGGGCAGTTGTAGGTGGCCTGGAATGTAAGGTGGGACCTCTGGTGATGACTGTTTCCCAAATCTTCGGAAGCTTAATGCAACCGTATTTGTTAAGATTTGGTTGGTTTTTGAGAGCTGTTGCTGCTTCTAAGAAAAGTCTCTCTTTCTTGAATTTGCTGTGGTGGAGCATGGCAGTTTTCTTCCATGATACCAAAAAATCCAAAAAAAAAAAAATCCATTAAACCTCCAACATAATGTCCTCACAGCACTTAAGCCTCTACACAAGGATCACTAATAATTCATTCATTCTGTGCTCATTGGCACAGGATGAATGATTGGCATCATACATTGGCAAATTAGCTCAATGTATGCCATCTATATATAAGTATATAATAAGGCCAAAAGGGGGCAATCATCTTGATTGTAAGGGAAGTGACACTCCCGTAGTCCCCTAGCTGGATCTATCCTCCTCTTCTTCTACTTTGAGTAGAAGAAGAAGAGGATATCCACTCACTTTAATCTTTCCTATAAGGCCTTACCAGCCAACTTTTCTTATTTTATGACCCTTATGCTATTAGAGTACTTGAAGACCTTGGGGTCTTTCTATTTCTGGCCTTATAACCATGTCCACTCTATAAACCTTTACTATAATTCTACTCTATTCTACTATAATCTACTCTTTCCCCTTCAATATACCCTATTCCTCCTATGGGTTTAAATTTGGAAGAAGGCTAGTTCAGTAGCCTTAAGGTAGCAGCCCTACCACTGAACTATCCATCGTCAGGCTAGTCACCTGACATGGAGAACATAATTCAACTTTTAAGCTGACAGAAAAAGGTAATCAGAATGAATCTATGGAAAACAACCCTGGAGTGGAAAAGGTAAAACTAAAATGGAAACGACAAAATATAATACATATAGCAAACTGGAATGTAAGAGGAATAGCATATAAAGAAATAGAATTAGACCAAATATTAAATGAAGGAAATTTTAAAATAGTAGTAATCACTGAAACAAAAAAGAAATTAAAAGGAACCATGAGAACCGAAAATTTTAATGTGATATATAGCAGAGTTGACAGAGACCAAAGAGCACAAGCAGGAGTCATGATTTGGATTCATAACTCCCTTTCAAAACAGTTAAAACATTATAAATTATGGAATGAAAGAATAATAGAAGCTAGAATAAAAATAGATAGAGGTTATTTAACAATAATGGTTTATATGCCCCAGAAGAAGGAAGAGAACAAGATAATATTGAATTTTATAATCAGCTACAAAATATTTATAATAAAATAAATAAAAATGTTTATGTAATTTTAGCAGGAGACTTAAATGCAAGAATTGGAAACACGAAAATTAATAATAATATAGGAATATATGGAGAACATACTCTAAACAGGAATGGTAAAAAATTGATTGACTTTGTAGTTTATAATAACCTAAAAATAATGAATTCTTTCTATAAACATAAAGACATACATAAATATACTTGGGCAGCAAGAGGATGGAAATCAATATTAGATTATTTTATTTTAAATGAAAAGATATCAAAGTTTTCGTTAGATGTTAGAGTTCACAGAGGATATGAAATAAGTAGTGATCACTTCCTCGTTAAAATAAAATTAAGATTACCACCTAAATGGTTACAAGTAACAAGAACAGAAAGAAAATTTAAAACGTTTGTTTATAAAACTAAAACTAGACTATTAAATGACACAAATATACAATGGCTATATGAACAAAGAATTAATCATTATCTAGATAAAATAAAACAAAATGAAGAAATAGAATAGAATGGCTTAATATAAAAATGATACTAAATGCAGCAGCAAATGAAATCTTAGGAAAGACCAAAAAATTCAATAAAAGGAAAAAAACTGAAGATATGGGATGATACAACCAAAGAAATAATCAAAATGAAAAAAGAAGCCTATCATAAATGGTTAAGCAGTAAAAGATTAGAAGATGAAACAGAATATAAAGAATAAGAGCCATAGCTAAAAAAGAAGTCAGAAAAAGACATAGAGAATCATGGAACAAATTTGTTTCTAATTTAGAACATGATTTATATAAAATAAGACCCAATGTACATAAGATTTTGAAACAGCTAAATGCAGATACTAAAGAAAACACAAAATTAAACACCGAATTGAAATTAGAAGAATTTCTAAATTTCTACACAGAATTGTGGACAGATAATATATTAAGCTAGGTTCAGAACTATATAAATATGCAGGAACAAGATTCAAAGAAAGACTCCTATTATAAATTTAGTTTAATCCTTTATCCTCTATTGATAAAGGATTAAACTAAATTTATTATAGTCTAACCAAGTGAAAAATAAACTTTCAACATCTTTCTCTAAATCCAGAGTAATTTAATAAAAAGGTGGCACACCTTTTGGCAACTCCTATAGGTAGAGATGACCTTGCTATTGCTTCTGCCTGGTATCTCTATGTCTGGGCCTGGCTCCCACTGAAGAGACCTCAATAAAGGTTGAAACTGGTCTAGGTAGTGGCCCTTCCTTTAATGCATAACATTATACATATCTGCAAGGAGATGTATTTTGCATTATGGGAGATATTGAGATAAGAGTGATGTTAGCTTGGTCCACCTTTGCAATGAGTCGTCCGGTGTTGTACTACCTTGCCCTAGTCCTGAAGATACTTTCAGGTGCAAACTCTGTTTGCTCACACTTGGATAAAGGATTAAACTAAATTTATTATAGTCTAACCAAGTGAAAAATAAACTTTCAACAAAGACTCCTATTATTTTTAAATAAAATGTATACAACTGGTGATCCCCCCCCCCAATAGAATGGAAAAAAGCAATTGTGATTCCTATCTTTAAAAAAGGTAACAGAGATGACACTAAAAAATATAGAGGTATAAGTATACTAAATTCCTGTTACAAAATATATAGCAGAATTTTAAATAACAAACTAATGAAATATTCCGAAAACCTTATTTTAGAAGTACAGAATGGATTTAGAAAAGGATGATTGATGTATAGACCCAGCCTTTTTCCTAAAATTAATAATAGAGAAAAGAAGAGAATACAATTTAGAAACACATATCGCATTTACTGACTTTGAAAAAGCATTTGACAAAGTTAAAAGAAGCATTTATTTAACATATTAAAAGAAAGACAAATACCAAATAATATCCTAAAAGCTATCATAAGTATATATGAAAATAATCAAATACAAATAAGATTAAATCATGAGCTATCATATACGAGAGAGATAAACCAAGGGGACTGACAGGGAGGCACCCCTCTCAGCAACTCTCTTTAATATTTATCTAAATGAAATAATAATAAAATGGAAGAAAAATTTCCATCAAGGTATTAAACTTTCTCCTACTGTGAACTTAAACACTCTCCTTTTTGCTGACAACCAAATAATAATTACAAATTCTGAAGATAACTTACAGAAAGCTATTTTAGATCTAAATGAGATAGCCAAAGAGTATGGTATGATAATATCAACAGAAAAATCAAAAACTATGGCCTTTAAAAGACAAGATCCAGAAATAAATAAAATAGTAATAGATAACAAGATCTTAGAACAGGTTAATTCATTTAACTACCTAGGATGTATGATGACATATGAAAATGAAAAAGATATAAACCTAAAAATTGCAAAATATTTAAAAATAACAGGTGTAATTAACTCTATATTTAAACCAAACCTAGTTCAAAAACAAACCAGACTAAAAGTATACAATACATTAGCCCTACCAGTCTTATTGTATGGAAGTGAAATCTGGACAATAAAACAAAAAGACAAACAAAGATTAATAACAGCAGAAATTAAGTTTATGAGAAAAACTGCAAAGTATACTCTATTTGATCACAAAAGAAACGAAGAAATTATGAAAGAATTAAACCAAGAATCAGTAACAGAAAAAATTAAAAAATATAAACATAAATGGATGGAACATGTTCAAAGAATGAAAATAGAAAGATTACCAAAACAAGCCTTAAAGTACAAGCCAATAAGAAAAAGAAAACCAGGATGTCCTCTTAAAGATTCAACAATGACGTCTAAGGCCACACTAGGCCTAAATCCTTGATATGCATGATGATGATATAAATACTTCCATAGGAAATGGAAGAACAATGGGACATTGCACCCTTTGGAAAAGACCTGAGTTCAATTCTCGTTGTGATGAGAGAAACCCTTATATGGGCTTTTTCATTTGAAGGTAAGTTAGCCAACCTCATACAGAAGGAGCAGGGGTTCCTCCCTCGTAAATCAAGTTTTTCATGCAATTTACAGAAAAAATACTGTTGATGGTAACAGGTGGTAGATGGCATTGTATGTTGTGATGGTGGTAGTTTTGCTATGATAGTAATAGTTAGATCAAGTAGGGGAGATGGTGAGTTGTATATAATGGAACAGAGTGTCCCCCTGAGATGAGTCCTTAGACCACTTGGAGGTGTCATCATGTAATAATAATAATAATAATAATAATATTTTACTTCATCCCACAGTAGCAGCAGATTATATTTTGCCCTGTTGTCTTCTATCCCACAGTAGACAGCCTCAAATGCACTACATTTTGTGATCCCACTGACAGCAGTGCATTTTATTATTATTATTATTACGTGACACCTCCAGGGAGTCCAAAGCCTCATCAAGGGAGGGCACCTACTCTACATCCACCAACTGCAACAAATCGCAACTACACCAATGGCATCTTCCATCCACCACCACTGGTATTTTCACAGACAATCACAAACATCCATGCCCATGGCAGGATTCAAACCTGCAGTCTTTTGGCTGGAGAGTGGACACGCTAACCACTCAGCAAACCAGGCCACCAAAAATGAATTGCCGAAACCCAGGATCGAACAAGGGACCTTTAGATCTTCAGTCTAACGATTTCAACTTTTCTGGTTGCAATTATTCTACTATTATGAGACATATCCTTGCCTCCATCATGTTTTCTCTGTGCACCCTGAAAATATAACATCTCTTGCTATCCCTGTAACTATATAACCTATCAACCTATGTATCACTAGTTTTTTGGTCGAGTCAAACTAACTAATGTCAAAACTTCCTCATTAGTACAACCTCATTCAGATTTGAAATATGAAAAACTGGATTCAGTATTCTTGGATCATTCTCTCTCTCTCTCTCTCACACACACACACACACACACACACACACTTCAAGGTGCTTACTCATCTACATACCTACATTCCCACTCTCCAAACTCACTCTCAGTGTGTTAATCTGGCAATGCTAAGTCTTGAAAGAGCTTGATCAGTAAGACATCACTTTTCTTGAACATTCTTATAATAACATGCAAGTTCCATACAACTCCAAAACTACTCAAGTGCAGGCCAATAGTCATATATAAATCCATTCATTCATTCATCAGATTCACTCTATACATCTAGAAGTTACAGATCATTCCTTCTACACAATCTACACACTGACTCATTGGCTAACACAGCCGTTTCAATTCACTCCTATCATACTGCCACAGCAGACTTGCAATCTTTACTCTCTTCACAAATCTTTTCACATGCTAAGGAACTAAGCGAGTTGCATTTACAATAATATTTGCATAAAATTAAATTAACTTACCACCGAGTCTAGTTTTGCTACACTCATGGACGCAAGACCCATATGTACATGATTTGGAAGCAAAGGCTGTTGGCCCATAGCAGCAGTGGGAGGTAGTAAGATTGGAGAACTCAGCCCACCCTGTCTCATTAGGTGATGCAGCTGCTGGAAATGAGGTGGTACTGGTGGAGGTGGTACGCTCAAAACAGGACTAAGTGTTCCTAAATAGTAACAAACACCAAAAGCTTTAGAATATGCATAAAGGTTTATTAAGGCAAATTATAGAGTGGTAATCAAAGTGCAGCACACCTATCATTTATGGCACATTTAAGTTTAGATATCTGATACTGTGTTGAGTAGACGGACTATATGTGTATTGAATCATTGCTATCAACAAATAGCTCAACATTTCATGAGTCTTGTTGGCAGAACTGTAAAATCAAGCTTCAGAGATAACTACTGTATGCTCTGATTATTATTATTATTATTCAGGCCTCCATGGAGTCAAAAGACTCATCATGGGAGGTCCTTCTTAGGAAACACAAAGTCTATCATACCCCTCCTCGAACTCTGATTATTTATCAGCATTTGAATGCAAATGGCGCAAGGAAATTTTAAGCTACACACTGACTCATTGAGCTACAGCAAATTAAAAAAAGAGGATTCGAAGCTTGGAATTCTCTAACATGAAATGTCAAAACAAATGTACAAGTCCTACTATTCTGAATGAAAGAATCGTGCAGAGAGTAGTTCTGACATTTGAGGACAGCAGTTGCTAAGGCTGCCTGTTGAGGTTCTGTAACAGGTCAGGTTTAAATGTTTGCAAATTGTAGTGCATATGATTTTATGTTAAGACTGCTAATGCAAGTGATTTGGATGTGGAAATGTTTGTTAAATTTTTCCTATTTTTCATATTGTAGTGTTGCTTTTTTGTGGAAGAACCTTTTGGATCTGTTATGTTATTCTGTTTATTTATGACTATCATGGTTGGTGATGCAGAAAAGTTAATTGAAAAGCAGGAGTATATCATTGGCTGGGAGGGGGGAATCTCCTATCTATTGCACCCCACTATACTATATTCTACTTCCTCTGAGCAATGTGGCAGAGCAAGTGGCAGCAGAATTATTCACTATCTGGTCAGGAAGTCTTTGGTTTCACACAGGTTTGGTCCTGTGCCCTATCTAACAGTCAGCCTGCAGAAGCACTTTTCTGCTGTACATTTGAATGCCAAGATTCTGGGTTCCTCCAATGTGTTTGGCATATAAGGTGTTATCTGCAATGCATACAGGAAGAGCATGTGGGAAAATTTGGAACATAATATTCTTTTAGAAAGCAAATCAACATCCAAAGATGTAATTTACGTTTCCTAGTGAATTTTTCATTTTTTTTTTTTTTACAATCTTAGATCAAACCCTGGAATAGTAAAGGGTTTAATAACATCACCCAAAGATAAGATCTGCCTTATCTTTGGGTGATGTTAACATGGTGACATCGGGATATGAGAGGTGGACACAGGAAGCTATAGCAAGAAAACAAAAAGTTTGACTATCAGTTGAACAGGAGGCAAGCATACTGCATTTGTCCTCAAATTCTGCTTGGATTTGTTGATAAATTCTTGCATTTATTTTGGACTATAGTTTAGGCTGAGTGGGTAGTTGTAATTTTGGAGTTATCCATTGAATGCATGCTGTATTTTTATCATAGACTGCAAATGCACATTTTTTTGAAAACCTGAACTGGAATAGAGATTGGGGATTTTGTAGCGAAGTGGGGAAATGAAAGCCCTCATTTGAGTGGGAATTATGTTGGTATTTGGTCAGAACAGGTGTTTGGATCAGGAAAGAGGAAAAGTAATCATACCACGGAAAAGAGGCACAGAAATTCCAGAGGTCATCCCACTTAGTAGTGCCATAGGGTATGAGGCTGATGCTAGGAAGAGATCAATCTGTAGAAAAGGAGATGCTGATAAGGCTAAATGGTTGGAGTTACCAAGAGCAGAACAGACATCTACAGTGTATTTGTAGGGAGCACTGGTTAAGATAAGGTCCAGAGGGATGAAAAAATGACGAGGATGACTATTTATGTTAGATTATGACTAATAACAAATGATTTGACTTCCTTCCCAGCTTAATCTGTGAGATTGGAGATGGGGGGGGGGGATAGCTTGTGTTATGAACATGGAAGTCTCCTAGGAAGATAATCTCACAGTTTGGGTAATTAATATGAAAAGAACTTTTAGAGATAAGTAATCTATAAAGAAGGCAGCATACTTGTT
The DNA here is from genome assembly GCF_054136105.1 of Typopeltis vanoorti. Taxonomy (NCBI): domain Eukaryota; kingdom Metazoa; phylum Arthropoda; class Arachnida; order Uropygi; family Thelyphonidae; genus Typopeltis; species Typopeltis vanoorti. The sequence continues at coordinate 8,004,831 of NC_143570.1, forward strand.
TGAATCAAAAGTCAGCAAAGCTATAAAGTGAGGTAAGGAAATCTTGAGGCAGAGCACATAATATAGTTGTAATTCAAGATTTATTAACTTTTAAATAGAATGTTCAATGACAAAAGTGTACATTGCTTCCTTTTAACAAAAGTGCCATGCAAGATGTAGTTGGGATATATGAAATGGATAATGCTTGTGGAGGATAACTGAGATTCAGTTAAGAACAGCGATTCAGATTTTGATGCCCAAATTGGTAGTGTATATCATCAATGTGTGTGTATTGATGCTCGAGATGTTGGCAAAATGGATATGCTTTTTATTGGATGAAATTTTGGTGTTATTTTGGAGATTTTTTGCATTAGTTTTTGAAATTTTTGTGTATTTTTCATTTTTTTTTTTTAGTGGGAGATATTTTTACATATTCATACATCCACAGTGAGACTACTATTTGTTTGGTTATCTTTTATGGTAGAGTTGATATAAGAAACTTATACATTAGAGAATGCAGCTGAGATGAAGTAAGGGAATGGTACACTTACCTCCCAGTTATGTGCTCAGACTACATTCCAAGTGTGACCTTGACAGTATCCCTGCACGTGGCTATACTCAGAACTCTCGCCAAACATAACTTGGAAGAATAGTCTGCAGCAAGATTATCTGCTAGCTGATTGGGAAGCCTCCGTGTATATATATATATATATATATATATATATATATATATATATTACCTTTGGGTTTGGTGCCGTGTATCATCTAGAGGCCAGCCTGAAGAAAATATTTGACTGCTATACATTCAAATGGAGTGCTGGCTCCCTAATTTATTAATAAACAGTATATTGAGTATTCCTAACAAGGAAATCATCCATGCTGCATGTGAGAAGAAATGGGAACAGAAATCAAATACCCTACTCTGGAGATAAAGCATGGCAGTAGCCACCCCATCTTTCCAATAAACAAGATGGCAGCGTTTCAAAAGGCAATGAATGATATCTACCAGCTACCATATGTGCACAATGATACATATTTGGCCATGTCAAAGTCCAATAAAGAGGACTGATGACTTCCTTATTCCTGCTTGCTAGTGTATTTCAATAATCAAGTAATTCTATGAGCTCTTTTGGTCATAAGATTATTTGATTATGCTCTCTAACTTCAACTCCATAGCAGCCAATACTCTGAAATCTCCAGCTTCATCAACCTCCTGGAGTATAATTCTGTCAATACAGTACACAGTTTGTAATATTTTTTCATCTCAAAGTGCATAGCAGGATACATTTCCACATTAAAATAATATCCATTATTCTTTACCCATACTTCAGTCTATTTAAATCATTCTGCAAGCTCTCTACATCACATTGATCTAGTATTAGGCTACTTAAATTTTGGATCATCAGCAAACAACAAATATTTTCTCGAATATTTAAGTAACAGACTGATTTGGAGGAAAATTGTAGATAGGAAGTTAGTAATGATGTAAATTTTTCATGTAGTACTATCATATCCTATATACCTCTTGAGGGTACATGGCAGGAATTTGATGATGATGATATTTTACCTTTGATCAACTTCTACAATACCTTAATTATTGCTAACAAGGTATTATTTGATGTATCTGTCTTGGCTATTTTGCCTTCTTTTCACTTCCTTGACACCTTACTATAGTTGAAATTTAAGTTAAAGAGCTTTGTTAGCTGTTAATTCCTTGCACAGTCTTGTAATATTTGAACTGATAGCCCATCTAATTAATACCCCTTGCACATTCTTCTTGTCATACATGGACTAATATCCCATGTGATCTGATTGCATTAAGATTTTACAATATCCTAAGTAGCTTCAATTCATCTACCTCTATTCCCACATCAATTCTTGTCACATCTGTTACTACAGCTTTTCCACCTGGTTGTTACAAGGATGTAGTTACAGGAAAAGAATGTAGGAATATAGTATTTTCAGGAAGGCCAGAGAGAGAGAGAGAGAGAATAGGATGGGAAGAGGTATACTGTTGCAGATGAATGGCAGCAAAAGAGAGTAGGTCAGTGGGAAGACAGAAATATGAACAGTCTGAGGCTATCTGGGATGAGATAGAGACCAATAGTCACATAGAGTGAAGGAAATGGAATTTATACAGCTGTTAAGAAATAATTACTTTAAACATCCTGTGATGAACCAGACTCAGGATTTGAGAGTAATCAATATGGTGATAATATTGGAGGATCTGTTCAAAACCAAAGTAGCCAAAGTGCTCCAATTGGGGGGGGGGGGGGACATCATGATGTCTTGACTTGGAAGATGGCCAAGTAGTTTTTATTTTTTAAGAAGAAGCATATGTGGAACTAGAGTATATTTATGTCACTTAGGAGGTAGCATGAAACAATGCCAAGTCATAAGAATCTGAAAGGGAGGGATGTTAGCAGTGTACAGAACATGATGAAGGGATGTCCGAAGAAAGCAGTATCAGACTATATGTTCAAAGTCAAGAGGATAAATCACATAGGAGTTAGATGGATGAGTAGTATCAATAAGCAGGCGCTGCAAGGTCTAAAAAGTACATATCATTCCTTCTACACAACTTACACATCAATATCCGTAATCAAGTCTGGTGGTAAGATTTATACATCAGAAATTCCATGTTGTAATTTTCTTAAAAACTACAATTATCTGTAATCAAGGTCCTCCTCCTCAACTTGCCTCTATCATACCATCGTACCAGACTTACAATCTTTTGTCTTTCACTTTTCTTTTTTCCATCTAATAATTCTTTAATATCTTCTCTCAAACTACACTTTTTGCCTTTCAGATCATACATACTTGCCAATACAGTCAACTCTATCGATTTATTTCTTTGCATCCTGATAACCTCACTAATGTCGTTAATTTTCATGCCTGGGAATCAAATTTAGTCATGCTCTCATTCAGCACTCCTCTTTTTATAGAATAACTATTAAAAAAGTTTCTCCCTCTCCTCTTGCTTTGTCATATATTTCTGTTTCTTTCCTCATCTCTTCTTTCTTTCTTTCTCTTCTCGGCTCCACCACATATCTGATATTGCAGATATTTCTGCAATCATTCAAACTCACACTTTGTCTTATGAAGGACTCCAAGTAAGTATGCTGTTTCTCTCATGACATCTTTTCCATCTGTTGTTAACATTCTCCAATCTGCTATTACATATTTTACTCACCTCACACATATTTGTGTATATGAGAAGGACTAGTATAACAAATAATGCATTATCCTATTTCTTACAATTGAATATTTCGATGTTTAACATAAAAATAATAGCTGTGTATACCAAAATACTTAGTAGAAGTGGATCTTTTCTTTACAGACTGTACTCATTACATAGAGTCTTTACTGTATATTACAAAACAAAATTTAAATATTTCTCATTTGGTTCACTTAACTCTATATCACTCCATCAAAAAAACAAAAAAAAATTAGTTTAGATGCTTCTGTCACTTTTTCTACAGCCACATTTCTTGAATGTTGTAATGTTTCTTATTTTGTAATACTGATCCAAAGATTCAATTTTTCTTATGACTTCCAGCCACAAAAGGTTGCAAAACCTGTAGTGCATAGTTGCATTAGTTACAGGTGAGCTGTTTCTTTCTTTCTTTCTGTTTTTTTTTTGTGTATATTTTTTAAAAAATTTAAAAAATATATTTTTTAAATATATTTTTAAAAATTTTCATTTATTTATTTTGTTTACATAATCTGAAAATCTGCTTTAGAGACCCAATGGAACTTTTCAAACCACTTCAGGTTTCCAAAGCAGAGCAGTGGTCTGACACCAAGGCAAAGAAATTCATCTCAAACCTAAGAAAAATGAGAGATAAATTTATTAGTTACTAATTTAAAAAATGTAGAAACCTATTATCTGTAAAAACCCATGCGTGCAATTCTGTTTTAGTTACTACACCTTAGATATTATCTCAGACTGCAGATAAATTCAGTTTTAAATCTTCTTAGCCTCCAATTATGGATAGTTATGAGTCTATATGCATATCTTACCTGCTGAAAGATGGCCATAAGAACCACTGGCACTTGAACTGCGGGATCCATTCATGAAAGAAACTAATGAATTTGGTGAAAATCGGATCATTGAGTTAATGTCAAAAGAATCAGAGTATGGCGAACTAGAAAGTGCACGCTTACGACTGTGCCGTGTGGCTGGTCGAGGGCTCGTATGTCTGGTGCCTAAATAAGAGAATATTTGGTTTAATTTACATATAAAAAAAAAAAGCATGTACATACCTCAAATGCAGCATACCAATTAAAATCACTCATGTTGAGAATGTGTATCAATTACTAATCAGATACTTATCTGCAAATTCACTTCCACATTGATGTTAATTATTTAATTTTATAGATAACACCAATTTCATATATCTTATTTTATTATCCACAAATTTTTCAAAGTTTTTAAAAGTAAATTTACTTCATTCTTTTAAATTTTGCATAGTGACATTTATATAAATATTTCCACAGCAATATTACACTGCATTGTATGAATTGTGATATTACTATTACTAAAATAATCTTCATGGAATCAAGTCAGTTTTTGCACAAAGCAAACTAACTTATTTTTACATAATTCTTCACCTTTTATTCAACATAAAATAAAAGAGAGAAAGATTATATATATATGAATGGCAACATAGTATAAAACAAGTTTATATTAATGTGACTCTCTCTCTCTCTCTCTCTCTCTCTATATATATATATATATATATATATATATATATATATATAGAGAGAGAGAGAGAGAGAGAGAGAGTCACATTAATATAAACTTGTTTTATACTATGTTGCCATTCATATGAAGCATAGCATATCATACCATGGTAAAGGAAAAATTTTTCTATAAATATATCCAATTATTCCAAAATTCAGCTCATATGTATTATACAGCCAAATTTTATCCGTGAAAAATAACTTATATTATTCAGTATTGTTAACGCAAAGCATAGTACAATCCTACAATCCTATCATACCACCAGTGGGATATAGCAGTATTGAGCCATTTCTACAAATGAATGTAATAGCAACATTGATGAATAGGATAAAAGAGATATGGACCATGATGAAGAATTTCAAGAGCATGTTATGGTGGCTGATAATGTTGTTACTACATCAATGCCTTCTCACGCATGCCATCAATATGTGGCTTCTACTGGCCATATATTGAAGGAACTCACTGGGATGACAGTGGATGACTTTACTTAGCATGACAGCACAGTAAGTCATGAATAATTTTTAGCACAGAGAATGGCAGGGTAATTCATTGTTTTACCTCAAGCAGTGGTAAATATGCCTGCCTAGAATGAAAATTTTATGATAAGGTCAGGTATGGTAACTCAAACCCCACCTTAAATGTCCCCTCTTCTTTTTAAGATGTTGGTGAATCCACAGAAGCTTAGAGTAATATAATAATTCAGATCAATAATATAGATCAACTGTAGTATTTTTGAATTGTGCTCAGAATGTTTCAGTTACTTTGTATTATAATGTTGGTTGTTGTTTTTGTTATTATTATAGGGGAGAGTCATCCATCCATCTGTTCACTGGACACGAACAGATGCTGTATGGTCACTCAGATGCTTGGTGATGTGCCACACCAGTCCTCACCATGTGGTCCCGTTGTATACTTTTCTGGAGGCTTCGACTCTCTGAAGATCAGTCACTCCACACACACCATCCATCTATCTCATTGATGGTCTATCCCTTCCTCTTTTTCCAGGAATTTTACCTCCTATTACTATTCTGAGAAGTCCTCCTTTCATCCTTTCAATGTGTCCAAAGTATTTCAACTTTCAAGAGTGGATATAGAAGTTGTTTTGTGGTTGTGTGTTGAAATACTGTTTGTTTGGGTGGATTATTATATGGTCCATCACTGCAGGTGGAAATTTTTAAAAAAATGTTACCTGTATATCAGCATAAGTCAGCAGCATAGAAACTTTAGTGCTCAAAGATCAAGATTTATTTTAGCCTTTTCTCAGTGGACACGATGCAAAATTTGTTTTGTGTATCTCAGAAAATGTGAAAGGGTTAATATAAACCTGTGAGAATGAATAAATAAATAAGAATAGTAGACTGTGCAAGACATATGATCACAGACTGCAACATTTGAAGAGAGAGAAAAAAAAAAAAAAAAGATGTTAGTGATGTGGTTGCTGTCGTTGTTATTGTGTGAGGTTCCCCCAATTTCCTCATCCATCCCTTAGGACTAGTTGAGCTCTCAAAACCCGTTCTGAGGTACGAAAAACCCGAGTTTCCAGGTGAAAAAACCTTCATATGAAACCAGCTAATTCACCTTTAGTCAAAAGATACCAGATAAAGGTTCCTCATGTCATGGACGGAAATCAAATCTAGGTTTTTTTGACCAAAGGGCTTTGCTTTGTCTATACTGACTGGGCTATGGAGGCCCTAGGTATTAGTGATAGCAGTAACATAAGTGAGCATAGAAGAAATTAGATCAAAGCAGGTAACAATAAAGGCGAAATGAAGTGTGTGCAGAGGATGAAATTGAATATTTGAAGAAGCAGTTGACTAATATGGATGAGAAGAAAGAAATTCGTACGGTGAACAATGTGTCAAAGGATAGCTGTCTGGTATTGTAGAGGATGTGCTCATTAGAAGTGAATAACAGGGTGCATAAAACATGTTTTCCAGATAGCATACTTAGACAAATAACAGAGATTTAAATAAAAAGCATAAATGAATATCAGAATTAGTGGCATTTTTGAGCACAGCACCATTGACCTAGAAAGTGAGAAAAAGAATGCCGAGAGAGGGGTTTGAGGAAGTTGTTGTAGAAGGTGGAAGATAATAGTATAGAAGGAAAAGTAGTTGGCATGTTGGCCAGATATGTCAACAATGAGTCGAAAAAGAGAGCCTAGATAATGAATGGTACAATAGTTTAGCTGTGTGAGACAAAAGTGTATAATTGACAAATAGATAGAGTGAATTTGAAAGGAATTTAGACTGGTTTAAAATAGATGGACTGCATCTGAATTTACACTAGACATATAAAGTGACTGCAGTTTGCTGAGCAAGTTCATGTAAGCAAGTGAGTATGACTAAGGATAAAAGAAAATGATTAAGACAATGAAAAGTAGGTTGCAGAAGAAACGTGAGAGTAATAATCATGATAGGAGGGAATGATAAACTTTGTGAGTGCAAAGGAACAGATGAGAGTAAGGAACAAGGAAATGAGAATCATCAAAGTATGGAGAGAAAAGTAGTAGAGAAAGAGATGGTGTTGGTGGGATGGCCTTAAAGAGAGTAGGATCAGTCATATCTGGAAATGTATGGAAATAAACTGAAGGAAAGGTTGGTAAGATCATGAACTGGATCAAGCATTGCAAGGAATAATAGCATGTATTTGAGTTATGGAACCTCACACCACCTCCCAAGTCCTCAAAGTCACACTCATATCAATCAGCAAGTGTTTATATAGGTAATCCTCATATAACGCAGTACTTATACAACGTGGTTTCAATATAATGCAGCCTAAAAATCATATTTTATATTCGTTAATTTTGCTTCTGCTTTTATCGCACATGTAGTTATAAGTAGCGATTAGGGAAAATATCCTTTAGCATGCATGTACGTCAATTCTTTACCATGGTGTTTATTGTTCAAAGTTGTCTTCGTTTTCTACCAGGAAAGCGTATTAAAAATCATAAGTGTGTTAATCTCAAGCTGAGCACTTTATTTTCTGGTGAGTTACAATATGTAATGCTTTTTTATGTAAAAATTTTATTTTTATAGCAATGGCCACTTAGAGGGCTTTTGCGATTTGGTTGAAAACGAAATTAGTGAATTAATTGATGGGGAAATAGATTTAAATCAGGAGGAACTGGTACAACTAATAGATGACATTGAACCAAATGGCAGGGAAAGTTCTGCCGAAGATTCTGATTGTGATGAATCCGTTAAAGAATTCAGTTTAAAGAAATTAGCAGAAGGATTGGACTTAGCAAGAAAGTTAGGAAGTTATTTTATGGATAATGATCCTTGAATGGAGGGCTCCGGAAAATTCACGAGACAGTTGGATATTTGTGTAGCTCCATATTATGAACTTAATAAAAAAAATTGCAGCATAGTGATAAGTAAGGTCTTATTACTGACTTCTTGATAACTAAACCAGCTGAAGTATGCAATGAGAATTATACAAATGATGTCCAAGAGATTTCAAGTAATGATGACGTCTGTCCACTCATAAATAAAGAACATCTACGAGAAGTGCGTTTTGAAGAGAGTGATGACGATTAAAATATGCACTTTATTTTTTTGCCTCAAACATTTATGCATTATGTGCAATGAAGTTTACATACAATTTGTAATTTTATAAGTTTATACTATGTACTGGGGGGGGGGCTACGTCCCCCTGGCACCAACGCCACCTGGCACCCACCCACCCTGAGTTCCGGACTGGTAGGCCAGTTCTCCTTGAATTCTGATGACTCGAATTTTGAAGACTCGACACTCAGGGTAGCCCCTGAGTTTCAAAATGTTTCAAATAACTTGACAAAAAACATAACACAAAAACGTTTCATAAAAAGGCTTATCATTTTATATCTATAGGATAGATTTTGTTTCATAGTTTATGTTTTCTTAGGGGGGGGGGGTGCTTAAGGGTCAAAGCTATATAACTGAGAGAAGACCTCCACATAGCTTTTAAAGGAATGTGGAGAACCGACCAGGGATTCCAACCTAATGTCCAATCCTCACCTTCTCGTGGTGCACACTGTTGGGTAACCTGAATACTGAACAAACAAGGATGGGCTGGCAATTTGGGATTCAGCCAACCAAATTGTATTCTTATTGGCTTAAACCAAAATACAAAATGATGGTACAACATGACAAAATTTCATGCCAGCTGGGGCATTGCCCAGTTAAACAAAGCCCCCGTTGTTTTGCCAGGGAACCAGGGCGAACAGCGAAAAGTCAGCTACTCGAACAAATCTGAAAACACACTCCAACTCAACATCACCAGAGTTAAAAATCAGTAGTATCAACATAAGAAGCCTGAATGGCAAAGAAATGGAGCTGGCTGAGGAATTGGATAAGTACCAGATCAACATAATAGGGGTGACTGAAACAAAAAAGGCAAAAACTGGTGAGATGTTTCTGAGCAATAAATACAAAATGTTATATTCAGGCAATGACAATCAAGGAAAAGAAGGAGTAGCCATAGTATTCAACACAAAATACGAGACTCATCTTCTTGAATGGCAGGCAGTCTCAAGTAGAGTGATGTGGCCAAATATGAGAATGGGGAACTGGACAATGAGACTTATTTGTGCCTATGGTCCCACAGAAGGTTCTACTAAGGTAGAAGTGGAGGAATTTTTTGAGGCTTTAGAGAAAGCAACTGACACAATGAAAACTAAAAAGTTGGTCCTTGTTGGGGATCTAAATAGCAAAGTAGAAAATGATTGTCAGACATACAAAAATATTTTGGGAAAATTTGGAGAAAAGAGCAAAAGCTAATAATAATGGCAAATACCTGTTGAATTTCTGCTCAGGACATGGACTGGTTATTACTAACACCATGTTCCAACATAAAAATGTGCACAAATTCACATGGAGAGAAGAGACAAGGAATAAGAAAAGTCTCATTGACTATGTTATTGTTGATAGTGATGTTTTCTCCCTGGTGCAGGACACAAGAGTGTACAGAGGATTTGAAATTGGAAGTGATCATTATTTAGTCTTGAGCAGGATAAAATTGAATTTCATATTGAAAAGAATAACATGTAAGAAAGTTTTAAAGCAAATAAAAGTCGAGCAACTCTCAGATGTGAACTGTAGACTAAAATACACAAAGATTATTGAAGAAAAAATGAAAGAGTTTGAGAACAGGAACCAAACCTTGGAGATTCAGTGACAAACCTTGAAGAAAACCCTGATTGATTCATCCAGAGCGGCATGTGGTGAAGTTGTGTGCAAGGATAGAAAAATTAGAACTCCATGGAGGACACAGGAATAAAGAGGCAGTGATGGAAAAGACGAAAGCATATCAAAAGTTCCTGGCAAATACGTCAGTTTATACTCTTAGCAAATACAGACAAATATAAGAAACCTAATTACTGTGTAAAACTGGCTAAACAAAAGTCATGGGAGGACTTTGGCAAGAACATAGAAAATAAATATCAAGAAGGTTTCAAAATATTCACGAGATTGTTGAAGAAGCTTAGAAATGGAGGAAAAAGTGCTGTAAAAGGAGTTAGAGATGATAAAGGTGACATGAAAACGGGAGAAAAAAAAGATATCCTTGAAGTATGGAGTAATTACTTCGAAAAATTGCTAAATGAAGTTACCACTGTGCTATCACAAGCAGTGATAGCACAATGGTAAAAAACACTCAACAGACATACAGTCAGGAATAGATATCCATACTTGAACTAGGTAAAAAATGCTATCAAAGGCTTGAAATGTGGAAAGGCATCAGGAGTAGATGATATTTGACAAGAAATGCTGAAGTAAGGTGTTATAAAAGTCTTACAGTGGCTGCACTGCATAGTTCAGATGGCCTGGACAGAGGTACGAATTCCCGATGATTAGAGTAGAGCTCTCATAGTACCCATATATAAGAAGGGAAATAAAACTGAATGTGAGAATTACAGAGGTATTTCCCTATTGAGTGTTCCTGTTAAGATCTATGCAAGTATACTTGAGAAATGGTTGAGAAGAATTGTGGAAGAAAAACTTGGTGAAGAACAAGCTGGATTCAGACCAAATAGAGGCTGTCAGGATCAGATCTTCACTTTACGACAGATAGTTGAGAAATCATGGGAATATAACAAAGATCTGTATTTAAGTTTTGTCGATCTGGAAAAGGCATATGACAAGGTGCCAAGAGAGAAGCTATTCAATATACTACAGTTATATGGTATAAATGGGGCATTATATGAAGCAATACTTAGTCTTTATTTGAGTTGTAAGTCAGCAGTTAGAATTGAAGGAAATACAGGAAGATGGTTTAATGTTAAATCTTGTGTGAGACAAGGATGTACATTATCCCCTCTGTTATTCATTATCTGTATGGATCACATTATGAAGGAAAGTGGTATTAATCATGATATCAAAATTGGAGATGTTAATATCATTAACATCTTCAATTTCCAATAAAGCAACATCTCTTTGCTTTATGTGGACGATGTTATACTTCTAAATAAATCCGCTACAAGTCTGAAAGATTCCCTGACGAAATTGAATAACTGCTGTAAAAGATATGGTATGAAGATCAGCAATAAAAAGACAAAGACAATGAAAATAGGCAGAATCGTTGAAAACATCAACTGCGTTTTGAACAGAGAAGCTGTGGAACAAGTAAAACATTTCAACTACTTAGGGAGGATTTTTAGTGAAGATGATAAATTAAATATGGAAGTAGACAACAGAATCAACAAAGCTGGTATGGTAGGAAGTCAATTGAATAAATTCATATGGAATAAGAAAGAAATTAGTCGGAACACTAAATTAGCTGTATACAAGACAGTGTTCAAACCAGTTTTAACTTATGGATCTGAGAGCTGGGTCAGAAATAAAACACTTGACCAAAGACTAGAGACCGCAGATATGAGAGTCCTGAGAAAGATTAGAGGCGTGAACAGATGACATCAATGACAATATCATATTAAAAATGAGGATATTAGAAAAGAACTTGACATTGTCAGCATCCAGGAATGCGTTACTAGAGCTAATCTCAGGTGGTATGGTCACTTACACAGAATGGGCAAGGAAAGATTAGCAAAACAAGGGTTCTCTGCCAGGTTGGCAGGACAACGATCCAGAGGAAGACCAAGACATAGGTGGAATGATGCAGTACAAAGTGCCTTAAACCAGCGATTTTCAACCAGTGTGCCGCGAGAGGTCTACAGGTGTACCGTGAGATTTATGAAAACAAATTAATTGAAAGAAATAATGTCGTAATTTGCGCATTTATTTATTAGTGTCTGGTCTTCCCTCTTCTTGTGTGTGTAAATTAATCAAAATTATGCCTATTTTTTGGCAGATCATCAAAAAAATTAAAAGAATATATTTTTAGTGTGCCACAGAATTTAATAATTAGTCTAGGTGTGTCGTATTATGGAAAAGATTGAAAATCACTGCTTAGACAATAGAAATATAAGATCTGATAATGTTGGAGTCTTGACAAGTAACAGGCTGATTTGGAGGAAAATTGTAGATAGGAAGTTAGTAATGATGTAAATTTTTCATGTAGTACTATCATATCCTGTACATCCCTTGAGGGTACATGGCAAGAATTTGATGATGACGATGTTTTCTTGACTTACATGAATTTCCTGAATTAAATAAAAATATTTTTTGTTGGATATGTCATTGTTGTTTATATAATTTAAAAAAAAAAAAAAAACGATTTCAGAACCTACCCTACTTTTTCTATGTGATCTGAGTCTTGCATAATGCGATTTATATAACGCGGCATTTCTAACATGCTGCTTAAGGTAGTTATCCCTGAACAAATAGAAATTGACTCTCTCCATCCAATCCACATTTCTGTAAATAAAATTCGTCCAATAAGATCACCCTCTCCCCCTTTTTTTTTTCTTGACCCAATAAAATATTTCACCATATAATCTATTAGATATACTATTCTTTTTATTTCAGCCTTACACCAAGTAGTCTAAAAGTCAATGTAAGGCCATTTTCCTTAAAGAGAGATGGATCAGTCATAGCTGGAGAAGTATTGAAGTAAACTGAAGGAAAGATTGGTAAAGTCATGGACTGGTGAGGCATTGCAAGGAATAATGACCTGTGCTTGAGTTATGGAACTTCATATGGGCTGTTATGTTTGTATACTATAATGAGTATTTAAAATAAAGAAGCTGAGTTTGTGGCATGGACTGAGTCAGTATGTCCAAGGATAATTGGAATAAGTGAAGCTTAGTTAACTGATGATATACAATAGGAAAAGAATCAGAGGGATATAATATCTTCTGGGAGGATATGAAGGAGAAAAAAGGAGAGGATATTGTAGCTTATCATCACAGAGAAATTGTGCCAGTAAGGATGGAGATGGAAAATGGCAATACACTGATAGAGACATATAAATTGGTAATGGGTTGTTATAAGATTAATGTTGAAGAGGTTTTCATAAAATGATGGAAGATTGGTGGGAACTACAAGAAGCCCTATAAGAAGGATGTGAGCAAGGAAGTGAGAAGCAGGTTTTTTGCATGGAGAGTTGTGTTTAAGGCACAGTATGATGATCTGCGAGTATGACAAAGGGACCTCCACAGTGAATCTCCGATTCCATGGGGGTCTAAATCTTAGGATGATAATAATAATAACTTTGCATCAACCTGGTTGGACAAGTGATTAATGTGCCTTCTCTCCCACCAACAGGCTGTGGGTTCAAATCTCACTATGAGTATGGATGCTTGTGATTGTCTTTATGTGGGAGATAAATTGCCTGTACAATGCGAGATCACTACCCTAGTCTTTCTAAAAGCCTGAAGTGTCTTGAAAGAGGTTTGTTATAATAATGATAATAATAATAATAAACACTTTTTAATAATAATTGTGTGCAATTATGAATAATTTAATTCATTGGGTCAGCATAATGAAATTCAAATAAGGCAATTTCAAATTACAATAACTACAATGATATATTAAAACAACACTTATAAAACTTCATTTCAAAATATTTTGCTGGTTTCTGGTTAAATGTTTTTTAAATGGGTATATTTTTTAAAACAAGCAGTTTGGCAAGTTTCTACTATTTCTTTCAAGCCGCTTTTAATTATACTTAAAGATCTTGTCTCTTGGAAAATATTTTTTTTTATATTTTATCCTTATATTCTATTCTACCTTGGTTGTGATTTTATATTGTACACTAAATCAGAATATTTAAACAATACAGTTACCATCAATAGCAAATGGGATATCAGTAGCTGCTACTGGAACTGGCTGATGATTTGTATGGAAATCACCTACGACACACCGCTGACTGAGTGCTGCCATTTGCTGTAGATAATCAGGATGAAGAGGCACACCTGTAAAAAAAAAATATTAACTTAAATGAATGTCCTCTTTCAGTAGTAGAAAACTAAATTGAAAACAGTTTAGTTCGTCAATTACATTTGAACAAAAACAGAAAAAACTTTAGCTATCTATTAATTATTTTTAGAAATATTCAAAAATATGATGTTTTTCATTCCTTAACAGCTACTTAAAAATATCATTTTCTATGTGGCAATTCATTTAAGTCCTGCATAATATTGAAGTATAAATTGCATAATATTCAGGTGGAAAAGGAGAGATGTGATAAAGACATGGCAAAGGGATGCTACAGGATTAATACAGAAGGGATTATAGAGAGCAGAATGAGGGCCATCCCAGGAAGCTGTGTCATGTTATTAAAAAGATAGAAAATGAGGAATAGATTTTTTCTTGGAAATAATGGGTGAGTGCAATGCTAGAATGTGGTATAAGTATTAGGAGTGTGAATAAAGTTCTGTATAACAGATATATTACTGGACTGAGTATGTCCTCTCACATAGAGTATACTTGATTTCATGAAAGTCAACAGAATTTCATTGTTATTGGAATGATGATTTATTATTATATGGACACCTCCATAGAGTCCAACAAACCATCAAGGGAAGCCCATTCAACCTTCATCCCACTTATCATATGACAATACATTCTGTCAATTCAGTACTCACTAAATGAATGCTTACCCTCCACCCCACACATAATTTTTTAACTAAACTCTTGTTATTTCCACTCATACTATTTAATACCTAAGGAGCATTTAATACTGAATTCCTAAGGAGTGGAAGGAGGGCAAGATTGTAAGACTTCATAAAGGATGTGATAGAACTCAAGCATCAAACTATAGACCTATCTGTGTGTCAGGTGTTATAGTTAAGTTGTTGGAGAAGCTTGTGAGAACTAGCAATCAGAATTGGGTTGACAACAATGGTATTATCTTTTATGGACAGCATGGATTTACTGAAGGGAGGTCATGTTTTAGTAATCTACTTAAGTTGATAGTCAAACTGAAGTGGATGGGGTTGGATATTAGATTGGTGCATTGGATTGGAGACTGGCTATCTGATAAGTATCAACAAGTTGTGTAAGGGGGAGTGATATCCAGGAAAAGGAAAGTTACTAGTGATATGCCTCAGGGGTCTGTTTAAGGGCCATTGCTGTTTAACTTGTATATTAATGATATTGGTGAAGATTTGGATGGAGATATTCAGTTGTTTGCAGATGATGCAAAGTTGGGACGAACCATGAAGTGTAGAGAAGATGTTGTGGCCTTAGAAGAAGACTTGAATAAATTGAGTGATTAAGCACGGGAATAGGGATGCGAGTTCAATGTTGCAAAATGTAAGGTTTTAAAATTTGAAAAACAAAAATGGGATGCAGAATTTATGCTTGGTGAGGATATGTTGTTGGAGGTGGAGGAAATAAGAGATCTGGGAGTGATAGTGGATAAGGATCTGAAATTTAGGGGACACATAGCCAAAATTGTGAAGACAACACAAAGGCTTCTGGGAATGATGTGGAGGACACTGATTTGTACAAGTAGGAAGATTCTTGTTTCATTGTATAATGCTTTGATTAGGCCACAAATGGACTATTGTGCCCAGATTTGGTCACCTGGTTTTCAGAAGGATGAAGAGATGCTGGAAAGGGTTCAGAGGCGACTGACTAAGGTAGTTTCTAACCTCTGGAATGCCAAGTATGAGGAAAGATTGAGAAGATGCAACTTGCAGAGCCTGGTGGACAGGAGGAAGAGGGGAGATATGATAGAGACCTACAAGTTATTAAAGGGTTGTTATAGGATAAGTGTGTTTAAAGCATGGTATGATAAGCTGTATGTTTGATAAAAGGATTTTTTAGATGTCTTTGATTCCATGGGGTCTTGGGTAATAATAATAATATAAGATTTCCCCGTATGGAGTCAGAGACTCTTTTGCCTTCTCCTCTGGTTAAGGGAATGGTATGCAGTTTTTTTTTTTTTATTTTATCCCATGATATTATTACACCTGATCATAGAGGTCAAATTGATGGATTTTATACAGTACCTTTTCTGGGTTGTTATAAAGTTCATATTTAGAAATATTCATACAAGTTAGTAAATGCAATGGTGAGGCTTCCTTGATGTTACAGATTTTGCAAATGTAGAAGATTTTTATGCCATTGCTAAACTTGATTAGTCTTGTGTGGCTGGTCTTGAGGTGACAGATCATGGTAGTGGCACAGCGAGTAAACTTGGAGTTGATGGTAGCACCTGGTTTTTCTGCTGAATACCAGTGGTGAGTCATATCCTAGAGAATCGTCAATGGTAGGCAATTCATGTCTTTAATATCTCTCCTTATAATTTCTTTTGGTTACCTCACTTTTTTTTTTTAAGATTTTTTGGTTACTCGCCTCAGCACCCTCTTTTCTGTTTCTCTCCTCTCCTCAAATCATAAAGAATAGATTTGGCACAGTAGTCTAGACATATCAATGTCTATATATCAAAGAGGCAATGACACTCTTATCCTTGCATATCAGTTCTTTTCTAGCAGAAAGAAGAGAACTACCTTTGCAATGTGGCTCTCTTCTTTCTGCAAGCAACTTCACAGCAGAATCAATTCTTATTATCCTATCCAACTCAGCATCAGGTGAGAGCAATCGGATAATCTCCTGTCATGCTTTCAATATCATTAATCTACAACCTCACTAAAAACAGATTCTTACACTACCACTAGTCATCTTCATATTCTCAAACCATGCACCATTATATATACACTCCTTTCTGATTCCTTTCAGTCACTCACTTATTAAGCACATTTAGCAGGATGCTTAAGCACTTATAAGAGGCATTTTCCATTCACATGTAATTATTCTAGGTTCCTTAACTTAATTTACTTAAATTTAGCAGTCAGACTATCTGCAGAATCATAAAAGGACAAAATATGTAAAAGTTTTCATTCACTCTTACATTATAACACCCAAATCTCTAGACAAGATGAGATTTTTCATCCTGGAATTACTCTAACATCAAGCCTCTTTTGGTATCTACAAATTATGACTATTGCCTCTTCAGCATTCAAAAAGTTAGGATTTCTCTTTTTCTCAGAGTATTATTTTACTCCAAACAGCTTTTAATCCTATACAAATTATAAATCTGTCCAAACCACTGAATACTGTTTTCACATTTGGGGTGGTTCCCCTAAGAGCTCTCTAAAAATACTTGACTCAATACAGAAGAAAGCAGCAACAAGACATCCATGGAATCACATCCATGGAATCTGTTCCATGGATGTCTTGGAACACTCATTGTATTAATTCTCATCAAACCAATAGCATAACTATCATAAATCTTAAACTTATTCACACTTTTAACACTCACAACACATTCTAATGCATTCCTTGTTCACTACATGTCATGGAAAAATAAAACTACTCTTTACTCACTTGTTCCCTTGTTCTTCACCCATATACAACTTCCAAGAATGGCTTCTTGTTCTTCTCCCTTACTACTCACTTTATAATCCCTTCCATATTAGGATAAAATCTCCTGATATTCTTAAAAATCTCAAATCATTATCGTCATGAGACCTCCTTACAGTCAAAAAGACTTATCATAAGAAGTTCTCACCATCCAATACAGTGCTCATAAACTATGCCTAAAACAGGTTTACTGTTTCTGCATTCACTACACTCTCAAGCAATGCTTCCACCTACCCACTCACTCATCACTCTCCATACAAAAAAACCTGCTCTCTTGCTCACATCCTTCATATATTACCAGAGATGGTATCTAATTCTTCATTCTCTCCCTGCACTCTATGAAAAATCTTTTCTGCATTTATCTGGTACAAAATCTTCATCAGCTTATAAGTCTCAATTAAAACACTTCTCCTCATCCCCACCTAGCTCTTCAATCAGTCTGTACTCATATACAGCATTCCACCACTACTTTAGTTACTCACCCTTCTCTGAATCAGTTCAAAGCACAGATGTCAGACTACAAGAGTTAGGAGAATAAACAGATGATGCTTCAAGAAAATGAAAACAGGAGGACAATAAACTTACATGATGAGTACAAAGTAGAGGATTGGAAAATGACAATTGTGGTAAGAAAGGAGGAATTATAATAATATCATTATTATTTCAATATATTATCATTTTTCCATGGAGTCAAAAGACTTGTTTTGGATGGTGTGTATCCTAAATGTCATAATATCACTCATACCACATTTTAAATTCATTTACAACACTTGAAATGCTGTCTGGTAATATTTCAATCACCCACCGTTTTCCATATTAAAAAATCACTCCTCATACCTCCCACATTCCATACATGACTTCTGTGGTGAACTGTTTTTTTTTTCTCCTGAACTATTCATATTTCTTTCACCCTTTGTAAAATCTCTTTGATATTTGTCCAATAGCTTCCTCTCAATAACTTATATGCTTTGATCACGCCAATTCTTTTCTTATTTACCATGCTCTGCAATTTACACTTTTTCGATCTACCTTAAAACCTTTCAAATTATATTTGTTAACTGCCTCTGAAACCTTCCTAAGATTACCATAGAGTTGCATGAGTTTTTGGTGCCCTTAGCAAATTCTTAGCTATGCATCTTTTTTTTTTACCACTAATTATTATTGTGTTAGTTCCAATAATTGATAAAATATCCTGTAACTGGTGCCTTTATGACTCAATGCCATAGTGTTCCTACACCTCTGTTGTCATATAAACATGAAAACTAGGCAAGCAGATCTGTACATAGTAGACCAAGTGTGGTCTCATCAGTCCTTATATATAAAGAACTATTACTTTGTTTCTACTTGTCAGTATCCTCTCCTCATGATAGCTAGGTTGATACTCTATACTCTAAGTTGCCTTCAAACACCTTTGCAGTGTGTCCATAAAACTGCAATTCTTTATCCGTTATGACTATAGAATCCTTTATTTCCTCCACTTCTTCAAGCACAATCCTCATCCCCCTTCAATGTTCTGCATTTGAATTCCAAATGCAGAACCTTGAAGTTAAACTGATTTGATATCTCCTTCTCTGCCCACATCATTAATCAATCCAAATCTTCCTGAAGGATCACATCAGTCCCATTTCTGATAACTCTTCTCAGTTTGTATTATGAACAAAGATACTCCCAAACCATTTTTATATCAATTCATATACAGGATGAGTAACAGTGGACCAAACAAGCCTTGTGGTAATCCACGTGTCACTCTTTTCCTTTCAGATGCTGCTCTTCCACATACAACTCTTTCATATCTTTTTCTCAGCCAGTCAGCTAAATCCATTTGACTACTATTTAACTTTTCCCAGATATAGATTGTTAAAGTTTTTATTTAATTTGTATTTATTTTTTACATTGTCCAGGAAACCCTGCTCTAGAGACCAAACATGGAGCTTTTTCAAGCCACTTCAGGCTTTTGGTAAGTGGGGGGGGGGGGGTCCTCACACCAGGTGATGAAATGCATCTTCCACCAAAAGACCATCACAAACATCAATGCCCACAGCAGGATTCCAACTTACATTCTATTGGCTGGAGAGTGCTAATTCACTTTCACTCTTGCAACTTCAGAAGATTCGGACCACTAACTGCTGGCAGGTAATGTGCAATATGCAACCTCTCCCATCAAGTTAACCCTGCCTTCTCATGATGTAGCCTGTTTTCATTCCACTGCTACAAATGGATATCTTCGTAGTTGGAGGAAATGCTAACTAGACCCACTAAGTTATAGATGATCTTCACTGCCTGGCAGTCATGCCCACTACCACCCTATTTATTGGAGATCTGAAGTGGTGAATGACATTGTTTGGACAGCAGAGCAAGAGTGGTGTTCTGGTTTCTGTCCTTCTTAGAAACTTAGAAACCTAAGCATTCTTAGAAACCTAAAACCTAAAATTTTACTGATGAACATTCCATTTTGAGTGTACTTCAATAAAAATGGTGATACAGACCAGCTTCTAGATAACAAATAGGCCTGAAGCTGTTAGTAATGAGTCAGGAGGTTTCCCAATCAAAGAGTACATAATCTCACTCACATATTCTGCCAAGTCATGCCTAGAATGTAGGGGGGGGGTTCAGTAACTCGTATGTGGGGAGGTGTTGTTGGGGCCATGATATGGCAAGGAGACTAGTCAATTTCTGTATGGTGTCATGCCCAAGAATTTGTTTCCTTTCACTGCATGTCCCTACCTACCCACACACACACAGCACTGATATGCTATAGATTCTTTAACCTCTTATGCATGAGATTAAAAATAAATAAATATTAATTAAAAAAAACCCTCCTTCCACTACTAAAGACACTGTTTATTTCACTACTATGAAATATCAAATGTGAAAGAGAATGGCAGTGCCTGTTAAACAAAATTTGAGTTCTCTTTAGTTGTGTGGCCAGTAAAAGAAAGAGTAACTTCAGAAGTTTGATGATATTATTAAAGATAACAAGATAAATAATTCAGAAGACACGATGAAAATATTTAATGAGTATTATTATTATTATTATTATTACATGATACCTCTAAGGACTTATAACTCCATGGAGTCTGAAGACTCATTCAAGACCTAAACTATCCACACAATCTATCATACCTCTCCTTGAACCCATTAACAGATAACACACTAACAAACTGACCCTGGCAACCCATTCACAACTCTCCAGGCAAAAAATTTAGTCCTCACACCTATACTAACCACACCTTTATTCAACTTCAGGGATGATTCCTTGTTCTGGTCCCCCCAGCCAAGTGCTGAAACATTTCCCCTGCATCAATCCTATAAAACCCTTTAAGCAACTTAAATGTTTCTATCATATCCCCTCGTTTTTCCTATCAACCAACTTCTGAAATCCACACACCCTCAATCTTTCTTCACAGGGAACATTCCGCAGACCACTCACCATCTTGGTCACTCACCTCTGAATCTTCTCCACCACTTCCTCATCCCCAAGAAACCCAGAACACCAGACTTGAGCACAGTAATCCAGATGCAGATGTATCAAGGCCTTAAAAAGAGGAATAACAACTTCCTTATCTTCACTTGTTAATGTGTTCTTCAATAGCAAAGTAATCTTATGGCCTACCTTAGCAACTTTAGCAATATGTCCTCTAAACTTTAACTCTGTCTACCACCAGCCCTAAATCTCTAGCTTCATTTATTTCCTGGAGTACAGTGCCATCAATGTGGTACACAGCTTATAATCTATTGCCCATACTAACAGCCTATTTAAATCATCCTGCAAGCTCTACATATTGCCTTCATTAACTATTACCCTAATTTTGCATCATCAGCAAACAACTGAATATTTCCTTTCAGGTTATTTCCTATATCATTTATGTACAAATTAAACAGCAATGGTCCCAGCACCGAACCTTGTGACATAGCTAGTTACCTGTTTTTGCCTTGATTCTGCCCCCTCCACATGTCACTTTTTGATATCTGTCTAGCAACCACCTTCTTATCCACTTAACCAGTGTCATATCCATCCCTATTTGTTCTAATTTGCATAACAGAGTTCCATGTGGTATTCTGTCAAATGCCTTTGCAAAATCCAGCAGAATCATCATGTAGCCATTTCCTTTATCCAACTCTGCTGTTACTGTATTATAAAAAGATAGTAAATTACTAAGGCATGACCAGCATATCACAAAACCATGTTTCCCCTCATACAGTATCATATTTTTATCCACCCATTTTTGAATTCTCTTTTTGACCAATTTTTCTAGTACTTTTACCACCGCACCTGAGATACTGATTGGTCTATAATTTGCTACTGCAATTTATAGACAAATTATCAAGGAAAGACACTCCACTCCATACAACTCACCATCTCCATTACTTCAATTTATGCTAGTGAGAATAGTAAAGTCAATGGACACACCCACGGGCAAGGTACATCATGCCATGTAATGAGTCACGTGTTTGAAGCCAGTATAAATTGGAGGAATGTGATGCTCCCAAGTCAGTGCAAATGTGTCTGGGTGAAATGGCTATAAGAAGGGAACTGATGGAGTTTAAAAGAAGCATTGTAATAGGATGCCATTTTGCAAGCCTATCTGTTTGGCAAATTGGATCATCCCAAGTCATCAATCAGTAATACCATACTGAGATGGAAGTGCAGAGTCAACTGCAAATGCTACCTGCAATGGATGACCCCCACACTCACCGAATGTGACTACAAAGGATAACATGTAAAAACTGCCATTCATTAGCCAACACATTGAATATGGAGTTCCATGCATAGACTAAAACATGAATCTGCACAAAAACATTCAGAACCGAGGCTCACAACATGGTTTCCATGGTAGGACTGCAATATGCAAGCCCCATTACCTGAACCAATATGCAGTGTCATCTTCAGTGGTGCAAAGAGCATGTACAGTGGGATGTGGAAGATTGGAAAGCTGTGTTATGGAGCAATGAATCACACTACACCCTCTATCGAGTAGATGGATGGGTGTGGCAGATGTCTCGTGAACGTCTGGAGATGCTAATGTGATGGTGTGGTGTTTGTGGTGCCATGAACATTGAGCTTCGAGATGTATCTGAACATTCTGGACAATGCAATTCTTCCTACTTTTTCTATGGAACTGACCATCATCTCTTTCAGCAAGAGACAATGCACCATGTCATAAGGCTGCTACTGTAACCATGTGGTTTGTGGATATGAATATCACCACACTTGACTGGTCTCCACAGAGCCCTGATCTCAATCTTATTGAACATCTGTGGGATGAACTGGATCATTGAGTGAGGTCAAGGGATGTCCGCCCTCACAGGGCCTCATTACATGCCTACAGGAAGAATAGTCCAGAATTCTCATTGATCACTATGGTACACTTGTGGAAAGTATGTCCTGTAGTCAATGCGGTGAAAGGAAGTCCTACATCTTATTAAGGTGGGTGTTGACTTCTTTCCAAACAGTATATAAGGTAAGTTGCAAATGCACTCTTGATTAGGTACATCCCTAAGATGACCAAAGAGGGGAAAGGATATCTCTGTAAGAACTGAATAAGCATTCTTCTTATTCTTTCAGATATCCCTTTAATGTGTAGAATGCTGGGGTTTCATTGTATATTTTTCCTTATTAGGTGCATGCTTATTAAGAATCATCTGGAGATTTTCCATAATTTCTTTTATAATCATTGTGTATAACTGCATTTTGTATTTTAGAGCTTGCTCACCACAGCATATTGTTTACTGCATTTATTAAGGACGCTAATGACAGAGTTTTTGTGTTTTATACAGCTAAGTATACATGGCCAAAAGGAAAGTGAATGATAAGTATGTCAAGAAATGTATGTTCTTTCAGATTTTCAATTTCAATACTAAATTGTATGCTTTTGCATGTTTAGGGTATGGCAGCCATGAGATTACATAGCAACAATATGTTCAACATGCCTGAGCCAAACTTAAGTTAGTGTAATGGAATTTTGATCATATCAATTAAAAATTTCATTATTAATCATTATTCATTACTAAATATTATGTGTTTTTTTATATGGAATGGAAAAAGATCTACTGTCTGTCTCTCTCTCTCTCTCTCTCTCTGTGCTTCTTAGCTAGGAGATGATTAGAGCTGTAATTTCTTTCTTTTGACTATCAGCTGAAGTAGCACATTATTTTTGTATATATTTGGAATACTGTAAATTATTAGGAGGAGGAGGAGAATTGCCATAATATGGTTTTAGCAGAAATTTTCAAACCAGTATCACAGCCCTCTTTGCTGATGTTTTGTGTTCTGATTTTTCATGCTATAAAATATATAAAATAACTATATATAACTTTAAAATAATATATAAAATAACTTTATAACTATATATAAAATAACTTTTATATACACATAGGCATAGTCATGACTCACTATTCTGCCTCCCCCCCACTGCCAACTTTTATAGGGAAAATTTTGAGCAGTATTATAATTATTTCTATTATTATGGGACACCTCCAAGGAGTCCAGGGACTCATTGTGAGAAGAGGTCCTCTACTCTACTATTTAATCCTCCAAATGCACACAATGAAAACCAATAGTGGTGATTTGCTTGTATGTGAAATGAAAAACCTGAGTTTCCAGGAGAAAAAAACATGCTACTTCCATATGAGATCTGCTAACTCACCTTAAAAACTCCTAACTCAATGGAAAAAGTCCATATAAAGATTCCTCTTGTAATGACAAGAATCAAAAACTCAAGTCTTTTCCAATAAAAGGGTGCAATGTCCCATTAAATTTGGCTGAGGTATGTTAATGATATACCTATATACATTATTTGTTTCAAAGCTGCAGATCCCACACATTCTTTAATCATCTAAACAAGCAAAAAATGAATCTAATTTACATAGAAACTAATACAAAGAAACTAGAACATATTTTTATTTTTCTAAGTGTGTTGTCATTCTCTCTCTCTCTCCCCTTTTCTCTGACTGGCTGTTCTTCACTGTCTACCAATGAGTAGGGTTATTAGTAATCTATATACAGAGTGCATATAGATTTTTACCACCACCCAAAACAAAAACTAGATGTGTTAGCAACCTTAAATAAACAAAAATAACAACTTACTAAGATGAACAATTTCTGAAAAAACAAATGTAAATAAATCAGCAAAAGTGATATAAAGGATGGTTATAACAAAAACAATAAAAAATATTCTTGACAATAATACACCTAAAAATAAAAAAATAATACAAAGACTGGGCAAATAATACAAAGACTGATACCTCCAAGGAGTCCGAAGACTCATCGCGGGAGGACATCTTCAACTGTCTCTACACCTTACCTCTACTACGAATCAATGCCATCTACCGCCCACCTCCAACACCACCACAACTAGTAATTTTTGTCTGTAAATTGCGTGTGTTCTGAAGGGCCGATTTGTATGTATGCGGGATGAAAAACCCGAGTTTCCGGGAGAAAAAACCCTGCTACCTCCATATGAGATCGGCTAACTCACCATCGATTGAAATCGACCAGATAAAATTGATTATATCAATGACATTGTCAGTGGATTGCAGGGGGATATTCAGTTGTTTGCAGATGATGTGAATCTGGGAAGGGTTATTAGTAATAGTGCAGATGTGGCAGCCCTGCAAGAGGATTTGAATGAACTAGACAGATGGGCAAATGAATGGGATGTCAGTATAATGCAGCAAAATGTAAAATTTTGAAGTTTGGGTTACATCAATGGGAGATTGCATACTATTCTGTTGGAGGAACTGTACTGGAGGAAGTAGGGGAGGCTAGAGATCTTGGAGTGATGATTGTTAGAAACCTGAAATTCAGGGAACATATTGCAAAAGTGGTGAAGGTAACCCAGAGGACTGTTGCAATATTGAGAACGATGCTGACCTGCAGAAATAACAGAGTTGTCATTCCATTGTATAAAGCCCTGATCAGACCACACTTGGACTGTTGTTCTTAAATTTGGTCCCCAGGATTTGAAGGGGAGAAATTAACTGTGGAAAGGGTACAGAGGCAAATAACAAAGATGGTTTCAGGATTGTACAATGTTAGTTATGAGAACAGGCTGATGGAATGCAGACTGCAAAGCTTGATAGATAGAAGATGGAGGGGTGATATGATTGAGACTTTCTGCTCCTTCCCCCTGTTCCAGGGGGAAGGAATGAGGACAAGGGGCCATCCCTGGAAGCTATGAAAGGAAGCTGTGAGCAAGAAGATGAGGAGTGGTTTCTTTGCATGGAGGGTTGAACCAGAGAATGCATTGCCTGATAGAGTGATGAGAGCATGAACGGTCAATGAGTTCAAGGAGTGGTATTGATAGACTTTGTGTTTTCAAGGAAGGGTCTTCCACGACGAGTCTTTTGACTCCAGAAAGACTGACTGAATCATAATAATAATAACAAAACAGCCTCACAAATATAATTTAATCTTAATGCTATCTTTAAATCCTTCACAAAATTAAAAAGAATAGCAGTTTTATTATCAGCAAATAATGCAGCACTAAGAAACATGTAAAATTAATTTTTAAAACCATTAAAAACACCAATAGTAACTGATATTTTACATACCTCTAGTATCCACAGGACTTAACCCATGGATAGAAACAGGGGAGGATGTGGGGAAAGTGCTATACAGTTGCTCCATATAAGGACTGAGACGATAATGGCCATGAAGAGGAGACTCCACCTGGCTATTGGGCAGTGGTCGTCGCTGGGTAGCCAGGAATGATAACTCAGAAAGACTAGGGCTGGTGCCATTTCCAGATAATCTGCATATGAAAAAAAAAAGAAATGCCAGATATGCATACACACAAGCAGAAGTTTTTTTTTGTTTTTGTTTTTTGTTATCTTGCATATAGACCACAATATTAACACATCTGATCTGGTCTGGCTCACCATATAGCAGGCTGCAGAGCCGTAGTTAGAAGAAAACTTTTAAACTAGACTCCTCAAAGGGTCTGGCAGTTAACCATTCACATGGATCTCTTAATAGAAACTAAGGACTTATTAAATGACATCAGGAAATATCTCATTATATGTTTTGGCATAGCTGATTTTAATTTTCCCAACAATTAACTCTAATTTTTTCCAGGTGACAGCTAACACATGCCATACGACTCTGCATTTTCTTGTTAGTATGAATTTTTCATTTCTATTATAACAATTTTTTTAGTGTTTGAAGAACTCTGTAGTCATGTATTTTTATCTGTTTTTATAAACCTTGAAGAAGCCACCAGTTGTTTGTAAATGAAACTAGTTGGTACAAGTTCTTAAATTAAACAACTAATAAAAAATCCTTTTTATCCTCATTATGTTTTATTAAAAAATACTAAAAATAAATGCTCAAAATGTGCTTTACTGCACTGTCCCTGCAATACACTCCAATCATCTGCTATTCTCCAAGCAAAAAAAAAAAAAAAAATTGCTCCTCATTCTTCACTCACATCTTTGTTTATACATCTTTCAGAGATTTTAGGCCGATTTGCCTGTTCTGGTTCATCTCGTCCTTGCCATGGTTGTCCTAGACCTCTTTGTCCTCCAACTGGGTAGTATCATGGTGTCTTCTAGTGTGGCCTTAAGCAGGTCCTCCTTATACTAAAAAGAAATGCTCAAAATGTGCTAAATGGGCTATAGCCCACGGGCACCATTGATCCAAGGGCGCTTAAGAATCAAGTATGTTGAAATGTTTTTTTTTTCAATTTTTGAGGCAAAAAATCTCTATTTAATTTGAAATGTCATCAAAATTAAACACAAATATTATTAGGATTTTTTATACAGCTAACTAAGCAAATCATTAATAATATTTTCAATAACATTTTTAATCATAATGATTGCTTGATTGATTTTCTAAATAAAATAAAAGAAAATTAATTATATGTATTATTTAATTATTGCTCAATCCAATGTGTTAAGGTGCCAAATTTTTTTAGACCAGGGTGCTCAAACTTGTTAAGATGGCCCTGGCCTTAAGCTGTCTTTCAATAAAGTTGATCAATTTCTTTTTCTATCTGGTCATTTTAACCAATATTGAGTCTATTTTAAGTTCTATTATTATTATTACACCATCCATGGAGTCGGCAGACTCATCGTGGGAGATTCATTCAACTGACAACATGTTTATCATATAAAATCTTAAAATCCTTAACACTCCTTGCATTAACAACACATTCTGGTAATTCATTCCATTCACTGACAATTCTCCATGTAAAAAATCTACTCCTCACACCCTTCTTCACCACACTTTTGCATAACTTCCAGGAATGACCTCTGGTTCTTTCCCTCTCACTTTCTACTCATTTTATAATCCCCTCTGGATTAATCTGATAAAATCCTCTCACTAACATAAACATCTCTATCATATCACCTCTCTTCCTCCTATCCACCAAACTCTGCAATCCACATTTCTTCAATCCCTCTCTCCATTACCAGCATTCCAAACTCCTGATATTGTCTTAGTCACTCATCTCTGGACCGTCTCCAATTCTATTCATATTTCTTAGTTTCTGTTTTTTGCCCACAGTATATAGCCAGTTGTTCTATGTATGAATTTCATTTGCCCACTTTGTTCTCTTCTTTTATTATTATTATGCATGACACCTCCAAGGAGTCCGAAGACTCATCGCGGGAGGACACCAACTATACAACTGTCTCCACCACTACACCGAACCTCTACTACCAATCATCTCCATCAATGCCATCTACCGCCCACCACCACCAGTATTTTTTGTCTGTGTTCTGAATGGCCAATTTGTCTGTATGCGGGATGAAAAACCCGAAGTTTCCAGGAGAAAAAACCCTGCTACAGTTCATATGGTCCATATTTCACTTCTATACAGTGGAGAGGGTATTGCCAGAACTTTATACATATTTATTCTTCTTTGCTTTTGAACTTGATTGGTTTGAAATCATCCCAGTTTCTTTTGGATATAGTATAGCACATCCAAGGTATCTGAAGGAATTAATCTATTCTAAAATTTTATTTAAATCATGATTTTAATGGAGATAGTTCTACAAAAGCCATGCTCATCATTCTATATATATATATATATATATATATAAAATAAATAAATAATGAATCCACTAATGCATTTTACTCTCCAAAAGGTGTAGACAGAATTGTTTAACTGTAACTTTTGGAACATGAGAAGGGGGGGGGGGCCAATCACAGATATCTCATCCGAGACTATCAATGATTTTAATGAGAATTCAAAGAAGAGAGTATTCTAGACAAGTGAAACCATCTCATTGTCCTTAACAAATATAGTGAGTTCTAGGGCAGATTTTCTTGAATTGCAGGAATAAAAAAATTCTACTTGCTTGTGCCAGAAATCAAATAACGCAGAAACCAGTTGAAGAAATTTTTAGAAAAATTCCTCTAGTTGCAACTCAAAATGAATCTCAAGATTTTTTCTTTTTTCAGCCTACCGCTATGGATGCAAATTATTGTTATTATTATGATCAAACTTCCATGGGACAAAAAAATTCATTGTGAAACTTCCTACTGTCATACACATATTCTCTGTGCAAAAAACTCTATCATATCCTCTTGTCATATCCCTACAGCTTCCAGGGATAGCCTCTTGTTCTCTCCCTGTCTCTGCTCCCATGCTATGAAAAACCTCATCTGCATTTATCTGGTAATAGCCTCTTACCAACTTATATGTCTCAATCATATCCTTTCTCCCTCCTCCTCCTCCTTCTACCCACTAGACTCTGCATATTGCATTTCCTAAATGTTTCTTTATATTCAACATACCAGAGACCAAAACCACCTTAGTCAATTATCTCTGGCCCTCTCTAATATTTCTTCATCCTTTTGAAAGCCAAATAACCAAATCTTTGCACAATAATCCACACGTGGCCTGATACAATAGAGTCACCATCTCCTTGTGTCTAGATGACAGTCCTACACATCACTACCATAATCTGCTGTGCTGTCCTCACAGTATTAGCAATGTAACCCCAAAATTTAAAGTTTTTGCCTCTAACTGTTCTATGATATCCCTATGAACTATACATGCTGCATATGAGTTTTGTTTCCCCAATTTT
Source organism: Typopeltis vanoorti (assembly GCF_054136105.1). Classification (NCBI taxonomy): domain Eukaryota; kingdom Metazoa; phylum Arthropoda; class Arachnida; order Uropygi; family Thelyphonidae; genus Typopeltis; species Typopeltis vanoorti. The sequence continues at coordinate 8,034,342 of NC_143570.1, forward strand.
AAAACACTGCACTGCTCTCTTGACCATTTACCCAGTCTATTCAAGTCTTTTCAAAGCTACAACATCATCATCTACTCTACTCCTCATAGTTTTTCCAAACTTTAAACCATCTGCAAACAACTGCATATTACTATTCAAACCTTCAATATTATTAACATACACGTTAAACAGCAAATGCCCCTAAACAGACCCTTGGGCACACTGCTATTCCAATTTAATTACTAGCTTGTCATGTTGCAATCCATTTTTAGATTGATAAAACACAGTCTTCTTTTTTGCAAAAAACCCATGCTGTCCATCAAGGAGAATGCTGCTGATATCAATTCAGTTCTGGCTGTTGGCCTCACTAACCTCTCTAGCACTTTAACCACAACTCAAGTTTCACAGTGGCCCATAATTGGCCTTAGTCTTATCATCCTCCTTAAGAAGTGGAAATTTTTTTCCTTTTCTACTTTAGTGTAAGACTTATGTGAAACAAGTACACCAAAGCTGTTAAATTCCTGGAAAATTCCCTCAAAAAATGAAATGTCATCAAAACCCTACAGCCTTAGTAATATCAAGTTTGTTCAATTCCCCATATACTTCCTGCTCAATCACCATCTACTTCCTACCCACTGCACTCAAGTTCTGCATGATGGGACATGCATGAAGATGAAGTACCTTTATGAATTGCTCACTTAATATCTCACCTATATTCCCTGCAATAGTTATCAATCTATTATTTTCACCAACCAATATACTTTCATATCATTCTTTCTTCTAATGGCCACATGACAAAACTTATCAGAATTTTTTTTTTTTTTTTTTTTTTTTTTTTTTTTGCCTAGTTAACTAACTGCTATTCATAATGCACTTTTGCTACCCTTATCAAGCAAGTCACCTTTTTCTCCTGCTCTTACTCCTCATGTAACTGATTATTACCACTCATCCTATGCTGTCTCCATAATGCCTTCTTCTTTCAGAATACATGCCCAATCTCTTCATTCATGCCTACCTTATTTAACTACTGACCCTTTGAATACATTCACACATTGCCTGAGTAGAGCCAAGCAACACTGATCTCCTTTTCATCCAATTCTTTATTCCATGATATAACTGCAAGCTGTTTCCTGATCTTTTTGTAATCACCAGATTTGTATTTCCACACATATCCCTTTCTCACAGAAGTCCTCATATAGCTGGCCACCACTCATATGATCACTCACTAAATGGAGGGAAATTGAACACCCATTTACAATAACAATGATCGAATCCAAGACCTCTGATCCTCATTTCACTTTTGTTATGTACTGCCTAAAGTAGCTGTCTGTCAAAAACTTAAAATTCATCCAGTGTATATTACCATAATTAAAATCATCCATAATGATCTTTTTTTATTTACAAGACAAATTAGCCTAGCAAATAAGAAAGGGATGATCTCTTTGCTCTCCACATTACCAGGTCTGTAGCAACATCCACTTAAATATTTTATCCTGTACACTTCTAGTGCACACCACATCAAAACCACTGTCACTATTTCTTCCTTGCATCATCACCACCTAGGATGGGCATAATCCTTCTGCTATCACTTACAGCACTCTCTTCCTTTCTGCTCTTTCTTTGCAAACAAACAAACACCATAGTCATCTCTATTTCTTATGTATATATATTTTTATTAGTATCTCCTGATGTATTATTAGTATATACTGGACTTTACATTCATCCTCTTTCACACCATTATAATTGTCAAAAATCTGGCACCATTAAGACTTGAATACATCGAGCACACTCTCTTTGCTCCACTGAATTGTTGCTCTCCCTAGAAATAAATCACATCAAGTCCACCTTCCTTACTATTGGCTTTACCAAATCATATGTCGACAAGAAAATCAATAATTTTAGAGTTTCTTGTGATCTGCCTCTTATCAAAAGAATGATACAGAGGTGGTCTGTCATATCACCATTCCCTATGTTAAAAGCATCTCATAAGGTATAGCCAAACTACTTAAACAAATATCTACTTTTCTAGACTCAGCTAAATATAAACTTCTGCCTTTATCCCACCCTGGAGTGTATTCCTTGCGAGTGTGGATTATTGTATTTTGGCTAAACAAGTAGATCTACAGTCGTGTGTCTTGATGAACATTTAGACTATATTAAGTTCCATGAAGCAGAGCATTTGGGACTTGCAGAACACACTATCCCTGCTGGACACGGAATTCTTTGGAAGAAAATTAAAGTTCTCCATAAAAGTAATAATTTCTGAACATTTATACAAATAGAGTGGTGAGACCTTGCTACATCAACCGAATCTAAATAGAAATGATAAGGGTCAAAGCTATATAACTGAGAGGAGACCTCCACATAGCCTTTAAAGGAATGCGGAGAACCGACCAGGGCTTCTGACCTAATGTCCAATCCTCACCTTCTCATGGTGCACCCTGTTGGGTATCTACTTTGATACTGAACGAACGAGGATGGGCTGGCAATTTGGGATTTAGCCGACCAAATTGTATTCTTATTGGTTAAACCAAAATAAAAAATGATGGTACAACATGACAAAATTTCATGCCGGCTGGGGCGCCGCCCAGTTAAACAAGGCCCCCGTTGTTTTCGCCAGGGAACCAGGGCGAACAGCGAAAAGTCAGCTACTGGAACAAATCTGAAAACAAACCCCAACTCAACATCACCAGAGTTAAAGATCGGTACTATCAATGTAAGAAGCCTGAATGGCAAAGAAATGGAGCTAGCTGAGGAATTAGATAAGTACCAGATCGACATAATAGGGGTGACTGAAACAAAAAAGACCAAAACTGGTGAGATCTTTCTGAGCAATAAATACAAAATGTTATATTCAGGCAATGACAATCAAGGAAAAGAAGGAGTAGCCATAGTATTCAACACAAAATACGAGGCTAATCTTCTTGAATGGCAGTCAGTCTCAAGTAGAGTAATGTGGGCAAATATGAGAATGGGGAACTGGACAATGAGACTTATTTGTGCCTATGGTCCCACAGAAGGTTCTACTAAGGTAGAAGTGGAGGAATTTTTTGATGCTTTAGAAAAAGCAACTGACACAATGAAAAAGGAAAAGTTGGTCCTTGTTGGGGATCTAAATAGTAGAGTAGGAAATGATTGTGAGACATACAAAAATATTTTGGGAAAATTTGGAGAAAAGAGCAAAGCTAATAATAATGGCAAATATCTGTTGGATTTCTGCTCAGGACATGGACTGGTTATTACTAACACCATGTTCCAACATAAAAATCTGCACAAATTCACATGGAGAGAAGAGGCTAGGAATAAGAAAAGTCTCATTGACTATGTTATTGTTGATAGTGATGTTTTCTCCCTGGTGCAGGACACCAGAGTGTACAGAGGATTTGAAATTGGAAGTGATCACTATTTAGTCTTGAGCAGGATAAAATTGAATTTCATATTGAAAAGAATAACATGTAAGAAAGTTTTAAAGCGAATAAAAGTTGAGCAGCTCTCAGATGTGAACTGTAGACTAAAATACAGAAACATTATTGAAAAGAAAATGAAAGAGTTTGAGAACAGGAATCAAACCTTGGAGATTCAGTGGCAAACTCTGAAGGAAACATTGATTGATTCTGCCAGAGAGGCATGTGGTGAGGTTGTGTGCAAGGATAAAAAAATCAGAACTCCCTGGTGGACACAGGAAGTTAAAGAGGCAGTGAAGGAAAAGAAGAAAGCATATCAAAAGTTCCTGGCAAATAAGGCAGCTGTTACTCTTACAGAATACAGAGACAAATGTAAGAAAGCTAAACAGTGTGTAAAACTAGCTAAACAAAAGTCATGGGAGGACTTTGGCAAGAATATAGAAAATAAATATCAAGAAGGTGGCAAAATATTCTGGAGGTTGTTGAAGAAGCTTAGGAATGGAGGAAAGAGTGCTGTAAAAGGAATTAGAGATGATAAAGGTGAAATGAAAACAGGAGAAAAAGATATCCTTGAAGTATGGAGTAATTACTTTGAAAAACTGCTAAATGAAACAAGCAGTGATGACAGCACAGTGATAAAAAACACTGACCAGGCATGCAGTCAGGAATACATATCCATACTTGAAGTAGAAAAAGCCATCAAAGGCTTGAAATGTGGAAAGGCAGCAGGAGTAGATGATATTCGACCAGAAATGCTGAAGTATGGTGGTATAAGAGTCTTACAGTGGCTGCACTGCATAGTTCAGAAAGCCTGGACAGAGGGACGAATTCCCAATGATTGGAGTAGAGCTCTCATAGTACCCATATATAAAAAGGGAAATAAAACTGAATGTGAGAATTACAGAGGTATTTCCCTACTGAGTGTTCCTGGCAAGATCTATGCAAGTATACTTGAGAAACGGTTGAGAAGAATTGTGGAAGAAAAGCTTGGTGAAGAACAAGCTGGATTCAGGCCAAATAGAGGCTGTCAGGATCAGATCTTCACTTTACGACAAATAGTCGAGAAAGCATGGGAATATAACAAAGATCTGTATTTAAGTTTTGTCGATTTGGAAAAGGCATATGACAAGGTGCCAAGAGAGAAGCTATTCAATACGCTGCAGTTATATGGTGTCAATGGGGCATTATATCAAGCAATACTTAGTCTTTATTTGAGTTGTGAGTCAGCAGTTAGAATTGAAGGAAGTACAGGAAGATGGTTTAATGTTAAATCTGGTGTGAGACAAGGATGTACATTATCCCCCCTGTTATTCATTATCTATATGGATCACATTATGAAGGAATGTGGTATTAAACCTGATATCAAAATTGGAGATGTTAATGTCAGCTCTTTGCTTTATGCGGATGATGTTATACTTCTAAATAAATCCGCTACAAGTCTGCAAGATTCTCTGACTAAATTGAATAGCTGTTGTAATAGATATGGTATGAAGGTCAGCAATAAAAAGACAAAGACAATGAAAATAGGCAGAATCATTGAAAATGTCAACTGTGTTGTGAATGGAGAACCTGTGGAACAAGTAAAACATTTCAGCTACTTAGGCACAATTTTTACTGAAGATGGTAAACTAAATATAGAAATAGACAACAGAATCAGCAAAGCTGGTATCGTGGGAAGTCAATTGAATAAATTCATATGGAATAAGAAAGAAATTAGTCGGAACACTAAATTAGCTGTATACAAGACTGTGTTCAAACCAATTTTAACTTATGGATCTGAGAGCTGGGTCAGAAGTAAAACACTTGACCAAAGACTAGAGACCGCAGATATGAGAGTCCTGAGAAAGATTAGAGGCGTGAACAGATGGCATCAATGGCAATATCATATTAAAAATGAGGATATTAGGAAAGAACTTGACATTGTCAGCATCCAGGAATGCGTTAGCAGAGCTAATCTCAGATGGTATGGTCACTTAAATAGAATGGGAGAGGAAAGATTAGCAAAACAAGTGTTCTCTGCCAGGTTGGCAGGAAAACGACCCAGAGGAAGACCAAGATATAGGTGGATTGATACGGTACAAAGTGCCTTAGACGATAGAAATATAAGATCTGATAATGTTGGAGTCTTGACAAGTACCAGACTGATTTGGAGGAAAATTGTAGATAGGAAGTTAGTAATGATGTAATTTTTTCATGTAGTACTGTCATATCCTGTACACCCCTTGAGGGTACATGGCAGGAATTTGATGATGATGATGATGATGATGATGGATTTAAATTATCCCTCTTATGAGAAATAGTTCTTCAAATTCCAGAATTAACTTAAATTAATCATTTCACTAGAACCTTATTTTAAGGTTCTAGTTATTTTACTAGAACCTTAATATATATAGATCATGACGCTCTACCTAATGTACATGCAGTTCGCACATCATTGTTGAATATACCAGTTTCTGTTCTTGTTGTTTAATTTGAGTCATACTGAAGATGCCCTTGATACTAAAATTTTATACTAATAAAAATATATACATAAGTTGAATCCATTTTATTTTATTTATTAATTATCATGTCTTATGTTCCTCTATGTCACATTATCTCAATTTCTGAATGAATCTCATCTTACCCCAACCTAGTCACTTATGCATAATTTCCGAGTGTATGAACTCAATCAATGCAACAATCTCATTACCCTTATTTTAGATATTTTGGACATTCGTAAACAAACATAATAGCTTGTTTCTGCATCTAACAAATCCCACTTACACAACTTCTTGAATGTAACTTTTCTATACCTTCCCTGGGTCAGATCTGTTGATATTTCCATTTAAAATTTTTAGCAATTGTGTTTTAGGAAAATATTGATCTTTGTACTTGATCTTCATTTCTTGCTATGATTATTTGGACATCTGCAAATAAAGGATATTAAGTGCAGTTCTTCAATCCAACTTAAATACAGATCTTATATTTTTCTTCCATTTCTTTACTCTTTCATCTATACAAATAGTAAATAAGAGTGGTATCGGGAATCATTGATCGTGTCATCTGTTTATTGGTTTCCATTTCTTCACTGGTTTTTACAGCAGGTTGACCATTTCTGATACATGTTAATTACTGCCATAGCAGCTAATTTGGAGTGCTAAACTTCTTGGGTGTGATCCATAAATTGTTCCTTGTGACTGTGAAAGGGTCTTCCAGTAATCTACAAATACTATGTGTGTTTCTATGATGAATTCACATTGTTTTCCATTAGAATTTTTAGCATAAAAGCTAAGTCAATGCATAATTATCCTTATTAGAAACCATTTTGTTCTTCACAAAGTTCATTTTCTATATATAGTTTGAGTTTAAAAGTTAATATTCATGTGTATACTCTAATTCTATATTTATTCCATCTTTTTCATTGCTTTTTCACTTATGATCTGCAGAGGAAGCAGAATAGTATGATTAAGACATAATTACTGCCAGATTACCGAAGATGATTTTTTTTTTAATATCAAAGGATTTTTTTTAATATTATTATTATTTCTGATACCTCCAACGAGTCCGAAGACTCATCGCGGGAGGACACCTACAACTGTCTCAACCACTACACCGAACCTTTACTACGAATCATCTCCATCAACGCCATCTACCGCCCACCTCCATCACCACAACAACTAGTATTTTTTGTCTGTAAATTGCATGTGTTCTGAACGGCCGATTTGTCTGTATGTGGGATGAAAAACCAGAGTTTCCAGGAGAAAAAACCCTGCTACCTCCGTATGAGATCGGCTAACTCACCTTCGATTGAAATCGTCCAGATAAAGATTCCTCCCGTCATGATGAGAATCGACGGGAAGGGTGTAAACAAGGGCATTACAAATAGATTTCATTGCTTGTCAAGTTGTGAATGAGAGGAATGTGTTACCCAAGAATATGGTGAGGTGTGTAAATAAATAGTAAATTAGTTTAAGGTGGAGTACACCTCATATGCTGTATTAATTGCAACACTTACCTGGAAGTTGATTCCATCTATATCTATCCTGTGCTTTGGATTCCTTTATTGTTTGATTTATTTTTTCAAAGCAATTTTACTGTTTCTTTTCTTTTTTTTTCCTCAAAACATATTTTTAGCTATGTATCATAAGTACATTCCTATTTTAATACAACTGTTTTTTTATCCTTCAAAACACATTATAAGTATCATAATTAGCTAATAATTTTGATGGGACTTCATCATCATCTTCATCAAATTCCAGACATGTGCCCTCAAGGGGTGTACAGGATATGATAGTACTACATGAAAAACTTACATTGTTACTAACTTCCTATCCACAGTCTTCCTCCAAATCAATCTGTTACCTGTCAAGACTCCGACATTATCAGATCTTATATTTCTGTCTTCTAAGGCACTTTTTACTGTATCAATCCACCTATATCTTGGTCTTCATCTGGGTCTCTTTCCTTCCATCCTGTCAAAGAACACTTGCTTAGCTAATCTCTCCTCTCCCATTCTGTTTAAGTGACCATACCACCTGAGATTAGCTCTGCTAACACATTCCTGGATGCTGACAATGTGAAGTTCTTTCCTAATATCCTTGTTTTTAATATGATATTGCTATTGATGCCATCTATTCATGCCCCTAATCTTTCTCAGGACTCTCATATCTGCAGTCTCTAGTCTTTGGTCAAGTGTTTTACTGCTAACCTAGCTCTCAGATCCATAAGTTAAAATTGGTTTAAACACTGTCTTGTATACAGTTAACTTAGTGTTTTCACTAATTTTATCCGCACAGTTAGCCTAGTGACTTTGCGCTTCGTAACCATATGACTGGGAAAGGAGTGTCCCAGGTTCGATTTCCATCGAAGACGTGAGGAATTTGAGGATCTTCCTCAGCCATAGCCGAGTTAGCCGATCTTGGGCACGGGCAGTAGGGTTTTTCTGCCAGTTTATCTGGCGTTTTTCATTCCGCAAGCAGGCAAACCGGCCCTGTGAACATACGCTGCTACAGTCAAAATATATCCCCCCCCCCAGTGGCAGGCTAGGCGATAGGACGGTTGGGAGTGGTACTAACAAGAAGTCACATCTAAGTAACATGCGGACCCTGCATAGGAAGCAGGAATAACGCGTAGTGAAAGAAGAAGTGTTTTGGCTAATTTCTCTCTTATTCCATATAAATTTATTCAGTTGACTTCCTACCATACCAACTTTGTTGATTCTGTTGTCTATTTCATATTTAATTTACCATCTTCACTAAAAATTGTGCCTAAGTAGCTGAAATGTTTTACTTGTTCTATAAGTTTTCTATTCACAATGCAGTTGATATTTTCAATGCTTTTGATGGGACTTTACTGTTTCTTTTCTGTTTTTCTTACTCCCCCATCAAAAAAAAAAAGAAACACATTATAAGCTATCTATTGTAATTAGCTATTTAAATTAGTTTAAGGCGAGAGTTGATATTTACAACTGGCTATGTTCTTGTTATTAGTGATCATATTCTATGCTGTAATCAACTATAACAGACTAGAGAACCAACTGTACTTTGGATTCCTTTATGATTTCATTTATTTTTCAAAAAAACTATAGTGTTTCTTTTTCTTTTTTATTTATTTTTGGTATTTTCATTTTTTGTTAAATTTCTAAATTTAACATTTATAAAATTCCTATAATTTATCATTTATAAAATTCCTATAATTTATCATTTATAAAATTCCTATAATTTATCATAATAATACTAGAGGATACATTAAAGCATCCTTGGCAATGCATTACTAGACTTGTTTTCTTGGCTTTTAGAGAATTCATAAAGTCAAATTCTAAATTCTTCAATATTCTAGAATTGAAATAGGAGTGCTACCCTGAATCTACGATCTGACCTCACACTGGCTATAGGAACATTGATATATGCTTCCACTGTTCACAGAAGGTTTCATGAAGGTGGCCTGTATGCTAGGCAACCGATTAGAAGCATGCAGGTTATCCCCTACAGGATTGAACATCTGGAATGGGCCAGGTTTCAAGTCAACTGAACCTGAGACCAATGGAAGTCAGTACTGTTTACAGATGAGCCCTGATTTGCTCTACAAAGTGATGCCAGCAGTGGTATCACTTTGTATCTGATCTCAAGAGAGCCAGGGACACATTATCATCCCTCTAATATCTATGAAAGGGACACTTATGGTGGATGTGGTGTGATGGTTTGGAGGAGCATCTCAATAGGTGGATGCACTGACCTGTATGTGCTTTCTACTGGAACCATGAATGCTGCAACTTATAGACATGAGGCCCTGGACTTCTAGATTTGTCCATATGTGGGTGCAATATGGGATGCATTTATCATCCAAGACACTAATGTTCATCCTCATCGAGCAAAGCTTGTGAACCAATATCTCCAAGAAGAGACTATTGTACGCATGGGCTGGCTAGCCAGGTCTCCTATTGAGCGTGTCTGAGATGTTTTAGGTAGATTTGTTGCTGCTCTCAATCATCTTCAACAAAACCTTGAGGGATTTGGGAGAGCTTTGCAGTAGTTCATTTTGTTATTACTAAATGAACTCCTGGACAGATCATCATAAATGGTATGAAACATCATTCTGAGGGCTGTGAGGGGTGACCACATTCCTTATTGTAGCACTTTGATCTCATTTTGACATCTTGTTTTTTACTATTCTCTTCGTGTAACAATTTGTTACTGAATTAAACTATTTATTTACAATTTTTGTGGGTGTTCTTTCACATCAGATATTATACTGCTTTTTACAAAATTGCATGAGAATTCATCATGCAGTTTTTTGAGTTATGGTGATTTTTCTCCTTGTTCCTTAATTTATGGAATCTAGTATATTTCACAATAGTAGTAAAAATTTATTACGGATTTATTTATTTATTATTTGTATTATTATTATTATTATTATTATTATTGCAAGATTGCATTGGCAACAATCACATTTGTAAACTGAAACATGTGATGTAAAACATACAAAACGTATCAAAAAATCTTCAAACCTGTTTTGAAAGATTGCAAAACATTTTAAATCTTCATAGGCATCACTCGATCGATCGTAGAAGTTTCAGAATTTGCTCTGGGGAAGAAAATATAATACTGTATACCAGTCCTGTGTCTAAACTTTCGAAGCCCTTGTGGATGGTATGTCATGAATTGTGCGTTCCATGCAGGTTCAGATATACTTTAGGTTTCTACTAAGCGCCCTGGGAGATTGACGTTAGCACAAAAGATAGGAGGAATTTTTATCACTTCTTTTCCGTAAAGCAAATGGTCAAAAAGGCTATTAAGCAAACCATAAACAACAAAGAAACGAATGCGTCTGTTGAGAATCATTTCTAGATACCTTCAACAGACGTAAGGGTGCGAAGAGTAGTGAATAAATTTAATGTGTTCTTCCTGCATACAACGAGCTTCTTTATTCAGTAATGTAACTATCTTAATTTGGGCCAGTTCTATAGCTTAGCGGGAACCCTCAGTGTAATCGTGCTGCACGTCTGAATCTTCATCAGCCACGCGTTCCGCTAAGCGACTTTATAGCTTTTCATCTAAAGGAAGAAATCAAATCATGAGACGACTGGCCAGTCGGTGACTGAATAGGGAAAAATGCGGTTAAAGGTGTGCGTGAGGAGGCACCAGCTAGACTGCCTTTACTGTAGTAACAAATTATTTGCAATAAATCACTGCCTATAGTCAATACAGCATTCATAAACTCAAATGCCTCTAAAGCATTGTTAGCAACTTTGAGGATCGTGCTCTGTATGGAATCAGCCTACGAAGCATTAAAAACTTAACTGACAACAGGTGTGGATATAGGGAGATTCATTCGTACTACATTAAATCCGTTTGCTTAAGTACTTAGAGCTTACGAAATATGTCTTTAAGGTGGAATTTCTATCAGTAAATAAAAGCGAAAAATGGTAAACAGCAAATGCAATATATTTTTTAGTTCAGAATGAAATAGTTTGTTCGCTATTCACCATCATACCTGTACCCGTATAAGCAGCCCGAATTAACGATAAGCGCAGGATTATCTCCCTGTCTCTCAAATCCGATTAATCTCTAAGAAAAATAAACAAATAACAACAAAAAAAAAAACCTCTCGATATGCATTTCAAAACGTTTGAAGCTGGACAGTGATGAAGATTATGAATGTTTGTATTAAATCCGCTAACGTCTCTTATTCCTAACGGGAGTAAGCTGAGCTCTTTTAACCCTAAATATTTCGAAGGGTATCAATAATTTCATAGCATCACTGGAAAGAGTGAGCCAAACAACTGTCGCCATCTTATGGTTAGTCCTGAATCGTAACACTCATATTATTGTCCGTAATCGTGAGCTACAGAGTCGATTTTTTTTTTTTTTTTCAGATGGGGGATTATAAACACTTTCCAATAATAAAACCATATGTTCTTGAGCTAAGAGTCGACTACCACGAGAACGGAACCTACTGAAAAAAAGGCTACAAAAAGTTCTAGTACCAGAGTAGGCTTAAAATTCGACGCCAATGTCTGGGCGTAACAGATGACAAAATATAAAAGCGAATATATGGCAACACAAAAAGATTCAATTAAAATCAGGAGATTATATTTTGTAGATAGGAAACTGTCTATAAATAAAATGCTCGTGATAATGGAGTGACATTTGTAGAGCCTTTAAAGCCGAGGTCGCCAAACTTCTTTGAACGTCGACCCCCTTAAGAGTTTCTTGACTTTTTATCGACCCCCTCTATTTTACTATTACGTAATTATAATAGTTCAAGCAAAAAAGACGCTTATGTGAGTTTTTAGATTGTTTATTTTATAGTTACAGTGTTTATTGTATGTTAAGCCAATATAATAATATATAGTATATATTATTATATTGGCTTAACGTCAAAGGGATACGTTTTTTTGATGGATCGGTGCTTAATGGCGGTTGCCAAGTGTTTATATATGTGATCAGTGATTTAAATAGTCGTTATGATTTTCTGAAGAAAAATTTATTTTGTAAAATATTTGCTACTGATGCTGGTAGATCGATTTGATCTACGGGATATTTATATATAGAGGTAAGTGTTCTTCATTCTGTGAAACATTTACTACCTTTGCTGGTAGATCGATTTGATCTACGGGATATTTACATTGGGCTCTAGGTCCCACTTCTCAAACTTTATTCTAATAGGTTTGTTGCCTTCTATCAATCATGACCAAACCTCTCAATGAAGGCATATCTGAAGAAGTTTACAAAGAATTCCTAAGATTAGGAAAACTTTTGAGCGACAACTGGCCAGGGAAAATAAAGCTGTTAGATACATTCCCCCCTACAGCAGTCACAGAAGATAGGATGGATGATTCTAATGAAGGAAGTATGTTGACTGAACCAGAATCAAGTCACTCCACGAATACAGAGAATGCTGCATCACAGGATAATACTCCGCAGTTTTTGGAAACCAACACAGAATTTCAAACAGTCAAAAAGAAAAGGAAAATCTCCTCTACTGCAGATACACCCAAAACAGTGGAGATAGAACCAGATAATGTAATTAAAGAAAGGGTACCCCCAGTCGTCCTAAGGGCCAAGGAGCACTGGACGTCCGTTGCATCCACATTGAAATCTTCAGATACCACCTTCATTAAAGCCACAAACACAGAAGAAGGGATTCGCATACAACCTAAAACATCATCAGATTACAGAAAAATGACCAAACTTCTAGACAACAACAATTTGCCATACCACACTTTTGCACTCAACAGTGAAAAAAATTTAAAAGTAGTGTTAAGGGGAGTAACTGAAACATTACAAATAGAAGACCTCACTGCAGACCTCCAACTTAAGGGATTTAGCCCAATTAAAGTCAGCCGAATGCGGAGAGCTGATAAAACACCCTATCCTCTAATTCTGGTGGAAATAAGCAAAGATCAAAAACATATATACAATCTCCAAACCATCTGTGATCTAGTCATAAAAGTTGAGGCATTGAAACATAAATCAACTACAACCCAGTGCTATAGATGCCAGAAGATTGGGCATGCCCAACGATGCTGCAAGGCTGAATTTCGTTGCGTTAAATGTGGTGGCAAACATACATCAAATGAATGCCATAAACCTCGTACACTTCCAGCAAAGTGTGCAAACTGCGGAGGACCACACCCTGCAAACTATATGGGCTGTATAGCATTTCCTCAAAACCAAAAATTACAACTCAAAACCAGTAAACCTCTTCAAGAACAAGCGTCTTCCCATCAAACCATAGTCTCCACAACGGATGGAAGATCGTATGCTGAAGTTACAAGATCAACCTTCCAAAAGGACCCAAAACCAAAGCAGTCACAGCAAACCAACAAACCTATCCTACTGAACATAACAAGCCACTTAGGTGAAATGCTTGCTGAACTCCAACAAACCAACCCAACTCAAGAAGCCAAAGATATCATCTTAAGGCATACACAATCACTCTTTATGGAAATTCTTAATGGATAAATCTAAAAGAAAACCGAAATCATTACAAATTGTTTCATGGAATGCAAATGGTTTATCTATCAAATTACAGGAGCTGCAGGAGTTTGCAGCAGAAACTCAAGCAGACATCATCCTCATAAATGAAACACATCTTCGTCCAAGTGACAAAATCAGAATCAATAGTTATAGCACTTACCGTACAGACAGATGCTTTGCTAGAGGTGGAGGCACTGCCATCTTTGTGAAAAGTAACATAAAACATAATTCAATAGCAGAACCCCAAACAGAACACATGGAAACTACAGGAATAGAAATACATATGGAAAACACAAGCAGCATTACGATATATGCAGCCTACAACCCCCCAAATAAAAAACTCCTTGAATCTGACTTAGAGGTGATACTAAATACAGGCAGAGCAGTGATTATAGCCGGAGATCTTAATGCCAAACACTCAGTCTGGAACAGCAGAAACTCAAATATTAATGGAAGAATACTCAACTCTTACACCACTTCAAGAAATATAACAGTAATAGGACCCACTGAACCCACACATTATGGAGCTACCGGTCGTCCTGATGTACTAGATATAGCTATATTAAAAAACATAGCGCACAGCTATCAGATACAAGCAATCAATGACTTAAGTTCTGATCATAACCCCATCATATTACAACTAGGCACCATACAAGATATAATAGAAAACACCACCACATTTATAAATTGGAAACAACTTCCCTCAGCCTTCCAGGAAAACCTTGGTCCAATACCGCATATAACATCTGCTGAAGATGTAGAAAAAGCAGTGAAGACTCTTGAAAAACAACTGCTGACAGCTATAGCGCAGGTAACAAATATAACCAAATGTACACCATCAAATAAACTTCCACAGGATATAAAACGTCTTATCCAAGAGAAAAACAGATTAAGAAGACAATATCAGAGAACAATGGACCCAGCGGATAAATAAGCAGTCAATAGAGCAACAAACCAGGTTCGATATGCCCTAAAGGACCACCGTAACCAACTCTGGAATAACAAAATTCTCCAATTAAACACAGAGGATCAATCAATATGGAAAATGATGAAATCACTCCGTTCAAAGCGTTTTACATTTCCTCCAATCCAAGGTGAATCTAATGTTGTCTACAACGACGAGGAAAAAGCTGAAGCACTTGCTGACAGTTTAGAAAAACAATGCAGCCCCAATTATATCAATACAGATATAAATTTCATAAGTAAAATTCACACCCAAGTGCGTAAAATAACTCAAAATGCCTCATTCCAATCCAATAACAAATCCGTGTCACCAACAGAAGTATATGAGATTTTAAGAAAACTAAATAACAAAAAGGCTCCAGGTCCAGATGGAATAAAAAATAAGGTACTCAAGTTACTTCCTCGCAAAGGGGTTATGCATCTAGTAGCCATCATTAATGCCATCCTCCGGCTAAATTATTTCCCACAACGATGGAAAATTGCCGACGTTTTCCTAATCCCCAAACCTGGGAAAAATACACAGTTTCCTGAAAATTACAGACCAATCAGCCTTCTTTCATGCATAGGTAAGATAGCCGAACGTGCTATTCTCACACGGCTTCAAGAGGCAACAGATATCAACCATATAATTCAAGATGAACAATTCGGCTTTAGGAAATATCACTCCACAACGCTACAAATTTACAGAGTTATCGAACATATAACCCAAGGGTATGAATGGCACCAACACACTGGCGCAGTTTTTCTAGACATCACTCAGGCATTTGATAGAGTATGGCATCATGGACTAATTTTTAAACTACACGAAGTTGGTATTCCATTGCCACTAGTGCTACTTATCAAATCATATCTACACAACAGAAAATTTAAAATAAAACTCAACGGTATCAGATCCACAGAGAGGAGAATCACGGCCGGAGTACCTCAAGGCTCTCTACTCTCTCCCCTACTCTTCTCCATATACATGGCAGATCTCCCCAAACTGTCTCCAGCTATCACCGCTCTGTATGCCGACGATACAATCATTATAGCCAGATCCCTCCGTCCACACCTGGCCACAATCAAGCTGCAGAGAGCAGTCAATGAATTGGAGGATTGGTACACCAAGTGGCGTATCGCAATTAATCCAAACAAAAGCTCTGCAGTACTTTTCACCAGACGTAAAGCAGAACCGAATACAAGCATACAAATGTTTGGTAAAATCATCCCTTGGCGCAATTCTACCAAATATCTGGGAATTCATCTTGATAGACGTCTAAACTTCAAGTCACATATGGATAGTGTTGCCACTAAGGCAAGTCAGACTATAGCACAGCTATATCCACTTTTGAACAGGAACAGCTTCCTAAGCATAAGCAACAAAATCTTACTTTTCAAATCGGTAATCAGACCGCAACTAACTTATGCCTCTCCAACCTGGGGTCACACGACTAAAAGCAACATCAACAGACTTCAGATAATACAGAATAAATGCCTAAGAATGGCATTTAATGCCCCATGGTTCATCAGAAACATCCAGTTACACCAAGAAGCCAATCTTCCAGATATTAAGACCTACATGACAAGCATTGCAGAGAAATTCTTCACAATCACGGATAATCACCCAAATCAGTTAGTTCGACAGGCAGCGGACTACAAGCCCTCAGATCGTTTCAAACATAAAAAACCGAAATCCTCCATCGCAAGAGAAAGCTGATACAGCCTCAATGCTCACAATGAGCGGGTAAATTACCCACAATAATCTCATCACCCACAATCTAAAATCCAGATGAAGGGATAAAGAGTCGAGGACTCAGTCCATCAACCAATTAAGTTCAAGTTCAAGGGATACGTTTTTGACGTCCTTCTTAACATTGCATATTTGATAGGAGGGATAAATAATATATAAAATATAAAATTTAATTTAGATAACAAAATAACAATAATACAATCTTCCTTACATATATGAAAATAAGACTTTTATTAACTTAGTATACAATTTACTAACGTTGTCAATGTGAAGAGTGTACTTCGTTGCCGGGCGGGAACCACCGACATCCGTTTATTGGAAAATACGTTATTTTGGCCTACTTGATTGGCTTTCGTAACTATTTTCATGACCTTTCTCCATCTTACAGATCCTATTCATGTCACTGTTCCCACGAGTCACTCTTAATTGCGTTGTCATTCAGGATGGAGGTAATCCAAGTTAACCGAATTAAATATTACCCGTAGATTGATGTCTTATATTTTTCTATCGACCCCTAACAATGTTATATCGACCACTTTGGCGACCACTGCTTTAAAGCATTAATGTAGTAAATTTCTATTTCCGAATAATAAAAGCAAGATTTAATAGTAAACATGTATGAAAATGGCAAGAAACAAACTGCATGTTTTCATTATTATTATTATGATGATAATTATTATTATTACTAATAATAATAATAACTCGTATAATGATAATCTGCGGCACTTATAGACTTTTAAGGCCTGAAGCCCGTCTTTCAGATTGGCTTTCGTAACTATAATTTTAGGATAACGTGGTTAGTGTTATTATGCTTATATATATATATATATTCCTGTGTATAAATTACGTGCATTTACTTCGCTGATTTGATGTTTTTGCCTTTCGTGGTTTCGTGGTTCTTGGAGGAAAACCCCTCCACCTCCATACTAGATCATCTAACTCATCTTTGGCGGAAAAATCCTTCTAAAGAGAATTCAAACCTTGTTTTTTCCAGCCAAAGGATTAGGAAGGTTTTTCAGCCAAAACCGGTTAAAAAACCTGGTTTTGGTTGAGGGGGGGGGGGAACGGAAGCTCTGTTAGTATTACTACTACCGCTATTACAAATTGTTGACGGAAGTAATGGGAAAGATCTACTTCTTCTGATTCTCCAGTTAGAATAAAGAATAGATATGAAAAATATAATGGTATAAAAAACTATGTAGAATAAATGATAACGGTGAAGATAATAACGGCAGTCCATTTGTGTACAACAATATCCTTGAAATGGCAGAGGTAAGGAAAAGGTTCATATAGAATGATCTAGGTAGCGAAAGATTTTCTGTGAGACAGGATTTGAAGGAGTTAATGATAACAATGAATGCAAAGAGCGAGAGTGGAAAGATCATGAGTGTGCTACCAAGATTTCATAGTGATAAATTAAACAGAAGAGCAATTATAGTAAATGGAATGATGTCAAGATTGTGTAAAAGCTTCTGTAATGGAATTAAACTGAATATTCATTTTATGAATGTCTGGGATGAGTTTGATGAAAGGAAGGAGTATTTTAAGAGAGATGGTTTGCACTTAAATGGATTGGGCGCTTGGCATTTAGAACATTTATTGATAAAGGATAGAGTAATGGTCAAAAAACTGGGAAACGGGATTTGCTAGGGAGACAGATGATAGAGTCAACTGTAAATAGTACTGGGGTTATTAATCGCTGTGAATTTGGGATTAATTTAATCCCAAATCTGTTGTCGTTGTATGACAGAGAAGAGTTGAGAAGGAGGACCATAATTGCAAATGATCTTATGCGCAGGTTATTATTATTACCCCAAGACCTCAAGGAGTCAAAGACTCATCTCGGTGATGGTTATGCAGGAGGAGTGGTGTGGACGTATGGAGTGAGTTCGATGGGCGAAAGGACTTATATAAGATGGATGGCTTGCATCTGAATGGATTTGTGTGTTGAGACTGGGAAAAGTGTTGCTGAGTGAAGTGAAAGTGGATGTGCAGAATCAGGGAAACTAAAGCTATAAGGGGGGGGGGGGGAGAGGAAGTGGATATGCAGATATCAGGGAGGCAGTTGAGTGTAAGAATATGTATAATATGCCTGAGCTGGTACGAAGGACAACAAATTAGAATGGGATAGTTAGTATAAAGTATCAAGATAGGGGTGGGACTAACAGGCTTCTGCACTTCATGTATACTAATGCCAGGAATATTAGGAACAAGAAAGAAGAATTTTTGGCCCTGGTTGGCTCTTCCGGACCACAGGTTATTGGCATTAGTGAGACATGGCTGACAGAAGATGATATAGCTAGTGGGATAGAATGTGAAGGGTTTAGTGTGTTTAGGAAGGATAGAGAGAAAAAAAATGGGGGGGGAGTGTTATTGATGATAGCTGATGAACTGCAGCCAAGGAGAATTGAAGTTGTATTGCAGGATAGAAGAGCTCATTTGAGGCTATTTGGTGGGAGATTTTGACTAGCAGAACAAAATATACAGTTGAGTGCTGCTATAGACCAGGTGATAGAATAGATGGTGGAGATAGTATGCATAAACAAATTGATGAAATGAATGGAAGGAGGGTAACTGTTATGGGGGATTTCAACTATGGTAACATTAATTGGAAGAAGGAGAGGACACATGTGAGGAAGGACCTGGATTTTATGCAGTTATTAAGGGTTAACTACCTGAGACAGCATGTAATGGAATATACTAAGGTTTCGAGAGTGCTTGACCTAGTCATTGCATCTGAGAATTTGACTGTAATGAATATCACCATGTTGCCACCAATTAGTGACAGTCATCATAATGTCTTGACCTGGGAGATGGCTAAATGTGTGGAATTTTCAAGTAAGAAAGGGTGCATGAGGAATTACCAGGCTGGTAAGTATGACAAAGCTTAGGTGATTGCTTGGTTCAGTGCCATGGCATGTACAACTGCAAGGGCTGGAGGTTGAGAGTGCATGGGAAGTGGTGAAGGAGTGTTTAACGGAGGTAATGGCTGACTATATACCTAGAGTCCGGATAGTAAATCAAGTAGGGGTTAAATGGATGAATAACACCATTAAGCTTGAGTTGCAAAAAAAAGAAACAACTGTGAAGGAATATAAGGAGAAAGGTGACCTGCAGACCCATGAACAGTATAAAGCACAGGCCAGAAAGGTAACGAGTGTGGTAAGAATAGCAAAAGCAGATTATGAAAGGAAATTAGCCATGCAAGCTAAAGAGAATCCCAAACAGTTTTTTCAATATGCTGCAAGTAAAAGAAAAAAATGTATACGGCAAAATGATTTTAAGGAATGCGATGGTAGGGAGGTAACTGAATCAGTTGAGATAGTGGAATTACTGAGTGAGCACTTTGCAAGTGTATATCATTCAGGTAGTGATATTGCAGGAATGAAGGAACCAATAGCTTATACGGGTATTGAGGTGAATGAAATGGAGGTGAATAGTATATTACAAAACCTTAATGTGAATACATCTGTGGGATTAGATGGTATACCAGCTCGGGTCTCACGTGAAGCGACTAAAGAATTGTCAGTGCCCTTGACCATTTTGTTTAATTTGAGTCTCGGGTCTGGGCTAGTCCCGAGGGGGTGGAAAGAGGGGAAAATATTTCCACTGCATAAAGGAGGTTCCAAGACTACGGTTGCAAATTACCTACCGATCAGCATATCAGGAGTCGTTGTCAAGGTTTTGGAGAAAGTAGCCAAGATAAAAATACAGGAATGGATAGATGAAAATGGGATATTGTAACAGAAGGGTAGATCATGTCTCACTAACTTGCTTACGTTTTATAGCACAGTGACGGCTGAACTGGATAAAGGTAATGGGCATACAGTGATACTGCTGGACTTTGCTAAGGCCTTTGACAGGATACCACATAGAATTCTAGTCAGTAAACTGCAGCATATGGGGATGGATATAGGGTTGGTGAGATGGATAGGAGGGTGGTTGATGGAGAGATATCAGAGAGTAGTTTCAGAGAGTTCTTCAAACGTTGTAACCTAAAACCCTAAAATGCTTACCATACAGGTGTAGCCTTACTGGCACTTCTGCAGGACTCTGAACTGTTTTGGTAAGAGCACTGCTTCAAAATTGCATGTCTTCAAGACACATAATAAATGCCCAAAACTCAATTCAAAACTCGAACACTCTCTATTCGTCTCCATCAAAGTAGTAAATTCAATCAATTCGTAATCCTTATTCATTTTAAGACACCTTGGAGGAACTTATAAACAGATACTGAGAAATTCCTGCACAGGCGTATTGTATGCCCACAGTTCATAGAAATGGGGGCTAGCAATGTGACAAGAATAGTCAATTCATGCTGAAGTAAATAAATAAATCAGCTAATGCCTTTTATTCCCTTATAAGGAGTAGCGAGGCCTTCATACCCTACTAGATTTTGAAGAATGAGTGGGCAGTTCAATCTCCACTGGTAGCCAATCAGAGATAGCTGGCCCATGTCTATCACTAATTATAGCAGCCACCGATGAAGAGGCCGGCAAACAAGTGCTGCCATCTCTTTGTACCAAACCCTAACAATATATATTAATGTCTGAAATAATGTAGGTACTATGGTCGATTTTCACGAGATGAAAAACCCGAGTTTCCGGGGGGAAAAACCCGCTTGTCCGTGCCAGAGATCGAGTTACTTGGGAACCGGTCGAAGAAAGGCTTAGCAAAAGTTCCTCCAGTCGGCGACTAGACTTGAACTTAAGTCTGACTTCGAGCGACCAAGCGCAGAGGACGCAAGCGCCATTTCCACTGAGCTACACAGGCCGAGGAGAAAGAAATAAAGGATGGAATTGGTCATCAACACGGGGAATTCCTGCTTTATACGCAAATTTTCCAACTGTTTTACAAACAAAATAGTTACCACTTTAAGAACCAGAATTTTCATAAAAGAACAGCGAATTTTCCGACATATAATAATAAACACTCATCCCACGAAACGCACTGATTTCCCTAATATTGGAATGGATTCTCTTTCTTCTGACATGCGCAGAAGTGCCTCGCATCTGTGGGCGTACAGTATCCCCACTGGTGCCACCGGTATTCGTAACCAAAACTTAGCTTTCTGGAGAGCAGGAAGAGAAGCTAACTGAAAACAAATATGATTAAAAGGGAAAATAAAAATACTAACAAAAATGAAGAAATATAGAGAAAGAATAAAATATCAGTCAGTATATTAAATTAAAATATAAAGATGCGAAAAAAATCTTTTCTAATATTAGAGACGGTAGAGAATTAATAATTTCAATTATATAAATCATAAATGGGGTTAAAATTAAGAGATATGTTTTAAATTTCAAATATAGTGGGTTTGAAGAAGTGTTTGGAATAAAGGAAATAAAGAGAGTCAGAAAGCAAATAAACTGTGGAGAACTGTAATAAAAGAAAAAAGAAAAGAAAGTGAGGATATAAGGAATCTTAAGGGGGGGGGGGGAACATCAAATTTAAAGTTATGCAGAGAGAGAGAATATGAAAAAAAAAAAAATTTAAGTGTCCAAAATCTGTTTTTATTTGATCTCTCTCTCTCTCTCTCTCCCAGCATAATGTATTACAAATGTATAAGAGCTTTGATGAATAAGGACTTTTTAGCATGCATTATGCTGAGAGAATAAAGAATGGACTTTTAAGGAGATGATGATGATGATAGCATGAACTATAATTTAAAGTAAGAGCGGAAGAGAAGCGTTTGCTCTCACCTAGTTGAGGAAACTACGTTAAAATGAAGAGAAGAATGGAACAGCGAAGAGCTGGATGTTAATGAAAAAAGTTCCGAACGAACTTGAACAAATATAAATATGAATGAAGCTAAGGTAAATAATGTGAAGCTCAGAAAAACGAAAATGAAATATCAGAATGGTGTAATTACTATTTATCCAAGTTTAATACCATGCGTGCATTACATCAGTGGCGCGCCAGTAGTGTCCGGGCCTGTGTGCAAAACTTTAGTTGATGCCCCTATATCCCCCCCCCCCCAATAAAAAAAACACTTTATAAAAACGTTGTTTTTAATATTTGATGCCAATAAAGTGAGTATTTCATTTTGAATTTTATCTCCTAAATAGGAGGGCATATTTTTAAAGTCAGGATCATTAGCTACACGTCGCGTGTGTTCCGATATAAAAGGATCAAACTTTTCTAACATCTGAATGCATTTTAAAAAAATTGGCATTGTTGCGATCGTAAAGTTTATTACTTTTACCACGAAGAGCTAGATTTGGCTGCCCTAAAAACTATACTACAAAAATTATTCTTTTTATAACTTCATACCAACGTTTCCTTTCATTATCTAAAACTGTTTGTCGCAAATGATCAATACAAGTTTTATTTTTTAAGGATGTAATTAATTCTGTCCATTTTTTGTAATTGTTCAAATGATTTAAATTTTTCTCGTGACGATTCAGGTACATTGCAAGATGTTGCCTATATTCTGTTGATAACAGCAGAATATAAAATAAAGTTAAAATCTGCAGCAGATTTTCTTATATATGTTTAGAGCAAATGCGAGAGTGAACAAGATTAAGCAAATTCAAACGCGCGCCATCCTGTAAACAGTAAACTCACGCTAGTTAAAGTTTTTACTTGTTTCCGCAAAATTACTTGTTAGAAGTAGGATCAGAATAAAATAAAATCTTAAGGAATAATAACAAATAAGTGATTATAAATAATTTGTTTAAGACAAATCTATAAAATATAATTAAAATTTAAACAAAAATGTAATTTATTTTGATATAATTAATGAATAATATTTTTTAAAGTATTTCCTCATCGACTGATATCTTTGGCGCCTGTGTGCGTCGCACATAATTGCACATATTGCCGGCGCGCCCCTGCATTACATAGAAAATACAAAATCTGGGCCTTGATGCCAAGCAGATTTTAGATACCATTAAAAAAGCAGAGATAGTTTTAATGACGTTACATGTTTATTTCAATCATTTATTTTCGATGTAATATATTCAAATTAGCATAAAAGTTATTAATAGAAAACGTCCAAGAACAACATTTCTCAACATATAGTAGATCCCCGAAGCCTGTTTTGAATATACTCGGTCCAGCCGTGTACAAGTTTTTTTTTTATTATTATTGTTATATACCTGCGGGACTAAAAATGGCTGAGTGGCATACCACATGCACCGCCTCAAAAATTTACGTGATTTTGCGGAAATAGAGCCTGGGATCATAATAGGGGAAAGAACAATATGATAGTCAAATATTGTCGTTCTGCTAAAATGTCATTGGTCTTTAAATAGTTTGTGACAAGTTTTTATGGAAGTTCGAGGAGGAGGGGGGGGGCTTACAACTGAGACTCATTTAGTACACAGGATGCACACATTACGTTATTAGGCTATAGGAGGATAGGGGGAACATATAATAGCAAAACATAGATCATCTGAATTTCATATTTTATTGTGTTTTACAAATATCACACACCGATTTTAACTATAGCGACTCCTACTGTATTATATAATCGGATAAGCTGTAATTTTGATTGTATTCGAGAATCCTAATATCAGTACGAAATAACTTGTCCTTATGAGTACTGATTGGACTATAGACTTACATTCTTTTTCGCTTGTTTCTGATTCAAAGACTAAGGAGTAGGGCTAAATCCAAGCCTTCATATGATGACTTTTCCATGCGTTTTCGCAGGGGCGCGCCAGTAGTGTCCGGCGCCTGTGTGCAAAACTTTAGTTGGCGCCCCCCCTCCAATAAAAAAAATTCACTTTAAAAAAACATTTTTTTTAAGTATTTCCTCCTCTGGCGCCTGTGTGCATCGCACACATTGTACATATGGCGCGCGCCCCCTGCGTTTTCGTTTGTAAGGTACTACATCGTTATCATAGTCGTACGCGTTCCTTCCACACCCTTTTTGTTTTTGCTTATGTCGCGAACAGTTTGAAACTTCTCCCCCGTCCCATTTCTTTGCAAGTTTGTTGCAATTTCTCCTTTTCATTTTTTTTAATTAAATTAAAATTTTCGTTTTATAATTAGAGCTTTTTCTTTTTTTTTCCATTTTTCGGACATTTTCTCCGAGTTATACACTCTGAATTTAGCGATTTAATTTATCGAGCTAAGAAATACAGTATATACCGACTACTCTTAACTAGGCACAGACTAAGAAATATGCTCCTCTTACTTCGTAAACTTAATAATTCACATGCGAATAATCGCGAGCACTTTGTAGTTGCCTTTTATAGTCAATCCCTGCTTTAAGCCAAGTACTGTAAAGTTACCGACTGCTGTGTTATACAAATCAAACACTCGAATTTAACTTGCTGTAACTCGTTCAAGGTAGAATATTATTATACCTGTGTCAAATCATTATTATAATGATTTGACACATCTTGACTTGGCGTTTAAGGTAGAACATTAGTAATCTTTTATTTTTATTTGACTCGACGGAGGTATTCATCAGGACATCGATTATAAAATTTGAAGTAGAAATGAAAGAAGAACCGAGAGCTTCCGTAGCTCATTTCGGTTTAGATGAGTCATTTAGATGGAAAGACCCGGGTTCGAATCCTGTCTATGATGTAAGTAACCTTTATTTAAGGCAGGGTTTCCCAAACTGCCTTCCGTGGAAGGTGAATAATTGTGCCGCGAGTTCTGGAATTTGTTATTTTAGTTTTCTAAGCATTTTTCATGAATAAATATTTTATAGTGGAAATATTCTGAGGAGAATAATATTCGAGAATATGTCGAAAAGCTCAGACCCAAAACGCCTAATAACATCTGTGTAGCAAATGTTAGTGACCAAGCCGTGTATTTTTAATCGTGGAAGTATTCATGAATTATCGTTAATTTTCACACATCGAAACCTTTCAACATTTGGGAAAGGGAATACTGCTGTTTCTGACCGGTCATAAAAATTGCCTGCAAGCGGATTATAACAATGGGCGGCGTATCCTCTGTTCTCAAAAACTAAAGGAAATGGCATCTGTGTAGCAAATGTCAGTGACCAAGTGTCATATTTTTAAACATGGAAATATTCATGAAATATCGTTAGTTTTCACACATCGAAATCTTTCAACTATCGGGAAAGAGAATACCGCTGTTTATGACCGATCACAAAAATTACCTGCAAGCCGATTACAACAATGGACGGAGTATCCTCTGTTCTCAAACTTGAAAGATATCTGTGTTGCAAATGTTAGTGACCAATCAGCAAGGAAGTATAAAGAAAATGTTTCCACTAAAATTGAAGATCAAGATAGTCTGTATCCGGTTCTCAAATCTAGTAATACTGAATATTTTCTTCACAAGTTCATATTGTAGGGCGAAAGTTTCGAAACCATAGTGCAGTGATTTTTTAAAAGTAATAGGCCTGCAGATTTAAATTTTAATATGAATAAGAGACGAGGGAGTTTGTTTAATTTTGGTATTAAGAAATCTCTTATTGAAGGTGTTTGTGACGGAACAGATAGTGATTCATCCATCACCAGCCTACAAAGCGATTTCCAGGATGTACAAAAGGAGGGGGAAAGCTAACAGCACACAGGAGAAAAAGTCTGCATTCACTCGTAGGTACTTATAATAATATTATAAATTTTTGGTGATCAGAATGGGATATGCCAATGAAAATCAGCACAGATTAATTTAATGATGTTTATGTTTAATTAATGATCAATTATTAATTAATACTAAAAATGAGTTAAATTAACAATTATTAATTAGTACACTGCGAAATAACCAATGTGTTCTGCAAAAATTTCAGGATTTGTGAAGTGTTCTGTATAGGAAAAGTTTGGTAAACGCTGATTTAAGGTATCAAAAGGTGAGTAAGCCGACCTCATACAGAGAGGAGGGTTCCTCCCCCCCCCCGGAAACTTGCGTTTTTTGTCCATTAAAACAGGCATACCGGCCGGAAGAACATACGATATACAGAAGGACATTACGAGAATAAGGATTAGCTACTCTATTCTGTCGAATTTGGTTTCGAACACCTGCTTGATAAAAGTGTGGGTCTACATGAGCGTAAATCAGGAAGAAAGGAATTAAAATACTAGAGGAATTTGAAAAGACAAATAAATAAATAATACGGCCAACAAGCATTGTTCTCCTCCGTTGATACAAATCATACAGGTGATTTACAAGTCGCATTAATTCAGCCGATTTAGTTATTTCTTACGTTGCTTAAGGTCCTCTGAAAATGAGAGCATGGTCAGATCAAAATGGAGAACAGGGTTTCCTCCCCCCTACAAATCGTATCATTCAACCCAGTGTTTCCTAACGTGGGGAAATTTGAATATTTTGGGGACAATTAGAAAACGATGTTGCATTCGTCACCTCATCACCGATATACTCAAAAAACTCGCCATTATCGGCGATAAATTAGCGATGGTGCAACCCTGACTTTCCGAGAAAAAAAGCTAACATCACTAGTACAGCAGTCAACATGAATACAGTATCAAGAAGAACGTTTAGAAAAGCAAAATGATGAGTCTGTTGGAACTTTATTCAACATAAAAGGAACAATGGCATAGCTTTCTGACGAGACAGAAAACGAAATACCGAAATTCAACTAGTTTTGCAAAAAAAAAATTACTGTTGCCCTTCTCGTCGTCATATTTAGTTGAATGTGGCTTTAGTGCTGTAAATGACTTGCTACTGTAAACAAGAAATCATCTGGATATCGCAAACCATGGGAATTTGAGATTGAAAATGACTAAATTAGTACCTCAAATAAAAACTCTTTGCAGCAGACATCAAGCTCAGGGATCGCATTAACTTGGATTTTATTTTCCCGAGTTGAGTTCGATTTATGTTTGATAATATACATAAGTGTAATATAAAATTTATATTCATTGAAGAAAGTCAAATTGAAAACAGTTTTGCCTTTTTTATTTAAAGTACCTGTTTATATTATACTTTTTCAGAACTTGGTTGACTATTATGCTGGGGGGGGGGGGGCATCAAAATCTTTGAGACGTTGAGGTGGGGCATGATCCAAAAAACGTTGGGAAACACTGATTTAATCGATTGTGACTAGCTGTTTCTCTACTAGTTATTCCTCAACAACTCTGAAGTTCAATTACTGTGATAATGGACTATATCGCCAATGTACAAGAATACTATTGGGACACTCGCGTGTTTATTATTGTCTCAGCTCATTTCCATACTTGCATATGACATGTATTGATATTTTCTTAAAAAATGAAAATTCCCCGATGCAATAAACACTGAAACAAGTTTTTCAAATATAACATAGCATGTGCTGAAAACAACTAGTTGTGTAACCTATTAAAAGAACGGACGCAAGCAGTTCAACTCCCCTATCAACAAGAAGGGGCAAGATAAACGAGACACTGCTTTTCACTTAATGCGGTAAGAGGGTTGGTGAAGAGACAGCAAGTTCAATCAATAAAGATTAAAAGCCGTTGGTATCCCAACCACTGCCAGAACCCGACATGGCCTGCAGATAATTTCCCCTCTCTCTCTCTCCCACACCTACTACATTGCTATCTGCACAGTCACTTAGAATAGTAAGGTGTATATCAACGTTTTACAGCGGAATGGCGCTATACTTAAGAGTCATAAACTTTGGCATAACAGCTAACACTTCCCTGCAATCTCGGCAATTTCTACTGCAAACAACAGATGGCGCAATGTAGAGAATAGATTCTTTACGTTCAAAATATCCAAAGAACAAACAACGTATTATGTAAACAGGGTATGCGCGATAGAGTGTACAGAATGAACACAAGAATTATAATAATGATTTGACGCAGCTGAAATACTGGAATACAAAAAATGAAAGAATGTCCAATTAAATTTATCACGGACAAGAATAAATTTCTCTTTAATCTACTAAATCGATAGATGGAGTATTTTAATGAACTACTTCGGGAGATAGCGATAATCAGAATACAAACAGGAATGATGAAATATCCCAGGAGTTTCTGGAAGATCCAAGAAGAAATAAGAATTAAACAGATGGGTATAGAAAATGAAAATAAGAAAAAGCAACTAGTCTTAACAGTACTATCCCAAAGATACTGCAATATACTGGGCTTCCAAAAAAATAATAATAATATTTTTTATTCAAGCAAATAACTAAGAAGTAAAAAAATGAAGATGTGTTTTTGATACGTTATAAGAGGTTTTCGACAGAAGATCAGTTAGCCGGTTTCATACGGAGGTGGAAGGGTTTTTGATCTAAAACAGGAAAAAAAAAAAAAAACTAACTGCGAATAACACATGCGATTGGCAGACAATACACTGCTACCATAGCCTTAGTTGTATCCGCTGTAATTCTAAAGAACAGCAAGTAAGAAATATGACACTCTTTATAGCCTTTCTTCCTTTTAGCAGGAAGAAAGAAAGAAAGAAAGAAAAACAGAGAGAGAGAGAGAGAGAGAGAGAGACTGCCACTATAAGATACCATACAAGACCAGCTAACTCGTATTTCATTAAAAAGCTTTAGATAATGTCCCTTGAGTCCCAAGAAGAATTAGAACCAAGATTTGCCCAAAGAGCATCATCATCACGCATTTCACATCCTTTATTGACGACAGTATACTTCCATGTTTCATTGTAATGAAAACATAAAATAATATTAATCTATTCTGCTGCCATGGAAAAGTAGAAATATATCTTGACACTCTTGGTAAATCATCAAATAAACAAATAATTGTATTATATGGACAAAAATAAGAAACCAAAGCAACACTGCAAACAAATATTATTAGATGTACAACTATTTTTATATTTGAAAAATGTCTTCGAAAACGAAATATGTACATGGAAGTATTACATATTTGAAACAGAATAATTGAAATGTAATATAAATATAGCAATAATTATCGTTAGGTAGGATGAATTCATTTCTGTGATGAAACCAGACCCTGCTTATCGGAAGCTTGAAACAAAGTTCCGTGTTTCGTCTCTAAAGCAAGATATCCAAACAAGCAAAACGAATTATCTAACCCATAGCCTACAAATGAGTCCACAAATAAGCAAAACGTCGAAATATTAAATGGAAGTATACTGCTCTACATTGAAAAAATAATTTCCTTAGAGGTCTGAGAGACCTGTGTTCGGTTTATGAGGTATTGATTTCACTGGAAGTCTGATGATGTTGGTGTGGATTCTGCAGCCATAACGTCTGCATTTCATGGTCCCTGAACGGAAGAAAGTAGTCTCACAACACGTACTAGAACATCCCAAAAGTGGATGGAGATTCGGTGAATTCCCTGACCATTTAGGATGAGTGGTGTCTTATAAACAAGTGATGTGAACCTGGGATCAGTTAATTAGAGCATAGACCGGATGACATGGCACATTATTTTCCCTGTAGACACTGTCATGCTGTGCGTGTTCCCTGATGACAGAGTCTACAGAGATGAAGCTGACAATCCACTAGTAAAGAGTAGAAGGGAGACCATAGGATGGCAGTTTAGTGAGAAGACTGTGATGCCTGCCAGACTGGGTCAAGTCTTTGAAATATCAAGAACGACCACGCGAGTTTCTTCAAACTCTTCCATGACTTTGGTCCGAAAGAGGTTAAGATTGGCTAGAAGATTCTGTTGAGCAAGAGTGGTTGAATCCATATTGATGATCACTAATCAACTGGTCGATATTCAAATAGTGAAGCAGTTGATCGTTAATAACTTTTTCCATCATTTTCGAAAGTAGTGACGCGAGAACAATGGGGATTGCTCTCAAGATTGGCTCATCTCTCTTTTTTAGAAGCAAGACAGCTTATTCCATGCTGTTTGGATAGATGGCCCATGAATATGACAGCTCGTAAAAGCAGTACAGGATGGGTGTTAATTCTGGAACATAAACTTTTAGTACACCTGGAGTGATGCCATCTGGGCCAGGAGACATTAGTAGCAAGGCTATTAAGTATTTTTCTGATGTCCTTTTGGTGAAGGATCAGAGGAGACATACTGTGGGTATTTCGTGGAAGTAGGTGATTTGCTTTCATATCTAAATAACTGGAAGAAAAAAATGAGGCCAAGAGGTATCTGCCTTATTCTTGGGATATGTTACCATTATACAGGCAGACTCGTGGAAGAGTAAAAGTTGTGCCTTCGCTGGAGAACGTTATTGCAATGGAGACCATAACTTGGATCATAAACCCGGAGATCTCAGTTGCCATGAGAGCTAACATCAGTGGTGTAATTTGGAGAAGCACTGGTTAAGAAAAGGCCCAAGGTATTAGGAACATGGTGAAGATTATCTGATATTGTGGTAGGAGAATTATTTGTGTTAGAGATAACCGATAGCAAAAAGTTCAGTTCTGTGTAGTTAGAGAATAGGAACCAGATTGAATTATGGACGTTGAAATCTTCCAGGAAAACTATGGAACTGTTTAGGCAAGGAAATATTGAGCGAAAACAGATCGTATAAAGGAGATTCCATATCTGATAACCTTTGGGATGGGATATTCAACCTAGCAAAAAAAAGTACGTGTTACGAACGGTATCACGCGTGATGTATTGTGGTAAGATAAAGTGAGCTGTAGTCGTAGAGAATGCCAGATGAAGTAATATTATGAATAGCCGACTGGGTTTTTGATATTTGTAAATGGTGGTGGTGGTGAGCGTCGAAAATATGCGTATGACCAGTATGCATCGCCTTAATAGCCTCTTAAATTGTTTACGTACAGTGGACTTCGAAACTGTTTACGAATTTTTGATATTTTTGTTGCTTCGCGAGAACCAAGATGTCTATGAAAAATGTACGTCATTCAATAAACTCTAAAAGCCGTACTTTTTATTCAAAGCCGCTAGCATAAAAAAGTTACATCTCGGTTTATGAAACTTCATCCAGCTATGCTGTGAACATCTTTTGTTTTGCCTAATTTATCCACTAAAATGGACTGAGAAACTAAAAATGAAATGACCAAAGTTTAAAAGAGATCTTAAATGCAATATTCCACGAATTCCATCCAGGCAGTGCGAAATTATAACTATTATATCGAATTATTTAGGAAGGGGGAAAAATAATTAATATTAAACCACGTGGATAGTGTACCTTAAAAACACTATCCCTGTCGTGTTGTCAATGGCCAAGTAACTTGGCTTCTAGAAACCTGATACACGGTTAATTCTATCTGCATTGTCTGTTATGGCTGTAATTTGCATGTATTCTGACTAGTTTGCCTGCTTTGAGGGATGCCCGAACACTCAAACATGGGTCTTTCCAACCATAGAGCTTTGTACATACCGACTAAGTTACAGAAGGCCTCCTAAACAGTATATTTTATTAAATTGCAGTGATCAAGAGCGGAGTTATTGTTATATATAACTTCGAAATGTTTTGCCCTTCAAAATAGTCTTAATACATTTTTGTAAGCATTTCTAAGTCCAGGAGAAATTCTAACGGCTGCTTATGCATTTTGCCAAAATGCAGCGTAACATTTAAACCAATATTTATATTTTATTTCAGCCAAAGACATCAATCTCTTCACTTAATCGGATCAGTACCCTAAAACGTAAAGTTTAATTGAAATTAATTATTATTATACAGAATTAAAGGATACCTTTAAAAAGGATTATTAGGAAATTTTCAATTTTAAAATGAATCTAAACTGTTGTGCTTTGAAATTAGTTTTCACCTTCTTTTAAAAAAACTTTTCATAAAAAATGGGCTTCACTTTGTAAGATCTGATTAAGCTGTTTTTTCGAAAGCAGTTCATTCTCGATTGCAAGAGATATTGAAATACTGACGATATTTTAGCAGACGATAACGAAATCGTATGTGTAACTAATTAGCCAACGCATTACTTCCGGTAAGCGCTAACGGATGGGAAAAGTAATATTAAAGACAAAACTTCTATGTTTATAAAAGTAGTTAGTCGTTTTTCATTTAATGAATAATTTCTTGAATTAATTAAAATTTGTTCTCAAGAATCAATTGCCATTGGAAAAACAATGTACTTCGAATTAACAAAAACAAATACTGTAACTAGTCTTAAAAATGCAACCAGTTAAGTTGTGTTTAAAAAGAAAAGAAAAAGAAAAAAAAGCCGATACTGTTCAATTCTGGAGGAAGTAAATTCTTACCAGAGCTGTATTTTAACTTTTAAGGTGTGAGTTCTGTATTCGCAATGAAAGGCTCATATAAGTAATTCATTTAATTTAAAGGATGTGATATTTCTTGTACAGATTTTATTATTTAAAGTAAGTATATAAAGAAAAATTTATAGACATTTAATATTACTATTGTATTTAATCAAATTTGCAGCAAGTATGGAATATGCAGTTGAGAACGTGATTAGAAAAATCGCACAACCTAGTCCCGGTCCACCAAAAAAATAAAATAAATAAATAAAATAATAATAATAAATAAATAAATAAAATAAAAATCCGATATCAAAAGATTTCGAGCATATAATCAAACTGAAAGTGAACTTTATTTATTCAACCTAAGAGAGCTTTACGTCTACAAAATACTAACATTTCCTTATTTAAATAAATACCACAAAGACGTCGACATCTGTTTTTTCTTTCTTTCTTTTTTTTTTTTAATTTTATAAAAGTGATAGCCAAATATCTGTGTTCTCAGATGATTTTCACTGCTTGATGTGCTTTTGGAAGCCTGAAAGCGGCTTGATGTGCTACAGTATTATCTAACTTTACCTTATATATATTTATATATATATATCAAAAAAAAAAAAAATCAGCTAACGCCTTTTTATTCCCCGTATACGGGGAGTAGGCGAGGCCATTTAGCACTATTTAACTTTTGGAGACTGAGTGGGCAGTTCAATCTCCACTGGTACCAATCAGAGATAGATGGCCCAAGGCTATCACTAATTAAGCGGTACTCAGTGAAGAGAGACGGCTCAAATGTGCCGCCATCTCGTGGTCCCTAACCCTAACACAATATATTTAATGTCTGAAATAATGTGGGTTCTACGGTCGATTTTCTTGAGTTTACAGGACGAAAAACCCGCTTTCCCCGTGCCAGAGATCGACTAACTCGGGAACCGGTCGAAAAAAGGCTTAGAAAAATTTCCTCTAGTCGGGACTAGACTCGAAACCAAGTCTTCCTTCGTGCGGCCAAGCGCGGTGGTTGGCAAACGCCACATCCACAAGTTATATATATATATATATATATATATATATATATAACTTTTGTTATTTACTGTACTTTATTTTAAAAAATAATAATTAATAAGGATAATAAATTTACAATTTAATTTGTATTGATATTATTATTATTATTATTATTAAGTGATATTAATTCCGGATGGCATCCTTTGATGTACGCTGAATTACCAGATTGTATTGTTTATACTGTATTACTTCACAGTTTTCAAAACATGCAAGAAAAATGATAAAATGAATTTTTGCATTAAAAATGAAAAAAAAAAAAAAACAAGATTCTCATTTGTAAAAAAATTGCGTATCCCCAAGAATCCGCGTACCACTTTAACAAACATTGTATTATAGGTTTCCAATAGAAAAATATTGACTTGGGAAGTGATTTACGACAACTGAAAACCCCATAATATCTAAGACTACATTAAAATCGGTTTTCTGTATAAAAAGATCGCTATTTGTAGATAATAAAATTGAACGTTTTATACAGAACTGCAAGGAAAAAAACATTAAAAAAACTGATTTCATTTGTTAATATAACATATACAAGCAGTCAATTCAAAATTTTTATTTTTACTTCGAAGAATAGCTCTGGGAGACGGGGGAAGGATTGTTTGCTTTTGTCAACCAATTTAGAGAATCTCATAATTAAATCACAGAAGTGAGAAGGAGGTACAGTACAGAAGTGGAAGGATCTGGTAAATGTGCCTTTTGGTAACAGGGGATATCTGCATAACGATGCTATGCGATATAACAGTCAAAGCGTTTCGTAAAGAAACATCAAGTTTTCTTAAATTAAAAAAATAATTTTTTAAAAAAATAAAAAAATTGTTGCTTACCAAGTGAATCCAAATAAAATATCTGAAATTCAACAATTTCAGATATTCCAGGAAATAAATAAATAAATAAATTATATATATATATATATATATATATTAAAGACATTGACATTGTAACCGGAAGTAAGAAATCGAAGTCCCGGGGGGAGAGGGGGAGTGTAATTGTTTAAGAATGATCTTTTAATGGTAATAATATGACATTAACGATAAAAGTACACCCTTAATGGAATTTGTATATTTACATTCCCATTAACTATCTAATGACAATTATATCTAATATCCTTATAAATAAAATAATAATAACGTATATCAGTACAGTGAAACATGTTATGCTTTCCGTATGATAACAGCAAACTGCAAGTTTTTAAACCTATTTGTTGTAACATAGTGATCTAAGATATTCCTGTTGTTTTAAACGATATAAATAAATATTCCTATTATTTAAATATGAAATACAAAATAATTAACACTAAATAAAGCTTTGAAAATAATACAACAAAGCTTCATACATTTCTATAAAGCAATTACATAACAAATAAATATATAATCTATTGTAAATAAGACAGAGTAAATATAAATGGCGATTATTATTCATATATTCCCACACCTACACACCGATTTTGCGTTTTATTTCTATAATCAGCTTCCGACACTCTGACAGCATTTTAACCAATGACAAGCAAGAGTTAAATAACACAATGAAAATACGTAGAGACAAGCAAGAATATTAAGTACTTACCCTTGAGCCGGGTGAGAGAAGGAGGGAAAGCGAGGATCCCAGACATAGCGGCCCTCATGTGTCCTCTGGTCCACAGGCAGGGGAACATTCACTGCGGCGAAGGCACTGGAGAATTGGAGGGGCAGGCCTGAAAGGTCACACGAGAAGGTTTCAGGCATGTGGTTGACGACAAGTGTGATGTGTCCCGGCACTGACCATTATGTCCGGCAGGTCACGTCACTCTGCTACTACCACTACCTCTGCGGCCCGTTTCCCGTTTCGTTGGCTGGAGAGAGTGGAACTGAAGAGGAGGGCGCTGCGGGGAGCCAGGGGCTAGGCTCGCTGGAATAGACACATAATGCATGGGTTTGACAGATGCCAGAAAGCGTACGGCAGACCATGAGAACCATGCCTCTTAGGCCGCCCGTATACGGTCGAGCCCCTGTGGAATGCCGCGCACCCCGCTAGTCGAGAGGCCGGGGCCTGGTTTGTTGCACGAGCGGGACAAGTGTAATTAAGTTTTCACAGCCAGGGCTCGCTCAATAGGATGGTTTCCCCGACAATGAGTGGCGAGGGACTGTCAGCCGGAGATAGATGACTTCCAGCCCTGCGGCCAACCAAACCTGCTCTCCTGTTTGCAGCGTCGACCCTAGCGCCGCCAGTAAAGCCCTTTCAAGGGCACCATAAAGCGGGCTACACACCTACTACATGTCCAGTACTGACCCTCCCTGCAGTGACAAGGTCAGAATAGCCGTTTCGGTTGCCAATGGGCAATGTTTTCTTCTTTTTTGGCAGGACATGACCCCTAATGACAAGCTTTAATCCGTCTAATAGACGTACAACTTTTGGCAATAAACGCGAATAAACCGTTTCTCACTTCGGTGACCAAACGCTTCATGGGGTCGTTAATTCGAAGAAATTACGGCAGTAGCAGCAGTGGTAGTAGCAGGCGTGTTTATACTCAGTTGACATTTGTATTTACTCAAAACGATATAGAAAAAGCACCGATAATAGCAATTATAAACAAGATTACTTAATTAAATGGAAAAGATGTTAATATATATAAATATATACACACATTCAAATTCTTTTGTTTTTCCCTGAATTCATGCGGATGGGCGGAAGCCACATAAGGTTTTTTTTTTTTTTTTTTTTTTTTTTTTTTTTTTTGTCCGGAAGTGGTGACTTCCTGAAAGCGAAGTCTCAGGTGGGCAAAACATTCTTCACTTATCACGACATCGCGAATAACCGCTGGAGACGTGCAAATTTTATTTAAAACATTGAAATGTAAAGCATCTGAGTGTTGAATTGAATTACAGTAGAAAGTAAACGATCTGATATATAAATAGAATATCACCTTTCTACAACTTCCGATTTAATTGTGGTTTTCACTTTTGACTTTTTTTTTTTGTAGGCATTTCTATAACTACTTTAAGCAATGAATATTCATAAATAAAACATGATTAAAGCTTGTTAGAAAGTAATTTTAAAGAAATTACTTTATAAATAAAACTAAAATGTTTCATTATCCACAATAAGCTGTCAATGGACCAAGTAGCCATCTTATATTTCAAGGCATGAGGGAATGTGCCTGCAGCAATTAACGAACGTTATTGGTGACCTAAATAAAATTGCTGTTGATTAGGAAAACTGGATACGAGAGGTCAGCTAAGACAGTTATTGATTTTTATAAGAAAAGGCACTACTTTTGAAAAGAAAAAAATATCAATTCCTTAGCTTATGAAATGACTTATGAACCTCTGGGCAAAAGTTCTCAGAAAACTGTTGAAAATGTGAAAATGTTTTCTCTCTCTTCGTTACGTTTAGGTTTCTAATTTGATGTCTTTCAATATCAAAAGTGATATTGTACATTTCAGTGTTCAGAAAATCTTTGTCATTTGTTATTCACTGAAGAAGCCTACGTATTTGGACGAAGTTCAAGTTTCGTTTCAACAGAGGTAAAAATTATTTCAAAGCAATCTGTAGGTACCATCCATCAGACTGTGATAAAACATTACAAAATTTCATTTTATTTATTTTATTTGTTATTTTCCATTATTTATTTTATTTTTTATGGCATAGAAGAGAATAGGGAGGAATTTAAATAGCAGATATTTCTATGAAGTGATTAATGTCAATGTGTAAACGCAGAATTTGCATTTTTTTTTTTTTTTTTGCTTGTTGGAAAAACCTTCTTTTTTCAAAAGTTAGAAAAATGGAAAAAAAATTTTTTCGCTGTAACGTTTTTATGATATGGAAACACGAAAGCTTGTTCGTTTTAATATCATGGATTCGTTGCTTGCATCGGTAGCTTAATTGGTAAAAATCGAACAATGGGGCATACAAGTTTTAATTCATCTTAAGACATGGATGTTTGGAAAAATCTTTTCTGGGTGAAGTATTATGCTCTTTCAATTGGTGTCTTAAAAATATTATTGCATAGCAATTCTGAACAAAAGTGACAATTTTCAAAATGAATAAATGAAATGAACGATTTGTTTGAACCACAATCCATTCGCTCGAGATTATTTCAGCAAACCGAAGTGCAAAAATATTAAATAGTCCCGTACAGGATTTATGTAATTATTATCATCATCATCATCATCAGTAGCAGTAGTAACAGTGCTTTGAAATTTGGTAATTATATTGATCCTGTCCTTTGAGCAAGAATGCCGGTTGATCTTTGTAAATAAGATTATTTTTAATTTTAATATAATAATAATCAGTGGAAATCCTGATGTGGAACAGTTTTTATGCCCCTTGCCCTCCAATAAATGAGATGGTAGCGGTGTTTCATTGAGAAATGAGTGTCGGTTTACTTTTTATATATTAACAGTGTGTTTTAAATCACAGCTGCATTCCATTAGCATCATCTCTTTAACAGTTCACATGAGGAGCAAAGTCTACCTCTTTACAAATGAATATACGAAAGATATTCAGACGTCATCAACTTTTATCTGTAAATTTTTTATAGAGTTATTTTCCCAGTCACGTGTTGTTTTTCTTTCTTTCTTAGAACATTCAAGACATTGATATCAATTCCAGAAACCTTCCATTGCCAGTAACAAATTTACGTTTTCTCAAGGCCGCAAATTGGATAGTTTGACCCAAGTGATAAAAGGCCAGATTTGGCTCTGACACCACAACAACATGGTTCGTGTGTGTGTGTGTGTGTGTGTGTGTGTGTGTGTGTGTGTGTGTGTGTGTGTGTGTGTGTGTGTGTGTGTGTGTGTGTGTGTGTGTTGCGGGAGAAAGGAAGAAGATAAAAATATGAATCAGAATTTTTATAGAATGTGGAAAATACAGCAGTATGAGATACAGCAAACACTAAACAGAATTAGGCGAAAGAACAGAACTGCGGATTTTATAAAGTAACAAATTATTTTTAAAAAAATGAGTAAATTATTTCTGCTAATAATGGTTTCGACTAATTTTGTAATGTGAAAATTAGAATTATGGCTCGCGATTCTGGAGACTGAAATGGATATCTTGTTTCCATGGAAATCTTTTCGGGATATTCCCACTTTTATATTCAAATTTTCCATTCAATATAATTTTTAATATAAAAAAATTTCAAAAAATTAATTTTTGAATGTAATCATTCTCGAACTGAGATGTTCTGAATTATTTATTATGATTTTAGAATTTATATATTATTAAATACGCGTTTGTTGGACCAATGTTAAGAAATTCCCTTTTTTAACCAGAACAAAGAGCTTCGCCCCGTTACTTCTTCAACCTGGTATGACTTAAATGCTGAACCTTTTTTGCCCATCAATTCTCTGTTTCTTCTTCAGTCATATCAACCATCAGTTTATGTTTTCGTGTATTTGCTCGTAGTTGATCCGATTGCTTTGACGCTCTCGATTTAAAAACGGTGTTGACAGCACATGATTTAAGCAATTTCTTAAGGCTAACGTACGTCATTACTGGCCAATGGTTAATCAATGAATAAACAATTTCTTATTCTTGCACTGAACAAGAGAGTGGAACTAACCCCATAACCTTAGTAAACTCATGAGGAAAGACTATGTCTCAAGGGAAGTGAAGCTGGTGCTTGGGAAGTGAAGCTGATGCTTCTTTCGGCTAATTATAGAAAGAAACAAGCGAATTTGAGTCTTGAAAAGATTGGCCCTATCCTACCTTTGACAGGAATTATCGATCATAGTTGAAAATTCCTGATTCTAGTATTGCAGTCGTCTTACTTCCATCCGTCCGAATATTTATTCATAATTGGCAGAAGGCTATCGCTAATTAATTATCACATTATTGTTAACCCTCGCTTATTGTACTGTGAAACGCAGTGCGATTAAGAATTCTACTACATCATGCAAAAAAAGTTACTACACAAAAAAGGGGGGAACTTCAAAAAAAAAAAAAAGGGGGACTTCATTGTTAGTCATATCGGATTCTCGCTACTTGATGGAATCTCTCTGCAGCAATCTGGGATTGTTCCAAGTCGGATTTTATCCATAAATATACAGTATATCAACCATCAGAAACACACACATTGAATTGTCATTATAACTGTAAATTTAGAAAGTGCTACGCTCCTGATTCAAGATACAATGCAGACAAAAGCCGCAGGTGTGGCCTCCAACCTAAACCTACTTTTGCGTGCAAACATCAGCGGACGTACAAAATGTAAGATTGCATGCAGATCTATAGCTAATCTGCCTTCGATGTAGCCAGACATTATTAAATGTGACACCGGCTTTTTTTTTATATCGGAATATCCAGGAATAACTATCCATTATTTAGTTAAGTTACCAGGCCATTGATCATCAGATGACAGCTAAGCTAGCTAATCCAATCCTTGTTCGTAATAAGGTAGAATACATCGGTTAATGCTCTCGTGCAAGGGACTCGCCTTTACGATTTTTTTTTTTTTTTTTTTTGTTGTCATAATGAGATCATTTAACCTCGACAGTTGCATAGCGACCACGTTAGCCTGGTTCGCTGTGTTATAAAATTGTTATCTTGTTATCGCTACCGTTTTGTCACATGACAACTCTACCGTTTAAAATTAACTGAAACTTTAGTTTACAAAAGTTAACACCCCCCCCCCTTTCCTTTGTTCTCGCTACTGTTGTAAACATCACCTTTCGCCATCATTGTTAGTCACGTGATACCTCGGCGACCACCTCTATTCCTAGCGGGGAATAAAAAAAAAAAAATAAAAAAAAACGAAAAAAAAAAAAAAACAGAGAGAAAGGAACCTATTATTGTCGGCCGGAAAGTCATGCAAGTTGCACCATAATTAGAGGTCTGGCAAGCGTACGTGTGGGCTCGAGGGCCGATCATGAGTAGCCTCATTTTGCGGTGGGGTGTAACAGAGTTGTTAGGGCACGTCTGCCACCCCGAGGAGAAGGAAGAAATGGGAAGTTTCAGCTAGTTGTCTCCAGGAGTGTATGCTCTCATTATGTGAATCAATTAAGCTTAATGTGTGTGTTTTGGCCAGGATAACTGCAATCTCCGGGCCAAAGCTACACAATAGGTTTATTATAGTAAACTTTCACGAAGGAAGCTCTCTAATCTTGCATTGTTTAAGTTTACCTTAGATTTTGGACTAATAATGCAGGTGTGTGTAGGTATACATTCGTACAATAAGAATAATGTAGTTATTAACAAAACTAACCGCTTCCAGCTACATGCGCTAAACGTTTTACAGCTTCTGTGACGTCAGCTATGCGAAACTAATTCATAGGTCTCCAGTTTGCGTTTTTTTCAATAATAATTTACAAATTAAAAAAAAAATGAATTAAAATATATGAAACTACATATTTTTCGATTCTCTCTTGATAATGTCTTAATGTTTGCAGAGAATAAGTTCTAAAATTAATGTGTTTAACTTTATAATTTAAAGTATATCAGCTCATGTGTTACGAGAATGTGCAAGAGAATTAGCACGTCCTCCAACCTGGCTGTTTAATTTAAGCCTCGGTTCTGGTAAAGTACCAATAGAGTGGAAAGAGGGGAAAATAATTCCACTGCACAAGGGAGGCTCCATGACTGAGGTTGCAAATTATAGACCAATCAATATATCTGGAGCAGTCGATAAGGTTTTGGAGAAATTGGTAAAAATTAGAATTCAGGACTGGGTGGACAGCAATATGATACTTTATAAGGGGCAACATGGTTTTGTGAAATGTAGGTCTTGCCTCAGTAACTTGCTTACTTTCTATAATAAAGTAACAGTGGAGTTGGATAAAGGAAATCCTTACTTAGTGATACTGCCGGACTTTGCAAAAGGCATTTGACAGGATTCCACACGGAACTCTGTTGCATAAATTAGAGCAAATAGGTATGGATCCAAAGCTGGTGATTTGGATTAGAGGGTGGCTGGTGGATAGATATCAAAGAGTAGTTTACGGAGGAGCTGAGTCCAGGAGAAGGCAAGTGACCAGGATGTAGCTCAAAGCTCAGTGCTTGGTCCTCTATTGTTTAATTTGTACATGAATGATATTGGGAATACTTTGAAAGGAAATATCCACTTGTTTGCTGATGATGCAAAATTAGGAAGAGCAATAGTCAATTCAGATGATGTAGATATCTTGTAAGATGACTTAAATAGGCTGACGGCATGGACTAAGGTAAATGGCTGTCAGTTTAATGTGGCTAAGTGTAAGGTAATGCACTTCGGGAGGATGAGATCACATGCTGTTTACTATACTAACGGAACCGAACTGCAAGAAGTTGACGAGGCAAGGGACTTGGGAGTTATTGTGGACAGAGAACTTAAGTTTAAAAGCATATTGCAAAGATTGCCAAAACATCACATCAAATTACATGGTTGTTGAAGAACACACTGACAAGCAGGGATAAGGAAGTTATTGTTTCACTTTATAAGGCATTAATAAGACCTCATTTGGACTATTGTGACCAGATCTGGTCACCTGGATTTCTTGGTGATGAAAAAATGGTGGATGGGATTCAGAGGCGCGTTACAAAGATTGTTGCAGGTCTGTGGGCTCCAAAAACTAGCTGATAGACGTAGGAGAGGAGATATGATAAAGGCATATAAATTATTAAAGGGATTTTATAGGATTGATACTGATGACATTTTTAAGACCAGCGCAGAAAGGGAGAGAACGAGGGGCCATCCCTGGAGACTATGTAAGAGTGTGGTTAACAAGGGTGTTAGGACTATATTTTTTACTTGGAGGGTTGTGAAGGGGTGGAATGCGTTGCCAGAGGTGGTTGTGAATGAATTTAAGGAGAAGTATGACAGGTATTGTGTAAATAATGGTTAGTGTGCCAATGTGGGGTCTCCCGCGATGAGTCTTTTGACTCCATGGAGACACCGTTATAATAATAATAATAATAATAATAATAATAATAATAAAAGTACAGTAAGTCCTCGACTTACGCGGTTAATTCGTTCCGAAGGTTTCCACGCAAGTTGAAAATCACCGTAAGTCGAATTGCGATGATATGCAATGCATTTTTGACATATTTGTTCAGTTTCAAGAATAATTAAAGGTACAACAGACTGTGTTTATGAAAAGAAAGCTTTGAGAAAATGAACGATATTCCATCCAGTACATAAATATAAACGATATGCAAGAAAACTAATACAAGCAGCGTTACATATTATAAAAATGTAATACTGTCTGTACCGTCCGTACTCCTACAGCTCTTTTTAAGTCGTAAATTAGTTTATAACTTTGTAGCATCTTGAGCTTTTTCTTGTATAAGCATAAGGGCATTTGTTGTTGCATATCTTCAATCAAAATCGCCAATAATTTTTCCATTTCTGCTATTAATATTCCCTTTCTTGGAAGCGATCATGGATTGCACTGGCTGAA
This sequence comes from Typopeltis vanoorti, assembly GCF_054136105.1. NCBI lineage: Eukaryota > Metazoa > Arthropoda > Arachnida > Uropygi > Thelyphonidae > Typopeltis > Typopeltis vanoorti. Next base: position 8,077,302 of record NC_143570.1, read on the forward strand.
CTTTCCCTGTGATACACAATGCGAACTATCTTTTATAATAGTCCTAACAGACTACTCATTCGTATCGTAAGCATGCGCAATGTCTACGAAATCGTTACCTTTTTCATGTCGTTTAATATATATATATATATATATATTTTTTTTTTTTTTACTCTCCATATTTATAATGCACCTCGTGTTATCATGGTGAATACATGTATTTATTCTCATCACTTTTAAATAGGTTTCTCAGACATATTTGGGATTTATATTTTGTTTACAATACGAGCATATCAAGGTTCTATCCAGACAACTTCCAATAGTCAGAAACAAACAAAACGAACAAAACTTAAACATATGTGTGTATATATATATATATATATATATATATATATATATAAATGTTTAAGTTTCTAAAATTTTCCAGTAATTATTATTATTATTATTATTATTATTATTATTATTATTATTATTACGGGAGACTCCAAGGAGTCCTTAGACCCATCGAAGGAGGCCCTAAACATCATTTCCATCACAACTATTCGACATTCACACAGTATCCATCATACTTTGCCTTGAACTCATTCACTGTCATAGCACCCACAACAGACTCTGGCAGCTTATTCTACCCATTTACCACTCTAAAAGTAAAAAAACCAGCTCTAACATCCTTATTAACCACACTCTTGCTCAGCTTCCATGGATGTCTCCTAGTCCTCCCACCACCAGTCCTATTCTCAAAAATATCCTCTGAATTAATCCTATAGAAACCCTTGAGCAATTTGAATGTCTCAATCATATCTCCCCTTTACTGCCTATCAACTAATTTCTGCAACCCACAAATCTTCAACCTGTTCTCATATGGTTCATTCCATAGACTTGCTATCATCTTGGTCACTCGCCTCTGGATCCTCTCCACCTCCTCCCCATCAAGAAGAAACCTAGGTGACCAAATTCTCGACCCATCTCGACTACTGGGCACAGTAGTCGAGATGGGTCTTATCAAGGCTCGATACAGAGGAACAATAACTTGCTTATCTCTGCTCGTCAAAGTATTCGTCAGCATCCAAATGATTTGATAAGCTGATTTAGCCACTTTTGCGATGTGCCCCATAAACTTCAACTCCCTATCCACCAACACTCCCAAGTCCCTGGCCTCATCAATCTCCTGGAATGCAGTTCCACCAATGTGATATACTGCTGCTAATCTTTTCACTCCAAAATGCATAACCTTAAACTTTGCCATATTAAATTGACATCCATTCTGCTTACCCCAGTCCTCCAATCTATCCAAATTATCCCGCAAAAATTTGACATCATGTGCATTCATTATTACTCTACCCAACTTAGCATCATCAGCGAACAAATGAACCGCTCCTCTCAGATCCTTCCCTATATCGTTAATGAACAAATTAAACAGTAGTGGTCCAAGAACAGAACCTTGCTTCACACTACTAGGTACAGGCCGTGTTTTGGACTCTACTTTTGAGTAAACTAGTCTCTGGTATCTTTCCATCAACCACCCTTCTATCCATCTCACCAACCCTATATCCATTCCCATATGTTGCAGTTTACGGATTAGAATTCCATGTGGTATCGTGTCAAAGGCCTTATTTAGTCCAGCAGTATCATTGTAAACCCATTACCCTTATCCAGTTCAGCCGTCACTGTGTTATAAAACCTGAGCAAATTACTGAGGTATGATCTACCCTTCACAAAACCATGCTGTCCCCCATACGGTGTCACATTTTCATCAATCCATTCCTGTATTTTTATCTTGACTACTTTCTCCAAAACCTTGACAACGACTCCTGATATGCTGATCGGTTGGTAATTTGCAACCGTAGTCTTGGAACCTCCTTTATGCAGTGGAAATATTTTCCCCTCTTTCCACCCCCTCGGGACTAGCCCAGACCCGAGACTCAAATTAAACAAAATGGTCAAGAGCACTGACAATTCTTTAGTCGCTTCACGTAAGACCCGAGCTGGTATACCATCTAATCCCACAGATGTATTCACATTAAGGTTTTGTAATATACTATTCACCTCCACTTCATTCACCAGAATTCCCCTATAAACTAATGGTTCCCTCATTTTTTCAATGTCACCACCTGAGTGATATACTCTTGCAAAGTGTTCACTCAGTAATTCCACTATATCGACTGATTCTGTGACCTCCCTACCATCGGCATTCTTTAAAATCCGTATTCTCGCCCAATAAAAGGCGAACATATAGGCTCTGAGCATAGTTTGTGTCTTTTAACACTTTTATTGCCAAGCTGAAAATTGGAATTTCGTGTGGTGGCCAAATTTTTTTTTATTTTTTTATTTAGTTAGCGATGTCCACGCGATAACGCGTGATCGGCCGTTTGGTGAGAACTCGCATCGCGTGATCGCGCGATATCGTTCATTGCCAAGCTGAAAATTGGAATTTCGTGTGGTGACCAAATTTTTTTTATTTTTTTTATTTAGTTAGCGACGTCCACGCGATAACGCGTGGACGGTCGTTTGGTGAGAAGTCGCATCGCGCGATATCGCGTGATTGGCAATGAACGTGTTAAGTAGCGCAAACTAAAGCAACTCCAATGCCGAAAGTTATATTCTTATAAACTTACACGTATTTTCGAAACTTTTAGGTGGAAACTTATATTTAGCTATAAAATATGAATGGATCAATAATATCCTAAATTTTAATATCATGAAATGATTTTGAAATGGAGGATATTAATGAAATGCGCTAAATTGAAGCCTTTCGATTGGTTATCTTATTATGTTCGCAAAGTAGCGGTTGGCAGATGGCGTTGCTAGTAATTCAAAGTAACGCAACTGCGTATCTATGACTCGGTGTAAGTCGAGGACTTACTGTATATATGAAAATATTGATAACAATGGTAAGGGACATAAAATCCTCAGAGAATGTAGTGAAGGGACGAAAACTAGCAAACTCACAAATGGATCCATTAACAGCAACACAAAATGCAAAGGAGAGAGAAAGAAGAAAAAAAAAAAGAAAACTTTGTATAATATTACAAATCCTCTCTCCAATTTAAAAGCATTCTTTGAAGAATATTCAATGTAGAAATGTCCATCATAACAGTAGATATGACTTCTAGATGGAATTTCAGAAGAGCATTTGGAGATCCACGTTGTGGATCTTCAAATGCTCCACGTGGTCCAAAGTTCATTTTTTCTATTTTTATTAATTTTTAAAATTTTCTGTATTATTTATTCATTTTTTACCTGGTTCGGAAATCCTGTTCTAGAGACCCAAACATGAAACTTTTTCAAGCTGCTTCAGGTCTCCAATAAGCGAGGGAGTGGTCTGTCTTCTACCGAGCAATGAAAACTAACCAGTCAGCCGACAAAACCTAATAAGTATTATTTCTCATTTTCCCCTACTGATATTCCTCGATCATATCGACCAAAACTCGGTAAATCCACCGCTGCTGACGAGTCAGTACCTTTCAATAAAGCTATCAATATCGAAAACATGATAAGGATTTAATGGTGCGCAACACAATAATTCCTGAAGATCCCTGAAGAATCAAGTAATCAATCCATGAAGATACCCAGCAATCTCTGAAGAATCAATAATATCCTCTTCAAAGCGCCTTCTGGAAATTTGCGCTTCATTTGGTTGTGCGTACGAACGCAACATTTTTTTCATATTTTTGGCAGCGTGATACTTGTCGAGTAGTGAGGACTGTGGCCTTGAAGCAGAAAATGATGTAAGAATCAATGCTTATTTATTGAACATAACAAACCTAACCAGTACCACAACATGAAAAATTATCGTTTCCCGATGATGCCAAAAGTATGGAAAACTGAACTGCTATGTCTCAGCAGCTCAAAAACCCAGGCCATCGAGAATGCCTAGAAGTCGCTACGAATAAGACACTACAGTACGTCAGCATGCAGAACCTATCATTTATAAATCTAGTGAGTCTGTTTGACTGCCTTTTTCGGAATTTAAGAATGCAATAATTAATCGTAATTTACACATAAACATAAACTACAGTATTAAAATGAACTCTCTCTCTCTCTCTCTCTTTCTCTCTCTCTCTCTCTCTCTCTTTAAAATCTATTATTCTTCTGTATCAATAGTTGGCTATTGGTAAATATTTTATTCAACTGGTGGCTTGGTTTTAAAAAATTCTTAACAAAACCAACTTGAATATCATTTTAAATAGATATTCAAATAAAAAAATAAATGTAGGTTGATCTGTGATGATTATTAATATTCGTATACTAATAATCACGAAGAAATTTTGAAACAAAAAATGTATCGGAAAATTTCATTTCGTGTGATTTTTACAGATTTGTTACACTCCATGGAAACCTATTGTGAATCAGCTTCGAAATAAATTGTGAAATTTATTTATTATAGCAAATAAGAACAACTTTCAATCAATAATAAAACACCTTCATGCTTAAAAAAAATTCTTCTAAATTTAGGACAGTTTCTATTAAACCAGTGTCAGTTCGACAAAATTTGTTTAAAATAAAGTGGCAGAGAAGCTTTAGAAGTGACACATCACTCTCTGCAGAGAAAGCAATATGCATCGCTAAAGCTTACGTCACAATAAAGGAAGTGCTTTTATTCTCGCCGATAAGAAACGATGAGTTGCAACTTAGAATTGGACCACAAAATTTTTTCGTGATCATTCCAACATAGAAGTGTTTCGCCAGTTCCTTTGTGTTGAGATGATAATTTACTCACAAAAACTGCCATATAGTTTTAAAATAAAAAAAAATAAAAAAATCGGTTACGGAATGTTCAGCATAACAAACGAAATGCCTGTTTTACCAGAAGTGTGGTAAAAATACCTGCAGATCCTATCAACATCTAATTGACTCGAAAGGGCAGAGTCTACGCTCAATCATCAAGGACTTTAATCAAACGCAATTATATATGAGTGATCATCCGTTAATGGAAAAATAATCAGCGTTAAATTTATGATGTAGCAGCCAACCATTTATTGGAAGTTGTTGGCAGCGGACAGCCGTCTCAATCGTTTTTATGATGGGTGATTATTTTCCGATTAACACTTTGCAAAGGACACCAATTAATAAGTAGTCGTGAATCCTAATCTAAAATTCCCGCTAAAGCACCAATGAAAACGTCATCAAACTCGATCATCAAATTCCTCTTAAAATATACTATACTCAGAATTATTTCATTTATTTTGCTTTGTGGATAATAAGAAAACAATTTCAATAGTTATACCCTTGCTAATCTCTTAAATACTAATCAAAATCCATCACTTAAAAACCTTCAATTATTTTCACTAAGTGTGGAAGCCTAAAGGTGCAATTTTGAAATTTTCGTTATCCTTTTTATTATTCTACTCGAGACCTGCCTTTCAAGAAGCAAGACTCCTCCTTTTTTTTTCTTGCATACCTTCCAACACATAATATGTGTTAAAACATATTATGTTTAGGATGCAAAGGATCTGTGACACCTGGATCATTTTAGGGATGGAAATGACGATGAAATGTCGAAAAGGTGAGAGATTTGAAAAGCTAGATTTACGTAGGATTCATTTCATGCAGGGAACAATTTTTCTGACTCCTCTCTCTCTCTCCCTCTCTCTTTCTTTCTCACACACCTAAAAAGATTCGTGACTTCAATTTGAAGAGGTAACACTAATGCTTTTGGGAAAGTGCAAGATCTGACGATAAAAGAGAATGTCGACGTATATTCTACTTAATGTATTTCGAATATAATCAAATATATGTATAATAATCAGCAGCACACAATCAACAGTTGTAAGGAAATTACATATAACTGCGATATCAAAATCAGCGCAATGTACTTGATAAGCTGAATTGTTGATGCATACAAACTGATATACATGTATAGCAAGATCATGCTAATAATGTTGGCTTGAATGCCGAATGAGTAGCATCTCTACTCTTGAACTAATAGGCTGTGGGTACGAATCTCAATGCCATACATGGATGTTTTCGAATGCTTTTAGGTGGCAGCAAATTTCAATGTTCGTTGTGAAACCATCATCCTGCTTATCGGAGTCCTGGAAAAATTCTATGTTTGGTCTCTAGAGCATGGTACTGTGACTAGGCTCAGACTAGGATTTGAGCCCAGCCACAGTACATTAATTTAACTTTTCGTAGGAAAGATTGACATTAAAAATAAATAAAAAAAAAGTGAATACTGGATGAGTCAAACATTATGATCACTTAGCCTATTTCCAGCCAACCAGATTACACTGCTGGCAGAAAACGTTTATTTGGATCAAAGGTGAAAGGCGATCACTCAACACACAAGCAACTGTTGCTTGTGTGTTGCGTGTTGCAACACGCTACTAAGTAGTCGTAATGTTTTGGCTCATCAGTGTATTCGAGTTGCACGCGCACACACTCGCTAACATGGAATAGGGGAAAGTCCTTAAGTCAAATGTTATAACTAATATTCGAGATAACCTGTGCTGTTATTGACTGATAATTCTTTCCTATTCATATTAGTCTAGTAAGCGTTTAACAATCTACTATGTATGTTACGTGATCCTTCCGTTAATGGGGTATTATTTGTTATATTCAATTGTCCAATGTCCCATTTTCTTCTGGACAGCGCTGATGGATCAAAAAGTTAGAGAAACTCTCATTCCTGTAACCTTTTTATTAAATCCTGAAGAGAAATAAATTTATACATGGGAGTCCAAAAAAAGGTGAAAAAAAAAAAAAAGAACAGGTTTCTATATCCTGTTCGTGAAAGTAAAGTTGACGTTAAAAAACTGACACAATCATTCTTGTTTTCTTACTTTTTATCATACAATAAGACAGTGAATCGGTTATATTCTAGCGATCATAATTTGTTAGGCATGTTACAACACGACAGATACATCTAACACAGAGAAAAGAAAGGCAATCCACAGTTTAAAGGAAACAGAATTTTTTAAGTTTTTCTTTACGTACACTATCCTAGTACATGGGAATACGTGCAGATATAAACAAACTTCTTTTAGACAGAAATTAATACTGTATTGTCTTGCCTCTTGAATTGTTGATCCAATAATGGTTGATATGCTACTCCATCTTCCCTGTTCCATGAAGGTAAAAAGGAACCAGATATAAGGACCAGTATAAAATTTCTACTATTATCCAGAACATCAATGTACAACCTGGCAGTAATCATTCTACGCTTTACGACCAATGGACTTAAGCATACCACGAGAAGCAATCGCACATCATCACACTTCTACTTCCGGACTTCGTCACTGGGACAACAAACTAAAAAAGATTCTCTACGCATTTTCCAGCCAAGCGCGTCAAACTAGAAAGATTGCGTGGCGTGACTCAGCGCTCCACAGGACCAATTTTCATTGCTCCACGGCTCAGGTTTCAACGTGCTTTGGCTCATGTTAATGGACAATGGCTATTTGTTATCGTTAACAAAGGCTTGTGGACTGCTACTCTTCCGTGAAAATTCCAGTTCTTTCTGTGTCGTGGAAACATGGAATTGATAATGGCTGTTTGCGTTTCTGAACACAGATTTTCTAGGGTTTAACAACGAAATGAGATATCATCCTTCTCCAGGAGTGTCGGCGCCTGTCGGTCAGTATATGAGCCTACCTGGTCGTTTCTTGGGAATTGCGTGTCATTTGTGGACGTGTTTTTATCACGTTGTTGGAAAGGAATGAAAGTTGGAATACTTAATTGCTATGCAATAGGAAGTAGGACATTTATGTCCTAAGTTATCCGACATCCCCCCCCCCCTCTGAACGCTGTTAACTCTTTTCATGTGCTTATCGTTCGTCATGCAAAACGAAATAACTGAGCGAGCTGCTAATACCTTTCATAAGCCCTAAAATTTATATATTGTGTTGCTGATTTTTTCAATCGGAGGAGTATCCTAAAGCTTTTGTTAGGGTAGTGTATACATACTCTTAAGACTACAAGGAAGTACTGTAGCTTTGAAAAGGCTAATACATTTTAACATTTACGCAATCATTGGTAAATCCTTCTCTTAAATCATACACTTATCATGCAAGGCCGTTTTAAGGTAACGGCGAACCCGGCATCCACAGGTTTCCCGCTCTTTAGGGGCCCCATTCTCTTATTGTGAACTCAAATGAAATTACTAAAAAATGAATTAAGAAACAGCATGACAAAGTCACGATTAAACCACCTAAGTTTAACGAGCATTGAACATGAGATTTTACAAAATATTAACTTTGATGACTAATACATGAATTTGCCACAAGAAAAATGTGGGAAGTGTGTGGGTGGGAAAGAGTGAATTGTTGTGTTATTTTTGTTTTGAATATCGCCTTTACATCCGCCAATAGAATTACTTGGGACTTCAAAATCGATTAGTATCTTATTATTATTATTTAAATATCCCATCAACGAAACTTATACTAAACTTGGTCTAAGGATTGAATAATTCCCCTGCTATAGAAATCAAACATGGAACTTTTTCAAGCCACTTCAGTCTTCTAATAAGCGAGGCTGTAGTCTCACATTGGTAGTGTAAATTCATCTAACGCTAAAGGCGTTACATGAACACAAACATCATTCCCCAAGTGAGATTCGAACTCGCAGCCTGATGGATGGAGAGTGAATACGCTATCCACTCAGCCAACTAGACTGGAAATCGCTTTTCAGTCAAGTCTTCAGTGGTTCAAGGAGATTGAAATCGCTAAGTGAAAGAGCAGGACCTCGAAGGATTTCCCAAAATTCCGAATGTAGTGGTGCAATTACTCATGGATAATTGTCAGTGTTATCTATCTATATTTAGAATATTTTGGGGTCTTATATACAGTATAAGCAGTTAAACTATCGGTCTAGTTTTTAATTAAATAAGGGAGGTAAATTTTATTTAAAAAAAAAACACATTGTTATCTTTTATTTGCAGAATAGTTAACTGACGATAAATGATGCAGCATTTTTATTCAGCAGCAGTAATTCCAGCTGTGCCATAACTTGCTGCTCCATTACTCAATTAGTTTATTTGATGGCTGATAATTGCTTCAAAGAACAACTTCCTTATCTTGAATTTCTCCTCTTCCCAACATCGTTTGAAGAGAGTGAACGAAGATATAATTAGAAGGTGAAATAAACAGTTAATTCCAGTCAGTTTCATTCTGTCAACAGAAACAAAGCGTTTTCTGTCGTTCAAGACTAATCATTGTGCGTAGATGGAACAGGATCGCGGGTCTCGGTGTGTGTTGCAATTAAGAAGAACCATTAAGTGTTTGGGAAAACTCATTTCAGGTAGATTCGCTTACGTTCTCTGCAAGGACAAATCATCATTTCAATAGAGAAGATACCCGATCAACACATCTACACTGTTTCGCAGTTTATTTGTTCACAACAAAAATCAGGTGATAAAAAAGAAAATTGATGGGCTTCACCGAACATTTTAATGTGTCTTCTGCATTTAAATAAACAGAATCGCGACTTCCATGACACAACATACTTCAAGAAAATTAATGAATTTTATTCCATGGTTATCTCTTTGCTAGTTAGTTCGCTTATTCTCACAAATGGCTGATGACATAGTTTTGTTTGTATCCTTTTGGTGAGCATTATTTTGTAAAATAGATAAACAAATGAGCTTTGCTGAATAGCAAGGATGGATGGAATAGGTTAGAAAGCCAGTTAATGATGTAGTTCATGTCAACAATTTTTATTTAAATTTTTTAATTTAAATAAAAAAATAAATCAGCTAACGCCTATTATTCCCCAAAGGGAGTAAGCAAAGACATTTTGCCATAACTAACTTTTGGAGACTAGTGGACAGTCATTCTCTGCCCTTAGCCAATCGCACAAGCTGGTCCAAGACTATCAGTGATTTTAATTAGTATCCGGAGAGGAGAGAGTACAGTAGACAACGATCGCTGTCCCATTTCGTGTTCCCTAACCCTATATATTATTGTCTGAAACAATGTGAATCTTACAGTCATTTCCGGGATGAAAACCCTGCGTGGAGGATTGACTAATTCGGGAACCAGTCAAATAATAAAAAAAAGGTTGGTTTAGAAAAGTTCCTATAGTTGGCAACTACTAGAATCGATTTAAAAAAAATAAAATTTATTTCATTTTTGAATTTAAAAAATGGCGTCTTCAGGGCTAGACCATCAAAACAAATACAAAGGTCATGAAATTAAACGCTGAAAAACCATTACAATACTAATAGGTAAGTTCATGCTAGACAGTAAACGTAAAAACACAGGGCAAATTGGCTGTCTGCAGTTAGTGATAGAAGGAGATTATTGGCAAAAATCAAAATCTCAAATGTTGAAAGATTTCCATATATCACTTAGTGTAAGTCCTTGATATTTATTCATCGATCCTTGCGAATGGTTGACTGCAACAGATTCCTTCAGAAGTCTGGAGTAAAAGGTTCCAGTAAACTGCATGGGTGGTATTAGAAGTATGGCTGGCTAAACCAGATCTGTCTTTTCTTTTCTTTTGAGGTCAACATATGCAACATGTTTCTTCTTTCCTGTCCTATGTAGATCAAACCGCACGAACATGGAATTCTATATACTCCTGGGTATTTGTGGAAAGGTGTTCAGGTGAACAGTTACGAACTGTTTTCTAGGAATAGCCGTTGAAAATAAAAGAAAATAGAGACAGTCTGGAGTTCTGTCTTGAGTCGGTCATCATGTTGTATGATAGAAACTACTGTATTCTTTAGCGTATGGATTATGCCCACTCTTTGAGAAGGATGGTGAAGAGATGAGGCATGAAGATAACGTCCTGTATGCGAAGGTTTAGGATACGCATCAAAAATAACAACCATTTAAGGTTTTTTAGTGATGAGAACATCATGGGAAGGAAGTTTTCCATCTTCTCAAGTTCTAATGTGGAAATCTTAATAGATCTCTCTTAACACTACAGATTTCAATTTCGCCAACAATCCCCTTCTATCACTAACTGCAGACAGCTAATGCATGTCACGTGTTATTACGTTTACTGTCTAACGTGCCTATTTGCATTGTAAAGTTTTTTTTTTTTTCAGTGTTTAATCAACTTCGTGACCTTTATATTTGTTTTGATGTGTCTAGCTTTGAAGAAGCCACCTGTTCTCTTTTAGGTGATGAAACTAGTCGATGTAATTTATTTACGACTATTAAATTCCTGTTTAGTATGTATCATTTTTTATTTTTAAAAAATAAAATTAAATAATCCAAAATTAAATTAATTTTGATCGATATGGATGAAGATATCTTTATATAAAAGCTATTCTATTGTGCAATAATATTCAAACACTGATAACAGCAAATATTTAATTCGTTATTTATATATTAATATAATGTTCGACGATTTTTTTAAACTTTATTTTAGAACGATGGTTGCAAATATGAGCAGTGACGCTACTTGTTCTTAGGAGCTTGAGTTAATAAAATGTAGTAAAAATTCCATAATACAAACTGCATTTAAATACATCTTAATGCAATAGTATGTAAAATATTAATTTAATAAATAAATTAGTAAACATTTAAAATTTATTAAGTTTCATGGGGTAGCGAATCCATTATAAACTGCACACTTCGCCATAAAATGACAATGCATCGAACCGAGAACGAAAAAAGAATTTCCCTTGTTTATGCACCGTTTACAAAGTGCAAACAGAGTCCATCATCCTCAACAACCACACTTCTAATAGAATTTTTTTCCTAGACAGAATTTATCATTGCTTGTTAAATAAGACTTTAGTAAGCAATGATAACAGCGTTTTTAAGTGCCATTATTTGTAATAACGAATTTCTATCACTTCCTTGCAGTGTCTCGTAAAATCAGCAATTAATCTGCTTATATGAAGAGCAGTTTGACTACTGCAATTACAATTATTAGATTAATCCATTGATACTTCTGATCTATTCGGCTTATCTCCTGGAAAAAAAATCTAATTATTATGTATAATCTTTAATGAATAATCTTCGCGAGCTGTTGTTTTCCTCTTACAGATTATATAATCTATTTTATTCACACATACTCTACGATACTTCAATTCGTTATTCTTTACTGACAAAAGAGCAGGTATTTTCCCACAGAGTAGAATTCGTTTACTAAATCACCAGGTAAGGACCGCCTTCATTAATTAGCATCATCGCATTTATCTCTGAGGTACTTCATTTTCGTGTTTCATTATCATGAACCCTTCTTGTTCCGGTTTCTTATCGATACTGATAATTAGCCATGTGGTAGTCTTCTTCGGAACTAATTCTAGGAGCTGCGCATATTTGTAAGATGATCTTTTAATTCGTCCGTGCTATTAATAACTGGGTTATCAGGTTTCCAGAAGAAACTTTGAAAGGCCATTTATTTAAGACAGGTCTGCTTAATAAACATGTTACTTCTGTTTGAGTGTCTTTCATACTCGGAAAGTACTGCTATGCATAACGTCATTTCCACTCTCATGGTATTATAAGCGAACCGTTCAGCTACTAACTGCTTTACCAAGTAGAACACCAAAACAGATTTTTTTTTTTTTTTTGTAATAGAATTTAAGTTGATGTCACTTTGATATTAACATGGTTTCCTCTTAGGATAATACAGTTCTGAAAGTTTGCTCTGTTCTGCCACGAGTACCCTTCAACTTAAAACTAAAAAGAAGATACACCATGCTCGCAAAAGTATCGCGACACTAAGCATAAGTAAATAATATCAAAATATCGTATAGACTCTAGTAATGTTGTGGTAGAAATTCTATTAGCACGTATAAATAGCAGTACAATACAAATACTTTTTTTATTGCACTTAGTACAATACAAATCTTCATTTGTACTCAGTTCCCTAAGTTATGAATGCCTCATGGTGAGACAGCATTTTTCAGGTTTTATTTGGGATTTTTGAGGCTCTTTTTCCCCAAAGACTTTGGCTTCTTTGGCTTCTTGCTACATCATATGTAGCAAGAAGCCAAAGGGCCACATATCAAGAGTGTTTCTGTAATGCAATCGGAACAATTACTGTACCGTTTTGGTCGGTAATTTTGAAAGACAAGGTGTCAAAATCGCTTATTTTTATACGAAAGTAGTAGGGAATTTCCTTTCGAAAATATGGGTTTTTACTCCCACTAAACAAACCAAGCAGAGAACGCAACAGACATAACATGGCCTCATAGCGTTAATTACTTTGACGTTAATCATAAACAATAGCAATAAAGCCTCACCAGGTTCGAACTAACCAAATCACTCTTTTTATATTTTTAAAGGAGACAAAAAACGGTTTGCAAACCAAGTCGAACCACACAACTGCAACAAAATTATCCTGAGAGACCAGTATAATTATACTTAGGACTTTGCATCAGCAGTTAGTTTCAGCGATGCTGTATTTCGCAGATACTGGAAAAGTGGAAAGGAATTCTCCAGTGCAGCGATTTTCAACCGGTGTGCCGCGAGATTTATGAAAACAAATTAATTGAAAGAAATAATGTCGTAATTTGCGCATTTATTTATTAGTGTCTGGTCTTCCCTCTTCTTGTGTGTGTAAAGCAATGAAAATTATGCCTATTTTTTGCTAGATCGTCAAAAAAATTAAAAGAATATATTTTTAGTGTGCCGCAGAATTTTAATAATTAGTGCTATGAAAAAAGTTGAAAATCACTGCTCTAGTGTGATGGATTTCACTGTTTTCACTAATATTGGAAATACCAGTATCAGTAACAAGGGACATCGGTACACAAGGCGATTGATTGCATTGCAAAGCCTAATGTTTCACTCCAGTGCTTCAGATGTTAGCGTCCTCTGTCTATTGTATATGAACGGATATTACTGCTACTACAAAACAGCTGGAACATCCTCTAATAGCGTGACAACGTCGTGACGTTACTAGCATGCTGATGTTTTATATATAACCAGGAAGCAAAGTCGCGTTGCTTCTTGGTTTCATATATTATTCTTTAAAGAGATTTAGAGAATTATTGTAGAGTCCTAATGCTCCAAAGTGCACATCATCGCAGAAGTGAAGTCTGGCCGCTAAGGCCAGATTTGGAAGCTACTTCTTGTATGGATTCGGACCTCCTAGTGTAGTGCAGGGAAAGACAGACACTGGCGGATATGTAGCAGTGCTCAATAATGAAAGATAATGCACTTCTTCGAACATTGTGGCAGTTTAAAAGATGGTGGGGTGAGTGCAGGGCCGCGCTAGGCTGGACGTCGTCCGCCTGCACAGCTGAAATGGGCGCCCCCAAGCAAATGGTAATTTATTTATTTTTATTTTTATTTTTGTCATAATCATGTGGAAAGAATTTACAGGAATTTTTGGTAAATTTGTAACTTTTTGTAATTGTAAATTTGCAGCAATTATATTGACTTACCTAATTATTATTACTTAATTCGTTTACAAAAATTTAAAGAAAGAATGAAACTTCATACTAACACTTCGAAAGGGTTCCCACATTGTAGTGACGCCCGCCTGCAATGCAGGCCCTGTAGGCCCGCTTCCGCTGGCCCTGGTTGTGTGTATGTAAAAACACATCGTGTGTCGATGTCGTGAAGTTTTAAAAATATAAAGTGAAAATAAATGTATACGAAAGATTTTTTTTTTCGTCAACTCTATCCATTGTAATATTATGGATAACTTATAAAACATTAGCTTATTACGATGATCGTGCCTGAATCATTCGATAAATCAAGGGTGAATTCGAATCCACCGTCTGTGGTTTGGAAAGGACTCTCGGTTACAAAAGCAGTATGAAAGGTAGTACTTCAAAGAAATATTCATTTTATTGCGACGATTAATGTCTAGATAAACAGCATAAATCTCAAAATTAATTGTGGAAAGACGGGAAGCTCTATAATTTAGATAAAGAAATTCAATTTGTAGATTTATTTAAATAATAGTGTTTTTTTTTCCTCCCTTACATGTCTGGTTTTAATTTTTATTTGAACGAAGAAAATGAATATAAATGAGTCCTTTCTTTGTCTGTAAAATAATTAAATTACATCATTTGAGAACGAAGTGAATCATTATTATCATTAGTGATGATTAGGACAAAATTTTAATAACCAGTTTCTCAGCTCAGATACTGGCCTAAAAAAAGTTAGAGGAAACAATTCAACATAAAAAAAATAACCATTAATATCATTTCTGCTTTCAAATATTGCTATATTACAATATTTCAGGAACACAAAAACTATTTACTGATATCTCCTTATCCTCTTGGCCCCATCACCTCTTCAAAAAAGAGGTCTAGCCACCTATAATTGAAGGCAAGCAAAATTTCGCTTTATTTATGAAAAAAGTAAACAATTTTGGTTTGTTTACTGGTTTCGGTTTGTTATGCGACAACAATTTTCACCTTTGCTCACATATCTGCAAATGTATACACTCTTTATTCAGGGATTATGAAGACCCTACCCCCCAAAAAAATTTAGATGTCGGTAGAAATCATCTTCTAAGAAAATACGACCCCCCCTCTCCTCTCGCCACATCTCAGGATGACAGTGTTACGCGATCTTAAAGTGTGAATGAAATGAATGAAACTTTTCATTTCAATATTCCTAAGTAAAAAAAAAAAAAACTTAATGACTCGGCTCGGTGATGTAATACGAATCCCAAGATCGTCTTGTCTTTACTGATTAGAACTGACTGAGTCGGTGGGAAATATCGCGCCGCGCGTGTCAAGAATAGCATCTATAAAAATTCTCTCTCTTCAAAAGCAGTTCGCAAGTGTTGTGTCAGAAACGTGTGCATGCCATACAGTCCAAATGGGTTGATACAGCCAGTTTTCCTATTAATATCCTTGCGCCTAGATGCACTTCAGTTGCTTACCACACAGCACGCCTGGGTTGAGTGATTTATAGTTTTTGCCTCATTCCTAGCCTTGTTTTTGCGAATCTCTCGCATACTTTTCCACGCTGCCGTTTGAAGACATTCTTTATAATACTACCGTAAGAAATTTATTGTTTATGTACATTCGTTAATTTACTCTGTACAGAATAAGTCACACCATTTTAAGGGAAAAAAAAGAAGTATATATAGTGTCAGAGTTGTCAGAATCGTTTGCTTACGAAGTGTTTTCTTGACTAAAATTCTTTCTTTGCCATTTCAAACTCCTAATATGTAAATAAAAGCCTATGTCACCCCATAAATCTTCAATCTCTCCTCATATGAAACATCCCACAGACCTGCCACCATCTTGATCGCTCGCCTCTGAAAAATAGCTGAAAAGTAACTAACTGACTTTTTGCAGATATAACATCTGCAAAGATATAAAGACTGAGAGAAAACAATGATCTATGGGGGGGGAGGAAGAAAATATTTAATTTAGTTGAAAACATCTTATATATAGAAAAAGAAATTTGTAGATTATAGGGATGATTCATGATTGCAAGCACAATTCAAGATGACATTTTCACGAATACAGTTTCGGAGTTTTATTGACCACAAAACATTTTAACAACTAACAAAAGTAGGAGAAATGGATAAACACGTAACCTTTACTCTCCCCCTTACTAAGAAGTAACTGAGATCTTTGTAAACCTTACTTATTCTTTCTTATTTATGAAAGATGTTTAAACTAACCTTTCGACACGTAGGGCGTTAATATGCAATTATGTCGTCAAGAATAAAAGGCAACAGGCAATTTATCAATAGACTCTTGCCAAAATGTACGACGTAATCTACTTGTATCTTGACCTTGTAGCTTCTCTGGCTGCGAATAGCCACTCCATCATTGAGTTCACAACGGAATATTCTTGAAAGCGAGCAAAATAATAATAACAGGATTTTAACAAGATGCGTAGCTTCGTGGCAACTTCCATGACAAACAAGGATGGTCTTGTAAGTTCACTTAGAGTCGCCGACTACAGAAACTTTTTCTTGGCTCGCTCTCTCCTCCCCCATCCAATTCTAGAGTTTAGTCGATACGGTCTATCTTGGAAGAAACCCGGTTTTTAATCCTGCAACCTAGCAGAATCTACGCACACACGTACGTGCAAAAATATATTAATTAGGAACATCGTCCACCTAAGACGCTGTGGAAATACACTCCGTCTCGACGATGATGAGAGGCGGAGATCTATTACTTGTGGATTTTCAAAAAAAAAAAAAAAAAAAAAAAAGAGCTAAAAAGATTATCACCTGCTCCCTTCGGAGAATTGGGAGGGAAAAGCTTAGAGGATTTATTGATTTAAGGAAATTAATTTTCATTTAATTTTCTCCTATCTTTACAATCACGGAGGTTGTTGGACATGCGCAGTGTTTACCAGTGAAAAATAGTAAAATTAAGATGAATTCTAAGGCAGAATTACACTAATCTTCTGGGAATCTTCTGAATTGTTTTCAAGCATATATAAAACAAAGTTATCCAAATTCGATAGTCATACTAAAAGAAATTCCTCCCGGGAAAAAAAAAAAAAAAAACGCAATAAATTATAAGAAAAGGTTATAATTAGCTGCAATTTTCAACTACAATATTTTCACAGATTTGATACATTTCAGTGAAGCAAATTATACGGAATATCCACGATTTGTGTGCAGGATTCCTTTTACGTGAGGTTGTGTGGAACACTTGTCACGAATTCTTCTTGGGATTGGTGGGAGCGCCTAGGATTCCTCTCAGCTTTGTTCATAATTCGTGATTGCAGCAAGCTGAATCATGAATTCAGCTAGCTGCAATCATCTCCCTCTACCCCATCCCCCACTATGGTCATGAAGGTTATTCGTAGAAAAGTTTAAATTTCATCTCCTTCTCAAATCATGAAAAGTTTTTTTCTTTTGTTGTACCATGACTTAACGTAATATATTTTGTTGTATAATATTTAAATATGAATGTATAAAAGTCCGGATCGCAATTACATAATATTGATACCACTTGTTAATAAAATGTATAACGTTTAACTTGGAACATTATCTTAACTTTTTTTTATCGCATTATGAAAATAGAATGTTAAATTATTTTGGGTACGATGCAAAACAACCATTTTCAGAAATATACAATCATGAATTGCTGTTTTGAGGAATTGGCAACGAAGTTAACTCCTCCCCCTCTGGATTTATTTAGTTGAATGCAATTTTAACGTTAAGAAAAAAAAAAAGAAAAAAGAAAAATCATTCTTTCCTGAGTGATACAGTTATCCGTTTGCCATTAGTGGTCATTCTGGTGCAGAACAAGAGGATGGGGTTTGCATGATGAGGGTTTTCTACTTTGATTTTTAACTTCGAGGTACATTTTTCTCTGCTTTAATAACATAATGTTTTTTTTTTTTTTTCAATTTAATGTAAATCCATATTTTTTACTTTGTGTATTTATTTTATCTATTAATTTCTGATAAGATTTTTATGTTTTTCTCTCAGCTATTAACACAGTATCATCTTTATCACCCTAATACTTTTTTTAAAAATTATTTCTGTGGGCGCGCGCATAAAAATGAACATTTCATCGTTAGAGTTAGCAGTATTACGCACTATTAACATTTACGCTTGAAAGGAGTAAATATGAGAGCGGAAAGAGAGGTTGGAGGAAGAGGGAAACTGTGCCCTAGGAAACAAAACCCAGCACCATCTATTGGTCAA
Source organism: Typopeltis vanoorti (assembly GCF_054136105.1). Classification (NCBI taxonomy): domain Eukaryota; kingdom Metazoa; phylum Arthropoda; class Arachnida; order Uropygi; family Thelyphonidae; genus Typopeltis; species Typopeltis vanoorti. The sequence continues at coordinate 8,095,773 of NC_143570.1, forward strand.
ACAGCTAACTATTATATATTTTTTCTACTGATATCTCTTTCTGCTTATCCTGATTTAAATGAAACAAGGTCGTATTCCTGTTCCTCTTTTGTGTTCTCAAGGACGCTATTAAGATTTTAATCGCGTTTGCTAGTAACTCTCATTGGATTCATTCTTCTCTCAGCACACTCATTCCACTTATTTTGGAAATCGGAAAGGCGCTTCCAATTCTATTATTCCTTGGTCCAAAATAAGTATTTGCACAGGAATAGTCTACTGATGCCAGTTTCACGTTCTGATCAACGAAAACAATACCCTTAGATCATGCTAATTATAAAACAATTATAGTTCTTAATTAGTATTATACACCCCACTGTTCATAAACGTAGAAAAAAGGACCAATAGACTGTTCTCATACAAAAGCGTAACGAACCTCTTTCTATGGTGAACGATTATAAGGCAACTACCATGAACAAATTAATAGAGTTTTTATATAAATACATTAAACACATTTCCACGTTATGTACCATTAATATCCATTGCAATTGTACAATTAAGGGTACTAAATTATTCTTTTTGGATTGTATATAATTACAAAAATGTAATCTCCTAAATCATAGGATTACATTTTACACCTAAACAAAACGAGGTTCTTTAAATATTCTTAATTTTGAGCACAGAAGAAAAATCTTAGATTAGTTTTTTAAGAGTTTGGAAATTTTAAGCTTATAGAATATTTTAAAGAAATTTATAGCTAGTTGGTATATTGTATAATGACGCTAATACACTCGCTTGCTAAAACCTAGTCTTTCTTTAGTTGACGAAGATCAGCAACACATACAGTAAGAATGGAAATAAATCTATTGCATGCGATATTTCTCATCCTCTCCACATTTTTGACCTTCCTAAACAATCACAAGCTGCAGATTTTTATCATCTTATCTTCACTCTTCCACCGTGCTGCGAAATTCGTTGTTTTCTAGTTATTTTTTCCTGTCCAAATATCACTTCAATTAATCATTCATTGCTGGATTTGAGCCCAGGTATTCCGGTGAGGGACGTGTTTTGTCAGCGATATCCTCCACCCATCCGTCAATCAAATAGTAAGTTGACCCATCGCTCTCACAACTTCTCCTTTTCCGCTAATTTACGTTCCAGCTCCGTATTTGTGGCATAATACAGAATCAAGTGTGATGTGCAAAATCTCGTTTCTGCATTAAAACTGCAAATGTCTATACATAAAACTAGAGTATCACAAAGTTTTCCATCTTTTACGAATAGAATTTTGATTAAAAAAAAAAAAAGAAAGAAAGAAAGAAAGAAAATGTAGCGGTATACGTATTCTACATGTCCACCACTGACGTAAAAACAGGCATGAAGAAAATAAACAAGATACCGAGGTAATCGGAAGAGGAGATGGGGGGAGGGGGGGACATTCCGCAGCATTTTCATTTCGGAATAGTGCATAAAGATGAACTTTTGAAAAGGTGATGAGCATTTGTATCTTTGATGGTATACCCATAAGCAGTGCTTTCAGAGTGCACACGATATGCGACGGTGCTCCATCCTGAAAAAGCATCGTGATGACCAGCACTAGTCTCGGGGTACAGATCTCCTGGAGCACTAGGCCTTAGAGGCGCCAAGCTCACGGCACTTTAATAAATGTCACATTTGAAAAGCAGCTTCAATTGATTATTAGTATGAGGGGAAAAGAAAATTGGTCTCTGACGAGGGGGAAAAATGTTCGAGATAAAAGAATCTTGAAAGACAAGAAGTCCAATGTTTATCGCCCAGGGCTCTATGTCTCGCCTGGAGTTCCCTGTAGTCTAAGAATTGCCCTGCCCATGACTTATACGCAATGCTGATAATGATATTAGTATTGCGAATTTTCTTTCCAGTTGAGATTGCTGGTGCTCTTCATTCATTGTTATCATGTAGAACTGGGAGGCCATAGATTAAAAAAAAAAGTAGAGAGCAAGGAAATAACCAATGAAAGAAACCCTAGCACTCTGCAGTTATTCAAAGAACACGCTATGTGACATCTCTGTATGACACCGCCGAACTGACCTTCATTTGAAACCAGGTTTATTCCATCCCAAACGAGACTGAAACCTAGGTTTGACCAAGCAAACAGCATCATCGTTACCGACCGCCCTGGGGGATATCCTTGCTCATTTATCAAAAAATGTTGGAATACTTGTTAGCCTATTTCTTGTAGATGAATCAGTATCGAACTTTACGATTTAAATACTTCGTCATTTAGTCCTTCAACAACGAGTAGCCTGAGGTATTCGGTTTCTTTACCTGTGTATTCTAAGAGAATCTAATAAAAATCTGAAATGATCAGCAAAATAACCCCTATTAAAAACGATCGAGCGTAAGAACACATGGGGGAGCTTCATTAAGAAGAAATACATGTCCAAAACTGAGAACATCGAAGAAAACTGGGGCGTGTTACAAACCCCCAAAGCATAAAATTCGCATGTGTGTCTACACCATCCCGTTCCCCATTACATGTGTGTTGAAAGCGTTCGAGAGTCACACGATAAGTAAAAATGAAGAAAACGTCAAGAAAGAAGGCGAGAAATAAATAGCATTCGTGGGCGGGGAGTCCGTTGGAGGCACGTCTCTTAGCGAAGACCTCAAGAAAATTGAGTGTGGCGCCAGTGGACCGTGGCAACTGCGTCCTTCGTCCGGTGTCACCGCGGTAAAGCAGCATTTAATGATTCTCAGTAACGTACCAGATGGTACAGGTGGATCACGTGACGAATGGTGGTAACTGTCCTCAGAATTCGGAATGCGGTCCCGAAGAGTGGGAGAAGTCAACACGAATAAAGAGGAACGAATTCAGATTGGTTTGCTCAAGTTACATTCAAAATGTAAGCGAATTCTTACCCCCACCCCCGATTATTTTCGTTGAAATAATCGATTATTAAAATATGAAAAGGCATATTTTTTTTCTTTTTTTAGAGCCTGCCTGCAAATAAGATATCGTATATAAATCGATGTTTTTCATATATACTTTTTTTTTTTCATTATTATGTGGAACCATTTTCTTTTAATGACTGCAATAATATATGTAGCTTATTTCTTCATTTTTCATGCCAAAAAAAAAAAAAAAAAAACGCAGCATGTGATAATCTGATCCATAATAGAAAGATGAAAATGGAGTACCTTAATTCCCCAGTGATGAAATAATGTGAACTATTCCAATTTGATTAGATGAAAGCGAAAAAAAAAAAAAAAGTAATATTTTACAATATTTCATCAAAACGGGACAATTACTATATATACACTGAGAAAATCTTTAATTTCATTTGCTTGTTTGCTGATCGTTGTATACTCTAAATCTATTCCAAATTTGTTTTCAGCTTGGCGAAGTTATGTCATTCCAGGTAATATATATTTTAAAATTTACTGGGATTACTTTTTTTTTTTTTTGCTAGTTTGATAAAAGCCTTAATCCTGTCACTTTCTCATGCTGGAAAAAAAAATGAAAATATGCCATGAATTGGAAAAAAGATCATCAGAAATCAGATCAATTTACCTTTTCTATATCGAAAAAGTCTACTTTGATAAACACACACACACACACACACACCAGGAAAAGGAAAGAATAGCTAGAATACTCAACATTAAACACATATATAATATTCTTTGGTTTAGATCTAAACAAAAGATCTCAAATATTTTTTCTGTTTATGACATGGACTAGTCATCCCGAAGACAGTGGTCCGACATAAAGATGCACACAAATTCGCTTGGAGAAAAACCCAGGAAATAAGAAAAGTCTCACTGACTATGTTATTGTTCGGGACACACAAAGTATACGGAGGATCTGAAATTGGAAGTGATCATCATTTAATAATGATGAAATTGACCATGATATTGAAAAGAAAAATAGGTTTTAAAAAAAAAACAGCAGCTAGTTGCAGAGGTAAAATGTACTGAAATATATAAACATTATTCACGAAAAAATAAGAGTTCGAAAACAAAAACTAAATTTGGATTGTTAGTGGAAAACTCTGAAGAGAACATCAACTAATTAGATAATGAGGCAAGTGGAAGCAAGATTTCACCCTACTGATGACTAAATGATCATCACTTCCATTTGTGCAAGAATAGAAACATCAGAACTCCATGGCCAACTTACGACGTTAAGAAGGCAGTGAGGCAGTCGTGGAAAAGACGAAAGCATATCGAAAGAGATTTCCTAGCAAGCAAGCACGTATTTAGAGAGAATGCAGACAAGTGTGTAAGAAAGATAGTTAGAAGGATATATAAATACTTGAGCTATCAGAAACTTGAAATCAGGAAGGCAGCTGTAGTAGATGATGTTCGACTAAAAATGTTCAAATATGGATAAAAGCTTTATTGTAGCTGCCCTGCCTGATTCAAGAATTATGGTCAAATGACTGCATTATAGTTCTTATAGTTCTCACCTATAAAAATTGAATGTTACTATTATGCAGGCATACTTGAAGCTAAGAAAAACTGTGGAGGAGAAACTTGGAAGAACAAGCTAAGTTCAAATAAACAAGGATTGTTAGGATGTGATTTTGTCTTTAAGACAAATACTGAGAAATCATGAGAACATTATAATGATTTATATTTATATTTTGTAGATCTGGAAAAGGCATATGACACGGTATGGCTTGAACGAGACATTAAACAGGAAAGCAACACATACTCCAAGTTTAAGTTCTAAGTCAGTAAGCAGAAATAAAGAAGGTACAGGAAGATGGTTTGAGGTAGAATCAGGTGTAAGACAAAGATGAATCATGTATCATCTATACGGATCACACTATGAAGGAAAAAGGCATCAAAGGTAATGTCAAAATTAAAGATGCTTATCTCAGCACTTTACTTTATGGAGAGGTGTTACTCTTCGAAGGCTTATTAAAATCGTGAGTTTAGATAACAAATTTAATGCTAAGAGAACACAGATGCTTTAACCATTGTGACCTCTTTTTTTATTTGCGAATCAAAAATAATAAGAATAATAATAAAACTAGTAGAGCCTAGTGTTCTATTTTTCATTGCCTCAATTCCATGATTGTATTGCTAAAACTAAATTTTTAGATTAGAGCGATGTGGACCTGATTCGTTGAGAGTTGTTCGTCACGTAATCTGCTAAGCCTGATTATTAGGAGGACGACATGCGTATGGAACAAGAATGTGAGTTTCCTAAAGATGGCTGCCGATTCTGAAACCAGGAAACCAATACGCTCGAGACAACGTACAAATGTATTGGTCCTTTTTCCCGTTTCTTGAATTTCCTTGCTTCCCCGCGCCCGATAAAATTTTAATTAAATAGTGATGAAACCTTTTAATGGTGAGATCCTTGACCTCCACTCGAATTGTTCCAGCAGTACAATGAAGAGTTCATTTACTGCGCATTTTCTTTACTCTCCTAAGCCTAACGGACCTCTGAACTTCGTGAAAGGTTTGCTTCTTTGGTGAATTCATTGAGCCATTACGTCTTTGTGAATTAGAAAAACGGAAACAAAAATTAAAGTGCAACATTTAAAGACGCGAGTCCAGATTAATAGTCCAAAATTATGCTCTATGAAGGAACACTGATCTAAGTATGTTAGTCATAAATGCTAAGTTATAACATTATACGGATAAAGTTATCTCAAGGCTTCTTCTTAAGGAAGCTAATGTCCGGAACAGCAGACAATATACTAAGAAGTTATGCTTTGACCGCCCGTAAATTCTGAGGCAGTGGAAGAGGAAAGAAATTAAGTGACTTCTTGAGAAACTTCCCCTTCGCGTGTCAAGCTTCGTAAATCACATGTTACAGACAACAGCTCGTGCAGAGGAGTGCTGAGCAATAGTGATTTATGTGGCAGCTCGTGTTCTCGCCAACTAGCTTCAAATACCAAAGAAGGTGCAATGCCCTCTGGTGGCAGTGCATAGAGATTATAGTGGGAGACAGTCGCTCATCGGTACAATCCGGACAAACCATGAAGGACACGTTAGATTTTAATATTTTAAACTTCGCTATGGTTTAAATTTTTCACTTCACTGGGACTTAACTATTTTTTTTTCATGAGTTTTAATAGAAACAACATTTTCCCTTTAAAACCAGGTTAATGATCTAAAGTGTATAAAATCAAGAAAGACAGTTTAAGTTAATGTCTTAAAAAAAAAAACATACTTTGCTTACGATTTTTTTTAAACACACGAGGTTAAATATATTCGGCTGTTTTGATCCAGTCGTATTATTTTTTACGATTACTTGGGGTTCTTGTTTAATGATGACTGCTGAATATAACTGTGTTGAGGCCTTATGTGTGGCCTTTATGTATGTTACTGTCTCCACAAAATGTTTCCCTAACACGCTAAAATGCGGTTCGTCTGAGATATTTTGATAAATCATAAAAAAAATCTCCCTACGCATTTACTAGTTGGTTTTATTGCTTTAATATTTAACACAATCACTTAAAAAAAAAATATACTAATTCCGCTTACGAACTTATAGCGTATATTGGGTTAAGGATTAGAAAATTTGAGACTCTCGCTCTGAAGATCAAAACGCGGAACCTTTACAGGTTCGTGTTCCCCAGCAAGCAGGCATGGCCTCACACCGGGTGATAAAAATCATCTACCACCTAAAAAACACACAAAGCATCCATTTCGTAACAGCGGGGGGTTTGAATCCAAACCTGTAAGTTGGAAGAGCCGAGAAGCTATTCGACCCGCCAACCCTGACAGACGTTACATTCAGAAACCCACATTTTTTTTTTTTAAAACTTTTTAATACTTCAGAAGTAAGTAGGTTAAATCACTGCCAGTATAAAAAGTTAAAATAGAAATTCTCAATATAGTTCAGAATCTGTCGACAGTTTACTTTGATTTAATGTCGTGTTGAATAAATGTGTGGTTAGGCTTTTTGTAAGAAGCATGGAAATAAACAGAAAGGCCGCATGCTTTGGTCTGCTGTAGATACACTTGTTAGGAAAATCCATGAAGATATCGCAATAAAAATCATTTGCTGTCATTTTGTATCAGAAGTTGAATCACCCGCGTAGAGCCTTAACTGGGGCAAGACAGGTGTACGCACCGGTGCAATTTTTTTTTTTTTTTTGAAGTTCTTTAATGTTATTGCAATATCCATGTTTATTAGCATATTACTTTAGGAGAAAGGATATCTAGATAAAAATTAAAAGGAATTCTTCGATAAATAAAAAACAGTTATAGGATTTCGTAGGGTCTTCTAGTTATTACTTTATAGGTATTTCAATCATAATCATGAGGATATTTTTCTGTTATATTCTGCGAATTTTATGATGACGCTTTTCCAGCTTTTTATGAGTCCTTTGGTATAATCCCCCCCCCCCCCTCTATGGCGAGCTTCAACCTTTTTTAATTTTTGTTTGATTAAAAGAGACATAGTTGAGCTGAATGGTTAGAAATAAAATACATGGTTTTACTTACGCATTAATAAGACTAGTAACTGACTTGTAAGGTTTCTGTCTTGTTATTGTAGTATTTCTTAAAATGTGCAATTGATTACGTACATCAGCAAAGTGTATGTATTTCCAGTGAGCCAATTTGTTTCTATCGGTCATTGTTCACCTCTGTCCGCGCGGTTAGCCTGGTGGCTGTGCGCTTCGCAACCATATGCCTTGGGAAGGAGTGTCCTGGGTTCGATTCCCGTCGACGACGTAAAGAGCTTAAGGATTTTCCTCAGCCATAGCCAAGTTAGCCGGTCTTGGGCGTGGACAGCAGGGTTCCCCCCCCCCCCAGTTTATCTGGGGGTTTTCATCTCACAAACCGGCCCCGTGAAAACACAGGCTACAATCATAGGATATAGTACTTAATCCTCATTAGGAGGGCTCAACCAGTCCTAAGGGGTGGTCGAGGAACCCCACACGAATAAAAAAAAATTCCCCCTGAGAACGCTAGCTGATGCATTTGTAACCTATTTGCTTTATTTAAAAAAAAAAAAGTACTTAAAACACGGTTGGTAGTGTTTTATTATTACAGCGTATTATTATTATTCAAGAAGTCAAACAGCTCATTGTGGGAGAGCATTCCAAAGAACCCACTGTCTACTACTTAATCTTCCATCTAGGTATAACGCCACAGTCCATCAAATATGCCATCTAATACCACTAATGGTATATTTTGTCTGTAAATTGCGTGTATACTAGGACTGATTTGCCTGCATGCTGGATTCAACAAGCCCTACTGTTAGATCGGCTAACTCATCTTCAAGTGAAATATCTCACATAAAGATTCTGCTCGTGACGACGAGAATCAAATTCCGGACTTTTCCAATCAAAAGGCGATATATCCAGTCATTCTTACAACTGCGCTATGGAAGCGTTTAAGTTGATTTGTCATTTGTAAAGATAATTTTGTATACTGTCCGACCAAAGATGCGAGAATCCCGACTGGCAGGTTGCCAAGAAGAGCCAATTCATGTTGAAGGGGAGAAAAGAATAAGGCGATGTACGAATTCGTCACCAACACGAGAAATCACGTTCTTTATACGTAAAATTTTCTAGCTGTTGTACAAGCAAAATAGTTACCACTTTTTCTTTTCATAAAAGAAAAGCTCCTTTTCAGACGTATAATAATAAACACTCATCTCACGAAATGCATCGATTACCCTATTATCGGAATGAATTCGTCTTCTTCTGCCATGCTCAGAAGTGTCGAAGGGTCTCGCATCTGTGGTCGGATAGTAAATTGGATTGAAATCACAATTTATAACAGCGAGAATCAGTAAAATAACCCCCAAACACTAAATTTCATTAAAATCTGTCTGCTTTACATACTGACAGACAAAACGAATCTAATAAATGCCTGAGTATTTGTTAAGGCGTTTATTTAAATGAAAATTAAAATGAATGTCAGTGGCCTATTACAAATGTGTTCTTGATTAACTGCATGAGATTTGCCATTTGACCGCCAATTACGAAAAGTCTACATCAATTCATCACTAATATCTTTAAGCACAGAAGTGTCTGATCCCTATAAAAAAAAAAAGTTGAACAAATTGAACTCGTGATTTTTTTAAAGCAAACATCACATTAAAATTCATATCGTCTGTTTGGTTTGCTCATCAGTAGTTGATAACGTTGTTTTGTTCTTACGCTGTCCTTTTCTGAGATTAACATCTGGAGTCGAGGGTTAAACGCGTTGAAAGCAGACGAAAACGGGGTTGTAAATTCATGACAGACATTTTAATATATGATCTTTTTTAAACAGCGCCACAAAACATTAATCATTCAGACATTGCGTGCTGTGTTAGACACTGTTTTCGGTATTCGTTTGTATTAATAACTAGCGAACATGATTTTCAAAACTATTCGCTAAGAAACTAAATCGCTGTAGTCAATTAAGACTAGCTTGTTTTATGAGGAATCAAAAAAAAAAGTTTCTAATCTTTCTCGTGATGTCATCGACGTAATTATTTTACTGGATAAAGTTGCAACACTTACCATTGTCCAAGCACCTTAGCCCAAAACCACGACTCTCGGAGAATGATTGATTAATACGGGATGTTAAACTGCATCCGAAGAACGTGGAGAGCCAACGGACACAGATTTAAGTAACGATTACGAGTTACCACAAAACGTGTCTTCGAGACTAGCTTTTAACCTACGTAGAAGAGCATGAAGCGTCAAGTTTCACGCGCTTCTGCACAGGTTAAAAGGCTCAGTATTACTAACGTCATTATCAGATGTAAAACATTCGTCTGTCAGTGCTGCGAGACAATGACTCGATTAATAAGGGCATGGCGAAAGCGAAACATCGAAGTGCGATCGCTATAAATGCGACACACGTCGCATGAAAGTTTCATGTCATGAAACTACATTTATTTCGAAGATAATGGTTTTTTTTTTTGTTTTTTTTTATTATTATTCTTATTTTACAAATCGAAAATACAAAGCAGAAATACAACTTGAAGGAAATTATATAATTAATATCGTACTGGAGAAACTTTTAAAAATTATTTCAATACACGTTTAATAGTAACTTTGAACTCTATCATGGAATAGTGTAATAGTTTGTAAGCTGGAAATTCCACAGCAAAATATGCGATTTTAATTATACACCGCTCATGGATGTATTCCCATTTTGTTTATTTATGTATTGTTATGATTTTATAACAATTCCGATATTAATATCAGCAGTTTCCTATAAAAGCGCATGTCTATAACGGCAATTTTAACTTCTTCGCAACCCCATACTACTCCCATTCATGAAAGGTTGTAAAACTATAGAACTTTGGGTGGGGTAAGGGGTTTTAGATTTTTTTTTTTTTAATATTTATTATTATTATCGCGTAATTCTCAAACCCTGCTCGGAGACCAAACACGAAACTTTTTTTTTTAAAGATATATCAGCTCTCTAGTAAGCGGGGAAGTGGCATCACACCAGGCGATGAAACTCATCTCCCATTTAACTCCACGAATTACGTAATTCCTACTGATTACTTATGGGTGGCATTGCTACCAGATCAGATTCGTATCTGTGAGCTGAGAACTGAAGAATCCGGAGGGAAACCAACTTGGCAGCTACACTCCATGAATAATTCACTATAAATAGCGAGTTTCAGAATAGTGGTAAATGTTTTCCAAAACTTGTTCATAGTTACATTACTTAAAATAGCTGTTTACCTAGAAAATAAAAATCCCTTAACGGAAGGCAGAAAATCTCCAAAATGCCACAGATTTTATCAAATCTGAAAAGAGTAAATTTCATCAAAATTACTTAATCCAGGTAGAAGCCATTCCATCGTCATCGTTCAAGTTGCAATTTCTTCCCCGAACAAGGTGATATAAAATCATTCCAAACAGCGCACCACACAATATCGCTGGCGTGGTACGCATGCAAGGCAGTTCGCTCATAGCCAGAGGTGTTGGGGTTAACTGGAAGAACAAGGCCTTCGCTTTTGTATGCCGCACCAGTTAAGATCAAGGTTAGCAAGGCACAGATGGAGTCCGATCGATTCTTGCCAGTATCTGGAAGTCTCCATCAGGGAGGTGAATTGCTACTTCCTCTCCGCACCGGAGTGTGTTATTAGTGACAGGACGGTGCCCTTGCTCGAGACCTGATGAATATAATCTGTGCACCGACTCAGACAACGCACACATGTGACGCCGGCAGGAGACAGCAAACAGCGGTCTTTATTTGTCCGTTTGACGGCGGTAGCCACAAGACGGTCCGGAAACTGTAATCACCACGCCACTGTCAGTACCCTATGATCAGTCGGCCTCGAGCTCTCCATCGGAAAGTACCACGTGGCTGCCGGGCTGCGGGAATCAATGATAGCACCTTTGTTGACTCGATACTCCTCTTACGAACAGAGGGGATTACTTAAGGTGTGGGAGATGTGTTAAGTCAGCGAAGCGCTAAGTCGTAGATAATTACACGGAAGGCAGTGCGGGGCAAAGAAGGTTTCGGAGTGAGTAGGAATTAAATTACAGAACGAACGAAGAAACAAAGAGAAAGAAAGGGTGAGAAAAAAAGTTCCACCGATTGGTTCGAGATCAAATCCTCCGCGAAATGCAAGAGTGAGCTAAGAAAAAGGGTGAATCCGATGAGTCGTGGAATTCTAACGCACGGAGCCAACTTTGTCTTCAGTCCAAATCAGCGGTTGTCATTCGAGCAGTGTCCTAACTTGTGTTTATTTAAGACAAGTTCATACACTCCCACGAACGTCCTCATCCATGTCTATGACTGCATTTGACCACCGTTGTGTTCCTTTCGCTAAAATAATTTAAAAAAAAAAAGCTCAAAAAATTTGTCCTTTATCGACCTTCGCTTTAACCTGAGAATACCGATTGTGAATTGACATTTTTTACCGAATCTCAAAGCGCATTCGAGAAAAATATCGCGTCTAAGTTCTTATACGATTTTTTAAATAAATGCATCCTTCCTACAACGATTCTGATAATCGGAATTATAATCTGATACTTAGATGGATATAGATTTATAATTCGAGAAATTTTTTTTCTTCCACTTAAAGAATGTAAAGATCAACTTGTAACATACCCTATTGACACTTATTTATACTTGTAAGATACACTGACAGCAGGAGCCAAAACCGTAAACATTTTCTCATATACGCCTAAATTAAAACGCTTAATGTATAATTAAAATGTCTAAGTCTTTTTTGTTAGTGACTCAATACTCCTAGGCAGGTTGTACGACACTTCAAGATTTTGAGCTTCGAACCAGAAAAAAGAGGCTACTGGCAGACATGTCCACAGTGTCGAGGAATGGCAGTAAAGACTTGGGTGGTGCGCACGTGTGTGTTCGTCTGATTGTTTGGGCGAATTTTACAGCGTAATGAATTAAAACAATTAAAACATTCGATAGAGCACTGCTTACTGATCTTTATTTGGCGAATAAAGATCAAAAACGGGCTAGCAAATAAAAATGAATTTGTATACTTTATAACCTGTATAAGTTCAAGGGTGTTGGCACAGAAATGTTCTTCTGTTTGAGAAGAACATTCATTGTAAGAAGAAATAAAAAAACTGAAATTTGTAGTGGCAAAAAAAGCATTTCAAATTAATAACGGAAAAAACTTAAAACTTATTTCAAATTAGCCACTATTGAAATATTTAACAAGGTACGAATTTGATTACTGTATAGTTATAATATTATTGAATTTTTTTTTAATTAAATATCGTGTTAGTTACGAAATTTGTTTTTGTATGGCTACTGATCCCTTTTTTCTACTCTAAAATTAATAGGAGAGGTTAACTCTCCCCCCCCTTGATAATATCATCCCCCTTCAGTAATAGACCATTAATATCTGCAAAAAAAAAAAAAAAAAAAAGCATTCTTACTCTACTTCAAGCGAAACAAAAATTCCCGCAAACATTTCAACTCGCAACGGTGGTAGATGCTTTTTCTTTCTTTCTTTTTTTTTTTTTTCAGGAAAGTTGGGGTTTTTTGTCCCTCAGAACAACAACAACAAAAAAAAGATGTACTTGTTGCCACAGTTTTATTAACCATTATGCTCATGAAAGAGCCTCCGTAGCTCAGTCAGTATAGATGAAGTCCTTTGGTCGGAAAGACCTGGGTTCGATTCCCGTCAGTGACTTGAGGAACCTTTATCTGGTCTCTTTCGACAAAAGGTGAGTTAGCCGATCTCATACGGAAGTAGGGGATTTTTTCCCCCCCGGAAACTCGGGTTTTTCGTCCCTCAGAACAGGCAAACCGGCCCTGACACGCATTGACAGACATAAGACACTCCTGGAATAAGGAGTAACCAACCTATTCCTTAGGAATTTCGGTTTCGAATGCCTGCGTCGTAAAGTGTGGGTCTACGCGAGAGCGTAAATCAGGATCAGGATGCTCGTGAATAAATCGAATACACACTCAGATGAACCATACTGGCGGAAGTGTTTATAGAAAAAGCACAGAGCGTACATTGAGTCAGTGCCAGCAGAAAAGAAAACCCCTTCAGGGGAAGACGGGGGGGGACTCTGTTTCGGAAGCAAGAAGGACGTGCAAAGAATATTGTATACAGTCCAGCAATGGTAAATAAGATTAGCGATAAAGAAAGAAAATCATTAATGTATTAGCAATCGCGAGCTTTTTGTTCTTTTTCTATTTTCATTTTTATTTTTTTATTTTAAGCCAAAATGATAAGGTCTTAGTATCTGACCAATCAAATATCTAGGAAATGGCATGAGACAGCCGGGGTATTTCCGAATCTTTCCATAGCACTCGCCCAAAGGTGAACACCATAAGCAAGATCTCATGTCAAATTACTACGAAGGCATCCATAGGGACGATGGTTAATTGGTGGACATTTTCAGAAAGTCTAGAGAAATTGACTTTTTTTTAATTACTTGGAGTGCATTTGTGCTGCAGCCAGCAGAGGCCGAAACGTTCTAAATTAAACTGAATTAAACAAAGTTTGTCTATTTAGCACAAAATATTCGCTCATTTTATCTTTCGGAAGTTATCCGATGGACAAAGGGGTGCGCCTTTCCTGCGAAGAACGGGTATTTCTGGTTGTGTACATACACAATAATACACATGAATGGCAGAATGGAGCACAGGTTAATATTATTTTTTTTTTATTCGTCACGTGACAAGAAACTGTCTTCTGTCACTCAGTGCGGTTGTCAGCTGAAGGAAGGGGGAGGCATGACCTTCGTACAGCTCAATATGCGAAATAAAAGGAGTGTTTTCTGACACACCACCTTAAAGAAAAGGTCAAAAGGAGTTATCTGTTAAACTGCCGAGCTGAGGTCAGGTGGGATTGGCCGGATGGAGGGAAAATGATAACATGCTCCCTCTTCCCCCCCCCCTGTGATAAGCATCTCCAACAAAAGCAACTGTCTCCTGGCCACGAGGAGGAGGAGGTGGTTGGGTACAAAACAATGCAGAAAAGCGAGGCCCTCCCATTTTTATAGCCACGGCTTCTTGTCCAGGGCCCCGGGCGATATTTTACGTTCCGTCGTTAACAGGAGTACGGCGACTGTGTCTTGACTTCCCGCCGTGGCGGAGGTCGTAAAGGTGCGCCGACGGCAGGACAACCCCCACCTTGACCACATAAAGCGGCTTATGACAGGTACCTTGTAAACAGGCTCACGTACCTGAATGTGTACCGTGAAGCAGTGCGGAGGTGCGCGTAAGGCAAGAGAATTCCGGAGATGAAGTGATTTAAGGTTTGTTAGCGAGCGAAGAAGATAGTGTATGCCTGGATTACCGAGAAAAGGCCGAATTTTAAATCGCGCTCGCTCTTTTTCTTCCATTGTGTGTGTTTTGTATGCGTGCTCGCGCCCCTGTGCTGGACCGAACAAAAGACGGGGCCTACTACGATTAAACGGCCGGTGCTCGTTATAAGCAACACAAAGGACGGTCTCGAAGGTTGTAATCCCGTCTTTTTGTTTAACTTCCTTACGCATAAGCCAAACAAATGACTCGTGAAATCTTTGCGAACACGACCGATAACCCAGGTATTTTGCAGTGTTTTGTAACTAATTTATGGAGTAAAAGACGTTGAGCAAAATCTGTTAAAATACGAACTGGCGGCTGGCAAAGATTATACAGAGGGCGATTATTCGAATACGAAAACCAAGAGGACTGTGATTGGTGGATTGATGATAATGTAATGTAAGCTAGCTGATCAGAAGGATTACATGGTTTTTTGTTTTTTTTTAACGGAAGATTGCGAAGTGTACACATATAAGCGTCTTCTGTAATTTAGGTGTTAGCGAGCTTTCTTTTTATGTCCCTATTTCCGGTTCATCCCCCCCCAACTCTATCGTCGTTTTTAGAGTCGCTAATATATATATTTTTTTAAAAAAGAACCACAACTTGTAAATTAATTAAAATCGCTAATTTTAATTGAAACTTTGAAAATAATTAAAATGAGAAAAATTAGAAATATTAGAAAAATTAGAAATATTATAAAACTTGTAATCTTAGTGAGACTGCAATAAATGCACGATGTAAATATACTTTCGAAAAAATGATAATAACAAGAACAGCCATTTAAAAACACTTTTACGATTTCCATGTTATTTCGCTTACGAAATGAACCATAGCATGTACTTCATTTCACGAACCATAAAATGCACTATTTTCTTGACAAACTTCATGTTAAAATTGACCCGTGTTCATACGCTAAAATTAATATGATCAGAAAAATATTTAGAAAAATGACCAAAAAAAAAGCGTCGGTTCTACGATTAACAATCTTTGTTTTATTTAATTATTTTAGGTTATCCGATAAGCGATTTTGTTTATGCAAATTTTGTAAGTGTATTACACATGCACGTGCATTTTTGTTTATTTATTGTTTTCACAAGGTGTTGTTTTAATAAAAATGGGAGTGCGGGTTATGTACACAGGATTAAATAAATTAGCTTTACACCTAATCCCACGGACTTTCTGAATGTGATCTCTGACCAATTTGTGAAATGAAAAAGCGTTAGAGGATTTCATTTATTTATTTATAAATCTGCATTATGATTGAAAAATAAAAAAATAAAAAATATATATATATATTCGACACATTTTTTTATTCGACTAAAAATTCATATTTTTTTTCCATTTTGATATATTTATGATCATCTTTATTAGCTCATCCCCCCCCCCCGCAGGTCCGCCAATGGATTGTCAAATTATTACGAAAATTTTCCTGTAAATTTTGAACAGATCTAGGAGTAAAAAAAAAATGCTAAGCCTTTAACTGCTTTTGTTTAGCATAAGAGCTTGCAAATTTCCTCCTGAAGCAACAGCCAAGTAACACACCACCAAAGTTCGTGATCAAATCGTTACAAAAACACACTTACTACCCCTTAATGCACAATTATTGAATTTTATGGCTCACCTCTGACATCGTAAGGGTTTTGCAGACGTGACAGGAATTTAAAATAACAATCATTACAATTTGTAAAAGGATCAGTTGCTTCGTTTTTAATCATTCTTACAATGAATTGAGAATTCATGGTAAGCTTATTGGGGGGGGCGGAATAATAAGAAGAATCTTTTTATTATTGTAGAAGAATATTAACTAAAATTATAATAACACATTTACAAAATTTGGCTAATTTCGTAAGTATTTATTCAACGAATATTAAGCTCTATGCCTGTAACTGATAAGAACTTCGTTGAATTATCGAACACATCTGAAAACAGATGGATTGCTCTGGAATATGCAATATTCTTCATTCTTTTCTTTCCAGTCGCACAGATGAGAGATCGGCAGTCTATAACACAACAATGTCATGCAGGCGGGTAGTGAGGGAGAAGGAATCTGTTAACGAGTTTCTTAAAAAGCTAGGAATTGTATTAATTGAGAAAAACAATATATGGAGGGAAGGCAAACGCAATGAAAAAGTAGACGGAGAAGCTGGTCCGATAAGTTTGGAGCCCCACTGTGTGTGGATGTTATTAGCGTTAACACTAGGGTGAATGTCCACATGGCATTCGCCCCCATTTTATGAAATCATTACTATTGATTGTAATGTATTTTTGTCTGTAACTGCTGGGCTAGTTGCAAGGCGAAGAACCCGAGTTTGCAAGAGGGAAAACCCCTCCACTTCCGTATAAGACCCGAACTTATGCTGAAAAGCCCCGATAAAGGTTCTTCGTATTCTAGAAGGGATCGAATCAGAAATAGACAAAAGTCTATCGAGGAGCAGCAGTTCGGAGGGCAATACCTAAAGACACAATGACTAGCAAATTTATTTATTTAATTTAATCTTGGTCATTCTCACCAAAGAAAGGTTTTAAACATACACAGTACCGTCGACAGGGTTTAGCATAGAGACAGTCTACCTCACGGCGCCGCTGAATTAAGGGCGCTCGTTCAGCCGTATTGCGGTAGGCACTGTATTAGGACAACGAGAGATATTTTGCAACATCTGATGTAGATGCAATAGATTTATTTGAAGAATTAAAAATTCTCTCAAGAATAATACAAGAGAAAAGTGGTCCTCACCTAATTTTATCATATATAACCAAAATCTTCTAGAAATGTATCCCAACGTAACCACGCCCTAAGGATGTTATTAACAATTCCTGTTAGCGTAGCAAGTACGGAAAGAAGAAAACTAATTAAAAACTGATTTAAACCGATTAAAATTTATAATTTAAAACTTATAATTTAAATTTAGAAGAGCTTAAAAACAGTTTTATTGTGCGATATCCCCGTAGAGCAAACACTTAATTAATATCATTATGTAATCGTTTTGCATTAATGTTTTTCTTATAATAAAAACAAAATAGCAATTGGAGATTTTCTTATATTTTTGTCTTATAATCCAACAGGGGCGATATTTAATTGTTTGCCTCAAGGCGCGATCTAATCTGGCGAAGGCCCTGAACATACACTACATTAATTTTATTTACTGGCTTTGTATTGTATCTTTTTCTGACGTTTCCTGTTATGATTGCGTCGCGTGAAAATAGATCCAGTAAAGTAAAACTAATAATAATAATAATAATAATAATAATAATAATAATAATAAATACTGAAATTCACCCACAGCGTCTGCTAACAAATTCAAGCGAATGTGATATTGAAAGAAAGCGGTAATTACTTTTGACGACTTAATGGATTCGTATCGAATGCCATGCTCCCTCGCCCATGGATTCGATGTCGTTCAAGAAAGTGAAGATGAATCAAGGAAGCAGATAAGAAGAGAAGGATGGACAAACAGGTAGGAATGGGGAAGAAAAACTCGTAAGTCGAATTACAGTATTTGTTTAACAAACCAAGAATTCGAATATAATGGAACAAGCACAACAAGAAAAAAAGTGTGACAATCATAAAGATATTAAAAAAATAATAAGATTGCTAGACTCCTTAGACCACATAAAATAAGAGTGGCCTTTAAACCCACAGAAACGATTGGACAATTCTTAAGATCTCCAAAAGATAGCCATCCTTTCTCCGAATATGCTGCAGTTTATAACATACCCTGCTCGTGCGGCTTGAATTATATCGGCCAAACTTCAAGGAACCTTGAAATTAGGCAAAAGAACACATAGGTGACGTCAATAATAACAGAGAAGAAAAATCGGGGTTAGCTTTTCATTTCTCAAGAACGAACCATACCATAGAGTGGGATAGAAGCACAATTCCTTACATAGAGGAGGACTTCCGCTCCCGAATTTTTAAGGAGGCCAGAACAGTTGCCCACTATATACAAAACCTTAACAGGAACCAAGGACTAATCTTGCCCGTGATCTGGAAGACCCTTATCAGATCCTTCAACTCGCCAGAACTGAATTATAGTACCAACTATAGAACGATCCTAAATAACAACAAGTGATATCATCCACGCTCTATGAATGTATTGTACGCGCTCTGTTCTTTGTTTAATATAATTGGAATCGGTTGATTATAGTTTGTAACAGTTTTTTACTTTTTAGTGCCTTACATCAGTTATGTACCCTGAAGATGCCAACAGCCTTAGTTGGTGAAACTAGTTGGTATAACATAGTTGTTTATTATATGCACTTGATCAATATGATCCCAATAAAAGTCTTTCCAAATCATAAAGATATCATAAGGCGTAAGAAGAAAATGTTTATTGTAATACTGAAATAAACATCCTATTTTCAGGAGCTTTCATTCATAAAATAAAAATAAATAAAATAAATAACAATGATGACCGCGTGTAATTTCGAAATAATAGTTACTGAAGTTCTTTAATCAATAGCAAAGCTTGTGAAAATTAATATTCAGTTTAAAAAAAAAACTGTTAAACCTTAGCATTTGATTGCCTGTGAAATGTACGCTATTGCGAATTTTTTTTTCCATCTCAGACCAGAAGATTTGAAAAGGAAGGAGTTCAATTGTCTCAGAAGTAAAAACAGTACGGAGAATAACTGAAAATTCGCAAGTTCAGAAAGAGGAATTGTCTGTTTGGCCTAAAAGCGGAGGCACTCCGTCTATTCGGGGACGGGTTCATTTTGGCACCTGTCGCGTCGCTCATGCACACACAGAGACTACCGTCCCGTAGTAACAAGTCGGTTTCATGTCTGTCCGTCCTCTGTGTACGCCTAATGGCGGGTGACGCTGCTGAAAGGGTGCTTACCGCACTACGTCGAACAAAGAAAGAAAGAAAGAAAGAACGCCTGCGCTTCTTCTTCCCCGCTCACAGATTTCCGTCCTTCGCGCTATGACGGCATGCTTCGCCTTGTTCGGGGATGCACTTTGCTCACTCTTTCCTTTCATTCCGGGGATTCTACGCTGCACGTGTAGCATTATACGAAGCGTGGTTCGCTGGAGCGTAAAATGACACTCAGCTGTCGACAGGACTACTCGAAGAGAAGTGGAGATGGCGTTCGAGTGATTACCCACACACTCATGACGACTGCCGACAGGAAACAGAACAGATCACTATTGTAACGGTTCCTATTTAACCCCACGCTAGTTGCCTGCATTGAGTCGTCACGCAATCCACTAAACGCGGGCATTCTCACTGCGTAATCGGAATGCTGTTTAGAGAGGTGACCAAAGGCACTTTTGCATATCTTGCAGAGTTAGTTGGTCGCTTGCTTGCTGTGTTCACCCCAAGAGACTTTCCTTGCTTGATTAACTTTTATATTACGTCGCATCATTTGCACAGCTCGTGCTGCCACAAAGGAATCTAAGAAAACGAAACTGATGTGCAATATTCATACTGAAAGTTTTCATTAGAGGAAATATCCAATCTTAGTCCCGTTGGTTGAGCCACTCTCCGGAACTTATTAGCATTATTATCATAATAACGTCGTCCACTTAATAATTTGTGTGCAAAAAAAAGTGAGATTTGAAAGGGAAAATGCAGTTCTCCCTAAAATTCGAGCATAGAAACCTCACTACTAATTATTAAAAATAATTTACTTCTAAATTGCAGCTAATAATTATTTTTAAAAATTAGTGGCACCATTGTTACTGCTATTATTATAATATTGCTCCAATTTTCAATCATTAAAAGAATCATTAGAATAATGATGTCAGCTGAGTAGCCGCTTCTAAACTGCAGCCAGTGTACTGCTTCCTACAGTACTTGGCTTTCTTTTCTATATGTGTGATGCTTCTTCTTCTTTTTTTTTTTTATGTGTCACTTGTGTTTTAGGTGAAGTCAAACAGCAGATGAATAAATTGTCGAAATCAGTTAAACGTTGCTCTCTTCAATGGTATCGACGGAATTTTCCTTGCTTGTTCTTTTATTCCAGTGTTCATTTTGGTCCAATTGTGCGAAAACTGTTTGGTGACCTTAAACAACGTAAAAGCATAGGCAATATGTTGTCGAAAATGGCCAATTCTTTAAGGTCACCAAACAGTTTTCGCACAATTGGACCAAAATGAACAGTGGAATAAACGAACAAACAAGGAAAATTCCGTCGATACCATTGAAGAGAGCAACGTTTAACTGATTTCGACAATTTATTCATCTGCTGTTTGACTTCACCTAAAACACAAGTGACACATAAAAAAAAAAGAAGAAGAAGAAGAACCATCACACATATAGAAAAGAAAGCCAAGTACTGTAGGAAGCAGTACACTGGCTGCAGTTTAGAACTCAGAGGTCTCTATCTCCCAAATTTGGCTGAAATCAATTGAACTACATTTCCTGTAGAAATGTCAACAGAGAAGGAGAAGCAAACATAGGAAAAAGACTTTCTGGAATTTTTTGGGCTATTTTTAAAATGTTTCAGTTATTATTTCTTTATTTAGTATTGCTTCCAAACTGCTTCGAATTCGGCCAATCAAAATTTCGGACAGACTGAAAAATATTATAAATAATATGATAGAACGAATTTTGGCTATTATGATTCTTTTAATAAGAGAGGTCAGGGACTCGTTGCAGTATCCCTAAAGTAATCCGATAACATATGATGTATATCGGAAGGGATATACGGGAAACGCGTGGAAGGGTAGGGAGTGCATCTTCTGTTGGTATGGCCTAGTTGAATAACAAAACAAGCTGGGGCAGAGCTCGTGATATAATAATATTTCTTTTTTTTTACTTTACTTTGTAATATGAGAAGGTTAGTTCTGCACCGCACAATTTTGCTATTAACTTCAATCCATGAATGCAACGAACTGATTTTGAACTTTTAGGTAATCTCTTCATTCAGAAATTGTAATGAAGTGGATAACCTGTAAACCACCTCCCCAAGCACCCCTCTTAGAGAAACATTCTCATACCCACGAGCCACGACATCCCATAACACGTTTCCCAAACCAACGCCTATTGTAAGAATTTGTCTAGGTTACGATGAACCCCGAGGTGTAGGGTGGCAAGAACGATCTCCGGGTAGGAAGATAGATGAGGTCTCGTTAGCTCTTATGCTGACTATTTCGTATACAGTGGTATCGTCGTTAAGCAGCATTACGAAAAAAGTAACAAACTATGGTTGTTTCTTAGCTCCGAATTTATAGAGTATAGAGAATTATATGTAGCAGTATAATTTTATGCCTCTGGCTGAGTAAGTGCTGTTTGTTTCTGAGACCCGAACTTCCCACACCGATCGAATTCAAGAATCTCTAATTCTGTTTCGCCTTAACGACTTGATGGTTTACAGGATGCAACTCAGGGCAGCCATGTTGGTTTAGTTCAAAACATGACGCCGAAGAAGAATGGACACCTTTCTTGTAAGAAAGTCTGTTAAAGGTTATTCGAAGAAACCACCAATCGTTTGACCTCTCCTAACTAAAATCATTCCTTTTGATTCCCAAGCATGACGAAGTTCGTTATGAAGTAAGCCAATAACGGTAGGAACCAAACTCCATGTTCACGCTCGATGAGTCATGCATGGTGACGCAAATTTTATAGATTTCTCAATCGGTGGTTCCCAACTTGTGAATGGCAATCAAATAGGTGAGACCCACGTCTTTGAAACTAGATTGGCTACGGGTAAATATCAAATCAGTCATATTCAGTGAGCATTTGTCGAGGTCAATCTTATGAAATAAGAATAACAATAATTATTATTTTCATAGTTATCCTTGTATAAATGATTATATCCTATGGAGTTATACTTCATTTAAACCAGCTAATGCACTTCCCAATGTATGCACACTTTAGTCACCCAAGCTTGTAGCTTTAATGCGGATCCAAAGTTGGGTCAAAATTGTTTCCTTCACTGTCGAAAAAAATTTCCAAAATAATTCTACAGTTAAGCCATACAAAAAAAAAGTCAAAAGAATCTACAAAATTCACTGGAATTTCATTGAATTTATATATCCTAATATCTTTGTACTATATATATACATACATGCAACATGGCTACTTTTGGAATGCCTGAATTTTTAATTTTTTCCCCCCTTTTCACAGCGGATATAGGATTTCGAAATGATGAAAATAACAAGGAAAGTCGTTACTTCTTTAAGCAAGACTTCATTCTTGGAAAGAAACAGAAGTTTCAGGAAGAAACTCTAATGGTGTTCAGCTAGATGAGATTTTTTAAGGAAATTGGCACTCAAATTTGCGACCATGACCCAAATATTTTTTTATGGTTCTCCAGGTCTTCAGAAAATAGAATAATGGTCACGCATTGTCGTGCAGCAACGTCCAGTAGATGCCTAACTTCTAGCGTGCAGCTTCTCTTCTGTCAGTCCAAAAGTAGAAGACCATCATACTTTTTTATGGCTCATATATATTGCCGATTTTGTAAATTTATTATTAGTTCATTGGGTGAAAATAATATGTCGAGCAATACCTGTAAAAATAGACAAAAGGTATGACTATTTTGGATGGGATTGATATATCCAAACAAAAACGGTAAAAAACTCCTGGATGGCAACACTGGAGCAGTAAGTCAAAGCATCTGCGTACAGTACCAAAGCAGCTGGCAGTGTTGAGTGATTTTCAGGAATATGAATCTTTAAGAATACATACATATCTTTTTCGTATTTTTTTAAGTGGCACTTGATTGAGTGGTCCACCTCTGTCAGAAACATTCTAACATGCCTTGGTACCAACGCTTTTTCAACCATACTTTCTGAATCTAAAAAATCTGCTATCAAGGCATTCGTGATTTTTAATTGAAATATTTTTGATCACGTTCAAAAGAGTAGGGCGATGGAGTCACAACCCCGTATGTACTTTTTTTCCCCACATCTCTCTTCATTTCGTGGCATCATATGGTATAGAGCAATTCTCTCAATGTCGTAAGGAAAGATATAATAAAATAACAAAATGGAATCTGAGCCCAAGGGATTTTTTTAAATGTTGCTAAATGATTTCAGTTGAAATCACAGTGTAAAGTCAAATGGAAAAACACGCTCGTCTGAGGCCTCTGGCCCTTAAGGCAAGTTGACACTTCCAGTTTTGAAGGAAGTGACCGAGTCGATCACTCAGAATGTATTACGTAATAGCCTTATGGTCTGATTCCACATCTATTAAATGTTATAGAAAGGGAAAAAAGTAAATTTTATTGACCAGCTTTAATGAAGCTATTAACCTCCGGAATGAGGCTTTGGTTATTATTCTTTGGGATAAAGTAGGTCTAAGTAACGAACGTATTCTGACATACTAACATATTGTTTTATACCGTCTATCAATCTATTGCTCTTCCTTATTTTTGATAGTCGGCTGGCTAATGGATACAACTTTACTGCTGTATTATTTAGAGGGGTGGTTGGATCTGCGACCGAAGCAGCTAAGGCTACGAGGCCAGGGTATTATGTTTGTTAATTATGTGATTTCTGTGGTATAAATTAAGAAGATCGTTAAGTAGGGTTGTTTTAATTCCTGTTATACGTTAATAAATGTTATTCTAATACCATGGTGAATATATATTATCGCTGCTTCCCTGACCCCCTAAAAATATGTTCACTACTTTACTCTCGAAATAGCTTTTTGACGTTTTTTCTCTCTCTTCTTTTTGTCTATATTTATTCTTATTTTTTTCTTTTCTTTACTTTTTTTGTATCTATAATAATTTTGATACGATGAATTTGTAACTGATTAGCATCTTGTGTTGGAACACCTAAGCTTACATCAAAGTAATAAACACATCGTCGAAGTATCTTTGCTCAAAGAAGAGTCCTTTCTTTATAATTAAGAAAAGAGGCTTTGAGTATTCATCAAATGTATCGTTTGTTTTCTTTTTCGTATGGTCATCAGAGTATCCTTTCACCCCCTCTCAACAATCTTCTGTTCAGGGAGTCAAATTCTCATGAGACAGAGAAGATGGCATCTACTTAACCCACTCGTCTAAGAGAACAACATTAGCATCGCCTTTCCACCTGCTTCTTGGGTCATTACGACTTGGTTCGAGACAATGATAACATACTACTCCTTGCAGATGATTTCCTTACAGCTCCATTAGCGTGCAACGCCAATATAGTTGTTCCGTTGTCAGGAATCAAGTGACATACTCGGTCGCACCTCCCCTCGCCCCTGGTAATAGCCCCCTGTTTTAGTGCATGAGATAAATTGCACCTTTACTCGGATGGCAAAACGACGCAAATTAAGTTGTTGCGTGGTTCTCTTTTCTATCAAACTGGTTCTGAAGGTCATCTGGATATCTTTATAGTGCTGCCACCTGTCGACTACATTAAGAATTCCTCCATTGTGTGCCGTTGAATTGCGATTATTATGAAGCCATGCATAAAACTGAGTTATTGATTCAGAAGTGGCGGGTACAATAAAGAAGACGAACGACATCTTATTCAGTTTTAAATGTCAGTAAACTGAAACATATCCGAGTAGTTTTGATTCCAGACAGGCCAATTACCCTTTTGGAACCAACGAGTTGTCCAATATAAATGTTTTTCTTCTGTACCAACGCTTATTGTAAGAATTTGTCTAAGTTACAACGAACTTCGAGATACAGGACAGAAGATCTGGTAGGATGAATGGGGACGGGGATCTAAACCATAAACTCAAATTATCGAGAAGAAAGAAAAACTTAGCTAGGGGTCAGTGAATATTTCGATTTTTTTTTCATTTTCTTAATAAAATTCTCGTCCTAAACCTATTCAAGATGCCGACAAGTTCATTAACCCTGAAACTTAAGGTGGTCAGCCTTATTCTGTAGATGCGTGTGCTTATAAGGTAATTTCCTGTTTTGTGGGAGGAAATTTTGGTCTTCTAGGAGAACCAGCTAACTTAGCCCTGCCTGAAAAGACTGAAATTCTTCCTATCACAGACGGATTTACACCTAAGAATATTTACATTTTTTGATCGCAAAGAAGGAAGCGAGACACACTGTAAATGAGTTCACATAAAATTGAATATTCTTCAGAATTACGCATCCATTTATTTTCAGTAGCCTCTACTCTACACACACACAAAATATATTTTCCAGCCCAGTATATGTTATTTCGATTATTTGCCTCCCACCTTTCCCCCCATCTCAGTGAAGAAGGAAGGAAAGGCTCGCCGCATTCAACGTCCGACTGATTCAGTGTTCAAACACGACAGATTACAGTACACAGATGTGAATGTTGCTGCTTTATGGGATATTCCACATTCCATCCCTTCTTTCCGATATTCACCACATCGCAGTTCCCTGTAAAACCCACCGAAAATGTCTTTACGAATTTCGTGTTTGAACTTTTTCTCTTCGTTCTTTTCAATGCTTTCAACAGAACAATCTCACCGCCTACTGTTTTGGTCCAGAGTCTCTTTTTTCAATGGGTTTCGGGTTTCCTTTCACCCCGCAGCAGTGCGGTGGAGTGCAGGGGGCGGTATCAAGGTCACCAGTCGATTGAACGTTTAACCTGTGGAGTATTTTGGTCCGTTTCATTCCAGCAAGCAAAAGATGTGTCGAAAATGATCCAAATGATTATAAAGGTATTTGAGATATTTAAGCTAAGAAATATTCAAATTTCAAATGAAAAGTAAATGGGAAAAAAAAAATCACCGAGAGCATCTCGGCATGTCGGACTTTCTAAATATTTGCTCGCTGGAAAGATATCTGAAGTGCAACTTTACGACTTGGTAGGGTAAGAAAGAACGACGTCTGAGAGTAATAAAAATAGATGTGCTTTGATTTATGAGCAGAGTCACGTCAAGTATCAAACTTATCACACTAAAGGCTTGTTTCGAGTCTTAAGATTACATCGTCAGTCTACATCGTATCATCATTTTTTCATAACATCTAAAGTGGTGGAAAGATAAGATCCTAACCCTACTAGTGATGTGTCCCACTGAATAACTTCAGTGGATGAACGCTTAGTTTATTCTAATTATAACAATGAACTTTCACTGCAATAACGAAATAATTTCGAACAAACCACAAGTACATAAATCACACTTAACCATTTTAATCAAAATATGTCATAAACCAAAGTAGTGTCAAACCTTTTTCGGGAATTTGTCCCGATTAGTGAAAAGTAATCGAGGGTGTGTCACTCATAAACAAAAGTGGGGAAAGCAGGTTGTAGCTAAAGAAAACTGGCCATAAAATGCGCAGAAATATTGAAAAACAACAAGAAGAGAAACACAGCGTAAATTCAGAACAACGTAATCAGACAAATGCTTTCCGTGAGACTCTTAGAAACTACTTCTGAACTTTAAGCTTATTCTGAACAACTTTAGCTTTACCGAAATGCTTAAGCATTTTAGGTAAAGAAAAGCATCTAAAAATTGAATTCTATAATGAAATTATCGTTCGCAAGGAATTGCAATTATTAAATGTGGCCATTTTTGAAATTATACCTGCAAACACAAACAATACACATGAAAGAACGGACTCGAAATAATGAATAGCGAATATTATCTGTTCTTCGCCATTCTTTTTTTTGTATATATACCAAACTGGCTATCGTAGGCTAAGATAAAATGGAAATTAAAATTCGACTTCCGATTTTTTTCTCCATACAAGAACGTATAGGTTATTTGTTAAGAACAAAATTTCGCACCAACGAACTGGGAATTTTGAAAAATTTAAGCCTCTTCAGAAAATAACCCATAAGAAGATTTCGAAACATTAGCATAAGATTATAATGAATCTTATAATGAGAATCACATATGTCTTAAGGACACGACTGATGAGAAAAAGGTAATGAAAAGTTAAAATTTCCATGTATATGACCCCGCTCGTGGAATGTAAAATGAGAACAAGGCGAAGGAACTTTAAGAAGCTTCAGTCCGAGCTGATCATTGATTTTTGTCAAGCTTCAAGTTAAATAAGGGAGAAATTCAAACAGAGTAGAAGATTCAAATTAGAACTCTAATTTGAATTTTAATGGGGATTGAATTTGCGAAGAAATAAATGACTACAATTATTATTTTTTCTTTTTTTATAGACGAAATTATTTCTTGTACGTCATTCAATGGGGTTTATGGAGCTTATGAGCCAGAGAAATGTGGGAAAATATGGAGGAGATCATCGTCCAAGCAGTGGACGAATAAAGATTGATGATGATGTCCTATAAGTGAAAGTCAATTCTGCTTATTTCATTACGTAAATAATATCGATAAACCGAAAATAAGTCATGTTTGATGTTTGTTTCCTCCGCATCTTGATAAACAGTTGCTCATATATGATAAAAAACAGAATCGAATTAACACAACGGACTTTTGTGAGATATTTCATTTCCACATATTTAAAAACCATAAAGCAAACTTATTAAAATTAACCTAAGGTTTAAAAAGTATTTCAAAGATCGCAAAGAGCAAGACTCATCAAAGCAGCAACTCAAATAATTTCTCTCGCCAACCAAGTTCTGAAAGGAAGACAATTTATGCAAAAAGAAGCCAGAATGAAAGCAATTAAAAGACCACACTAAGACTGTAGATTACTTTTACTTGAGCGATAATGGTTTCATTACACCCGGCCTATTGTTTCGTTAGTCCTGCAGCTGGCTGGCGAAGACCTGCTACAACTCTGTTCTGCTGGGGGAAGAAAGAAAACAAGAAAGAAAAGAGAGAGAGAGAGAGTGAGTGACGCTCAACCTCTGCAGTGATTAAGTTATTTTCTCTGCCTCGTGGGGCTTTCTGTAAAGGTCGCATACACGGAACGTCTTGTAGCCAGGAGCAGTTTCGTTAGCGACTTGCCGTGCTTTTTTGTATTGTAAGAGTAACATGGAACAATCTCCATGCGAGACTGTAGGTTGTGACCGCCGCGGTATTCATGCTTCGCCACAGAGACACGGATTCCACCAGTGCACCCACCAGAACATCGCCTCTGGTAGTTAGGGTTCAGTCAGGAGAAAAGAGATGTGGGGCCAAGGTCAAGCTCGGCCGTGGTGTCCAAGGAGCTTTTTTTTTTTTCTCTTCTTCGCAGTAATAGCAACGGGAGTTTTGCCGATGGCATTTCGTTTTATTGACATAGAGCAACCGAAAATAATGAGTCGCAGGAGTGGCAGAGTTTGTGATTGCATTTTCATTGTTTGTACTTATGTAGTCTGTCGACTGTTACTGCAAATGGTAATGAAGAATTGTAAACCACTTCGGCAGATGCTGATAATTGAATGACAACACGGTACCGGTGTCAAGAAAATGATCAACTGTTACTTCAAAGGATATTTACCCTTCGTTGAAAAGCAAATCCCCCACTGAATATTGAAATTACTGCCGAGGAATTTGTTGATTGAGTTCTGTAAATGTGCATGCAAATTTACAATGGCAGGACTCGTTTAGCTTTCAACGAAGAATCTACAAACCACAAACATAATTTAAAAACAATTAAAAACAAATACAAATATAATACAAACTACGGGAACTCTTGTATAATTGTAAAAACATAAGACTATGCATGTGTAAATTTGCGCCCCCTTTTGATAAGGGAAAAAATAATTTCATAATAAAAATGTATATAGAAGTTTTGTATTTTTTTTTAATTCTTAAAAGACGGTTATCTTATGCAGAATATAAGAGCATAAAGAAAAAACACAATATTATATAAGTAATTCATTAGGTTGTTGGTATTTATAAGATTCCGTGTTTTATTATCTTTGTTCTTTACTTTTTTATTTCATAATTCATTTTACTTTATAAATATGAAACTTTAGACGCGTTCTGCTATATTATTAATTTTTAATCAATAAAATAATTTAGCAAACGTAAATTTAGAGTGGGGGGAAAGAAAAGTCAGATGAGGATAGTGTGTGTGTGTGTATGTGTGTGTGTGTGTGTGTGTGTGTGTGTGTGTGTTCACCAAAATAAGGAAAAAAACGCAAAAGACGCAGAAGCTATGGAAATTGCAAGCTATAACAGATAAAACAGCGGCAGTAAAAAAAAAAAAAAAATGCTAACATAAATTTAAAAGTGGATTTGAACCTATGGGTTAAATGATTATTATATAATTCAGCAGAATTTCAGGAGTTACTGCAAATGATTCTATGAAATGCTGCAATTCTGTATAGTTAACTGACTTTTAATGCAAAATACACGTTTTTTTCAACATATGAAAAACAATGTAAAATAATTTGGTAGAATAAGAAAACACGTGACGTTTTCAATATTTGCATGCATGCATGTTTGCATCTCTATTATATATATATATATATATATAAAATAGAGATTTTTATAAGAAACCCTACGATTAGAGATTACTGTAAAAACTAACAACAGGACAAAACACTGGAAGATGATAATATAACACAAGCTGCTAAAGACACACAACCCATGGGGGGGGGGATGAAAGATAAAGAATGAATATTGGATAACATTTGGAAAACAAACGAAAAATCACTTTATGGAAATGAAAAACAAATATAGTAAAACAAGGTAGGACGCATTAAAACACACACACACACACACACACACACACACACACACACACACACACACACACACACACACACACACACACACACACACACACACACACGCATGTAACAGTGAACAAACAAGAATATTATCAACAATAATATGGTGCCCGATGTTGGTTGAGTGTCACTCACTGGAGCAAATAAAGTCATGATGTAAGGCATGTTTGTCTGTAAATTTGGTGGAGTTTGTTTCTTCCAGAAACTCGGGTGTTTTGTCTCGTATACCTGTCAGCAAAAGAAATGCAATGAAGACAAGATACTCGATACATTTTTAAATCGCAGTAATCATACAACATTATCATCAATTTATAAAAAGATGAGTAAAAGAAAAGTGGGAAACTACAAAGGAATTAATTTTCTAGACATACCATGTTTAGGGCTTGGGGTTCTTAGAGCCATTTCTAAACATGGGGGTTTACAAAAAAATAAAAATAATTTTGCCAAAATGAATTTTGATAATTTTTTTTTTCTAAACCCCATGTTTATTTGATAATAAACTTCAGTTAAGCAATCTCTTAAAGTGATGTTTTTTGTTAAAAATAAATAAATGATGCCAGTTAAGAGTACTTTAATAATAAAACCAGAAAAATATTAAAAAAAGATAAAAGAAATACAGAATGAATAAGACAGAGCTACTCACTTTGCACCGCTTGTTATTATTATTGATGGAATTTTTTTTCACTTGGCTACCAATTATATATTTGGTTTAATCCTTTATCCAAGTGTAAGCAAAGTTTGCGCCTGAAGTAATTTTCATTACTGGGGCAACTCGTGGCAAAGGTGGTATAAGTTCTCATCACTTGCCTCAATATCCCATAATACAAAGCTTAGTATTTCATAATGCATTCTTCCACCTTAGTATCACTACCTCTGGGTCTGGCTCCCACTGACGAGACCTCAATAAAGGTCGAAACCGGTATGGGTAGTGACCCTTTCCATAATGCATATCATTATACATACCCATAAGGATATGTGCTTTGCATTATGGGATACTAAGGCAAGTGTCTGAACTTATGCCACCTTTACCAGGAGTTGCCCCAGTCCTGAAGATACTTCAGGCGCAAACTTTGATTGTTTACACGTGGATAAAGGATTAAACCAAATATATAATTGATGTTATTATTATTGCACGGTGGTGCAAAAATTGTACTGACACCTTCATTTTTCTTAAATCTGAGTATACCCTGAGTATACACTTCATGTGGCGCATATAACAAAGTTGAAAGGCAAGAAATGTACGCTAAATGATTATAGTTATGTACAATGCTAGAAACGGGACGTGTTTAGAATTAACCGGTTCATTTTTCGCAGTGAAATGGAAAAATGAATTTTATTCCCTGGGAAAATGAACACTGAACCTTATAGATTGAATAATTCTGTGTTGTCTGTGCTCGAGCGGCTAAGTGGATACGACCTAGTTTAGATATCGAGATGATAATGAATCATACACTGCAAAGACTACATGATGATGATTTATGGTTTTAATAGTGCAAGGACAGTAAAGGTGATACTGTGCCGTATCAAAGGTTATAGCAGTACACAAAGGAAGATAATCGCAAACATCCATGCCTGCAGAGGGATTAGAACCCGCGACCTATTGGTTGGAGAGCGGGTACGCTAACAAATTTTGCTCCCAGCGCTAAATACTAATTATATACTTTGTTTCCAAGCTTCTTTAGTTTGTTGTTTCTTTAAAAACAATAATTAATACGTAAAATAACCGAAATACTTCAATAATTGCAATTTTTGTATAATATTATGCCGTTGACTTTGCTGCAATTGGGTCCAGTTCTTCGTTCATTTAGCCTTTGTTATAGCATTGGCTGTGGCCACATGGTTTGAGAATGGGAGTGCAAAGTCAGATCGGTCGGCACAGAGTCCGAAACCTTGAAACTCAACAGAGCGCCTTTTCGGAAGAGGCGCTCTGAGTTCAAAAACATGTTAACGATTAGACCAATCCATCTTCCTCATAAAAAATGATGCAATTATTAAAAGGCGTGGCACAGCATATACGCTGTGTCACGCCTTTAACTAAATAACTAAATAAAGTAAGAATACCTAAATCAGTTATTACACTAATTACGGGATATCCATTGATAACAAGACTGGACATTATGTCAGAAGAAAGCAATACGAAAAAAAAGAAGAAGAAAAAAAAAGAAGACAATGTAGTTATTAAAATAATCAATAAAAACGGAATACACAATAAAAACAATAGTACGTGACGAACAAAGACTGAAAACATGTGTAAAGACTAGAACTGGAAACACGCACTAATGTGCGAAAGAAAAGGAAAATGACAATCTATTGTTTCTACCTTTCCCGATGGCGAGATGCCAAGAGTGAAATACAAGGCCAAGAGCACATAGTGTTTTGAGAAATCCCGAATGAAGATAGCTACTTGTAAGCTCATAAGTCAATATAGCGAATAGCTGCTTGGTTTACAATACATTTTTTTTTTATTATTAATAGTGAAGGACTTTTAACGAGATTTAAATAAGTCCACTGAAACCAATGTACATGGAGTTTCATGTTTCATTAAGTTCGTGTCATGTCTATATTTTACAGATAGCATATTTGATAATCGTTTTTAAACTTTTAATAACAAAGTTCTGAAGTTAAGCGAGAATTGTGAATTGGATTGTAAATGGTAATCCGGGATGATTCTAAATAAACTATGCTGGGACAGAAGCTCAGCGGGGGATTTTGGAGGATGAAATGAAAAACTAAGTACATCAGCTTTTTGATGAAAATTTTACTTTTAAACTATTTTTAACAGTATTTTTAGATATCAAAAAGCTGAATAGCAAAGTGGCTTTTCTTCAACTCTCCTATGGCTCATCTTTGGCACGAATAATGACAATGATTCTGTCACAGGACTTCGACCACTTCAGGAAAGCAGACATTTGGAACTTGGTGGCATTCCTCTTTCAGTATACAATCGGAAGGACGTTCTGTGGGATCATGAACAGCGATCCAAGAAATTCTGGAATATTATTTTCTTTTAAACTGCTAAAACCTGGTTAATTTATAATACAGAGCAATTATCATGGTTTAGTGGGATGATCAATATCCCTATTGATTTACTGCAATGTAAGGTCGGCACTTTCAGCATTTTCAAGATTATTACCAATTATTTCTAGTAATCTCACTTAATGATGTCGATATACATTTAATTTACTTTATTTAAGTAGATGCCGATAATTTATCACTTTTGTAATTTTTGGTATTGGAAGAAGAAGAAGATCAAGCCAACCTTTAAACAAGACTAAAATGTATAAGTCCATATGGATTTAAAAAAAAAAAACTGTCCAAAATGGCTCCAAGTTAAGACAAAGTTCTTTTGATCCAAAATTCACATACCCAGCTACTAACAATCGCTCACTTCAGTACTACACGAAATCCTTCATATTTGAAACAACCCAATTTCAAGATCCGTTCTAGTTGTTGACGCGAAATAATGTGAAAGTGTTGGTGTGTGTTATTAGTGCAGTGAATGGCCACACAGCGATTAGTGCTGACAGTGATGGACCGCACACAGCAGAGCAGCCAGGTGTCCTCAGGCATCCATTTATAGGCTACGAACACAGTAGCGAGGTAAAACGCAGGGAGCTAGCTGCACGTGCAATTTGATAAAAACTGCCAGAAGGAAACGGGAGTGTTCGGTTACCAAAATGACAACACACGACTGTCTTTCAAAACATCGTTGAAGTTTGGGGAGTTTCCCCTCGAAGCACAAATGCAAGAATAGAAATTATGCAAACAATTGGCTTGAAAAGTATTTTTATGTCCCTACGACTTTGAAGTAAATATTAATGCAACGCAATAAGAGGAATACAGATGTTTAATGATATATATATATATATATATATAAACATTTTTAGGATCAGTATTAATTTTTGACTCTTCAATCCAAATTCAAATTCTTGAATATTTTTACCATTTACTGCATTACGTGTAATACTATGTGCAAAAACAAATCTGTATAACAAATAACAACTCGAAACGAAAACAATAAATCGAAAATTTTGAAATAAAAAATGTACGATGTTATTCTAAATAAAATTTTCAGTTTCAATTTTTGACTGACAATTTTAATGTGTTACCAGTATAAGATTGTGTGTCTAGAGTTTAAATGAAAAAAATAAAAATAAAATCACTTAGACACAACATTAACAACTTTTTATACTAAACAACAAGTAGAAAGAAGCAGCGGTGGCAGTTATGCTGTCAAATACATTTCTGATTTATCGAAAACAATCTACAGTCATTTCCTGCTCTTGCAATCCGAAGTTTGTTGAACTTTGAGCAGAGCAAACGGCTCTCTCTCTCTCTCTCTCTCTCTCTCTCTCTCTCTCTCTCTCTCCTTATAAAGTTTAGCCACGAACGTAAAGAAAAATCAGAAAGTATGGCAATTTTTACAGCAAGATCATACGAATGTAAGAGTAAGTAAAAATGAAACTTACCGAAGTGCGGTTCCATCAGACGAACGGCCACAAGATGGCAAGATTGTGCGACGCATCAATGGCACACGACAAAGGGCAACACGACAGTCGATCCATCCGTTACGTCAGCCAAGTCGGCAACCTCTTGCTCCTGGAAAGAAGTTAAGAGCGTGAGAGGTACACTGACTATCTATCTATCCATTCAAACTAAACCTTGACCCTTGTAGTGTTGCAACGGAAACAGCAAACATCTAAAACGTTTCGGATATCTGCTTACCCCCAGAGACACCAAACTGTGGAGTTTATAACAACAGCATTTATTAGGTTTACCCACCAACTATACTTGCTGACGGTTTGTGTACGGCGCCTGTCAACGCAGCTCACAAAGATAGAGTGTGCATTGGGTGGTTTGCTTGCCACACAT
The DNA here is from genome assembly GCF_054136105.1 of Typopeltis vanoorti. Lineage (NCBI taxonomy): Eukaryota > Metazoa > Arthropoda > Arachnida > Uropygi > Thelyphonidae > Typopeltis > Typopeltis vanoorti. The sequence goes on from NC_143570.1 coordinate 8,130,790, forward strand.
TAGGAGATCGGGTCATCCAGCAAGAGGCCCAAACTCGCCATCATAGAATTTAAACGCATTCGGAATATATTGCTTGATTTTTAAAATATCTAGTAGTGATTCGAAGAATGATTTCTTCAAAAGCTATTTTGATCTTCAAAATAGATAGCTTTTGTCAGGAGTAAATAAGTATATATTGAAAGAAATATAACAAATATCCAATGTTTGTTTTTTAATGCAGTAGCAACACTAATGGAACTTCGAAAGTGACCAAGACAACCTTCAGCATTCGAGAGAAAAGTTAACAATTAAATAACATATAATGATTGGGAGAGTTGTAATATAATGTGAAGAGTTATGTACGTTACAACTCTTCTAATACGATTATAAAGAAGATTAAGCTGTTATTTCAAGTTCAGAACGTATCGTCAAGTTTCAGAAATATCTGGCTGACTAGTTTGGCCTTGAATAGCCGCTTTTGTAATTCCCCGCTCTCAATTTTTTTGCCCGTGTGGCCCACGCCTAAAACCTGCTTTAGCCATATCTAAGATACAAAAAGACCGAAGAGACAAATATTAAGTGTCAGACAAGGGCGGCCGAAGACGTAGTCTTCGGCCGCCCTTGGTACTCAAAAGTGGCCTTTTGGTCACTTGTGTGTCGAGGAATTTAAAATATTAAGAGGTTTCACGATCTTATTTATCATTATTCATATGTGCAATTTATTGCTTTCATTTTACTAAATTCTCATCCATTGGTTTTAGATGCAAAGCTTTGTGGCTACGAGTATTGAAGGTTAATGATGTGCTAAATATGCAAACAAAAAAAAAAAAATGTAATTTTTGAAATTTGAGGTTTAACTTGTTAATAACACATCGGGATATTTGAACATCAGTTTCAATATAAAACATTTACTTCAACACAAGATTATCAGGCATTCTGAGAAGAAAGGTTTCCCTCCTGGTCTCTCTCTCTCTCTCTCTCTCTCTCTCTATGGTCTCTGTGGTCAAATATGTATATATTTGACCACTTCTGATAAGTCTGGAGACCAATGATAAACAAGCTTGTTCAGAATCTCGTAACAGATGTAAATAGATTGCGGTGATGACAGTTTAATGAACATGATAAACAGCTCATAATTATGAAGAGAATCAAACGAAAACTAGAAATGAAATTATTTCTCCGTTGTTGTGAATTATTGTGACTACCAAAAAAACTGGCAATGAAGATTTCCGGTTTTCAGATGCTACTGAGGAGACCAAAGTTGTCTGGAGAACATTAGCTGTACATCTCATCTAATTGCAGTAACTTTGGCTTTTCTTGAAAACGTCCTAAAAAAAAAAGAAAGGTTCTCTCATCAGAGAAGGAATGATTTGAACCCAGATGCCTTTCACACGCAAATAATAACGAGTACGTGGCTTCTTAAAGACTGCATCACATTTTGTTTGCGTTCCCAAATAATAAAAAAATAAATAAAGCTAATTCTGTGACATATGGTTTTTTTTTTAAGTTTCCATGACAGGAAGGACATAGTGCTTGATCAAGTCTTAAGAAATGGGGAGGATATTAAACCGTAGGTATTCTAAGTACTCAGGTGTGAGTATAGCTGTAAGCCATTAACGATATAAAGAGAACTCTGCCATAAATTATCACCTTTTGAAGGGAAAGGGTTACGCCTTCTGTTGTATTAATGACTTATACGTGGGAAGATGGTTTAAAATGCATCATTACTCTTAACCCCCCCCCCCCACTATTCTCTACCTTAAAACAACCCCTGCAAGTTTATAAATGAAGTGAATTTCACCGGAGACAACTGTTACATAATTTATTCAGTAAATATAAATTTCCGGAAATTATTAATTTTCTAAAGATTTTCCACAATATTTCACACACACACACACACAACTAATTAATATTAACAACTTTTTTAGAACTTTTTTAAAGGTAACACTGCAGTGATAACTGCGATCACTTTTAAAAATCAAATTATAAGAAAAATCAAAGCAAAATCATTTAATTTAAATGACTGTCCATTATATACGTATTATATAATAGACACCATGTAACGCTATCCCACTGTCGGTTGCCATGGAAATTCTCACATTTTTCAAGGCTATTTATACGAAAAGATTCTTTTTTGTTGTTTGTAAGATTTCATTAAAATCTTACCGATCAAGCGACTTATCTAAGCACAGGAGGATATCCATGTAAACAACAGTAGGATGTAAAATATCATGGCGCGATCATTGGATCATTTATATTTCCATGATAAAATATTAAATTAAAAAATGAAAATTACTAAAGCATTTTCATTTTTTAGTATTCTCAAATTACCTAATTGATCTTTCTATATGGAGAGAACCATTCACGATGCAGGTGTTCTCTGAAGATCTTAGAAGCACATATCTGATAACCTATCAAGAAGAATTTAATACGGTTAATAACTGCAGTTTTTTTTTTTTATTTGTCAACTTACACAGCAGGTGTGCCATTATTCATATATACTGCGGATTTCCTTGTTCCCAAAAAAAAAAAAAAAAAAAAAAGTAAGGAAGAAAAGATCAGAGGCTAGATTAGAACTGCCAGACGTTCCACTCTAGGGTAGAATAATCTCAGTTTTATTTTCCGCATCCTCCATTGAAATTGTCTCAATTTTCGCTATTATTAAGTAATATTATAATTTACAAATAGAAAATCGTATAAATGTTGAAATTGGCATTTTAAAATTTATACTCAGCAGTTACTCGCATCTTCATTTGGTCCTTAAATGTATCTATTATTATTATTAGTTTTTTTTTTAAAAAAAAAAAAAAACAATTTTCAAGGCTGACAGTATTTTTTTTTTCTCGATTAATTTTTTATTCAATTTTCAATAATCAATTTTTCCAAATAGCATGCTCAAACATTTTTTTTTTCTCGCAAGCACTGTTCAAAATGGTCTGAGAAAGTATTAAAAATATTATTATTATTTTTTTTAAACTGGGTTTTGAAAAAGTGCAAAAAAAGTTCGTAACGCACTGAAACCACTATTATTTTTCAATATAGTATTAAAAATCGTAGCGGTAGAGAATATAGTAATGTAGACAATGTAGTAAATGGCAGAAGAACGGACGCACTGGCGTATCATGATTGCTAACCTCTAAAATGAAAAAGTTACTTAAGAATAAGAAAGTTAATTAAAACTCTTCGAATTAATAAACCTAAATGCATTCTCATTGCTAAGTAAATAAGTTATTGCTGAAATTTGTATTGCGGAAATGCTCAAAAATGATCGATTTTCAAGTGGAGTGACCTGAATTCAAGTACTCAGAGCTCATACATATTAACACGACTGTAAACTTTATTTCATTAGCCTCTTCGGCTACTGAGCACTGTATTTCTATAGGCACAAAAAAAGAGGGATCTGGATTAAAACAAAAAATGAAAAAAAAAAAGACAATAGAAATAGGAGAGGATACTTAAGAAATGATGGGATCTTTCATGCTTATAAAATATAGTAATTTATATTTTATAAGTATGAAATATCCCATCATTTTTCAACAAACAACACAAAGAACAATCAGCCATTCTTCGTACTAAATTGGCATTAGCTATTAGACTTGGTTACGTCAGGTGACCGGATGCACAGTTATTTTCGGTTAGTCAACCATACATATCCGCGGAAAGTTCAACGCTTTCCTAAATCGACTTAAAATCTGGATGGAATTCCATTATTAACGAATCACCAAATCTAGAAAATATTTTCCAAATTTATTCGTCTTGTATTTTAAAGGATGCGAAAGTTTTTCTATTTTATGAAAACTTCCTGGAAGTCTGAAATAAATAATATTCACTTCATACTCTGGACTTAAGTAAACCATTCATATTGTGGTTGAGAAAAGCAGCACTTTCTTTTCAAATAGACGGACTTCTGAGCTGTGGTGTTGACACACATCAAGTCTTTAAATTCATGAATCGATTTTATAAAACATCGTCTGTATAATTCTGTTCTGTTACATTGAAGAGCTTAGAAAAATTAAAGACGGAAACTTAAACTTAAATTAATTTGTTAGCTGTTAAATTTTCTTAGCTGGTAGCATACAGCCAAGGGGTGGCTATATGCTACCATACTAGGGAAATGATTATGAGCAAAGTGGTTTCACGTTGCCTTCCTTGCCGTACTATATCCTATGACTGTAGAAGTGTGTTCACGGGGCCGGTTTGCCTGCTTGCGGGATGAGAAACCTCAGATAAACCGGGATTTTTCTGAAAAACCATGCTCTCCACGCCCAAGACTGGCTAAGTTGCTATGGCTGAGGAAGATCCTCAGTACACTGAAATTATGTGATTTCTCTACTTATCGTCCTCTCTCATCTGATCTGACTTTTAGCCTAGTTAATAAAGTTGACTGATATTTCCAATTGATAAGAAGAATTAAGAAGAAAAAAAAATCCATGCTCATCCCCCTAGATTGTATGGTCTTCCCAAAATTCATGAACTAGGTATTCCATTAAGATCAATGGTAGATTGTATTGGTTGTTCCACATGCTGTTACATCACACTCATAATATTTGATGCACTGAAGACCTATAACAAGAATTTAATTATACTAAATCTGCTTTTATAAAAAATGGCTTTAATGAATCTATTATTAAGAAATCATATTTATGAATTTAGGGACACAAAACACACTTTTTTATTAAGAAAGTCTTTAACAGCTTTAGGCAATCAGTCTCTAGATCTCCTAAAGATATCATCGGATTCCACCCTTTATATTAAAAGGATTTCTGAACATATAGCTAAAGTTCTAAAACCTCTTAATATTGCAGTGTTCTTTCGTCCTATTAGGAAGATTTCTCCCTTCCTTTCTTCACTTAAAGACAAGCTTTCTCCACTCAATCTTCCAAGTGTCTACCAGATTTCATGGTTCTGTTGTTTGTCCTATTTTGGACAGTCAGACAGATCTGCAGCCATCCGTCGTGAAGAATACAAATCTTACATCCAATACCATGAACAGCCTGACTTAGCAGAACAAAACTAAAACTAAACGATTTTTTTGGAAGAAAACTAAGCTTTTACATAAAAGTGGATTCCTCATAGAGAGCTTATATAAAGAGAGATTTTTTTTTTTTCATAGAGACATTTTTCAAGAAACATTTTTTATGGTAATTCTATCCACCCATCAAAGGTTGGAAACTTATAGTACATAGTGCTGTTGGGGATGGGGGAGGGGGCTAAGGGTTTGATAATCCGTGGCCCCTGTCTGAGAGTTGTGAGACCTTTCTACACCGACCGAACTGAAGCAAATTTGATGGCCTTCTGTTATCCCCTTCATGGGAAATATTATTACATCATTTTATGAAAATTCCTGATTATTATATTAATAATTTAAAAAAAAATAATTGGGAATTTTACTGACCGTATATTGACCTATTAACGCTATATGGTACTTTTTTTTTAATTATCTTTATTGGGGGTTAAATTATCTTTAATGGGGATGCCTATGATAAGTAGGCGAAATTTTACAGCTAATAAATTAATTTCACGTAAGTTTAAATTTCCGTCTTGAATTTTTTTAAGCATGTCAACTTACGTACCTATATTTACATTTAAACCAGGTCTCGCCATTTTTTATGGTAATTCTACCCACCCATAAAAGGTTGCAAACTTATAGCACATAGTGCTGTTGGGGGGGGGGGGGGTGAGAGACAAATAAGGATTTCATAATCCGTGGCCCCTGTCTGAGATTAAACTTGGAACTTTTTTTTTCAAGCCGCCCATACCTTCAATAGGTACGTCAGCAGTCTCACACCTGAAAATCATCTACTAAAAATAGATTTAACCAATACGTAAACTATTCTGTAGACTTTGTATTATGAAGTAATATTAGCAACCATGATATTTACAATAGCAATAACAGTAACGTTTTAGCTTTTAATACTAAATAGGAATTTATGGCTTTCATGTTGTTTACATATTTCTATATAAAACCCCAAATCCCAGTGCACAATATAGATTCTAATTGGTTTTAAGTAAATGATTTTTAGAAGGAAGGCTTAATCTCAAAATTGGTTTTACGACAGGAGGATAATTTGAATGCAAGTTATAAAATCACCGGAAGTGGAATTGGAATGATTTATTCTAATTACACATTTATGTTAAATTTTTATTATGATATAAGCAATTAAATAAGCACGTTTACGACTATTGTGCTTGTAGATAGTAACAGAAACACAATAATTAGTATTTCTTTTTTGTTTTTGATTATTTATTATACCCATGTTTGCTCGTTAGTTAGCGTTGATTTATACGTATGTTATGAGAAGAAATTTGTACAATAAATAATTTTAATCATGAGAAAATATGTGCTCAGCCTGACAATAAAATAACCAGTCAGGTGATGCCGCACATGTTGGAACTTGTGACGTCATAACTCATAAGTATTGCGTAATAAAACTTATTTGTATTCAGCTTGTTTTTGTTACAGAAGTGTTGTATTGAAGCAGTGATTCCTTATCAATAAATCGGAATGTTTCTAGAAATAGAGGACTTGATCGTTCATTATGAATTAGTAATTCCACAAGAAATATTTAAGCAAACATTCTCCACTTATGCCAGTACATTAGATTAAAAATAAATAAATAAACGTATCTTTGGACAGACAACTCATATTCAGCATTATGACTATGCCCATTTTATAAAATTATTTTATAAAAGATAAGCACTTTTAAGGCAATTGGGCAACTTTGCTAATTTTGGAACGTTAGTATTCATTATAAAGGGGTGGGGGATGAAGGCTTTAAAAACAGACGAATAACAAGAATAACCTACACGAGGAAAACTGTTCAAGGAGTTTGGACAAGCAAAGGAACCCATACAATGATAAGGAACTTTAATTATCTCGATACTGATCAAAATGTTTAAGGAAGGTGAAAGCAACAGCAGTAATAGATTTTTTGGATGTAACAGATTGTTGCTTTTGCAACACCACCGGGTGTGGCAAGTCATTTGGACTTGATATTGAATAATGACTGTCATCAGCTTAATGACTGTTCATTTAGAACCGTCGGTAAGGAGTGGCCATAATGTGATTAGCAAGAAAATGGTCTCAGAAGAGGCCAAAGTCTGTTGTACAGGTAAAGGTTTGAATTTCGCCAAAGGGGAACTAATTACAATGGGTTAATATGTATAAAATCTCGGAGTTTCCATAGATTCAGACGTTGTATCATTTATAGGAGAGCAAATGTCATTCTAATTTAAAAAAATAAATCAAAGATTCATGCAAAGCAAATTACAAACCGATAAACTTAACCCCCACGCAAGAAAATAATGAAAAAATTAATTCAGAATGTATTACAGAAACAGCTAGATGGGAGAAAAATATTTCAAAGGACTCCTCGCATAGCTAAGTAAAAAGAGACCCTTTAACATTTAGATTTTTATTTTTTTTTTTAATGACATCTTCGCTCATGAAAGATTTAAGCTCTTAGAGTATATTAGTACTGTGGTGGACTAAAGAGTTAAATATTTTGGAGCGCTGCTCTAAGAAGCCAAACATGGAGCTTTTTCAAACCCCTTTTCAGGTCTCAAAAAAAAAAAAAAAAAAAAAAAAAATTCAGGGTAGTAGTCTTCTACCAGGAGACGAAAATCTTCTGTCGCTGCTAAGACATTCACAAACATCCAAGCCACAGTGGGATATGAATCCAACCCGTTAATAGGAGAGAGTCGACTCTATGCGTGCGACAAAACCAGGTTGGAAAGTGAATCAATCCAAAAAGATTCTGCTGCAAGGAACTGCTTCGATGTCATACATTTCGATTTCAGCAAACAGTTGATATAGTCCTTTCCATCTTTTTATCTTATGTTTATTTATTTTTACGTAATATTTTTTAAAGATTGAAGTTTACGAAGTATAAAATACCGAATAAAAGATGAGTTAAAGAGTATGAAGTAGAGAGTTGTACTAAACTAGTTCCACCAATTTCGGTTACAGTTAATGAAATTACTTGTTGTTAATGGCAGGAAGAAAAAAAAAAAAAGAAGAAGAACAGCAATATGAATATCAATTTTGAAAGTTTGTCATCTAGGATGAATATTGCTACAATGATTGGCGCGTAGTGAAGTCCGCTTCCACTATAGTTTAGTAAGATAGAAGTTTACTTCTTGTGGGTTCACGTGTACACAATGGACGAGTCTTTCAAAAGTTTGTCAAAGTAGCCAAAAGTTTAATTTAATTTTTGAATTAAATTCACAATTTAATTCACATGCTAATGAAATTCACAACGGATTTACAAGATTTTGATGGTGAAGAGAACTGAATAAACTGAAGACATATTTCAAGGTCCATTGTGAAAACGACAAACAAGCCAAAGCAGAGAACGGTGTAGAAAGTGTATTGAAAAGAAGGGAGATTATGTTGGGAAATAGTGTACGAAAATAAAGTAAAGAATTCAAACTATCTTTTATTTATTTATTTTTCACTGACATATCTCTTTTGGATGGAGGAGCTATCATAATGAAAGCGCTACTTTCGAGCGATAAGTGTAAGGTACTGCATACAGATAGGAATAACGTTCGTAGTAAATATAAGTTGAAGATATTGAATTTGATAAGCAGTACAAGAAATCTGTAAACATTGTCAGTTTATCAAATTTATGAATAATTATTATGAAATATTGCATCTTCACAGAAAGGTGCATCTGTACAGGCGGGCCCATTACAGCAAGGATACACTGGTTCATTTTTAAGGAGGATCTAATAAAGAGTGGGAGACAAGAGCAGAAATTAAAACTGAAGGTAAATATGATGCATATTTATAGGTGAAAGGCCACTGATGCTGGAAAGGTCTCATTTCAAGTAAAAGACAGCTTTACAAGATTTCAATCAAGCGTGGACTTAAGAAAACAAGAAAAATCCTATAATTTTCGATCAGAGGGTTGTGAGTAGATGGAATGATTTGTCTCCCAAAGTATCAATCGAGTGAATGATGGTCTCTGAATAGTTTCAATTTACAATGGTTTCGATAACTATTCATGGAAGGAATGCGAAGTTAATATGAGAAAGAAACACCATAAAAGAAAAGTATACGAATATAAAGAACCTCCGTAACTCAGTTGGTGTAGACGAGCCCTTTAGTTGGAAGATCCAGGTTTGAATCCCGCCCATGACGTGAGGAACCTTTATCGAGTCTCTTCAATCAAATGGTGAGTCTCATACAGAGACAGGATGTTTTCTCCAGGAAACTCGGGTTTTTCGTCCCTCAGAACAGGCAAACTGGCACCGTAAACACCCAACACCCAAAATACTGGCCTTTACGGAAGCAGCAGAGGATTGACGTGCCAGCATTAATTCGGCGTGACCCCAAAGCAGGGGACTCTACCTGTCCTAAGGGACTGATAAGATGAAGAAGAAGAAGATACGATTAATAAATCTCAGATAGCAAATTTAAGTCTTGGTATTGATTCGCTCCACATTATTATTGATCCGTTATTAAAACTTCTGGATTGGCTAAAGAATGCTACTCTCTGAGACTTACTCGTACTTTGATATGTCTTATCTACTGGATCAGGTTATAGAATTTCTGATTCCTGACATTAATTCATTTTATAACACTAATGTGTGACTTACTCGAAAGACTGTGTTCCATTAGAATAATGAACCGAAAAGATAAAATGACTCTCAGAAACAAAGTTTCAGAGTCCATGAGAGGTTTGCTATGAGGTCATAAGGACATTTTTGAAGGTAACTACACTTATTAACATTTAATAATTTTTTAAAAAAATTTTACATTTCGAAGCCTTTATAATAGATATTACATTATTGAAACATGATATGCTTAAGTAAAAATACATTTAATAACAATAGTAATAAATACGCAGTGAAAATACGTATGAATTTATAATAAATATCACTATGATGAGTGTTCTAAGAAAGAGAAAATTACTGCATGATAATACACGTGATTCCTCATTTATGGAAAGAACTCATTTCGTTGTGGATCTGAGAGCTGTTCAGTGAAGGAGGAATTTAAGCAAACGATTGTCGTAAATAAACTACAATGCACTAATACTTGAATCGGGCAAGGGAAACCTGTAATAATACTCGGAATCAGTGGAGGCTCGTGGCTTGAAATCGTGGGGGTGCTGCAACTTTCGAAATATACATCCACACTGTAAGTACAGTGTATACGTGTTTGGATAAAATATCAAAATTATGGTAAAAATTAAACATGGAAAAATAGTGTTTATTATCGATAAAATTATACAGTTTAGTATAATTCAAAATTACTTAAAAATAAAATCCATTATCATAACCCCAATAATGTTCTAAAATAAAATCTATAACAAATCTTTAATTGTAACGTCCAAATATTTAAAGAGACGGAGTAAACACGATAAGCACTACGAACACTACTACTGGCGCAAGCTGCATATAAACAACAGTGGAACTGCGCGACGGACAGTGCCGTTGCACCAATAGCTCACATCTTACTATGACGTTCATATGCTTGCGCGCGTAGCAAATTATATTACAAGCAAATATAAATAAATTAATAAATATTTAAATATATTCCCCTTTATATATCGAGAAAAATTGGGGGTGCTGCAGTTCCGTAATGCACATGCACGAGCCGCCCCTGTTCGGGACAGAACACAAAGTTTTTTTGATAATTTTAATATCCAATATTACACCTTTATTTTTCTATATTTCTTAAAGTTTTGATAGTCGGCCGCTTTAAGTATTACTAAATGATTCGAAAGAGGAGAGAAGTCGTATAATCAAATTTTAAAACTTTGAAAATTTTATGCCCAGATTAAATGGGCCCCTATGAATTTCGACAACGAGTTTCACGTAGAAACTCGTTGTCTTGTTTCAATGATTTAAAAAAAAAATGAATAAGATCGAATAAGAGTTCCATTTGAATGTCAGAGATGGTTAATTGTTTTCTCAATAAATAATATAATAAAATAAAGATAATAAAAGGAATATAATCAGGGCGTAGCTCACAAAAGGTTCAAGCATTACCGTCCTGTGGCTACGAGTGACTAGGAGGAGAAGGCAAGCCCATGGGCAGCTCTTGCAGTTTGAATAACCAGACTGACAACTCACTTTTATACTTGCCCACTGGCTGAAAAGCGGAGACAGCGTTCTTATGGAACTGTGCGTACGGAGCTACCACGTGCAGCCCAAATATAAACTTTATTCAATGCAGGAGGTTGGGTTGGCCCATAGATTTCAGAGTTAAAAAAAAAATCCTCACAGTTTGCAACGTACAGTACAAACTACAAGTGATGAGGAGTATGCAACAAATACTCTACATTTGTCGAACCTTGGAACCCTATAGGTCATTTTTACTGAATGTAATGACTAGGATAGGATGAGAGTTCTCTAATGAATATTGCAGAGAGGAGGGAAAATAGAAGAACTGTTGCAACTCCAGGAATTAAGGCTAAGACTTTCCACAATTGCATTAAAAATTAACTGTCTTAAAAAATAAAACTGAAAAAACAAAACTTTTCCTACCTGAGTCTATTGTTTTTAGTATTATGGAGGAAGCAATAAACCATAATTTGCGTAACTAAACGTCAATTTGTTTATAGTTTCATCAGCCCCATAACCAAAATTCTTTACTGCCTTACTGCAATTAATGATAAACTAGATAATGTTCTTTCTGTTATTCTTTCTGGATTTGAATTTCTACACTCTTTCACTCGGTACGCACAAGTTGTAACCGACAACTATGACGTAAGTTGGATGCGACTTTTGTTAGGCCTAAACGTTTCTGTATCTGCAAATGTGCTGGAATAAGTTTATGGGATTTTTTATCGTTGCCAATTACATAAGCAGATGTAATGGACTGGAGAAGATACTTTAGCATGACTCTTAAGAAAGTATTATTATTTTTATGACAACTTGCCACAGACGAAAGGCTGGAAATCTGTAGCATATCGATACCCTGAATAAGTCAGTTTAGATACACAAGTTACCTTCTCCAGAGGCTAATCACAATTTTTATAGCATTTTTGGCCTCCAAGAAGCAGAGTATTTGATGTTGAAATAAAAATCATTTGCCAAATAAAAGAGCGATAACAGAGTAAAAGTAAAATCCACAACAGTGATTTAGTTAATGTTTTAATAGCAGTAACTTTAATTCACATCAGTAGCAATTTATATTTAGGCATTCCTCTCTTCAACTTATACAGGGATGAAGTGAATTATCTCTCTTTCTCTCTCTACGTTTATGAATTAAAATTCATTACAAAAGAATATTACAAGTGAAAAGAAATATTACGAGGGCTGTTATGTATAGTGGTTTATCGTGAAATCAGAAACGGAAAAAGTTAACAGGTTAATTTAAAATAAATTTTAAAAAAATAGTTATTTTTTTTAATTTAAAAATAATCATTTTAAAAAATGATTATTTTTTTGAAATGTCTATCCTTGATCTTAATATACATAATTATTTTATTAAAAACGGTTATTTTGCTTTTATTTTTTAGACTTTTTTCAGATCTGATTTCGCATTTTCTTGTATTGCACTTGATAACAGTATACTAGGCATTTATTTCTATTTAGTCAAGCGTGCATATTAAAACCATCGGATATCTAACAAAGCAAGACCTGTTTACATCTAACACAAGAATGGGAAACTACACCCGACAGGCTGGGCTCTCCATCCTAAGCATTATAAGGCTTCTATCAATAGTGATGCTGGTCTTCTGAGCTTGTGCAACAACTCTGTGTGTGTATGTGTGCGCGCGCATTCCACACAATCGACATCTCGCAATTTATAATACATTGAGGTTGCGTGTAAGCAAGGGATAAAAAGCTATCAATATTTTGGTATGTAAAAGAATGTTGGGTGGCCATTGTTGCTCATTCTTCACAAGGCTTAGAAGAAAGCGAAGGAATAATATATACCAGTTCATATACGTAGCTATTTATTTTAAAATAAAAAAAATGCAATGTTAATCAGTGGAATTAAATCACGGAACTCGACAGAAGTCTAGTATCTATGGTTGAAAGGAATTTAAATAGTTTATTTTTTTCGACTCAAAGGATCGAAATTAAGTTATTCATCCCGAAAATATCGAGAAATGATAATTCAACCCCTTTAACAAAAGTTTATTAAAGGGCTGAATTAATTTAGGGACAATAGCAATGGGTTTCCACAGATCAAAATTTTGCTACTATGAAATAATACAATCACAAATGCTACTTAATGCAATTGTGGACCCTTCTTTTGGTAGAACAGATTTACCTTTGGTTTCTTAAATACTCAGTTCTACTGTGCATTTGCTTTTCCTCAACGTGTGCAATTGCATAACCTAAACCAGCAAACAAACACTTCTTTCATAATGCAGTTTACAACTGGCTTAGGGGAACCTTTCCCTAAAACTCAGACCTTCAACTGTTGAAGATAACAAGAGGTGCCTAAAGCATTTTCTAAGAATAAATACAGGGAGGAGTACATGTACTTCCCGTAAATCCCTGGGTCACACCTCCTAATCCGGAAACGGGATGCACCTTTGCAGAAACCATCCAACTCACAGGTGATAAACGACCCTTTTGGGGGGCTTACGAGGGCATTCTCAGTTGCACGACATTCCTGCTACGAAAGGAAAGGAGATAAATTGCCGAGAAGAGAACAGCTACTACGAAAATATTTGCATTTCAGTAGTGTAGCCGAATTCAATGAAATTCTGGTTAAAATTAAGAGATATAGAAATCAGACAGATGTTACAAATTTTTAATATTGGCAATGAAAAAAAAAAAGAAAAGAAAAATGACTTTCTAAGTAAATAGCTTAGAAAGTCATCCAGAATACGTGAGATGCAAAAACTTTTAACTGAATTTTATAATCGAATTGGGAAATTTCATTTCCGTTGTAACCAAACTGCTCATCCAAGCAAGATCGAAGAGCGAAATAATTGAGTTATTTATTTCATCTTCTATTTAATCTTCAAGGAATTTCTGGTTCAGCTAATTAGTCCAGTAAGCAGCATGTTTGTTATAATGGAAGAAATCTAAATCGATTCTTCCATGATAATCAGATTAACTGTTTCGCATCGGGACTTGGACTTTCGGTACTGGCTGAAAACATCCCTCCACTGATGGGAAGCGAGAATGATTACTTGAAGAATTTTTCATTGATTATATCGAAACACTCAGTGTCACCAAGATCGAATACTTTGCAAACCTCTTAGCATCTGAAAACGGATGTTCTTACTGTCGGCTTAAATCCATGAAAGTAATAACCATTTTAAATTTATTTCGTGCGTAGAAATGGAAATCAATAAACTAATTTGTTTTTAAACATACAAATCTATTTTAAATTTTATAATATTTTTTTAAAAATATTATATATATTTTTATATATTAATATAAATTTTAATTACTTGAGTTAGTAATTTTTTTTTATTAATATTGTTTAAATTTCTCTGGAGGAAGTAAATTATGGCGTGCCCTGAATACTAATGAGTTGATGATATGCCACACAGTCTTGATTATACAAGTGCGCCAATTCTGACTCTGCTGGAGGGAATTTCTGACACTTGAATCAGACTCGTGACTTTCAACGGTCTAATAATAACTCGGTGGCTAATAGCTAGTATTAATACCAGTAATAATGATGCTAATTAGCCTTTTTGCTCTTATTTTTTAATATAACTTCTCTTTACTTTTCTTTTGGTTTATAATTTAATATTTATTTAGGATAACAAATATTTGTCATTTGATTTACGCATTCTATTCAGCTCCTCATTTATTTTTATGTTGATTTTTCTTTTTATTGTTTTTATTTGTAATTATTTTAATATATCATTCAGTGTCTAATAATGTTTAATATAAACTAGATGCAATACTTAATTATTAATGAAAATTCAGATTTTTTTGTTATCATTTAATGATATAATATAGATAACTATTTAATATCTTGTAGAAATTAATTAGGGATGTATAAATTCCTATCTGATTATAGGTAGAGATTTAAAAATCAATCTACTCTTAAAAGAAATCAAAGTTTTATAGAAGATTTGCAAGTTTGGAAATCTCAGAAACCTTATTACGTTCCAAATCAGAAATATGAAGAAGATATTTCTTTTTTCTATTATTTTTAGATAGGAGTGATTTTAAAGTTATCGAGGTTAAATTTTGGAATCTTAGATGAAAGTATCACGATCCAAAGGAAGACCAAGATTAATGGAGTTACAGACATTACAAACAAACACAAACTTCGTGAGCTAGAAGATGACGAAAGATCTTGTACCAGACAGGAGAAAATGACGAATCACCATTCATGAGAGACTGAACCTCTCCTAGGACACAAGAGATAAGAAAAAGAAGCATTTTATGAGCGTAAATTTACTAAATAATTACAATTAAAGTTAGTGGATTCATCCCAACAACTTATATTGATTTATTTAAGCATACTACAGGTAGAGAAAGTTTACTTCGAAAACAAGCAGAAAAAATATTTTTAAATTATGTAAATGACAAATGTGATTAATCAAACTACGCAGTTTTAATTTTTTTTTATGCATTAATCTTCTTTGTATATCTTAATACCGCATAGTTATATTAATTTCATCATGCATTTCCGATAAGATAGGTTCTTCTTTTTCTCCCTTTTACGTATTAGGCCTACTGACATGTTACAGGGCTAATTTAAGTCCTTCGAAGTCGTACCTGTCCCGAGGATAAGGTGACTAGCCCTATGCCTCCAGGTATATCCTATGGCTGTAGATGGTGTGTTCACGGGGCCGGTTTGCCTGCTTGCGAGAGGAAAAAATTAAAGATAAACTGGGGAGAAAACCTTGCTGTCCACGCCCAAGACTGGCTAACTTGGCCATGTCTGAGAAAGATCCTTAAGATGGAATCGAACCTAGAACACTCCTTTCCCAGGCATATGGTTGCGAAGCGCATAGCAGTACGCTAACCGTGCGGAGCGAAGTTTTAGTACCATAATTACGTGTAAAAATTAATTAAAATAATAAAAACAGGAAAACAAGTGGACGCAATGAAATGTTTCTGAAATGGAGTTGCATAAAATTTGAAAACAGATTATTGGCGATTGAGAAGAGAGTTCTAATTATTTTTGAATATTGGTGTACAGTAATTTTCGAGAAATATGGAGGACTGTTTCAAAACATGAAGTTATTGATGTGAAAAAAGAATGGAAAGCAGTTAATCAAACTTACAATTGAGCCATTTTTAATTAAATTAATTGCGTAAAGACTTTTATTTAGTATTGGCTTGTTTGAGAAGATAATTTTAAATTTAGTTTTGCTTATAATTTTAAATTTAGTTTTGCTTATTACGACGGTGCTAATCCAAAGCACCGTCGTAATACATTTCGAAGAATGACGTGTTTGGGAGTTGAAAACTCCCCAAATCAAACTTCATAACGGTTTGATTTCATAAATAAATATATATATATATATATATATATATATATTTAATGCGATATCTGTGACTTGGGGAGTCAGACATTTAATCCCAAAAAGTGTGGCTTCATTTAAATATGGTTTTAATTATGTTATTAGATTCATATTTCATTTAAACAGCAGATTAACCAGACAAGGTTTTGAACAGCGACTGCTGCATACAGAACTGGGCATCGTAAATAGCACAGCAAAACCTCTTTCTTAAAGATAATGATAATGCAACTAGGTATAAAATCGCATTAAATTTTGAAGTGTAAAATTCAGGTCCTTGATTAGTGTTCTTTTTTCCTTTTTTTTCTGTCATTAAATGAAATCTTTCTTTCGAAGGGAAGTAGCGCTATTATATTCGCACACTTAAATGGTCGTCAAATATGATCATTTAAAAGAGAATTATGTGGAAATATTAATTAATGCATTTTTAATTAGAGAAAAGCGATGTGTTAAATCCTATTGCACCAATAATAACAATATCTAATAGATACTCTCGTTTTCAAACGATCGATTAGATAAAGAAAATTGCAAATATTATAACTTTGAAGTTTCAACCTCTTGTTAACCACACCGCTCCGAAATGGAAAAAAAAAAAAAAAAAAAAGACCCAACATCAAGCAACCTTGCAATTAATGTTCCAAAAATAAGCTTAGGTTTATTTTCATGGCTCTATTGTATTTCAGCGAGGGCTTCCCTATACGTGTAGTCATAGACTCATAATGAGCGAGGGACTGATCATTATGGCTGCTAACTGTATGGGTGTCGTTTAATGAATAAATTAAGGACTGCGTGATCGGAATTTATTTAAGCAAATCACCAGATCTGCATATTATGCATGGAATTCTTCGAGTAGTCTGCATTTCGACCAGCCCGTTTCAAACAGAAATATGAATAGAAGCCTAATTCTTATGGACGTTTCTCGCATCTTATATTGGATTCGGTTCCATGAAAATTTATCGAAAGGACAGTTAATCGAAAGACAATTCATCGAAAAGGCATCTCATCGAATGAACAATTCATCGAACGACAATTCAACGAAAATGCAATTCATGGAAAAAACAATTCACCGAAAATTTTAACTAAAATGTCACTAAATTCGGAAATGATATTAGGAATTCCAGCCAAAGCAGAATTCCTAATATCATTTCGAAACTTTTTTTCGAAAATGTGATGAATCCATGTAGAACAAAAACTGAACCGTGCAGACAGCTTCTTGTACCGACAATTTCCACAAATTCCTCTAAGTCAGAGAGTTATTGTAATACACAATTTGGACACGTGATTTCTTTGTCGGCTCGAATATAGCTGAACTGAAAACTGGAACGGTTCGACATTTTCTTGTAAAAGTTTCAAATAGCGAATCTGATTCAGATTTTTCATTCAACCCATAATAATTCAAATAGAATTATAATGGGATGAATAAAATTCAACTGATAATAATTGCTGTATTGAAGTCGCATATTACTACTAGCAACAACAATAATAATGGAGCCTGCGTAGGCTGAGCTTTTCCTCCCTGAAACAGGCAAATCAGTCCCATGAACAGACAGGAAACAGTTATCGGACAAGAAAGACAATAAGAAACCATATTATTCTATAATTATTCTCTATTAAAGTAGCATTGCTTCCTCATTCTGCACGGTTTAGCATTTATTCTAAATGAATCACTTTTATCATAACATTTTCAAAAAGTTAAAATTTTCGGTGAATTGTTTTTTTCTATGAATTGCATTTTAGACGAATTGTTCATTCGATTAATTGCTTTTTCAATGAATTGTCTTTCGATGAATTCTCCAGTTACCATTGGATTCAAACCCAGGTTTTTCCGACCAATGGGCCACTAATTCTTTCGAATGGGCTGGACTAAACTTCGATTTTGTAATCTTTTCAATGGAAAACCCTCTTTTTACTTTTAGCCGTTGATTATGCAATCTCATACTAAGATATTGTCGATAATGTTCTGTGCTGAGAAGAATTGGAACCAACTGAACTAAAAGCTACAAAGGTATTATTTTGCAGTAGGCTAGAAATGCAAGAAATGAAATCGTTGTGAAGCTGAGTAGGCTGAGTAAGATCATCATTATCATCTTCATATGACTAGGACAGGTGGTAGTAGTCTCAATCTTTTTTTCCACTTTGGAGAAATTGAAGAAATTTTTCAGTAAACATTTTAATTGGTTTTCATTTCAGTCCATGCTGTTTTATTTATTTTTCACAAACCCTTATTTTCAAAACCAATCTCCCAATCTTTGTTCTTCCTTCTGTTTGATAATCCAAGTATCTGAACCATAAAGAACTGCGGGAAGCACCATTGAATTATACTCTGTAAGATCGTTGGAGAGATGTGTATTTTTCCAAATGTTTGTAGGTTTGGCGTAGTTGAGCACTCTAAGTTTATTCTGTGTTTAATAGTTTCTTCATAATTTAACTTGTCTGTGATTAAGGAGTATAAGTAATTAATTTTTTAATTTCTTCCAGTTTTCTTCCACTTCTCTAAGTAAAGTTTTTCTTCATTTCCACCCATTGTTCTGGGTTTACTAAAGTTTATGTGCATCGTATAGTCGTCTTTTTATTTTTATGTAAGTTTTCAAACAGGTACTTTAAGTGTTCCTTACTATCGCTACATAATATTATATCATATTCATGTTTTATACATGGTGCATTTTTTGTCCGTTTATAGATATTTTCATGTTTCCTGGGATTTACCAGTTATTCCACCCATGTGCTAAACAAATAACACGAGAGCATGCATGACACCTCTCTCGACTGGTATTTCAGAAGTTTTAACTTCTCCAAATTTATTGCAGCAGAGGAATTTTTATAGTTCTGGAGTACGACAGCAGGTATTTCCCCACAGTTTTATTTTTTGTTTTAAAATTTCAAGCAATTTATTTATGCTTATTGAGTCAAAGGCTTGCTTAAAATATATAAAGCTTTTTTTTTCTCTTTCACATATCACATCAGAGATCGTCAGAGACATGCATGACACAGAACATTATCGACAATATCTTAGTATGATATTGCATAATCAACGGCTAAAAGTAAAAAGAGGTTTTTCCATTGAAAAGATTACAAAATCGAAGTTTAGTCCAGCCCATTCGAAAGAATTAGTGGCCCATTGGTCGGAAAAACCTGGGTTTGAATCCAATGGTAACTGGAGAGTTCATCGAAAGACAATTCATTGAAAAAGCAATTAATCGAATGAACAATTCGTCTAAAATGCAATTCATAGAAAAAAACAATTCACCGAAAATTTTAACTTTGCGAAAATGTTATGATAAAAGTGATTCATTTAGAACAAATGCTGAACCGTGCAGAATGAGAAAGCAATGCTACTTTAATAGAGAATAATTATAGAATAATATGGTTTCTTATTGTCTTTCTTGTCCGATAACTGTTTCCTGTCTGTTCGTGGGACTGATTTGCCTTTTTCAGGGAGGAAAAGCTCAGCCTACGCAGACTCCATTATTATTATTGTTGCTAGTAGTAATATGCTACTTCAATACAGCAATTATTATGGGTTGAATTTTATTCATCCCATTATAATTCAAATAGAATTATTATGGGATGAATAAAAGTTTCAAATAGCGAATCTGAATCAGATTCGCTATTTGAAACTTTTACAAGAAAATGTCGAACCGTTCAAATTTTCAGTTCAGCTATATTCGGGGCAACGAAGAAATAACGTGTCCAAATTATGTATTACATATCTCTGACTTAGCGGAATTAGTGGAAGGTGTCGGTACAAGCAGCTGTATGCACGGTTCAGTTTTTGTTCTAAATGGACACTTTTATCATAACATTTTCGAAAAAACGTTTCGAAATGATATTAGCAATTCCGCTTTGGCTGGATCAATTTAATGACATTTTAGTTAAAATTTTCGGTGAATTGTTCATTCGATGAGATGCCTTTTCGATGAATTGTCTTTCGATTAACTGTTTTTTCGATGAATTTTCATGGAACCGAATCCAATATAAGATGCGAGAAACGTCCATAAGAATTAGGCTTCTATTCATATTTCTGTTTGAAACGGGCTGGTCGAAATGCAGACTACTCGAAGAATTCCATGCATAATATGCAGATCTGGTGATTTGCTTAAATAAATTCCGATCACGCAGTCCTTAATTTATTCATTAAACGACACCCATACAGTTAGCAGCCATAATGATCAGTCCCTCGCTCATTATGAGTCTATGACTACACGTATAGGGAAGCCCTCACTGAAATACAATAGAGCCATGAAAATAAACCTAAGCTTATTTTTGAAAAATCATAATGGAACATTAATTGCAAGGTTGCTTGATGTTGGGTTTTTTTTTTTTTTTATAAAAAAGCTTTATAAAATATATAAAGCTTTTTTTTTCTCTTTCACATATCACATCAGAGATCGTCGTAATAGAGTATAGATTGCAGATCTACATCTCCTAAATCCCATTTGCTCTTCTAAATGTTGTTATTCGTGAAGTCAATAACGTTACTTTAAGGAATTTTTGTCTATAGGAAACACAGTTTAATTAATACAACAAAATGGAGATGGTTTCGAAGATCACACAAATGCGCATTTCCCGGTTTAAAGTGTTAAAATGAAACCAATGTCGAAATGACCTGGAAAACGTTATTCAAGAATTTCCCAGTACCAAACGGTGTTAAAATCTGTCCAGCCATCTGATTGGCCGAGTAGATAAATGATAATGATTGTCCGGTGAGAGACTGCTACCCTGAAAAAAATTTCCATGTTTGGTGTGTGGTAGAGCAGAGTTTGTTTCTGGATTATCAATTATACTCGAGATTTACAACTTTTTTTTGCAGGCGAGAGATGTAAAACAGCGATCGTCAAGGAACAAAATAACGCTAAAAGGCATCTATAGTAATCTGCGAAACATACTATGCTACTTGAAGATATTGAAATAGACAATAAATACGAAAGAAGGTGAACTGGAACTCCTGGCAATTTAAAATGCTTCAATTTGTGACTGGCCTTACTTGCCTGTTCATTAATCAAACCGACTATTCATGCGTTTTAAATATTATCACAGATTTTTTTCTTCGTATGTGTGTGTGAAAACATCTGACTCAAAAACACATGGAACAAATCGAAAGGCAAAGCTTAAAAACTCAACAATAACAATACGAGCATTAAAAAACAGGGGCAGAAATGATTTAAGAAAATCCTATGATAACATTTCACGCCCGACAATAAACTGTGGATTAATTTTTATTCATTATATAAAATACTAATTTCATCGAAATCCGTTCATCCTCAAAAGACTAGATATGCATTCAGAACAGGCTTTAAATTGTTTTACTGAAACGATGTGTGCTGAAGAACAGAACAGTCTTCTTATCATGGTCAACAGACGGACGTATTCAGAATTGATGCAAAACGCGCCCGTTGAGGAACACACACAAAGTATTTCTTGCAACCAAGCCTGTATTCCCATTGTATTATCGTATTATCAGCACTCAGAGGGATCTGCTAATGGGCTATTCATACAGATCTATTTTGATAATGAGCACCATAATTGATTTTATTTTTAACTTTCTCCATTGGCAGAGATCCATAATGTTGGACACCTGTAGAGAGTCGACTAAAAGCGTCTTAGGTTTAGATAAAATGAATTAAATCCTTTGCAGATCAGATAACCATATATGAATTATTTAACTTGGGCCATCTGGGACCTTTCTTAATCCTTAAATTTGTAGATATCGTCTACCTGCAGAAAAGGTTAAACACACACACACACACACACACACACACACACACACACACACACACACACACACACACACACACACACACACACACACACACACACACACACACACACACACACACACACACACACACACACACACACACACACACACACACACACGTATATATATGCGATGAAAAGCTATCTTTAAATGTTTACTCATATTTCGCCTTTGACGCGCCGACGCTTTCAACGTAACAACTAATACGATTTTATTACATTAAAAAAATAAGAAGAAATATTAATAATCAAAGGAGGCGCCACTTTGCCATTTGCGTCAGACGACAAAATGTCCGACAGCGGTCTTGGCAATAGTCACTAGATTATTTTTATTATGCATTTTTAATAAGGCAGGCCTTTTATTATGCATTTCTTTTATAATATACTGAAGAAGAATTTTATAAAACCGTAAGCTTATTTTTTTGGAATTAAATTTATCAATATCTCGTACTTTTAATTTAATGATAATAATACATTTTCAATATCTCAAATATTATCTTCCATAGTTAATACTTCCGCCGGCAAAGGTTGGTCGATTGGTAGAGCCTCTGCTACTAATGGCTCAGTTAAGTAAGTTTGAGCGTGGTTAGTAGTTGGAAGGGAACCAATCGTTCGATGCTGTTAACACACTCTCCCTCGATGAGTCTTTGGACTCCCTGGAGGTGTCAAATAATAATAATAATAATATTATTATAATGAAACACGCTATAAGAAGCAGCAGACATTTAAAATTATTAATACATAGTCGTTCGTTTCAATGTAGCAAACTACGTATATTTCTACAAACCTGTATTAAAATATCGCTTTATAAAGTTCTTTAAAAAAAGGAAAAATAAAAATAACAAAAAAAACCCTTCTCACCTATTAAACATCCAGGATACGAAATCTAGTTAAATTTCATTGCCTGTTCATTTTCTCGCTAGATGGCATTCTCTCTTGTATATTGTAAGCGTGCACTGAC
The DNA here is from genome assembly GCF_054136105.1 of Typopeltis vanoorti. Taxonomy (NCBI): domain Eukaryota; kingdom Metazoa; phylum Arthropoda; class Arachnida; order Uropygi; family Thelyphonidae; genus Typopeltis; species Typopeltis vanoorti. Next base: position 8,153,899 of record NC_143570.1, read on the forward strand.
CGCTTAATCACCATATTTATAATTATATACCGTCGTCCTGTATGGAGATTAGAGTACAAAACACTAATCCAACTTCCTTCCACATAATGTCACATGTCAGTCCACGCCCTTAGCCCTACCGCGTATTTGGTACTACGAAGCCCACATGACACGCGCTACATGACGCCATCTTATGGTAGGATTTTGAGGAGACAAAAATAGGATGTCGTAAAGTAGTAGAAAAGGAACTGAGTCATTTCTCTGTTTCCTACAGAGAATCGTTTGTTGAGGGGGGTGACAGAGTCGGTGAAGGAAAAAAAAAATAATTAAATAAAAAAAAAAAAAAAAACAGTGGCAACGAGGGTGTGAAGACAGCAGACGACGCTGTAGCTTGGAGGGAAGGAGCTAATTATAATTCCAAAACATCCAGAGCTCTCCATCTCTGTCTTACGCTTGCTTTATTACACACAATGAAGGTAAATTTAGACTACCACGGGAAGGCTGTTCACACGTCAACCAAACAGAGAAACAAGGAGAAAAGCATACGGGGGGAAAGGAAGGAAAGAACGACAGAAGAAAAGGCTATAAAATTTATATACCGTGACAATAACGACGTTCACTAGAATTTTCCTGTCTGTATAGTTTTCAGTGGTCGCTTTTGAGGTATTTTGCACGTGCGTTTTAAGCCCGCACGTTAATGTTGTTTCAAGAAAGAGAGCTTTAAACCACACACAGTAGCAAATACTAATTCTTGTAGCAAGAATTAGTATTAGCTTTAAGCTGCGAATACTACTCTAAAATCTAGATAGCCACTGTGTATTTTGGCAAGCAAGCATCGGATATTTAGCGAACAGTCTATTCTGGAATCTGTAAACAAACAAAGAAATAAAAAAATCTGTTAGAATCGCGCACATCATCATGTTTGCCACGCTGAGCTCAATCTGGGCTAGATATTTTGCACGCGACCATCTTTCCAATGCGATGTATAGTGTTAGGGTCATTCGGTCTGCTGGTTGGTGCAATTTGAGGCAATAAATCGAAAAACAAAATCTATTCTGAAAAAATAAAATGTCATGTATTATTAAATAACGTATAACACAGTGATATGAAATTCTCAACGATGATAATAATAGCTATTTCATGCAGTAATCACAGCACTGCTGTTTTCTTTGAAATATAACTTAAAGACTATTTTCCTTCTTTTTAAAATAATGATTTTTCGGAGATCAAACAACTTTCTATGTTTTGCAGTTCTGTTCTGTATCTTCAGTTCTGTCGGGTGAACTTTGCTTGTTGTTGTATTGTTGTTGATGTTGTTCATACGTTGTGGTCTCTAGAGAAATGCACCCTATCTTTTTCGTCCCAAAGGGTTTTATTGATTTTCTATAGTGAAAATCAATTTCTTTATTACTACGTGGAGATCCAAATAATCAATAATCACCAGTATAAGTAGGTTCTTCTGCCACTCTCGATCTATAGTGGGTCTCTTAGCCTGCATAACCCACTTCTGGACACAAACCATTAAAAGAGTTTGGATAAGCTACTACTTCTCTTCTGGTCATTCATCATGGTAAATAAGATCAATAAGAAATATCTTTGGGCTCCAATCTTTCGTTTACTGTCTTTTTGCTATACCTAAACGATCCTCTCCCAGACCTCAAATCCTATCCTTAGCTTTGCAATTGATTGGTACCTGACCTCATTCGACAAATGTTTCAGTTTTAAAACATTTCAATCTTTAAGATCATATATTACTAATGTCTTAAATACCAATATCCTTACTATTATTCAATGGAGTGAAAGACAAGTTTGTTCATTTCAATGCTGCCAAAATACAACAATCCTGTAAAGGATCTCACTTCGCCTCTTCCCCCTCCACCTTTTATGATATTCAGAAATGCAGGCAAAAATCAGAAATATATATATATATGAGAAGTATCATCTTACGTAGAAAAAGAACCAAGTTTCTGGAACATACACACACAACTGCTAACCTATATAAATCTTTCCATCTGAAGAATACTGTTCTCACATTTAGATCGATGTACCAAAATCCTTTCTATAAATGCTTGATGCTCTTCAGAAACTGGCAGTCCGGTCGCACACATACATAGGAATGTAACAGGCTTTGGTACTATGGGATACACTGTATATAGTGAACAGAGGAATTAATTGGCCACTTGGTTTATTGAGACATCCTAAATTCTCTAGAAGATTTTGTTTTCCATCTGAAGTGTCTCGGATTTAGTTTTTTTTTTTAAAAAAAAAGAACGTGCGTCTTAACTAACAGTATTTCGGAGGTCAACACAAAGTTTCTCAATAACTAGTAGAGTAATTCTATGTAGACTCCATCCCAGATCTCGGGGGCCAAAACTTGACAAGTCACTGGCAATGTTAACGACATTAAGGCATCAGCACTTTCTTCTTATACCCTCTCACATTACGTTCTCCCCCACTCTAATTCCTTCCACTTTCCCTTCTTCTCACTCTCAAAATAAACAACGTCTGAACGACCAGAGGAAGTCTCATGGTTCCATATGCAGGCAGCCATTCTTATTTCTTTCTTTCTTTCTTTCTTTTTTTTGGTTAAAGGCGAGAAGAGTATAAAACGAATTTCGTTCATACGTTGCCGGAATACACGAAGAAAAACTTGAAATCTGAGTAGAGCTATTCGCGCAAGAAAATGAACAAGTTGTATCCATGATTCGCATCAAAAAATCAATGCGATTTTGCTGAAGACAATTAGGAGTAAAAGAAATTTATAACATTATAGCAAGTTATGCAAGTGTGTAACTAGTAGTAATGTCCCATAATGCACTGGTATACATTATAAAGTTGATCAACACACACGCGCGCACGCGCGAGCACGCACGCACGCACGCACACACACACACACACACACACAGCATTTTGTGGTGAAGATGTCTCGGACAGAATGACTATTGGATACAACATGGGTGGTAAGGATTGGTGATATATATCACGGCGAATACGCCTTCCTGATCCCTGGTAATGATGGACTGGTGACATGCAATGAAACCAGTCGGCAAAGGTTGGAGACATCGTCAATACCGCCCAAAATTAATCATAGACCGGACTAAGGGAGCACTAGAACGTGCTGTGAAAGGTAACAGAAGGTCTGCCATTAAATCAACTGCCTTAATACCTCAATAAGAGACTCGGTCTGAGCTGCGTGGAGGGACTTTATGCGGGAGAATGTCAGTGAAGAGGCCGTCATTTATATCTATAAAACAGTCGTTAATCAGAGCGTTGGGGCAAGTACAGTTAAGTCTAATTCGGAACTGATGGAAATAATAACAGGGGCGAATTCTCCATGCTTGCTGCGCAAGCTCATTAATTGAGAAAGAAGTAATATTTATTTGTTAATAAATGCATGCCTTTATAAGGATTCCATTTAGGCTTTTATTTTTGTAGACAGAAGACGTCTTAAGCTTGCGAGGCAATAATTGCGCTTTGCATTGTGTATGGAAGGCAGACGCTAGTCAGCTTGACTAGCGTCGGCCTTCCATACACCTTGACTTGCTCGGTTGTGGGAGCATCCAGGTCCTCGCTGCAGCACTGATTTCATGCGCGCGCATAGCCATTTCTGCTCCCTTCACGTCGTCTTAAACACAGGCCATACGCAGTCAAAGTAGCTCTACAAGTGTACAAGTGCTCTACAAGTGCTCTACCAGCCTTTACAAGTGTGCGTGTTGCTTGGGAAAATTAAGTCACAAACCAACTTTTTATGACGATGTTATTGACCAGTTCATAAAGAAGAACCGTAGGGTAGATTTGTATCCAAGCAACTAAACTGAAAAAGATAGAATATCATTTGTAAAATAAATGTTGTATTTGTATGATTAGATGTACATAAATTTCTAAATATATAGTTTTAAATGGTCAGTAATTCATTATTCCGCTAATCAGACTTCAATCACACCTCTCACTCACTCACTCCCTGAATGATGACAAGAGCAAGCGTGAATTTCAAGACCAGCATTCGCCCCTGAATAATATATGTTTCGGATTATCTATATTTTCTGATAGTTATCTAGTAATATCTGATATTAGTGGGATACTACAAAGTACTTTCTGTACAGAGTTTGAAGAAGGAAAAATGCAAAATGTATGTTTTCATATTCTTTATATCTGCTGTGAGTTTATGTAGAAAGAACTGTTGCGTGTTTTCATGGCTCAAGGAATAATTTCTAGTGGAAATTACTTTTCCATAAAGTTTAGGATGCTGGCGTTTTAAGTATAGGATTTTTAACGTCTTTTATACTAGACAATGCATTACCTTTGGAAATGGCTTAATGTCAGTGCTTGTTTGTTTAAAATTGGAAAAATCTAGATTCGAATCTAGTCTAGGATGCGAAGAACACCAGGAGAAAAAAAATAAAGAAAAAATAGTATATTTGGATTTACAATGAGTAAAATGGCTAAGAAATGCTAAAATTTAAATTTAAAAATTTTGCGAGATATAAAAGCAAGATGGAATTGCTCAGTTTTTATAGTGGAGCTAGAAACGTCTCTGCATATATTGTTTTTTTTTTTATGTCCTAAGGTTTTATCACACTGTTTTGTGAGAGAGCCAAAATTCTAGTAAAAACCTTGTTTTACTATTGCTGAAAAACACAGTAATTATTAATTAACAGATGTAATATAAACCTAACAGAATAATAGTCGCCTTGTGGTCGTGGTATTACGTTGGATTCCAAAAGCAACACACTGCTATTATTCTTTTGTTATTGATTTTTTCCCCCTTCAAATTTTGATGTTCTTTAAGTATTTTGACATTTCTTAACTGATAAATTCGACGGTTTCTTTTGTCTCGGGTTCTATTGGTGCTTTAGTCCTTACGTACTATTGATTCAACTAAATTATAAGCTATAGATAGCCTGAGTGTCCGAGGAAAGTTCTTGTGGGTGGTTTTCATTATGAAGTCGTAGTGTGAAAGAAACCACTATCATTTCGATCCCAAGATTTAAAAAAAAAAAAAGAAGCTCACCATAAAAATAAATAAAATAAAATATTATTCTTAATTATATGACTTCTTTATCATACTTTAGTGTGTCTCAAACCTTAAAAAATGCGGATTTTGAAATATAAGCAATCTATATATACTTTCTTCATGATGGAAGAATTTTAAAAGAAAGCAAACGGGACTTATAAACAACACCGTAAAAATTCATAAATTATTTTTATTTATTATATTTAGCACCTTTTTTCCTCGTAATCTTTTTAGGGATTTACCTGAAATCCTGTCGGTGGTTTGTATCCTACGAGTTCAGCAACCCTGGCCTAGTTCACCATATTTCGGTACTCGAGCTTAGTCAAGGGCCTCCTAAGCCCAGCTGCGAGGCTGTATTAATGCATTCTGACATTAAGTGCATGTTTGGAGTTCTCATGTTTTCAACAACTCTACAAACTAGTTTTAATCGTTTGGATAAATACCATTACTCAAGAAGTCACCAGAGTTGTCATGGGACTTCTCGACTTCGTCCAAAACCCCCCAAAAAAAGAAAAAAAAAAGTGGTAGCTACGAGTAGTATCAATTATTGTGAGGAAGTGATTCGCTTAGTTTGTATACTCAAATATGTCTATTGCTAATTATTTTTCTGAACGACATTTTCAGTGTCATAATTTTGCTTTTAGCAACATTCTCAATGCCATAATTGCATACCTCATAACGCCAAGGCTTTATTATTACTTATAATTTGTAATATTTTCAAATGCAATATTTATAAGTATTATTTTTACTAGCATTTTCACCGGTTACATGTAGTTTTCTTTTTCAAATGTGTAAATTCCTGTTTAGTTTGGCACATTTTGCTTTTGAAATGCCCGCTGGCTCTGTTCAAGTATAAAAACTCCCGAGTAAATGAACTTTTTTTTTTTTTAACTGATTTTGTTGGATGATTTCCATATTTGTTTATTTAGAGTTACATCAACATAACAGTGGCCATGAAATTAATATTACAATATTTTTTAAGTGCGTGTGCTCTTTAGCTGATTTGTCCATGTTGCAATAATAAAAATCTAGTTTGGGGGAATAGAAAATTCTGCAAACTACATTTCCTATCAACTATAATATACTTTATAACCAAGCAGAAAAAAAAAAAAAAAAAAAAAAAAAAACCTACTTTCTACAACTATCTCTGATTCAGAATATTTTAATAAATATGGTGATGCACCTTTCTACTACTTGTATATGAAAAATAGAAGACTTCTGCGTTGATTTAACCATGGCATCTTCTTGGTTCTAGCTCCAGCTGATGATATCTCAATAAAGGTGGTGGTGTGGGCCTGTCGCCGAGTGGAATGCCTCTGAGTTAAATGATCCTTCTGGTCACTCATTGTTGGTGATCTGAGGGATCGCACGAGCTTTTGGAGAGGTATCCCTGCACTTAAACATACCTCAATAAAGGTCGAAAGCTGTCTCAGTAGTGATCCTTCCTATAATGCATAGTATTATGCACGTTTCAGAGTGCTTTGCATTACAGGTTACTGAGGCAATGCATGTGAAGTCAACTGCCTCTATATACAAGTAGACTACGTGAAGATACTCCCCCCCCCCCCCGCAATTTTGTTTGCTTACTCTAGGGTAAAGGATTAAAAAATATAATCTCTTGCCTAATATAGTTTGTAGGAAGTCTACGTTTTCAGCAATTGGAAAAGCGATCACCCAGCTTTACTAAAACCTGTTGGCTCGGTAAGTGGGAAGTGTCCATGGTATCCACATCAGAGAAAATTATTAGAAAAATAACTGACAAAAGATACAATAAACATACTTTGTAAATAGTTATTGTGATGAGAAATGCTGGAACCTCCAGTTCAGATCTTCCCGTTTTTAACAAATAAATACGAATATTCTATTGATAAACTGAACAAGAAAATGGGAAGGAGTTTTAAACAGTTTTTTTATTTTTTATTTTTTAGTTTTAGGGGGGGGGGGATGCTGTTTTGTGTCTGTTGTATATTGTATAGCATCATTCATTTCTGTCTGGTTTAAACAACATCTGACTATTAAGAGAGAAAAAATTGTGTAACGTCTGTGAAATAAATTTTTGTATAACTTTACCAATCTTAAAAGCATATATTATTATGCAGGCCACAGTGAGTGAGGGAGTATTTTATATATTAATGCGATTACCAGAATGTGGATTATTCAAAAATGCTTTGTATATGAACGCGAGTTGCATAAAGGTTTGACCATTATACAGGCTAACATTATTCTCTCACAGAATCAGGTGGATCAGCTCTATTAATAATAAATAAATGAATAAAATAATAATAATAATAATAAAAACATTAGTAGTTATCCTTATGGAGTGGCATTTCTGAACAACTTTTTTGTCTCCTCATATCACAGTATTGTAAAATTTTTTAAATGAAATTTTTATCTATGTAAAGCTCCTCCTTTTAAATTTCGATAAGCTCATTTCTACAAAAATTTAATGCAGATAAGTTCGTTTAAGCAGGCAAGCAAGCAAAAGATCGCCTAAAGGGATAAAGATAAGGAGATACTAAAATCTTCCTTTCATTTTTGATGTGTTCCTTCCAAACACAATCACTTTTGTCTGAAGAAGAGTTTACGATAAAATTTCTTCAGAGAAACTACTGCCCGGATCTTTGACTTAGTCTCGTTCTACCATTGAACAACAAATTATTAGCATAATTCGTTGATCTGTTGCAGTGTGATGAATTCCTCTGAAATGTAGTAAGCGGAGAGAGAAGTAGTCCTAGTAAACTAAAGATTAAAACCTACTTGAGATCATCTACATCAAACCTGGATTTTACAATAATAAATAAGTTTGCTATTCGATAATTGGTTGAAATTAGGGGAAAAGCTACATCAATGTATAATATAGTTGACTGCTATCGTTGACTCCGTTAAAAGAAGGGATTTCTGGTGATCTCATTATGATGCTGAAAAGCCTGATTTTCATTTCTTGCAACTAAGAGGTAAATTAAGGTAATTAACTACATGTTAATTAACCTTAACTTAAATTAACTCCTTTTAATTTTTGAGACGAGCTAACTTACATTCTGTTGAAAAGTCATTATAAAATTCCTCGCGTCCTAGACGGAATTCGAACCCAGGTCTTTCAAACCGAATTTACTGTTTGAGGTCAATGAAGAAAATAGACTGAGGTCAACAAATCTGAATTCTGAATGACTAGTCACTTAATATGTTTTGGAAAAGATCTAGAAACTTATTATAGCCATAAATGAGATTTAAATACAGGCTAAGAATGTTTTCTGCATTTCCACGTTTTTGAGGAGAAGGTTGTTGTTGCTGGGTTGAGTTCCGGCCGATTTGCCTGGATTCGACGCGATTTGAATCCAGGTCTTTCCAACCAAAGAGAAACGTCGATAATACCGACTGAACTATGGAAATTTCTTCCGAGGAGAAGATGATCATGATGGCCGGTTATAACTGTCATAATCCGAACACGGAGTGGGAAATTTCACGGGAAGTTAACTTCAGCCATCACTCTAATGTTTTCTCGTAAAATTAGACACCTTTCACTTCGATTCAAAACTGAAGGATGTTTAATTTTACGAGAAAACAGTGTAATAAACGATTGAATTTAGGGAATCACCTGAGATGGTCAAGTGAAGTATTACTCTTCTCATCTTAAATGCATTTTGCGTAAGCAAAATCGCCAGTCCACTCGAAGATGGACAAAATGTATAATATAGTTGACTGTTATCGTTGACCCCGTTAAAAGAAGGGATTTCTGGACTCATTATGACGCTGAAAAGCCTGATTTTCATTTCTTGCTACATCAAGAGCCAAAAATCTCGAAAGTGTAAAAAGTTCCAACCTTAAGAATATAAGATGGTTAGAAAAAGATTACCAATACTACCATTTCTAATATTGGCAGACAAAAGACACAGAATGGAAGAGAAGGAAAGGGTCGTAAAACTCTTAAAGAAAGATCGAATAGCTAACTATTAATTGACAACTTCATGTGAAAGCGAAATCAAAACCGGCTCTAGGTTTTTGCTCCATCCCCTCTTTTGTTGACATTGGCTATTTTCTTTACTTCAAAATAATAATAATAAAAAAAACGAAAATAGACAATTTACATTTCATGAAAAATATAATAATGATTTTTGTATATCGAGGGAATGCCACTCTTGTAAATGTATCGTCCCCAAGCGTTTGCTCTGCTGTTGCCAAAAGCTGGTGGCCTTGATCGCAATTAACCGATGTGAAATTCGGTATTTATTACCTTATTCACAAAATACCACTCGTTTCACGGGGAAATCTGAAAGATTCCCCCAACGGCGACAAAAACGTGATTCGACTTCCAAAGCTTAGAAAAAGAACTCCGCTCTGCGTTATCATGCCGCAATACAAGGAGCTTGGTGACCCCACAGAAACTTCCCGGAGGATCCTACAAAGTCTACAAATATACCCAGTGAAAACTGAGCCTTGCAGGATGAAAAAAAAAGTGATGACACTTTATAATATTGAGGGAAGTGCTACCATGGCTGGTACTGATTAAATCTTTTTATTATTATTTTTTTATGTGCAAGTCTACCCATGAAACTGCTGCGAAAATCCAGGTCTACACCAAACATGACATTTTTTAAACCACTTCAGACCTTCATTATACCTCTTGAAGACATGAAGACAAAATGACATTATACATTTTGTGATATCTTCGTATCGAGTAGGTACAATATGTAGCATTTCTATCTTGCTAACGATGGTAACTATTGAGACCATGAACACCAAACCATCAAATCAGACGTCAATGGTTTTAGAATACGATGGTAAAATCATTCGTCCTTCTCAATTGCCCTAAGTCTACGAATCTCATTGCAACTGATAAGTATTGAAATATATTATATGAGTATGGAATCTGTCCTCATTCATTGAAGGCCTGCAGATGAGCTAACGAAAATCCTCTAAAGTCAAAAAAGTACCTAAGATAATTCATTAGTCATTTTTGTTGTGATAATCTTGTAAGAAAAGTCAAATCTCACATGAAAATGAAGTCAAGTTTCTAATTTTCTGGTCAGGTTATACATTTCTTTATGTTGGAAGAATGAAAGAGAAATTAGTATGACCAAAAGAGGACTACTTATGGGATTTTCAGCCTTCCAACTTTCTCATGGCCAACTAACTTTAGAGTAAATATAGCTTGTGCGTAGTGAATAGAAAGACCTGCGTAATACTTCCATTCATTATACATTATGTCTGGTCTGCCTTCAGCTCAAACTCAACTGCGACTGCTTTTCGTGATCAATTTTGAACGCGTCCTGGTCACATTCCGTCACTGGTGGGATCTCCGACAAGAGCCAAAATCATGCATACTTTCGAAACAGAAATAAATAATGCAGAAAACATTCCTCTTGTGTCTCGCCGAGACCACAGGCATTCAAACTAAACCACTTACATTTTTTTTTTTTTTTTTTTTTTTTTTGTTGAAAGCCTCATTTGTCAGATGACAGGCAAACTGTAGGAATGATGAACCTGACGAGCGGCCTAATCGGCAAGAGTTCCGTGCACGCTGTTGAACGTAGAAATAGAGAGCCCAACGGATCGCTTGTTGAACGTCAACCAGGATGGCTTGGGTCGTAATAAGTGTGACACGAAGGTCAACAAAACGAAAACTTAGGATTAGGATTCAAATATCGATTACCATCTGGTCATTTTGGAAAGGATGTGCGCATGGAGTATTTATGGAATAGGCTCAAATTTATCACGTGGAAGCTAAAATACGGGGAGTTTTCTTTACACTCTGCTTTTTATATTTTACTTTTAATTCTGTATAAGTCTTAAGGATTGCAATTACACCAATAATAAAGAAAATTATTTGTAACGTACTTTTTATATATAAAATGCTAATAAATGCTGCATATAATGTTTTGAAAGTATAATTTCTGTTTCTCCTTCGTTTGAGAGGAGCAGAAATTCAATCAAACTGGATCGTTACAATTTCGAACACCAGCCTCTGCGTGGAGATTTAAGATAAATCCGTCTTGTGGTTACAGCTAAGTTAAATTCGTAATTGGTAATTATCAGTATAATGCAGCGATTTTCAACCGGTGTGCCGCCAAGGTCTTCAGGTGTACCGCGAGATTTATGAAAACAAATGAAATAATGTCGTAATTTGCGCATTTATTTATTAGTGTCTGGTCTTCCCTCTTCTTGTGTGTGCAAATTAATCAAAATTATGCCTATTTTTTGCCAGATCATCAAAAAAATTAAAAGAATATATTTTTAGTGTGCCGCAGAATTTTAATAATTAGTCTGGGTGTGCCGTATTATGGAAAAGGTTGAAAATCACTTGTATAATGTAATGCTATTTTTAATATCTGTTTATAAAGGAAAATGTGCTTTCACATCTTTAGTTTCAAACCGGAATCATATCTGACAAAATTTCAATTACCCAAATTCGAACCTGCAAAAAAAATGTGATTTTTTTTTTTCTCAGAAAAATTAGATTGTATTACGCATTTTGCAAGTGATGAAATCGCCTACTAAGACAATAATTATACTCTAAAATATTCAACTTATGTAGTTCTCTACTTTACTATTGTAAAGTGTACTTTACAATAAATTCATGAATCTCTTTATCATGCGAAAATTGCCTCACGGATTTCTTTATATTTATATTGTATCAAATGTACTGTTAAATGAATGACATTAACTAAAATACATGGAACAGGAAAGGAAAAGATTTATTTGTGAACCCAGCATTATTTTCCAGCAGATAATTTGCATTCCACTTCTACTTCATCCTTCCATTCATTCTCTTAGCAAAGTTTTTTTTTACTTTTTCAAAAAATATAATTATTTGCTCTGAATTTTCTGACTTTAAAAGTCCAAAAAAAAGTAAAAAATGCAGCTTAATTTTAGTTAATTCTTACTTCATAAAATCCTCTTGTAAGAGAAACTTTAGATCGAATGTGGTTGTCAGCAAATATCAGTTACTTTCAAGTTTTTCTATCCAGGGGTATTTCGGAGTGTTTCTCTGGATCTTCATCTCGATCTGTAGGAAAAAGCCTACTCTCTAGGGATACTATTTTTTTTTTAGATCTAGATACAGAATCTCAAGAAATATTTAGAATCCATGAAGTAGCAGCCAGATTTCTCTTTTTTGCCCCTCTTCTAAATCTGTACATAGAATTATTTATTCCACTCTTTTCAATAAGAAAACAGCGTATTCAAATTCAGGATTTCTCTTCGTTCTTAGCACATCGCACTCTACTCGTCTCCTATTGCAATTAACTCTTGGAAAGACTCCATTGATCTCCAATCAATTTTTGAGATCAGCATAATCTAAACGTAAACGATATATGAAGATGGTCTTCATATACCGAAGGTGTATGAAGACCATCTTACAATTAGCATCTTTAACACATATCCCGTAGCTGATAAATGGACGCTGAAATATTCTTTAAACAAATTCGAATCTATTTCTCCTCCTCCTCCTCCTCAGACGAGTAACTGTTAAGAGGAGAATCAACTCCCCAAATTTTGGGGAAAAGCTCTTGATTCCAAGAAAGTAGCGTTCTAGAACAAGGGTAGTTCTTTAACGACACACACACACACACACACACACACACGGTATGCCAGTAATGTGAAACGCATTTGTTTCGGTTGTTTTTAAAGTTTTAGATAAATCTGAACAGCTGCATGAAATGTGAATTTTAGTATGGTTTAATATTTCATTCTGTCTGCAACTACTGAAGTCCCTTGTTCGTGATAAACATTAGTATTTACTTTAAAAATGAACTGAAAGCAAAATGAAAGTGTTTTTTTTTTTTTTTCTGTCTTTCCTTTTCTCTTTTTGTATGTGTAAAGTGATGTTTGGTAATGACTCTTGAAACCGCTTTTAGTTTCCCAGAATCGCTTAACTCAGCTCGTTAGAACGCTATTTGTTCTTGTGTTAAAAGAACGAGACATGCACTTTGAGAAGGTTAAAATGAACTTAAAACGTTTCCGCCTTCCTAGCGGAACTGTTGTGAGAATCTTAGCATTCCAGAGAAAGAACATTACTTAATCGAGAGCTTCTGTACTTGGATTTATTCTAATTCCCGTTAGAAGTTTCGGAATTGGCCAATGGCAAAGTTTCCTGTGTTACATAGAGAACTAGAGATATCAGCAATATGAACAGAATGAGAAAAAGAAATTCCAGGAATTTTAGTCCGGTTGAATTAATCTCAGCACAATAAAAGTAACCAGTTAACATACTACTGAATCAAGAAATACGATAACCGGAGGCTTTCGAGATGAAATGTCTCAGAAAAATAAATAAAACAAAATGGACGGAAAAGAAAACAAATGAAACTAACACAAGATCTGAAATATACAAACTCATTAATAGAAAAGATCAAAAGAAGACAACTTCAGTGGTATGGAGATGTCGAGAGAATGCCACCAAAAAGGCTACCCAACTTTGCTCTGTATGCAAAATTAAAAGAAAAAAGAAAAAATGGAAGCCCAAGAACTAAATGGATGATAACATCAATAAATGTCAACTCCGGATTACAAACGTATAGACAGCTCACCAGCCATGCAAGAAACCGAAGCTCCTGGAGGTTGTTGTGGAAACACGGAAGACTCAACCCGTCCCCGACGGAAGAGGACAGTAAGTAAGTAAGTAAGTATATGATATTTTAGAAATGCTAACTGATCAGACATCTTTCTTCTGGTCAGTGTTTCCGAAACCCAGAACTGCAAAACACAAAACAACAAAACAAGAAATTTCGGATTTTTATCTTAAAGTAATTCAAGGGGTAGTTTTTATGGACTTCATTCTGAAAAATCGCGGGTTAGCTATCACTGATTGGCTACCGGTGGAGATTGAAATGCTTCTTCCTCTCAGTCTCCAAAAGACAGATAGGGCTAAAACTGCCTTGCCTACTTTCTATAAGGGAATAAAAGACATTAGCTGATTTTTCTTTGATGTCAACCATTGACATCAAAACATAATTGTTTTGATGTTGAGCAACTTGGGGGGTAATCGATGTTTATCGGTCATTATTGGAAGTTAGTGGAGTAAAAACCAGGATTTATCTGCAATTTCCAATAATGGAGTGAAATAGAATAGAATTACCAAATCTACTACTGGTGATGGAAAGAAGAATGGAGAGAATCATCTTAGGAATAACACTGATGGATTGAAAGAGGAAGAAATGATCAGATCACAGACAAAAGTCTTGGATGCAATAGAAATTGGAAAAGCATCGAAATAGAGATGGACAGGACATCTGGCTCGAGGAACAGACAAACGATGGACCAGAAAACGAAATGGATACCAACCGGAAAGAGAAGACAAGAATACCCCAAAAACAAGATGGGCAGATGAAATAGAAAAACTGGCTGGAAAGAGACGGATGGCAGAAGACCAGGAAAATTGGAAGATCATGGGGGAGGCCTTCATTCAGCAGTGGATCGAAAATGGCTGAGAAAGAAGAGAAGAATATAATATAATAGAAAAGAATGACGGCTGGGTCTCCGCTTTATGAAACTCTTGGTCCTTCCCACGGTACGAATGTGAGATTATCTATTTAGAGTAGCAGAGTTTTTACCTCCCGGAAACCAGGATTTCTTCATTATAGTTAATGACCAATCGATTGCCATTATAAAATGAAACAATGATAGCAGTACTGAATTTGTTTTTCACTGCGCTTTTAAAAATAAATGATTGCTTTTAATTATATATGGAAAAATAACTAAATGGAATTATAGTTTGGGTTTTTTAACCGAATTTATAATAAAATAAAAATGTGAATTAAAAATAACAACAAGCAATGTCTCATAGTGATTAGTACTAATTAATTATATGTTTCTTATTGTTATTCAGTTTTGTATGTTTATTCCTTTTTATTTATTTTATATGCTTCACCCCCATACGCGGTTTCTCCGTTAACTCTGCAAGGCAATTTTCAAGAATTCCGTTTCCTCAGTGAGTTGGCACGATGTCCAAAATAGCGTTTTTGCAAGCAGTTTACTCTTGTCATGAGACAATCACGTGACGGTCGCGTACTGTTCAAAAGCGGGAAGCACTTTGGGCCTCTCGCAGAGAAAAAGGAAGGGACTCAATGTCTTTTAGTGCGAGGGAGGGAGGTAGTGATGTAAGAAGGAACAGATTGATTTAAGGTCTGCGTTCCCTCCTTTTCTAGGTCACAATTTTCAACATATACGCATGTGCGTCTTTCTCTTTCCCCTCTCCTACCCCTAAAGAGGCAATCCCTGCAAACTTAGGCATTATTATGGGTCAAGCGATTCTGACTAATATACACATCAGTCAGTTCAAATGATGGAAGTGCCAATCATTTTGCTAGTTTCATTTGTTTGGTTGTTAAGAAGGGAAAAAATTACACTTTTTTTTAGTTAACCATTTAAAACAGTTCTAACAGAGAAGTTTATTTTCTTTCTCTGTTTCTCGCCAAATTACCGGAAATTCCAAAGTAAAGGAAGAGGAGGAGACCTTGAGACAAAAGAAAATATGCAGGGGAAACAGTAACGGACTCTTTATTTAGTCAAACAGATGGCAATCGGAATAAATTTGGTTGGAAAACTGGTTAGGCAGAAGCACTTGTTTTTCACTTGTTAACATTTCAAAGGCTTCTCTCCCATTACAGCAGCAAACGGAATAATTTTGAATGGAGATAAACACTCCTGAATGGGGGTGTTTATCCAGCTACACATATCGTAAAGAGAAGACTTCCTTTTCGTGCCCTTCCATTAAGAAACACTTATTTTTGTTAAAAGGAAATTACTCGTAGAAGAAAATGTATATGAGAGCTGGTGTAACAGGGGACAGTGCAAGATATTTTGTTGCCAAAAATGAAGTTGACTTTTTTCATTTATTTTCTTTTAGAAGCTTTAGAAAATCTACGATGCAAGGTTGGCTGCATCTCTCCATTCAACATTCCGTGTTCGTCGTTTCAAGAGTCCAATGGATGTAAATGGCATCGAGTTGATCCTCGAGACCTTTTCCTTTTCTTGAGCACTTCTCGGACTTTTTAGTGAAGATCAACCTGAACGATTAGTGAAATGAAGCACTAGTTGGAATGAGAAGAATCTTGTGCAACTACATCTGGAAAATTTCTCCAATATTTTTCTAATAATACAGTATATGAGTAGTGAAACAAACTGATTAAGTTGTTTTTCGACTTTGTCAAAAAAAAAAAAAAAAAAAAAAAAAAAAAAAAAAAAAAACGTGACGTCCTTTTGAAAAACAACATGTCGAATTAATGCAATATTTCAAACTGCGTGAAGCAAAGATTCTCCCCTCGATGCTTGTGACTACCATTATAACTAGGCCTGTTACAGACATAGCAAAGGAATTATTGTAATATTTATCCATTCTCCTTACTACTTGAGGAATCAATACTGGAAGTATAGTGGAGTACGTCTCTCTTATGTTATCCTTATCCATTTTTCGCTAAGCTTAGCTCTTATATATTGATATCAGTGATGAGCTTTGGAGTAATGGGATATAATCAGTAAAAAAATATTTCTAGATAGTAGTTTTGTGAATGTGGAAGCTGAGAAAGAAATAAAAGATTTTTTTTTTTTGAAAGATGTCTTGGGATATTTCCAATATTTATGCATCCAACTACAGATTTTTCATTTTCTTGTAGAGTTGGTAAACACATTAAACACTAAAATTTACGGATCACTTAATAACAGCTTCACATGACAGTTTCTAGACTTAATTGTCATTGACTGAAATAAGTCGTAGGCAATTTCTTCAAAAAAATATTACATGACTTTGACCAGGATATTCAGGTTGAGTAGTCGGTAGTGAATTTCTCAATAACGAATTTCAGAAAAAATGGTTTCCAAAGCTGCAAATAAACTAATTTCAGCTTCGATAACTTCAATAACTTAAAGAGATGATTCTCTAAGTACCGTATTCAAGCAAAAATGGAACTGTACTAAATGCGGTCCATATTTCGGCTGAATAGCAGTGTAATAATTTTTTAAAATATTTCTTATCATTCCTGTTGCTTAATAGCTCAGGAAGTTGCGGTTCTTTAAGACCGCCAATCTGTCTGAAGCCACATCTTCCATATGAACAATTAATAATAAGATAGCATGGCTGAAGCAAGATCATTTGATTTTGACCAATTTTTGTAACAATCGTATCTAGACATTATTGTTACAATTTATAACGATCGCTTAGATATTGAAAGAATTATGTCTAGATATAGATGCGATTATTACAAACCGTAACAATTATGTCTAGATATATACACGATTGTTCCAAATCGTGAAGTGGAAATCATGATTGCTACAGGAAACCGTAAAAGAATTTCAATTCGTTTGGCACTATTAAACAAATCATGTCTAGATACAATAACAATAATGTCCAGGTGTAAACATGATTGTTTACGGGAACTATCCTAGTTAATTTTTTACTAAATTCTATTTTCAAAATCCAGAAATAGCATAGATTACTTCATTTCAAAATGATAGGCTCTTTAGAATTATGGTTACATGTATATTTATGGTTACTGGAAGCCAACAATTGCGCCCCCTCCTGGCGTTGTATTATTGCGCATGGATATTTGTATTATATTACCACTAAAACGGTCTAATTGAAACCAGAATTGAAATAACTCGACAAAACGTTATAATTTTTGTACTAAATATCATGAAACCGGAGAGGTATCATAATTTTGAAACATTTTATCAAAGTTGTGGCGATTTTTTTAATTATCTAATCTGTGGTGTAACCACCCATAGTATGAAACGCGATAGTGGATTCGAATGCAATTAAAAATATAATTGCAAGAAATTATTTACTGACGTATTCTAAAGCAGTGTAGATGTTTATCTGTAAGTTTTAATACTGTATTTGAACATTTGTTTTTCTCACTAAAAATCTAAATCAGATTTCTTCTATAATTAACTCAAGTAATATAAGCCTAATGAATATTACCTATCGGAAGACAGACTAGGGGGGGGGATGTGTGCATTACATATGAGCTTGAGTTTGGTGGATAAAAGAAACGTTTATGAGATGCACAAATTGGTGAGGGAAGTTTATTAAACCGATACTAATGTGGTTGTTTGCAGGGTGCAAAATGAAGGAAGAGCATTAGAATTTACTGTTGCAAGTTATACAGGAAGACAGTGAAGAGATTTTTTTTTTTTTTTTTTTTTTATTTGCTTGCGTTTAGGAATCGGAGAGGGAGAGAAGTGAGCGGAATGTATTATCGGAGGATGCTATGAGTGTGAATAGTAGATGCATTTATGGCACTGTGTGAGAGACCAAGAGAGTGTGGCAATTAGAAGGAGACCCCCGCGATGCGCTTTATGGCTCCATTGGAGTCATGATGATAATAATAATAATAATAATAATAATAATAATAATAATAATAATAATAATAATGAGCCTAAATGAGTCTTTTTTTATAAGAGTTAACTAATTGTAATCAAGCAACATTTGAAATTCTTTAACGACATTTAAAAGTAACATAACAGAAGGATAGTACAGCACGTTTCAAATGTTTCTAGTAAATATAACCTAATTTCATAAACCTTTCACCGAAGAAAATATTACAAACCATTAGGAACGAGAAAATCAGGAAAAAGAAAACGTCCTCCAAAGAGATTCAACAATGTCTGAGGCCGGACTAGGCCATTGTAGGTCTAAATCCATGAAAAGTGTGATGATGATAAAAATATTAGAGCCTTGAGGTTTTCAACTGATATATTCTTTGATTATGAGCCTCAATGAACATTTAATTTACATTTTTTATAATTTATTCACTAAGGAATTAAAAACTGGTCGACTTATCTTTTTCCAAGGAGAAAAGGCCCACATTTCTAGGAAGGAAAACCCTGCCATCTCCCTATGAAAGCGGAGCCTTTATAGTTCAGTATCGAAGATGACCTTCGGTCGAAAAGAATTTTCGATTCCCATCTAGGGCGCGAAGAACCATTATGAAAACTTTTCAATCGAAGGTGGGTTAGCCAGTCTTATACGAAGGTGGGTTTTCAATCCACAAACTGGCCAGAACACACGCAGACATAATAATGCACTAGCCGGATAACTTCAGTCGCTTTGGCTGTAATTCGAAACAACCAGAATCCTAAGAATCCTGCCTCTCTTTCAGTTTAAAATCCTTTATAAAATTCATGGCGTCCTAAAGGATTCGAAACCAGGCTTTTCCAATCAAAGAATCTGCAGTAATCTACGTTATTTGTAATTTTCAACTAAGAGTGTGTATGGTGTACTGTTATGAAAGAATAAGTAAATATAGCAAATATAAAGCACAGAAAAATTTCACGTTTAAGTTGCTGTACATTGAGTTATCGAATTTTAATTACGTTAATTTCTCTTTTAAATTAAATGGAACACTACAAAGGAAAAAATATCGTTCTTAAATATTATGTCTTAAGTAGCACAATTAGCAAACTAACAGCAAAGTGCAAACTTCGTTTGTGATTATAACGATTGCTTTCATAATCTTTTTTTGTTGCCCTTAACGCAGAAAAAAACATATTTTTTGTTGATTTCGATTTATTCTTCTTAGCATTTCAATTAACCAAGATGAAGTTTTAATATTCTTTCTTGCAAATGATAAATTTGCATAAATTTATTTGCATCAACAGCGAGTCCTTCACACTCACACTGCGTATCGCTTTCTTCAATTAAATCTTATCTACCCAAATTATCAAAAGAAATGACTATCACTGCCGATAAAAAAAAAAAATAAATAAATAAAAAAATTCCCACAGAAACAATAAAAATATTTTCAAAAAGAAAATTACAACAAAACACTTTCATACTCGTTTCACCAATATATGTGGCCTTAACACAAACAATCTACATTTAAACTCGCCCTCCTCTTTCATTCCTTCCTTCATTTCCGCATTACCAAAGATTCATACTACAGAATGGCAAACCATGAATCCCTTTTGACCTTCAATGGTTCAAAATTTCCTTGCTTAATTCTGTTTCATTCATTTGTTGCCTTTATTGCTCTTCCAATTCTGATCGATCCCCTTCATTGCTTATCTCTGAAGTGATTTTCAGCAGTCCAAACATCCAAACACTTAAGTTGCCATCCTTGGGAATTCGATGTCCATAACTGGAACTATCTTCTGTTTTCCAAATTCAGTTATCAAGCTGAAAGAAGCGCCCGGGTATTATATATCAACTCCAGAGGCTGCAATCTACAAATGTGGGTTTCAATGTCTAGTTTCAACCAGAAGCGTCATTTTCTCATTTTCTTTGAGCACTGACATAACGCAGTTGTCCAATGATTCAATGAAATACCAATTAATCCTCACCATCCTTCCTACACTCTTCACCTTTCCCCCTAAGTTTTAGAGAAGATCATTTCATTACACAGTATGAGACCCCATCCTGAGAACTTTTCATGCCTGAAGTGGCATGAAAAGTTCTCAGTACCTATTCACCCACCAACAGAAAGTTTTACCACCTTTTGTGGGTGGCGTCATTAAAAATCCCTTTCAAATGTACCGAAGATGTCAGCTCTCCTCTTGACAATTGATATTGTAACCATATACAAGCTTTTTTTAATGGAACGCCCCCGCCAAACGGCTTTCATTCTCACATTACAAACGACAATATCGCGTGATTTTTACTCTTCTGATTCAACCTGCAATAACTCTTGATGTAATGAAGGCCATCTTTTCCTATTCCGCTCAGACAAGTGAGAAATTTTGTCTTCTGCTTAAATGAATGATAATAGAATCTTTTCTCGTCGAGGCGTGGGGTGCAGTTTCTGGACCTCCATCATCATCCTTCTCTTCTATCTCCTGTATACATGACCAAGGCAAAGTGCATCCTACCATACCAAGAACACCTTACTACATGCTTGCTCTGGTCTTTTTGCGAAAATGATGGCAAAAGAATCCTGAACACATTAGATACCAACAAGTCTTTTGATCCTGATGGTATCCACGTTGCCGAAATGTGTTCAAAATTAACATTCCCTTTACAATATGGTATACTCATCTGGTATCTACCCCCTCCCCCTTCCCTTACCTCACTCCAAAAATAAGCAAATCTCCTCTGGAGACAAATTATGGAAATTAGAACCTAAAAACCATTTACAAGTATTCAACTAAAGTTGACTCAACCAATCACAATGGATGTGACAACATTTTTCTTTTAGGAAACTGTGATCCCTTCCAACAAAAACAAACCGGCTGGTGAACATATGCGGATTATTGTTGTTATTTGATTCTACTAATGTAATTTAAGTTGTCACGTTGGTTATTTTCGTATTATTCTGTTCTTCCTTTGGCAAGCCTGTCTGTTTTGCGAGGGTTAACATTCAAGGCTAACTCACCTTCAACTTTTCAGCAGAAGACAAGTTAGTCTTGAAAACGTCCCACGCATATTAAACTGGAATAAACGAGAGTACAGTTATTCGTCCGATAAATAAATTAAAAGAAAAAAAAAACCTAAAGTTTTTAGCAGATTTTAGCAGTTTTTTTATTCCAAGTATTCCCAGAACAAAGAGGTAATAAAAACTCCGAATAAAATGTATTAAAAAAAAAAAAAAATTGCAACTTTTGCACAAGATACAAGAAAACATTAATACATCCTGTCCTAAGTTATGAACAGGATTGTGAATTAATCCAATAACTTTCCATATATAAATCCAACAAGTCATTTCCCTCTGAAAAGCTAATTTCCCTAGAAGATTCAATGGAACCCGATTGTCTTAATGTAAACATCAAGTTGTGGATAGGTTGGCTGTTGCATTACACATCAGAAAAATAAAGTGCTGTCGCTAGTTATTTGCCAGAGATCCTTTACAGATGGACGCCTTCTAGATGAGAAGCTGTTTTAGTCGTAGATGACAGACCAGTGCCCATCTGGGTGTAAAATAAATAACCAATTCCGCTTTTTATATTCCCTTATGTGGTTCCTCGTAACATACCAATATGACAAGGTTGTTTATTAAGTAAGCACGAAAACAATTTCCCAAGTAGAGCGTTCGTCCATATGCTAAACCCAATGGCGCGGAAACAGGAAAAGATCTCCCCTCACCCACCCCCAAAAAAACAGTAGTAATTTATTTTCCACCCATGATCCGGCAAACGACAAAAACTGCATCAGGTTGAAAACTAAGTTGGTTGTCCTCAAGTGAAATGAAAATTCTTTGTACGAAATCGAATAGCAAAAACACGTTAGACACAAGGGATTTTTTACTTATTATCTTTCCCCTTTCATAGGGAAAAGATAGTATTAAATATAAAAAAATAATATTTAATTAAAGTATTTTTTTAAAGCACGATATTTTATTAGGTAATATTATTTCATATGAAATAGTATCACGCAAAATTTTAAAAGGGTAAATTCCGAGACGACTTTTAACCTCTAAAGCAAACTATTATTCTCAAGCAAAGGATTCGAATTACTAATTACTAGCAATCCAATAATATTAAATTCTGGAAGTTGGGGAGGGGGATATTCCTTCCCCAGCTAGTTCCGCTAGTGCTCACCAGCTTACCAAAATGGCTCTGATTCCTTTAGTGGTTGCATGAACACCGCGAGCAATAAAAGAGAGCGAAATGGTGTGAAATGTGCGAACCGTACACGTCTCAATCTATGTGGCCTCGTTTTTTCTTGATTTCGCTCCACTAAGATTCGGTTTACGGTCTACTTTTAGAGAAAAATCTGTTTTCTTCGTATATTCTTAGACACGAGCTTCACTATACAGGTGTGAGGTTGGGGTGTAATTTTAGATCATGAGATTGTGGACACTTATTTTTTAGTTATTTCATTTAATGGAAATTCCAAAATTAAACAAATATAACTGTGCAGCAATGCTGTATTATCTACAAACAAATTCATATTAATTTCGAGTGGATTTTGACCGAAATCTCAGATAAGCTTGTAAACATGCAATATGAAATTGCTCACAAGCACACAATCGATAATTTTGAATAATTTGACGATTCTTTCCAAGTTGTTGATATTCTGGCACATCGCTGGAGAAAATTTTATAAAAATAATTCACATTTTTTTCAGTTGTTTTCATTTTCATAAGTTCTGTTTAAATAAGCAACTGTGGCAATTTGATTAATTTCTTTTGTACTTCGAAATACCCTCTGATCATTGTTCAGTTTGCTGTGACAGTGTTTCCTTTCCGTTCTTAAAACAATGGCACCAGCAATAAAAGAAATAAAACAATAAAATAAAAATAATAATCTTTATAAACAAATCTCATTTTTTTTGTTCCTTAAGTATGTGAGAAGATTGCTTTTTAAATATGTTAGAAAAGAAAGGAACTTTAACTTTTTTTTTACATTTAAATATAAAATAAATTCATAACTAACTTGAAATAGTGTCATGCATTGTTTTCAGGATGATAATCTAAGCTCAATTCTGTACATCACGTTTTAATTGCACTGTTTGTGACCTTCGAATATAATTTCGCTTGGCATCTGTTCAATTATCCGTATTAATAGCAATTTGGTATTAGGCGAGAATAAAGATGAAACTCGAGGGGAAATCAAACAATACAAGCAGTTAACTTGAACCCTATTCGTATGAGAGAGAGCTGATGTGGGAATAAATATCTAAATGAAACTTTTTTACACACCCCCCTCCTTAAGCAATCAGTTATGTCATTTTTGTATCTATTTTCACCATTTAATTTCGCCTATTTTGACAATTAGTTTAACCCTTAATGACATTTTTTTTTTTCAATGCACTGATCAAGCAAATTTTATTTTGATTTATTATGTGTGTGTGATGCATTCATGATGAAAAACCATTTGATCTTCATGATGAATGCGAAGGAGGATTGCTAGCAAATCAAATAGGCAGTTTTTGTTTGTTTGTTCACATTATATCATTACGCACATTATGTTTTGAAAGTCGAAGTTATATGAAGTGTGATTTCTGTAAAATTATATATTTAGGTATGGAAATCTTTAAAAGTGCGTGTTATACCATCGACTTTTTGGCTCTTACATGTATGAAAGAAAGAAAATTATCTCCTGTTCCCAGCGTGGGCATTCTTATTTTATTCAAAGGGTGCAAAACACTTCACGACTAACATAATTTGTCAAGTATAATTTACTTTTCTTCCCAACAAAGAAAGTTGTTACACTCTGAGCGGAATCAGCAACCAAATAATAAAAACAATAAAGGCTTCATGGTTTGGATACATGGAAATAAAACTACGCAAAAGAGTTTTAAAAAAAGTAGGCTTACTACCAGAAATCAAATCTCGCAATAGTTTCATGAATAAACTTAGTTTTCCTACTTGGTATAGATAGTGAATTTTGATTCCTTTTCAATAAATGTGGTGTATGTTATTCAATTCTCGAAGCATTTATGTAAGAAACAGATATTCATAGAGATTAGGTACATCATTATAGGACTGTTATCGTAAGAGTGATGCACCTATTCCCTAAAGGGCGAATACAATCTTCATCAAGGTGCATGCTTAAAGGAACAGAGGGATCTTACCTACTAGGCCATGCTTTCTTCAAAAACGTTTGCAACACCCGAAAACTAGGTAGTTAGCCGAGTTGTTTCCGCAAGGGTGGGGACAAGAGGAAAAGAAAAAAAAAAACAAAACGTAAATATTCATTCAACAATCGGGCCAAAGGACACAGAGCTCGCTCCCACTCACAAAATTTCTTGCACTTAATGTCATCTGACCTTTCTTAACAATTAGATCACGTGGGACTATACAGACACATTTTAAATCCCTCGTGCAGCAACTGGCTACCAGTGACCACGAACTACAACTCGACCTGACTATGACGATAGAACGTTTGGCTAACCCGCACTTGTGCGCAGACTCCGATAGAGAGAGCTCAGTCTCCGTCACCAACCCTCCAATAAAGACATAATAAGGCGTCTCCGCTGGCAGCACTGCATTCATAGCGGGCACTCATGAGTGGCTGTTCTCATCACCGCCCGCCTCCAATGGTGGTCGGCCAAGGCCGTGTCGTTGGCCTTGTGATCCAGGAATCTGTGGCCGGCGGCAGTGCACCGTACATTTTGTACATGCATGTTCTGCTCAGGTCCGGACCGGACCTTAGTAAACAATGCACTGGTGCCGTTCTTTTTTTTTTTTTCTTCTTCTTTCTTTCTTCTTTTCTTTTTCGTGCAATCTTTGTCTGCAGTATTCTTATTATATCATCAACTGGATTTCTTCAGTCTTCCCCTTGCCGTTTCTCCTAAGAGATGGGTCCGTGCGTGTCTGCCACATCTGACATTGTAAATGATTTCTGCTTTCCTTTCGTCGATGACCTCCGTGCTCGAGAATGCCAATTAAAATATCCACTGCGTGATACCATCCGTCTGTCTTCTGAGATATTTGTTAATACAGTTGTACTTCTAGCGTGTGTATCTGCCAAGGAGCCATTGGTGGTCAAGGGATTCTTATTTACGTCAATATAAATTAGATCCCCCCCCTCTTCCTCTTAAAAAATAACAATAACTTTCGGTGATGCAGTCGGTTTGGATACATGGAGCGCCATCTGTATTAGCGATGTTTACTCCCAAGTCCGATAAAGCGTAACCGAAATACTTCAATGAAGACGAAAGCACCAGCACCCTGTTTGCTCCTCCCCACAGGCAGGCGTCACAAATTTGAACAGTGCAACGATACAGATGTCGTTGGTCACGGTCGCTGATCAGGCAGGTTCTTGGGAGTCAAGATGGAAAAGTCAGAGAATGGAGAACTCTTTCGTTTCGCTCTACAGATCACCTTGGCTCGTCCCCTATTGAAGGCAGTCAGGAAAGCAGCCAATAACGTGAAATTACCCGACTAACATCCTTGAAAATTCCCACGACAGTTTAGAAGGATCACACAAAGGGAGATTTTTCGAAGCGAAAGGTATCACGCCATACAATGACGATTATATTTTTTCTCTGATAGGGACTTAAATATTTGTTGTTGTGCTATCGTAACGCATTTGAAGACTTATAGGATTTTTACTGAAAATATATTTGGAAAACTGGACAAGCGCAACAACTAATAGCGATGGATTTGTATATCTAAAGGCGTCAAATGGTTGAAAGGCATCTCAAACAAAGAACATTCAGAACACTAAAATGCACTGCAGTTTGTAAAGCTAGTCTCAGCTTTCCTTAAAGCAAGGATGCTTACGTTTTGAATAAAGAATGGGGAGAAAAAGTAATACTACAATTATATGATTGTCAGGGTTCACGCGATAGGTAGGTTAAAACCTGTATTGCACTACAGAAACTCAGCCAGCATTTTTAACTGAGTGAGCACGTTATTCCTGCAACCGGTCACTACTGGAGTTTTTCGTGTTAAAAGTTGTAATTAGCAACTAAACGTTAGGAATTCAGCTTGCTTTTTTGACTGAAAGTATTCTATCCATTGAAGACTTTACCTGGGGGAAAAATGTTTTCTTATCACATTACGAGATTGTCCCGACTTTGATGGATTTCGATTCGGCTTAGTTTTGATAAATTTTAATTAAAATTCCGATCTTGTTCATACAGAGTTCTTAACTTGCCTGTTCTCTCCAGTCCGCAGGTTATGGATTCGAATCCCGCCTTGGGCATGGATATCTGTAAATGTCTTCGGCTGACGGATGAATTTCATTGTTGGTGCGAGACTACCACTCTGCTTATTGGAGATCTGAAGTGGCTCGAACAGTTCTATGTTTCGTTTCTAGAGTAGGGTTTCCAGTTTATCAAAATCTGAGGTCATCAATGATGCTGATGTGCTATAGTACTTAGTAGCTACCTTTCAGGGGCGAGATTGACCCATCACATGGCTCGACAAATTATGCAAAGCCCTACATGGAAAACATGTGCTCGCTCAATACCATTCCCACCATTTTTCAACGACATGTCCCAATAAGCCAATAGCAGCGATTAGCAGTGTTGTATATTGGTTGTAGAGAATTTCTTTGGGTGTGAGAAATCATTCGAAGAAGGAAAATTTGATAAGCACAAAAAATATTAAGAAAAACAGCAGCTATATATATATATATATTCCAAAAATTAAAACCTGATTAAAAATAAGGAAAACAGAAACACTTAAAAAAAAAATAATAATTTTACCAGAAACAGAGATTGATTTCGTTAGGACCAATGTTAAGTCTGAAGATCTAATAGTCCTGAGCTTGACATTTATGGAATTTCTTTCAGATATTCTGTTTTCAATGAGATAGAGCAACAAGAAACATAAGTGTTTTATCAGTAAAACTGTGAATGAGATTATAAAAAATAAATATAAATGAAGCGCATCTACCATCAGTAATTTGAATAGTTGCGGTAAGATAGTTTTAGAAAGCTGCTTATTTAAATTAAACTTAAGATTAAACATGTGCCTAAGATAATCTTAGCGTAATCATAAAGAATTAAAAGGGAGTGAAAACTGAAGAAAACAATAAACAGAATGCGAGAGACGTACTTAAAAAATAAAGAAAATAGGAATGCACTAATTTATTGTTCCTTAGTGTGTCACCGATAATAATAATAAGTTTTATCAGCTCGGACCTGCGCTGCACTAAATATTTTTATGCCTTAGGCAGATTACAGAATTCCGATTATGTCAGTGCTCTGTTTTGAGTTGCTCACCTCCATAATGGAGTTTGTAATTTGTGTGTGTGTGTGTGTGTGTGTGTGCGTTTTCATTTGAAAATACAAGCATAAAATTTAATAACGACACTGGCCGGTGTTATCTTAATAATAATAATAAAAAAATTAATTATATGAATTGAAATCTGTTTTGATTTCAATTCATATAATTTGAAGATAACCGCAACACACGAAAATTATAATAAATAAAATACTGCTAGTTCATGTATTTGTATTTGCATTGCATTCTTGAATATCAAAAGTCAGTGTCAACTAGTCAGAATTTTCTTGGAATTTTTTTATTCCAGCAGAACTCAGCTACTAGAGTGACGTACATCAAACGATCAAAAGAAGGCTTGTTTTTTAATGTTTTTAAAGTTGAATACAAATTATCAACTATATTTGATGTTTCTCCTCCATTCGTGCCTCTAAGTAAGTGGCCTGATGCCTTATATGCAAAGCAGGCCATTCGTTGAATACTTTTCTAAGATTTCAGATGATTGTATAATATTAACATAATCTTAACCGAAGCTCTGAGTCGGTAAATATGTGTTGGTACAAATTCTCAGGTTGTTTGTTATTTAGAAATACATCTTAAGCAACTTAGGCTGGATTATTCTATTTATTCTTTTGAATGGTTTCCTCTTTTTTCAAATTCTAGGAAGTCAGTAACAAGTTAAAAAAAAAATGAAATGAAATGAAAAACGAAAGCAGGACACGTTCCACCACTACACTCGTATATAATACTAAAATAATTCAATTTCGCGTTAAATCAACTCTGTATCTCTATGAATTTCAGGAACAAACACCAGGAGGCGTAAAACACTTCCATCAGTTGTTACAGGAACAGCATTACTACTAAAAATTAAAAAGAAAGTAGAATCATAAAAGAAACAAGAAAACTGAAAATGTTAAAAATTGAAGAAAACAAAGATGAAGGGAAAAAAAAAACATAAAGAAATGCGTACCATATAATATAATATAAATTCTTTCTTCTTGATGAGGGAATGAGTATGATCTTGAAGTAAATAATGACATCAGAGAGGTGATAATTAGTATCATAGGTGAAATTTCATCATAAGAGAATTAATTAGCAGTAACTGGGATAAGAAATTTAGAGAGCATTAAGCGGGAGATACTATTTAATAGAAATGATACTAACGCAAAATAGATAACACCGAACGACATCTTGAATGCCTGAGTTTATTCTGAACAGTAAATTTCATAATAAATCTGGAGGTAAGTGGACGAAGTTCTCGAAGAAATACTTGTAAGATAAGCTATAAGTTGTTGAGCTGTTTCGGAATAACAGCCAAAGCAACCAAGGCTGGGCAATATATTATGCTGTTAATTGAATGAGTTCTCCCAATTGGTTTGCCTGTATTGCGAATTGAAAAACTGTACCACCTCCGTATAATACAAGCGACAACTGCAAGCAAAATTAGATTTACATTCATGTTCACAGAAATCGCATCAGCTTACATAAATATAGTTTTCAGTAGTTAAATGGTCATTTTCATTGGTTTATCATTAGATATTTTTGTATTGCATCATCTATCATTCCATAGGTTTCTGTATAATGTAATAGTTTGCTGCTATTGGACCAGAATTTTTTATGCTTCGACAGCAAGGGCTAGTATTCGCTTTTTTTTTTTTTTTTGTGCTGAGATTGTTATGCTAATTAAGTGCAGTTAACACCTCACAGAAAACGTGGGATTCAAGCTTGGAATAGAGAAGGCTATTCTTCTCGTGAAATAGCTAAACTGGTATCCCGCAGTCCTACGCCTGCGGTACGCCTGTTGTCGAAATCGAAGGAAACTGAATCTGCAGAAGGAAAGAAGGGCAAAGGAGGAAAGTCACCGTCTACACTAGGGTTTCCCAAACTATGTTCCGCGGAAAGTAAATAAGTATTCCGTGAAAAATTATCAAAAGTAATATGAGCCTGGAATAGTTTTAAATGCTGCGACAAGTTCAAACATGTTTGAAAATCAGGCGCTCTTCACTTTGCCTGTGGATTGTGCTATTAAGGCCAGCTCGCGCTGGCCTTGACTCAGCCGGCCGCGGTTTGTCGACACCTCCGAGAGCGAGTGAAGTACGGAGGTATGTATTCTAGGAATCATGCGGTCACAAGCAAGGTCAATGCAATGCGATGCGACCCAGCACACCTGTAGTGTGCACTGTCGCATTTTTTGCGATGCGATACAGACCGCTTCGGCGATAGTGTGCGCCTTAGCTTTATTGAATACGAGACCGATGATACTCGACTCTAACCAAGGTGTCCCGTTAAAATTTCAGGATTTGTGAAGTGTTCCATCGTAGAAAAAGTTTGAGAAACGCTGGTCTACACCATGCCAAGATCGAGTAATAAACTGACTCTGCCTTAAAAATCACCATACGTCGTCCGGAGAACTGCAACGGGACTGAGAAGAACAAACGGAAGTTATGACTGTCAGGAGAAGACTCATTCGACAGGGATCGATAGCCAGGAGCACTAAAAATAAGCCCTTGTTAACCAGTAAGATTGGCTCGGTCAAATTGATGCAAAAAGCATGCCAAATGGCCTCCTGGTCAGTGGAAACAAGTAATTTTTTTCTCACATAGACCCAGCCTTCTGCCTAAAATTAATAATAGAGAAAAGAAGAGAATATAATTTAGAAACACATATTGCATTTATTGACTTTGAAAAAGCATTTGACAAAGTTAAAAGAAGTATTTTATTTAACATATTAAAAGAAAGACAAATACCAAATAATATCCTAAAAGCTGTCACAAGTATATATGAAAATAATCAAATACAAATAAGATTAAATCATGAGCTATCATATACAAGAGAGATAAACCAAGGGGTCCGACAGGGATGTCCCCTCTCAGCAACTCTTTTTAATATCTACTTAAATGAAATAATAATAAAATGGAGTAAAAATTTACATCAAGGAATTAAACTTTCTCCTACAGTTAACTTAAACACTCTCGTCTTTGCAGAGACGACCAAATAATAATTACAAATTCTGAAGATAACTTACAGAAAGCTATTTTAAATCTAAATGAGATATCCAAAGATTATGGTATGATAATATCAAAGGAAAAATCAAAAACTATGGCCTTTAAAGGACAAGATCCAGCAAGAACTAAAATAGTATTAGATAACAAGATCTTAGAACAGGTGAATTCATTTAACTACCTAGGATGTATGATCACTTATGAAAATGAAAAAGATATAAACATAAAAATTGCAAGATATTTAAAAATAACAGGAGTAATTAACTCTATATTTAAACCAAACCTAGTTCAAAAACAAACCAGGCTAAAAGTATACAATACACTAGCCCTACCGATCTTAATGTATGGAAGCGAAATCTGGACAATAAAACAAAAAGACAAACAAAGATTAACAACAGCAGAAATGAAGTTTATGAGAAAAACTGCAAAGTATACCCTATTTGATCACAAAAGAAACGAAGATATTATGAAAGAATTAAACCAAGAACCAGTAATTGAAAAAATTTAAAAATATAAACATAGATGGATGGAACACGTTCAAAGAATGAAAACAGAAAGATTACCAAAACAAGCCTTAAAGTACAAGCCATTAGGAAAAAGAAAACCAGGACGTCCTCTTAAACGATTCAACGATGACTTCTAAGGCCGGAACAGGCCATACTAGGCCTAAATCCTTGATACGTATGATGATGATGATGATGATGATGAGAAAAACTTTAACCTGAAGGTGCCAGTTCCTGCAGACAGACAGTTCAAAGACGATCAGGGGAGAAATTCAACCCTGACTGTTTGGTGTCAACACTCAAATTCACAGCCAGTCAGATGGCCTAGGACTGCATGTCGTATCATGGTGTTGGTCGATTGCATTCACCTTCAGTGAGTCCACTTGTCCATTCACCGAACTAGAAAATTTTAGAAGAATTGCTTCCTACCATCAGAGACTAATTTGCTGTAACGACGAACTGCATCTTTCAGGATGACTGTGCTCCTTGTCATAGGCATAAAGTGTAAGTAATGCTATTATCACCCTAAAATGTACCATACGAATTGAATTTAGTACTTAAAAAAACTTTAGCTTTTGTTGTTAATAAGTGGCTCAATGAACACTCGATTCAGCGACTACCGTGATCAGGAAACAGCCCAGATCTCAACTCTAAATACTGCACAAGAAGAAGCCGAAAACTTCAGGAGCTCCAAGAATCCATTATAAGTTTTTGGAACCATGAATTGTTAGTTGCATCCACCAGGAAATTGATTCTATCCATGCCCTGCTGATGTTAAGCTGTAATAAAGTCAAGAGGAGGACTCATTAAGTACCAAACAGCAAAAAGTGAATTTTTAACGTTGAATGAGTAAAACTGTGTAGTTGAACTAATTTTGATACCGGTCTCGGTTTTTCTAGTGAAAATATCACTGTCCTCCATTTTGAAATATTTGCAAATTTGTAGTTTGTCGTCATTTCCTAATTATGTCACATCTTAGTGTGACATAATTAGGAAAAGTGCCAAATATTAATCAAAAATAAAAATGTTATATCACCTTCTTCATTATTTGTGACAATTATTGTATTATTACCCCTTTTCAAATAGACATTCAAATTTAATTACCAAAAATCATAGAAACCTCATCACCTGGCTACAGCAGGCGATGCGGTTTCTATGAAAATGAGTGTATATCTGGCCAGGAATGTCAAGATTAATCCTAAACGCTTCTGTTGATATCTAAAAAAGAAGGAAGAGTACTATAATGAAATTAAGTGTAATCAACTACTCAGGAATTCTTTATCTAATGATGTAACATGGGAAGAGGAAATTAGTGATATCTCGAATCATTTTGCAATTGATAATATAGTCAGGTAGAGAGATCTCCTTAGTAATAAGCAGATGTGTATCGGGGTTAATCAAGTCACGTTTTGATTATTTTTAATGACAATCGCAGAAGTCTTCAAGGACGATTCCAATCCGTAATGGTAGTTCATTGCCTAAAGTGGAGACTGTGGACCAGTTAGGGAGATTGATTGGAAACTGATTGACTAGTAAACGACAATATACTGTGACAAACGTAAGTATATTATAATTTGGCAAGAATCTAGTATTTGGTGGATAACTCAACGGAATAGGCTTTAAAAGGAATTAACGAATATAAGGCGTTGAGTATTTTGACTGAAAACAAATTCGAACACAAATAAGATTCGAATACAAACAAATAAGAATAATATTGCTACTTTTTTTTAGGAGGAAAGAAGTTATGATACCCTTATGTAAGTTCTCGGCACACTAATATTGGGTATCATGAGAATCCAAAGTTAGAAAAGAGTGCCCTGAGTACGTAATAGTTATGAGTTTATGAGTTGTAATTTCTTGAATATATCTAACAGGAGATGGAGATTTAATTGAAATTGATAACGCGATTTAAGAAATATAGCAAGATAACAGGAGTCTTACTCTTGTCTACAACCGCCTAGTTGGGACAAGTTTAAGACTCCTGTTATCCTATCTCATATAATATAATAAAATAAAAACTCGCAAAAAGTTAAAAACACATTTAATTTAATGTGTTTGTGGTTTTTTTAATGTTTTTACGTAGTGTCGTGTAATAGTGTTGATGTCATTCGTTAAAATTCGTTTAACCATGTTGTAAGGGTGTTTGTAATGGCTTCAAGAGGTTGCAAAAATTCACATAACATTTTCTGCTACATATGCGGGGAGTTAGTGGTAAAAGAACAACGCAGAAACATTACAGAATTCGCTAAAAAAAAGTGTACTATGCGTATTTTGGGATGAAACTTGGTGACTTAGATAAACCATGGGCGCCGCATATAGTATGTTCCATTTGTGTAGAAAAACTTAGAAGGTGGTCGAAGGGAGAATCCGTTTCGGAATTCCCATGGTATGGCGGGAATCCCGCAACCACATCGATGACTGTTATTTCTGTTCTTTGAATGTTCGAGGTTTTAATGTGAAAAATAAAAAAGACATTTCCTATCCTAATTACCATCTGAAATACGTCCAGTAGAACATGGTCTTGAAATACTCGTGCCAACACCTCCACAAATTTTAGAAGAACCACTCAGCAGCGATTCAAACGAAGTTGAAGATTTCAATGATGACGAATACAAAGATAGTGGCCCACCTGAACTTTTTTCACAGACCGATTTAAACGACATGGTCAGAGATTTGGGTCTTCCTAAGGAATCTGCAGAACTGCTGGGCTCGAGACTAAACAAAAAGAATTTGCGTTAGCCCCTGGCACTACTTTCTCATGGTTTAGATATAGAAAAAGAGATTTTCTTCCTTACTTTTCAGAGCAAGGTGATTTAGTTTACTGTAGCGATATTCCCGGACTGATAAGCAAATTCAACGTAAAATATGAAGTCATCGATTGGAGGTTGTTTTTCAATTCCTCAGAAAGAAGCCTGAAATCTGTGCGTCTCCATAATTACAATAAGTATGCTTCAGTACAGTAGTCATTCCGTGCATTTGAAAGAACGATACGAAAATTTAACCTTCATTTTCAGCAAACTTAAGTACAATGATCATGGATGGACAGTTTGCGGTGATCTTAAAGTCATATCTATGATTTTGGGACAACAAAGAGGACACACCAAATACCGGTGCTTTTTGTGCGAGTGGGACAGCTGAGATCGAGAGCAACATTGGATCAAGAAGGAATGGCCAGAAAGAGTCGCATCAGAACCTGGAAGTAAAAATGTGCTACACAAAACTTTGGTTGCTCGGGAAAAAATCCTTTTACACCCCCCCCCCCCCCACCCTTCACATAAAGCTGGGCTTGATGAAGCAATTTGTCAAGGCTTTGTCGAAAGAAAGAGAGTGTTTTAAATACATCTGTGCAAAATTTCCGGGATTATTGATTATAGCAAAATTGAAAGAAGGTATTTTAATCGGTCCGGACATCAGGAAAGTTATGAAGGATAAACTGTTTGAAGAAAAAATGGCAGCCAGAAGCGTGGAAAGCTTTGAAAGAGGTGGTGATTAAATTTTTCGGAAATGACAAGGACCTCAACTATAAAATGATTGTGGAAGACATGCTACAGAAATTCAAGGATTTGTGAGGCTCCATGAGTTAAAAGTGCACTTTCTCAACTCTCATTTAGACTACTTTCCTGAGAATCTGGGAACTGTCAGCGAAGAGCAAGGAGAGCGATTCCACCAAGACATCAACGAAATGGAAAGAAGGTATCAGGGCAGGTGGAATGTCAACATGATGGAGGCCTATTGCTAGATGTTGCCCAGAGACCACCCGGGAAAAGAATTTCACAGAAAAAAGTTCAAAAAGAAGCTTTGAAGGAAAAAGACACCAGAACGAAATATAACGTATGTACTAAAGATTAATCTTTAATTACTTTAATTTAAAAAAATGTTTCTAATACTTTCATTTCAAAAATGTTTACGAAAAATTTTAAATACTGTTATTTTACTTAATACAATGCGTTTTAAAGCTATTTTACTGTAATATTGAGATCCATTTTGTGAAAAATCCTTATGTGATAGGAAAAAATGGAAGAGATATTTGAAATCAGTAATCAAAAATAAATCAGAAACAGTTAATAGTTTCCAGACAACTTTTCATGACTCGAATTTTTCAGGCCTGTGTAATTATTATGGGCGAGGATGTGTTAATTAGAATTAAGAAATTTAATTCATTAACCATTATTATACACATATAATTCAATTTATTTATCAAAATGCATCCAAACAAGATGGTAATATTGACTCATCTTCAGTTCAACCTAGAAAGATGAATAACTGAAGATGAATGGATTTTACCATCTTGTTCTGATGCATATTATCTTTGAAATAAATTTACTAATTATTTGATGTACGATGATTACATGAAATTGTTGAATCAGTTAGTACTAGTTATGTGAGTTTAACCATTACAATAACCAATACCTGTGTGCAAAATTGAAATAAAATAACTTAATTTTAAAATGATTTAAATTTATTTTTATAGCTTAATTTTATTTTAAAAAGGATGTGAGAAAATAAAGGGTAGAATTATTTGGAGGAGGAGAAGTTTGATTAGTTGGAATTATGACCGAAGCGACTAAGGCTTTTTGGCAAGTATATTATGAATGTCCATTGGGCTTAGAAGCCATTTTTCCTGTTTTGGGCAATGAAAACCTTGAGTTTTGTGGAAGAAAGCCGTTCTACCTTTACATGAGCTACGCTAATTCACTTCCTGTTTTCACCGCTTTTCATTAGCAAAAAGAAAATCAGTGAAAGGAAATAGTTTAGCTACGTGGGTGTTCTGAAACGTTCTCGGCCTCGACAATAAATGGCAACACTATCGGCAAGTTTTTTTTTTTTCTAAGTTGGTACATCTGTCATAAGCATCCATTTGAAATTGTAAGTCATTCTATCAAGTAGTTTGTATTATACAGCTGTCTCAAACAAAAGTCTTGTCTTTATCCCTTGAAATGGATAAAATTGAGTATCGTGCGGTAATAAAATTCTTTGTAAAAGAAGGTTTAACGCCAAAAGAAATTCATTCAAAGTTCATAAAAGTTTATGGGTACTCTTCTCCTTCGTTCTCGACAATTAAGAAATGGACTGCCGAGTTTAAATGCGGCCGTACCAGACTTAAAGATGATCCACGTGAAGGACGTCCAAAAAGTGTAACAACCCCAGAAATCATTGACCAAATGCACGATATGGTATTGGATGACCGGCGGGTCAAAGTGCGTGAAATTGCTGAGACTATAGGCATTTCAAAAGAACGTGTAGGATATATTTTGTCTGAAGAATTGCAAATGAAAAAGCTTTGCGCAAGATGGTTACGCGCAGATCATAAACTGATTTTGTGCGTCGATTTATTACTGTAGATGAGAATTGGATTCACGATTACACACCAGAATCCAAACAGCAGTCAAAACAGTAGACAAAAGCCGGTTGTTTAGCGCCAAAGATCATGGCATCGGTGTTTTGGGATGCTAAAGGCATTTTGTTTATTAATTATCTTGAAAAGGGTAAAACAATAACCGGGGAATATTATTCCGATCTTTTTACCAGACTAGACGAAAAAATTTGTGAGAAAAGACCCGGTTTGCATACGAAAAAATCATCTTTCATGAGGACAATGCACCGTCCCACAAAGGTGTTTTGGCAATGGGAAAATTAAGGGATCTGCACTATGAATTGTTGGAACATCCACCCTATTCTCCAGATTTGGCTCCCTCTGACTTCTATCTCTTCCCAAAACTAAAACTCTTCCTCGCTGGACAGAGTTTTTCTTCGAATCAAGAGATTCGAAGAGGGGTATTTTGCGGTTTTTACTGAGAACCACTACAGGGACGGGATAATGGTGCTGGAGCATCGCTGGAATAAATGTATTAGTCTTAAGGGAGATTATGTTGAAAAATAAAAATAATTTTGAAATTATAAATTCGTTTTTTCATTGTTAGGCCGAGAACTTTTCAGAACATCCGCGCATATTGGTGCGAAATGCTTATATGCAGGTGATAAATGTCGTTAAGCGTCAATTTGCTTAAATGCGTTTATTACTACTGAGTTATCAGTATTTTGGTTTCATAGTGTGGTTATAAGATTGATTTCCAGTTTGGTAATTCAGTTTTCCATTCATAAACATAAAATGGCCCTCACGTACATTTAGTGGTAGAGTTACAAAAAGTTATAAACTTCGTCAGAAAATAGTAATTCATTAATTCGTGGGGTTCATGCATCTGCTGCCCCAGATGAATTTTAAGTCAACAAAAAATAACGATATTGAAACTATTGACATTTGTCAGTAGTTTCAATATCGAAATGAACCCTCCAATATGTTTGCTGTTATCCCTTCCTCCTCCTCTCCTCTACCCCCTCCTGCCAAGGGAAAAAAAAAAAAAAAAAAAAAGAAGTAAAGGCTGGATATGTCACTGATTAAGATCTCACGAATTTGTTCATGCTTGAACTTAAAGAATGCTCACTGAACATGCATGCATGGTATCCAAATATGCGTGGACTGTCCTCAAAAGAAGCTTAGGAACTACTGATGACTCGCTGCTGTACTTTATTTCTTCATTATGAGTTTGTCTGTTTTTCTGTCGCTATTCTGGTCCGCAGTGTTTTCTTCAGGTAAACGTAGTTGAATTGCTCAGTTGTTTGTATTCTATCATTTTTTCCAAGTGAGTGATGTAAAATAGCAGTTTTTACTGTTCTTTAAAGTTCTGTTTTAAATTCTGCTTCAGAGATCATCTTTGGCATGCAGTAAACATCCATTGTCAGGAAAAATCTACCATCAAATAGCAATCCAAGCAGAGCAAATGGCACAAAGTTTGGGATTATTTTTTTTCCAATGCGAAAAAGCTGCGCAATTCGTTTTTACTGGGCATTCATAGATAGTGTCGACCCAAAAATGCCACGCGACCGGTTGCTTCACCAGGATGGTGCTCTGCTATACAAAACGGTTGGCCATAAACGCCGTTGCAGTAATCCTTTCCCGATCTGAATCGAATCCCTGTAACTTCTTTTTGTTTGCCAAGATTTGAGTTATTGAAATCACAGCAGTGAACTATCCAACGGTGTTTTCGACAGTGGCAAAAACTGGGGACTCGAAGTACTGAAGGGGACTAACTTAAAAGCAAAAACGACACTTGTAAAACGAAGTTAAGTCACAGTTAATTTTTTATCCAAGCAAAAGAAATTTCCTGGAATTGGAAAACTTGGCATAAAATGAGCAATTAACAGAATAAAGTATGATAAAACTTATCGGAGAAGTAAATAAAATATAATTAAGAATCCCAAAACCATTTTTTTTTTCAGCGACTACTTATTGATAACCCTCGATGGAACACCAAGACACATTGATTGCTACGCCCCAAACAACACCTGTTGATAAATCATTCTTACAAGAGACATTAACTTCCGCTTATGTCAATGTCAGAATCACTGGGACTCGTCTGGGGCCACCAAACACCCCCCTCCTCTTTACGATGCTACCGAGAGTTCATAAAAGTAACAGAATTAGAGAATTTCCCCCGTTAATTTAAACGATATTTTTTTTATTTCCCCCAAGAGTAAAAAAAAATTTTTCCATTCAAACATAAACGAAGACAACAGGCTCAGGAACAGATAAAGAAAATTTTAAGCCAAAATAGGAAATTTTCGAGTTGCCCAAATTTTGCAAAACTTTTTGCAACATCTTGTCCGATTTTTTAATTCGCAATTTTAAGTTCCGAATTTTCTTTAAAAAATGGTTTGTTACGAAACGGTTTTAGCCTTTGAACATTAATGTAAACTTAATAAGTCGGAAATTCTTTCTCAAATGCTTAACACGGCTATAATAGAACGCACGCATTGAACTGAAACTACCAACTACATATGATAAGAATATATCTTTTCAGAGATCAAATTCCATTTGTCACTTGGTAACCCACAACTGCGGGAAGATAGGAAACCATTTAGAAAATGCTCTTGAAACCATTTTCATGCCGATTTTGAAATCTTAAGAATGAACATTCAACGAGTAAAAAAAAAAGCTAGGTAGTAGGTATTTAAAATTAATTTTATCCCTTCGAAAATGGAAGCCGTAATATTAGCTCCAAGTTCCGATGGATTGGGAATAATCCTAGGGTCACAGCTCTCTCATAATTACCCCAGGGGTGCGTAGCCTCTCTCTCCGTATAGAGCAAGTTTGGTATCTAATTCCCCTCACTCCTCCCCTCGCGCGCAATCATACTATAGTTATTATGCTGCCAGCCTAGATTTATCTCGTTCCCTTTTGTAATTTGTACGGCCCACCAAATAATAAACACATTGCAGTATTACGGCCGGCCTTCGGGGAGTAGCCACGGCTCGAGTTGCACAACAACTCTCTCTCCCCTCTTAGTATTTAGTCGATAGCATCGCGGAAACACGTGACGTTCCATCACGCTGATGAAAAAAAACTACGGTATTGCAAGCACGCGCATCAGCACAGCCTTATGCAGGCGGTGTCCAAGATAACGCCTAGATCTGACGTAAATCCCCGATTATTTGACACTTCTGTGGACAGCGTTTCTTTCTTGCGAAAATGGCGTCTTGCTAGAAGCTCGAGACGTAGCGTCCAACTAACTGATACCTTAAGGGGAGTGGCAAGAGGGAGGGAGGGAATTTTGACCTTTGCTGTCGTGGCTGGGACTCCTACTGAATAAAAGCAAGTGTGTCGCGATTTCTCCTCGACTTGGTTGCCCAAATGAAATTTATGGCTTGGCTGGCTGGTGTAGAGTGACGGGAGGTCTGCAACCAGATCCTTTTTTTTTTTTTTTTGCATCGGGGGAGGTGTGTATAAGATAAAATTGGGTAATCTCGAATCGAACATGAGTTTAGAATATTGAAATTAGAGATGAACTTGAATATTCTAAACCATCTTGAACGTTTCGGAATCTTTCCATACTTCATGCAACGAAAAATTCAACAATAATTGACCTTTTTTTATTGTAGGTCAATCACATGGAGATATTCCCTGCCTGGTCTTGGGCCTTATGAACAACAACAAAAAGCAATTGTATTTCCTTACTTAAGTCTTGTTAGGCTGCTGCGTAGCAGGTACGTCTCCTCTTAAACCATTAGATGGATTTTGATGGGGAAAATTCCATATTAAACTAACTACAAACCCAAGATTCGATTTTGGACCTGATTTTAAAATGCGATAATTTGACAAATGATACTTTAAGTATAACAGCCAGTACTGAAAAAAAATAAATAAATAAACAATAAATCGGCATGATTTGAAAAATAATAAACATCAATCTCTGAGTACGCAGAAACTAAAGCCCACTGTTACGAGGCCATACGAATCTGGAGATGGAAATCATTAAGATGAAAACTCTAAGAAAGGCCATCCCTCTTTCTCTTTAATACGTGTATAACAGAACGTATTTGGATAAGGTTTTGGTTACTCACAACACCAGTTTCTGTATATCGATGATTGCGGTACACTTTGATAAGCATCTCTAATAAGTACTCAGCCTTTTTAGTAATGTGTTAATCCATCCTTAGGTAGCAAGTATGAGAAATCATTTCGTTCGTACAGCGTGGTTTAAACCTTATATACAGTACTGTACGTCCACAGATACGAGACCCTTCGACACTTCTGCGCATGTCAGAAGAAGGAGAATCCATTCTGATAATAGGGTAATCAATCCGTCTTGCGAGATGAGTTCTTTATTATTACAAGTCGCAAAATTAATTTTTATTTTATGAACATTGTAGTTTTTAAAGTGGTAACTATTTTGCTTGTATGACAGTTGGAAAATTTTACCTATAAAGCACGTGATTTCGCGTGTTGATGACCAATTCGTACATCAGTTTATTTCTATTTCCCCTTCAACATGAATTGACTCTTCTTGGCAAGTTGCCAGACTAGAATCTCGGTTTAAACCTAATATACTGATTTTTATGGAAATAACTGATGTTTTAATAAAAGGCTTTATCAAATAAGTGAATCAAGATCCCACATCGGAATCTTATTGTTACTGAACATAATGTGGACATTTTAATAACGTTTCTGAATAATCTTTGAGAAAAAAAATCTTTAAAAGCTCGGTGTTTTCAACTTCTTGTTTAAACATGAATACAACTAAAATACTCTTACACTTGTAACAAGGCTGCATTCACTCATCGAAAGAGACTTAAAAAGATAAGAGAATACACAAGAGTTTAGGATAAAGAAGGATTGGTCATTATTAGGAGATTTTCTAAAAAAAGGAAAAAAGGTTTAAGTATCTTAAACGCTTTCTTATTTTATTGATAGATTTTATTTTAATTTCTGTTATAATATTACAAATAATATAATTTATAAAGTATAACATTAAGAACTTTTAATACACCATCGAAATGTAGTGTAATCTTCTGCTTTGTTTTGTTTGCTGTTTTGCATAAAAGTAGTGAGAATTCCTACTCAGGATGTTCACTCAAATTCTCGTTGTAGATAACTCTTGCTCCCCCCCCCCCGCCATGTAGCAACTGTTATGGACAAACAACACATTTAAAAGAAATGTTTATATATGTGTAGCTCAGTGGAAGTGACGCTTGCGTCCTCTGTGCTTGGTTGTTAGAAGTCAGACTTAAGTCCAAGTCTAGTTGCCGACTGGAGGAACTTTTTCTAAGCCTTTCTTGGACCGATTCCCGAGTTAGTCGATCATGGGCAAGCAGGTTTTTCCTCCCAGAAACTCGGATTTTTTATCCTGTAAACTCAAGAAAATCGACCGTATTACCCACATTATTTCAGACAGTAACATATTTTGTTAGGGGTTAGGTACCAAGAGATGGCAGCACTTGTTTGTCAGCCTCTTCATCGGTGTCTGCTGTAATTAGTGACAGACATGGGCCAGCTATCTCTGATTGGCTACCGGTGGAGATTGAACTGCCCACTCAGTCTCCAAAAGCTAGATAGGGTATAAAGGCCTCGCCTACTCCCTATAAGGGAATAAAAGGCGTAGCTGATTTTTTAACTTTTTTACCTTGGGTGTACTATACGTTAAAGATACCAAACAATTTTATAAACTTGGTTTTAATCTTTTTTCCCAAGTAAGCAAACAAGCAGGTAAGTCAAGTTTGCACCTGAAGTATTTTCAGGTCTGAGGCAACTCGTGGTAAAGGTGGCATAAGCTCTGATTACTTGCTTACGTGTCCCATAATACAAAGTACATGCCCATATGCTCCTGAAGTATGGGATACTTAGGCAGGAGATCAGAGCTTATGCTACCTTTACTACGAGTTGCCTCAGACCTCAAAATACTTCAGGCGCAAACTTGGCTTACTTGGGAAAAAAGGATTAAAACCAAGTTTATAAATTTTCTTGGTATCACACACAAGAAGATGGACAAATCTATAAAGAATGGTGCCAAGAAATTGACAAGGAAAGAATAATTTGGTTATTTTTATTTTATTTTATTTCTTTCTTTACCTTTGAAGAGCTGGAAGTGTTAGTTGATGGGGGGAACACTTCGTGAGAAAGGCTTTTCCACAGAATAGAAACAGTTTGAATGAATGTGGAGAAACAGGTTGTTGGGTGCGTTTGAAGATAGATTATAGAAGAATGTTAGACAGTTGCTGCTTGTGTTTGAACAGGTTTAGAGGAAATCGGGGGAATCGTGGATGCCAGCTCAGTACCACAAAAGCAGAAGACAAAGAACGCCGTCTATTTGAGAGTTATTGAAGTGAGTTAAGAGAGAAATCATTCAACAGCAGGACTACTCTTCACTTACATACTAACAAAAAATTTTAGTGAATTTTTCCTTGGTACAGCGCCCCAAGCATGAAAATGTATTTTAAATTTGGGTGGATTTGAAATTTGTACAGATCTAGTAGACAAGTGGGTTAAACGTTTTTTATAGGCTGAGGATATAAATGATGCGATATATAAATTTATTTGTACAGTTAGATCCTTTTTTGCTTGAAAAAAAAAGCATATCCGTATTTTGATAGCAATGAAAGTGACAAGGTCATCGTCAGACAAATGGCATGAAGATCTGGATTTAAGTGACTGGTTGCAGAAGTTGTTGAAGTTTTGGAGCACTTCGAGATTTGTCAAAGGAGGAGGAGGAACAGAATGTACTGTCATCAGAAAACTATGCATAGTGTTCTTAGTTAGTGAAAAAATATCATTTATGTAGAGAAAGAGGATGCTTTGCGAAACAGAGCTGTGTGTTTCTCCCCGCATTGGTGGGAAAGCCATCTTCATAACGAGCAGTGATCAGCCAGCGAGAAAAACTGTCTACCCAATTACAGTGACAGGAAGACAAGCTAAAGGATGTAATTTACTGAGTAGGCCTTAATAATAAACCAGTTCGAAGAAAATGTCAAAAAACTACTACTCGCGTCTCCAGGTATCCAGAGTGGGTGATGTAAGCTAGGAGATCTCTTGTGGCTCTTCGGGCAATCCTTACTGGCGGTTTTTCATTAAAGGGTAAGTCTTCATGTGATGATAAAGGTAATTATTGATTTTCTCTTCCGTAGAAACGAATGAGGTGAGGGCTATGGGTCTGTAGTTTCGAGGCAGCCTTTTAATTTCATTTTTATTATGAATTTAATTCAGTTTAATTAATTACTTTTTTTTTGGAATGCGCCGAACATAGGCTTGCTTATAGTGTAGAGATGATACAAGATAGATATCATCAGGATCAGGATTTTTTGTTACCTAGGTTATTTAAGATTCTTCTGATGTCTTTTGGAAGAAATACCACAGAAATCATATGGCATACTGTTTCTAGAACTAGAAGTTAGAGGAGGAGAATGATGCCAAAAGGTCAGATTTATCTTTAGGTTGCAGCACTGCCATCTGGGGGAGAAAGAGGCGGAATCACAGTGGAGCTTTTCAAGTGACCACAAGGCATGATTGCTATAGGGTTTCCTGTTCTATACGCACCCATTCACAACGTCGTGTTCTTTAGCACTACAACAGTACTTAGCTGGATAATCTCCAGTTAAGCTCTGCTGTTAAATGGAATCCCACAAACAAAGGCAGTCCATGCGAAAAATTCACCAACCACACCACAGGTGGTGGCTTAATACTAGCTTCAGCCATTCTCCGTCTACAATGAATGCAAAAAACTTGTATAAGATTCTAGTTCTGATTTAATGAAAGAAGAGATGACCTCCTCTATATATTTGGAAGTAAGAAATGAAAGCATTCCTTAGAGTTCCGATGACTCCAAATTGCTGGGAACAATTATTAGGTTAGTTTTAACGGTCGGCGTGGGAATGTCAGATATCAGGCGTAAGCAATGTATCATCGAAATTTGTCAGCCTCATATGAATCTTTGGAACATGTCGGTTGAGACCCATGTTCCAAAGGAAAGTTTGCAACCTGTTACTTTTTGTAGAATAACATTGGCCGCTGTATCAGCAAATTCTGTAACAACCAAGAACGACATCATTTCGTCCAAAATGAATCAGGTTCTTCTGATGTCTATCTTTCGATGCTAAACATGTGAAAATCACATGCGAAAAGGTCAGAACTGTAGTATTATAGGAAGTGTGTTGTGGAATACTTCCAACCATATCTCTCTGTCACTGTTGCCGTTAATTCGGCAGATTGGGATGAGAGGTTATCATACAACAAAAGCAAAAAAAAAAAAAAAAAAATCTTGGATGCTTCAACTTGGTTTTCTATCTTAAAAAAAATCCAAAGTTTCGCAATACCGTTGTAAGTATACAGCAGATCGATCAATAGCAATCCCTTTTAGTGAAACGAAAACACAAGTATAATGTTCCTTGCCTAGACATTGATAATAAAACAGCGACGAACGCTTCCGATGCGTACTCATTTGCTTTGTTTCTATATTGAAATAGTGCCAAATAAACTTCTTTAATACTTCTAGAAGCATTTGCTAATGTTGTTCCCCGTGCTGTTACACTTCCTTGAGCATAAGTCGAT
Organism: Typopeltis vanoorti; assembly: GCF_054136105.1. Lineage (NCBI taxonomy): Eukaryota > Metazoa > Arthropoda > Arachnida > Uropygi > Thelyphonidae > Typopeltis > Typopeltis vanoorti. The sequence goes on from NC_143570.1 coordinate 8,198,814, forward strand.
TTAGGAGAAGACAAACTAGATGATCTCCCCCACCTTAGGTAGGCATCGATGCCCTTTCTATAGGACTATTCCTAGTCCTATAGAAAGGGCATCGTGCATACATTAGTGTCACGAAATATAGGACCTGTGCGCGCGTGTGTATGTGTGTGGGGGTGAGGGTGGGGGGGTGAGAGAGCGGTAAAAAATGTGTACATTTGAAGTTGAGAATGTGTAAAACAGAGAAGGTATTATATAGTATAAAATGAATATTTTTCAACTTTCACGAAGCAAGCAGTTTTTGATAAGAAGCGAAAAGTTCTTTACATTATGTAGTTCAACACTAGGACTTACTTCCCTGGGTTGAAAGGACTTTCTTATTTTATTCTATGTTGCGACTGCGATTATCGGCTGGTTTAAAGCGTTGAGCTAATGATTGTTCGTGATTATTTTAATCCACCCCACAAAGCTGAAATAACAGACTATTGATCTCACACTTAGCGGTGTAGTTCTCATAGCGGAAGACCAACTCCCCACCGATTTCCAAATGTAAATTATGGCTAAATGAGTTCCTACTTTCTTCGGGAAATAGAAGGCGTCATGTGGATTTATTTTATTTTTTTTTATTATTTATTTATTTATTAATTGTAAATAAACCTTTTCTTTCAGACATTATGGGCAATCCTCGCAAACCTCGATGCCATGTGGGCACGAGTTTTGACTCATGGGCAATATGGCACTCAAAAATTTCTGTGTAGACTCATTCTTTTCGTTAACTGAGCAAAGCGAACAACACACTCTCTCCTATAATAGTATGGCAGAGTGTCTTCTATAAAAGCTTCGGTGGAGTTTTGGTAATCTTTGAAAACAACACTTAATATTTATTCTATTCATATGCAGTTTTTCTGTGGTAGACCATTCAAATTTTCATGAGGGCCCAACGACTAATTAGTCTGTTACCAAGATATAAGATTTACTGATAATCATTTTTATTTCTATGCTTGCTCCTCATGCCTTTGATGAATTTAGGAAAAAATGGCAATGCCTACCAAAAATGGCCAAAAAACTTGTTTTGAACTTTTCTACAAATTGCACATGGTATATTATTATTATTATTATTATTATTATTATTATTAAGAGAGACCTCCAGGAAGTCAGAGACTCATCGAGGGAGGTCACATGCTACACACACCAGCTATCCTACTTATTCTTGAATTCATTCACGCTGCTTGCACTCAACATCTAATGGCAATCCATTCCAATCACGCACCACCCTCTGAGAGAAAAATCTAGTCCTCATCCCCTTCTTAGCAGCATTCATTCTCAGCTTCCAAGGATGCCCTCTTGTCCTTTCCTCACCTTCCAAAAATAGAAAAATTCCATCAATTCAAATCCTGTATGACCCTTTCAGAAGTTTGTAAGTCTCAATCATATCATCCCTCTTTCTCCTGTTTGCTATTGTCTGCAGTCTACAAATTCTCAATCTGTCTTCATATTCAGAATTCCACAATCCTGAATATCATTTCTAACACACTCTTTTGCAGTCTCCAGTTAATCAGAATCACAACGGAAACTAGGAGACCAAAACTGCATACAATTGTCCAAGTGAGGTCTTATGAAGGCCTTGTAAAAAAGCAAAATAACATCCTTATCTTTATATGTGAACGTTCGTTTCAGCATTGCAATTATCTTTTGAGTTGTATTTGCAATCTTTGCTACATGGCCCCAGAACTTCAACTTCCTATCTATTAACACTCCAAGATCCCTAGCCTCATCAGTTTCTTCTAGCCTAATCTCACCAATTTCATACGACATTGGATATCTAATCACGCCGAAGTGAATGACTTTACATTTACTGACATTGAGCTGACATCCATTTTCCCATGCCGACAATTCTAGCCTATTCAAATTATTCTGCGAGTACTGCATATTAGCAGCACTCCTGATTACCCTACCTATCTTTGCATCATCAGCAAATAGCTGTATGTCGCCTGTTAAATCCTTAACAATATCATTAATGTATAGATTGAATAACAATGGACCAAGCACTGATCCCTGTGGTATACCACTGGTTACCTTAAACCTTGGAGACTTACATCCCTCATATACCACTTTTTATTATCTGTCAGTCAGTTATTCTCTTATCCACGCTAATATTCTATAATACAAACCCATATTCTCCAATTTATGCATGGTATTTAGCATGGTACAATAGTGCACCATGCTAAATACCATACAAAAGCCTTAGTAAAATACATAAGTATCATGGTGTATCATTCCTCTTGCCTAGTTCACTGGTAACATTATAGAATGTGAGTAAGTTGCTTAAACATGATCTTCCCTTAGCAAACTATCAACCCATTTCTGAATGCGAGCCCTGACCAATTTTTCCAAAATCTTCACCACCACCACCATTTCTGAGATACTAATTGGTCGATAGCTTGATACATCGGTCTTTGCACCACCTTTATGCAATGGAATTACCATACATTCCTTCCATTCCTGCAGAATTTTCCCTGTTCTGAGACTCATATTAAACATCCTGGTCAAAGGAATAATCAATTCAGCTGAACACTCTTTTAGCACATATGCTAATATTCCATCAGTCCCTATTGCTGAATTCTTATTCAGTTTGTGCAACAGTTCTAATACCTCGTCCTCATACACCTGCGTTTCTTCATCCAGTGAAAAGGTAGCAGTGAGCTCAATGTCGCGTACACCAGGTTGATAGCTTTTAACGAAATGGGTACTCATTAGTTGAACAACCTCTTCTGTATCTATAACCCTCACACCATGTGCATTTAGAAGAGTTATTCTTTCATATTCATTCTTTCTTTTACTTGCAGCATATCGATAGAATTCTTGAGGGCTGTCTTTAGCACGCAGAGCCAGCCCTTTGCTTTGGTTTCCGTACAACAGTTGTGACTATTCTAGCCTTCTGCTTATAATTTTCATAATGCACATCATCCTTATGTACTCCTTCCATATCATCCTTTTCTTGCGAATCTCTTGCTTAATAAGATTACACATCTATTTGACTCCTACTCTATTTATTCTTCACACTCTCGGGACACACTCTGATATCGCATCATTTAAATATTGTTTGAATGCTTCCCATGCAATGTCGATATCCTTTCCATCCAGCAACGGATCCCATTCCACTGAACTCAGTCTACTCCTCAGTTGGTCATAATTTCCTGTTTTGCAGTTCAGCACGTAACCTTTTCTGAATGGAACATTCATAAACTTAGTCACTTCCCAAGTGAATACCGCATGATCACTGTCACTAACCGAAGGCAGAATAGTTATATCTTTAACTGAAACGCCCTCTGGTACTATAATAAAATCTAACACTCTTTGACCTCGAGTTCCTTCTGTCACATGCTGCTTGAGGAAGCTGTCCCGCAACAGTCAATAAATGAATTTTCATTCTTCTCGTGAGGTTCTACTACTACCCGATCAATATTTGGATAATTAAAGTCTTCCATTATGATTACTCTTTTCACGCCCATCATGCCTATTTGGCGATGCATTTCTTCATCACTAGCAACCGATTCACCAGGCCTGTAACAACACCTCATTATGTAATTGATCTTATTAGATTCGACCTCGCACCAGATGGCTTCAAACTCACTGCTACATGAAACGCTGTTAATAGTAGTATTACAATCATAGGTCTCAACAGTAACTGGATTCAGTTCATCCGATATCATTGGCAGTACGCGCCCCTCTCCTATACTGTCTATCAGGGGCGGCTCGTGCATAGGCACTGCGGGACGGCAGCATCCCCAATTTTCTCGATATGTAAATATATTTATTAATTTATTTATATTTGCTTGAAATATTTAATTTTATCATCAACAATCCTATACAATTCTCTTAGTTGTATAAAAAATAATAAAAATCCATCTTGTAGCAACACTGTGTTTACCACAGTGTCATATTGCTAGTATTTGTTACGCGCGCAAGCACATGCACGTCATAGTGAGATGCGAGCTATTAGCGTAATGCGGCACTGTCCGTCGCGCAGTTCCACTGTTTATATGCAGTTTGATGCAGTAGTAGTGTTCGTAGTGCTTATCGTGTTTACTCCGTCTCTTTAATTAACGGACATTAAAATTAAAGATTTGTTGTAGTTTTTATTTTAAAACATTATTCGGGTTATGATAATGGATTTTATTTTTAAGTAATTTTGAATTATACCAAACAATAATTTTATCGATAATAAACAATATTTTTTCATGTTTAATTTTTACCATAATTTTGATATTTTATCCAAACACGCATACACTGTACCTACAGCGTGTATTTATATTTCAAAAGTTGCAGCACCCCCACGATTTCAAGCCACGAGCCGCCACTGCTGTCTATCCTTCCTAAAAATACTGTATCCCCTTAACTCAATACCATTTAATATGCCTGATTCCGATAGCCAGGTCTCACTAATGCCTACAATCTGAGGTCCCAACATATTGACCAAGGCAACAGACTCTACCCCTTTCTTTCTGATACTCCCAGCATTCGTGTACAGACATAAGCTACCTGCATGTTCTTTTGTATACTCTTGTCTGCAGTCTACATGACACAGTTGGACATCTTGCAAATATTGACTTGAAAAATATTACTCTATACGGTAATGATGATATCTTACACCAAGGTTTAAGTCAAAGTTGAAACCTTAATTTGCAGTAACTGAACGTGCATAACTCCCAACTCCCCGCTCGTGTTGCGGTAGCAATCCGTTTAGGATCGAACTGATGGCTGATTTGCATTCCCATAAGAGTAAATACTCGCCATTTTTATGGGAACAAGTTTAATTTTGTAAGACTTCTTTGTGAATAACCTTCCGGAATAACTTTGAATAAAATCCTTAATTTTCTCTATTCCCATGAAAAGATTAAAATCAAATACAGATTTAACAGTTTTCAAAGATAAAACAAATAGTGAATCCAGTTTGATCCAAAGATTCGAAAGCTCTGCTACCTCCATTTGAAACTGCTCGCTCATCTTCAGTTGAAACGCCCTTATATACAGAAAAGTTCTTTGCTTGTAGATGGAAAAATGACGAAGCCATGATGAGATCCGAACATATCAGATCTTTTCAACCAGAAGGCATCTTCGATATCAACTGAGTTAAGGAACACATTCTGATATCACGTGTTCACAGCAAGTCCGAAATTAACGATTGACTTTTGAAATTCTAGTTGGTCGTATGTTTATCTGAACAATATAGAGGGAGTAAAATCGACTTAAAAATGAACCCTAAGGTTCCAGAGAGTGCTCATCAATGTTACTGTTTACTTTCTTTTCTTTTTCTTCTTCTTTTTTTCCCCTTTTGTTTGTATGTAGTCTTAATAAGTATTCAGACTACATACCTGTGTCATTTACTTATTCTTCTTGTAACATCCACCAATGGAAAGTGTGACGAAGTGCTGGCCCAAATTCGCGATGTGCACTGAATTGATAATTAGCATGTTATTACAGGACTCAAAACATTCAAAATGGAAACTGTGCGGTGATCTAATACTTGTGAGAATGCACAGTAAGGCAAATTGTGAATTCTTGACTAAAATGCAAAGCAGGACAGTCAACTTCTTTAGGCTGTAGTTGTGACATTCGTAGACCGGGCCCCACTAACTACATAAATTGTTAATCATTGCTAAGAGTAAAGATGTCTGTGATAGCTCTTGCGTGCATCAATATATTTCACATAAGATCACCCTGCCAGCCATCCCTAAGGGGAATGCAATTATCACATTAACAACTGTCTGCTTCTTCCATAAGTGCAGGTTCCATTTACTAATGGTACATGGCGACTAGTGAGTTCTGACACCTAATGTTTTACTCTGTTGAAATGTTGTTGCAAGGACTCTGACCACCTCTGAGTACACCAGTGTGTACAGCCACATGAATCCAAACTTGTCATTGTAGATATGTGGGAAGCATCAGTTGTACATAGCATTATAATTTCTCTGAATCAGCAACTTAAAAAAAGAAAATTAAATATAAATAAAAATTATAATTAATGCCAAAGTTGATCGGTAGATGGACAACGTTCAGAAAAATGAAATCCAAAATTGGGTGCTATGTGGATATCAGTTTAAGAATTAAATAATTTTTAATTATTCTAAATTGTTTATTTTGTCATTTTTATGCATAAAAACCTACAAATTTTAATACTAAATTATAGGCCTGAATATCACGAATAAAATTTCTTCGACAAATACGCAGAAGTCAATTCATGGATCATTATCGTTGTTGATCAAGTCTTACAGCGCCCCGTCTGCCAGCTAACTTTACAGGAACAGTCCTCATTTAATGCGGTCCGTATTCGAAGCGCCACTGGATTTTTCACTGACATTGGATAATGTGAACACGATTCAACAATTTAGATAAAAAATGGATTATTTACTTTCGTATTTTTGCAAATCGCTTTGTTTCGACGCACATCATTTAGATTGCGATCTCACATTAAGCAATATAAGTCAGTGTCCATAAGAACCAGTCCTTCTTTATTCCATCCGTATTTCAGACTGAACAATAACTCATAGTTAAGAACATCAATGCGGTTGTAAATTCGGCAAGAAGCAATGACAATCCCCATTCTATTCTTTCTCACTCTTTTTCAGTGGTGATCTTGTGTATACAAAGAGTTATTTGCCAAGTAGGACACAATTGCACGCTTATTCTTTGCCTACTGAATCCCCACACACACCTTTCTAAACACACACCAATCGAATTGTTAGTCGAAACACTGGCACTCAAAGAAAGCGCTGCCTTGTATTCCAGGTAGATTATCCTCTCTTCCCATCTGTTCTTCTGGTAGAGCTGTTGCCAGACTGTTCAGTTTAGACAGACGTGTTCGTACTCCGCCCCCTGGGCGTCGTTGCAACTGGGGTGGCTTTCTGCCACTCGCTTTGGTTGAGAGTAAAAGCAGCTGCACGCATGATGGTCTATTCTGGCTAATTGGATCGTGCTCATGTCCGTGTGTGGTGGAAGACTTGGAATCCGCGATGTTACTAACACGAGTCTGAAGCTAAGTTAGTGAAGCAGTCTTGCATTAAAAAAAAATAAAATAAATAACTTAAAAAAAAACAGAATTAGGAAGGAGGGAAAAAACATCTTCATCCCTTACGTGTCACCTGTTCCCACACCTGGGTGGCAGGCTGGTGTCCGTGACACTGGACTTGATAGAGTTGTCTGCTGTGTGATGATCCCAGCCCTCGGCCTGCTCCGAAATTACCGCACAGCCTGCCTGACGGGCCCGCCATCCCATTACCATAACAAAGCTGGCCAGGGCTGTAATCAAGATGCCGCGAGATGAGTGTGGGGCCGAGCTGTCGCCCGAGGGTTCAAAGCCAAGTCTGCCCGAGCACGAAGCAGGTAGTGGAACCAACAGGTGCTATGGGAGGCCCTGACTGCCAGCGTCTGTCCGGACGACTACGGAGAAAGATGATGGTCTCGGCCACGCCTGCCCGTGATATCTAAATCTTAATACAGCAAGGGGATGCACACTGCTCGTGCCACCAGACAACGCTGTCGTGCTCGCTTTACACAGGAATGTAGCTCGAAATTCTGAATTTCAACACGCTGTGGAAGCAACTTTCTTAGAGAAGATATACTTGGCTGCTGTTGTTTAGCTGTGTGTGAGATACCCGCTAACATCATTAACTCGAATGTTTGTTCCTGGTGAAAAATTAACAGGAGAACACGGGTGTGATTACGTACCACTCATCAAAACATAAAAGTGGATCTTGATTTGGTTCTGGAATTTGTAAGAAATTTCGACCTTTTTTTTTTCACTCTCTGGCAATAGAAATTTAGCAGCTGACAAGAAGTCAATAAGATTATCACATACCCCTACAGGTTGAACATTTTAGCGATCCTTCTGTGTTGCTAAAATGTCTAGCATGACATAAAAGCATTTTTCCAAGTTTTTTCTAGTTTCAGGAATCAACATTTTGGTAAGACTTAGAATTCATGATTACCACACGAAGGCCAAGTGATGCAACAATTTTAAATGCTTTGCACTTCTTTGTTAAAGGACAGAAATTTAATTGATTAATCCAGTAAAGTTCGTCATTTCCTGTCCGTTTTTTTTTTTTTTTTTTTTTTTTGTTCATTAGTAATTGTTTGCGCAATACGATGCCCACATCACTGGACATCGCAGAGTCAAAATGACTACATTCAGTTTATTACAATTGATAACTCTTTTTTTGTTTTCTGTCTTTCTTTTGATTGATTGTAGGAGTTGCGTGGATACCGATTACTGAGGATTTGAACGCAAAGGTTATAAAAGGGATGTCTTCACATTCAAGGAAATGTTTCTTAAACTTGAAATTTCATCGTGGAGTTTGTTCAAAGAAACAAAAATTCATTTACTGGAATTTTTGTTTCAAGAAGTCTTGTATTTCTGCCCGAAAGCTTTATTTGATGACGTATTTGGTATCAGGTCACTCCAGCAGGATTGTTTCACTTGCAATGCATGTAAGGTGTGCAGAAGTTTTGAAACAATCCTCCTATTTTTAAAGAACTTTACAAGAAGGTTCACTTAGAATCTAAGTTTAAGTGCAAAGATTCTTTTCTTTCACAATACACCCATTCAACCCTCACAAATCATTATCTGAAGCTTGAATATTCAGAATTATATTCAACTTGATTGTAGCATTAACATTATATTCTTCATCATCTGATAAAATAAAAATCTACCCACAGAAGGATCTCAAAAGCATGCAGCCAAAAGCTTGAAAATTTTCCTCCTACCATGCTGTCACTGTTTATTTCATTGAACAGTCTTTCAAAGTAATTACTCCAGACACTGAATATCTTTATCCTCAGTTTTTGTATTACCAAAATTACCACGACAATGCTTCGCTTTTCTTTGTATTCTCTCAGAGCTAAATTAACGCAATAGGAATTTTCATTATGCTTTCTCCTTTTCCATGACTGACTCTTTAACTTCCTGAGTCTGCCATGGAATTCTAATCTTTGCAGACAGCCTCGCTTCCTGTCTCTCTGGCTGAATCAATGTTTTCTCCAAGTTTGCCACTGAGTCTCCAAGGAAAAAATCTGTGCGATTTTTTCTTTTCAATAAGGAATTCATTTTTATCCTTCTCCAAACTAAATGGAGAAGGATAAAATGAACAATAACATAATCAATGAATAATAAAAAAAATCTATAATGCTTTTTATTTTACAAAAGGAGTAGGCTAAATTGGTGAGTCTGCTCCCTTTGGAGTAGGCTTACCTGCTTGTGGTCCTAAACTCAAACGCCCGTATTATTGTATTTTTTTTTTTAGATGTGATAAAACCTGAGTTTCATGGGTAAAAAAATATCCTAGTTGGTAGTGCCAAAGATCGAGTATCTCAAGAACCGACCAAAGAAAGGCCTAGAAAAAGTTCCTCTAATCTGTGACTAGAATTGAACCTATAATGGTCTATTGTTGGGCAGCTTAGCTCTATGGATGCAAACATCATTTTTACGGAGCTACATAGACTCTCATAATCAATTACTCTTTTTTTTTTTTTTTTAGGTAGTGAATTTGTGCACGTCTTCATGCGAAGCATAATATTAGTAATATCAGACTAGTCCACGTCTTGAATAGAAATCTAGCAGACTTTACCATTATTATTATCTTATCCCTTTTCTCCAAATTTTCCCCAAAAAATTACTCTATGAATTATATTGATTTCTTATTCTGCTGTTTAGATATCCTGCAAGGATCAACCCTTTCTTCATGACTCGAAAAATTCCTCAATTCTCAATTAGCAGAAAGAACCTTCCGTGGACTCATGAGCACAATTTCAACATTTTGATATTTGCCAACACACTCCTTGATATTGCCTGCCCTTTAAGAAGATTATCTTTGTGTTTAGTTCTATAACTACCCCTTCCTATTTGTGATCATTATTGCCTAAATATTATGTCTTGTAGTCTTATTTAGAGAATATCATATGTTTTTGTCCTTGTTTGTTTGTTTCGGTAGTACCAATTACATCGACGGAGTATTTCTCAAAGTCTTCTGCAATTTCTGTTTCTACAACTATGCGTCGCTAAAATGTAATCAAAGGAAGAATATTTACACCTATGCTGACCAATGGATTGATGAACCATAAAGATGACCTTCTTTATCTTGAGCGTATTAGACCTAAGTGGTCCATCTTGACTAAATATTCTCAGCCTGGTTTCTTATAAACTCAAATAATAATAATAGGGGTTAATTGCCTCCCCACTAGTTTGCTGTGTCTGTCAGTACGTTTCTTCTCTGATAACTTTGTCTATTTTTTTAAATAGGTTTTTCCAATAGGCATGGTTGATACCGCTGCTCTACTAAGGAGCCGTAGAGCTCCTTAGAAGAGCAGCGGTATAAAAGAAGAATACGCTAGACGCCCACCATAAGACAATTTTTTCCCTTTACTTCTGATATAAGTTTTGCGAGTAAACATAAATATTATTTGAAAATAAATGTCCTAAATAATCGAAATTGAGAGTTTAAACTGCTTCATATCGGTAAAGTCAAACCAAAAATATTTATTGATATACTTTGGATCGCGCATGAAAATACAACAAACTTTTGGATAAAGGAATTTTGAAAAGTACATAAGTATGTTTCGTATGTTACAATGCCCTTGAAGACAAAAATATCTAAAACCGTTATTCCTATATATATAACTCTAAGAAGTGACTGTCAAACGTCTAATGGATTGCAAAAGTCGTTAGCATGATTTAAAAATACCTAGTTGCTATTACTGTTGATTTTTCCCCCCTAAGGGGTGGGGAAACCAGCAAAGAAAGACATTAAAGATCGATTCTGCCTTACTGACAAAACCTACCATTTCTCCCTTTTTTTTTTTTCCTTTTTTTTTTTTTTTTGCGAGGATAACTGGTTAGACAAGGCGACCAACCCCCTGGTATTGCCATCTAGAAAAGATGACCTTCTAGTCGTGCAAGAAGAAATGGATTGGGAAAGGAATCCCTCTAGCCATGTTGGGTCAAGTCAGCGAACAATTGCTTGGCAACTCAGCTTGCTGGGATTCGGGAGAGAAAAAAAAATAAAACAAAAAAACAATGACCGGTGTTCATGATCTTCCGCCTGTCACATACTGACAGCATGTTTCACAGAATTCGTAGAAGTGTGAGTGGAAGAGTAAGAGAGACACACCCCTACGATACTGACGAGAACTTCATGTAAGCACTCGGCATTCAAACCACATCCTGGAGTTGCGGCTCGGTCACCGACGTCAACTGTTTTCGTCTGAAAACTAGTGATGACGTTTATTTACCTCCAGGGAAGATTAGTCAGCGGAACAATTCGCGTTTCTTCACTCTTGTTTTATTTGCTCCATTTCGCCAACCGGTGGCAAACGCATGTTAATCAATTTTGAGTTTGACTTCAGTGTTAAAACCTGAAGTCGCTTCATATAAATTTTAAGTTGCTCGATCTATTCGATCAACAAAATGAAATTTCAACTTTGATCAGAAAAGATCTACAGTTTTTGTATCGGTCAGAGAAACACAACCCTACCATAATAGTTTTAGGCATTCCTTATAAATACACTAACTATCAAAAAGTCAGAGGACACCCAGATATAAACAACGTCTTTAACTGGAAGTATTAATGTTAGGAATATTAAAGTTAAAAGTGATAGCAAGCCTTTGGTTGTAATAAATTAGTGATTTTTCTACCAAACAATAATAACAATAAGAAAATCACTCTACATTTTTCAACATCATTGATTAATTGTGTCATAATATTATCACTAGATTCTCCATCGCGAGAGTCTGCATCTTCAGTCCCCTTAATGTTATGGGATTTATTATAAAAGACTACGCTGCCCTAACTCCTCCCCAGTACATGAATTTAATCATTCATTTATGTCATGGTTAGGCCCTTCATTATTTATAATAATACTCCTCCCCCCCCTTTTTTCTTTCTTTCTTTCTTACTTGGCTTCTTCTAAAACAACATTATGATTCCTTCCAATTTCAGAAATTCCTATAATACGCGACTTTATGTCTTCACTTACTAATTAAGTACGTGGGTGTATAAGATACCTTATCCTCCCAGAAGTCATGGACCATGTGCAGATCTCATCTCATCTGATTTTCCTTTTACCCGCTTTTACCTTGAGGTGTCGAGGGTTTAATAATCAACGGACCTCAAACCGTTCACAGGATAAGATGGTCAGCCCTACGTCCCAGTGTATCTTATGTCCATAGTGTTGAGTTCTCAAGGCCGGTTTGCCTGCTTTGCGGGATGAAAAACCCTGCTGTCCACGCCCAAGACCGACTAACTTGGCTATGGCTGAGGAAGATCCTTCAGCTCCTCATGTCACCGACGAGAATCGAACCTAGGACACGCCTTCCCCAGCCATAGGGTTGTGAAGCGCAAAGCCGCTAGGCTAACCGCGCCGACCCATGTGCAGATATAAACTAAAAATATTTTTACTGGCACAACATAAGCATGATTTCCTCCTCTGGCTGTAATAATGGTTCACGCATGTGGAAGACTTTGTAGAAATGTAAAACAATAATAACACCATCTTTCTATTGGTAGAAAGTTGGTGTTATTGTTTTTACATGTCACCTTTAAAGTATTAGTAAGCTCCTCTAACGAAGAGAAATGTCTTGGTCATGTCCTAATTCTACATTTTATTCATGCCATAAGGCTGGTTGACAGCTTTGGGTCCAAGCTTCCGGCTACAATATCATTCTCTTCAAACCACGTATTTATTTATAATCATTGCTCTGTGATATGAAGCGTTATCGTATTGGAAGAGCTAAGTGCCCTTACCAAAAATGCTTTACAATGCAGGATAGGTATAGTTGTCCTGAACGTCAATGTAGGATCCAGCAGTCTGAACTCTGTACACTATGACTGGTATATTTAATTTCATGTGACGACAAGCAACCCTACATTTCCCCCCCCCAGGCATCTTTCATACCCAAATAGGTCCATTATAAAGTTTAGAGGATAGTGAATGATGGTTTTTGCATATTCTCATAAAAATTTGTAGATGAATTGGAATGCACAGAATTCATTCAACCTGACCAGCAGTGACTTACTATTTTCACAAGATTTAAAACTCCCGAGAAACTGGATTTCTCTTGTCTGGTGATGAATCCAGATAAGCGTGTCTCAAACCATACGTCTGAACCTTTAAGTAAACTACAAATAAGTGGTTTAGTGAGATTTCAGCTGTAGGCAAAGTATATCAGTCGATCTTCGCTATTAGGTTTACGAGGACTACTTTGAAAAGCAGGGGCTGTCTGCCCATTCAATTGTGTAGTTACAATGACCTTGAACCTTTGCAGTGTATGACCTGACCGTTAAGCCCTTGCATACTACAAATCATTCCTTTGAAAAATCCAAAATTAGCGATAAACGAACTCCCCTTCTCCGCGGGACTATTCTAGGCGCTCCAGCTCCCGAACTTCCTTAGGATCTGAATCCGTACATGTGGCTAATTTTACCTAGAAATATATTTGCTTTCTATCCATAATTTTTTCCGGTGTTGTATTTATTCTGAAATTGAACTCTTGTCCTGCATCAAAATTCTATTCATTACTAGCGTTTCTTTTTTTTTACTGTACTTCTATCATCCATGTATCTATATCGTGCTTGTCTACTTTAACCTAACCGTTGGTGGCAGTAGTGCTACTTTACCAAGGACTAATAAGCGAACAAGTTTCCATTTGTCCTCCTTCCTTGCCATATTAGTACAAAAGTACTAATATGACAAGTTCATGAAGCCGGTTTTCATGTATTGAAGGACAAAAAAAAAACAAAAAAAAAACGAATTTCTAAAACAAGTCCGCACGAGACTGGCTAACTCGCCTACTGAAAAGTCCTGATAATAAAGGTTCTTCCCATCACAGACAGGATTCGGACCCAGGTCTTACCAACGAAAAGGTTCCATCGAAACCAACGGAGGGTATCTATATATCGTATAAAAACCCAAAAGAGTATATTTATTCAGTAACTACTGTTCCAAAGCAATCCATAACTCATTTTAATGATCATTTCTCTTTTACTTTAACTTTCTTTAGAATTCGACTTCTGAATCAACTTACTTTAGTCTATCAAAAAGTGAGTTTTGTAATTCGATCTCAGCATACCGTTGAAGAGTAGACGATTCATTTGTGACTAACAACACTCAACACATCGAAGAGACACTTGGATTATTTTTACTTTTATTCTTTTCACGAGATCCACTTTATGAGAACCAAAATTTTGGTGTGCGTGTAGTGGAGAGGTTAGCAAACGTGCCCTGGAAAGTAAAGGGAAAAAAGTGATTGAGGCGGATGCAATTTGTACGGCTTAATTAAATTTCCGCCTTACTTAACCCCGCTAGAAGGTCACGAGGAGAGGCATATTCCTGATTCGCTAGTGACCCAAATTATGGTGTGTATAAAGATGATGCACTGCGGTATCATCCTCCACCCTCACCTACACACTTCTCGTAATCCTGGAAAGACCACTTTAAGTAATCAATCAGACAGGATCTCCCCCCCCCCCCAACGCTCTTTCTTTTTCTTTAGTTATTCCCCCCACCCTGTAGCGTGAATTCTTTTCTCATATCTTTACTTAGTTCACACGAGAACTGCCTTAGGTGGATTTTCATCCCACAAAAAAAAAAAAAAAAAAAAAAAAAAAAAAGAAAAAGAAAATCGGCCGGAAAAACACACAATTAAAAACGTAATTACGCTGGTTTCATAACCTTAGTTGCTTTGGCAGTAATTCTAAATATCAAATAACTCACGTAAGATCATCAAATTTAATAATCAACCAGGTCACTTGCAAAGATTTGTTTGCAAATTCCTTCTTTCTAAGTTAGTGTAATCAGCACTGCATATTTAAACTTGCAGCAATCTACAATTGCAATATTAAGTTTCTTTTATTTCTACCCATATCGAGTTAGAAACTTTTATTTTACGTGTTATGGATCAGGACAAGCCTTCATTAAATGCTTCGGTCAACTGCTGCGAACAGGAAGTTCTGTTTGTCCGTATAAGCCTTCTCAGACGACAACGATCTGGTTCCTTACAGATCCTCTTAGGACCACAGTTACACTTCTTAGTAAAGCAATGTCGATTATTTTTCCACTGATTAAACACCCGGAATATCTCACCGTTGGAGAACCAGTCGGCTCTACTGTTTTCAAAATCGTGGCTCCACCCACACGGGCACCCGAAATAAATCCTTCATCGAACTTTGAAAGATTCTTTGTTTTTTCCCATTGTGATCAACAGTATTAACAGCAGTATTTTTAAATGGTTGTCTAGAACACATGGTGGCGCACTTGACCAAGCGTAAATGAGGTTTAAGTATATTTGCATAAAGTTTCTAATTGAGTGGTCGGCATGTGTATAAGAACGCATGTTGTTATTTTTCATGTCTTTGGGAAAGGTTGTTATGGTTAGTTAGAGTTGACATCAACGTAATTAAAGCCATGAAGTGAATATATTCGTTGACGTACGTGTTCCTGCAAGTTGTGCGTTTTGTCGGAGAAAATAGAAAAAAAAAATCTTCAACTTTCGTATTCGATTAATTAGCTGCCATATCAGATAATTAATTGGGTTTCTGGAATTTTTTCTTCACTTGGTTTAATAAATTTAGTTTAATCCTTTATCCAAGTGTAAGCAAACAAAGTTAGCGCCTAAACTATCTTCAACCCTTTCCTTAATGCATAGCATTCTACATGTCCGCAAGGAGATGTGCTTTGCATTATGGGAGATACTAAGACAAGGAGTGATGAGAGCTTGGTCCACCTTTACCACGAGTTGCCTCAGTTCTGAAGATACTTCAGGATAAAGGATTAAACTAAATTTATTATAATTGGGTTTCTATATGGAGGCAAGTTCCTTAAGCCGATGAATCTAATACATAAGGGGAAAGATGAAGACACATATGAAGTCTAAAGGCCTCGTTTAATTAGTATTTTAGATATAATAATAATAATAATAATAATAATAATAATAATAATAATATTAGTATTATAATACTAACACTAATAGTACTTAAATTATATTATCAATGCTATTTATTTATTTTTATTAATAACGAGCTCATATACAGTAAAACAAAAGCAAAGAATCAACTTAAGAAAATTTATAGGACTGATTTCCTAATATACACCAAATATCAAACGTCATGGTGAGACGGTGTACATGTGGAACTGTCCCACTGCTTTGCAGGCAAATGGGCGTTAACTAATATGAAATTCTCTGACCAATAAAGATGAGCAGGTCTTTCGGAAATAATTTCTATCTTGTATGCCAGATGAAAAGGACACGGAAAGAGTTAGCGTTTTATCGGATGATAGTCGATGTCATTTGAGGAAAATTATACGCTATTATTGGTAACGAGAGGAAGAAATGCAAATCCGCATTTAACGTTGAGCTCAATTCACAACAAGTTGGGTCTATAATACTGCCTACGTCGTGCAAAGTTTGATTAACCTTATTTCGCTGTGAAATCTAGAGAATCCTGCATTTGGAGATGCGAGTAGCCACAAGTAATCACATAATTGTTTTGAGTACCTAGCGAGCTGTGTACCAGGAATCTTCATAGCAGAGCGACAACTGCAAGCCTTTGTTAACATCGACATGTCGATAACAAAGTTGCATCATCGACTGGAATAGAACAAGGCACACGGAAATTGGACTATGGAAAATCGGTTGCAGTGACAAAATCACAATAAGTGCTCTTCCTGTCTGACAGAAGTGAGTATGGAAATGCTTGAAGAACACTCTTTAGCTGAGCGCGTTCTCTTAACGATGGAGTTTGGAGGTAGTAGCGGAATGATGTAGGTTTGTTTCTCGTTAAGTCCTCTGGTCATATTGCATGGAAGCATAGCTCTCAGGTCCTGCATTGACGTGCTGGATGATTCTGTGGGTGTTAAAGCTCCCATTTGAATTTGATAGGAGATCTGTGACCGTCAATCTTCTCCGTCAAATTTGATAATTTGACGGAGAAGATTGGATGGCCAAACTAATGATTTAATGGAGTAGTGCACAACAGTAGAATCGACTTTTTACCAGAAATTAAATTTTCCCGACAGATTTAAGCACTTGTTATTTCTCAACAACAATAATAATAGTAACAATAAAATGTTTTGCTTATGTCTGTACCTATAGTACAGAATAATTAGGCTCAAGTCGGCAATCAAGAACACCGATAAAAATTTAAAAGAAAAATTAGCTTTAATTTAAAACTTTATATACATAGTTGAAAGCAAAAACCACTTTACTAGTTCCCAAAGTATTCCTCTGGAACTCTTGCCGTTAACCCGTACAACAGAATAAATCTGTTGAACAGATTACGTATAAAGGCGAATGTGTTGCATTCGACTTCATTCATTGAGTAGTTCGTCATGGATAAGATTAAAAGCGAAAGAAGACTACAAGCATAACTGTCTCCCTTGAATTATGATCCTTCTTCGCTTATTTGTTCCCCTTTCTCCCAAACTATGAGCAAAGACTTGGCGAACGAATATGTTTTTGAAATCTGAACTATACGAAGTTCTACATGATACGGTTATTGGCCAGTCGGAGGCTAGAAAAATTGAGTGTCCAGTGTCACTGCAAAGAAACATTAGGGCCTTTTTTATGCTGTCTGGTCAATAGCTTGTATTAAAAAAATAGCTTTAATGACGCATTTATATAACCTCACCATCAGCCAGTTTTTTTTTTTACAACCACTCCATATTTCACAATGTCCAGTTATGGTAATACGAACAATCAGACCTGGTGTGAAGTGCATAGAGTAACTCTTGACATGTGGAAATTTTGTGTCTAACCAGCAGGAGGATCACACCTTACTGGATGTGTGTTTAACGATAAGTGTACCAGTGAGGGGAAAAAAAAAAGGAAAAAAAGAACAAGTTATTCTAATATTATAATACGAACATTCTTTCCGACTAGTCACGTGATTTTCGGCATGCCTGAAGAGCGCTCTTCATCAAGTCCACATGGCAAGTTCTCCTTCCTGCCGTTTATCACATTCAAGCGAGTAAGTCGTTTTACTGAAACATAAGTCCCGCGCTGCTCCCTACTCGACCTTCGCCACTCCGTTAAACCCAGATGGTGCAATCAAATTGCACAGCGCGGGATAACTTTATAAAAGTGCTTCCTTCACCAGATGGTTGGCCGACAATTTTGGACTAGAGCCAGCCTGACCTCAACTTGGAGATTTGTTGTTTTTTCTCCCCCACTACGGAATAATAATAATAACAAAAAAAAAAAACCTTGAAAAAAACATCCACCAGTCCTATCCTCAATTGAGCAGAGTAAAGATCACTACAGTAACTAAAGGGTTAATGACCTGAACTAAGAATACGTGAGCGTGCATAATGTATGCATCGAATAGGTACACAGAGAGAGAGAGAGAGAACTTGAAGCTAAAATATCATCCAGTTTGCTTTTCTGTTATCCCTCGCCACGCGCAGCCACGCCGTACCTCCACACTCGGGCACACCCCCCTCATTAAATGTATTCAAGATTTCCAAGAGTGGTGCTGCCTTATCATTTCTTGTGCGAGAATTTCATACGCGTTTACAGCGTGTATTTGCAGAGCTCCCAGCGATTTTGTTTTCCCCCACTGTGAAGCCTTCTTGAGAAACTTGACACGTCCCGTGGATTGACCCTGTTCAGAGGCACCGCACTGAGTATCGCAGAGCGTGACTAGTGGACAGATTACCTGTGATCTGCAACGGGCAAAACTAATGCAAGCAGGCAGGGAGTGACCACCATACTTAGACATCTTTCTGTATTCAAGTCTACTACATTGTTGCCAACGTCCGTTTGTCTAACTCGAGAATATTTGGTAATTTATTAAAGTAAGCTGAAGCAGCGTCTGTCGATACCCCCATTTCGTGCTGAAATCCTTGGGTATTAAGGCACAGCACTTAAATTTTGAGAACCAGTCTGCCAGAGAAAAGGCTATTGTGATTTATCATTGCATGAAAGTATCTTAATGTATGACATGCTTAGAAACCAATTGTCTCCTAAGGGGGTTATGGGAAGGCAAGTTACATCTGGAGAGGTAAAAATATCTCTTGTTAGGTAAGGACGACCGAACAGGGTTTTTTTTTTTTTTTTTTTTTTTTACGAATCTTAGATTACGTTATTAATAATCTTCACAGAATATCTTAGCACTTTTAGAATCGTACATGAAGCATCAGGATTTTTAAATTAGGCTACTGACGTAAATAGCATTCTAGACATAAACTATTTCTTCGTTATATTTATAAAATCGAAAATACTTTTAATTACAGACAAGTTAAAACGTATTCGGTAGTTGTCTTAAAGAAGTCGTCAATTGATTTCGATTTAACTACGTACTCTCTATAAGTGTTTGCAAATCTTTTCAACTTCGAGCCCATTAGTTAAATCGAACTGCCAACTTTCTGAAGACGTAGTTTAGAAGGGTATTGGAGTTGGACAAATAGAGTTAAAATTCCGAAAACGAATCAGAAATTTGGTTATTTGAATCTTGGTCCATAAACGATGTTAGTGTATTTAACTTCTGACCATTCCCAGATTATTGTTTGTGAACAGAAAAAAAAAAAAAAAATTAAACAAAAATTGAGGACGCTGCGTAGTTTGTGGTAACATAACGCCATGTTGGATTGGGAAGAAACATTCTAGGCCTGTCATGTCGGCTAGTCTACAATTAATCTAGGGCAGTTAAGTAAGGTTACCCTCTTCCCGGAAACTCTGGTTTTTAATCCTAAGACACAAAAATCAACCATAGAAAATACACGTATTCACAAAATCGTATCAGGTTACAATTAGCACTACTAGATGGCGGCAGTTATTTGTTGTATCCTCATAGACTTTCGATTATACTTGCCAGTTGAAATCGAACTGAACTACTGGCGATTGACAAAGGTGAAGACCAACAGATTTCCAAAAAAAGTTAGGGCTAGAGTGTTTGGCTACTTTCTTTGGGATGAGAACTGATTGAATATGTATTTGTTATTATATCAATTAATAAAGTATCAGTTAAATACACGTGAATTCATGCAATGCTTCGTTGATTGAAATTACAGCTAAAAAAGAACTGAAAGGTTATGAAACCAGTAGTTTATGCCTGTAAATCGTGTTTTCCGATTAGTTTGTCTGTTTTGAGGGATGGAAAAAAAGTTTCGGGGAGGGGGGGGCTCTTCTTGCGAGATTATGATAAACTACTGTATGCCCACAGATGCGAGATCCTTCGATACTTGTGCGCATGTCAGAAGAAGGAGAATCCATTCCGATAATAGGGTAATCAATCCGTCTTGTTGCATGAGTTGTTTATTATTACACGTTAGCAAATTAACTTTTCTTTAATGAACAGTGCAGTTTTTAAAGTGGTAACTATTTTGCTTGTATAGCAGTTGGAAACTTTTACGTTTAAACCACGTGATTTCGCGTGTTGGTGACTAATTCGTACATCCTTTGTTTTAAGAATCCTTTGTTTTGTAAAGAAATAGCGTACAACTCGTACTATTTCTTTCTCACATTTAACATGAATTGACTATTCTTGGCAATCTGCCAAAGTCGGTTCTATGAACTGTGGGCGTACAATACAATGTCACACATCTATATAAATATGCAAGCTTCTGAGTACTTGAGTGACTGATATATAATACATATACATGCCCTCATTTAGCAACAGGAGATATTATACTGCATATTGTAGGAGTTCCTGAACTTGACTTTTTTTTTTTTTTTTTGCTGGCAAGAAGTGCATGAGAGGAATTATAATGTGGATAGCAAAGGGGCAGAGTAGCAAGAGGAGGTGGAGTATGATTGCATATAAGGAAGGACCTCAACTATGAGTAGACGGCTCATTACATTCGTATATTGGGGAGGAGTTCCAGACAGTGTTTAATACTCATGAGTGCCGTAAAATAAAGAATTAGACGCGTTTCTGTAGTCGAGAAACCCGTGATACTCTTAAGGATTACTTAATTAGGTAATAAGAAAAAAGCGAAGTATGAATGATGGGCAGGTTTAATATTGGCGCTATCTACTGAATGAAATGGCTAAAATAGAATAGTTAGTTTTATTTATTGTTTTAATTGGCGATAGATTTAAAGAGTAAAATGAATATTGGCTTTAATAATAACAAAGGAATGAAGAATGATTATACTAACTTCTAGGGCCAATGCGTAGAAGTACTTATTCAACACTTGATAGGGAAAACTGAAATTAAGGAAAAGGGGTGGTTGTGTTGATAAGAAAGCCACAGGATCGGAATTTTAAGAAAGATGATTCCGAAAGTACGACAAAAAAACTAAAGTCAAAATGTATTTTTACAAGCTGCTACAGGCCTTCCCTTGGTATCACATCGTACAGTGAAAATCATCTACTACTTGAAGGCTTTTGCAAACACCCATGTCATAGTGGGATTCGAAGTAATCGGCCTAAACAGAGACGCCATCCTTAGACAATGAGGTTGGCAAGATTCGAATCAAGAAGTTGCTTATGACGATGGTTAGGATGTGATTTATTTAGATTTCGTCAAGGCTTTGATATTTGTTGCGGGCTGTGCCCATCTTATTTGTCTGAAGTTATGCTCAAGACGGGAAGAACCTTTATGACAAACTTACTTAAAAACTCAGTAGAATTAATACTTGTGAAATACGAAACTGATTATGACCACACTGTAATTTATTTATTATTCTCTTCTATTCCCTCAGCCATACGGCTGTTGGGGTAACTATATGCTACCATACTAGGGAAATGATTATGAGCAAGGTGACTTCCTTGCTGTACTATATCCGGTGTGTTAACGGGGCCGGTTTGCCTGCTTGCGGGATGAAAAACCCCAGATAAACTGGTGGAAAAATCCCTGCTGTCCGCGCCTAGGGCTAACTTGGCTATGGCTGAAGAGGATACTTAAGCTCTTCAGGTCGTCGACGACGTGAGGAGCAACATGTGCCTGTTGGACTAAGTTAGAACTAGGCTAATTCAATAAATGATAATGGGGGGGGGGGAAGGAACGTTTATTAGCATTAACTGTTTTAAAACATTTCATAAAACTACTTCCTTACTGACTAGTCATGACTGAAAACGTCATTCAACCCCCCGATGAAAACTAGTGATTTCTTTATTGTTAATTAATCCTAACTGAAAATGTAAGTGATTTATAGGAAGCTATAGTTGTTCCTGTAGAAGATTCATCCCGTCTTTTCAAATATTATCTGGCATTTTTATTTAGGACCGAAGCAGTTAAGTCTGTGAGGGTACTATCCGACCACAGATCCGAGACCCTAGTTTGGCAACTTGCCAAGAAGAGTCAATTCATGTTGAAGGGGAGAAAGAAATAAGTTGATGGACGAATTGGTCACCAACACGCAAAATCACGTGTTTTATACGTAAAATTTTCCAGCTGTTATAACTAAAAGAGAAGTTAATTTTCCGACGTGTAATAATAAACAACTCATCCGACTATACGGACTGATTACCCTATTATCGGAATGGATTCTCCTTCTTCTGACATGCGCAGAAGTGTCGAAAGGTCTCGAATCTCTGGGCGTATTATGTCTGTTAATTGTTGATTTGTTTTTTTTTAGGAGGAAAACAGCTGACATATCCGTATGAGACTACTGAAAAGTGCTAAAAGGTTTTTCTCGCCTTAGACGGGATCCGAACCGGGGTTTTTCTCAGCGGATGGCAACAGTTAGCGACTAAGCTACGGAGGCTTCTTAACATATTAGCATTAAACAATATATATACAAATTAGCCATCTTCCCTTTTGCAGTTTAAATACGGCAAATCATTTAACTGATTTATCAAAACGAATGTCCAGAATCAACTATCAACTTACTGAAGTGAATAACTATCAATGCTGGACTAAAAATAAAAAGATTTGTTACATTAATTCAATTATCGTACACCGCGATATTCTTGACCTTTGACTTACTTCCTCGAAAGAAGGGACAGTCCACAGATGCAGTTACTTCATAAGCATAAAAACCTTAGATTACCTAACTCAAATAAGGGACCATGTGAAACCAAGCCCATCCTTCTCCCCACCGCAACTGGTGGGAAAAAAACCTCTTTGTTCTTCACCAGTTTGAATACTCACAAGTCACTTGACCTTTCCAAGAGTACGGTGTTTTCACTATATTCTGGTCTGCACTTTCAAAATTATGGGAAGTAAGAAAAGCATTGTGGTACGGAAGCGAGCTCAACTTCCCCCTCCTCCCCTAAGACCTGTGAACGTGCAACACGCCTTAAAGCTTGGCATGTACGTACACTTCATAGCATTGCGTTACGTTACCTATAACGGGATTGTAATTGTACTATAAAGTAGACAGTCTTTCGACCTCAGGCCAGTTGTTTCCGAATTAACACAACTTCTCATCGAATAATAAATAAATAAATAAACTAACATTCAACTCATTCAAAATATCGTCTTTTACAATACCAGCCATCCACTGTTCTCATTTTCTCTAGCATCATTGACGTACTGGGAATTGTCTAGAAAGCAACTAAAATGCCCGCACTAAGATATTTATTGAAATTACAAAAATAATTAGCCATTGAAAGGTATTAAATTATCAATTATAATCGAACTCTTAAAAAAAATACGCCAAGAATTAACCCGCATGTTGTTTGATTACATTTTATTCATATTTGCTTAGAAATGCTTATAAAATGACCATATTAATGACCGCATGCGTAGGGGTGGTATACCTTTTACATAACAATTTTCCTTCTCTTTATAGAGAAAAAATTAGTATCTTCAGTAATGTTGTTCATATAAACCTGTTAATTAAAATGTGAAAAATGGATACTGAAGTTTGTTTAATGAGATAGAAACTGGTTGACAGCTGTCATGCTCGGAGGGGACTTCTAGGAATCAGGTGATTAGGGAGTGCGTGGTGTTTATATTAATGCATAATCGGCGTTCAATTATTAAGAGTTGACTCTTAATACAGTATTTGAATCTCTCTCTCTATTTTGCTTTTGACTGAATTAAGTAGCGTTGTCCCTTGCCCAGATGTGTTTCGTTCTGTTCAAGAGAAATCATAAAAGTGCGGAAAAGTAGAAACAGAGAATTGGGAATTAAAATTTAACATAAAAAGATGTAAGTACAGGGTGGCCATAAATTAACTTTCCCTCTATGGAGGTATCTGCACGGAATGATACCAAATTTTATGTCGAGACTTTCGAAGGCATGGGGAGATGAATTCCGCGAAAAAAACATTTAGTACCAAAAGTCGCCGATAGGGGAAATTTTGGCGCTTGTGGAGCCGAAAGCAGTCAGATATTTGCAGTAAACGCAGGTAAAAAGGATTGTGCAAATTTTACTGTGCGTACGTGAATGCATCGCCACCAATTCCACTTCAAAAGGGACTGGGAACGTTCAGGGTTATTCGAATGACTGACGAATTGTGCTCAATATGCGTCCTACCTTGCTTCAGTGTGCTTTACTTCTTAAGTTGTTTTACCTTAAACAGTGCAATGCTGTAGTGGCCCTTCAGGAATTTAGAAGGCTTCATAACCTGCATAAACTGGATCACTGGGAGTTAGACCTGGCAGAGGACGGAAAGCAGTGCAAGAAGAGACAGTAACAGACGTTGCTACTGTGTTGTTAGACGACACAGGGTGTTCTCTTACACCATCAAAATGTTATTCCATTTTATCTCCTTTAATGTAATTATCCGCTTGTTTTCGTCTCCGCCAGCGCCAAAATTTCCCCATCGGCGACTTTTGGTACTAAATCCTTTTTTCGCGGAAATCATCTCCCCATGCCTTCAAAAGTCTCAATATAAAATTTGGTCTCATTCCATTTATTGGTTTTAGCTACAGATGTCTCCAAAGAGGGAAAGTTATTTTAAGGCTACCCTGTATATTCAGTTAGTTAATAAGGCCGTTTTAGATGGAAAGAGTTCCCTCGGAAACGGTTATTCAACTCAAAGCTTTTGGTATTTTGATTGACAACAAATTCGTTCTTCATCAGTACATGCCAATATAAATTCAGGAATTCACTTTACCGAAGTTGGTGACTTGAACGCCAACAGAAATCATGTGCGCTGCAGCTAATGTAGGTAACAGGAAAGAAAACGTTCAGTTTCGAAGAGAACTTCAACTGGCAGCGCTATAACATCAACTGTCCACCTCATCCATTCAAACATTACTCCTTATGTAACAAGGGTGGAACTTGCACATTCATACACTCTGAGCTCCCATGCCAGAAAATAACAAACGTAAAATTCTCTCTTGAATTTACTTATCTTTTTAATTTCCTAATTCTGATAATCACTATGCCTTCCAATTTTTTCACTTGAATATCAGAAACATCGTCTTTGGGGAATTCGTTGTTCGGAACTCCAGGGGAGGCTTCCCTTTTCCATCTGTTCAGTCACCTGGAAAGAGATCCACAGGTAGTTGCTAATAATAACACAACACATATCATACATTCGTCCACCAGAATACCAGATAATCATCACCAATCTTCCAACACTGTTGATCTTTTCTTATCCCGTCCTCCTTCCAAGTTTACCATAGATGCGAACTTCTTTCCTCACAACCATCACCTCTTTCAGGTTTTCTTTTGTACGAATTTTTCCTAAGAACCTTTCAGAGAAACCATCCTTGACAGAGCTCTTTTAGACTAAAAGAACTTCACTTACTTTTCGGAAATAAAAGGACGTTAGTCAATTTTCGATCCATTTTTTGTTATTGTTGTGGTGATGTATTTTGTTTCTTTTCCAAAACAATATTTAGGAATTTCGTTGTGTTTTTATTTCTTTTTAACATTATTACGCGCAGTGAAACTTGTGTTGCTCACGCAATCTGAACAATAGTACACCACCTACAAGGGGTAACAGTTCTAGTAGTAGGGTGGTCACTTCTGACCAGATCAAGATGAACATAAGATAAGGAATCGTGACGTGATTGGTTGATAAGGAGATGATGTCATTGTGTGTCTGACGTCATGTGTTTAGAATGTTTGGGTAATGTTTGGGTAATGGTAGAGATAAGGATTCGTGTCGCGATTGGTGGGAAACTTCTGACCAGATCAAGATAAAGATAGGATAAGGAATCGTGTCATGGGTGTGTGTTGTTATCAGATGAAGTTAAGTGATGTAATTTGTTAGTTGTAAATAAGTGACGTTATTCTTTTGAATGGAAAAGGAAGATATTAATGGATAAGCATTTGTGTCGTGATTGGTGGGATACTATGAACCAAATAGGGGAAGGGTGAAAGGGGAAGCGATGTCAGTGTCCTGGATGTGTGTTGTTATGAGTTGTAGATAAGTAAATGGTTTGCATATGGTATTATGGGTGATGGATAGTGATAAGATAAAGTTTCGAAATTCGCTGGGCCCTCAACTGTCAAGGACATCATGTGGTGTGTTTCGTTCGCTTAAAGCTGTGTGTGTGATGTTTAGAGATAAGGAATCGTGACATTTTGTGTTTGGAAATTTCTGGGGAACATATGTCTCTCTGTGATATCACATGGTCTTTTGGTTTGCCTATGGAATTGTAGGCGATGATTTTGAAATACGATATCTTGGAATTTTCCCAGGGTGACACACATCCATCATTGTCATCATGTTTTGTCTTTGGTTGTCTATAGATGGCTGTACTAATTTTTCAATACATTTTGAGGTTTCTTTCCTGGTAAAGGGTGGGAATTCTTAGAGTAGCGTCGTGATGGCGCAGAAATTAGGCTTTTCTCAATAATTTAATTATATGCTGGTGTCCCTCAAACACACACACACACATTAGACATGAAAAGTCGCTAAGGTATCCATGTTGATACTGTAATATGTACCCTATGATTATTCTTATGAAAAACAATTATCCAGTCTTAGAATTACGCTTAGCCAAACATACGAGCAGTGACTATTGAAATTACAATTATCAATTGTTATGTTTAAGTTAAAAAAAAATTAACTTACATTTCTTTCCAGAATCGGAACATCTTGGTACTATCTAGGTTTTCTGAATATTCCAAATTGTTGATTTTTAACATATATTCACAGTACAGAACACAAGTCTGAAAATGCAGTTGACTTTTTCATTATAGGTTACTGTGGCTAACATATATTCACAGCACAAAAACACACAAAACATAGGAGTTGAAAGATATTTCTGTAAATAACCAGAAAAGCTAGTTGACTACTTAATTTAGATTACTATCCGATTGGTTCTGTGTCTAAATTCTTTCCCACAGCTGCCCATGCTATGTTTTCCCAAGCTTGGTGGGAAATTCTATGCTCCGTTTTGTTTAGGGTAAGTGTTATTTCCGGTTTCGAATTCAGAGTGCTGTTAGAGTATGGAATTCTGACAATTGAAATGTATTTTTTTTTTCAAATTGATTGGTCAGAAAATTTTAAAATTCAGTTAACTAAATATTCTAACAGAATAAGTGAGCAAAATTAATGAATAAATAAAATGTATGTGAATTTATTTTCTAACACAGTAGATTTCTCATTAAGTCTTATCTTAAAGATATCTCTCTTATCCGGTCACCAAATTGTTGTACATAGTTGAGAAATAGTGTGTTTAGATTAGAACTCTTGGTTCCTGTGGGAAATTATTGCTGTATTAAATTAATGCTTACATTTATTTTTTTTAAACCAACATGACTATTAATTTTACCTTGATTCCTTGTACTCAAAGTATTTCTGTAACTGGAATTTATTTTCTTATTTGTTTTTCCTTTAGCATTAGTAATTTTAAGTAACAAATATGAGACAAACAAGGTTTTGAAATCTTCGCAGCATTTTCGTTTAGAAATTTCTTTTGCCAGCACAACAAATAAATAGTTATTTCTTATTATTTCAAATGAATATTAACTCTGTAATATATACTTTGTTAATTTCTATGTTACCTTTTGTTTGACTGTAATATTATTAACAAATTGTATTTACTGAATCTAACATACAGAAATTAAATAAAGTAAAAAAGACAGTTTTTTTCTCTTATTCTTCTGCTTTTACATTTGCGCTGATGTTCATAGTGTATGATTTGCCACTGGTGCTTATGTGTAATTCATGGAATTTTCCTCCATGTGACATTTCAAAACAAGTTGAACTATGGTTTTTACAAAGTTCAACTATGTAAAACTCCTTTCCGTTAGTCCCAATTGACTGTTGTCCTCTCAGCCTGACATTTATTTCACAGTAGGGATATTTATATATATATTTTAACACAATTATTATCTTAGATATTCTTTCCAATACAAGTAAATAATTATTTATTCTTATTTCAAATGAAAATTAGCTCAGAAAGAAAGAAAGAAATAATGAAAAATTGTAAAGAAAAAAATGTTTACCCACAAATAAATATTTATGATCACAGCAAGCAAGTAATTCGTCAGCTTTTTCAAAGTTTTGAAATTCACGCACATATTGTTTTCATCATTTGTTATAATTTAAATGAAGAACGGGTGTGGCTATTAAGTTCGTTAATGTTTTTTGATTTTTCTCTTCCAATAGCGAGTATTTTTTGACATATGCATGTTGATTCACTTGTTATCTGCATGCGACGATACCTTTTTCATTTTTGTCACTTGTCAGGTGAAATATTCTCCACTGAAATTCTGTCTATTAATAATTTAATACCCGATTATTCCTTTTGCTTCCAAGAGTTGACACAGTTTCACTGAGTGGATTTTCAAAAAAAAAAAAAAAGTCTGGTTAGTTTGTGGCATCAAATTTCACAAGGGCAAAAAATGTTATGGTCTTACTTAAATTTGTATAACACATCAACGACACCCAATTTGTTCATTTAAATTTACAGATTTTATTTGAATGAAATATTATTTACAAACAGTATTTACTGAATCTAACATACAGAAAATAAATAAAGTGAAAAATACAATCTATTTTTTTGTTCCTTAATCTTTTTATTGTTAAGTTTGCACTGTTGT
Organism: Typopeltis vanoorti; assembly: GCF_054136105.1. Lineage (NCBI taxonomy): Eukaryota > Metazoa > Arthropoda > Arachnida > Uropygi > Thelyphonidae > Typopeltis > Typopeltis vanoorti. The sequence goes on from NC_143570.1 coordinate 8,227,676, forward strand.
TCAAAGGATCTTCCCATGCTTGTGGAATTGCCATCATGTGGTTTTTGACAATGTCACTCTCATCTGCAAGTTAATTTTCATTTGGTGATTGTTGGGAATTTATTACTGTAGTAAAATTAAGGGTTGCATATTTATTTTTTTAAAACCAATACATATACTTCTGAGAATTATTAAAAGCACAGAATCTTTCATTATGTTGACAAAAGCATTTAAAAGTACACGTTATATTTCACATTTTGGGCATCCAATTTCATTTAAATCAAGAACAGGCATCCCTATTAACCTCGTTAATGTTTTTGATTTTTCTCTTCCTTTGGCGAGTAATATTTGATATTTGCATGTTGATTCTATCATCCAATTTCTTAGTTTGTCCAGAGCTAGTGAACCAATTTCCCACTTCAGCTGATGGTTATATTTTATTAACCAAGAATTCTGTTTTTTAACTCTTTGAGGTAATTCCTTCCAACTACAAGGTGATTTTGTCAATGCATATCTTACAATAATTCCATCAGAAATACAAATTTCTTTAGGAAATAAATTTGAAGTCTTATTCAAAAGAAATTGATAATCAATTATTCCAATGATAACTGAAAATTCGTATTTTTCACTCAAAAAGTGTTTTTGATGTTACACCATGTGACTAGTTCTCTCACTCATATGTTCGAAAAAAATTATTATTCGGATGAGAAAAAAAATAGCATTAGGTGGTGGAAGTGAAAAGGTCATCAAGAGGGTGACAGAGGTCTTCCCTGCAATGCTCTCCCACCACACCCCCCTAACCCCATCATCCCCCTATTCTCCCCCTCTCCTCCAAAAGATGCCTGCTAGTGGAGATGAGCAAGCTCATCATTTGCAGATATCGTTTAGTGATGTCGCCTCCAACTGATACTGATAACTTTGGAGTAAAAAACCCTCCAACTGATAGTGATAAATGCAGAGCAAAAAAATAAAGAAAGGCTTCCCTGCAATGCTCCCCCACCCCATACTCAAACAGAGGAAGAGGTCTGATATCCTCGGCTACTTGCAAATAAGAGTTGACTAGGAAATGGACCTTGGTGAGTGTTATATTCTGAAATGCCAAGATGGGGAACTAATACTTGATGATACAGGAGCTGATGGAAGTAAAGTTTTTTCTATTAGTTGTGAAGAAGTGGAGAGATTTTCACCAAAAATGTATGACATTGATAATCATTTACTATTTTGAAAACTGAATGACTAGCTATTCGTATCATGGGGAAAATTAACGCTAATCGTTTAAATTCATCAATGGTAAAATTAGACTTTCAAGATTTCAACCAATTCGATAAAGATTCTTTATTTTGGGACATTTATGAACATTTTACGAAAACTGTTTGTGTATATTTGGTGACAAAAGAATACACAGAATGTTTAGGGAGGCATGGTCTCATTTCCAAACTGACACAATATCAAATGTATGGATCTGTGCTTACCATGGTATCTGATATAACAACTCTTTTGTGTGGCCAACTATTTTGATGTAATGTAACCAAGAAACAGTGAGTAACAAAAATTTTATTCATTGAACTCTTTACAAAATGTTAAGACTAAACTAAATATTGTGAAATATTTTTAGGTAATTACATTTTCGATTTTTTCTCAGTGAATATACTTTTAAATAGTATTTTAGCAAAAAAATATGCATTTGTAAACTTAAATGAACAAAGATGTGTGCTTTTATTGTTGTGTTTTTCCACAGTGAATTTTTTACATAGTTATTCTGATTAGAATTTGATATTTAAATCCATAACTTTATACCTTAATGCATTCTGTTTAATTATTGTAAAAGAAATCACTACTGTAAAAATAATGGTGATCCAAAATTCTTTGCAAGTTTCTTTGTGAAAAGTTCTAATTGTTTAAAATTTTGTAACATAAAGTTAACATAAAATATAAGATCAGAGCTAATAATCAGTGAAATAATAATAATAATAACAAGTAAATAATTATTTGTGGCACCATATGAAGTAATCTAAGAAGAAGAAGAAGAATGAAGGATAATGAATATGAAAATTCGACAGTGGGTGAAAAATACGAATTTTCAGTTATCATTGGAATAATTGATTATCAATTTCTTTTGAATAAGACTTCAAATTTATTTCCTAAAGAAATTTGTATTTCTGATGGAATTATTGTAAGATATGCATTGACAAAATCACCTTGTAGTTGGAAGGAATTACCTCAAAGAGTTAAAAAACAGAATTCTTGGTTAATAAAATATAACCATCAGCTGAAGTGGGAAATTGGTTCACTAGCTCTGGACAAACTAAGAAATTGGATGATAGAATCAACATGCAAATATCAAATATTACTCGCCAAAGGAAGAGAAAAATCAAAAACATTAACGAGGTTAATAGGGATGCCTGTTCTTGATTTAAATGAAATTGGATGCCCAAAATGTGAAACATAACGTGTACTTTTAAATGCTTTTGTCAACATAATGAAAGATTCTGTGCTTTTAATAATTCTCAGAAGTATATGTATTGGTTTTAAAAAAATAAATATGCAACCCTTAATTTTACTACAGTAATAAATTCCCAACAATCACCAAATGAAAATTAACTTGCAGATGAGAGTGACATTGTCAAAAACCACATGATGGCAATTCCACAAGCATTGGAAGATCCTTTGAACAACAGTGCAAACTTAACAATAAAAAGATTAAGGAACAAAAAAATAGATTGTATTTTTCACTTTATTTATTTTCTGTATGTTAGATTCAGTAAATACAGTTTGTAAATAATATTTCATTCAAATAAAATCTGTAAATTTAAATGAACAAATTGGGTGCCGTTGATGTGTTATACAAATTTAAGTAAGACCATAACATTTTTTGCCCTTGTGAAATTTGATGCCACAAACTAACCAGACTTTTTTTTTTTTTTTTGAAAATCCACTCAGTGAAACTGTGTCAACTCTTGGAAGCAAAAGGAATAATTGGGTATTAAATTATTAATAGACAGAATTTCACTGGAGAATATTTCACCTGACAAGTGACAAAAATGAAAAAGGTATCGTCGCATGCAGATAACAAGTGAATCAACATGCATATGTCAAAAAATACTCGCTATTGGAAGAGAAAAATCAAAAAACATTAACGAACTTAATAGCCACACCCGTTCTTCATTTAAATTATAACAAATGATGAAAACAATATGTGCGTGAATTTCAAAACTTTGAAAAAGCTGACGAATTACTTGCTTGCTGTGATCATAAATATTTATTTGTGGGTAAACATTTTTTTCTTTACAATTTTTCATTATTTCTTTCTTTCTTTCTGAGCTAATTTTCATTTGAAATAAGAATAAATAATTATTTACTTGTATTGGAAAGAATATCTAAGATAATAATTGTGTTAAAATATATATATATAAATATCCCTACTGTGAAATAAATGTCAGGCTGAGAGGACAACAGTCAATTGGGACTAACGGAAAGGAGTTTTACATAGTTGAACTTTGTAAAAACCATAGTTCAACTTGTTTTGAAATGTCACATGGAGGAAAATTCCATGAATTACACATAAGCACCAGTGGCAAATCATACACTATGAACATCAGCGCAAATGTAAAAGCAGAAGAATAAGAGAAAAAAACTGTCTTTTTTACTTTATTTAATTTCTGTATGTTAGATTCAGTAAATACAATTTGTTAATAATATTACAGTCAAACAAAAGGTAACATAGAAATTAACAAAGTATATATTACAGAGTTAATATTCATTTGAAATAATAAGAAATAACTATTTATTTGTTGTGCTGGCAAAAGAAATTTCTAAACGAAAATGCTGCGAAGATTTCAAAACCTTGTTTGTCTCATATTTGTTACTTAAAATTACTAATGCTAAAGGAAAAACAAATAAGAAAATAAATTCCAGTTACAGAAATACTTTGAGTACAAGGAATCAAGGTAAAATTAATAGTCATGTTGGTTTAAAAAAAATAAATGTAAGCATTAATTTAATACAGCAATAATTTCCCACAGGAACCAAGAGTTCTAATCTAAACACACTATTTCTCAACTATGTACAACAATTTGGTGACCGGATAAGAGAGATATCTTTAAGATAAGACTTAATGAGAAATCTACTGTGTTAGAAAATAAATTCACATACATTTTATTTATTCATTAATTTTGCTCACTTATTCTGTTAGAATATTTAGTTAACTGAATTTTAAAATTTTCTGACCAATCAATTTGAAAAAAAAAATACATTTCAATTGTCAGAATTCCATACTCTAACAGCACTCTGAATTCGAAACCGGAAATAACACTTACCCTAAACAAAACGGAGCATAGAATTTCCCACCAAGCTTGGGAAAACATAGCATGGGCAGCTGTGGGAAAGAATTTAGACACAGAACCAATCGGATAGTAATCTAAATTAAGTAGTCAACTAGCTTTTCTGGTTATTTACAGAAATATCTTTCAACTCCTATGTTTTGTGTGTTTTTGTGCTGTGAATATATGTTAGCCACAGTAACCTATAATGAAAAAGTCAACTGCATTTTCAGACTTGTGTTCTGTACTGTGAATATATGTTAAAAATCAACAATTTGGAATATTCAGAAAACCTAGATAGTACCAAGATGTTCCGATTCTGGAAAGAAATGTAAGTTAATTTTTTTTTAACTTAAACATAACAATTGATAATTGTAATTTCAATAGTCACTGCTCGTATGTTTGGCTAAGCGTAATTCTAAGACTGGATAATTGTTTTTCATAAGAATAATCATAGGGTACATATTACAGTATCAACATGGATACCTTAGCGACTTTTCATGTCTAATGTGTGTGTGTGTGTTTGAGGGACACCAGCATATAATTAAATTATTGAGAAAAGCCTAATTTCTGCGCCATCACGACGCTACTCTAAGAATTCCCACCCTTTACCAGGAAAGAAACCTCAAAATGTATTGAAAAATTAGTACAGCCATCTATAGACAACCAAAGACAAAACATGATGACAATGATGGATGTGTGTCACCCTGGGAAAATTCCAAGATATCGTATTTCAAAATCATCGCCTACAATTCCATAGGCAAACCAAAAGACCATGTGATATCACAGAGAGACATATGTTCCCCAGAAATTTCCAAACACAAAATGTCACGATTCCTTATCTCTAAACATCACACACACAGCTTTAAGCGAACGAAACACACCACATGATGTCCTTGACAGTTGAGGGCCCAGCGAATTTCGAAACTTTATCTTATCACTATCCATCACCCATAATACCATATGCAAACCATTTACTTATCTACAACTCATAACAACACACATCCAGGACACTGACATCGCTTCCCCTTTCACCCTTCCCCTATTTGGTTCATAGTATCCCACCAATCACGACACAAATGCTTATCCATTAATATCTTCCTTTTCCATTCAAAAGAATAACGTCACTTATTTACAACTAACAAATTACATCACTTAACTTCATCTGATAACAACACACACCCATGACACGATTCCTTATCCTATCTTTATCTTGATCTGGTCAGAAGTTTCCCACCAATCGCGACACGAATCCTTATCTCTACCATTACCCAAACATTACCCAAACATTCTAAACACATGACGTCAGACACACAATGACATCATCTCCTTATCAACCAATCACGTCACGATTCCTTATCTTATCTTGATCTGGTCAGAAGTGGCCACCCTACTACTACTAACTTATTGCCAAATAATTATAGCACATCTACTATTATAATAACCTTTGAAGTCTGTCAATGATAGACCACCTTTTCGCTAAAAGAATTGTCTTTAATCAACCCAATACGTCCCTTTATTAGTTTAAAAATATCTCCCAATACACCATTTTGAAAAATTAAAAAAATCTTATAATTAAATTTATTAAATCCATTAACAGCACGAAACAGTCTGGACAATTTCAGTCAAGTTCTCACTTACTAGTTTTACCTGGAAGGTTTTTTTGACTTTCATAATTGACGTCCGATCTTGTAATCGTAGTATCGTGGGCATGCATATAATTCTGTGAAGTCAAGCGCTACAATGGTTGAATCTTACAAATTTTAGAACGCCGTGTTAGAAAATGATCTCAAAGTTGTCTAACATGTAGTTTTGAGGTAACAGAAAATTAAATCTGAAATAATTTAAAGCTGTTCTCTGTTTAGAGAAACTTTCAATGTCTAAACTCCCTTCTTGGACTTCTTACTCGCAATTTGCCATCATTTGTAAAGTGCGATTTATGGCTGATAGTAAACTTGAATATTGTATTAGCCTTTACAGTAACGTCTAAATCAAAAATAATAATTTGTTAAATAGGCTTTCCTGCTCTTTTCGTATCGGAACAGAGAACAGCAGTTTATTAGATTTACTTAGGCATCGTCTTAGATGTCTTAAACACGTGACACAGCATGATTGAGGTGCCAAAGCTTGTCTCGATTCTCCACCTTGCAAACAAAATAACATTTGCCCTTTTTTTTGAAGTGATATTTGAAATTTTGCATTTAATATTTATTCTGCACTGTTGACATGTATTCTGCACTGTGCGATTTAACAGCATGCACATTCACAAAATCCTTCTGGTTCTTTTTTAATACATGTATATCCATATTGTAGCCATTGCCACGTCTTGTCATAGACATCGACAAAAAAAAAGGGGGTAAAAAAAGAATGAAAGAAAGAAAATAACATATTTAAACGTTGCTACCAATTATAAAAGTCAGAAATGACACACATACACAAGGTTCCTGAGCGAAATCAATTGAGTAATCTATTTCTAAATCTTGGGAAGCAGCCACTGTCTTTATTTTTGTCTGAAAAATTAGTATTAAACTTGTAATCAACATCATTAATAATAATCAGTTTGAGCTATTTTGCTGCAGGCACTGATTAGATGTTCCACAGTCTCATCTTTCTGATCGCATAATCTGCATTTGCTGTTATTATTGATGTTCAAAATTTCTGCTTTGATTGCATTAGTTTGTAATGCCTGTTCTTGAGCTGCTAGGATAAATCCTTCTGTTTCTTTTTTAATACATGTATATCCATATTGTAGCCATTGCCACGCCTTGTCATAGACATAGACATCAACAAGTTTGGATTATCGATGTTATTACAGTACCCATTGATAACAACAGAGAACTGGAAAAAAATTACTAAATAGGCAACCGAAGTTTGCCGGCTGTGACTTAACACACTGAAGTTATCCCAATAGTTATCGGTGCACTTGGCGCAATTTCAAAGAAGCTATCCAATTATTTACAGCAATTAAATCAACGAAGTGACCCCATACGACCTACAAAAAACAGCATTACTTGGAACAGTCGTTTTTACGACGCTACCTGACAGACTATTCTTAGATTCTTGGGTAGAATCTGAATTGTTTTGTATCACCAGTCAAATTGTTGTTTAAATGATATCTTGTTTTGACTGTGTATCAATTATTTGAATAAAGTAATAATAATAATAAAGTACCATTGTACTGAATATTCCGCTTTAAAAATCAAAATACCGTATATGAGATTAAAATATTTTGTGCGTTCAGCGCCACCACAGTTTTCTGGGGACAAAAACAAAACAATGTTTTTCCCTTTTTTAAATTCAATTTTTTTCTGTATTAATGTCTTTTTTAATTAAAATAATCTACGTCGAGATCTTTCCAGTCATATTTTTGAAGTTGGTACGCTTTATTATTTATTATTATTATTAAAGTTCTATAGATCGGCACACATGTCTTTTACGCTATGGTCAATAATATAAAGTTGGTAAAAACGTTGACAGTTTCGATAATTCATTCAGTTTTCATAAAAGTGCGAGCGAGTCGATCTAAACCTGTTTCAGTACCTTTTCACCATACTGTTCAATGAAACATGGAGAAAGTGGAATACCGATCGTGACATTAAAAGCTTTGCCGCTATGTATCGGTTAAGAAACGGGGTCTCAGTCCTGTCCTATGCAAGTACTCGTCATTACCGACTAGGCCAAGGACGTACTGTCTTGGAAAAACATGAAGAAATAACACTCACACATGGACAAAGTATAAGGCGGCAAGATCAAGAAGTGAAATATTCAATCCTTTGCTCGTAAATTGTGAAGAATGATGTTATGTCTACATAAACGGCTTCCTTTCCGAAACGTGCAATAAATGACTCAACTGTTAATGCAGCTGGTAAGTACTAAGTAGTTTAGCGAATTCGACTCTTGGGAACATTAAGAATACTTATTTCTGTACTTGTAAATAACTGGCACGTTTTAATAGCGAAATTATTTTCGTAATTGTAAATACTATGCCACATACTAACACCAGTAACACTTTCTGTTATTGGAGCTTTCTTCAAGTCATAACAACAACAGCATGAAGTAACTTGTTGAGCCTGATGTATCAACAACAACAAATAAAAGGCAAATGCTATAATAAACTATGTGCTAATCTAAACTTACTTTTTTCTAAACGAGGAATGCTACTCTGACTGGTTTGAGTTCCACAGCGCATTTAGATGATTGATATTCTTTGATCTTTTCGTTTGCACCACTAAATACTTCCATTTGCTGCATTCAAAATGAATACACTAGAAAACCACAGATATTGCCTTTCTCTAGCTTACTTGGTGAAATAAAAAAACAATAAAAAATAAAATAAATCAACTAACACCTTTTATTCCCTTATAGGGAGTAGGTGAGGCCTTTATACGCTATCTAACTTTTTGGAGACTGAGTGGGCAGTTCAATCTCCACTTGGTGAAATCTTCTAAACGATTTTATATACGACTCCAGCACGTAAAAAGAAGCAGTAAATAGTGACAACAGATTTCTTTATTTGCATTTAATATAAAAGTTTTACTTCGAATTTTCGAACCTTTTACAACTGTAAAGCCAGTTATGATATCTCAAACTTATACGAGGGCGTGTTGAAATGTTGTGATAATCACCATGAAGGAATTGAGGTAGACCTATTCAGAATTTTTCAGTCCTTTCCCCCCCAACACACTTATACTGCAACTTCTACCGATCGCCATTATACAACACACACACACCGAGCGAGAAGACGCTCGATATTTCGGATCTTTGTCGCAGATGCTCCATTCACTGCTCAATCGAACTTCGTGTCAGGAATGTGCTCTAGACAAGCTAATCACACTTCTAGAATTTCTAAGGCTTTATTTTGAATATAACAGATACATATCTACCAAAAGTTATGGGAGACACTTGCAAATATAAACAAAGCATGCTTTTTTGGGCCGAAATTAATAACCCGCGACCCTAGTTTTGAACATAATAACTTGAATGCTTCTTCATATAATACATAATTCACCTTCACAGTACTCAGAGGTACTGTATTCGTTCTTTGGAGAACATTTCCTTTTTTCAGAGAACCATTTCAATCAATAATAATAGGAAGAACAATAAAAACAACATGGCATTTTTTGAAAATAAAATTTCTTGCTTTAATTTTTGTTTGGGAAATGACCTTTATATTACGTATATTCTTCTGTGTTTTGTTAAACTTAAAAAAAAAGATTTTGTTTCGAAAGATTTTTTATTAAATAAAAAAATATACTATTGTGTCCGGTCTGTAACTACTCGAGTTCTGTATTATCTTTAGAAAATTTTGCATGTACGTAAAGGAATTTAAGCAAAATATCATAATTACCATGAAAAATAAAAATAATGTGGAATGACAAGAGTAGATATCTTCACTGTTCTAAGGAAAAAGAAAACATGGTCTTATAATTTCAAACAAGCACGGTTAAGCATTCCAATAGTTCGTTTTGTAATGTCTCTGGCTATCAGATGACACACTTCCAGTTGATTTATAGAGGTTCCACAACCTATAATGCATAAAATATCTCTTCCCACTTCCTGTTGGAATTTATTTCGGAGCTGAGGGGGGGGGGGAAGCTTCAGAGACAAGAATGGAATCCGAAATATCTCTTTTATTTTCTTTCTTTTTTTCCTTCTTCGTTCTCTCTTAAACGCAGGGATAAATATTACACAGGGATTATTTATTAAATAAATGAATTCAGTATAAATTTATCAAGAAATTAATGGATGTGAACTTCAGTGAAGAATGCTATTAAATTATTGGGAATTTCCTGAAAGATAAGACAATGCATACCTCCTCCCGCATAGATTACTGTTAGAACTTCATCCATTGTACATGTAGTGGATGAGGCAAAATAAGACGACATCACCATGTTTCAGAAGCTAGCCCACGCTATGTTATATTACAATAGAAAATACATGAAGAAAATAAGGAAAAAAAAACATAGGGAAAGAAATGTGATTATTCTATAATCTTTAAAATCGGGGGAGGGATCACAAAAGTTTATTTTTAGGAAATTTTTAACAGAGCTTCAGTGGGAAAAAAAAGTTTTTATGATATCATAAAAACACAATTCACGTGATTTTTTTTTTTAATCAGATATAAAACTGCTCGGTTAATGTGCAAAACAAGCAACAATTAATATTTTTCAGCAAACTACTTAGATGGAGAAATATTCAGCAATTTTTTCTCATACAATTACCGTTAAACGATATTCCCAAAACAAACTACTGTAGATTGAGTAAATATTGTGATAATACACATGCTGGTAGACATCATAGCAATTGTTGCAGGAAACAGATGAGGTCTGTAATGCGCAAGTGTCAAACAACACAAAATGGCTGCAGGATAGGAGAGCCAGAAATGGAAAGCACAATCGTATTCAATGGGTAATCCTGCATGATCCAGCGTTGGTTCCAGGTTCCAGGGATAACAGGGATGTGAAGCTGCGTCTTCTGAATGGCATCAACAGACTTTTACCTCTTTCCCGGATTCTAATAATAATAATAATAATAATAATAATAATAATAATAATACGTTCTTATGTTACCTGACGTTTTGAAAATTTGGTTCACTTTGCATAGAATTAAACAACTAACGTTTTGAAATCAGTGTATTATGCATATGTTCTCAATCCAGTTTGTTTGCATGTTTTCTTTTCTAGATTGAAAAACTCGAGTTACACTCAATATATCTGATGCAAAAACTCTGAATCAATCCTCTACCTGAAACAATATTTAATTGCAAACAATGATCCTGCAATCTCCATAATAAGGAGTTTTGAAAGTAATGCGAGAGCTATTGGCTGACTTGATTACTTCCTCTCATTCAGGATTTCTTGAAAACAGCTGGATGGATTAGTTCCCCAAATGGGACTCTACTGAGTTGGAAATTATGATCCAAGCTTGGCTCTCCTGGAAGTTTCAAAAACACAGGGACCGATATGAATGCTAAGCATAACCATAAGATTGATATTAATTGTTTTTGAAGTCCACTGCTTTCTCTGAAATGAATCATTGTGGATTTCAACAATAACTAGTGGACTGTGATAACAAATACTGGTCTGATTGACCAAATGGATCATGTCTGTAGTCTCCAACTAGCGACCACAGATTTGAATCCCATTTATTTTCGCTTCTTTACGAAAGTTTTTAGATGGTGTACATTGCTGGAAAGAAGTCAGCGGACACCATAGTGTGAATAACAAACAGCCATGGCGCCCGTCCTAATAAGATGTAGGCCTTCCTTTTGCTGCGATGACAGCAATTCTACTGGGCATACTTTCCAGAAGCGTACGACAGAGATCAATGGGAATTTTGGACCATTCTTCCTGTAGGCATGTAATGTGGTCCTGGACTGTTGTGGGGCGGTCGTCCCTTGACTCTATTTCATCCCACAAATATTCAATGGGATTGAGATCAGGGCTCGGTGGAAGTCAGTCAAGTGGGGTGACGTTCATGTCCACAAATCACGCAGTTACAGCAGCCACCTTATGACACGATGTTGTCTTGCTAAAAGTGACACTGATCACTTCCTTAGAAATGCTACAAAGTAGGAAGCATGTCTAGAATGCTCAGATACCTCTCTGAGTTAAATGTTCGTGTCATCACCAACAGAGGCCTGAGGCCAAACCAGGACCCTACCACCACACCGTCACCTCCGAATTTCATAGTTGTGTTTACGTCTCTAGTAAGTGATGCTCACATGCCATCTGCTGTCCACATCTGTTCGTTCACGTCCCCACCTGTCCATCTGTTCAGTAGAGGGTGTAGAGTAATTCATCGCTCCATAACACAGCTTTCAAAGTACACGTCCCACTGTACATGCTCTTTGAACACTGAAGCCGACGCTGCATTTTCATGTTCCAGTCGATGCCCAGAACTCCGCATCCAATATGTCAGCCTACGAACGGCGGTTTTACATATTATCCTACGAATCACCCTAAGACGTTCGGAGTGTGATGGGTCGTCCAATGCGGGTAGCACTTGCAGGTGACTCCTTGTGCTTCCATGTCAGCATGGAAGCACTGATTGTTGATGGTCTAATTTGTCAACAATTTGCCACCTGCAGCATGGCCTGTCTGTCCGGCATCCCATCACAATGCCTCTTTCAAACTCCGTCAGTTCTCTTCTCGCAGCCATTGCATACGGACACAGTTGCACTGTCTTGGAAGCATCATATTCCTTCAATTAACACTTGCTAAAAAACGCGCATCGTGGGCAAACATCGTGGTGCACCGTGGGCAAACTACTTTCCAACCAGTGTGTGTGTGTGTGCACGCGCACGCACACACACACACGCATAGATCCTTCCTTAAGATTCAATGTACAGATTACAAGACATAAACTAACAGTTTAAAGTTATAAATGTTATTTACTGAATATTATAGATATATTGGTGAGGTTGACCTTTTCCGTGACACTATAACATTAAACTTACTTGCTACCCCTCCTCTAATTTGAAAGAAAGGAGTCATACCGGGGTCAAAAATTACTGCAAAAACCATGGATCACAGGCTTCATTAATCATTTGTAATAACTGATATTTTAGACATGTGACATTAACTTTCAGGTTTATTAGTTCCATTATGGCTCGATCTCGTTTCTTACATCAACATTGTCTCACTTTAATAGCCGTAATATGCACAAATACAGATAAAGAAGGCAAAGTGCATTTAATAAGGAGCTATGCACCATTAACAATTTATTATAGCCTGACTGTAATAGAGGCATTTTAAGTGTTCTTATCCAGGAAGTTTCCTATCCGGATCCTCCCTCTTCATCCTTCGAAGAGAAACTTCTGAGACACGTGAGGAAAATAAATTGCTTTTGGTTATGAGAAATCCTTCTGAAACGTCAGTGAGTGAAAATAATCTACAACCTCTGTCCAAAAAGAAACCGAACTTTTCGAAAATATAAGAAACTAGTGGCGTCACCTGTTGTATCTTTTGTTGTCGAAAGCGACAACCTTCATTAGTGTTCTGGTAACTGTTAATGACATTTGTTTCATTAGAAGCCGGGTTATTGTACCAAGAGTCACAGTGTGTTTTGACGAACGGTCAGAAAATGAATTTCAAACAGAGAGCTGCGATTGACTTTTGCGTTAAACTTGGTAAAAGTTTTACCGAAACGCATCAAATGCTTCAAAAAGCATACGGTGATGAATGCTTATCCGGTACTCAAGTTTGCTAGTGGTTTAAGCCAGTGGTGTAGCTAGAGCTTTTGCCACCCGAGGCGGTCCTTGAGTTTGCCGCCCCTCTCAATACACCAAAAATACTATAAAAAGTCAAACCACGCATAGGGAAGTAAATTAAAACACTATGTTTATTTTTGCAATAAAACTTTAATTTCAATTCTGAAATGCTATTTTTCTTGCTTTTCTGTTAGCAAAATCGTCGATGACATTGGCGAAGTCTATTTCATAAGTAATGTAGGTAATTCTTAATCAGTTTTATTTAGAAAAACTCCTCTCATAACTAGGAACGCTTACAGCAACTGTGAGAATTCGCAGTAGTATTACAATATTTGGAAATGAGTTCTCGAGACTATTTTAGAATTAACTGCAAAAGTTCAAAAACATTCAAAGTGCAGCCGGGGGCAGACCTCCGCCTCTGCCTCTGGTTTAAGCGATTCCAAAGTGGTCGTAAGACGCTTCAGGACGACGACAAGTAGGGACCGTCCAAAAAATGGACTCAACGAAGTTAACATCCAAAAAGTGCGTGATTTCATCAAAGAAAACCCGAAATCGTCCGTGAGATTGATTGAAGATGAATCGGGGATTCTAAAATCAACTGTGCAGAACATTTTGACCGAGAGTTTGAGCCTTCGAATTGAATTCCCGATTTGTTCCCCGCAAGTTGACCGTCGACCAAAAAATATATCGAATTTTTTGTATCGAATATATATCAAAGAGGGGCATCCGAAAAAAAGTCTCTTGGAGAAGTCAGAAGTAAAGACAATGCTGATTTGTTTCTACGATTCCAAGGGCATTATCCACAAATAATTCCTTCCGCCTGGCCAAACGGTCAATGGTGAGTTTTATCTCGATGTTTTGAAGCGATTGATGGCGAGAATTCGTCGCGTTCGGCATGAATATCGTGAGGACCGACCGGTCGTCAAAACACAGTCACTCTTGGCACTATAACTTGGCTTCTAATGAAACAAATGTCATAAACAGTTGAAGCAACACTAATGAAGGTTGTCGCTTTCGACAACAAAATGATACAATAGGTGGTGCCACTAGTTTCGTCTGTTTCCGAAAAGTTCGGTGTCTTTTTGCAGAGAGGTGTATAAAAGAAAAAGACTAAACCATGATAACTTTTTTGCATTGCCCATTGAAACGTGGACTCTTGATGACGGTAAAAGATTCATATATCTTGTAAGAATATTTTCATATTTTAGCGTACTAGGTAGAAGGAATCAAAATGACGCTAACTCCCTTCACATGCACGTGCTCTTTGAATAGTATTAGGCCCATTAACATGTTACAGTCGATTGATGTTTGGCTCTTTTTTTTTTTATAAACCTTATTTTCATAATGATCAAGTAAACTCCATTAATCTTATCTCCATCATTAAGTTTGTCTGTCAATGCGTGGGTGCTTTTTGGTAAGTTTATCCATATTGCAGTACGAAATTGTCGACTTTAAGAGGCTGGTATCCGCTGACCTGGCGCATATCATTTCAACGATAGCCTCAGCGAGGTGGCTGCTCAAACCTAAGTTCGAATTTATGTTTACTATACCTTTGTATACTGTAGTTGATCCATGCAAGTGTAATTTCGAGAGAGAAGTAGTTGATGACGTCATAGGAACAGCACTCTTCAATAAACAAGCGCAAGAATCAGTGGTGTAGCTAGAGCTTTCGCCGCCCGGGGCATCCCCTGAGTTTGCCCCCCCTCCTCTCAATATACACCAAAAATGCTACAAAAAGTCAAAACTAAGAATAGGGAAATAAATTAAAACAATGTGTATTTTTGAAGTAAAACTTTTATTTCAACATTCTAAAATTTATTTTTCTTGCTTTTCTGTTAGCAAAATCGTCGATGACATTGGCGAAGTCTATTTCATAGCAATGCCGCCGTATGTTGTGGTGTTGTTCGTTTACTTTTTTTTTTTTTTTTTTTTATGATTTACGTTTTGGCTCCTAAGGCGGGCAACTAGATACTAACAAAAAATGACAGTCTTTAGGAAGCTTTTCCCAAGCAGCGCCCTAAGGTGGTTTGTTCGCCTCACCTTGCGTCAATCTTGCATGCCGATCGGATTATATCATCTAATATAATAATTGCTTGCAAAAAAAAAAAAAAAAGTAGCAAAGAAATGTTCCAATAAATTATTTATGACTTGCCGTATTAATAGGTTAAGCTGAATTTGCTGACAAAATTCTTCAGTGATGATAATAATCAAGGCGCTTGTAGCATTGTTTTTGCGTAAGGAAGACTGTGAGGTAGGATTTAAAAAATGTCATTCTCAGAGGACTCATGTTGTAGGGTGGGGGGGGAGTGAGGGAGGGATGGCAGTTACGTCTTGCTTCCCTTACCTCATCGTGTCAGCTTTTTTTCTTCCTCTTTTAACGTGAGCATTGGAGAATCACTGTGATCACAAGTATCACTTGCAAGATGAGGTAGGATATATATATATATATATATATATATATATATATATATATATATATATATATATATATATATATATATATATATATATATATATATATATATATATATATATATGTAGAAAGTATTTTACCTTGGGTATAATAAATGTTAAAGATACCAAACTATTTTAAACCTGGTTTTTCTCCATTTCCCAAGTAATGCTAAAGATACCAAGAAATTTTATACTTGGTTTTAATCCTTTTCCCAAGTAAGCAAACAGACAAGTAAGTCAAATTTGCGGCTGCGCGTAGTGCAACACCAGGCAGCTCGTTTTAAAGGTAAGCTCTGTATTACTTCACCCTTGGAATTTTTTAGGTCTGGCTCCCACTGACGAGACCTCAATAAAGGTCGAAACCGGTATGGGTAGTGACCATTACCTTAATGCATAGCATCATTCATCTCCAAAAGGTAATGTGCTTTGCATTATGGGAAAATTCTAAGGAAAGTGATCAGATCTCTCCACCTTTACAACGAGTTGCCTACAGTGGCCCTACCATGAGTTGCTTCAGACTTGCATTACGTGCAGGCGCAAACTTGACTTACTTGTCTGTTTGCTTACTTGGGAAAAAAGAATTAAAAACCTAGCTTATAAAATTGCTTGATATATTTAACTTAATATATACCCAAGGTAAAAAACTTTCTGTTTCTATATATATATTGTTTCAAAATATCTGTCTGCATCAATCCACCAAGATATCTGGTAGTAACCGAATCTTTTCCTATAATCTCCGCATCAAATTTACCTGTTTTGCTAAACGTTCCTCTCCTATTCGCTACTGGTCACATATTCATTCTTGAATGCCAAATGATGTTAACTTTCTTCCTGTTCACTCCGATAAGTTTTAAGAACTCTCACATATGTGGTTTCACTCTTTTAATTCTAACCCAGCTTTCAGATCCATAAGTACAAGTGGGTCTAAATGCCGTCTTGTATTGTGCTTGTGTAGTTCAGTATTTTGGTGAATGTCTCTTATGCCATGTAAATTCATTCAAATGACAACCTACCATAGTAGCTCTGATGGTTCTCTCATTATCTAGTACATCCAGATTTAATTTGTCATACTCACTAAATATACGTTCCTAAATATTCAGCTGAAATAATAAGAAAATTATTATTTCAGCCGAAAATTGACAGAAACCTTGGAAAATTTCTTCTCCATGATTTTACATCAAATCATCTTCCTGTATCTTCTTCAATTCATGCTGCTAACTTACAAGTTAAATATAGACTCTATATCGCTACAATGTTCCTTTTACACCGTATAACTGTAGCGTTTAGAGAGTTTTCTTTTGGCACCAGAACCTGGACTAGGCATCATTAAAGCTAGAGCAAGCTTGGGACGAAACACATATACTAGGACAGCATTTCATCCATACAAAAATAGATAAATCAATAAATAACATTTTTTTTTTATTTTCCATCACTTGGAATTTGACCTTCTTAACAGACTTTCGGAATTATAATCTGTAGTCGCTGTGAAATTTTTATCTCCACGATTGAGCATTCCAGGAGGAATATCACTTGCTCCGTCTGCATTTCAACATATCATATTACTGACTTTTTCCACCCCAAATATTGATGCGTACTATTGACAGAATGGTATACAAACTATTCCTTTTGAATATTTTCTATACTGTACTCTCACTCTCGCGAAGAAATAACTTCGGACATTCATGATACCTTCGTTTGGAAACGTTTTGTAAGCTTCATCATCTTTGATTCCTTTTACAGTACTCTTTCCTTCATTTCTGAATTCTTTCAGATTTTCAGAACATTTTCCGACCTTCCTAATATTTATCTTTAATATTCTTATCCAAGTCCTTCTCATGACTCTTTTAATTATGACTTTGAATGCTAAATTCCTTGCTAGGAACTTTCGATACGCTTTTTTCTATTACATGGAAGACTTTGAGCAACGAGCTCTAGAGGCAGCGTGCCTTAAGCCCAAAATTTGGCTCAGATACGTTGATGATATTTTTGCCATTTGGCTCCACTGCCGCGAAGCACTAAATACATTCTTTAGCCACCTAAACAAACGTATCCAATTCACCATTGAAATAGAAAAAAAACAACTTTCTTCCGTTCCTAGACACACTTGTCACACGTCTTCCCTCAGGCTGTCCCTCCTTCTCAGTCTACCGCAAACCCACACACAGGCCAGTACATACACAAAAATTCTTACAATCACCCAACACAAAAACTAGGTGTCATAATCACCCTTAAACACAGAGCGCAAACTATTTGTTCAAATGAGCAAGCTCTAAACCAGGAATACGAGATCATCAACCATACATTTATAAAAATGGATACAGTAAAAAAACTATTCACAAGATCCTCCACAGAGACACCACTAAAAACAAAAAAAGATTTCAAGACTTCCATTGCCATTCCTTATGTTAGAGGTATTTCAGAAAAAAATAGACAGAACACTACACAAATACAACATCAAAACCACCTTTAAACTCCCCGACTAAATTAAGACACCTACTCAGTTCTTCCAAAGATCCTCTTCCACACCTAGCCCACCCAGGGGTTTACAAAATACAATGTACATGTAACCTATCATGCATAGGGGAAACAGGGCAAACCATCCCAATTAGGAAGGACAAACACAAATGACATATTAAATACCTTCATTTTGGAAAAACCGGCCTTTCAGACCCCGCACTCCAGACATACCATAGAATTGATTGTAAAGGTACCAAGTCCCTGCACCGCACCAAAACCTAGTTTGAGAGGAGATTTAAAGAGGATTGTGAAATGCTCAAACACAATCCTTATCTGAATAAAAATGACTGTATAACCATTCCAAGAATGTGGAGGACCCATTTACAACCATTATAGCAACCAGAACAAGTCAAAGAAAAATCTCAATACAAGAAGACTTGAAGTTTTTTTTTTTTACATTCAATAGCAACCTGAACTGTACAAGTCCTGAAGAAAAGCTTAGTACGGGAGGACTTTAGCAGTGTTTAGTGTTGTTTTTTTTACCACTAGAGGTCAGGCTAAGTAAAAGATCAATTAACAGCGTAGATTCAATTTACCTTTGTAGAGTGTTAGAGCATGAAACTTGTTTTCATATACACATGTATTTTTCTGATGATGACCTCAATACAGGGGTCGAAACGTCAAGTATTATTTTATTAATAATAAGTAAAATAATTATTTCAACACGTGTGTTTTGTGTCCCTAAATTCGTAAATATGAATTTAACTTCTTGAGTCCTCAATGGAGTTCTGCTTTTGTTATCCTTGCAGACATCTTCACCACATGTCTCCTTGTTAGAATCACACGTTTTCTTCACAATCTATTGAATCTCTAAGGTTTGCTTTAAGCTTTCAAACGTCTTCATTTTCTTCTTGAATAATGTTTGCATATTTGAGTGTATTTTTCACATTTGAAACTACTCTACTTTGACTCTTTTTAAAGTTTTCATATATATTTTCTTCCAATATGACATCCATTTTTATCCCACTGCTTCCTGTTTCAAATCCACTGAATACTTTTGTATTCTGAAGCACTGCGTAGATATCATTCTCAACAACAGCCACTCATTAAGACGTTGGACAACACAAAGAAACTTACCAACTTGAATTTATAACTGTTGAAAGAAAAAACAAGACACCGAGTGAGATGAAGAGCCTTTGTTCACAAGATCACCAAAAATCGGAAACGACTAAATGGCACATAACAACAACAAGAAGACTTTTCTTATTTCTTGTGGCTTTTCGTCATGTGTTTATACAACCTTTAAGTTATGTTGGAACGCGTTAAGAATGACTAGTCCGTGTCCTAAAGAGAATCCACCAGGTTCTTATCATTATTATTCGAGATGCTCTTTCTCCAACTTGTTCCGAAATGTTCCCATAGATCTGGGATTGATTTTCTAAGCTTCTGTTCATCTCCAACAAGAAGAAGGTAAATCTTCAATAGATTGACCTTCTTCTTTATGTCAACTGTCGTCTCTTTAATGAACCGAACAATTTTATTTCTTCTTTATTATAACTTCTGTGGCACCATTAGCACAACAAGCCTCACTCTTCACTTTTCTATTTTGAACTTTTCTTACATCACTCTGTTTGAAATTGCCCACCATTGAACAAGTTATCTGTAAAGTTAGTGCCGAATTACAGCTACTCCTCCCTTTACATGAACACTGTTACCAAAATATAACATCATACAGTTTTTATCTAAGCCTTGTTTTATTCCTCCTCGTGGAATTGATGGGTTTTTGGTTTTTGGTAGCACCAGTTATGCCGATATGGTACTTTTCTAATTCTTCTACAGGTTTCCCTTGTTTACCATTCATGCATCTTACCCTGATGATATGCATCTTCAATTTTGCTGACGTTGCGTTTGAGTTGAGTTAGTTTGTTCGTCTTGGTTCCCTGAGGAAAACAGAGTTGTTCTTGCGTAATCCATTAACAGGCAGGATATTTCATCGTGCTGTACTATTATTATTGTTTTGGTTTAAGCTAGTACAGAATGTAGTTTGGTCGGTTCAGTACCAAGTTGTCAGCCATTCTCGTTCGTTCAGTATCCAAGTGGATACTGATCTAATTACAGGACAACATGAAGCTGAGGAATGGATTTTGATTCAGAATCCTTGTTCAGTTTTCTTCATTCCCAGGTTATGTGAAGGTCTTTATCAGTTATCTGTCTTCGACCATTAAGCAAATTTATATTTTGCCTTGATAATTGGTACTTATCAAATTTTTGTTTCATGAATTATCCTATTATGTTAATTTAGGAGTTTTCATGTATGCTTTCTAGTATAGATGTAACTTGCGATTTTTAATGTCATAAGCATGCTTTGTTCGTAAATGTTAAAAGTTTATGTGTATGTCTCAATTTCAAACGATGATATGCATTAAGTATAATATAATGCTTATTATAAACCATTCATTTCCATAAATTTTATGCTGAAAGATCTTCACTGTCTTCCCACTAAGTAACGCTTTGTATCGAGTTTTTTTTTTTTTTTTTTATTATGCACGAGTTATATTGGAATTGGATACCAAAAGACAAGACATGCTTTGGCAAATATAGACTTATGTGGTCTTACTTATTCTATTGCAAATTTTAAGACAATGTCTGTTTAGGAATATGTTAATATGTTAAGTTTTTTTGGTGGAGTGTAACAATCATCTCTAAAGAAACAACCGTAAAGAAGACTTCTCTTTGAGAGCATAATTTCCAGCAGGTCTAAATAATGTTATCTTAGCAAGTCAGGTCGTAGATTGAGCTCGGGGCACAGATGATGGATGGCCACTCTAATGGATCACTTAACTAAATCTCTGTCTTTCTTTTCTGCAATCGGACGAATTCTGTGCAATTCAAATGTGTTGCGATACCTTTGAATTAGATATTGTTGGCGACATTGACTGCTCAAGAAGAGTCACCATCCTCTTGTTATCTAACTTCACGTAGATAAATTCTCAGTGCTCTCCGTGTCTCTTAGCTTCACTTTATAAGTGATCAAATATCAGTTTTTTTTTTATTCACTTCTGCAGGCACTGTAGTTAATCTTCTTCACTGCCAAGAAAATGCAGCCACTTAAGTTGCGAATTTCTTAATCGTGTTCCAGAACTTGTCTTTGACTGATGCTCCAAGGCATAATTGTGTTTATGATTTCGTAAGTTGTCCGGGATCCTGTTTTTTTTTTAATTATCCAAATCAATCTGTTACTGACGTCATTTTCATTATAATTGTAAATTATCTTTCCAGTGTCATTACTTCTTTGAATTACGAGAGGCCTAACGTTTAATACAACCAATCATAAAATAATTATTAGGTAGCACGATATAGAAGGACCCTACTCGAGCCTCTAATGAAGTTATTAATAAGTATATGTAGGAAGTAGTGTAAAAGGAAAAATGATGAAAGTAAAAGAAGAACAACAAGGAAAAACTAGGATAAAAAGATTGATCTTCACACTTATGGAATACCTGTTATCTTCCTCAGAACAGCTCATGATGTAGCAAATAATTTGACCATTTTTTTGCGATTTTTCTATAAGTATTCAATGGGCTTTAGAAAAGAGCCAAAACTCTTAAAGAACATCAGTTGATCTTCATCCTCTTCAGTAACTGTCTTTTGCTTGCATCCTCTTCCAATCATTGCTTTCGTAAACGAGTCGAGAGGTACCGTATAGCTCAAGACATGTTTGAACTGGGCGCATTATCAGGACACGAAGAAAAAATAAGAACAGCTCATTCTGGGCAAGATAAACCGGGAAAGACAACCCCCTCTCCTTTTCCCTGCATCCTTTGAGAGCTTCCAGCCAATCGTGGTTCAGAGTTAAGAAAAGCGTTCTCTACAACAAAGGCGTTTTATGTTGGTCGTCAGTAGTGGCGCCTAACATGTGACCTCTGACCTCAACTGTTGCAATGTGTGCGGTTCCGAATGTACTTTCCAGAAGGCTGTGTACTAGTTGGGACAGAATAAGAGAACGTTAAAAACAGGAACACGTACTAAATGAAGTGATTTAAACCGAGAAATCCAGTGAATGGAGCAGTGGATTCACTTGTTTTATGTGTCACTGAGGAATTTTTTAACAGTAGCTGTGCGTTGGCTTGTTGCTCTGTTCCTCTCCAGAATGTTCTTTCAATTGTGCATCCATTTATTGCATAATTTAGTGGGTACATGCCTCCAACATCTCTCTTAGTTGTTGGGCAGAAGCATTTATACTTTTCTGTAATCCTCTAAATCTTCTCAAGTAATATGCGGTGTTTGAACTTCGTTATTCTAAGAAGTATTAGGGACAAAAAAATAAAACAAAAAGGTTAGACCAAGTTATGCTTTAATCATGTTTAATGTTGGAGATATTCCAAATCAGGTTTTAAACTCTCTCTCTCTCTCGTATAATTTCTTTAATAAATTTTAAATAAGAACCCTACTAAGCAGATTAATTAATTGGATACGACCAAAACGAAATAAGAAGTTAAGCAATGCAAATATATTATAATGATTTCTTTGCAGAAAGAGGAAATATTTATTTAATAAGTTGTTATAACGTGAGTATTATTTCATCTGTTGTTCTAGAAAATACACAGCCACTGAAGATTATTCAGTATCTGTGTGTGTTTGTAATTTCAGCTTTTGCCGCAGACAAGTGCTAAAAAACTAAGATTTTCAGAACTGACTATGATTTTCAAAAACTTCCAAACAGATCAAATCTCTGTTTGTAGGTGCATAATATCACGTGGAATTGGACGCAGGCAATTTACTGACAAAAATACATCAGTGGCGGTAGATAGCGTTGTGTATAGTTGATGGATTATGGTATTGTGTATAGATGGAGGTTTAAGTATTGTAGACAGTTGTGTAGAATGGAGTGCCCTCCCGAGATGGATCCTTGAGCTCCTAGGAGGGCTCACGTAATACTACTACTACTACTACTAATAATAATAATAATTAGATATTACTTCCTAATCAATAAACTTTTAGTATAGATTCATACTTTGACTGACAAAGTAAAAATACTGATATTTTAAAAGCAGTGGAGTCACAGGAAAAAAAAAGAAATCCTTAATATAACGTTTCTTAAAATATATAAAAATTATGACCGTTAGTTTATTTAAGTTTGCTAATTCTTTTCAGACGATTTTTTGAAGTGATTTATTAGATGGCAGATGATTTTCATTTCCCGGTGTTAGACATTGATTCTGCATACTGGAAGTCTGAAGTGGCCTGAAAGAAAGGTTTTTAACATGTCTATTCTTTAGAACAAGGCTCCCGGATATTCTTGATTCTGCAGAACTTGGCACTATGCAGCATTTCTAACTTTTGGAGAAGACTATCATAAAAAAATCAAGAGAGAGAGAGAGAGAGAGAGACTGAACTCTATGCAGTATAAATACACGAGCATAAACTCATCAACAACATAAGCAAATGGAAGGCAAAATCATATCAATATTGAACTGAGAATTAGTCAGAAAGAAAGTATGGGCGGTTACCCATTTGGAAACAAAACTGTCTATATAACTGTAACAGAATCACATCATCCAAAGATATAAAGAAATACACAAAATACGAGTAAATAACTAACAGATTTTATTCGACAGGTATGAATCTGGCGAGAGTCTAGCAAAAGTTTACAAGAACCACCTGTGTAATTCCATCTGTAAAACATGGCGACAGACATGTATGAGGATGCTTCTCTTCTCTTTTTTTTTTCTCCTGTAATGTGGCATTGAACAGTTCTTTTTTGTCGACGTACAATGACCCGAGCGTCGTGTTGTCACTTCCTAGACAATGCAGCAAAAATGTGCAACAATTCAAGCCTATGACGAATTACCATTTCAACGGGACAATGTTGCCATCATATGTTCAGAATTGCAACACTTCGTTAAAGAACTGCGCTGTTTAGCTTAGCGCCTCAAAGCTTGAGTTATTCGAACACTTTTGAGATGAGTTAGCATGGTCTGTGAGAACAAATATCTTCACTGGCTGCATTAAATGTATTTTTGGTGCGAATACATATCACAAATTGGTGGAAATTTTGCCACTTCGAATACAGAAAAAACATGTTTGACAGATTGTTACAGAGTTCGGTCGGGTCGGGTCGGGTTAGGTTGGACGTGGAAATCAACCGAGGCAACTAAGGCTATGGGGGTCAATATACACTATCTACCAATAATTGGACATTTAGCAATTTACAATTGATACCAGGAGGCAAACCCTAATATCGAATATGTCCACTTTGGCTTTGATCACCTCCTGCACCCTTTGTGGGAGGTTTTTCACCAATGTGCAACAAACATCAGGCGGAATTTGTTTCCATTCCTGCACTGAGTTCAGCGACAGATCGACGGCATGCTGCTGTGGACCTCAATCGCCGCTCCAATTCGTCCCACAGGTGTTCGATGGGGTTGAGGTCAGGACTCTGTGCAGCACAAAGACAGTCGTTTCACACTCATCTATTCATACCATTCTATAACAAGTGCAGCTTTGTGGCATGGGGCATTGTCGTCTTGCTAGTAACACGGGTCCGTTCCATAAAAACTCCACAGTGTAGGCAGCACTTGATTATCCAGAATATCAAGATACTGAGCTGCCTTCATTGAACTACGGACAACGACCAGTGGTCCCATTCCACACCAACTGAATGCACCCCACACCATTACTCCTACACCACTCATTACTCCCCCCCCCCTTCGCACCAGGCCAGACGAGCCACCTTGTTCGTTGTTGTGATGTTCGGTTTGTGTGCCGCTGCTCTTTCGTAGAAACCCAGTAAATGGATTTCTTTTCGTACAGTATTAGTGCTTACCATGGTGTTACTCGCGTCTGGAACGGATGGTCTGTGCCGACTGTAGCCAGTTTTTGCGTGCCACCCGTTTTAACATCATCCTGTCCCTGTCAGTCATTTTAGGCGGCCGCCCTGGGTGTTTTCTTACACTAGCGATGCTAGAACATCTCCATTTGTTGATCACACCGCCAACTGTTGATTTTGGATGCTTCATTTGAGTGGCAATGGCACGCATGGACATGCCACCAATGTGACAGCCCACGATGACACCTCTCTCGAAGTCACTGAGTTCACGTCGTACTGCCATATCACCTGTATTCAACTGCTACGATGAAATATTGCTTCCTACCATCTGCACACCAGTTTTTATATTATTAACAAATCTGGAATGATCCATAACTTCAAATAACAAGGGTGTCCGAACAATTAATGGTAGCTAGTGTTTTATGATATTAATTACGAGTGTTCTTCTTGCCAGATTGTTTGTTTTGTGAGAACAAAACCTTTTCAGCTCGATATGAGACCAATAACCCATTCTGGATTATACTTGAACCTATATCTTTACAACACAATGGAATCGCCCTTACCACGTAAGCTACGAAGGCTCCACATCTTTTCGATGGCGCATTTTAGTATAATTCAAAGTCTACTGGTAGAGACTTCACACCAAATTGGGTAAGTCTAATGAATGGATGAGGTTTTATTATCGAGAAAAAAAAAACAAGTTTAGTTTTTATAATTTGGAGTGCGTTTTTAATATCTTCAACATGATCCACAGTTTCAAACATGTGTACGTCATTTTTTTACGTTTAGCACATATTCGACTATTGCAAAGTAAGTCTACGAGTCTGTTGATGGAGTCTCACTAAAAGACCAACGATATCAGTGGCGGCCGGCGAAAATTTTAAGTAGGGGTGCTGCATATACAAAATAAGAAAAATAATTCATTTTTTCCCTAATCAGTAACGAATTTATTAATAAATAAATTTACATATTAAAAAATTGCTTTATTAAAAATATTTCACCTTCACCACGAACACACACCAATAATAAGAGTTTCGTACACAGAAATAATGCATGCAAGCATACAATTTATCTTTAGCGACACTGCTCACGAACAGTGTCGGATTCACTTGTTACGCGCAGTGACAACTGCAAACGAATATCGGCGAGTCTAGCCGGAACTGACCGAACGTGATAATTCCGACACTGCTTTAGATCGCAGTGCATTTGTTTCGTAATCTAAAGCGTTAATCGAACAATTCCAACTATTAACTATTCAATCAAAACGTCGAAACATAAGCTGTAACCTTTAACAGGTTGTACTGCATTTATATAATGTTGTAAGCATTGTTATTTATAAACACAAACAAAATTTAATTAAAATTTAGTTTTTTCCTTGGGGATGCTCCAGTGTCGCAATGCTTATGTACAAGCCGCCACTGAACGATATGTAAAACAGCGACATCTGACGCCAAAAAAAAAAAAGAAAAAAAAAAGAGTAAACAGAAACTAACACATTGAACCCAAACATCAATGTATAATTATCAAACTCCTTAAAATGTTCTAATCTCCTTGGAAAATCGATTCTTAACTAGTTCCCACGAACGACTTTATGCATGTCTATAAAGAATGGAAGTAAACGAAGCTGAGAATGATAACATCTCCGAGCGGAAGCAAACTAGTGCACAATCGAGAAAGAAGGAAAGAGAGAAGAAGGGAGGAAAAAAGCTGTCGTGTTGACCGTCTTCTTTCCGTATTAAATGTCGAATGGAATATTAACCGAGTAACTTAATTTACGGCTGATGCATAACGAAGCATTTCAATCAGAAATGGAGTAATAATTGCATGTTCCCTGTCGCCGTATTCTACTCCCAATTTCCCGCTGTCCATTAACGCCCTTTTTGCGCAACAGACCCAAAGTGAAACGAGGATGTCAGATCCTGCCACAGATGTCGATTCATTCGCCAAGTGAGGTCACAGTTTTCAGGTTCACGGTTCAGCTGTTGTGACGGTAATAAAGAGGTTACGTAAGGACGGTCGCCCAGATAATTATCAGTGATTAATCAGCCACCCGCGTTCACGTAGAAAGGTGTAATTACCTCTGTACTGAATTATAGAGCAGACATGATAAACGAGAATAAGACACGACATGTCGCCTAATGAAGACCAATTTGCGGACTCCTCCCGTCTTCGTGAAAAAGTTCTGCTAGTTTCCGCAAACTAGGGAAGCATTATTTATACACCATCTCCGTGATGGTGTCTCTTGTATTGCTGAAGAAAGGTATTTAATGGCTCCTCCTCGTGTGTGAGTAGCTAGTCTCCATTTTTCTCCCATTTCTCAACTACTCTCATTCAAGAAAAATACATCTCTGAACTTGTTTCCCTGCGTAAACACATGTAAACCAGGCCCTGTGCGACGGTTAGACTTTTGAGCAGCAAGCCATCATTAATCAGCACTTGAGGCTTCAGAAATCTAGACATCTGCTCTGCCTCCCGTAAAAAAGACAATTTCCCGAGACACACGACAAAGAAGTCTTAAGTAATCTTGAAAAGATTGTTCGAAATACGCCAGTTTAAAATTGTTTATGCAATGCCGAAAGGCTGGCTATTTTCCCTTGTAAATGATTAGCCTGAACTACTTATAGTCTAGTTCTCTTTTCTCATTAATTCTTGTGCCCAAGCACTAACTAATGACCGAACAAGCCCTAATAATTGTCGAAAGTTTCACCGCTAGGTTACAAAGTATATTATAGTTGACAATAAATTATATTCTTGTTTTTAATCTTTAATCGCTTGTGTGAAGGTTTAAAACAAGAATATAATATACATTACTACACCCTAGTATTACTTTGGGGGATGCAAAGTCTTGCAACTAATAAAATTTATTCTCTACTTGCAAGCTTGCATAATATTATATTGAAAAATAACTAAAGGTTGTTAAAAGCTGTTGCCTTAACCAAGAAATTAAAAACGTGAACTCAGCAGTTAAATTACATTAAATGAAGCTGGTCTTCTCTCCTTTACCACCACTTAAAAAATTAAAAATTAAAAAAAGAAAAAAAACCGTAACGTAGTGCCTAACGTCTTTATTTATTGTTGACTTGCATTATCAAATGCTTAATATATTTTATAATAAATATTTGGAATTGAATAAAATTTGATACTGAATAACATTTGCCTCGGTTGTTGTTTTAATCAGACGATAAAATTATACTACAAATGACATGAATAAATCGTTTATAAAAGCCCAAAAGTCGCCAAGTCAATTGTGATAATGAAAGATACATCATTTATAGAAGAAAACTGGTAATAGCTAAATGTGAATTTTTTATAATTGCTTCCTCATTCGTAATATATTTGTCATTGTATAGAACTGTTTTGAATAATGTTTTCACTAAAAATAGCCAGATTTTATCTACTAGTTTGATGACTAAAACTGTAAATTTCAATACTGATCTTAAATACCAAATTTCATGAGAGTCTGCTGACCCAGATCCTCCAGATGGCTATTATTATTAAAATATTCCATTTCTTAAATGGAATATTTTAATAATAATAGCATAAAATTATAATTTATTTCAGATTATTTATTATTTAATTATAATTAAACAATAATTTTGGGGTGCTTGTTTAGTCCTGTGAAAATATCATTCGCCATAACGCTGGACCGACCAAAGAAAGACGCTATAAGTTCGATTCTAGTCACTGACTAGAGGATCTTTTTTTATAGGCTCTTCTCGGCCGGTTCCCGAGTTACTCGAACTTTTGTACAGTCAAGTAAGAAATTCTGGCTTTTAATTCTCAGTTCAAATAAATACCTGTACAACTCACATATATAATGTATATATACCTGATAGGATTTAGGACTGAGAGATGGTGACACTTGTGTCGTAATCTCTTTACTGAAAGTTAATTCATTGATAGTCTTGGGCTCAGATATCAATTTAGTTGAAGGGTAAAGACCTGCTGTCCATCAATCTTGAAAAAGTTAGGACTAATGGAAGTTGAAGTTTAACGTAGTCCCTTGAGGAATACAGTTAGAAGACGTTATTAATAATTTAAGAATGATTATTTTTGATATATTTTAAAACCTATCATTCAGATTTAAAAAAACTTTGGTTTATCACGACTGTAATGTACTCAGTCATGGCAACGTGCTGCCATCTATAGAAACTTTTGTCGTTAGCCAGCGATATTTCTAGCACATGACACAAAATTGGGGAAACTGCCAAAAGATCCAGGTATATTCGTATATTCCTGTTCACCTATGTGCATCATCTGTTCTATTATCGTAGGATACTACACCACCCTGTGGTATGTTTGTTCGTTTTATGAGACAAAATTGCACCAGCGATCACAGAGGATGTCTATAAACAATGAGTGATTATGGATCTCCGATTTTTCGAAAGATAAATTATGAACATGTAGGTATTCACAAGCTGGAGTTTATCTAAGTCCATTATGTATGGTGAATGAAAGTATTTCATATGTTCTAATTGAGTTTGCTTTACGATTCTTTGCAGGTGACGTGACCTATATCAGCATGACGATGAACTTTCAGGCTATTCGAACAGAAGGGATTGAGTAGTTTGAGAACAACGAATGCAGATCGGCGATTGTAGTCTCACCTCTACTAAGATAATAAGGTTCAAGGTGAATTAATTAGTAAATACTTGGAAGGGGGTTCAATTTTTTTTTTTTTTTTCAGATCATGGTCTCTGTTCTAATATATGTTGAATGATAGTATCAATATGTATTTAGCCTGCTTCCAAGAGTTTATTTATTTACGGAGGAAAAGGTTGCTTAGGCCCTTTAAACTCTCTGAAGCTTTAAAATCATATTATTATTCTCACATCAGCCATTTAATTGGGCTTAACATCAAACCTCTAAGACAATGTATCCGAGAGACGTTTTCGGCCTTTGACTGACTAAAGAGGAACGTGTACATCTGAATTGGATGGAGAAGTGTAAGAAGAAAACTGTCCAATTATGCAGACAACGGATTAAATAGGAAAATGGAAATTGAAGGACATCTCTCCGATGGGCTCCGCTCATTTTGAAAAGTATAAAAGCGTCATTATAAGAATTCTATAGTACCATGGTAATTCGAAATGGATCCCCTATATTATGCCAACAGGTATGTTCTGCATTTCTAACCATCAGATATCGACAATTCCTTTTAGTTGGAAAGACTTGGGTTCAAATTCCACCTAGAACGCGAAGCTTTATAAAGGCTTTTTCAACTGAAGGATGATTTAACTGGTCTCTTACTGAGGTGGACGGATTTTTCCTTATCGAAAACTGGAGTTTTCCATTCCCTAAAACAGAGAGACAAGCCGAAAGAACATATGCAATGAACCGACATTGACCTCCTAACCTTAGTTGCTTTGGCTGTAATTCAAACAATAACATTTACACAAATGGAATTTTGTGGCAAGTGAATATTACATTTTTTCTGGATTTCTAAACAGAGAAATCACGAAGAGCATTCATTAAAATCACGAGGTTCGAAAATATTCTGTTGCTCATCAGACTACTCAGATAAGTATAATCGATTATGTTTAATCAATAGCCTCTCTCTCTCTCTCTCTCTCTCTCTCTCTCTCTCCCCACGTAACACGCTTCTTTTTCTTCTGTTGTTATTTCTGAGGCAACAGAGCTACGGTTTGCAACACTGTTTAAAAAAAAAAAAAAAAGGTTTCAGTATTCACTTCTCAACAAAACAGTATCGTGTACAACTTATCCCCCCCCATATCTTTATGCCTTTGACGTTGTTGAAGAAGTCAGATTAAAGTAATTGTTGACATATTCTTTCATGCCAACACTTTCTAGAAATAAATCTTTATATCTTAACAGTTTGGATTGGTCGGTTATAATTATGCCAAAGCGACCAAGATACGAGATGGCTTGATTATATTCATTATTTCTTTGTTGTCTACTTTGAGGGGTAAAACTTTGCTATCTTTATAAGAATGGCTAACTCATCTGCAGTTGAAAAGCCCTTCATTCTTTAAATGTTTCTTGTGTCCAAGACAAGATTCGAATCCAGATCTTTTCCAACCAAAGAATAATCATTCTTATGAATGACATAAGGAGATACCATTGAGTGGTTGCTTCCGATATTTATGAATATATTATTATTATTTGCATGACACTCCACTGAGTTCATGAGCTCGCTGTAAAAAGCTACCCCTACACTATACACCAAATCCATCATATATATCACATCATCCACTGCTACCATTCGCAGTATTTCTTTTAATTGTGTATTCTTTGGGCGGTTTGCCTGTTTTGCGTGCTTAAAACAATCAAGTATCTAAAAGAAATAACCCACCCATCTCCGTAGTTTGACTAACTCACCTTCATTAAAAAAATAAACAAATAAAACTATTTTAACACAGTTTTAAATGCATTGAATTTAAGATCACAACAGTGCTGAAAGTAGAATTTATAATGATTAACTTCTTGCACGAATTTTGAAATATTTCCATGGATATTTATATTTTGCATAGACAAGCGTCTATTCATTCCTTTGTAAGTTAACTGTATCTCACAGTTATTTTGCTTTCAATTACTACCAAATTTTGTCTCAATGACTTTTACCTACTCGCGTTTCATGCAGATATGAAGCTACAACAGCATTTGCCCCATTCAGTTGGTGTAGAGCCACTTCGGGCCATAATGCAGAATAAATTTCTAACGCTGGCTGTGATCAAGTTCTAAAAACCGAGCTTGTTGTCAAGGCACCATTAGGACATCGTTCACCTCTCACATATATCAAGAGAGGGAAAGAGACTTGAAAGAGTTCTTGTGTGGCACTCATTCGACATGTCAACGGCCGCTATTACTGCCGTGTCACTACGGATGAGTACATTACACAACACTGGCAGTGCTTCCTTTGGTTGTCCTCCAAAGTAATATCTTTTGCACGCATATATGTTTTATGTGTGTGCGCGCGCGCACACACACTGCTTCCTGATAATCAAAGTCTTTAGCGCAATACCAGCTCGAGCTGCTGAAAGACCCCCGACGGAACCGACATTCCGCTAGATCTCCGAACGCAAGCTATTCTCGAAATAGTCGGCTGTGTCACAAACACAGCTGGATCATATCATTCTCACGTGCTCGGATCGGGTTACTGTCGCCAGACGCTGTTCGGGCTTCAAGGTCCCGTTTTTTAAAAGCCCTTTTTTTTTTTAAATCTTTTTTGGTTCTTTCAGAGATTAAGTATTTGCATTTCAAGACACCTGTCTGCACCTTACTGTGCAATCTCCATCTTCCTTGTTGAATTTTTTGTTCCATCCCAGTTGATATCAATGTATCATCAAATGTTGCGATCTTAATGCTTTATTTAATTAATTTTTTTCCTAATTTGAGAGCTTAATTTTCAGAGAGAGAGAGAGAGAGAGAATGTGTTTTAATTTAGCTCAGGAAGCTGAAACGTCAACAAACACAGAACAAAACATCTGGACAGATATCCAGATATCTGTTATCAACACAAGCTTTGAATAATACGGAAGGCAACTGACAAAACGAGACTATATCAACGTAATCTAAATGACAAAGATGAATTTAAATGCCAAAGAAAGCTGATATTGCCATTAATATTAACCAAAGTAGGCGCAAGAATTACCAAAAAAAAAAAAAATCTCGAAACTTGTTACACTTGATGTTATCAATGTATATAAAATAGGTGGCCTTGTATAAAGAAACCGACATTTGCCTGAATTATTACTATTCATTGCTCAAAGAACGCTACCTTGTGGCGAAAAAACATTTGCAGTTTAATATGACTTGATTCAACTTGACAGATTTCAAAACTGCTTGATTTTGATTTATAGTACTGCTAAAATATCTGCCATAATCTCTTTATACAGCGATACACTTTCAAAAATATCTCAAATATTTTAGAAAGTGTATCACAAATAAAAATTGACATTTCCCTCCAGGATGTTTTGGAATATTTTCTACATATTCCAAAACAAGCTCTGTGACTGCATTTATATCAGAAGTTTATAATATTACAAATTGCTGTTCTTGTGTTGTGTGTAACTGTTTTCAACTGCTTTCTTCAGTCCATTGCTGGGCGAATGCCTTTCCATGCTTCTTCCATTCTGGCCTGTCTTGTGCATCAAATGTTCATAAACATCTTGTTATCTGATCGTCTCATCTGGTCTACCGTTTCCAGGACCAGTGGTAAGATATCATCAGTTCTTGATGTCCATTCTGTTATTCTCTTTGTCCATCTTTCTAGTGATTTCTAGGTACATATATATATATATATAAACCAATCATGAGTTGAAAATTTTGCGTCATATGAATGGACAATACTGAAATATATTTTATTTCTAATAGGTACTACAAATTCGTAACAGTTCTCAGACCAATGAAATCTAATTTAAGTTCTAATAAAAGGCAAACCTACAGGCTTCCGGGAAAAGCTGTCTTTCAAGTAGTGCAAACCAAGGCAACTCCGATGTCGAAGGTAATATTCTCATAAACTCTCCGACAAATTTTCGAAACTTTTAAAAATAGTTTTTTATATTTGCCTTTATGGATGGATCCATAACATCCTCCATTTTTACATACTAAAATTATAAAGTTAAGAAAACTTAATATTAAAAAATAATCATTTTTATCTTACCAATGTAATTCCAATTTAAAAATAAAAATGAAAAATAATAACCTTCACCGTAAAAGTCTGTTGGTTATTGGTAATGATGATTTATTCAATATTGATGATTTATACAATAATGCTATTATTGTATTATAGTAAAAAGAAACAAACTTGATCTATAAAATAATGAATAAAATTACATATATCAGTCATTGAATAATTTCATCAATTCGAAATAAAATTTTAACCATTGTCTATAATCTGTACGATCCGATATTCATTTTATTAAAATTAAAAATGATAATAAATTAGACACTTTTATGTTTACAATGATTACAAATGTTTTTCAATTTTGCAGATTTGTAAATTTTAAATTTATGAAAGGTCTCGAATCTCGATTTTTTTTTTTTTCATTTGGATATGAAAGAAATCGTATGAAGGTGAGAAAAATGAAAAGAAAAAAAAACTAAATTTTTTACTAAGTTATAGGCTTAATTAGCTCTTCGTCTTCTTAGCACAAAACTGAACACATTTCAAAATATTTCAGCAGGGCGAACATTACAATAAGAAAGAGAAATGAGGAATTAACGCAAAATGGATTTAAAAAATTAAATGAAAATTAGCAGAAGGGCAAAAAAAATACATTAGTTTACCATAAAGAACTGGTATATATTAAACAATTAAAAGTAAAAAATCAACAGAAGATAAAAGTAAAAATAATTCATTATATGACAAATAATAGATTACCAAAACTAATACTAAATTAGGTAATATCGAAAGAATAAATAAATCAACTGAACAAAGCTCTATAGAAATCATTGCATCAACGAAAAATATAAAATATATCAGAAAGTCCATATTCTACTCGTAGATTAGGCTTAAGATAATGTTGAGAACGAAGACGATCATGCAGTAATAATAACCAACCAAATCTCCAATACCAACTTGCAAAATTAGAAGAAATCTGCAGAAATCATAATATGATTATAAATTCAAGTGAAACAAAGATAATGAAAATTGGAACACACCCGGAAGATATACAGACAACATTTAATCAGGAAACTATAGAACAAGTTAATGGTTTTAATTACCTCGGAGAATATTTGACTTCAGATTTAAATGACAGCAACAACGCACACTCTCCGTAGCATGGTCAATGACGAATAAACTGAATAAAAGTTGGAAAAACGACAAAATTCTTACAACACTAAAAGTAAAATTATACGAAAGTATAATACTACCAGCAGTTCTCTACGGGGCTGAAACTTGGAGTTTAAAAAGAGAAGCAGACAGGAAACTGTTGGGTTTTGAAATGAAATGCTTCAGGAAAATCACCAGAACTCATTGGAAAGAAAATAAAAATCAATATTCTTGAATATTCCTAACTCAATAATTCTTAACACAGTTAAAAAAAACCCAATTCCATTGGGAAATACCAAGATTAATAAAGTCCTTAGAACTGTTGGACTTTCAAAGTATATGAAAGAGCTTGCTTTGGATAGGGGATGATGAAGACTTATCCACCTGGGACTCAACGCGTTTTGAGGACCGAAGAAAAACAGAAGAATGTTGAGAATTGAAGTTGAAATTTTAAGAATTTACATTTCTGAATTTATGTGAGCGTGTTTTTTTTTTTTTATTTTCATGCTAGCTACAAATACATCTCAATAACATCATTTATTCATGCATGAATGTAGAATTATATAGAAAAATATTCATACCGCAAAAACTCTTAGGGATAAAGTCTATTAGATGGCAGTGAACCAAGTTGTTCTGTTTTTGTGTCAAATGGTAAATGTCAGATGGTTCACGAGCCTTATCTTCAAAAAGAAGTTTGCTTATGTATCACCAAAACTGTTTCCTTGGTCTTCCTCTGTATCCATTAGTTGGCCTATAGAGAGCAAGAACACTGAACGCAGGTGAAGGTGGATGTCTAAGCTGGTATCTCAACCATCTCAGCATTTGGTTTGTTAGGGATCTTTGCCGGCTTTCTTCAAGAATTACAATATTAAGAATGTGTTCTCAATAACACTATAATATTCCTGTAATAATATTATGTAATAGAGTTTGTTAAAACAATCCGAGAAAAACTAAGTCAAAATAGCATAATAAAATAAAAATATAATAAAAATTACTTTTATGTTGACGAAAGAATGCATTTTGCTATTAACAAAAACATATATTAGGCACACAGGGATATTTATAACTTATAATTACCTAAAATAGGGTTATTATTTTCATCTACGCTTTAAAACCAGAAATTCTTCAAGGTCGGTTCTTCTACATTCCATCTCCATCTTCTTGTTCTTCTTCTTATTATTTTTCTTCAAAATATGTTGATTTCGAAACTCAACAAAGGTTGAAGTAGGGATTAAAAAAAGAAAAGAAAAAAGAGTTTAGTAAGCTATTAGATGAGATCACAGTTTAGGAATAAAAATAAACAAAGCATTGATTAGTGAGTTTACATAACCTTTTCCTTGAACTTGACAGCCATATTTCGTGAAGATAAAGTCGATTACGATGGAAAGAATATCTTAATTAAACCATAAGAAGAAAACAAGAAAGATGAAAGAGAAAAAGTTTCATGAAATTTGGGAAATATTATTTAATTTGCTAAATTATTCAGAGAATGGACTCGAAAATAAGACAAGCTTATGACTAGTCATAAGCTAGTCTTCTGCACACGTAGGTACCGAGCATAATTTAGGCCTACTGCCATTTAATAACAATAAAAATAGAAATGAACATGATATATTCTTTCATAAGAGAGGGCAGTACTGTAGAATAGAAATAAAGCTGAGAATTCTGCTAATTCTTCGCTGAAGTCAATAAAGGCGACTGGTTTAGGAATAAAATACATCCCTTGAAGTGGATAATGCAAATATTCGTAAAGGGAATTGAAAGAAGACCGAATACATGAAATTGAAAGAACTCCAGTAGAGAGCAGGCAGGATTCAGAAGAGGCTTCTTCACAATAGATCATATCCAGGCCATTTCACAACTAACAGAAAACTTCAGAGAATACCGAATCCCTCTGTGTTTCATCTTTATTGATTTTAAAAAACCATTGGATACCATAGAACACAATGCAGCCATCAGTGCCTTACTAGAAATAAATGTGGATCCTACTTACATCCACATGATAAAAGAAATTAACAAAAATCAGACCACACAAATAACCCTATTTGATTAACCTATAAATATAGATATAAAGAGAGGGGATCCTCCAAGGCGATGGATCTCACCTAACCTATTTACCAGCACTTAACAATACATTATGAAAAAAATAGACCAAAATGGAGGAATAGGCATAGATGGTGAAAAACTAGAAATCCTTATGTTTGCTGATGATACTCTAGTACTGATATCCCACAACCCAAAAGACCTCGAAGAAATGGGTAAAAAAAAATATACACAAACAGCAGTAAGATAGGCTTAGAAATGAACCTAGAAAAAATAAAATGGATCAAAAACATCTACACAAGTGACAGTCACCTATATATTGATAACAACCTTATAGAATAAGTTAACGCCTACAATTACTTAGGACAAACAATAAAAGTGAATAATGATTTAGAACTAGCAAAAAAAGAAAGAACGCTGCATGGTTATCATTCAACAGACTAAAAGAAACACTTACTGATCCAAATCTTGACATCTCTGGGAAGGCAAAACTATTTAATAGTGACATTCTTCCATCACTCACATTTGGATCAGAAACGTGGAACACGGCAAGAAAATAAAAAGAGACTCTCAGAATAACTCAGTGTGCAATAGAACGCAGGATTTGTAACATCATCAAAATGGAACATGTCAGAAACACGGATCTAAGAAAGAGATCAGGCATAAAAGATGTGGTAACTTCAGTTACCACATCTTTTATGAAAGCAAGATGAAAGCAAGATGAGATGGGCAGGTCACATAGCCAGACTCAGGAATAATAGATGGACATATATAATACTCAACTGGCAACCAAGAATAAAGAGAAAACCAGGAAGACCGCCCACAAGATGGGAAGATCCACTAGTGAAATCTGTGGGTATAACATGTAAAAGAGAGGCTCAAGATCGAGATCGTTGGAGGCATCTTTGTGACCTGCACTCATGGAGAAATCGTGAGTGAAACACGGGTTCATCAAGGTACTCAAGGCAATATTTAGTTTGAAGACCTTATATTTATTACATGTACAATGCTCATCTGCTGCAACCCTCTTGCTAGAGGATGCTACCGGACGACGACGACAATGCTACGATATCAGCAGACGTTTGCACGACACCTTATACGTATTAAGTGACATAACACACACACACACATACATAATATTACTGTCTTTATGGCTTTTATAATCCCTGCTATCTGATAAGGATACTGTGTAGGGTTAAAATCTATATACTAAGTGCTTGGCGCCCGAGTGATGCAAGTTATAGATCATTATTTGATACTAGGATGGCCTTTGTCTCCTATATTTGAAGAAATCCGATTTAGTAGTTTACTGCTTGTTGATCTAATTCATTTGGGTGTTAGGACGATTTTGAGAAGAACTTTATTGCTAAAGATTGTAGGAAAGAGTAGATATAAGGGATATTTGTGTCCCGATGGAGTTGAACGTCTCTGATATACCATGGCGCATTTAGAATCATGCGTAAGCATTTGTTTTGCACTCTGTGCAGTTTAAGAATATTTGTGTTTGAAGTGTGGCTCCAGGCGGGGGACGCATAAGTAAATAATGGGACGAATCATCAACTGGTTGAGAAGCAATTTGATTTTGGTATCTAATTTTCTATTCCTGTTGATTAGAGGCTAGAGTTTAGCTTCTGATTTCCAGGGAATTCTGATATTAAATAGGAAGATGTCTTCTTTAGGAGATATTGAATTTTTAGTGAAAAACACGCTTTTGAGGGTTTACTTGCAATCTCCAATTGGAGAACCAGTGTTCTAGTTTTAGCAAATTTTCTTGTAGTTTCTTGGTGACAGGATGCGGTTTAAGAGATCTGGCTAGTATTACTGTGTCGTCAGCGTAAAGGGCTATGACGGATGACATTGGATTATGCGGGATGTCCGCCATGTAAATCAATATTAAGTGAATATTCGATTTACATCGAATATTAAATACATAATACAATATTATGTATTTGGTAGGTATATATATATATATATATATATATATATATATAATAAATAACATAATAAATAAATATATATATATATATACACACAGATTATCGTCTATGCAGTATATCTAAATGTGTTTAGTTTGAAAATCTGATATTTATTACTTGTACAATGCTATGATACCAGCGAATCTCTGTGACTCCTTACACACACACACACACACACACACACACACACACACACACACACACACACACACACACACACACACACACACACACACACACACACACACACACACACACACACACACACACACACACACACACACACACACACACACACACACACACACACACACACACACACACACACACACACACACACTTAAATTCTTGCGTGATATGTTTCAGTTTTCTTCTCCTTGATTTGATTTTTAACTTTATTTTTCTTTTGTATATATATATATATATACATTAAAATAAGCATGTCTAAATATATATTTCTTCAAGACTTTATAATTCTTGATATCCCTATTAGTATATATCTGCAAACATATTTCTATTATAGATCTTGAACTATATAACTTGTGTACGTCAAATGCCATCTAACTTCTAGTGGATAATCTATGCCGAAATAATAATCAATGTATATATACACCTAATATGTGTTGTAATGCTCTCAACCCCCACACGCACTCACTCATGAGAAGAAAATCTGACAGAAATACTCTGTTCAGAATAGCAACCGTATGTGTGGACCTATCCACTGAGTAGCTATTAACCTGTCTTGGGGAATTTGATATACCTTTCCTGTGTGGTGACTGGTATTAAAGAATTGTCTCACTGTAACTGATACGTTGAAGGCAACTAAAATGGGCACCCAGTGTCTGGGGTTATAATCAGGCCACCCACCTCCAGGGAATATAAATATGGGACCTGGTCCTCCAGTTTGGGGATTGGACGTGGGGCTAACGACCCCACCTCATAAAAAATGTATTGCTACGAAATCTCAAGGAAATGATAATTCTGGATTGCCCTTTAGGAAATGGACTGGCAAAGGATTCAAGGACTTGAAACTTGGATCATAGAATATTTGTTCACTATACCGGAGTAAAGGACTGCATTTGTTAATAGAACAGGTGAATGATTATGAAAGTTGACCAGTTAGCCATCCAGGAGATAAGATGGCTTGAAGAGGGAATTATTGAAAAAAAGAATCAAACAGTCTTTTATAGTTATCACAAATCAAAGAACATTTATGGGATTTGTTTGAGATTAAGAGGAGTCTTTTTGTAACTACTATGTAATTAGTGTTCAAGCACCAACTGAGGAAAATGATGAGAATGAGAAAGAGGGTTTTTTTATGAAGAACTTGATGATTTACATAACTCTTGTCCACTGAATGACATCAAAATAATATTGGGAGATATGAATGCCCAAGATTGGTAGAGAAAACTGATATACACCAATAATTGGGAAAAAAAAGGACTACATGATGAAACTAATGATAATGGGCAAAAACTCATCTGTTTTTTTGCATGGTTATTGCAAATACGCTATTCCACCATAAGAACATCCATAAAATAACATGGAAATCTCCCAATGGAAATATCTTCAATCAAATCGATCATGTTATTATTGATGCAAGACATCTATCAGATGTATTGGATGTTAGATCCTATCGTGGTGCAAACTTTGATTCAGACCACTATTTAGTGATAAATAAATTAAGAGCGAGAATGTCTACAGACATTCAATTGTGATAAACTTAAAGACTCGGAAACTTAAACAAAAGTTTCAAAACGAATGTGAAAACCAACTAAAGCAAAAGAATGTTGAAACTACTGAAGATATTAATGCAAAATGGAACACTTTAAAAAATCCTTCTAATTTAGGCAATGTCATTCTGGTTAAAACCCAGAAAATAAAACATAATGATTGGTTTGATGCTCAATGTGAGGCTGCAACATAAAAAAGAATGAAGCTTATAAAAAATGCTACAAAAAAGGCACGCAAGAAACGCTGTCGAGGAATATAAAATTGCAAGCAAGAAAGAGAAAAATATACATAAAAAGAAAGAGGAGGTTCTTGGAGGATCAATTTAGAGATGTTGAACATGTTAGAGGATCCAACGAAAGAAGAGCTTTCTTTAGAAAAATAAATATTGATCGTAAAGACTTTAAACCTAGAACTGCTTTATGTAGAAGTAAAAATGGAACCCTGCTAAGTAACAAAACTGCAAAGATGGAATGAACATTTTGATGAATTACTGAATCATGAAAATATAGGCAGTGAGAATTTACAGTCCTACCATCACACGGCACCTGATTGAGTTTGAAGATCTCCAAAAGCTAAATTATTTAGTTTTAAAAAATAGTGTTATCAGTTAAAAAATTGTGCTAGAATTAGAGTGTATTGCAGAGTTAATTAGTTTAGCTTAACAATTTTGTTTTAAATAGTGTTAATTTAGTGTTGATAAGACACGGTAAGATACTAGCGTAGCACATGGCACCAATGAGAAGTAATCCAAGGGACTTCGTCCACAATAATGGTGGGAAAGTATGCCGAAAGTATCATGAAAACGAGGATCAAAAGTGTATCGCAGTCGCGAGATTGATGTAGTCATTGTAGTGGATGAAAGTCAACGTTGGATAGCATTGAGAGTGAGATTAAATGTAACACGGCTTAAAGTCTCAGCTCTGGGTTAGTCCTGAGGCGATGGAAAGAGAGGAACATAGTATAGTTCCATTACATAAAAGGGACTCCAAGACTGTTGTAAATTACCGACCGATCAGCATATCAGGAGTAGTTGTCAAAGTATTGGAGAAGTTGGTCAAGAGCAAAATACAAGAATGGATTGATGAAAATGGAATACTGTATGGGGGCAGCATGGTTTTGTGAAGGGTAGATCATGCCTCACTAACTTGCTTACGTTTTATAGCACAGTGACGGCTGAACTGGATAAGGGTAATGGGTATACGGTGATACTGCTGGACCTTGCTAAAGCCTTTGATAGGATACCGCATGGAATTCTAATCCAGCACAAGGAGATGGATATAGGGTTGGTGAGATGGATAGGAGGGTTGATGGAGAGATATCAGAGAGTAGTTTATTCAGAAGTGGAGCCCAAAAGAAGGCCTGTTACTAGTGATGTGCCGCAGGGTTCTGCTCTTGGACCACATTTAATGAACATTTAATTTGTTCATTAGTGATATAGGAAAGGATCTGAGAGGAACTGTTCATTTGTTTTCTGATGATGCAAAGTTGGGTAGAGCAATAGTGGATGCACATGATGTCAAAATTCTACAGGATGATTTGGATAGATTGGCAGTCTGGGCTAATGAGAATGGATGTCGGTTTAATGTAGCAAAGTGTAAGGTTATGCATTTTGGGGTAAAAGATTAGCAGCAGTATACCACATTGGTGGAACTGTGCTCCAGGAGATTGACGAGGCCAGAGATTTGGGTGTGTTGGTGAATAGGGAGTTGAAGTTTAGGGAGCACATAGCAAAAATGACTAAAACAGCTCACCAAATCACTTGGCTTCTGAAAAATACTTTAACATGCAGAGACAAACAAGTTGTTGTTCCTCTTTATCGAGCCTTGATAAGACCCCATCTTGAGTACTGTGCGCCGATCTGGGTGCCAGTGTTTCTTGGTGATGAGGAGGAGTAGAGAGGATCCAGAAGCGAATGACCAAGATAGTAGCTGGTCTATGGAATAAATCTTACGAGAACAGGTTGAAGATTTGTGGGTT
Source organism: Typopeltis vanoorti (assembly GCF_054136105.1). Taxonomy (NCBI): domain Eukaryota; kingdom Metazoa; phylum Arthropoda; class Arachnida; order Uropygi; family Thelyphonidae; genus Typopeltis; species Typopeltis vanoorti. The sequence continues at coordinate 8,270,391 of NC_143570.1, forward strand.
ACATACATACACATGCATAGCTCATGGCAAAAACATGATGTTGAAAAAGAGAATCATGATGTCATTATATATTAACAGAATTGAAGAATTTAAAATATTTTAAGTTAAAACTTGGAAGGAAAACACAGATCTAACCCAAGAAGTTGGGAAATTAAAATAAGAGTTAAAAGTAAGTCTTAATATGTTATAATAAGAAAAAGAAACATATAACATATATATCATTATAAATTCAGATCTAAGTTCGTAATCCCGGTCACAGCTTCAGGAGCCGCTTGTAAAAAGTCATTTCAGTCATTCTGATAAGCACGGAAGATGCATTCAGTTACAATATGTTGCATAGTCTGTCGTGTAGCACCACAGTCACATTCTGGAGATGTTTGTCTGTTCCATTTATGGAGAGTATCTCCACATAGGCCATGATTTGTCCGAATCCTATTTAGTACCGTCCATGTTTTGCGAGGTAGATTTGATCCTGTGATGATTTGATCACCTTTAAAAGATGTTATGCAAATATTCTTTCGTATTTTTCATCCATGTTTCTTCCCACTTTGATAAAGGATTAAAATTATTTAGCACTAGTTCTTCTGCTGCTCGTAGTGATGGATGGCGAGATTTCAATCTATTGACGTTAAGAGTTGGGAGATCCTGATGAATAGGTAGATTCGGATTACCAGCAAAATTTTGGAATTCATGGACTAAAGAATTCAATCTACGTAGTTCTGTAGGAATAATGCCTGCTAAAAGAGGTAACCAATATATTGGGATCGATCTAATAGAGCCTGTAATTAATCTTAAGGTTCATAAGGTTCAATTGAGAATTGATAATCCTTGTGTGGGGGCTATTTAGCCACACAGGAGCACAATATTCAGCACTTGAGAATACCAAAGCAAGGGCTGTTGTCCGAAGAGTAGAGGCTCTAGAACTCCGGGTAGTGCCACAGAGTCTCTGTAGGATATTATTTCGTGTCCTTAGTTTATATGCCAAGTTTGAAAGATGTTACCGGAAAGTGAGAGAACGGTCAAGTGTGACTCCCAAGTACTTAGGGAATGTATTATATGGAAGTATGGTGTTGTTCAGTTCAATTTTTAGTTTCACATTTTCCAAGTTATTATTTAGATGAAAACAAGATATTACCGTTTTGTTCATATTTAAACAGAGTCTCCATCTTTTAAAATATTCATCCAGAATAGTTAAGTCAGCTTTTAGAATTTCTTCTGTACTACTTATGCATTTATGCTGTGTAGTTATTGCTATATCGTCGGCATAACAAAATTTCCTTGATGTAGTGACGGGAAGATCAGATATATACAGATTGAATAATAACGGAGATAAAACAGATCTTTGTGGCAGTCCATTATTTAACTTCCTTTCGCTGCTAGTTTTATTACCTATAGCCACTATAAATCTTCTATCTCTTAGCATGTTGTTAATAATATGGACTATTGTTTTACATGGGATAATTTTATATAATTTATATAGAAGGCTTTGTCTCCAGACGGTGTAGAGGGCTGCTGATGTTTTTAAACCTTTTTGAAAACCAGCTTCTATGTGAGTTACCAAAGAGAGAACCTGGTCACAACACCCACGATTTGGTCTGAAGCCAGCTTGTTCTATTAGGACATTTTAAAAATTGTGGAGCTCATTCTATTATAAATAAGTCTTTCAAAGAGTTTATAACAACAACTGAGGAGAGTAATAGGTCGGTAACTTTCCGGTTTATGATTAGGCTTAGCAGGCTTTAAAATTGAAAGTACTTTTACTTTATTAAAAATAGTGGGAAGTTTACCAGTTATACGAATCTCAGTATAAAACTTTGTTAACCATAATCTTGCATTTCTTCCGAGATTAATTAAAAATTCTGGATGAATGTTATCAAAACCAGGAGCCTTACCAGGCTTTAATTCCTTTAAGGCTGCTTCAACTTTTTGCTGCGTAAAAGGGTGTGCAAAATTTGAAGTTATGGGTGAAGACTTGCTAAATTCTTTTAATTTTATCTTTATATATCTTGTATGCTTTTTATTGATTGGGATACGTCATATATTAACAATATGTATAGCTAGTTGATCTGGGGTGATTCTTGGTTGTTCTTTAATCAAAGGAGCACTATCACCTAGTTTCCTAAGAAGGCTCCAAGCTTGACGGCTGGAATGAGTAAAGTCTATACCTTCAACTGTATTTACTCATTTTTTTCCTTCGGAATATGTCCATATTTTCTAGGAGTTCGTCTGCTGTTTTGGGGTCATTGTTTATCTGATATTCATTATAAAGTAATTCACATTCTTCGCTCCAACCATGTATATAGTTATGTCTAATACTTCTAGGAATACTTTTCTTGGCAGCAAGTAGGACTACACCTATAAATCGATGAAAATTACTACTTATTGGAGATTAACCCTTTGGAGTAACCGTTCTGTGGGTTACAGAAACTGGTTGATAGACGAAAAAGGGGCGATATGCTTGAAACAGTCAAATTACTGAGAGCTTTTTACGAGATTAATTCAGAGGAAATTTTTCAGAATAGTTCTGGTGGTTGGAGAATTAGGGGTCATCCGTGGAAACTGAGCAAGAGTGTAGTTAGCAAGGGTGGTGTTAGAACTAGGTTTTTTACTTGGAGAATGGTGAATGAGTGGAATAAGCTGCCAGAGTTTGTTGTGGGTGCCATGACTGTGGATGAGTTCAAAGCAAAGTATGATAGATACTGTGCAATTGCTGAATAGTTCTTGACATGATGTTTAGGGCCACAGTTGATGAGGCTAAGGACTCCTTGGAGTTTCCCGTAATAATAAAAGTAATAATCCATCACTAATTGAAATCGAGGAGGGGATTAAGAAACTGAAACATAATAAAGCGACTGGACTAGATTCAATACCATCAGAATGAAGGTATTGAAGAATTCATAATATTTTGTAAGCAGTATAGAGGGATAAGTCTAACTCTGTACTGCTTACAAAATATTTTCGAATATCCTATTTAACAGGCTATCTCCTTTTGTTGAAGGAATTATGGGGATTATCAATGTGGATTCAGAAAAGGAAGGTCAACTTTAGAAGAAATATTTAATCTTCGTGAAATTCTTGAGAAATGTAATGAATATAGTATCGATACACATCACCTTTTTATAAAATTTAGAACTGCCTATGACAGCATAAACAGAATATTACTCCTAAGAGCCATGAGAGATTTTAACTTCCAGGAAAAATTAGTAAGGCTTATCGCACTAACTCTCAAACAAACGGCACTGAAAATTCAAATCAAAGGAAGTGTCTCAGAACTATGGAATTTAATAATGGAGTAAGACAGGCAAATGCTTGAATGGCTTGTCTTCTCTTTAATATCGCTTTGGAGAAAATAGTCAGAGATTCAAACCTCAATACTAGAGGAACCAATTTTAACAAATCTGTACAAATCCTTGCCTTTGTTGACGATATTGAAATCATAGATAAATCCCATTAATTCTTTAGAAATTGGACCTAACCAATTTGAAAAAGTGAGTAGTTTTACGTAGTTAGGATCGGAAGTTAATATCAAGAATGATATAGGTATAGAAATTGAAAAAAAAAAAGAATCATTGCTTAAAAAAATACCTAAATCAAGTTTGATTAGAATAAGTACTAAATTGCCATTTTGTAAGACTCTGATAAGGCATATACTTACTTATGCATCCGAAATGTTGGCAATGTCTATAAAAGATGAAGAGGCCCTTGAATTTTCGAAAGAAAAAGACTACGAAGTATTTTTGGTGGTATTCAGCTTGATAGGATATGGCGAAGAAGATCAAACCTTGAACTATCTTGCCTATAAAGAAATAGACATTGTAAAGTTCTTCAAAATTCAGCGAATGAAATGGGCAGGTCACATAGTGAGAATGTGTGATGAAAGAAATTCCAAAAAAATATTCTCACATAAACCAACGGGAATTCGACCTAGAGGAAGGCCCAAACTACGATGGATTGACAATGTTGATAGAGACTTCTCACTTTTGAAAACCAAAAATTGGAGAACGATTGCCAAAAAGAGAACAGAATAGGAAAAAGTCCTTGAGAAGGACAGGGCCCACACAGGACTGTCGAGCCCCTGAAGAAGAAGACATATAACACCTGGTATGTGTTATAATGCTCTCAACCCCCCCCACCCACCCACACTCACACCCATGAGAAGAAAATTTGACAGAAATACTATGTCCAGAATAACAACCGTATGTGTGGACCTATCCACTGCGTGGCTATTAACAACTTGTCTTGGGGAATTTGATATAATTTCAAATCTCAGTGAAAGAAATGCTGAACGGATTTTATGGAAAAAGCTCATGACTCAAGGAATAATTAAATGAAATTTTAAAACGTATATGGTTACTTTGAGCATGGAATATGAAAAGTATAGCACAATAAAGATTAATTTGATGATGAACTAATACAGAAAGAAAGTTACAACGGTAACTTGATACAAATCTATAATGCGATAGAGAGAGTGAAATTACTGAAAAAAAAATTATTAAATTCACTAAAACAATATTCGTTGTTTCTGCATCGAAAGACAGAAAAGTAGGTAACATATTTGATAAAGAAATACAGAATGTTAAATATTTAAAACTAACAAAATCAGATTATTTGTTACTTGAGAGAGATTTATTGACTTACATTAGGAAATAGGAAATTTAAATTAAATATAAGTATATTTGCCGAAGATATTGATACTACTAATGGATGCGTTTAAAACTACGAGATTTGAGTATTGTGAACTCAGGTGACGAACATAAAGAAATATTGAATATGTATGATAAACCAGAGGATATAAATCCGTCACTGATTACATTATCGAAAATTTTAAGTTATCTGAGTTAAGCCAAAAATACGATCCTATCGTGGCTTTGAATTAAATTCTAATCACTATATGGCAATGGCAAGAATCGGATTTAAACCAAAATGGCTAAAAATAACAAATAAAACCAAAAATGACTATTTAACCAAAATTGGTTAAATTTGTTTTTAAAACATAACAGAGAAAACGATTCAACAATTTATTAATTCGAAAAGGATATATCAGCGCCACAACCGAAAACTTATAAAAGAGTCAAGTACATGAATAATGGTATAAAATAAAGTGTAAATACAAATACCAGACTTGGTAACATGGGTATCCCAATTTCAGAATCTCTGGACTGGCAATAGTAAACAAATAAAAATATATAAAACAAACAATGACCAATCGGATTATATTACAATTAGAATTTTTAAAAAATGCAACGAATAATATGAAAGGAAAATAGCAGAAGACAAAATAAATATGAAACTGTACAAAAATTTGCTTTGTGTGTAATCCGTGCAGTGGCGCACTCAGGATTTAATCTTGGGGAGGGCCGAGCACTCAAGATTTAATCTTGGGATGATCTCCTCTGGCCCAGCTGGGGCAAACGAAGTAGTGCTCGATCCTCCAGAGCCCGATAGCTATAGGGTATTCTCACCTTATGCGACCACTAATTCATAAGTGGTATAGAAATAGAAGACACTAGCAACAATAAAAAAAAAAATGAATTTTAATTAGGAAAATATTTGGGGGAAATTTTCTAGTGTGTTTTTTCCTTTTTCTTTTGGAGGGGGCCAGAGCCCCTTTCCTCCTCTGGGTGTGCCACTGAATCCGTGTAAGTAAGGTACCGACTAGGGGTATCGAATATGCACTACATCAAATTGTTAACTGCTTGTCACAATTTTTGCTCATGAGGCACCCCCCCCCCCAAGGATCATTCCAGCGGTTCCCAAAGTGAGCGGTACTGGAGTAAGACTATAATATCTAAATTATCTTACCATAAAACAAATAAAGAAATTTTTACAGTTTCTGAATATAAAATCGATTAATTAGCGCTGAAATAAACATAATCAAATACGGATATACGCCACCTATAAATACCTCATTATTTCGATAGCCTGTGATTAGGATGGGATGCGGTCCTGCGTAGATATTTAAGCAGGCGCTTACACTTATACTGGCATATCGGATCTACCTTTAGTCTGATTTCAAACAAAAAGTTCATTTAAAATAATAGCGTTATTATCTTTAATATTTTAAATCTTGTAAACGTAAACCTTCTGTATTGTTTAAGATTTCTTTTAACACATTTCAATGACCTATTTATGCATATCGAATGCAGATCAGGATAACTGATGTTATGTTTCTGATTATAATTTTCTGAGAGGGTCCTGATTAGCTGAGTAGCATTGCTTTGATCAAATATTGTAAGCCGATGGAAATAGTTGAGTCAAAAGATTGACTCAAAAAGAAAAAGGAAAAAAAAACCAGTATGTTCTACCTCGCCCAAGTATATTGCAATCGAGTATTAGGAATTATAGACAAGTTAGCACAAGAATATTTTAATATTTGCCAAATCTTTCAGTCTGAAACTAACAGAGTATCCTCAGTGGCTTGATAGGAAGTTTTTAAAGGTGGAATACCAACAATCGATCATTCAAAAGTAGAACGAGCCGCGTGATGTTACATTGCTAAGCACTAAAAAGAGGTAAATTTCATCAGAGGGATGAATAAATTATGGGTATTAATTCACAATTTCATACAATAATCTTAATTTATAAATAACGTTAGACTAATGTAAGAATTAAAGGTCTCAATTAAAAAAAGTTATTTATTTTATTTATTTATTTTTTTAATATGTTATCCAGATTAAACTTTCCCATATTTTCGATAAGGATATACAGTCATTTCGATTCAAGTTAGGGCGTTGAAGTAAGGCCTCAGCACTCTCTTTGAATAGGCATTCAAATTTATAGCAACATCTGTGTAGAAGGAGAGTCTTGGACCAGAGGATGTTGTGGCTTGTCGCTATCCCATGCTGTGCCAATCCAGACTTATCGGATTTGTTGTGAAGAATGTATGATTGATGTTCTTGAATTTTTTTGTTCTATAGAGCGTCCTGTTTGTCCAAAGTAGGACAGATTGCAGTTACAAGAAACTACTTGATACACACCAGGCAGAGACATAGTTGAGCGTTTATCTTTAGAAGAAGGGAAATAGGTGGATATTTTGTTAATAGATACATAAGTGGCTGTTAGATCTTATTTCTTCAGAATTCTTGAAATTGGTTCTGAAATCCTGGAAATATATGGATTGGATTGTAGGAATCAAACAGATGTTGTGTACTTTTTTTGGAGAAGCCATTTAATTTCATGTGATGTTTGATAGTCGAAAGGTCTTTCAGTAATAAATGAGAAGTTGAACAGTTAGTTTTGGCTCGTCGGATTAAACATTTTATGATTCCTATTTTTTGACCAGGATGATGAGCAGATTCTTTGCGAATATAACGTCCAGTGAAAGTGAGTTTTCTGTAAACTATTGTTGTTGTTGTTGTTAGAATATCTGAAGGTGAACGGATGAGGAGGATGTCTAAAAAGGATAACTTGTTGTCTGTTTTCAATCTCCATGGTAAACTTACGAGGATGTAAGAAATTGATTCTGGCTAAAAAGGAAGGTAAGGAATCTCTGTTATGAGACCACACTGAAAAGATGTCGTCTATATATTATTATTATTATTATTATTATTATTATTATTATTATTATCTGAGACCTCCAGGGAGTCAAGGACTTATCAAGGAAGGCTGTAAATTACCCAACCCGGCTATCATACCTTTCTTTGAATTCATTTACACTAGATGCATTCACTACCCGTAAGGGCAAATTATTCCACTCACGCACTGCTCTCTGGGAGAAAAACCTAGCTCTTAAAAACTTTCTTGACTTAGAACAACCTGAACTTCCATGGATGCCCCCGTGTTCTCTCCCCGCCTTCCATATAACGAAAAATTTCATCAGTTGAAATGCTAGGTTCATGGTTCGTAGCAATTATCTTCTGAGTTGTATTTGCAACTTTTGCTATGTGACCTTTGAACTTTAAATTCTTATCTACCAATACACCAAGATCCCTTGCTTCTTAGTTTCTTGTAGCATGACCCCGCTAATATAATATGCCGCTGGAACTCTAATCCCGCCAAAGTGCATAACTCTACACTTACTAACATTAAACTGACAGCCATTTTCGTTTGTCCAGATTTCGTCCATTCAAATCATTTTGTAATTCTTGAATATCAGTAGCATCTCTGATTGCTCTGCCCATCTTAGCATCATCGGCAGACGATTGGAAATCTGATGATAGACCTTTCTTGGTGTCATTAATGGTATCCTATCAAATGCCTTAGAAAAATCCAACATTATCATAGTGTATCCATTTCCTTTATCCAACTCGGCCGTAACATTGTTATAAAATATGAGCAAATTGCTAAAACATGACCTTCCTTTAGTAAACCCATGCTGTTCCTTGCAGAATATAGAATGCTTGTCTACCCATTTCTGTATGCGAGTTCTTACCAACTTCTCTAAAATCTTCACTACCACACCAGTGATACTAATAGGTCGGTAGGTAGACACATCAGTTTTTGCACCACCCTTATGCAATGGAACTATCATACATTCCTTCCATTCCTGTGGTATCATTCCTGAGCTGAGACTCAAGTTATACAAATGTGTGAAAGGCGTAGCCAATTCAGCTGAACATTCCTTTATCAAACGGGCAGATATTCCATCTGTCCCTATTGACAAATTCTTATCCAGGTTATGCAAGAGCTCTTCAACCTCATTTTCATGAACCTCTAACTCTTCATCCAACGTATCAGTAGCTCGATGCACCATACTACATATACCTGGTTGATATATCTTAGCAAAGTGAGCACTCTTTGCTAAGATATATCAACTTAGCTTGCATGGCCAATTTCTTTTCCTACTCCGTTTTAGCTTTTCTCACAATACTCGTTACTTTTCTGGCCTGAGCTTTATATATTTCATAACTCCTCTCACTCTTATTCTCACGATACTCTTTAAACATCATCATCTTCTTGTGGATCTCTAGCTTAATAAGGCTGTACATTCATTTCACTCCCAACCTATTTATTCTTCGAACACTATGGATACATTCATACCGCCTTATTCAATCACTTTTTAAAAGATTCCCATGCATTGCAGACATTTTTTCCATTCAGTAACTGATACCATGGGGCCAAAGATAGTATTCTTCTACGTTGATCATAATTTCCAGCTTTGTAATTCAGCATGTAGCCTGGTTTAATCAGTGCTTCAATAGAAATAGATACTTCCCAAGAAAGATCTCAACCAAAAAATATCCCAGGAAATATCTCACCTAAAAGGATGATTGAGGGAAAATAGATGAAAACAGGACGTCTTCTAGATGTTCCAAATAAAACTTGGCTAGAGCAGGTGAAAGTGGACTTCCCATGGCCGTTACTTCCACTTGGTTGTAGAATTTGTTTTGACACAAGAAATATCCAGAGTGCATCACGAAATCAAATAATTTGATAATATCGTGTGGAAAGATGTCAGCAAGTAATTGTAAAGTCTCTTTGAGAGGTAATTAGTATATAGAAATTATACATCGAAGCTCACCATAAGATCAGTAGGTTGTAATGGGATATTTTTTAATTTATTTAGGAAATCCGAAGAGTTTTTCAAAAAAGATCGTGATCTGCCTATGTGTGATTTCAATAATTTCGCTAAATATTTAGCTATGCGATAAGTAGTCGAATCAATACAGTCCACTATAGGACGAAGAGGAATATCTGTCTTGTGGATTTTAGGTAGACCATAAAATCTAGGAGGTCTTGCAAAATGTGTTTTTAACCTTTCTATCGTGTCTGCATCCAAACTTATCACTTAAACAGCAAAAAAAGAATTCAAGAACATCAATCATACATTCTGCACAACAAATCCGATAAGTCTGGATTGTCGTAGCATGGGATAGAGACAAGCCACGACATCCTCTAGTCCAAGACTCTTCTACACAGATGTCGCTATAAATTCGGACGTCTATTCAAAGAGAGTGCTTGAGGCCTTACTTCAACGTCCTAACTTGAATCGAAATGACCGTATATCCTTGTCAAAAATATGGGAAAGTTTGATCCGGATAACACATTAAATTTTTTTTTTTTTTATTGAGACTTTTAATTCCTACATTAGTCTAATGTTATTTATAAATTAAGATTATTGTATGAAGTTGTGAATTAATACCTATAATTTATTCATCACTCTGATGAAATTTTCCACTCTTTAGTGCTTAGCAATGTAACATCACGCGGCTCGATCTACTTTTGAATGATCAATTGTTGGTATTCCACCTTTAAAAACTGTTCCTAACAAGCCACTGAGGGTACTCTGTTTAGTTTCAGACTGAAAGATTTGGCAATTAAAATATTCTTGTGATAACTTGTCAATAATTCCTAATCAAAATGTCACAAGTGTCTTTCAAGAGTGCAACTGAGTATTCCAAAGGCTGTATTCACCCCCCCCCCAAAAAAACACACACACAAAGAGAGTAAAATGTAACAATGCTTCATTTATAAGTAAAGACAAGAAACTGCAAGAAAACCTGCTGAAATTAGAGCACTGGTTCTCCAAATGGAGATTGCGAGTAAATCCTCAAAAGAGCACCACCAAGCTTTTCACTAAAACCTCAATATCGCCTAAAGAAGACATCTTCCTATTTAATATCAAAATTCCCCGGAAATCAGAAGTCAAATATCTCGGTGTATACTGCTGGACAGAAAATTAGTCCACACATAAAAGCGTCATGTGCAAAGGCATTAAAAATCATCGCACAGGTCTACCCTCTAATCAACAGGATCGGCAAATCAGATACCAAAATCAAATTGCTTCTCTACCAGTTGATGATTGGTCCCATTATTACTTATGCGTCTCCCGCCTGGAGCCACACTTCAAACACAAATATCCTTAAACTGCACAGAGTGCAAAACAAATGCTTGCGCATGATTCTAAATGCGCCATAAGAGACGTTCAACTCCATCGGGACACAAATATCCCTTATATCTACTCTTTCCTGCAATCTTTAATAGTCAAATTCTTCTCAAAATCGTCCTCACACCCAAATGAATTAGATCAACAAGCAGCAAAATACGATGAATCAGATTTCTTCAAATATGGGAGATCTAAGGCCATCCTAGTTCCTAACAAGGATCTATAACTCGCACCCACTCGAGCACCCACACTTAGCTCATAAACTTTCCCTACACAGTAACCTTATCAGATAACAGGGATTATAATTGGAAATAATAATTATTACATAACACCTCCAGGGAGTCCAAAGACTCATCGAGGGAGGCATCTACTTTACAGCTCTTCGTCTTCACCAACCGCAACTACCTTCATCTACACCAACGCCATCTACCGCCGACCACCACCACTAGTATCACAGACAATCACAAACATCCATGCCCATGGCAAGATTCGAACCCACAGCCTTTTAGGTGGAGAGCGGATACGCTAACCACTCGGCCAACCAGGTCAACATGAACATAAACATTTCATGTGATTAATATAATATGAACGTGTTTCTTCATCGATTCTTCCATCCGCTGTTATGCGTTTTGAGATTTTATTCTCATTTTTAATCGTATCGGGATGTTTATGAAATTCTTTAAAGTAGTCTGAGTTAATCAGTCTTAGGCGAAGGTTCAGACCGTGATATATTACTTCCTAAAGTATAGTATTTACTGAATCGTAACACAATTAAAGTATTAAATAATACTCGAAACAGATTACTCACTCTGCTGTCAACTTTCTGTAGCTGAAAAACTCTCAACCTTGAAGAATTAAGAAACTGTTCATATAGTCCGACATTTTCCACATTTTATGACATAAATGCAACCATGCAATAGATATCTCAGTTCGTAACAAGGACTGTGTAAGTATAAAGGGCCATTATTCTGTCTGATATAATTCTATTACAATATTTGTCTGATATTGTTTGTTAGACAGTCACAATCGCTAAATTCCAATATTGTTAATGAGCTATTGTTTCAAGATAAAGCGAAAGAAAAAAAAAAAGAAATATTTTTTTTTGCTCTGACAAAATATTGAAATATTCAGAAATAACATTTTTGCTCTGACAAAAATGTTATTTCTATTTTTTTTAATATGTTTTCCTACTCGTGAAAGTTCGTGAGATTCCAGCACATTTGTGTGATATAACGGTTTGTTTTTTTAAATTAATTCCCATTTCTTTTATTCATCTATATTATTCATTTTTACACAGAAACCCTGGTTTCCAGACTAAACCGTGAAATCTTTTAATAAGATGAGCAGTCGTTTCAAACCGGATGATGCTTCAATAAAGGTGTGGTCATTCCTCACAGAATACAGAGCTCACAACGATGTTTTATACTGTTTATAATGATGCCAAGAACTCAGTTTTAGGAAGGGGAATGCATCTACCTACAGCATCCAAGAAATGCTTAATAGGATTAAGATCAGGAGATCCAGCTGGCTAATCAATACGTACGATAGTCTATAAGTTCCCCTTTCACGGATATTAGATTAGAGGGATGATGATGATGACGTGTCTCTTGTTCTCTCCATATCAAAGCATACCTGATATCGTTCTGTAAAGCATATCGAGACTCGTCTCTATGAACAATACTTATGTAGTGAATATAGTGTAACAGTTTGGGAAGGCATCTCCTTGGACGGATGCACCGACCTGTATGTGCCTCCAAGCGGAACCATGAACGCTGCAACTTATAGAGATGCGGCTCCAGATCTGTATATTCATAAATATGCCGGTGCGAAAGAGAAGAGACTATCGTGCGTATGGACTGACCAGCCAGGTCCTGACCTCAATTCTATGAGCACATCTGGGATACGCAAGATACTCAAGGTGTTGCTGCCTCATACCGCTCCCTTAAAACCTTCAGGAAATTAGAATTTGTAGAAGCAATGGTTATTACTAACTGAGACACCATCATATAAACAGTATTGAGGTACTTGGACAATCACAATTTGACCGCTTCTTTTTGACCATTGTCTTCAAGTATTCATTTATTCATTAGTGAATTAAACTGTTTTTTGTGGGTGTGTCTTTCACATCTCAGATTATACTGATTTTCACTAAATTGCATAAAAATTCGTCGTGCAGTTTTTGATTTATCGGGATTTTTCTCTTTGTTCCTTAATTTATGGAAACCAAAGTATACAATACTGATATTATTACTAAAATTAAAAATTATAATACATAAGATATTTTTCTGTTTCAGATTTTCAAATTTTCTTCTTTTTCTTCTTCCTAACATGGATTTTAGGCCAAGTGGCTTGTTCCGGTCTCGTGCCATCTCTTTCTTGGTCTTCCGGTTCTTCTTTTCCCACTTATTTTGTATCTGTATAATATTTTTGGTAGTCTGCTGTTGTCCATTCGATTTAAATGTTCTAGCCATTTTTGTTTATACCGTCTTATGTAGCAATTAATTGGTTTTATTTTCAGGGATTGTAAGATTTCTACATTTCTTTTATGGTCCCACTTGGTGCAGCTGTTTTTCTAAAAAACTTCATTTCTGCTTTTTGAATTCGTTTTTCATCTTTCCTTTTCATGTTTCGCTTCCGTATAGCAGAGTTGGTTTTGACAAGACATTATATAGTCTGGTTCTAGTGTGCTTTTTGTACCAGGGATGGCTTAAATATATTATTTATTATATCATTTACTTTGACAAAGTTTGATATTTTAGTGTCTATGTCTTTTTCTTCTTCGTATGATAGATCACATCCCAAGTATCTGAAAGTGTTTACTTGTTCTAGTATTTCATTATCTATCACTATTTTACTTCTTATTGGGTCTCTCCTTTGAATGCATTATATTTTTTTCTTTAGATATTGTCATATTATATTGTTTTGAGATATCATTTAATGATCTTTGTAGATCATCTTCTCATGTAGTTAATACTATTTGATCATCTGCAAATAGTAGTGTATTTATCTTCATTTGTGGGGTTATTCGCATACCAAATGGGTTATACTGTTTCCAGATTGTTATAATTATATACTGTATATATATTCATATTTATATATACTGACTATAACCGAGACTAGAATAACAATTAAATTTATTCAAAACGCAACATGTTTCATCGGATTGTCCGACTTCTTCAGGCGTGGGAACATAGAAAGCAAATAGACACTATAAGAAACATCGTATCACTATAAATCGACTATTACAAAATCAGTTAGCTTTGAACTGTAGCTACAGTCCGTGTTGAAGTTCTATTGTTAAGTAGCTGCGTGCGTCTGATTTCACGCGTGTGCCAATATCGGATAGCAGAGCTGAAAGAGTCCGGAAGATTATAGCTGAGGTTATTATTTATGTGATGAGGGTCCATAACAATTTCCTTAGACTCGACTATGCGTCGCTCCACCTCGTCACGGCATATATGAAGGTATGAGGTAGTTGTCCAGTTTATCTCATGTTGACGGCCTTCATCATTTGTGTTTACTGAAAACAGTATATGGCTTGACAGGGAGTTCAAGTTCTTTTGTAAGGACCTTGCTCTAGTTCTTTTGTAGGCAATGTCCCTCTGGTGTTCTTCCAAACGTAGAAGGATGGATTTTTCAGTTCGGGCATATATATATGTATATACAGTATATATATGTTTGCTTACTTGGGAAATGGAGTAAAACCAGGTTTAAAATAGCTTGGCATCTTTAACATATATTATACCCAAGGTAAAAATAGAGATGAGAGGGTACATCCTTGTCGTACTCCTCGTGATATATCTTTCCATTCTAATTTAACTGCTATTTTATTTCCTGCATATATTTCTTGAATGATTGTAAAAGTTGGTTTGGTATGTTCAAATCGGTTAATATTTTAAACAATTTTTGTCGACTAATTTTGTCAAAGGCTTTTTCATAATTGATAAGGGCCACGTGTGTTTCTTTTTGAAATTCTCTTCTATTTTCTATTAATAATTTTAAAGTAAAAATTGGATTTATGCAGGATCAGCCGTTTTGGAAACCATTTTCTTTTTCTAGTAGTTTGTCCTCTACGATATTGTTTAGCTTCTCTTTTAGTATTTAAAAAAATAAATAAAAAATCAGCTAACGCCTTTTTATTCTCGTATATAGGGAAGTAGGTGAGGCTGTTTTAGCCCTATCTAACTTTTTGGAGATGAGTGGGGAGTTCAATCTCCACTAGTACCCAATCAGAGATAGCTTCCCCAAAGCTATCACTAATTAAGCATCACACAGTGAAGAGAGACGGCTCAACAAGTGCCGCCATCTCGTGGTCCCTAACCCTAACACTCGTATTTAATGTCTGAAATAATATGAGTTCGACGATCGATTTTCTTGAGTTTACGGGACGAAAAAACAGAGTTTCCGGGAGGAAAAAACCCGGTTTGCCCGTGCCAGAGATCGACTAACTCGGGAACCTGTCGAAAAAAGACAGAAAAATTTCTTCTAGTCGCCGACTAGATTCGAAACAAAGTCTTCCTTCGTGCAGTTAAGCACCGTGGTGTGCAAACGCCACATCCACTGAGTTACACAAACACAGGCTCCTCTTTTAATATTTTTAAATATTTTTACATTTTAATAAATTTAAAAGTATTTAAATTTATGAAAGGTCTCGAATTTCGAGTTGTTTTTCTCGATAAAGAAACATTAGAAAATTTCCCAGGGAGTTTTGTCGAGGAAATTTCAGGGATGGAATTGTAATGTATTCTTGCTAATAAATTGCACTTGTTCTTCTGGTTTGTTTTGAAGGACGAAAAACCTCAGTTTCCGGGAAGGAAACTCTTCCTTCACCTTATGAGATCGGCTAAATTCCCATTTTATTAAAAACACCTGATAAAAATTACGTTATAGACAGATTCGAACTCGGTCTTCCCAAAGGGATCGTATAAACCAACTGAGCTGTAGGCTCTTATCCGGTATTACGCTTGTAGAGCTTCTGGTTTTCCCTTTCAGTCGTTTCCGACCGAAAGGGAAACGACCATGTGTGTTCACGGGGCCGGTTTGTCTGTTTTTGGGGACGAAAACCCCGAGTTTCCGGGTGAAAAACACCCCCCTATCTCCGTATGAAAGCGGCTGACTCACCTTTTGTCGAAAGAGACCAGATAATGGTTCCTACATCACTGACAGGAATCGAACCCATGGGCTTCGTCTATACCGACTGAGCTATGGAGACTTTATAGAGCTAGACTACACATATATATATATATATATATATATATATATATATATATATATATAGAGAGAGAGAGAGAGAGAGAGAGAGAGAGAGAGCTAGACTATATATATATATATATATAGATCGCGGTATATGGAGAGTCGAGTGGCGATGCACTACTCTCGGTCGAATCTTGAAATGAGTGAATCTTCCCACCCATCGGGAAGATTTACTAATTTCAACAGATTTATTCAGATCAGTTTTATTAAACAGGATGTCCTGAATAATCAATCCCTGAAGTTGGGTAGATCCATACTCAGGACATACAGTACTCTCTAATAGAGTTGATCTGGATAAATTGATTTTGAGGAATTTTAGCACTTTCAGCATTTCACACTTCTGAGTTGTGGGTTTAAAATTCAAGTTTCTGTATAAAAAAAAATCCTACTCGACTGCGCCAAAGATGGCATACTTCGACAATTAGCTGAAAAAAATCATCAGCCTGTCTACTGCTGGATGAAGGCCTCCTCCAAAATCTCCAATCTGCCCTATCGACCTTTCCTATGCCATAACTTCCAGCCATCTCTAATTTTATCATCCCGTGGACTCTGGTCTTCTTGTAACTCTCATACAATCACTGGGATGCCATTCATATATATAACCTTTGTCAATTTTTGAGATCGACAAAGTGTGCTTCTTGCAATATGACCAATTATTGCAACACAGATCTTTAAATGGCTGATGTAATGCGCGTTTCGCCATCGTCTGAGCTCTGATCCAAGTATTTATGCATTCTATTCAAAGTGGTAAACTAAGCAGTGATCTTTCCATTTCCTCTGGGTAGGCGATCAACATCGAACCTATTATGGTCAGGTTTCTGGGGACAATCGTTATTGAACCAGAAACGTTGCCTCAAGCTGCACAGCCACCTGAAAATGTTTAATGGTTTCTCAATATCCAATTTCATAGAAACAGTGTAAAATTATTTTCATGCTAGAAATGAGATAGTTTTTTAAAAAAAAAAAAAAAAAACAGGCTAATCCAAATTTTATTAAATTTCATTTGGCTAGAGCAAATTACCTCTCTTTTCACCTGCAAAGGAGGCGATTGAGACTAAAATTGGAATGGCTTGAAAAATATTTGCAAGGATTCCTAAATAATTTCAATCCAATCCAGGGATAACTGTGTACTGAGGGACAAAACGATTCATATAAGTTACATGCCTATGCATTCTGCAAAACCTTATATAAACCTGTGGGACTTTCATATTCATACACATTTGTTTACACATCGTCAAATACCATCAGTATGAAACAAAGAATAATCACCATACTCATCATCATATGAGTTGAAGAATGATAATAGAAATGTGAATACAAAACAATAGGAAATGCATGCGTTACAACAGAATTCTTTCTAAATATGCATGGGCGTAGTAACTACAATATAACACTAGTGGGATGTGTGTGTGTGATATCGATATTAGAAAAAAAAAAATTAAAACTGAAGATAACAGTTTTCATTACTTATACTCCTCCAAAGTATATCTGACCTTTCGAAACTATCAAGACCAGCCATAAGCCGATAAGACCTAATCAGGCCCTGAAGCAATAAACAATTCATTAGTTTCTCTTTTGCAAAAGTATAATCAATAAATATTACATTTTAATAGTTTAATAGCATGTATTCATCATATTAGGGATCCCATCAAAATGATTCCAATTGGGCCAGCCTTTGCAATGGTCAGGAATATCAAACACTTTCCCCATTAGACGGTTATAATCCACAAAATCCGGGTTTCGCTCAATATCCTCTAATAAAAGTAATCTGCAGAACTCCTATTCTTTATATATTGCAGGCGTTTCTGAATACGTGAAGATTTTGAAGAAGTTCAAACTTACAACTTTCAAAATCACGAACGAAACTTGCAATTTCTTACTTCTCCAAAAAAAAGTCTCCTTTGTTGCTGCTGCTTATCAAGTTCCATACTCCTGCAACGTCTTATTCTAGTCAAAAGGGAAAATGAGTTAAAAGTATATTTCAGAGCACCAGAGCCATATTCAGCCTATCAAACATATCTAGCCTAGATCAACATGGAAATGGCCAACACTAGATCCCATTGGATCTAGTGTTGGCCAATTCCTGTTGATCAGAGATCTTATTCAGAGAAAGTGCTGACACCTTACTTCATTGGCCTTAAATTGTAATCTTTTTCCAAACGTTTGGGAAACAATTATATTAAATTAAATAATTTTTTTCGCAATGTTTTATTCTAACACATGACTGCATGTTTAGGATAGTGTTGCACGTTTTTCTCTAAGGTTAAATAGGTAATCTAAGGTAGCCGATCTAAAGTATAGGGAGGTTTATTCTCCCGAAATCTTGGGGTTTTCAACTACGCAGTTTAACAAAGTGTGCTATTAATAGGGATATGTAGTCGATCGATTGTGGCATAGAATGTCGTGGCTGTTTAGACGAAACTGGTATACACCGTGGGTTGTGTGGAGCGTCCCGCCGCTCCACACATACATAAAACAATGTTATTAATAAATAATTAGAGCACTGTGGCATGTTTCGATTTTTCACTCTAGGTGGTCTTATATTTGATCCAAATGCATTTTATGACTCGTTTTTAAATCATAAGAAATAGTTAAATTTTAAACTATTTGAATAAGATATGAATAATAATACGAGTTAAACGTAATTATTAAATTTGCTGTTTGAAAAGGTAGAAATTTCCTCGAGTATATCTCCTCGTTTTTATAGTTTCTTCCTGTATCTGATTTGCTTAGCATTTGCAAAGTGGCGGCATCTAGTGGTAATCGCCAATATTAATGAATAAACCAAGCACTACTGCAGGATCTATACGCACATCGATTAGAATCTTTAGCATATGATTCTAATCGATATGGAAGGAGATAACAGACAGAAGTATATCACATCAGGAATGTATTCAGATAAGGGTGTATTTCCGGAATAGATATTATCAATACATTAAAATATTACAAGAATTGTAATAACTAAAAGCAGTTTATGAAAATCAATGATGAATTAATCGAAAATACTGGAGTAAAAAATATGTATCTCTCAGAAAGTAATATTGCCCTCTGACAACCAACGTATTCATTAGAAAACACTTCATCGCTTTAGAAGCCGGTACCAAGCTCCTTGCCTAAGATGACATCTTCAACGGCTCATAATATTAGTTTTTTTTTTCTTCTTGAAGAATGTAGTATGAAAGTAGCCTAATTGTCAGTTTGGTTACAATCTTCGTTCTTTCCTAAGTGAAACAATTACATAAACTTAAATATTTATTTTTTGTACTTTACAGATTTATGTACGTCTTTTAATAGCGTAAAAATTACAAGATGTATATACATATATAACAGTGAAAATAAAAACAATATGCAATAAGGTACAGTATAGTATAATGACACAAACTGGAATAAGAGAAAAAAGAAAAAGAATTCGATGAGGATGACTTATGTTCAGAATTCTATTGAAAGCACAGATTAAAGATAATAGAATAAAATTGTTACAGTAAATCTGATCTGTTGTTAACGACAACAGATAATTTACAAGTATTGCAACAGACTTGCCAAAAATATACTGAAAGATTAACAGAAAGCATTTGCAATTAGTCATCCAAATATATTAGTAATTTAGAAGGAAAAACATGCTTATAGAATAGGAAAAAAATTAAAAACAGAAACCAACTATTAAAAGAACTAGGGGAAACTGTGAAAATCTTTCCACTTGGTTATTAATCCACCATTTTTGTGGTTATTTGTCAACAGTTAGACCTAAGGCAGAAGACGTCTACACACTCTGTCCAAAAAGAAACCGAACTTTTCGAAAATAGAAGAAACTAGTAGCGCTACCTGTTGTATCTTTTTGTTGTCGAAAGCGGCAATCTTCATTAGTGTTCTGGCAACTGTTTATGACATTTGTTTCATTAGAGTCCGAGTTATAGTGCCAAGAGTGACAGTGTGTTTTGACGAACGGTCGGAAAATGAGTTTCAGAGGGCTGCGATTAATTTTTGTGTAAACTTTGTAAAGGTTTTACCGAAACGCATCAAATGCTTCAAAAAGCATACGGTGATAAATATTTATCCCGTACTCAAGTTTACGAGTGGTTTAAGGGATTTCAAAGTAGTCGTGACTCTTGAGGGCAACGAAAAGCCGGACGTCCATAAACTGAACGGAGCGAAATTAACATCCAAAAAGTGCGTGATTTCACCAAAGAAAACCCGAAATCGTCCGTGAGATTGATTGAAGATGAATTGGGGATTCCAAAATCAATTGTGAACATTTTGACCGAGAGTTTGGGCCTTCGTAAATTGAATTCGCGATTTGTTCCCTTCAAATTGACCGACGACCAAAAAATGTATCGAATTGAACACTGTGTTAGATGCTGAATGGAGAACATTGCAAGTAAATTCTTTATTCAGGATTTAACATGATAAATATTACTAATTAAGGAGATACCTGCACATCAGCTAATAATTATGAGAAATTTCTTTATGTTATGTGATAATGTGTAGTCCATATATTGAAATTTATTCCTGTATAACTGAAAGGAGAAGCAGAGAATTTTGTGTCAGAATAGTAAGAATTATGTAAGGGAATTGTTAAGTTATTTGTAAATCCCATTAAGCTGTCTAGTACATCACGAAATTTCCAGAAAGATAATAAGTAGTAATCCGGAATAATCGTGTGTAATCTGTACGAGTCGAGCGTAGCGATGGAGGCTGTACCTACGCGGAAATGACGTCAGAACGACTACCTGGAATAGGATAACCTAACAGATTAGGGAGAGTGTAGGATCACCCAAGGGACATGAACGATAGGGTTCGTGGGTAAAAAACACATCGAATAGAGGGCGCCAGAAAGGGTGAATAAAAGACGATGCGCGTCATATTACAGGGTTTTTTTCTTCTTCGGTTCCGGGATTCCAGTTTTAGGAGTTTTGTCGGGGGATTCGTGAGAGAGCGGTGGGTCGACTACACTGATGTCGGACGACGAGGAATATTCTTCAGAACGCTTGTGGATTTCCAAGCGAAGCTGATCGTGTTACGACGGCCTATGCAGAATCGAGCCTTCGAATATAGTCCCATCGAGGAGAACGGAGAAAATTTTCTGCGGTGGAAGAGTAGACAGCACGCCACAGACCAGAAATGATTCAAAGAAAAGCGTAGTGCATCGCCAGGCGTAAAGAAGGCCGATAAATATACAGTAAGGTAATCAAGATCTACATGAGATGGCGGCATGAAATCAGAAAGGATCCAGTAATGTAAAGAATTTCATTCTACGTTAAAAATCGCTTAGAAGAATAAGAAATTTGCGTACTGTAAACTAAGGACACTAATAGAGAACTTTTAAGTGAGAATTTGATTGAATTAGTTAAGACCCCGTGGAACAAGGAATTGTTGATAGGCACTATTTTGATTGAGAATGGCTAGGCTTGACTAATGGAATTTAGAATTAAGATAATTATTGAGTATTAATGAAAGTGTTCTGTGAATAACTTGTGAAGGAATTATATCCTAGTAGTGTTATGCTCACATTTAATCTTATCTTTTCGTAACTGAAGGATTTAGCTTACTCGAATTCATTGTTGTGATTTAGTATGAACCTTAACTTAGAGTGAGTTTTGTTCTATGGAGTATTTGAATTTTTCTTAACTGTAAATGTTTTATGCTTTTCCAATAAACATGTTTTGTACCTTATACCTGAGTTTATGCCTGATTACGAATTCAAACCACCACTTATGAAATATACCTTTTGGCAGGAAGGAATTAGATATTATTGCTCAAGGGAGATTTAGGTCACGACTGCTAACTGAATCTGCACAGCGCTAGCATAAGATCAATTATTGTGTGTACCCCTTTTGAATTTAAAATTGTTTCCCTGAACAAGAGTCTCTTCTGTTATAGGATTTTGGCTGGCACAGCAAAAAATAAATTTTGGCAATATCCGAAAAGGAAATAGTACTGAATTAATATTTTAAAGGCACAAGAGTAGCGGTTTTAATGAGGTCCTTGCAGTTATGTCGTTGTTTTCTCTATTTAGAGGAAAGAACAAGGTATAATATAGAGAAAACAACGACATAACGGCAAGGACCTCATTAAAACCGCTTCGTCACCAGTAACGATCGTTTCAAACTTCCTTGAAACGATCGTTACTGGTGACGAAAGATGGTGTTTTGAGTGAGCCCGAAACAAACTGCCAGAGTGCTGAGTGGAGACCACCAGAAGAGGGGCATTCGAAAAAAAGTCGCTTGGAAAAGTCAAAAGTAAAGGCCATGCTGATTTGTTTCTACGATTCCAAGGGCATTTTCCACAAAGAATTCATTCAGCCTGGCCAAATGGTCAATGGTGAGTTTTATCTCGACGTTTTGAAGTGACTGACAGCGAAAATTCGTCGCGTACGGCATGAATATCTTGCAAAACTGGTCACTTTTGCACGATAATGCACCATCTCATCGTTCGAACATTGTGAGATAGATATTGAGCAAAAACCAAGTTTTTGTGTTGAATCACTCACCGTATTCACCTGATTTAGCACCCTGTGACTTCTTTCGCTTCCCCCCAACTTCATTTGCCGATGAAAGGAAAGCAATACAACACCATTGAAAACGTTCAAGCGGCAGTAACCACGACCCTCAACAGTATCCCCAAAACGCTGAGCCGGCGGAAGCGGGCGCCGCTACAAAGGGAGGTGCTGCAGCCAGGGCACGGTTCATAAGTTCGTTTTTAAGAAAAAATTTTTATCATAAAAACAAAAAATTCTTAGAATGATCAATATTAAAATAAATAAGGCCAGGTACACCAAATAAAAATTTTTAAAAATTGTATATTGCTGCCTCTTTGATCAGCCAGCTGTTTATAATTTTGCAGCGAGAGCAGACTAAATGCTTGCCTGTAGAATGTTGTCTGCTGCAGTCTATCTAAAGTGAAACGGTGAACGGTTTTTATGCACAGAAACGAATTTTCGTACAAAACTGTTGCTAGTTAGGCAGTTATACGGTTCGCATCTCAGTAGGCTACTGACAGCAGCGCAGTGCGAACTATTATTTCGTCTGTGTTGTGTTGTGTTGTGTAATTTCTTGTGGGTATAAAATAGAAATGGAACCAAATTTTTTAAAAAGTTATCCGGTGCACAAAATCATAAGCATCATTCTGCGAAAGAAGCAGATATTAAGAAACAAACTGGGGCTCTTAATAAATTTGTTAAAATATTCTGATGCAGACTGAAACCAACTCGATGCATCAGAAATCAATTGAAGAACCATGCACATCAAGTTTGCATGAAAATACTATTGAACAAGATGCATGATTTTAGTGAAAAACAGATTTAGTTGTAGTTGACTACGAAACTAACACATTGTTAGTCTCTGTGAATTTAGAAGATCCAGGTGAATGGGGAAATATTGATGAAAAATTCTGAGTTGTTTTAATTGAAATGTGGTCTGTTCAAAAGAAAAATATAATATATCCCAGAAATACATATGGTCGTAAATTTGGCGATACGTATTATAATAGAAAAATGGAAAACGGGGAGCTCCTGCCAAGAACATGGCTCATTTATTCCCAAACTTTAAATTGTTTTTTGCTTTTGTTGCAAACTTTTCGCACCTACTGAATCAAATAGTCTTGAAGAAGGTTATAACGATTGGAGAAATGCAAGTACAACTTTGCATAGACATGAGACTAGTTTAACTCGCATGAAAAATTTCTTAAAACGGAAGGAACTTTATAAAAATTTAAAAAACAATACTATTGATTGCCAGACTCAAATCATGTATGAAATGGAAAAGAAACACTGGACGAGTGTTTTAGAATGCTTGATTGAAATCATAAAATTCCTTGGTAGCGAAAATTTAGCTTTTCTCGGATCATCTAATAAATTATATGAAAGGAATAACGGTAATTTTTTAAAACTAGTCGAACTATTTGCGAAGTTTGATCCCGTTATGGAAAATCATGTTGAAAGGGCCCTACAACGAAACAATAGAGTACACTATTCGAGTAAAGACAGTCAAAATGAAATATTGGAAACTTAAGTAACGCAATCAGGAATACAATTTTATTATCAATTCGAAAATCTAAATATTCCATAATTTTCGACTGCACACCTGATGCAAGTAAAACAGAACAAATGACCATTATTATTCGCTTTGTTTCCGGTGACAATGGAATTGTCAAGATCAGGGAAAACCTTTTAAAATTATAAGCAGGGAAAATTATAAAATCAATTTTATAATTTTTCCTGCAGATATATCAGATTCCACAGGACGTGGTTT
Organism: Typopeltis vanoorti; assembly: GCF_054136105.1. Lineage (NCBI taxonomy): Eukaryota > Metazoa > Arthropoda > Arachnida > Uropygi > Thelyphonidae > Typopeltis > Typopeltis vanoorti. The sequence goes on from NC_143570.1 coordinate 8,294,715, forward strand.
ATGTGCAACAATAATGGAACTGGAAAAATGGAACATTCCCATTGAAGACATGCGAGGTCAAGGATATGAAAATGGGGTAAATATGAAAGGGAAAAAATATGGGCTCCAAAATTTGCTTTTGAACAAAAATCCTTGAGCTTTTTACTTGCCATGTGCTGCTCATACTCTAAATTTAATCATTAACGATGCAGCCAAAGTGAATGCAGATACGATTAGTTTCTTTGCAATTATTCAAGAAATATATAGTTTCTTTCCATTCTCTTACAAACGTTGGACAATCCTTTTCAAGATCGTAAAAAATTTAACATTGAAACAGCCATCAGAAACGCGGTGGGAAAGTAAAATTAATGCAATCCACCCTCTACGATATCAGTTAGGAGAAATTTATGATGCACTTTTTTCGCATCACTTTATCTGTGATGCGAAACTGAGGAAAGCAAGTTGCTAAAAATTAGACATCTGGAGGATGATTTAAATAAATTGGCATTATGGGCAATTTCTATAAATTGTACCCCTTATTTTAAAATAAGGATTGCAGGAAACTGACATGGCTAATGATCTAGGGGTGATGGCGGACAGAGTTACAGTTCAGAGGGCATATTGCAAAAGTTAGCAAAATAGAAAGGATTACTTGGATGTTGAACACAAGTAGAGACAGAGAATCCTTTCCTTTATAATGAATAGAAACAGAAGTTTACTATCCCTATTTATAAGGTTATGATATGGCATATTTTGAATCCTGTGCAGTTTTGGTGACCTAAATTTCTAGTAGTTGAGATTTTATAAGATTGTATACAAAAGAAATGTGTGGACTAGATTTTTTGCTTGTAGAGTGGGGGGGGGGGGGACTGATGGAGAGGTATGATAGGTACTGTGTGAATAATGGTTAGTGCGAATCTCTTGCAATCAGCCTTTTGATTTCATGGAGATACCCATATAATATTAACAGAATATAGGGAAAAAGCAACAAATGCCAGCACAGTCTATGAATGATATAAAATCTACCATGGCAGGCAGTGATACAAATTTAGTCGTGAATTTTTCTGGATAAAATTAAAAACTGTGGTCATCACGACAGTAATAAGGAGGCCAACTTCCTAGATGCCAGTAATATTAATTAAATTCTACAGTACTAACTATAATGTGTATTCCAATATTTAGTAAATACAACAGTACATATATGATGAAATCATTCAACAAACAGGAATTACTGATAAAATCATCAATAAATAGCAAAAAATAAAACAAAATACTCAGGAAAAATATTTTTTTCTCTTTTTGAACTTCCACAGAAGAGGAACTTTGAGATTACCATTATGCAATACATGTAAGAGAACTTTACTGAACTAATGAAGAAATAACAAAATACACCAGAGAAGAACTTCATGTAGATAAATTGTTACTCCATCTAATATGAGATTTAAATCGCTTCAGGGGATATATGGCATGATTGCTACATGTTGCATAATATCCTGATGAGCCCTTCAAGCAGTGATAAACATTTTCTGGATGGCATGCACAAAAATTTAGACTTTTTAATGGAACTTTGAAAGACAAACCTGTTGTTTCCCCCTTTGGCTCAGAAACTTTTTAAATGATAAATTATCTAATCCCTAGTCCAATGTTAAATGTGCTATACGGTTCCAAATTAATTAGTCTGACAGGACTTAAGTTACCAACCCTACCACTGCCAGTTACTGAGCATTGGATGGTTCAGTCAGTAGGCAATGAAAGTCCAGTCAAAATCTTCCTTCAAAGGCACATTAACATTTATCAATGCTTACTATAAAATTCAACATGGCTTTTAAAAGTAGCGAATGTTAGCTTCAACAGATTTTTTGAACTGACAGTTTGCCTATATGTAAACTGAATTTTACTTTAGTGTTCCTGCAATGTAAAAAGTAATGTGTATAGAGTTCTTTTCAGCTCAAACTATCCCTAGTGAAAAGTTCTCAAAGTATTAAATATATACAGTAAATGTAAATTATAGCAAACAGGATGAAATGCACTACAATAAATTAAGGAAAACTCAGTCTCACAGAACCAACTATTTTAACAAAAATCAGCAACAGGATACAACATAAACTAGATTTTTACCAACCTCAAGAACAAGCAGGATTCAGAAAAATTTACAACATTCAACAATATTGATCATATATATGTAATAAGACAAATCATTGAAAAGGCAAATGAATACCAAAAACCTTTAGATCTGGCATTTGACTAAATATCAACATAAGCTATTTTAGAAACACAAAAATCAAAGAATTGAAAACTTTATTGAAAACACACACACACTGCTCAAAAAAACAATTATAGGATATTCTTGTTAAAATTATTAAAATCATGCTAAAATATATAATTTGTTAAATTTGTAATAAATATCGATTATTTAAACAATATCTCATCAGTTACACCCTATCCATCATCATCAAATTCCTACTATGTACCCTCAAGGGGTGTACAGGATATGACAGTACTACATGAAAAAATTACATCATTACTAACTTCCTATCTACAATTTTCCTCCAAATCAGTCTGTTACTTGTCAAGACTCCAACATTATCAGATCTTATATTTCTATCGTCTAAGGCACTTTGTACTGTATCAATCCACCTATATCTTGGTCTTCCTCTGGGTTGTTTTCCTGCCAACCTGGCAGAGAACACTCGTTTTGCTAATCTTTCCTCTCCCATTCTATTTAAGTGACCATACCACCTGAGATTAGCTCTGCTAATGCATTCCTGGATGCTGACAATGTCAAGTTCTTTCCTAATATCCTCATTTTTAATATGATATTGCCATCGATGCCATCTGTTCACGCCTCTAATCTTTCTCAGGACTCTCATATCTACGGTCAAGTGTTTTACTTCTGACCCAGCTCTCAGATCCATAAGTTAAAACTGGTTTGAACACAGTCTTGTATACAGCTAATTTCGTGTTCCGACTAATTTCTCTCTTATTCCATATGAATTTATTCAATTAACTTCCCACCATACCAGCTTTGCTGATTCTGTTGTCTATTTCTATATTTAATTTACCATCTTCAGTAAAAATTGTGCCTAAGTAGCTGAAATGTTTTACTTGTTCCACAGGTTTTCCATTCACAACACAGTTAACATTTTCAATGATTCTGCCTATTTTCATTGTCTTTGTATTTTTATTGCTGACCTTCATACCATATCTATTACAACAGCTATTCAATTTAGTGAGAGAATTTTGCAGACTTGTAGCGGATTTATTTAGACATATAACATCATCTGCATAAAGCAAAGAGCTGACATTAACATCTCCAATTTTGATATCAGGTTTAATACCGCTTTCCTTCATAATGTGATCCATATAGATAATGAATAACAGAGGGGATAATGTACATCCTTGTCTCACACCAGATTTAACATTAAACCATCTTCCTGTACTACAATTCTAACTGCTGACATACAACTCAAATAAAGACTAAGTATTGCTTGATATAATGCCCCATTGACACCATATAACTGCAGCGTATTGAATAGCTTCTCTCTTGGCACCTTGTCATATGTCTTTTCCAAATTGAAAAAACTTAAATACAGATCTTTGTTATATTCCCATGCTTTCTCGACTATTTGTCGTAAAGATCTGATCCTGACAGCCTCTATTTGGCCTGAATCCAGCTTGTTCTTCACCAAGCTTTTCTTCCACAATTCTTCTCAACCGTTTCTCAAGTATACTGGCATAGATCTTGCCAGGAACACTCAGTAGGGAAATACCTCTGTAATTCTCACATGCAGTTTTATTTCCCTTTTTATATATGGTTACTATGAGAACTCTACTCCAATCATTGGGAATTCGTCCCTCTGTCCAGGCTTTTTGAACTATGCAGTGCAGCCACTGTAAGACTTTTATACCACCATACTTCAGCATTTCTGGTCGAATATCATCTATTCCTGCTGCCTTTCCACGTTTCAAGCCTTTGATGGCTTTTTCTACTTCAAGTATGGATATGTATTATTCCTGACTGCATGCCTGGTCAGTGTTTTTTATCACTGTGCTGTCATCACTGCTTGTTTCATTTAGCAGTTTTTCAAAGTAATTACTCCATCCTTCAAGGATATCTTTTTCACCTGTTTTCATGTCACCTTTATCATCTCTAACTCCTTTTACAGCACTCTTTCCTCCATTCCTAAGCTTCAACAACCTCCAAATCTGACCCTCATTGGGTCGCTGCCCAATTAGGAAGCTGACTTGTTTACACCAACTGTGCTAATCACTTTAAACTTTCTCTTAAGTTGACTATTGCTGACCAATATTCATATTTGCATCTGCACTTTTCATATTTTGCATTTGGTTCCTACTATTTTCTTTGTTTCATGAGATTGGAGCAGAATGTGCGTGTGTGTGTGGGTTGCTGCTGAAAAATCTAAGAAAGACATTGTGATATTAAGCAGTCTCAAGAAAACATTATCATGAACTATATGATATGAACTATGTGCATTTCAATTAACTTTTTTAATACACAACTGTTAGACTGAATCCTCCAACATTGATCTGCTGAAACACATACACCTAAAAGCATGTAAATGCATGTACTTCAGTCATATGTAACTCCCAACCAAGATTTTTTTCTCCCTTTAGTATATGTGTGTGTGTGTGTGTAATTAATTTTTTAACTTGGGGATACTGTATATTAGGGTTACCAAGTAATTTTATACGCTTGGGTATCATCATCATCATCATCAAATTCCTGCCATGTACCCTCAAGGGTTGTACAGGATATGACAGTACTACATGAAAAAATTACATCATTACTAACTTCCTATCTACAATTTTCCTCCAAATCAGTCTGTTACTTGTCAAGACTCCAACATTATCAGATCTTATATTTCTATTGTCTAAGGCACTTTGAACCGTATCAATCCACCTATATCTTGGTCTTCCTCTGCGTCGTTTTCCTGCCAACCTGGCAGAGAACACTTGTTTTGCTAATCTTTCCTCTCCCATTCTATTTAAGTGACCATACCATCTGAGATTAGCTCTGCTAACGCATTCCTGGATGCTGACAATGTCAAGTTCTTTCCTAATATCCTCATTTTTAATATGATATTGCCATTGATGCCATCTGTTCACCCCTCTAATCTTTCTCAGGACTCTCATATCTGTGGTCTCTAGTCTTTGGTCAAGTGTTTTACTTCTGACCCAGCTCTCAGATCCATAAGTTAAAATTGGTTTGAACACAGTCTTGTATACAGCTAATTTAGTGTTCCGACTAATTTCTCTCTTATTCCATATGAATTTATTCAATTGACTTCCCACCATACCAGCTTTGCTGATTCTGTTGTCTATTTCTATATTTAGTTTACCATCTTCAGTAAAAATTGTGCCTAAGTAGCTGAAATGTTTTACTTGTTCCACAGGTTCTCCATTCACAACACAGTTGACATTTTCAATGATTCTGCCTATTTTCATTGTCTTTGTCTTTTTATTGTTGACCTTCATACCATATCTATTACAACAGCTATTCAATTTAGTCAGAGAATCTTGCAGACTTGTAGCGGATTTATTTAGAAGTATAACATCATCCGCATAAAGCAAAGAGCTGACATTAATATCTCCAATTTTGATATCAGGTTTAATACCACTTTCCTTCATAATGTGATCCATATAGATAATGAATAACAGAGGGGATAATGTACATCCTTGTCTCACACCAGATTTAACATTAAACCATCTTCCTGTACTTCCTTCAATTCTAACTGCTGACTCACAACTCAAATAAAGACTAAGTATTGCTTGATATAATGCCCCATTGACACCATATAACTGCAGCGTATTGAATAGCTTCTCTCTTGGCACCTTGTCATATGCCTTTTCAAAATCGACAAAACTTAAATACAGATCTTTGTTATATTCCCATGCTTTCTCGACTATTTGTCGTAAAGTGAAGATCTGATCCTGACAGCCTCTATTTGGCCTGAATCCCGCTTGTTCTTCACCAAGCTTTTCTTCCACAATTCTTCTCAACCGTTTCTCAAGTATACTTGCATAGATCTTGCCAGGAACACTCAGTAGGGAAATACCTCTGTAATTCTCACATTCAGTTTTATTTCCCTTTTTATATATGGGTACTATTGAGAGCTCTACTCCAATCATCGGGAATTCGTCCCTCTGTCCAGGCTTTCTGAACTATGCAGTGCAGCCACTGTAAGACCCTTATACCACCATACTTTAGCATTTCTGGTCGAATATCATCTACAATGTCAGTGTTTTTTATCACTGTGCTGTCATCACTGCTTGTTTCATTTAGCAGTTTTTCAAAGTAATTACTCCATACTTCAAGGATATCTTTTTCTCCTGTTTTCATTTCACCTTTATCATCTCTAATTCCTTTTACAGCACTCGTTCCTCCATTCCTAAGCTTCTTCAACAACCTCCAGAATATTTTGCCACCTTCTTGATATTTATTTTCTATATTCTTGCCAAAGTCCTCCCATAACTTTTGTTTAGCTAGTTTTACACACTGTTTAGCTTTCTTACATTTGTCTCTGTATTCTGTAAGAGTAAAAGCTGACTTATTTGCCAGGAACTTTTGATATGCTTTCTTCTTTTCCTTCACTGCCTCTTTAACTTCCTGTGTCCACCAGGGAGTTCTGATTTTTTTTATCTTTGCACACAACCTCACCACATGCCTCTCTGGCAGAATCAATCAATGTTTCCTTCAGAGTTTGCCACTGAATCTCCAAGGTTTGATTCCTGTTCTCAAACTCTTTCATTTTCTTTTCAATAATATTTCTGTATTTTAGTCTACATCTGAGAGCTGCTCAACTTTTATTCGCTTTAAAACTTTCTTACATGTTATTCTTTTCAATATGAAATTCAATTTTATCCTGCTCAAGACTAAATAGTGATCACTTCCAATTTCAAATCCTCTGTACACTCTGGTGTCCTGCACCAGGGAGAAAACATCACTATCAACAATAACATAGTCAATGAGACTTTTCTTATTCCTAGCCTCTTCTCTCCATGTGAATTTGTGCACATTTTTATGTTGGAACATGGTGTTAGTAATAACCAGTCCATGTCCTGAGCAGAAATCCAACAGATATTTGCCATTATTATTAGCTTTGCTCTTTTCTCCAAATTTTCCCAAAATATTTTTGTATGTCTCACAATCATTTCCTACTCTACTATTTAGATCCCCAACAAGGACCAACTTTTCCTTTTTCATTGTGTCAGTTGCTTTTTCTAAAGCCTCAAAAAATTCCTCCACTTCTACCTTAGTAGAACCTTCTGTGGGACCATAGGCACAAATAAGTCTCATTGTCCAGTTCCCCATTCTCATATTTGCCCACATTACTCTACTTGAGACTGACTGCCATTCAAGATTAGCCTCGTATTTTGTGTTGAATACTATGGCTACTCCTTCTTTTCCTTGATTATTGCCTGAATATAACATTTTGTATTTATTGCTCAGAAAGATCTCACCAGTTTTGGTCTTTTTTGTTTCAGTCACCCCTATTATGTCGATCTGGTACTTATCTAATTCCTCAGCTAGCTCCATTTCTTTGCCATTCAGACTTCTTACATTGATAGTACCGATCTTTAACTCTGGTGATGTTGAGTTGGGGTTTGTTTTCAGATTTGTTCCAGTAGCTGACTTTTCGCTGTTCGCCCTGGTTCCCTGGCGAAAACAACGGGGGCCTTGTTTAACCGGGCGACGCCCCAGCCGGCATGAAATTTTGTCATGTTGTACCATCATTTTTTATTTTGGTTTAACCAATAAGAATACAATTTGGTCGGCTAAATCCCAAATTGCCAGCCCATCCTCGTTCGTTCAGTATCAAAGTAGATACCCAACAGGGTGCACCACGAGAAGGTGAGGATTGGACATTAGGTCAGAAGCCCTGGTCGGTTCTCCGCATTCCTTTAAAGGCTATGTGGAGGTCTCCTCTCAGTTATACAGCTTTGACCCTTAAGCACCCCACGCTTGGGTATTTAACTCCTAATCCCAAGTATGCAAACGATTAAGTTTGCACCTGAAACATAGTTCAAGTCTAAAGATGGTACAACACCAGGGCAACTCATTGTAAAGGTGTGTACCATCTTTAGACGTGAACTATGTTTCAGGTGCAAACGTAATTGTTTGCGTACTTGGGATTAGGAGTTAAATAACCAAGCTTATAAAATTACTTGGTAACCCTAATAAGGGGTAATTGGTAACCCTAATAATCCTAATAAGGGGTGCTTAAGGGTCAAAGCTGTATAACTGAGAGGAGACCTCCACATAGCCTTTCAAGGAATGCGGAGAACCGACCAGGGCTTATGACCTAATGTCCAATCCTCGCCTTCTCGTGGTACACCCTGTTGGGTATTTACTTGGATACTGAATGGACGAGGATGGGCTGGCAATTTGGGATTTAGCCGACCAAATTGTATTCTTATTGGTAAAAAACACTGACCAGGCATGCCGTCAGGAATACATATCCATACTTGAAGTAGAAAAAGCCATCAAAGGCTTGAAACGTGGAAAGGCAGCAGGAGTAGATGATATTCGACCAGAAATGCTGAAGTATGGCGGTATAAAGGTCTTACAGTGGCTGCACTGCATAGTTCAGAAAGCCTGGACAGAGGGACGAATTCCCGATGATTGGAGTAGAGCTCTCATAGTACCCATATATAAAAAGGGAAATAAAACTGCATGTGAGAATTACAGAGGTATTTCCCTACTGAGTGTTCCTGGCAAGATCTATGAGAGTATACTTGAGAAACGGTTGAGAAGAATTGTGGAAGAAAAGCTTGGTGAAGAACAAGCTGGATTCAGGCTGTCAGGATCAGATCTTCACTTTACGACAAATAGTCGAGAAAGCATGGGAATATAACAAAGACCTGTATTTAAGTTTTGTCGATCTGGAAAAGGCATATGACAAGGTGCCAAGAGAGAAGCTATTCAATATGCTGCAGTTATATGGTATAAATGGGGCATTATATCAAGCAATACTTAGTCTTTATTTGAGTTGTGAGTCAGCAGTTAGAATTGAAGGAAGTACTGGAAGATGGTTTAATGTTAAATCTGGTGTGAGACAAGGATGTACATTATCCCCTCTGTTATTCATTATCTATATGGATCACATTATGAAGGAATGTGGTATTAAACCTGATATCAAAATTGGAGATGTTAATGTCAGCTCTTTGCTTTATGCAGATGATGTTATATGTCTAAATAAATCCGCTACAAGTCTGCAAAATTCTCTCACTAAATTGAATAGCTGTTGTAATAGATATGGTATGAAGGTCAGCAATAAAAAGACAAAGACAATGAAAATAGGCAGAATCATTGAAAATGTTAACTGTGTTGTGAATGGAGAACCTGTGGAACAAGTAAAACATTTCAGCTACTTAGGCACAATTTTTACTGAAGATGGTAAATTAAATATAGAAATAGACAACAGAATCAGCAAAGCTGGTATGGTGGGAAGTCAATTGAATAAATTCATATGGAATAAGAGAGAAATTAGTCGGAACACGAAATTAGCTGTATACAAGACTGTGTTCAAACCAGTTTTAACTTATGGATCTGAGAGCTGGGTCAGAAGTAAAACACTTGACCAAAGACTAGAGACCGTAGATATGAGAGTCCTGAGAAAGATTAGAGGCGTGAACAGATGGCATCGATGGCAATATCATATTAAAAATGAGGATATTAGGAAAGAACTTGACATTGTCAGCATCCAGGAATGCATTAGCAGAGCTAATCTCAGATGGTATGGTCACTTAAATAGAATGGGAGAGGAAAGATTAGCAAAACAAGTGTTCTCTGCCAGGTTGGCAGCAAAACGACCCAGAGGAAGACCAAGATATAGGTGGATTGATACAGTACAAAGTGCTTTTGACGATAGAAATATAAGATCTCATAATGTCAGGGTCTTGACAAGTAACAGACTGATTTGGAGGAAAATTGTAGATAAAAAATTAATAATGATGTAATTTTTTTCATGTAGTACTATCATATCCTGTACAACCCTTGAGGGTACATGGCAGGAATTTGATGATGAACCCTAATATACAGTATCCCCAAGTTAAAAAATTAATTACATCTCCTCCAGAGATTCTTATTAAAAATAAAAACACCTTGCAGCAACTTCTATAGGTAAGGATCTGTATTACTAAAACTTTGGTATTTAGGGTCTAGCTACTCACTGAGGAGACCTCAAAAAAGGTTGAAACCGGTCTGGGTAGTGACCCCACCCATAATGTATTGCAGTATACATCTTATAGTGAGATGTGCTTTACATTATGGAAAATACTAAGAATAGTGATCAGAGCTTTACCCACCTTTACAATGAGTTGCCCTGGTGTTGTACCATCTTTAGACTTGAACTATGTTTCAGGCGCAAACTTAATTGTTTGCATACTTGGGATTAGGAGTTAAATAACCAAGCTTATAAAATTACTTGGTAACTCTAATATATATATATAGTAGCATAGCATAGTCTCGATTAACATGCTATGAATTGTACAAGTGACAGATAATGAACCTATATAGTAAACATTTGTTAAATAAATTAATAAGTAGATAGGTGAAAACAGCATTGAAAGAAAAATTTTTGAGAGCTGCAATAAGAAATAAAACAGCATCATTTACAATTTAAAATGATTATGTATTTACCTTGAAATGTTTTTTTTTTTAAATAAATAAAAACAAACTGTGCTCCAAAAGTTTTCACTAAAAAAATTTCTGAAGAAAAGCTGAAAAAAGGAAAAGTCACATGCAGTTTGTGGGCTGTAAACTGCCTGTCCTTTCCTTGCATAAAATTGCTAATATTGAAAATTTAAGGCTATCATTTAAAAATGATTTATATCTATCTATTGAGTTTCATTTGAAAATCACATGGCTCTTTTTATTCAGATAATTCTATTAACTTCTCATTAAAACTCCTGGATTCAAATTTATCCAAATCATCTACAATTAATATCATAATACTTTATTTGAAGGGAGACAATTTACACTGTTCAGTGTTAGTAATCCCTATTAGCAGAATAAATACCCCCCCCCCCCCCATCAACCACATTTCTTGAAGTGTCAAGTGCAGAATACAAATTTTGAATGTTAGGGCTACATTTCATGCTACTGTTTCTATGTACATTGCAAAAATTTGTAGATAACAAAATTCATGAGATCATTAATTAGCATTCGTAATGAATGCATGTTTCACAATTTATATTCTACTGTTTTATTTGTTGATAATTTATGGTCTACTGCAATATTTACCCCAGAAATATTTTTTAAAAAATGTTAAAATTAACTTCATGGAATTTTTCATCAGAAATGTGCTTTTAGTATGTCCTTGTACCAAACAGCTCTGAACCTCTTCAACTTCATCCTTTATACACACTATTTTGTTTTTAATAAGCTAAGCATACTCAAATGCAATCGCACTTGGGTTTAGTAGATCCTAAATCAATATAAAAAGATGAGGATATGCTGATGATGTCTGGAATGATTTAGATTTTAAAAATGTATAAGGAATAAGAAACTAGCCAAAGAAAAGTTAAATAGGAATACCGGTTATTTTTAGGTATAAAGCCAATTTAACATATAATCAGAGCATTGAATTAGAAATGAAACTACCAATCAAAGAATGGAGACCAATATGAACTTAACTTGGGCTTACATATGCAGCATGTTTAAGGAGGCTTAGAGAAAAATGGAAAAAGCTTATTGAGTAAGACAGCAATAATGAAATTACATACAGAAAGCAAATAAGACAGAAATAAAATGTCTGAGCAAGTGGTTGAGGTGAGCCCATGAAAGGAATCAAGCAACACTATTTTGGGATAGCACAAGTTGTTTTTTTTTTAGTATGCTAATCCAAATGTAAAAAACAGTATTCTAAGGTTGAACAGATTTGCATGGGGGTTAGTAGTTGTAAAGGTGAGAAATTGTCTTGAGCAGAAAAAGACATGTTTTTAGATTAGAAGTATGAAGCGATTTTGTCTAAACATTCTGCATTTCAAGATATTCCACAACCAGTTTTATGAGGAGGAGAAACAAAGTAAGCTGCAATTACAAAACTTAAGAGAATGAGAGAAGTTAATTTATGTATAGGAAGAAGAAAATGTACAAAAGTATGGTGCCCTGAGATACTCCAGTACTAATTGAGAAATCCAAAGATGGGGAGGGGGTGAGATTAGCACTGAGTTACAAATTGCAGAAGGTAAGAAGACTGTACTTCATTAAGCAGGTCTTCTATGCTAGATCCAATTAAATGTTCTAAAATGTGAAGTGCAACCAAATGAATTTCACTACAATGACTTGTTCAGAAGTGCATAATGTTAACTATTGTTATAGTTAACATGTTATCATTAACAGCTGCATTTTTACAGGATTTAATTAAAAGAAAAGACCAAGTAATGACCTGAAAGAGGTTTATTTGCCTTATACAAGTCTAGATAATGCTAGCTATTTTGCTGCTTTAAGTTTGTCAGCTTTTTTTTCTTTCTTGGTTTTGCCTTTAATGGCAGCTTTTTTCTTATCAGCTTGCTTCCTTTTCTTTTCTGGGATTTCAATCTGTTGAAAGAGAAATGACCACTTAATAATTTCATCCATATGCTACACTAGACAATACAGGAGTAATGTTAATTAGATTCATAAATTATAATGTATATTAGAGATTTAAGAAATATCACATTTTTTATTCCAATCTTTATCATTAATTGCCATAAGTAACATTTATGTGATATGACAATTAAAATACAATTTACTCCAGTATATCGAACATTACCATAAACTCATTCACACTGTACCAAATCTAATAAAAAGTCCTGGCGAAACATTCATTTAAAGTGTTAAATGGACCTTAATAACAACAGTAGTTAAATTTCATTGTCTAACATGGCTTAAAAAGTCTGGTCTCGAGAGCATGATTTCTACATTATCTAACCTTCAATGCACTCATGGTGCTAATGCACTATAGCTTACAACATGAGTGTCCAAACCTTTTGTCTCCTGAGCCACAATGAATGAAGAGGAATTGTCTTGTGCAGCATATAAAATGTATAACATAGTTAATGTATATAAGTAACAAAACTTCCTTTATTTTAAAATTTTTTTATTATAACATTAAAAAAGAGGGTAGTATAAAACAAAACTAGTGAGATATTTGGCCTTGTTTACATGAAACCAATGCATCAATGTCTGGCTCGATGGAAGTGGTTGCAGTTCATAGTGAGCTCTCAAGGTTCTCGTCAGATATTTTTGATCTAACTTTACTCTTCGTATGCTTCATTCTTGAAAACAGTTGTTCACAAATGTACGTACTGCCAAACAGTGATGACGTGAATAAAGCGTGATTGTGAAGCGAAGGATATTTTTCTCTGAGAAGATAGGTCTAATAAAAATCTAGCAAAGAGACATGATCAAATTTTTTTTTTTGAGTTGAATATGATTGCAACTCTATACTATACATTCCCATTTGAAAATAATGTATTTACGGACTGAAAATGGAGTCACAAATATACAAAAAAAAATGATAATTTGTTTCTGAAATCTTGAAACCTATTCTCATATTCCTGCATCCAAATGGAAAGACAGCATATTATTTTTTGCATCACATAATGTTAAAAGCTTAATATCTTATGGGACCACACATGGTCTGTGGGCTGGACATCCCTGGTTTACTCCTTTAATTTTTTTTTTTTTTAAATTTTACAACTTCCATAGGTGGAATTCAGAGTAATAATAACAGATTGTGCCAGACAGAACACAAAACTGTCTTATGCTTTCATTTGCATAATATCATACTGCCAGGCCACAAAATGCTGTCCTTTCTATAGAATTCAAAACCATGTAGAGGAGAAAGAACCTACTGGTTTCAGGTATATAAGAGAATTTGTATATTAAATTAGTAAAAGACAGAACCAGTAATCTAGACAAGAATTATGTGTGTAAGAGCAGCAAACTAAAAGTAGAAAAAGTGGAGAGATTTGACATATGCACACAATCTGGAGAATTGTTATGTGCAGATACTGAGCTCATGCTACTTTCATATGACATAGTCCAATACTTTTGGTTGCTAACAAAGCAATGGAATGTTGAGTTAAAAGATGCGTAGGATAATATAGGGATTTATCCTAAAGTGACTAACGAGCTACCAAAAATTCATAATGCTAATATTCCATGCTCCTCGCCTGTTCTCTAGCTAACATGTAGTAGACTGCATCAGCACTCAAACTTAGTAGGGAAAAAACAAGATAACAAGCTTGCACTTAATTGCTTATATACAAGAATCCCTCACTTTACATGGCTTTGAATAATATGCTCCTTTCAAATTAACATAGTTAATAAGCTGATACCACAATTTACTAAGTAAATTGTGGTATCAACATAATCAGTCTCATAAGCCTCAGCTGCAGTTACCATGGTGATAGTGAATGTACATATATGCTGTGAGCATAGTAAGCATTGTGGTTCAAGCTGCCGAACTTATGAATTGTAAGCTAACCTTGATTGCAGTACATCTGCCAGAATATAGATAAAACTATGAGCCAACAGCGAGATGTATATGAAAAAAATAAATAAAAAAAAAAATCGTTGCATACTATTTTGCCCAAATATTTAAGAAAATATTCTTTTAAATATACTTGTATTTATCATTATGAATAGTTTAATAAACTTTCAATTGTTTCAAACATTATCCTTTACTTATATTGGCAGTAAAAACAAAAGTATTTTAAAAAATTCAGTACAGATTTTAAAAGCCCATGGATGAATTTCAATTTTTTATTGCTTATTAAATTCAATTAATGGTTTCAAGAGACATTAAAGCAAAGGATTTCTCTGCGTGCAAGAGGTTCTAAACCTACTGTGGATGAGAAATATCTTATAATTTTATTTATTATTACCAAACATGGAACTTTTTCAAGCTATTTTAGGCCTTCGATAATCAGTACGGTGGTCTCACACCTGATAATAAAATCATCTACAAACATCCATGTCCACAGCAGGATACAAATTGGTAGCCTGTTAGTTGGAGAGCAATCACATTAACCACATAACTAATTATTACAACTTTTCTTCATGAACATTCCAGTGTCATATATGCATGACCTAATGAAGAAAACTTTCCTCCTGATTTTCTAAAAGTATCTATCTGAATGGGAAGACTATAGAAAAATACAGAAAATAAATAAAAAGGAAGGTTGCAAAATGTTCTAGAGGCTATTAACAAAAAGCTTGGAAATGGAGGAAAGAGCACTATATAGAAAATCAGAAAATAAAGGAGACTTAAAAACTGAAAATAAAGATATTCTGGATATCCTGAACCCATCTGTGATACTGTTCAAACAAGAACAGTATCATTAATAGGTTTTCAGGATCAGATGTTTACTTTAAGACAAATAGTTAGGAAATCATGGAAATATAAAATGCACATGAGACAAAGTATCAAGAGAAAAACTGTTCAAAATGCTATAGTTATATGGGGAAAACAGGATTATTGCAGAGGATACATAGCATATTTAATTTAATCAGCAATTAGAATTGAAGGTGGTCCAGGAAGTTCTCACGTTACTTCTTTTTCAAACTATATGATCCTGATATTCCTAGTTTATTGTTTCTTCTCTGATCATATATCATGAAGACCAAGTCATCTAATTCTCTTTCTCTTCTAAGCTAATTCAATGCCAGGTTATCCATCTCCCATGCCACGTTTGGATTTTCTTCCTCTTCATCAATCTCTTGGAAGGCTCTGATGGCATCATGCTTGCTTACATTACCCACACCAGAATTAGAAAGACAGTCAGCAACCACAATTTGTGTGCCAGGTAAATATTACACTTTCAAGTCATACTCCAACTTCCAAACCTAATCTGACAATTCTTTAGTTTTTATCCTTAATATTCAAGAATGTCAAAGGCTTATGGTCTGACTTTAGTTCTGTTTACTGACCATATAACAAAAAACAAAAATTTAGCTTTCTAAGAGGATAACTTAGTGCTAATGTTCCTTTCTCTATAATGGATTATTTCCTCTCTCTGACATACTAAGTTTCCTACTGATGAATGCTATAACATCCAAGTATGTTGAATTTGGCACCTACTTATGACAAACATTAAACCAAACAGATCATTTATGGTGCAATATTGAGATTTGCGTACTTAGTGCATATTTTTAAATTACTTCTAGAACAGTTCTGTTCCTATATTATTTCTAATATTATAGTATTTTTCTTGATTAAAATATATTGCACTTTTAAGTAATTTTCTTTGAAAATATTCATAGGGAT
Organism: Typopeltis vanoorti; assembly: GCF_054136105.1. Taxonomy (NCBI): domain Eukaryota; kingdom Metazoa; phylum Arthropoda; class Arachnida; order Uropygi; family Thelyphonidae; genus Typopeltis; species Typopeltis vanoorti. The sequence goes on from NC_143570.1 coordinate 8,310,974, forward strand.
TCCTTGAAAAAAAAAAAAGAAGTACTTTTATCTTTTATGTAGGTTTCTGCATTCTCAAAAAAGTTGGAAAAGGCACTGCTTTGGAAGATCATAATGCAAAAAGCAATGTTGATAGCAACTTTAATAAAATATCTGAATAATCATCTGGTATACTTCTAACGAGTATTAAAACACATGATAGCACATTTTAAACTGACACTCATATTGCACCATAAACATGGCAAATCTGTTCTCCACAATTTGAAAGTGGAATTTAATTGCTATACCTTATATAGCTATAACATAATATATAATTCATTTATATAAATTATACCCATTAATGCTTGTTACAATATATACTAATCTGAAAAAGTGAATATTTACCCCTCTTTTCTTCATTATCAAAAGTTGCTTTTGCTTCCTACGTCTTGCAGCAGTCAGGATGGCATTGCGTTTAGTCACAGCAGCATAGGGATTCAATCTTAACATAATACGAATGTTCTTCAGAGGATTTTTCTTCAACTTGTAGCGCTCAATGGTATGACTAAATAAAATTTTAAAAAAATAAATAACGATAAATCTTAATGTTCAAAAATACCTCACTGAATTATAGCATATCTTATAAGGAGGAAAAGATTATATGTAATGCAATATTTATCACTTCAACAAGTTTACCAACATCCTAGTTTCAAAATAATTTGATAAAACCTGAATACAGTCATATATTTCAATACTAGATGCAGGAAAGCTACTAATTGTTTGAAACTTGGAAAGGTGTAATATTCAATCTCAACATGCAGAGGAACAAACGTTTGCAGCATATGCAACTGGAGAGACACTCATTTCTGTATCAGTAGAAACTACAAATAAAACTAAACATAGGAATTACGTTTCTATTCTGAATGCAAAGACAGTGCTATTTCTAGAGAGGAGGAGAAGGGGAATCTGCAATTCACTCCAGGTGACCAAGCAAACATTTTTTCATTGATGTTCTGAGGAGCTTTTATGCTAAAATCCTTGGAATACAAAAGAATAATGCTGAGGAAAAAAAAAGAATGTCCACATCAAAAAATTAACACTAGGAAATTGTCTAATTATATAATCAAAAATGATCCCAACTTACTTAGCAGGTCTTATAGCCTTTCTTATTTCATCACTTTTCAGAAGACGAGAGAGATCAGTATTGGTCATTTTTGGCATTGGCAAGCTACAAAATAAAAGAATGCTCATTAAAATACGTGAAATATGTATACATAAAGACTCATGTTTATGGTGAATGCTATCTTTTAACAGCTGCTAAAAGTAATGTTTACTTTTTATTTTTTTCCATATGCACATGTAACAATTGCATACTGCAGATAGGCTAAAAGTTAATCTGGATGCCTTGTTACAGAAACCAAACATGAAAGAGTTTTGAGCAATTTCTAGCCTACAATAAACAAGGTAGGGTTCTCACACACATGTGAACAATGTAGAGTATTTACTATATTATTAAATTTAATGTGCCATTTATGTTCCTTTTTCAGACAGGAATTGTGTATCCACTTTCACATATATAAGACATGTTGTAGGTGCACTGGATACAGTATACAAGGGTAGTCTGAAAAGTTCTCGGCCTAACAATGAAAAAACGAATTCATAATTTTAAAGTTATTTTGATTTTTCAACATAATCTGCCTTAAGACTGATACATTTATTCCAGCGATGCTCCAGCACTTCCATTATCTCCTCCCTGTAGTGGTTCTCGGTAAGATCTGCAAAATACCCCTCTACAGATGCGTTCACCTCTTCATTCGAAGAAAAACGCTGACCAGTGAGGAAGAGTTTTAGTTTTGAGAAGAGATAGAGGTCAGAGGGAGCCAAATATGGAGAATAGGGTGGATGTTCTGACTATTCATAGTGCAGATCCCTTAATTTTCCCACTGCTAAATCACTTTTGTGGGCAGGTGCATTGTCCAGATGAAAGATGATTTTTTTCCTTCTGCAAACTGGGTCTTTCCTCACGAATTTTTTCGTCTAGTCTGGTTAGAAGATCAGAATAATATTCCCCAGTTATTGTTATACCCTTTTCAAGATAATTAATAAACAAAATGCCTTTAGCATCCTAAAACACTGATGCCATGACCTTTCTTGCTGATGGAACCGATTTTGTCTTCTTTGGCACTGAACAATTGGCTTCTGTCCACTGTTTTAACTGATGTTTGGATTCTGGTGTGTAATAGTGAATCCAAGTCTCATCCGTAGTAATAAATTGACACACAAAATCAGTTTTATTCTTGTTAATACGCTCCAAGCACTGTTCAGAGATTTTCATGTGAGTGCCTTTTTGATCTTTCTTGTTCTGTTGTGAGCAAGCACAGCACCCATCTTGCACAAAGCTTTTTCATATGCAATTCTTCATGCAAAATATTTCCTACGCATTCTTTTGAAATGCCTATAGTGTCAGCAATTTCACGCACTTTGACTCGCTAGTCATCCAATATTGTATTGTGCACTTGATCAATGATTTCTGGCATTGTTACACTTTTTGTACGTCCTTCATGTGCATAATCTTCAAGGCTGATACAGCGATGTTTAAACTCGGAAGCCCATCTTAATTGTCAAAAACAAAGGAGAAGAGTGCCCATAAACTTTTATGAACTTCAAATGAATTTCTTTTGCCATTAAACCTTCTTTTACAAAGAATTTTATAATCACATGATACTCAATTTTTTATCCATTTCAAGGGATACAAGAATACTTTTGCTTCAGAAAGATGTATAAAGCAAACTACTTGATAGAATGACTTGTAATTTCACATGGATGATTATGACAGATGTAGCAACTTAGGGAAAAAAAAACAAAAAAAAAAAACACCTTGCCGATAGTGTTGCCATCTACGGTCGAGAACTTTTCAGACAGCCCTCATATATCCACGGATGGGTCAGAGAAGGAAGATGTAGTTTTTTATTTATCTAATATCTTTAATGTAATCTAGTTCATTTTTATTATTAGGTGCAATCTTGTGAAGATAATGACACCTAATTTTTGTGTTCGGTGGTGGTGGTGGTGGTAAGAGTTCATATACTGACCAGTATGTGTAGGCTTATGGTAAACAGTAAAGAAATGCAGCACTACAATATATGTATGACATCTAATTTCTTACTCTTTCTGATAGAACTTTCTTAGTGACTTCCTAAGCATACTTTGCCATCTTTATGACATCATTTTCAGTTATGTACCACACATAAGTTTAAATACTTTTTAGTTTCCCATCAACATCTTTATAGCAAATTAATTTGTTATTTGTCAGGTCTTCAAAAGTGAAAAATCTTAACTCAGTGCTAGGTTTTACTCCAGATTTAAGAATAAGCTAATTTTCAGTTCCACTGGACATAAATCCAAAGTTTAATAACTATGTTGGTACTTGCAGATTGTACCAAGAGACTATGCACCCCTGTACAATTTATACCTAGTCTAGCCATAAATACTGTTACAATTTTAACAACACATAAACCTTCAATCTATCAGTAAATCATTTACAGCTTTCAGCACACACAAACCATATGTATAATGTGCATGTAGCAACATTCAATGTTCGAAATATCCCCCTTTTGCCTTCATGGACTCCTGTAGTCAGTGAGGCCATATCAATGGCAGCACGCACAACATCCAATGAAAATGATGTCGCTCCAAATCCACTTTCAGGCTAGCAATGTTAGGGAGTTGTTTTTTGCACTACTATCTCTCAAGCTCTGACCAAAATTTGAAGTTGAACAGATTCAGATGGGACTTCTAGACAACCAATCAGATAGTGATATGTAGTTGGGCACATTTGCCTCCAACCACTGTTGTGTGCAAAGGTGGAGTCCTGTTGGAAGATCTGCTGCCTACTGTGAAACAAGGCAGTGTTCAGGAGTTGCTACACATTCAAGAACTGTGGTTTGACCCATTCTCTCAGAAATGCAACTTAGTATGCAATCCTCCTCTACTTCTTCCCTGCAAGAACTTTGTGGGGACAACAGACAAAAATAAGTCTAATTCTCCATTTTGAAATTTACCCACATTCTACTCAAAATTGCCTACCTTTACATTTAATAGTGAACATTACAGCCACACTTGAAGCCCAAATTGCCAGTATATTCCTGTTTGTTCAGTACCCAGTACCCAGATGGATACCAATAACAGACACAAACACACAAGAAGGTGAGGACTCAATGTTGAGTCATAGCACTCTAGTCAATGCTCCACATTCATTACAAGCTATGTGGAGGTCTAAGACACATACATAAGCCTAAGATTTGTGCTTAATATGATATTTATCATCTGTATTCTTTCTAAAATTTTCTCATGACTCTTGTTCAGCTAAATTTACACAAATTAAGCTTTCCTATATTTTTGTCTATATTCTCTAAGTGAGTACAGAGAAAAATATATTTTCTAAATCATATGGAAAAATGCTGCTTATCAGCCAGGATCTTCCTGTATGATTTGTTATCACCACCATGTGCTTATCTGCCTGGTCTAGACCAGTGATGGTGAGCCTATGAAACACCAGCATTCACCAACACCTGACAACTATTCTCTCTAAGTTCAGTTTTTGCATTCGCATGAACAAGAAGTGTGCTGAATTATTTTGTGCTAGTTAAGCACTGCTGCAGAGGTAAGAAAACAGTTATTATCAATAAGCAATTGGTTAATACAATAAATAATAATCAAATATTCATTTGATGTTATGTAATTACTTAAAAATCACTGTGCCTATTGTGCCACAAAACAGTAGTAAGCAGAAGGTGGAATGTAAAAAGACATTTTGAAACAAATCAATGGCTTTTAGAAAAAAGTGAGGAAGAAAGGAAGGAATATATTTCTCAGCAGCTACACCACAAAAGAATGTCAATCAAATAGCTTCCTTAAATTCATAAGAGGCCCCTACAAATTTAACCTCAGCAATGTCAAATGGAGTAAGCAATGCTGAAACTTGCTAATGGAAAGGTCCTCAAGCGAAGGAGAATTTATTAAACTCTTCTGAAAAGTGCACTTTTTGTTTCAAGATATGCAAAATAAAGATGCTATTATTAAGCATATTTCTGATTTATCAGTCAGTAGAAATGCCATTATAAAGACAGTGATGACAAGGATTTCAGATGTACAACATCAATTAAAAGGGATTAAAAGGGGGACAGATAATTGTAAATAATTTTAAATTTTTCTTGATGAAACTACTGATGTCACCTCATCGGCTCAGATGGCCATCATTGCTAGATTTTCTGATGACCAGACAATGAGAAAAGAGCTCATACAGTTAGAAACAGTGCCAATAAGTACATCAGGGAATGAAATATGCAACATTGTTCTAAAAATGCTTCATTCATTGATAGACATATCAATGCCTAAGCATTGATATGTCTAATGTTGTGTCTGTGATGACAGATGTGTCATCCAGTATGGGGGGGCAAAAAGTTAGATTTATGAAACGGTTTATGGAAGCTATTGGACATCCAGTTGTGCCATTTCATTGCATTATCCACCAAGAGGTGTGTGCTAAGGCAGGATTCACAGAACTACATGATGTAATCACAGTAATAACAAAAATAGTGAATTTAATAGTTGCTCAATACCTTCGCAAGCGAGAACCATCTGTACTATTGCAGAAAGTCGAATCAACTTACAGCAGATTGCTGATGCACAACAATGTGAGGTGAGCTGAGGAAAAGTCTTCAAAAGATTTGTGGAGTGCTATGAAGAAATTAAATTATATGTTGAGAATAAAAATTTGGAAGTTTCCTCAGCTCGGTGATTGTATATGGTTCGTATGAATGAACTGAACTTTAAAGTTACAAGGTTTTGGTAAAAGTATGGTGACGTTATGTTTGGATACATAAAAGCCTTCGAAACTAAACTTTATATTTTCAAATGAGATGTGGGGACTAAAACTTACAAGTATTTTCCTTGACTAAAAACATTGAGGTCAGCTTGAATGGGCAAAATTAACAACATATAGTTTAAAATTTGAATTTCCATCACATTTTAAACTCAATAACTGATCAGTTTGGCAGAAGATTTAATCAATTTAGAACAATTAAAATAATTAGGTATTACATTAATATAGAATTAAATGATGACACTAGCAGAGTCGAGTTAGGCACTTTCTGAATTTTTGACACATTGAGCCTAAAAGGTTTGTCATCACTGGTCTAGACAGATCTGCACAGTTAATAGATGATGAAAATGAAAGAATGAAAAAAGTAAAAATGAAATTATTCCACAAACAAGGTAAAACATATTTAGCACACCCACAGTACTAAGGCTTACAACCTGTTTAGGATGAGTTGCATAAAATAATAAAAAAAGTGATCTGAATATTCAAAGCAAGCTTTTTCTTTTCTTTTTTTTTTACTAACACTAAAGTGTTAAGATGTACCTATTTCTCTACTGTAAAAGATAACTATATTATAGTTATTTAATGCAAAGTTTACTAAACAGAGAAGAGTGGGACATGACATCGATAAAATAACAGATCTGACATGCATTCCATGGAAAATAATCAATGAATGGGTGGATTGTTTAGAATTAATTTTTGAAGTATTAAATCTATCCACTGCATGTGTTGACTAGTTGATTTATTACTTCTATAAGATGAAAAACCCTCATCTCCACTATCCTAAATAGAAGTATTTAGGACAAGTGGTGGCAGCTCCTAACACTAAGAAAATGATCCTTAAAGAGAAGAATTGTAAAATTCATAAATTAAACTGATAAGTTTAACAAAAATTTATAAATTACTTGTAATTTTTTTTCATTACGGATGGTTTACGCCAAGTGCCATATAAAGCATCAAGTTTACGGAAAGCACCCTCAGTCCAAATCACAAATCGTCCGACATGACCACCAGGAGCGAGTCGCAGTAGATTTAATTTATCCACGTTAAGCGTTTCAACACCTGAAACAAATAATCATAAAATGAAATATTATGCTCAACACATCTGCAGAGCTAAAAAAAGTATTATTTAATTTAAAAAAAAAAAAAAAATAATAACAGCATATGTATCTTTAATGATCACAACCATTAAACACGTTTCCCAATCCTTTCTTTTAGTGTTACATGGTGATCAGCATTCATTTAAAAATTTTTATGGAATTTACAACCGTGTTAAAAAACTTTATTATCCCGACATTTCGATCTTCATATCAAGATCATCATCTGGAGCATACATAAATATATACAAGACAAGCTGAGTTACATCATTAACTGTAAGCTAGAGAAACATGATTTGATCACGTTATTCTACTGGCATGACCTCTAGTGGAAAAAAAAAAAAAATTATATCAAGCTAAATTCAATTTATAATGACAGGATTAAACATTCTTTCTTACAGATGGTTTTCTTTCAGAAGCAATGATGTCCTATTTTTAGTATTACAATTGTTATTTAAGATACTGGATGTTCTACAGTCCTGTTTATAGTTGTTCTTAGTGAGGAAGGTTTCATTGGTCGATTATATGCCTTCCATATATTTGGAATTTTAAGACCATCATTATTGTTCAGATTGGGGTGGTTGATAATGATATCATTGCTTCCTTAAATTTCCATTCATACCATGTTTTAGTGTGATGTAGACAGCTAGTGCTTTTCCAGTAAATTCTGGTTAAGGTATAATGATCCGAAAGGCCAGTTTCACCATAATTATTATATTTAATATGTCGTTTATGTTCTTTTTGTCTGATAGGAATTGTGTGTCCTGTTTCTCCTATATATGGTATGTTGCAAGTACAATAAATACGGTATACTCCAGGGTGAGCTAGTAGAGGAGTGGGTCTTTGGATGAATTGAGTAAGCTTTTTAATTTTGGAGGCGGTTTAAAGGTGGCTTTGAAGTGTTGTATTTTTGTAGTATTCTGTGTTTATTTTGTCTGATGTTCCTTTAATATAAGGAATGGTTATAGTTTTACTATAGTCTGGTTTGTCTTTTTTTTTTTTCTTTTTTTTTTGAGGTTTTGTAGAGAATTTTGTTAAGTGTTTTGGCTGTATCCGTTTTTTTGGAAAGTATTGCTGATAATTTTAAATTCATCTTTTAGTGCTGGTTCACTGGAACAGATCGACTGAGCCCTGTTTTTTAGTCTTGATGACACCTAGTTTTTGTGTTGGGTGGTGGTAGGAGTTTATGTGTATATATTGTCCCGTATGTGTCGGATTCTGGTAGACAGTGAAGGAAAGATTGCCAGAGGGAAGACGTGTGGCAAGTGTATCTAGAAATGGAAGTGTTATGTTTTTCAATCTCTATTGTGAACTGTATGCATTTGTGTTGTTTGTTTAGGTGGTTAAGGAATGTGTCTAATGTCTGGCAGCCATGGGACCAGATCGCAAAAACATCGTCAATGTATCTAAGCCAGACTTTGGGTTTTAAAGGGGAGGAACTTAAAGCATGTTACTCAATAGGGGGATAATGGCAAGCTGATAGTTTTTTTTTTTTTTTCAATCAGCTCTGCCTTCTTTTTATAGGTAGAAGGCATTTTGAAATACAAAATAACCAGAACATAATATATGAGCAAAGAGCGGCATGATATCTGGAGGAAATTTGTTCTGTAGGAAAAGGATTGTCATTGATTGGGACATTCGTAAAGAAGGCAAAGACGTCAAAACTGGCTAATAAATCATCTTTTTTTAATGTAATGTCTTTGATGATGTTTATGAAGTGTGTGTTTCTGATATATAGGAGGAGGAATGACTACCAACTCTTTCAGTGTTGCCGCTAATTTTTTGGCTAAGTGATACGGCAGGCTATCAATTCCTTAGGCTATAGGTCTTAGAGTTTTCTTTGTGAATTTTCGGTAGCCCGTAAATTCTTGGGGAGCACGCGTAGCGCAGAAATAGTTTTTTTGACCGTATCTTTGGACCATGTGGTAGTTGACTTAAGTAGTTTCTCTGTTTTGCTTTTTATTCTATTGGTTGGGTTGTAGTTAACTAATTGGTATGTGTTATTGTCAGAGACTAGCAGATTCATTTTTTCTACATAAGTGGTACGGTTTAAAATAACGGTGACATTTCCTTTATCGGCTCTGGTTATTACTAAGTTCGGATTTGTTTTAAGTGATTTTATCGCTGTTAATTCGTGTTTGGTTATGTTGCTTGTTATTGTTTTGTTATGATTTAAAATGTTGGCAGTTTCTAAACGTATTTTGTCTGCTATGTTATTTGGGATGAATCTTAGGCCTCTTTCAATATTACAAATAAATTCAAGTTTGTTTATCGATTTCGGTGCTATAGCAAAATTTTTTTTTTTTTTCTTTCTTATTTGACACCTCCAGGGAGTCCAAGGACTCATCGAGGGAAGGCACCTGCTCTACAACTTCGTCTCCACTACTCAATCACCAACTGACCGCAGCTACACCAACGCCATCTACCGCCGACCACCACTATACGGTATTTCCACAGACAATCACAAACATCCATGTCCACGGCGAGGTTCGAACCCGCAGCCTTTTGGCTGGAGAGCGGATACGCTAATCACTCGGCCAACCAGGCCGCTTTTTTTTTTAGACCTTTGTTAAGCAGAGAGATTTCATCTTTGTTTAGAGCATGGTTAGATAGGTTGACTATGTTATTGATACCTGTGGGCGATTGGTGGCTCCTGTTGTTTCTTGCTTCTGGTTGGTTGTTGTTGTTGTTCACTGTGGAGAACTTTGAATATGGCGGCTGGTTTTGTCGTTCTTTTAGTCTTTGGAATTTGAAAATTAAGTTTTCTTTCTTCATTTGGAGGATGTGGTTCGCTGTGTTGTCTGTAATCTTTTCTAGGATCATCCAGATATCTTCGTTTACATAGCTTGAAAATTCCGTTTTTTCCTTTAGTAGCTGGTTTTGTGTAACAGCTAGGTTCTTTCTGGTAGTTTGGATCTGCTCCCCGAGTAGTGCTTTCTCCATGCGGTGGTATATTCGTTGTGCCTTTGTTGAGGTGAATTTTCTCTTTAGCCCGATGCAATTAGGAGTGATATCTTACACAGAATTTACTGGAATAGCACTAGCTGTCTACATCACACTAAAACATGGTATGAACAGAAATTTAAGCCTGTGACATCATTATCAACCACCCCAATCTGAACAATAACGATGGTCTTAAAATCCCAAACATATGGAAGGCTTATATTCGACCCACGAAACCATCCTCACTAAGAACAACTATAAACAGGACTGTAGAAAATCCAGCATCTTAAATAACAATTGTAATACTAAATATAGGACATAATTGTTTCTGAAAGAAAACCATCTGTAAGAAAGAATGTTTAATCCTGTCATCATAAATAGAATTTAGCTTGATGTAATTTATAAATATTTTCTTTTTTTTTTCACTAGAAGCCATGCCAGTAGAATAATGTGATCAAATCAAATCATTGTTTCTCTAGCTTACAGTTAATAATGTAACTCAGCTTATCATGTATATTTATGTATGCTCCAGATCATGATCTTGATATGAAGATCGAAAAGTTGGATAATAAAAAAAGTTTTTTTTAACACTGTTGTAAATTCCATAAAAATTTTTAAATGAACATGTTCCCCAAGGAAATTTATTATGTAGCTACAGTGTTAAAAACAATTTTAACTTAAAGATCTGAAAGTTCCGAGAAAAATGATAAATAAGCAGCTTGCACCGGTGGCAAAATTTTTATAAATGGATGGTAGTATGGTTAGAGAAAAATTTTAGTTTATTAAAAAAGAAAATCTCTCTAGTGTAACACTAGCAATGTCAGGGCAAACACACTGAGTACAAACTAAATAGTTAACACACAATAAAATCAAAATTTATGTTATTTATATTTAAAATCAATTTAAATTATAAATAACATTTCTAATTTTTAAAAAACTTTTACAGCAGAAAGGTATTTTTCAACAAGTTTATTTTACATATTCATCACACAGATAATTATTTCTCAGGTTAGCATAGTTCATAGGATTCTATGAACTATGCTGAAAATTCAAAAGAATTGTGATAAAAAAAGTGTTACCTCCTATCATTTAACATTTTAAGAGATCATCTGAATGACTCAATTTTATCATTTTAACTGTTTACTTTGTAAAATTTTTTATTTAAATGTTTAAAACACACATTTCAAAATAAACCTTTTTTTTTGTTCTTTTACCGTTTTTTATGCATTATGGTAAAAACCCAGTCATGGTACATAACAGGAGTTTGATGATATATTAACTCCAATCATTTGAAGGTTACTCATTTGATATCCTTTAAATGTTTCTTTCAGTGCACGTTCAGCTGTGTGGATTCATAACAGAGGTCACTAAGGTTACGAAGCCCACTATACTATGCATTCTAAGTGCTTGTGTTTTGGCTGGCTTCCATTTTGCAGGATGAAAAATCAAAATTTCCAGGAGAAAGATATTGCCACTCCTGTGAGACTAGCTAACACCATCAGCTGAAAAGTTCTAATTATTAGATTTTTAAGTTAAATTATTAAGTTTTAATTATGTACCTTACCATTATGCTACAAAATCACCCATCATCTCTCTGGGTAACCTGCTAAATGCACTCAGCCAACAAAAGCAGGATGTTGTCAGATACTTTTGGAACCCTCAAACTGGGAGTTTAACCCACAACAGTCCCTAACTTTTCTTCTATTTATATCCTCCCTACCTCTGTCAACCAATATACAAAAAGTAGTCATTTGGTATGCAATTCTTTGCAAAAGCTGGCTATACTTATTATAGAGCCAGCTTTTTTCTAAAACTTATTCTGAAGTTAATTTTCCACAAAATTTGAAAATTAGACAGGCTCCTACAGATAGTTCTTATTGGGGACGTGGGAATAAAAAATAACCAAAAACCAGTGCAAGAACCGTCAATGCTGATAAGAAAAACACACAAGTGAATAATGATCTGAGCAATGCTGAGTAACTTGTTAATACTGTACATAATTATGTATCTCCACATTCTGTATACAAAAAACACAAAACAGCTATACTTGATACAGAATCTGAAAACAGATTTTTTTAGATACAGAAGATACAGGTGACTCTCAGTTATAGTGGAGAGTTTATTGTAGTTTATTTTTGTGACCCCCACCCAAGAAAATTTGTAAAACTAGAGTACATCAATACTGTGAGCATGCTAAAGTATTGTATTATCATTTGTTATTTATTTTCCTGTACATCATGAAATTCCTGACATGTACCCTCAAGGGGTGTATAGGATATGATAGTACTTCATGAAAAATTTACATCATTACTAACTTCCTATCTACAATTTTCCTCCAAATCAATCTGTTACCTGTCAAGACTCCAATATTGTCAGATCTTATATTTCTATCTTCTAAGGCACTTTTTACCATATCAATCCACATATATCTTTTTGAGAACACTTGTTTTGCTAATCTTTCCTCAGCCATTCTATTTAAGTGACCATACCACCTGAGATTAGCTCTGCTAACATAATCAGGAAACCTTATTCTAGAGACCAAACATGTAACCTTTTCAAGTTACTTCAGACAATAAGCAGGCTGGTGATCTCACACCAGATGACAAAATCTATCTTCCACCAACAAACATCCATGCCCACTGCAAGATTAGAACTCACAGCCTGTTGAAGAGTGAATACATTAACCACACAGCTACTCAGGCTAATGTTGTAATGTTTAGAATAGCATTCTATATGGAATTCCTATGGTGATTTTGTACACGAATTTTTGGTAGTTGGTTATCATGAGTGAGTGCCACGATGTTATTAAGTCAACTCACTTCATAAATATTATGCGTATTTCTGTGATATGTAAGACACAACATGGTTGTGATGGAATACATCATTAGAAAGAGCAAAACAGTAAAAAATAAACATAACTATGATTGGTTGGATTTGGACTTATAGCCAACACAATGAAGCCAGTATAACTCTGAATCAAAAGATAATGCAAATGGATATTAAGATATATTGGTAAATTTTCACAAGACTAACTTTCACTGAGATAGAACTTTTTTCTTTTATAAATAAATCAGCTAACACCTTTTATTCCCTTACAGGGAGTAGACAAGTATCTATCACTAAGTATAGGCAACCACTGATGAAAAGACTGAAACAAGTGCTGCCATCTCTTGGTTCCTAATTGAGTTTATGGGACAAAAAACTCGCTTGCCCATGCCAGAGATAAACTAACTTGGGAACCGGTCAAAGATAAGCTTAGAAAAAGTTCCACCAGTCGGCGACTAGACTTGAACCTGAGTCTAACTTTGAGTGACTAAGTGCCACTTCCACTGAGCTACACGGGCCTTTTTTCTTTTGTAGAGAATTTTTTCTTTTTTATAAATTATTTTATCGCAGGCACCTCCAGAAACAAATTACAGTAAACTTTTATGCTAGAAAACACCATTAAAACAGCTCACTTAGAATAGCAGACAAGTTATTATTAAGTAAATTCACTACAGTAGACTATTTCTGTGGTCCTTAAGAGTTTGCTATAGTGAGAGGTGAATGTGTATGCAAAAGTTATTTTTTGCTGCAATTTTTTTTTCAAGGCAGCAGCCAGAGTTCAACTTGTATCCAATGAAAGCTTTTAGTATCAATTAGGATGATATGACATAACCCTGTCAATTTCTGAATTCTATGAATGAAATGACCAGACTAACTTTGAAATGTAATGTAATGTTAAAATTTTCCTTAAAATGCGTACTATTTTTAAATTAAGATTATGCAAACCATAGCCAACACATTTCAAAGAAATCCAAAAAGCTAAACTCTAAAATCTAAAGGAACTGTGAACAAAGGCAGATGAACAAGAATTTACAGCAGCAGTACAGGAATGAAGAACTAGCAATATGTTCATTACAAGTAAATCAGCATATGAATTTAACAAACATTGAGAAATCACTGGAAAGATCTGGGTTCAAATCTTGTCTGGGATGAGAAAAGGATTTTAACTAAAGGTGAAGTAGCCTGCCCAATACAGAGGTAGTAGGGTTTCCTTTCTGGAAACTTGAGTTTTTCAACTAGGAAGTGATTTTTAAAATATGGAAAATAGTCAACAACAGAGATGATAGGCTTATAATGGTATTTTTATGAGGTTGTTGAGTCTTGAAACTAAGTTTAATAGATTGTCATACTTCATGATGTGCCAACATCTTATTGTCTGCTGAAGCATTTGAGACATTGAAAAGGATTGTCCAAAGGTCAGAATTCGGTGTGTCTGGGAGCTCCTCTTCTAGCACACAAATAGCTATATTTGCACACAAATATCTATATTTATTACTATAAAAATAGTAATAAATAGAAAGGTATACAAGTGGCAGCAAACTGGTGAAGTGAAACAGGGATGAAATATATACCTTGGATAAAGTCCGAGGTGTCTTTAAGTGGAACATTAATGAATAGAGGAGACATCAAAACTGACCATTATGTCAGCATGTTCGAGTGAGAGGTTTTTTTATACTGGCTTTAAAGTGGACTGAGTTTTTTTTTTAATGTGAGAAGGAATGTTGCCAGTATACTGTGAGAGCATTTTGGCTAATTTGTGTATTAATAATAAATGCTATCTACAATACGATGTAATGACAGCAACATTAGATTGTCTTTTACACACTGGTAAAAGACCTTCACCTGAAACCTGCTATAGGCAACACCAGGAAGCCAAGAAACTAACACCAACAGACAAAAGGGCACTTTGAAAGATTAACAGGATGATAACAGCAGTTCAATATGGACACAACCACGGAGATGAGGGATCTATGTGCAGTTTAGGTTTCTCTGAAATGTAGTATTATCTCAATACTATTTTACTGTAGCTGTAGTATATACATGTATATATATAACTTAATATGATATAAATAAAAGGATTTAACTACTTAAATCACTGTCAATAAGGAATTAAACAGAATGAATTTAGTTCTTGTTTATACAAAAATATGAAATCGGAATTCATTTATGTTATGTAATGGAAAAAGAATATTCCAACAGTTAATATGCAGTTACCTGGAATGTTCCTGAATGCTCGTGTTAAACCACTATCTTTACGGTATACAATAACAGGACCTAAACGTTGGATTCTTCGTCTATTTCTCATTTTACCTTTGCCTGCTCTGAATCTCTTAGACTTGTACACCTATAAAGTTAAGTTAAAAATCAGTCAACAAATGTTACATTTCACCGTATCAAATCTGAGTCAATCATAGAGGCACATTCCACAACATCACACCAGACAAACTACAGCTGTTTTTTTTCACTACCCATCCACCAGAAAGAGGCTAAAAATCATGTAGCACAGTGTATGAGCAAGTAGTTATGAAGAAAGAATGTTCTACTGATGCTTCTTGAATATCTGGAAACTAACCCTTGTGGGAATGTAATGAATGTTCCAGGGACAGGAATGATTGAAGTCAGTTCAACAAAACCTAACTGAAAATAAGTACAGAAAAACATGTAAGGCAGAAGCAACATATCTATGAACCAGATTATTTTTTTCCTTTCTATTTTGGATAGCACCATACATTTTTAAGGTTTTTTGTACAGCGCTCCCCATGAGAAAATGCATGAACAAAAAGTTCACCTAGTTTTTATGCTGCTGAGAAAGCTATGGATGTGATGTATGTATCAGGAAAAGCTAAAGGCATAAATAATATCAAGAAGAAAGATCTGATCGTACACAATGCCAGGAATGCGATGTGAGGTGAGATCTTATGAGAAATAAGATAGGAATAGACTTTTGGTAGCATAACATAAGGGAAGTTTTTAATTTGAAAATCCTTATCCTACCGGACACTGTTATTATTATTACAACCATTACCTATTCTTAAAAGGTAATGGTTGTAAAAGTTTTTAAAAACTTGGAGGGTTTGAGCACTATAAGTTTGTCATAGGAATGGATGTGTACTGATAGCATATGAGGCTATCAGTACACATTTGTATTGTCAGAGATCACATATGTATTGAAAAATGATTTTTAAAAAAATGTTTACAATACTCCCACAAACAAGGGGTTGCAAAGCATATAGCAAATAAATGCCCACAAGCTGGAGTCAAGAGTAATCAGTTTATATTCCTCTTAAAGAGATGAAGGCTAAGGAAAATACTTAATGAGGAAAGCCATTCCACAGATGGATGGAATGAAAGATGATGGATAGTTGGTTTAGTTGAGGTGAGTCAGCAGTTCAACTGTAAAAGGATGTTGAGCAACTACTGCTCGTGTTGCTGTAGGTTTAGAAGAAATGGGGGGAATGGGCTAATTACCCATGGAATTATCTGTAGAAGAGACCAAATGGAGAAACTGACCATCTGTGAGACAGTGGCTGAATAGAATCTATGCAAGAGGAGTCTATAATCAACTACTCACTTCTGAAGAGCAAGAATTTTTAGAGAGGTTTAGGTGCACTACCTCAAATATGAGAACTCCATTCCAAGGGAAAGGAGTGTCCTGGGTTTGATTCCTGTCACAGACACGAGGAGCTTAAGGATCTTTCTGAGACACAGCGAAGTTAGCCGGTCTTGAGCGTGGACAGCAGGGTTTTTCTCCTCAATTTATTTGGAGTTTTTCCTCCCGTAAGCAGGCAAACCGGCCCTTTGAACACACGAGCTATAGCAACATGATATACCGGGAGGCACAGGGCTAGTCACCTTATCCTCGAGATGGGTACGACTTAGAAAGGCTTAAGATAGCTATGTAACAGTCTAGTAGGCCTAATACATAGAAGGGAGAAGATGAGGAATACCTCTGTTAATACAAAAATATGAAGATTTTTCAATAACAAGAGAAGAAAGGCAGATTATACGTAGCAATTTGATGAGAAACCCTATCAGATGCCTTGGAAATGTTAAGTGTGAAGCAGCACAAATATCTCCAATCCTATCTATGGCACATGTCCAGAAATGGGTGATGTAGGCAACAAGATATGACTGACAAATTCATTACTGATGGTCACTGATTAGTTGACAGTTCTCCAGGTGTAGAAAGAGTTGACTATTGATAGCCTCCATTACTTCAACATTGAGGTGAAAGCAACAGGTCAATAGTTTGAAGGTAGACACTTATCACCTACCTTTTTGTTCAAATTAGCTAATACTGACTTACTTCATTGCTGTAGGGTGGATGCACCAAGTGTAACATAGTATATACATAATAAAGAACAAGTTTTAATTCAAGAGCACATCTCTTGAGTACAATTGGTGGGATTCCATCAGGCTAGAAGCTCTTTTTAGTATTCAGGTTTTCACAATTCTTCTGATGTCTTGCTAGCAGGTCACAGAAGGTATGCAATGGAATGGTCCAGGTAGAGGAGGAAGTAGTTTATCCTGGTCATCTATTCAGGAGATGGATGAGAAGAATGACAACAGATCAGCTTTATTTTTAGAAGCTGCAATACTACTATTTGAGTGAGATGGGACCAGAAAGGACACCTATCATTGGCACAGGCAGCGTTTTTGTGTCAAGCCATTTACAATAAGCTGTTTTCTTGGACTGCTCAGGCACACTTTTTGGAAAATCATGGCTTAGGCCTGGGATGGGCATTTTGAACAGTGGGAAATAGAGGCCTTCATTCTAACATGGATAACCCATGGGAAAAGGGAGTCAGAAATGTTGTCATTAAAGGATAGCATCATTAACTGAGACAGCTGTAACATTCTTGGTTGGCAATTTTCTACACTTTTTCAAATTGTTCTTTAAGCAGCTTACTTTTTGTTCAATGTCTTCACTGGATACAAAAGAATTTTATATCAGCAATGTTGCTAGAACAGATGCCAAACATTTGCAGTGACGATATGTGGTAATTTTATTATTTTGTGTTGTAAAATTGTCTTTAGTTGTAGAACTGGTTAATCGTTTGGCTTGCATAATTTATTAACTGCATAGGATAATTTTGATTTTTTTTTGTAAATCCATATTAATTTTTTAATTTCCTTATTAAGATAATCATTTGTAGTTGAAAATTTACATGCATTTATAAATTGTAAAAGAATAACTGCATTTTTTAATGGAGTATGGATGATAATAGTTAAAAGTGCAGTAGTTTGCAATATGTATATAAATTTATAGAATATTTTTGTAGCTATATGGTCTTTGGATCTAATTAATGTTAAATTTAGAAAATTCATGGATTTTTAACATTCTGATTTTATTATAAATTTAAATATTAACGTCGTTAAGTGAGGTATGTAGGAAAGTTGTACATGTTGGATCTCCAATACATAAAACAACACCCACATATCCATAAAAAAGTAATGACAGGGGAAAAGAAAGGTTTAATAAGTTAGACTCCAGGTATCACAAAAATAGTTCAACTCTCCACTAATATTTTGGCTCACTGGTAGTCCAAAAGTTTGGATATAAATGCCGTTAAATTTCAAAAAGTTCATCAATTTCCTGATATGTACCCTCGAGAGTTTAATTTAAGTTTAAATTATTAATTGTTTACTATCAACAAATTTCCTCCAAATCAGTCTATTATTTGTCAGCCCCCCAATATTGTCAATCTAACATTTCGTTCTTTTAAAGCACTTTTGACTGAATCCACCTAGACCTTGGTGGTCGTCTTCTTGATCTTTTTCCTGCAATCTTGGGATCAAACATCTGTTTTGCTAACCTTTCCCCTTCCAATTTGTTTTAAGTGATCATGCCACCTTAGGTTAGCCTGCTCATGCATTCTTGAATGCAAATGTCAAGTTCCTTCCTAATGATGTCTTCATTTTTAATGTTTCTGCCAATGATGTTATCTGTTTTCTCCCCTAATTTTTCTAAGGACTCATATCTATGGTCTTTATTTTTGATCAAGTGTTTTATTTCTAATCCAACTCTCAGATCAATAACTTAAAACTAGTTTGAACAGTCTTATACACTGGTAGTTTAGTATTTTGGCTAATTTCTCTCCTATTCCATATAAATTTATTCAAATGGCTCTCCACCAACACACTAGCTATGTCCATTTCCAGATTTAACTTGCTATCTTCACTAAAAATTGTGCCTAAATAGTTGAAATATTTCACTTGTTTTATAGATTCTCCATTCAGAATGCACCTATTTTCATAGTTTTATTCTTAATTTTCATGCCAAATTTGTTACAACTGATATTTTATGACATGCACTAGATGTGTTTAGAAGAACATTATCTGCATAAAGCAAATAGCTAATTTTGATATATTCAATTCTAATATCAGGTTCAATGCCACATCATGTGATCCACATAGATGACAAGAGTAAAAATGATGTAAAATTACGTGTAAGACATCAAGCCATCTTTTTCAAAATTTGAAAAAGCTTACTGAGATTATTAACTTTATGAAGGCTAAAATATCATTAGCGGTTAATTCTGTATGTGAGTAAAGTATGGTCAACTAGAAATAATGTGTCAACAACATCCTGGGGATGTCAGCAATAGTGTATAGATCGATCAGTGAAGTTAGGACATCATTTTGGAATAGTTAGGTATGATGTTTTGTGAAAGGGTCTGTTTTTAATCATAAAATTAGATGTGATCAATAATGGTTTTAATAATTTTGCTACAAATTTTGAAAGGTGACATGGTGGTATCTTTATATGAAATTACTGGATGTAATGGATAACACACTTCGTGAATCTTGACTTCTCCAAATATACAGAGGGCAAGTGGTCTGTGTTTTGTTTTTAGCAATCTTATTTTGACTTTTTAAAATCCATGTAAATCATTTCAATCTGTTTTATGAGATTGGGAGTGGAGTTGGTAAATGTTTTTTGCTATGTATTTTGATCATTTAAAATTTCTAATAGTTTATTGTGATAACTGATTAATTTAGAATGACCACCATGTCACCTTTATCTGCTTTAGTAATAATAATGTCTAGATTCTTTTTTAATGATATCAAATTCTTTCTGCAGATTAGAAGTGAAGTTAGACTATATTTTGATTTTACTATTAGTGATATTTATGAGGGGGTGCTTAAGGGCCAAAGCTGTATAACTGAGAGGAGACCTCCATATAGCCTTTAAAGGAATGTGGAGAACGGACCAGGGCTTCTGACCTAATGTCCAATCCTCACCTTCTCGTGGTGCACCCTGTTGGGTATCTACCTGGATACTGAACAAATGAGGATGGGCTGGCAATTTGGGATTTAGCTGACCAAACTGTATCTTATTGGCTTAAACCAAAATACAAAATGACAGTACAACATAACAAAATTTCACACCAGCTGGGGCATAGCCCGATTAAACAAGGCATCCGTTGTTTTCGCCAAGGAACCAGGGCGAACAGCAAAAAGTCAGCTACTGGAAAAAATCTGAAAACACACCCCAACTCAACATCACCAGAGAAAGATCAGTACTATCAACATAAGAAGCCTGAATGGCAAAGAAATGGAGCTAGCTGAGGAATTAGATAAGTACCAGATCAACATAATAGGAGTGACTGAAACAAAAAAAGACAAAAAATGGCGAGATCTTTCTGAGCAATAAATACAAAATGTTATATTCAGGCAATGACAATCAAGGAAAAGGAGTAGCCATACTATTCAACACGAAATACGAGGCTAATCTTCTTGAATGGCAGGCAGTCTCAAGTAAAGTGATGTGGGCAAATATCAGAATGGGGAAGTGGACAATGAGACTTATTTGTGCCTATGGTCCCACAGAACATTCTACTAAGGTAGAAGTGGAGGAATTTTTTGAGGCCTTAGAAAAAGCAACTGACACAATGAAAAAGGAAATGTTGGTCCTTGTTGGGGATCTAAATAGCGGAGTAGGAAATGATTGTCAGACATACAAAAATATTTTGGGAAAATTTGGAGAAAAGAGCAAAGCTAATAATACTGGCAAATACCTGTTAGATTTCTGCTCAGGACATGGACTGGTTATTACTAAAACCTTGTTCCAACATAATGTGCACAAATTCACATGGAGAGAAGAGGCAAGGAATAAGAAAAGTCTCATTGACTATGTTATTGTTGATGTGATGTGTTTCTCACTGGTGCAGGACACCACAATGTACAGAGAATATGAAATTGGAAGTGATCACTATTTAGTCTTGAGCAGGATAAAATTGAATTTCATATTAAAAAGAATAACATGTAAGAAAGTTTTAAAGAGAATAAAAGTTGAGCAGCTCTCAGATGTGAACTGTATACTAAAATACACAAAGATTATTGAAAAAAAAAAAAAAAAATGAAAAGGAATATGACAATGTGCCAAGAGAGAGAGAGAAGCTATTCAATACACTACAGTTATATGGTGTCAATGGGGCATTACATCAAACAATACTTAGTCTTTATTTGAGTTGTAAGTCAGCAGTTAGAATTGAAGGAGGTATAGGAAGATGGTTTAATGTTAAATCTGGTGTGTGACTAGGAAGTACATTATCATCCCCCTATGCTATTCATTATCTATATGGATCACATTATGAAGGAAAGTGGTATTAAACATGATATCACAATTGGAGATGTTAATGTCAGCTCTTTGACAATGTTATACTTCTAAATAAATCCACTACAAGTCTGCAAGATTCCCTGACTAAATTGAATAACTGTTGTAACAGATATGGTATGAAGGTCAGCAATAAAAAGATAAAGACAATGAAAATAGGCAGAATCATTGAAAATGTCAACTGAATTGTGAACAGAGAACCTGTGGAACAAGAAAAGCATTTCAGCTACTTAGGCATGATTTTTTAGTGAAGATGGTAAATTAAATATGGAAATAGACAACAGAATCAATAAAGCTGGTATGGTAGGAAGTCAACTGAATAAATTCATATGGAATAAGAGAGAAATTAGTCGTAACACTAAATTAGCTTTATACAAGACAGTGTTCAAACCAGTTTTAACTTATTGATCTGAGACAGTTGGGTCAGAAGTAAAACACTTGACCAAAGACTAGAGACCACAGATGGTATCAATGGCAATATCATATTAAAAACGAGGATATTAGGAAAAAACTTGACATTGTCAGCATCCAGGAATGCATTAGCAGAGCTAATCTAAGGTGGTATGGTCACTTAAACAGAATGGGCATGGAAAGATTAGCAAAACAAGTGTTCTCTGCCAGGTTGGCAGGAAAACGACCCAGAGGAAAACCAAGATATATGTGGATTGATACTGTACAAAGTGCCTTAGACAATAGAAACACAAGATCTGACAATGTTGGAGTCTTGACAAATAACAGACTGATTTGGAGGAAAATTGTAGATAGGAAGTTAATAATGATGTTAATTTTTCATGTAATACTATCATATCTTGTACACCCCTTGAGGGTCCATGGCAAGAATTTGATGATGATGACAATATTTATGAAATATTGCTTCTTTATTAGGGTCTGTTTCCAGTTTTGCCTGGGTTTTGATGGTAATGTTTGCTTAGTATATCTTGGGGATATTGCAAAATTCAGGTCTTTATTAAAATGGTGATTTCATCTGGTGTGAGCTATAGTTTGGTAATTTTTTAATTGGATTATTTCGCACAGATTGTGTTTTAGTGTTTTCAGAAGAATTGGGAGCCACATTTTTATGGGAGTCAATCAAAGTCTCCATTTTTTCATATGGTGAGTTTCGATTAACTTGGTGTAATCATTAATTTGAAATGAGATTTTATATTAGAATTATCTATTTCAGAATATATTAGTATGTCTCTTTTTTCTGTTTGCAATCTCTCTTTTAAAGTCTGTTTTATGAGTGCTCTGGATATATGATAACATTTTTTATTTCTAGTAAATCGAACTATTCCTGTACATTATTGCAAATTTTGGGATAATCTTGTAATTTAGACAGCACTTTAGGGAAAAAACATGGAATATTTCTCCCAAGGTCTGCCTGAATATACATAATAGGGAAAGGCTGTTTTTCTATCAAGAGCACTTATGAATTTTACAGAAAGCATCTACAAAACAAAGATTCATACATATTAACTTGAAATATTAATTTTTCAATTTCTAAATATACAATTTAAAAAAAAATTAATACTACTGACATTGTTTTTACATGAAAATTCCAAAATTTTAGCTCCTATGCCTATTGGTAAATTTGTAAAGGAAAGTAAATACAGTAAAGTTGCATGGCAGTAACTAGGGCAACTTTCCAATTCCACAGCAGCATGAAGGCCTAGCATGCATGCATGCAAGTCAGAGTAATATCAAGCAGTCAAGCTGCAAGTGAGGACTTTGAAGCGTAGAAGAATTCGTCAATTGGTAGCCTCAGCTACTAATGGCTCACGAAAAAAGTTAAGTTTAAGCGCGGTTAGTAGTTGGAAGGGAATCAATCGTTCAATGCGGATGAGTCTTTCGACTCCCTGGAGTTGTCACAATAACAACAACAATTCCCTGTTTTCCAAAGAAAAGAAAAAATTCCAACAACTTTCATATGAACACATTTGCACCCCAAAGCAAAATTATATTATTACTAGGGGCTCCACCCCCTGTGTTCCGGACCGGTAGGCCGGTTCTCCTTGAATTCTGATGGCTCGAATTTTGAAGACTCGAAAGCCCCCCCCCTTCCCCCATGACCATGACCTTCCCTTAGTGAACCATGTTATTCATTGTAAACTAGAGATACACTGTCAACCCATTTCTGAATGATGCAAGCCCTGACCAATTTTTCCAAAATATTCACGACTTCTTCTAAGATACTGATTGGCTGATAGTTGGATACACAGGTCTTCGAACTACCCTTGTGCAATGGAATTGCCATACATTCTTTCCATTCTTGCAGAATCTTCCATTCTGAGACTCATATTAAACAGCCTGGTTAAACGAATAGCCAGTTCAGCTAAACATTCTTTTAGCACACCTGCTGATATCCCATCAGTTCCTATTGCTGAATTCTTATTCAATTTGTGCAGCAGCTCTAATACCTCATCCTCACACACCTGAGTTTCTTCATCCAGTGAAGAGGTAGCAGTGAGCTCAATGTCGTGTACAACAGGTTGATAGCTTTTAACAAAATGGGACTCATTAGTTGAACAACCACTTCTGCATCTGTAACCCTCATGTCATCTGCATTTAAAGGAGGTATTCTTTTATATTCATTTTCTTTTACTTGCAGCATATCAATAGAATTCTTGTGGGTTGTCTTTAGCATGCAGAACCAGTTTCTTTTCATACTAAGACTTAGCTTTCCATACAACAGTTGTGACTATTCTAGCCTGCTGCTTACAAATATATTTATAAGCAGCAGGCTATATAATATATAAATATATATTATATATTTTAAGTGATTTATTTTTACCTTTTTGATATCATTCCATACTTTAAGTTTTCTTAAAAAATGAACAGCCTGTTTAGTTTTGGTTAATTCTTGAATCTTGTCAGTAACTACTAATGGGACCTCTGGAATTTCTTCAATTTTGTGTCCTAACAGAGAGAAAAAAAGAAAAAAAAATCCTGGTTAATTAAGGCTGAATCTCATTATTAAGAATAATATATCAATGCCTTAGAATCAGTGATACATCAAAAGTTAAGCACACACATACAGCATATAAAAAGTATTAAGTATGCCAATGCTTTGCAACTTCTTAAATAATGCTTAAAATGTTCTCTGAATAGTACAGTATACAAAGAAATTAATTTCTTCAAAATTTTAAACTGGCTGCAATGCAATTCATGAGTGTATAATTTAAGAAAAATGTGTTTTTAATGACAAAATTAGTGCCTTGCTATTGTTTTGCACAGTAACTGTTTCAATCCATCTTCTTCAAGTGTCATCCACCTAGAAGGAGGTTGGCAACCATGTCAAGGAACCTTTTTCTTTCTTTTGTGCTCTGGAACATTTATGGTAATTCAAGCCAGTCCAGTCCTTAATGTCTTCAAACCACATTCTCCTGGGTCTACCTCTCCCTCTTTTTCCATCCAATTTCCCTTCTAATATTAATTTCTGAATGCCTTCTTGTCTAGTTAGATGTCCAAACTATTTAAGTTTTTGCTCTTTAATTATTTTCATTAATGTTCTTTTCGTTTTTGCTTTCTTTAAAACATCTTCGTTTTTTATTTTCTCTGTCCACAGTAGTTTCAACATTCTTCTGATGGTCCACATTTCGAAAGCTTTTAATTTTTTCTCTGCTTCTTTATTTAGAGTCCAAGTTTCACTGTTGTAGAGAAGGCTTGACCACATATAGCATTTTATTAATCTTTTTCTTGTGTCTATATTAATGTCTCTTGATGTTAGAACAGTTTTCATATCAGTAAAGGTTTTTCTTGCTATCTCTATTCTTCTTTTTATTTCTTTAAGGGAATTTCCTCTGTCTGTAAAAATTTGTCCCAAATATATAAAAGACTGAACCTGTTCAATTTTCTTTTTGTTAACAGTTATGTTCAGTTTCTTATTTATTGGTTCTTTTGAAATAATCATGCACTTTGTTTTCTTTAGGTTAATAATTAATCCCATGTCGAAGCTTCTGTTATAAATTTCTGTGATTAAGTTTCGAAGGTCATCTTCAGATTCAGCTATAAGAACTGTGTCATCTGAATACCTGAAGTCGTTGAAGTTCCTACCTCCGACTTTTACATCCTTCAGTTCTGAAATATTTTTAAAAACTTGCTCACTATATATATATCGTACAGTGAGGGTGATAGGACACATCTTACTCCTTTTTTGATTTCAAAGTTGCCAGAATATGTATTTTTATATCTTATTGAGGCCATTTGATTCCAGTATATATTTGTAATTATACGTAGATCTTTTCCTTTTAACCCATTATTCTGTAGGATATGTATTAATTTCTTCTGATCTATTGAATCAAATGTTTGGTGAAATCAATAAAACAAAGATATATGCTTTTCTGGTTGTCAAGGCTTCTTTCACATAATGTTTTCAAATTGAAGATTCCTTCTCTTGTACCTTTGTCTTTTTAAACCTGATTAAGTGTCTTCTATTTCTACTGACAAAGTGCCTTTTATTCCATCATCATCATCAAATTCCTGCCATGTACACTCAAGGGGTGTACAGGATATGATAGTACTACATGAAAAAAACTACATCATTACTAACTTCCTATCTACAATTTTCCTCCAAATCAGTCTGTTACTTGTCAAGACTCCAACATTATCAGATCTTATATTTCTATTGTCTAAGGCACTTTGTACCGTATCAATCCACCTATATCTTGGTCTTCCTCTGTGTCGTTTTGCTGCCAACCTGGCAGAGAACACTTGTTTTGCTAATCTTTCTTCGCCCATTCTGTTTAAGTGACCATACCACCTGAGATTAGCTCTATTAATGCATTCCTGGATGCTGACAGTGTCAAGTTCTTTCCTAATATCCTTGTTTTTAATATGATATTGCCATTGATGCCATCTGTTCATTCACGCCTCTAATCTTTCTCAGGACTCTCATATCTGCGGTCTCTATATTCTGTACATTCAAAAGTTCTTGGAATTTTGGGAATAGTGACAAAGATAGATTTCCTTAGATTATCAGGGATGTATCCTGAATCATAGATGTTATTAAAATTAACCTTTAGGTCATTAAGTGTGTTTTCATTTACTTTCTTTAACAATTCAATAGGGATTTGATCAGAGCCTGGTGTTTTACCTGTTTTCATTTGACTTAGAGCATATTCTATTTCTTCATATTTTGTATATCTGGTGCGTCTGTGCGATCAGAGTCAAACACTTCTTTTCCATATTCTTTCCATCTTTTTATGATATCTTGTGTCTCTAGTAGCATTTTTCCATTTTGGTCTTTTATACAAGGATTATGGTTGAAATTTTTCTTTGTCAGGGCTTGGATTGATTTATGCATTTCTTTACTATTATGTTTCTTGTCCACTTCCTCTATTTCTTTACATTTTTCATTTAGCCACTTGTCTTTAGCCTTCCTGCATTCATTTTTTATAATTTTACTGAGTATTCTATACTGTTGTGTACTTTTCTTTTTTCATCTTTCATTCATAAGTTCTGGTATTGATTCAGTCATTCAGGGTTTTTTCTTATTGTATTTAATTTTTGGGATAACCTCATTAGCTGTCTTATATATTGCACTTCTAAAATTTGACCACCTGTTTTCAATTTTCTCTGTGTTACAAAGTATATTGTCTTCTGTTTTATATCCTATATGATCTAATTTCTGAGTTAAACACCATTATGTTGTTAGGTACATTCAGAGCTACATACACTGTGAAGTCAAGTCTTTCAGTATGATTGTTTTTAGAAATGTTTTTTAATTTAATTTTTAAGGTGGACACAATACGGTTATGGTCTGAACCTATATCAGCACCTGGGTATGTTTTTATGTTGGTTATATTATTTTTGTATCTATTATTTATCGTTATGAAATTATTTGGTTTCTTATAGAGTTATCTGGGTTTGTCCAAGTATACAGTCTGCACTTTGGATGTTGAAAGAAAGTATTCATTATGCGCAAGTTGTTTTGAATGCAGAATTGTATCAATCTCTCACCTCTTTCATTTCTGTTGCCTAGTCCAAATTTTCCAACAACTAGATTTTCTTTCCCTTCTCCAACCTTTGCATTCAAGTCACCCATCACTATGAGTATCTCATTTGATTTTACATATTCTATAGATTTTTGTAAGTTATTATAAAAATCTTCTATTTCTTCATCACTGTGAGTCATCCTAGGGGCATAAACCTGGATAATTATGATATTAAAAGGCTTTGCGGCTAATTTAATAAGTATTATTCTTTTGTTTATGGGCCACAGCCCCATTACACATTTAAAGATATCTTTCTTAATCATGAAACCCACTCCATATTCATGCTTCTCTCCACCAGAATATACAAATGTAAACCCACCTTTCTCTAGTTTTCCCATGTTAGGCCATCTTGTTTTGCTAATTCCCATTACATCAACAAAGTCTTTTTATTTCCTATATAAGGTTGTCAAAATTCCTAGTTTATATAATGTTCTCACGTTCCAAATTACAATTTTCAAGACTCTGTTTCTTGTTTTCAAACGAGGAATATCAAATGCCAACCTTCCTTTCAGATTTTGGAAGTTGCCATCATCATGGAGTGCACTTGCAGCACTCGTTTTAATCACAGTTCCAGTAACTTCTTCCCTGTAACTATTTAGAGCTTGGGACGTTGCAGAGGTTCCAACTTCCAAAGCATAGCTTGTAAAATATTTTCGGTTCTGCATGGTCGACTATAGGATAGAGGATAGTAATGTGGTGAGGCACCGATCTCTTCCACATCTGCAATAGCCAGCTAACTTGGCTCACACTGTCAGCCACTGATCTGTATTCAGAATCTTCCGCCTGCCAGTTGTTTCACATTGCCGTTGACATATGAATTCTTCTGCCAATGATAAAACAGCAGATTTCATTGCAGTCCTAACATCTCCCACGATGGCCACATAACGTCTTGGGAGATGTACTTTATAGCTTTCTGCTAGCTCTTTTCTTAGTATCAACTTTGCCATGGCTCATTATGACACCATGTTTCCTGGGGGGGGGGGTCCACGTGGAGGCATGATACTAAGACTTCAATGCATTAGGCATGCTTTAACAACAATAAGATAGAATAATAGTTATAAATAACTTATAAACAGTTTAGAATTCAGCAAAACACCAAACATAAATGTAGTGAACAATGACATCTTAAACAAAACAATTCATGAAACTGAACATCGGTTGATTCACGGGAGAGTTGTTGCTAAAACTGTCATGTGGATGAACGCAGCGTCATATAAACTGACATTGGTATGATTGAAAAGCATTGTTTGAGTGGATTGTCATAAAACAAGGCATCATATAGTGAGATATTACTATATTGGTAGATGGTTTGATTCAAAATATAATAATGAAATATACATTTTAATTTTAAAACAAATGCATTCCCCAAAAAATATGCTTGCCAAAATAATTAAATAAAACAAAATTTCTGAATTCAGGTTATACAGGATTTTTTCCCCTTTTCTTGCTGGTCTGAAATAGTTCTTAAGTTGGTAGATGGTTTGATTCAAAATATAATAGTTGATATTTGTTTACATGGGTAAACAAATGTTTTGTTACTTTTATTTTTAAATTCTTCACTGTACTCTACACAAATCTAAGCAGTAGTATTTTTTTTTTTTTTTTATTTAATGAAAATGGGTTGTGCAGTAATCATCTTGAATGCATTTAAACTTATAGAAAAGTGTATTTGCTACTGGTTCATGTTATTTTTTATAGCATTTTAGGATAAAATAAACGGGTTGTTATAATTTTTAAAATTTACATATAGAAATGGTTATATTTTTATAAACAAGTGCTTCTGCAGTGCAATTGGAAGAATGGCAGGACATTGCACCCTTTGATAGGAAAAGACCAAAGTTCAATTCTCGCAACACCCCTCCCCCTTCAGAGCAGAGATTACTCAAGATCTATCACCAATCCATATATCTCAGCAACATCCAAAAAACTGACAAAAATCCTAAGGAAATACAACCCTACAACTACTTATAGAACACATCAAAAAAATGGAAATGCCAATTTTTTTAAAGACCAGCCACATTTCCTACAAAAATTTTCTACCAAATCCTTGCAGTTGCAAACTGTCCTAGTACATCCAAACAGGCAGGACAGCCAATATCGGAATTTCTGAACAAGGACTACATTCGGTTCCACCATTACAGCAACTCATGACTTGCTGACTATGCTTTGGACACCAACCACAGAATACATTGGAAGGTGACTCTTACACTGCAGCAAATACAAATATGAGAGGCTATTCCTCAAATCTGCCTCAGCCCTGACACATTTTCTCAACCTCAACAAATTGAGGTGCATGAGTCTCCCAAATTCAGGAAGCACTCATTCTCAGATCTTCAGCCCAACAGCCAAGACTACTCAATCTAGCCTACTAGAGGACGCCGTTTATGCCTCTAAAGTTGACCAAAGTCAACCTTAGAGGCATAAACCTTCCCTCAGCCTCATCTGCCCAGTGTTACTCACTGTCTGTGTACACAATTGTTTTTATGATTCTGATGATGGCAATGTAACAGCTGCCAAAATAAGAAAATATTAAAGTAATTATAATTAATAATTTAGTATGTTGTTATTTCCTGAAAAATAAGTCACTACATCTAGCTGTAAATGTGACAATCTTATTGACAAAAAATGGAAAAACATAATGTGTAGATTGGTGGCCCAACTGGTAATAAATGCATTATTTAGGTCATTTATGGACAACTGCTTAAGAAGTTTACTAAACATTACATGCATCTACAAAAGAGAGGGGGAGGTGAACAGTGATTTGCTATGCAATGGTTGTCTGGAACCTAATATGCTGGGTTGTGCCTGTAATTTATTATCAAAAAAAAAATTTTCTTCTGCTTCCAACACACATTAGATATTTTTTGTATTCTCTATTTTGCTAATCCTCCTTAACCACAACAATTTCAATTTTATTTATGCATGAATACAAACTTTATACACAAGTTTTTTTGTTTTTTTTTAAGCTCTGCTTTCCTTCATACAGTTTCATAGACTGCTATCTACATAATTTGTTATGACCTCTATTTGCAGTATATATGCTTTTTTTTTAACTGACCACCATGTAAAGGTCATTAGACCTATAAGCACCACCTGTAGACAAGTAATTATGGAGAAGGAAGTAATCTATAGAATTTTCTTGAAAAGCTAGGGAATGCATTCACTAGAAAGTAGTATGGAGAAGGCTTTTCCAAAGAACGGGAGGTAGATGTAATGAAGAAAGAGGATGACACATTGGATCGATGTTTGGAGTTGAACTATGCGTGGATGTTGACCAGTGGCTGCTTTAGTTATTACATGATTAGATCAAAGTGGAAGAATGGTAGTGGCCATTTCAGCAGAGCAACGTCCACCATGAATGTATCTAAAAAAGTTACAAATTCCTGATATATATTCTCATTAGGCGTATAGGATATAATAACAGTATATGAAAAATTTAAATCCATACCAACTTCCCATCAACAATTTTTTTCTAAATTAATCTGCTAGGACTCCAAAATTGGCAGACCTAATATTTTGTTTTTCTAAGGCACTTCTGACAATCAATCCATCTAGATCTTGGTATGCTTCTGGATCTTTTTTCCTGCCTTCCTGGCAAAAGATATTTCTTTTGCTTACCTCCCCCATTTTGTTTAAGTGACAATACTACCTTAGATTAGCTCTGCTCACATATATTCCTGAATACTGATAATGCATTGACCAGTAGCCGCTTTAGTTCTTACATGGTTAGAACAAGTTCCTTCATATAGTAATTTTTAATGTTTCTATCGATGATTTGTTCACTTCACTAATTTTTTTCAGACTTCACATTCCTGTAGTCTCCAGTCAATCAAACGTTTTATATTTAACACAGCTCTCAAATCCAGAGGTTAAAACTGGTTTGAAGACTTCTTTTAATATAGTTAGTTCAGTGTTTTGATAATAGATTTCTTCTCTTATTCCATAAATCTATTCAGTTGACTTCCTACCACACCAGCTTTGCTTATTAGGTCATTTATTTCCATATTTAGCTTGCATATTCATTAAAAATTGGGTCTAGCAAATGTTCATTAATCCTTCCTATTTTTATAGCCTTTTTACTACTGATTTTCATATGATATTTTTACAGCAGTTATTCAATCTTGCAAAAAGTAAATAGCCAAGTTAAATATCTCTAATTCTGATAACAGACTTTGATCAGTTGCTTGTTTCAAACTCCTAATGGAGTTTGAAAAATTGGCTGGACATTTCTATACGTAGTTACAGAAATCCAGCAAAAGTACTATTCCAATACTCAATGATAATGTATTTTTAAACATGCCACCAATTATTATGAATTTCAAGAAATATATCAGTTACAAAACAAAAAACATTAATGTGGTTATTAAAATGTTTATATTAACCACAATTTACAGAGAAAGAGAGAGATTCTAACAAATCAAACTAAATACCTTTTGACATTACTAGTGCTGGTATACCAGTTGCTGCAATAGCAGAACAAACTGCATAACGACGTTGATTAATATTAATTCTACGATGCCATCTACGCCAAGTCTTAGTTGGAGCAAACATTCGCCCTCCACGGCACATGTTGCCAAAAGCACCTTGTCCAGAACGATGAGTACCTCCACCCCGAACACGAGGAATTCGAGCTACAGCTCGTCCAGTCCCCCAGGATTCTGCTGATGTCTGATGACCTGAAAGAAAAAAAAGTGAAATAATTTATTAATATTATCAAAGCCATAATATTATTATTATATAGTTCACAAAGTGCACAGTATTGATATCAATACTGTGCACTTTGTGAACTATAAACTATAACAAAGTAGTATACAAAACAATTTCTTCATGGACAAATTAAGGAGAACAATGAAGGTAGTGTATTTTTTTTTTAATGTAATGCACTTAGGTAACTTTAGTTATGCTACTACTGTAATACAATGCATCAGAGAATCATGAATGCATAATAAAAAGAATAATGTATGATAAATATATACTCATCTAAATGTCTTTTTTTAGATTGAAGAAATATGAATGTGTGTGTTTAGAGTGACTATTCCGTTAGTTATGAAAAAAGTTGAACAAATAGAAGATCTTTATAATTCTAAGACCTCAAAAATAAGCCATCAATGAAAGGAAGCAATTGTTAGTCAAGAAATAAAACTGCACATTCATGCTAATAAAGCAGAATTATCAGTGCAAAAATAATGAGACAATCTACTTTCAATGCTATTAAAATTTCTTTATATAAATCTTAACTATAGTTAAGAAAATGTGCAGACAATCTTTATGCTGATCAGTGCCAATATGTAAATTTTTTTTTCCCTAAGTAGCAATGCAATATGTATTTACTGGAAAGAATAACCTTAAAAAAAAAAAAAAAGGTGGCTTAAAAGCAACCTTAAAAGATATTAACATGCATTATAGAACACAAAATGAAATTTGGATTGCTTTATTTCAATACAATTCACTTATAATGAATAAAATTATATCACTAATGTTTATAAATAATTGTGATAAAATATTGTTAATTTACTCTATAGATATAAAATAAGCCTTTTTATGTAACGCTTCTATATAACATTTTTATGTCACGTTTTTTGTTCAGCTTCTTAATATAACATATATTTAATAGTCATTAATAATAATTTGGTGTTAGTGTAATTACTTTTATATAAAAAATTTGAGGAAAATAATACTTTTTTTTAAATAGAAAAATATTAAACGTGGCACTATTTTTAGAGATATATAAGACAAAGCTGATATTGAACAAAAATGGCTGTTTTCAAGTCTTAGCAAGTAGTGCAACATGAGGGCAACTCGGAAGTAGTGCAAGAAGGGGCAACGCGCAGCAAAGGTGGAGCAAGCTCCGAGCATCTGAACCAAAAATAACCAGCTTACCAGCCGGGAAAGGGGGGGGACCCCTCGAGGTTTCAAAATTTGAGTCATCAGAATTCAAGGAGAACTGGCCTACCAGTCCGGAACACGGGGGGT
Organism: Typopeltis vanoorti; assembly: GCF_054136105.1. NCBI lineage: Eukaryota > Metazoa > Arthropoda > Arachnida > Uropygi > Thelyphonidae > Typopeltis > Typopeltis vanoorti. Next base: position 8,344,265 of record NC_143570.1, read on the forward strand.
TAGGTGCCGTAGCTCCCCTAGTATGTATGTATGTATGTATATATATATATATATATATATATATATATATAGACAATTATATATTTTACAAAGTCTGTACATTCATGTTTTGAATGTAGTTGTTCATGCAGTTAGCCAAGCGGCTATGTGCTTCATAATCAGCGATGGGGGAATCAAACCCAGGACACTCCTTTTCCAGGCATATGGTTACAAAGCACATACGAAACAATCAGTGATGAAGAGCTTAGGATCTTTCTCAGGCATAGCCAAGTTAGCTGGTCTTGGGTATGGACTACAGGGTTTTTCCTCCTGTAAGCAGGCAAACTGGCTTAAGAACAATGCTTCTACAGACAGAGGATACGCCACAAGGCACAGGGCCAACAACCTTATCCTCATATAACGGTTGTGGATAACAACAGAAACCCTCAATACCTTAAAGGTAAAAGAAGGAAAGATTAAGAAAGAATGTAGTTAACTGATCTTTTCTTCCAGATGAGGTCCATATGACACTGGAGTTTTAATAAATTCTATATATATAATTCTAATTTGGCCTGGCCAGCTGAGTGATTAGTGTACCCACTCTCCAACCAACAGGCTGCAGGTTTGAAACCTGCCGTGAGTATGGAAGTTTGTAATTGTTTCTTAGGTAGGAGATGAATTCCACTGCCCAGTGTGAGACCACCACCCTGCTTGATGAGTGCCTAAATTGGCTTGGAAAAAGTTCCATATTTGGAGTCTCTAGAGCAGGGTTTCTGGACTATGAAAAAAATAAATTAAAAATGCAAAAAATATAATATAAAATTGATAAAAAAAATAGAAAAAATCCTTAGTTCACAAATGGTACCAAATGTACTATAGGTTTGCAAATAACCTTTCATGGTTGGGAGTAATGTAAGTGTTTGAAAATTGTTAGATTATACTATGACTAGAATATAGTTTACATCTGCACCATCTGCATCACCCTGGAAACTAGAGCAGATCTGCACACAATAATAGTCAAGTGCAAACATATCAAGATGTGAAAAGACTTCCTTATCAAAACAAGTCAATGTTTATTTCATCATTGCTATCATCCTCTGAGACATTTGCAATCTTTTGCTATATAGACCTTAGTCACTTCAGCTTCCTATCTACTGAAACCTCAAGATCCTTAGCCGCAGCATTTTCTTTTAGAATGACCCTATTAAGGTAACATGTCAATGAAAATCTCTCATACCACAGTGCATAACTTTCCATTTACTAATACTGAACTTGACATCCATTTTCACCTGCCCACAATTCCAGTCTATTCAAATTGGTCTGCAAGTGCTATATGTTAAGTGCATCCCTAATTACCCTATCTTTGCACCAGCTTCTGTCAAATCCTTACCCCCATGTCATTAATTGTACACAGTGAATAACAATGGACAAAGAATTAATTATATACATCAATGATCAAGACCACAACTGGATTTCTGTGCTCAGATATGATCACCAGGATTTGAAGGGATGAAGTAACCTTGGAGAGGGTGCTGAGACAGATAGCAAATATGATATCAGCACTATACAATGCTGATTATGAGGAAAGACTGAGGGCATGCAGACTGTAGAGTTTGAAGGATAGAAGACAAAGGGAGGATATGATTGAGACATTTAAGCTGTTTAAGAGTTATCAGATTAACTAATGAGATTATTCATATAGTAGAACAAGAAAAAGGAACAAGGAGGCAACTCCTGGAAGTACAAAAAAAGTAATCTGTAAAAGGACAAGAAATAAGTGTTTTGCATGGAGTAGTAAGAGCATTGCCTGAGAGGGTGATGAACGTGCAAATAGTGGATGAGCTTAAGGAGTGGTACAATACTTTCTACTGAACTCCCACGAGTCTTGTTCATCATAAAATATTTTACCGGAATCACATTTAATTTAAATTTCTTTATTTGTAAAATTTAAGGCTGTTTTACAGCCATTAATGGACCAACACAATTCTAAAAAAAAAAAAAAAAACAATTCAATTGAAAGTGTGTGATATATGCACTATCAGCTGCAGGAGAATAGCTCCATCTACATTAATAACTATCCAAAATAATTGTATTGACAATAGAATTTATTATCTTTATTACAAATAAAGACACTTAAATTAAATGTTAGTGACTCTGGTAATAATGTTTTTATGAGAATTCTTCCTCTTATATCTCGATTTTTAGAACAATTCATCTGCTTTACAGAAAGCATAATTTTAAGTTAACATCTACGTCAGGAAAGAATCTATTAAACAGGGCAAAATGTATAAATAGACCAATTTTTCTAAAATGATGAGGAGAGCTCAGTTGAATCCAACTTATTAGAAAATTAAAAGAAGTTTCATTCACCTCAAGCACATTGAATTTACAGACATGTAGGTTTTTTCGTTGCTAATTAATCAGATTCAAGAAGCAAAGAAACTTATTTTTATCAATCGAAATACTGACTCTATTATGAGTGAATTATTTAATATATTATCTGTTGAAGAATTTGACACCGTTTACAAGATTTCTTTGGACACAAGTTTTTTTTTTTTTGTCAGTTGAACAGCATCATATTCAGAAGTTTCAATGTCTACTGACCAGTCATAACTAGTTTTTGACTCTTCCAAAAATGTCATTAATATTAGTATCATCAAAAGGATTAGACTATGCGGTAGCTCCAAAAACAATTCTGATCATGGATCCTTTGTGACCAGTTCATATAATTTAGCAAGTAAAATTAGATTTAAAGCAGCACATAATTTTATTTAAATCAATATCTTCTGAATAATCTACCCAAGAAGGAATTTCAATCCTTATCGTCTCTAAAACATAAAAACAATTATTACCAAGGATGACAAAGGTCGAGCAATTGTAGTTCATGATAAGAACAATTATTTTAGAAAACAATCTACTTCGAGACTGTTCTATGTACAAAAGCACTCATAAAGGCCCCCATTCAATCACAAACCAATAAATTTAATAGCTTCTTGGATGAATTTCATTCTTGGGAAGAAACAGTAAAAAGATTAAAAGTTCATGTTTTTGCTCCAAGACTGTATTGTCTTCCTAAATCGCATAAAGAAAATGTGCTATTAAAACCTACTGTGAACAGCATAGGGTGTTAGACATCCACACGATTTTGAATATCATTGAAAAACATTTTATGGGTATATGAAGCACAGTCCTAAATTAGAAATTTGGGCCATCTCAATGAATGACAATAGTCAAATCTTTTGTTTCCAATACTCATCTACACATCTAAAATAAGACTAAGTCAGTGATCAAATTCTATTAATTCTTTAATTTTTGCTCTTTTTATGTTCACAGAAGTTCAAAGTTAGCTTTAAGGTTATGACTGTTTCTTTGGCAATACATAATTCAGCTTTTAAATTAATTTGCATATAAAAGAACTATTGCCAACTGCTCAAATTGATATTCCATCTTTAGTGGCTATGTGAGCTATATGATCTCATAGGGTAGCAGCCCCCCCCCCCCCGACATTTTGATTTTTCATCCCACACAGACAAATCTATCATCAGAACAAAAAATACTGTTCATTGTGGTGATGGGCAGTAGATGGTAGTTGTGCGTTTAGTAGGGGAGACAGTAAGGTGCACGTAGCAGAGTGGAATGGAGTACCCTCCCATGATGAGTCTTTGAACTCATTGGAGGTGTCACATTATTAATAATAAGTTTCAAAATACCTATCTAATCTTTCTGCATTTACTGGAAATTATTCTCCTTCATAAAAAATTCTTGATTTCAAGAATAAAATTCCAGGATTATCCTTAGAACCCACAGATCTTCTAGTAACTTTTGATGTAGTCTCACTCTTTACAAATATCCCTCTGACAGATACACAATTGAATTACACCATATGTTAAAAGTCTTTCCTCCCGATATAAAATTATTTGACTGTCATTAATTCAGGATACTTTAGCTGTTGGAACAAACAATGTAATCAGATTGAGGAATAGCTCAATCAAACCTGAACAAAAATGATTCCTAAAATTTTCTCAATTTTGAGAAATTTACTCACCATTCATGTGTTCTTTATTTTGTAATTAATTTTTTTTTTTTTTAAATGTATTTAAAAATAATTTATTACTAAATTATTTTGTTGTAATTTATTTTGGACGTCTATTAATGCAGATGGAGCTATTCTCCTGCAGTCAGTGCACATAATATCATGTGCTTTCAAATGAATTTTTTTTTTTTTTTTTTTTTTACATTTTCCTATAGTTGTATTGACAATGGCTATGAAACTTGCTGAAAATTTTAGAAATAAAGACATTTAAATTAAACATAAGTGATTTTCCAATAATAATATTTTATGATGAATTCCTCTTCTTACATCTCAATTTTTAGAACAATGAGTCTTGTGATCCCATGGAAGTCAAAAAATAATAATCAACCCTGGAGTACACACCACTGGGTCATCTTAATTTCAACTCCCATACCTTCTTTTTGATCCTTGTCAAGTGGCCACTCTTAACTGAACTAATAGTTTCCAATCCAATCCCATATCCTTCAACTTATGCAACAGCCTTCCATCTGTAATATGTCTAAAGCCATAGCAAAGTCTAAAAGCATCATGATGTATTCACTGCCCAGATCTAACTCAACTATAAGATAAAATGTGGGAAGTTACTCAAAATGATTATTAATATACCCATGTTCATTACAAAATATAGATTCTCTGTCAAACAAATTCTGCATGGGAAACTCTCGACTTTTCCAAAATTGCCACTACAGATCAATAATTCGATACATCTGTCTTTGCACTATCCTCATGCAACAGGATTATCACATATTCTTTCCATTCCTGTATAACTTTCACCTTACTGAATACTCCTTTAGTGCTGAAATCTATTAGCCACTACAGTCAAATTCTTAGCTTATCCAACTATAGTACCTCCCTCTTCATACATTTGAGTCATTAGTCAGCATAGATGAGCAGTGAGCTCTCAGGTACACCAGGTCGATGGGTCTTAGCAAAGTCGGCACTCATTAGCTGAGTAATCTCTTCTGCACCATCTGCCTGCATTCTATCCAAACATCTTGAATAGTTTAAAACTATCTAAAGATAGTTTTAAACTGAAAAGAAATGCTTGGTTTTTAGACACTAAAATTTGAGAAATGAAGCAAGCAGGCAAATTTCTAGTGGACCAAGAAATTATTAAATAATTTCTTAAGAACCAGGAAACGACTATAAAAGAAATTTTATTAAAACATTATTCATAAAAAAACAAAAGTAAAATATGTAAAAATTTGCAAAAAGTTTAAAATGCTTACCAGCTTCTTTAGATACAGCATAAGGATGGCGTCGATTTTTGGCCATATTCATGTGCACAAAATTAACAATATCAGGTCTAATGGGTGCTCTAAACACAGCAGGCAAGCATACTGCATTACCTGATGGTTCATTCTTCTCACTGTAAACAGTGACCAATGGTCTAGCTGCAGCAACAGCCTAAAACAGAATTGGAGAAAAATAATTATAAATTTTACTTTTACATTATACTTCAGTTGTTACTATAACTGATTTTCTGTATTTGTAATGTAGTTTAAAAGATTAATAATTTAGTGCACAGTAGGCCATTTCAGTGTTTTCACATCTCAACATCAAGTTTCTATTCTAATCTTATATTCTAATCTTAGTCACTACCTAGTCAACTATCAAAAAAGTATGGAGACGTATTTAAAACAATAGCTGAAAAGTAACTGCAGCACACAACCAAAACTCTACATCTACTTTTAGTTCTGACATGAATCGTAAGAATTAGCCGGCAAAGGTTGGTCGATTGGTAGAGCCTCTGCTACTAATGGCTCAGTTAAGTAAGTTTGAGCGCGGTTAGTAGTTGGAAGGGGTTCAATCATTCGATGCTGTTGGCACACTCTCTCTCTCTCGATGAGTCTTTGAACTCCCTGGAGGTGTCAACTAATAATAATAATATCACAGTCTCCATTGGAAATATGAAACATTCAACCTAATCTTATAATTCAATTCTGGTATTTAGATCATGGACCAGGTAACAAGTATTTATTATTATTTTTTTAAATGTAACATATCTAAGTTTAATTTTGAATGCCGGTGAAAATTCTCTTTGCATAAAAGGCAAGGTATGAGCCTGGCTAAATTCAATATATAATATATGCAGAACTGTCTGCCATATTAGAAATTTTTGAAGTGAAACAAACTGCTTTAAGTGAAGCCTTAAAAACAAAACAATAAGACAAATAGACACTTGAGCATTCCATGTTATCCAAGTTGCCTTTACCAAATCAACTTAACTTATGATGTATTTCATCATAAGTTAAGCATTGTGACTGCAAAACTGAAGTGCTAATATCATAATTTTGTTTTGTGCCTTGCATTTGAAGTTCAAGTTGAATATAATATGCATTTATTCAAACACAAAGCTTTTCTCAAATACTAACACATACTTCATGTTCTACAGCTTTGAGATAAATATTATTATTATTATGGGCAACCTCATTGAGTCTTTACTCATCAAAGGAGGTCCTAAACATCATGTCAATATCTGTACAGTATCTATCACACTTCACTTCGAACTCCTTCACAGTCATGGCACCAGACTGGCAACTTATTCCACTCTCCAAGCAAAAAAATTTAGTCCTGACACCCTTGCTAACTACATTCATCTCAGTTTCCAAGGATGGCCCCTAGTTCACCCACCACCAGACGTGTTCTGAAAAAATTTCTTGTATTAATCTCATAAAAAACTTCAGTAATTTGTGTCTCAATCATATCATTCCTTTTTGGCCTATCAACCAATTTCTGTAATCCCCAAATTTTCAACCTATCCTCATAAAGCTTATTCCATAGACCTGCTACCATCTTGGTCACTCACCTCTATCCTCTCCACCTCATTCCCAAGAAACCCAGGTGACCAGATATGTTCACAGTAGTCAAGACGAGGTCTAAGGCACTATAAAGAGGTATAATAACTTGCTTATCTCTGTTCAAAGTATTCTTCAGCAACCAAGTAATTCGATGAACTGCTTTAGCCACTTTTGCAATATGCCCTCTAAACTTTAACTCCCTATCCACTACCACTCTCAAGTCTCTGGCTTTGTCAATTTCCTGGAGTACAATAATAAATTTAGTTTAATCCTTTATCCAAGTGTGAGCAAACAAAGTTTGCACCTGAAAGTATCTTCAGGACTGGGGTAAGGTAGTACAACACCAGGTAACTCATTGCAAAGGTGGAGCAAGCTAACATCACTCCTATCTCAGTATCTCCCATACAAAACATCTCCTTGCGGATATGTATAAAGTTACGCATTAAGGGAAGGGCCACTATCCAGACTAGTTTTGACCTTTATTGAGGTTGCTTCAGGGGGAGCCAGGCCCAAGTGGAGATACCAGACAGAAGCATTAGCAAGGTCATCTCTACCTATAGGAGTTACCAAACGGTGTGTCACCTTTTTATTAAATTACTCTGGATTTAGAGACAGATGTTGAAAGTTTATTTTCACTTGGTTAGACTATAATAAATTTAGTTTAATCCTTTATCCAAGTGTGAGCAAACAAAGTTTGCACCTGAAAGTATCTTCAGGACTGGGGTAAGATAGTACAACACCAGGCAACTCGTTGCAAAGGAGGAGCAAGCTATCATCAAGATAGGAGTGATGTTAGCTTGCTCCACCTTTGCAACGAGTTGCCTGGTGTTGTACTATCTTACCCCAGTCCTGAAGATACTTTCAGGTGCAAACTTTGTTTGCTCACACTTGGATAAAGGATTAAACTAAATTTATTATAGTCTAACCAAATGAAAAATAAACTTTCAACATCTTTGTCTAAATCCAGAGTAATTTAATAAAAAGGTAGCACACCGTTTGGCAACTCCTATGGGTAGAGATGACCTTGCTATTGCTTCTGTCTGGTATCTCCACTTGGGTCTGGCTCCCCCCCTGAAGCGACCTCAATAAAGGTCGAAACTAGTCTGGATAGTGGCCCTTCCCTTAATGCAGCGTTTCTCAAAGTGTGGTACGCGTACCCCCCTGGGGGGTACGCAAAAGGTCATTAGGGGATACGTGGCAATTTTTGGCTATGCATAATTAAAGGAGTCATTATATTTTTCAACAAACAATGCAATTAGAGACAACCAGGATAAAATGGCACTGAATGATGAATCACATCCCCTCTTCAACAGAAACTGCTATATAGACCAAGCCAAAACCATATGTTGCCATAAAACATATGGTTTTGCTATAACGTGTTAAAACTAAGAAATATATAGTGAATGTGTTTCAGATATTACAGAATTCGGTTGAAGGGAATTAGCATTTCAACTCAACTGTTGAAATGCTAATTTGTCTTTGGTTCGCACGATCTTTTGTACCGCATCAATCATATGCAGTTCTTCGCTGCTCCACGTATCTCAAGTCTTGAAAATTACTAGTAATTTTTGCTTGAAATAATGGGAAAGAAGATGATGCTATTTGGGTAGATGATTTTGACAATGCACACAAAGAAACTGTTCTCGATGCCAAAAGTAGTGATAGTGAGTAGAGCTTCTTGGTAAGTAGCACCATTTTCAGTTTTTTTCTGAAAACTTTAGTTTCCGAAAATTCCCACACGTATCTCACAACCCAATTTTCTAGTTTTAATTTTGGGAAAAAAGTTAGTTATATTCGAGTAAATACAGTATTTTTTTTTAGCTTTCAAATTCTTACATGTGGATCATCGGTTAAAGATTGGATTTATAAAACCCCCAAAAGAGAGCAATATAGCAAATACAAGTAGCTGTAAGCAACAAGAAAACATTGATATTGCATCTGGATCAAATGAAATTGATGAGTGTGTCGTCCGACATCTCTAGAGAACCAAAATTTAAAAATAAATCATATTTTTTGTTTACATGAACATATAAATTCAAATAAAATAGATATCTAATTTTAATTAATTTATTTATTTTTTAATTAATTAATTAGGGGGTACGCAGATATCTGAAGTTTGAGAAACACTGCCTTAATGCAAAACATTATACATATCCGCAAGGAGATGTGTTTTGCATTATGGGAGATACTGAGATTAGGAGTGCTGTTAGCTTGCTCTACCTTTGCAACAAGTTGCCTGGTGTTGTACTACCTTACCCCAGTCCTGAAGATACTTTCAGGCACAAACTTTGTTTGCTCACACTTGGATAAAGAAACTAAATTTATTATAGTCTAACCAAGTGAAAAATAAACTTTCAACATCTTCCTGGAGTACAGTTCCAGCAATGTGGTATACTGGTGATCTTCTCATCCCAAAATGCATAACCTTACACTTTGCCACATTAAACTGATATCCATTCTTCTTTGATAACCTGCTAGTCTATCCAAATCAACCTGCAAAAATTTAACATCTTTATTAACTTCATGATCTACTCAGTTCTGCATCATCAGCAAACAAGTGAATAGTTTCTCTCAGATCCTTGCCTATATCCTTAATGTACAAATTAAATCTCTCTCCAACCATCCTCTTATACACTTCAATTTTATATCCATCCCCATGTGATGCAATTTTTTAAATTAGAATTCCATGTGGTGTCCTGTCAAAAGCCTTTGCAAAGTCCAGCTCTATCACTTTATTATTAAACATGAGCAATTTACTGAGACAACCTACTCTTTACAAAACCATGTTGCCCTCCAAGTAGTATCCCATTTCTGTCTATCCATTCCTGTATTTTGTTCTTGACCAACTTCATTACCTTGACTATGACTCCTGATATGCTGTTGGTCAGTAATTTGCTATATCACTCTTGGAGCCATTTTTATGCAATGGAACTATTCCCCCCTCCTCCCCAACCCTTGGGACCAACTCAGAGCTGAGATTAAACAACATCATCATCATCATACGTAGCAAGTATTTAGGCTTAGCATGGCCTGTTCTGGCCTTAGAAGTCATTGTTGAATCGTTTAAGAGGACGTCCTGGTTTTCTTTTTCCTAATGGCTTGTACTTTAAGGCTTGTTTTGGTAATCTTTCTGTTTTCATTTTTTGAACGTGTTCCATCCATTTATGTTTATATTTTTTAATTTTTTCTATTACTGGTTCTTGGTTTAATTCTTTCATAATATCTTCGTTTCTTTTGTGATCAAATAGGGTATACTTAAACATGATAAAAACATGATACTGAAATAAAAAACATGATACATGAAACAGATTAAACATGATACTGCCAATTTCTTTGCAACTCTTAAAACTTGGTGATATACCATCTACCTACCACTGTATTCACATCTAGGTTCTATAAGATGCTATGCATCTCCAGTTTATTTACCTCAGTTTCAATATAAGCCTTTGCTCACTTAGTAATTCTACTATTTTGCCTGATTCTGCTATCTTCCTACCACTGGCATCCATTCAAGTCATTCTCTGATAAATATTCTTCCATTTACTTGCAACATACTAAAATAGCTGTTTGGGATTATCTTTGGACTGCACTGCTAATTTCCTTCTATACTCTGCTTTTGTCTTTCTTATCACACTTATTACCTTCTACTAGCCTGTGCTTTGTCCTGCCTCATGAGCCTGCTGGCCACCTCTCAAATCCCTTCCAGAATTTTTTTTTTGTAGTTCCAGCTTAATGTTGGTATTCAACCATTTATTATTATAGGCTACTCCAGATTATTGTTGGTATTCATCCATTTATTATTATAGGCTAATCCCTTCCAGAATTTTTTTTTTTGTAGTTCCAGCTTAATGTTGGTATTCATCCATTTATTATTATAGGCTACTTCATGGAGTCCTTGGACTCAAAGGAGGTCTTTGCACAGTATCAATCATAATTTGCTTTGAAATTATTCACAGTCATGGTGCCCACAACAGACTCTAGCAACATATTCCACTCATTCACCACTCTCCAAGCAAAAAACCTAGTTCTAACACTCCTGCTCAGTTTCCCATGATGGTCGCTAGTTCTCCGACCACCAGATCTGTTCTGAAAAATTTCCTCTATATTAATATTGTAAAAACTCTTCAGTAATTTGTATGTTTCATCATATCATCCCTTTTCTGCCTTTTGTAACCCACAAATCTTCAACCTGTTCTTGTGAGGTTCATTCCATTTACCTGCTACCATCTTGGTTACTTGCCTCTGGATCCTCTCCACCTGCTCATTGCCAAGAAACCCAGATCACCCTTCTTTTACCCTCTTTCAGTCATATCATCATCATCACACACATTTTCACGGGTATTCTCTGTTCTGTCCACCACTTCAATCTTGCAACCTGATTTGCACTTTTGACCCTCGCTTTAATAGCATTTTCACTTTCCCACCAGTATCACTTTCAAACCAAATTCCATTTGCCTTTGGTAATGCATACATCTTGCAGACATTGCACTGTACAAAGTCCCTTTGGTTAAATTCTTTAAACAATGGATTTAACTCCCACTTGATTTATTCTCCTGACTCTAGATATGCAGTCTGCTATTGCTTCACTCAGACACTCCTTTGCCACTTCTCATGTACTAACATCCATCCCTTGCAGTTTCACATGCCATGGCAACAATCTGTGCAATCTCCTACATTTGTCATACTTCCCAGCCATGTAATTCCACATGTACCTCCCCTCTTTTCCTACACATTTAGACCATATAATCACTCATTAATTGGTGGAAATGTGGTCATAGACAAATTCTCTGATGCAATTATTAGATCTAGTACTCTCTAAAATCACTAGTACATTCCATTACATTCTGTCTCAGATAATTATCCCTTAGTAACTGCATAAATTTCATTTCCTTCTTTACATGTGTCCTTTCCTCCTTCCAGTCTAGGTTCCCATAGTTGAAGTGCACCATAATAATTACCTACCCTCCACTCATTGAGCTTATTTGTTAATGCATACCATCCTTTACATTCCCTGGTCTATAGAAGCAACAACTGTATATTTTCTTCTGCTGGCCACTACATCACGCCAGATGACCTCAAATGTTTTATTTTCACTGGCAGGCAGTTGAGCTCCTACTTTCTTTAGTTGCAGTTCATTGGTTATCATCAATAATACAGCTCCTGCCATTCTTTTCTCTCTATCCCCACTGAAAAACATTATACCCTTCACATTCTATTCCAATAACTACATCTTCTGTCAGTCATGTTGCACCATGACAGGATGAACTAACCATTGCCCAAAGCTCCTCCCTCTTGTTCTGAATGCTCCTGGCATTAGTGTACATAAAGTGCAATAGTCCCTTAAGCCCACCACTGTCTTATGCTTTATACTCTCATTTTGGTTTATCACCAGTGGTACTAACTTAAGTATCTTCTGCATATTCATACATTCAGCTGCCTCACTGGTATCTGTGCACTCTATCAACACCTCCACCCCCCCAAACTTCATGTTTCCCTGATTATGCAAGTCACTTCATTCAACACCTTTTTTTCAAGACTGAAAACCAAATCCATTCAGATGCAAATTACCCTTCTTGTATAAGTCTTTTCATTCAAACTCACACCACACATTAACAAATCCCACTTAATTTCTCCTGTATAACCTATGCATCAACTCATTCGCTATTATGGCCCACCTTCACAGCTCATACTCTGGTAACAGACTTATCATCTTAACTCACTATTTTCTTTTGCTACTTTCAATAGCTCTTTCATATCCTCCCTCATACTATACTTTCCCCCTTTTAAGTCATTTATTCCAGACAAAACAATCAACTCTTTCACTTTATATTTCACTCTAGACATAAAAATATACTTGTATTAATAACAGCTTCATGGCAAGATTTTGTTCGCAAAAATAAATCACAGCCATGTCATTAAAAATTTGTCAACGTTTACGGGCTTTCATGAAGGTTAGCTTAGTTAATGTTCCTTTACATCAATCACAAACTCAGTTTATCGATTTTGTAAGGTTAACAATGATCTTTCATGTCTTATATAATGAAATATCTTTCATTGAGAATGTAGATATAAGTTCTAAATTTAATCAGATGATAATGTTGCAGCAAATAGTTTTATTTAAAAAAAGTTTTAGCTGATATTGCTATGTAATTGTGCTGGATTGTAAGCAGAATTTTTCTGAATTTTAGTAGCCCTGATTTTAGAAAGCTGTACCTATGTTATGAGGGGAAGGAAAGAATATAATTTTTTTAAAATATTTTAATAATGTTCTGATTATGAAAGACAGATGGTTCCAAAACCAACTTACTGAAAGGAAAAAAGTTAACAGTTAAAGGAAACAAGACAGAAAATTGTCACGTTACTCTTTTAACAAATTTAGATCAGGCAGTCTGTTCTGCATTTTTCATCAGTGCACCTCTTTTCTTCTTTTTTTAATTAATTCTTTTGGTGTCTATAATTTATGTTGCTGGATATTGCTTCCTATGGAATTTGTTATGGATCCTTATATCTATTATTAAAACCACTCCATGGAGTCAAAAGACATTGGAAGTACACACTAATTACATAAAGCTAATTACAGTGCTTTAAAATCATTCACCAACCACTTTTCTTTTTTTTAAATATCAACACCACAAACCTCTCTTTGCAGGTAAATTTTGGGCATGAAACTATTAGTGATTTTCTTTTTATTATTTTATAAGAGATGGAGATTACAATGCTCAGAGCCTAGTTGACTGAATGGTTAGCATATCTGCTCTCTCCATCCAAAAAAAAAAAAAAGGCTGCAGGTTTGAATCCTGCCATGGGTATGATGTTTGTGATTGTCTGTGAAAATATTATTGCTGGTGGTGCAGATGATGCAGTTCGCTATAGTCAGATTGCAATTGATGGAGACGGTTGTAGAGCAGGTGCCCTCCTTCGATGAGTCTTTGTTCTTCTTGGAGGTGTCACATGATAATAATGTGAGGAAGGCTGTTTCAAAAAGCAGATTATACCAGAATGATAGCAGTTTTATGAGAATGCCTATAGAAAAGATATAAAAAATTTAACATTGTGAGAAAGTGACAGTTGCTATTTTGTGCATGAGAAAGATGACAGAAATATTGACTACCATCTTCTGGATAGCGTCGATCACGAAAGCTCACTAAATACACAAATGAAACAAAGTTTTCCATGTGACAACAGCTTTGAAACTTTGTATTGTTAAAAATTAATAGGTTTATTTCATTGGCGTAAATAAAGGTCATTACATTTTTTTTTTTTATGTGATTCCCACCCCACAAAAGGTTATTAGTAAACCTATAGTACATTTGTATTTATATCACCAACATGCATTTTTATAATCCATGCACATAATTAAATATTTAATGTTCGGGTTATGTGATTACTCAGAACTAAATATAAACCGGTTGTTATATTTAGCTTGGAATAACACCCTATTTGTAATGCATCTATGAAGGAATCATCAGCTTTTTATGGTTATGAAATTCGTACTACACTGAAAATGCAAAATATATACAAAACAAGAACACATGCATCGTTGTTTTTTAATCATCAACTATGGTAAAGTTTTTTATTTTATTTTTATATGTATTATTGTTAACCATACGATAAAAAAATAAAAACTCCAATAAATAAAAATTAAAAAACATATGCCCAATTTTATGGTATTCGTTGGCCAATGACATGGTTAATTCGGCCATACGATCACATTCATTAAAATATAACCGCCATCAGAAGTTAAAAAAAAAAAAAACTTTTTGTTCTAAAACAATATCGGCTTGATTTTTGTCATATTGTAACACAACAAACGAATCAACGCATATTATCTTCATATCAATTTGACTATGGCACTCCATTAAGAAACTATCGGCCAAATGGTCTGAGGCTAAGCAATATTGACTGCGATTAGAAACAAACTTAATACTATAAATGATAAAACCACGTCTTTCATATTAGAATATCTTATAGTTTTTTAAGATTTATGACTTATAATCGACTCTCACCATTTCTTTTTCCTTTCAGATAATACCCAGACACGTGTCCCAGAATAAAGCCTGCTTAATAAACGTAAATGGCTGACAAGAACGGATTTCAACTGCCGTCTACCGGCAAATAAAAGCATACAAAGATTAGAGACTAATACACAGTTATTAACAATTCATAAGAAGAAAAATTTGGTATTAATTATTATTCGGCTAATAAGGAGCAACAGATATAATATAAAAGATAAAAATCCTCACAAATGAGAATCAATTGCAAGCTTGCATAATATGCATGCCTCTTAAATGTTCCTTAATATTAATATTAATTCCTTAATATTCTTAATGTTCCTTAATATTAAAATTTTCCTTAATAACAACATTTCTATACGCCCAGGGCATATAGAAATGTTGTTATTAGCGGTATAAACGGAATGAAAATAAAAAGGTTAATTTTGGCATCAGAACTATTAAACGAAAAGATAACAAGTATCCAGTATTGTTATATAGTCAAGTATCAATACAATGTGTGCCAGTGAAATTTCAAAAGTTTCGAAAAGCAGAGCTCAGGACAACAGCCTTCTACATTATAGTTTTGGCACTGCGTTACTTAAAAAACGATATGTTAAAAAAAAGCGCAATTATTGTTACTATTTATCATCTCATCTCATCTTCCTTTTCCCCTTTTACCTTGCGGTGTAGAGGGTGGTTAGTTAATCATCGGACATCGAACAGTGGCGTAACTAGGGAGGGGGGGGCGGTCCGCCCCGGGCGGCGCTTTTCACGTGAGACACAATTTTATTTTTCGACGATTCTTCTATTTATGTTAAATTAGTAATTTTATTACTTAATTAATAATTAGTTTTCAACATCTATACTTACAACTAAAATAAACTTAAAAAAACTTGCATAAAGGATTAAACTAAATTTATCGTAGTGTTTTAATTTCTTTCCCTAAGTCGTTTTGACTTTTTGTAATATTTTTGGTGTGTATTGAGAGGGACGGTACACTCAGGGATCGTCCCGGACGGCTACAGCGCTAGCTACGCCACTAACCTCAAACCATTCACAGGATAAGGTAGTCAGCCCTACACCCCGGTATATCCTATGTCGAGGTGGCGTGGCGGCGCAGTAGTGTAGGCTTGTTTCTAATCATCTTTAAATTGAAAAAATTATATTTTATAGCTGTGTATTTCTCAGTTAGGTGCTTCTTTCAAGTCAAGCGTGTTTATTTTGTGTCGAATATTTTTGCATTTGACATAATTGGTTTGTATTTGGTATCAGATTGTATGATTATGTATCGTTGTAGCTAAGCCTAATCTCGCTATTGTGACAGCTTGTGGCTGTTAGATCTATGTAGCTACGAATGTAAATCCTTGTATTAGATATTTTTGGTTATTCATATAATGACGTGTTTGATGAAACATTTTGAGAATGATATGCTAGAGTGATCGCCTTCTTGTTGTTAAGCCTAATACTGCCATTCTCTGAGCTATACTGAGATAATTATTTCAAGCAACGTATGTAAATTTTGTTAGATATTGTTTAATGTTGTTTAATATGAGTATTTTATTTTAAACTTAGTTCAGAACTCAATATGGTATCAAGATCACAGACAATTTGTTTGAAAGGGCACAATCACACACCTAATATATTATCTGTTTTTAATAAATCACTTGCTAGTGAAAGTTTGGTGGATGTAACATTATCGTGTGAAGGAATGACCATTAAGGCTCACAAAATAGTACTACTATCTGCAAGCAGCACTCTTCTGTACAGCTTATTTTTAGAGAACCCAAGTAGTCATCCTGTTGTGACATTAAATGACATGAAGTTCAACGATTTAAGGTTGATGATCCAATATATGTACCATGGTGATATTAATATTTCATGGGATATGCTTCCATCATTGTTAAAATCTGCAGAGTTCCTAAAAATTAAAGAATTTTTGGAAGTTGCTAATAAGTACAATGATTCTGTGGAAGGCATACAGCAGACAGCTTTAGATTATGATCGTCACGAAGCAGGGAAACCGATCATTGTTCACTTGGTTGCTGAGGGCCAACTGTCAGGTGAAAGTGCATACGGGTGTATTGTCTTGTTCCGTGTCTGATGCTACAGTTGATTCTCACCTACCAGTCACAACCTTGGGTAGTGATGACAACAGTCCTTTCATCAATTCAGGTGAATGTCTGCATAACGATGTGTTGTCGGTTTCTGATACTGAAGTTAATTCTCACCTTCCAGCCACGGTCTTTAGCGGTGATGACGGCCCTTTCATCAATTCAGGTGAATGTGTGCATGGCAGTGTGTTGTCGGTTTCTGATGCTATGGTTGATTCTCATCTGCCATTCACAATATTGGGTATGTCATCTGAGTCATCCATTTCTTCTCTGGTTGCTGGGGATGTCAATCCAGATTACTTAACATCTCTATCATCTTGTGTTTCTATAGTATCCCCTCTTGAATCTGCTGTCAAGGTAGAAACGAAAGATTGTGCAGTCCACTCCACATCTTCTAATATATCAAATGTTTTGCCTGTATTAATTGACTCGTATGATCGCAGAAGTTTTAATGTAATATATGATGATACTTCTGGTTTGACGAATATCCCAAGTTTAAGTGATCATCAAGACTTCGTAGTTAGCTACCATCAGTCACATAGGGAACATACATGTTTTATATAGCCATATCCCAATGTATCTGATAGAAGCATGTAGAGTAGACTGTGTTGTGCAAGTTCTCCTGAAACAAATGAACATTTTTAAATGACTGTAATATGTTTTATAATTTTGATCGGACCAAATTGTATAATCTATCTTTTAGAATTCCAATATGTTCTAATGTTTTTTAAGGAATAGGAAGTATGGGGGGATTAAGAATGACAAAGTATGAGAATGACAGAAGTGAATATGTGCATGGAATAAATAGTACAGAAAAAGATACACACATATTGCTGAGTGATATACTAAAGAATGTGAGAGAGGTTCAGGAACAAAAACAAGCATCACTGGGAGTAAACGATGTCAAGTTAGGAAGAAACAAAAAAGATGTTGCGCTGTATGGGAATTCTATAATTAAGGGTGTGAAGGATGGTAGAGTAATTAAAGCGTGTTATCCAGGGTCAAAGATTAAGGATATAACTGGGGCTGTGAAATTGCAGAAAGATAGAGTGAGTGAGATTATTGCAGTTATAGGGACGAATGATCTACGTAGCGAAAGATTTTCTGTAAGACGGGATTTGAAGGATTTAATGATAGCAATGAATGTAAAGAGTGAGAGTGGAAAGATCATGAGTGTGCTACCACGATTTGATTGTGATGAAATGAACAGAAGAGCAATTATAATAAATGGAATGGTGTCAAGATTGTGTAAAAGGTTTTGCAAAGAAATGAAACTGAATATTCATTTTATGAATGTCTGGGATGAGTTTGATAAAAGGAAGGAGTTTTTTAAGAGAGATGGTTTGCACTTAAATGGATTAGGAGCTTGGCATTTAGAACATTTATTAATAAAGGACAGAGTAAAGGGTCATAAACAGAGAAATGAGATTTGCTAGGGAGGCAGGTGATAGAGTCAGCTGTAAATAGTACTAAGGTCATTAATTGCTGTGAAATTGGGATTAATTGTTCGCATAATGTTAACAGTATACAGAGTGGGGTAATTCACACATAGGGAAATTATGGGAGGAAGGGAGTATTGCAGTTTATGTATACTAATGCTCGAAGTATTAGGAATAAGCGTGAAGAATTTTTGTCATTAGTACAACATGGCCAAAAAGTTATAGGAATTAGCGAAACTTGGTTAACCAAGAATGGTATAGTTATTGGGATTGAATGTAAGGGGTACAGTATTTTCAGGCAGGACAGAGATGACAGAATGGGGGAGGGGTTTTATTAATGATAGACGAAACATTAAAGCTAAAAAAAGATAGAAGTACCTCACTGTGACAGGTATGTAGAGGGCAGTTCAATAGAGGCTGTTTGGTGTGAGATAGAGATTAACAAGGCGAAATATGTAATCGGTTGTTGCTATAATCCAAGGGGAATAAGGGAGAATGTAGATAGCACGTATTGGCAAATTACAGCTGAAAGCTGACTTCTCAGCTTTCAGCTGTACTATGGCATGAGAAATTCAAGGGGAGAGATGTTGATGGTGTGTGGGAGATTCTCATGGAATATTTGAAGAAAGCTGTATCAGACTGTATCCCTAGAGTCAGAAGGAGAAATCAAGTAGGAGTAAAATGGATGAATAATACTATTAAACAGGAATCATATAAAGAAAAGGTTGTGGAAGACGTATAAAGAAAAAGGTGACGAGCGTTCCAATGAGCAATATAAGGTACAGGCAAAGGGAGTAACCTGTATGGTAAAGAAAGCCAAAGCTAATTATGAGAGGAAGCTAGCTGATGAATCCAAAAGAAACCCTAAAGAGTTCTTTCGCTATGTGGCTAGTAAAAAGAAGAATATCCATGGAAAGATCACTTTAAAAAGTGTTGATGGTAGAGAAATTACTGAAGCTAATCAAATAGTTGAGTTGCTTAGTGATCATTTCGCAAACGTGTACCATCTTCGTAGTGATAGTGCAGTGTCAGATGTGCAATTGACTGATGAGAGTATAGAGATAGATGAAATTGAGGTGCTTAATATATTAAAGAACCTTAATGCTAACACTGCCATTGGGTTAGATGGCATATCGGCCCATGTGTTACGAGAATGTGCAAGAGAATTAGCAACTCCTCTAACCAGAATGTTTAATTTAAGCCTCAGTTCTGGTAAAGTGCCAATAGAGTGGAAAGAGAGGGAAATAGTTCCATTGCACAAGGGAGGCTCTAGGACTGAGGTTGCAAATTATAGACCAATCAGTATATCTGGAGTGGTGGTTAAGATTTTGGAGAAATTGGTTAAAATTAGAATTCAGGACTGGGTGGACAACAATATGATACTTTATAAGGGGCAACATGGTTTTGTGAAGGGTACGTCTTGCCAAAGTAATTTTCTTACTTTCTATAATAAAGTAACAGTGGAGTTGGATAAAGGAAATCCTTACTGAGTGATACTGCTTGATTTTGCAAAGGCTTTCGTCAGGATTCCACATGGAACTCTGTTACATAAATTAGAGCAAATGGGTTTGGATCCGAAGATGGTGATTTGGATTAAAGGATGGCTGGCGGATAGATATCAAAGAGTGGTTTATGGAGGCGCTGAGTCCAGGAAAAGGCAAGTGACGTGGTGTACCTCAGGGCTCAGTTCTTGGTCCTCTATTGTTTAATTTGTTCATCAATGATACTGGAAATACCTTGAATGGAAATATCCACTTGTTTGCTGATTATGCAAAATTGGAAAGAGCGATAATCAATTCAAATGATGTGGATATTTTACAGGACGACTTATTTAGGCTGACGGTATGGACTGAGTTAAATGGCTGTCAGTTCAACGTGGCTAAGTGTAAGGTTATGCACTACGGGAGGATGACATCGCATGCTGTTTACTATATTAACGGAACTGAACTGCAGGAAGTTGATGAGACAAGAGACGTGGGAGTTATTGTATACAGAGAACTTAAGTTTAAAGGGTATATTGCAAAGATTGCCAAAACATCACATCAAATTACATGGTTGTTGAGGAACACACTAACAAGCAGGGATAGGGAAGTTATTGTTCCACTCTATAAGGCATTAATAAGGCCGTAATTGGACTATTGTGCACAGATCTGGTCGCCAGGATTTCTTGGTGATGCGGAAGTGGTGGAGAGGATTCAGAGGCTGGTTACAAAGATTGTTGCAGGTCTATGGGATGTTCCCTATGAGGATAGATTGATGATGATATGTGGGCTCCAAAAACTAGCTGATAGATGTAGGAGAGGAGATATAATAGAGGTATTTAAATTGTTAAAGGGATTTTACAAGATTCATACTGATGATATTCTTAAGACCAGGATGTGAGAGAACGAGGGGCCATCCCTGGAGATTGTGTAAGGGTGTGGTTAACAAGGGTGTTAGGACTAGATTTTTTACTTGGAGGGTTGTGAATGGGTGGAATGGTTTGCCAGAGGTAGTTGTGAATGCTTCAACTGTGGATGAATTTAAGGAGAGGTATGACAGTTATTGTGTAAATAATAGTTAGTGTGTCAATGTCGGGTCTCCCGCGATGAATCTTTTGACTCCATGGATACACCGTTAAAATAATAATAATGTTGAGTTCTTGAGGCCAGTTTGCCTGCTTTGCAGATGAAAAACTCCAGAATAAACTGGGGGAAAACCCTACTGTCCACACCCAAGACCGGCTAACTTGGCTATGGCTGAGAAAGATCCTTCAGCTACTCACATCACCGACGCGAATCGAACCTAGGACACTGCTTCCCCAGGCATATGGTTGTGAAGCGCACAGCCACTAGGCTAACCTCCTAGATTAATTTACTATTTATTAGAGACAAAATTTCTCCCATGCTATTACTTGGAGTCCTATTCATTGAATTTGCAGTTAACCTCTTCAGGACAAATATGAAGCTGAATTGAAAACACATCTTGGAACCCTAATCTTATATACGAATTGGGTAAATATCATAAGTTGGAATTCATCAGCATTGGGGTGAGACTAGCACAGAATACTTTGACATATACACATTTCTTCTATAGACATATCTTTAATGTGAACTCATTTTCAAAAAAAGTACCGAAGTTCAACATTACTCTGTCCGTAACGTCAGTTATAGATTATAAATATCTCAAAACTGGGAAATTATTTTTGGCAGTTGGATTATTTAATTTTTAAAGCCTCCATAGCTCATTCGGTATAGACAAAACCCTTTGTTCGGAAAGACCTGGATTCGATTCCTGTCTATGACGTGAGAAACCTTTCCGTTTATCTGGTCAATTTCAACTAAATGTGAGACAGCCTTTCTGGTACGATGGTAGAGGGTTTTCTCACCCGGAAACTCGGATTTTTCGTCCCACAAATCAGCCTTGTGAACACACACACACACACACACACACACACACACACACACACACACACACACACACACACACACACACACACACACACACACACACACACACACACAGTCATAAAATATATATAGTAATCTCCCTCAATACGGGCTCAACGAATCCTCCAGGTAAAGAGAATGTGGAGAAAGGGAAAAACACATACGTTTATTATAAGACGTTTCAGTTTGTGGTTATTTTAATTTTTTCATTGCACTATACTACTCTAACTAAATGTTGGATTGCATTCAAACTAATTCGTTTATGGAGTTAACATATGCATATTCATTTATGCAGTTTACATGCTTCTTTCATTTTAAAAATGGATTTCAATCAGGTGTCTCTTCACTAAAAATTATGAAAAATATAAACTGCCACCAGAAGTCTACTTTTATCTTTCATTGATAAGATATATCTGACTGGAAAGTAGTTTCGAACTGGCCATGCTCGTCAGATGACCATGCAAATTTATCTTCTGAGTTACACGAAATCCCACGTTTAAAATTTGCATTTTTCCATTAGTAAACTATTGGTATTTGCATAAAACTAATAAAGAAGAAAGACAAAAAGCTTCATATCTTCCACCTGAGGGACTGAACTGGTGATTGCAATCCAACAATATTAGGGTTTGTGAAAAATTTAGGGGACAAAAAATATTTTACCGCCTAAACGACACGGCTACCCGATTACGGAAAGACTGAAGTCTTCCACATAGGTCCATATTGATCCAAAGAGTGGAGTATCCAGATTATGAAATAATTTGTGCCAAACGTCATAACAAAATTATGGCAAATAAGTGAAATCTCATTCTTCAAATTACTATTAGAAGGTAATTATGCCAGATATTCGACAAAGTTCTTTTTTAAGCAGTGCAATCCAAAGCAACTGTAATGATGGAGGTGGTGATCTCATAAGCTGTAGATCATTCTTGATTTACAAGTTAAAAAAGTTAACATTATTTTGCTCTTTGGAGAAACACCAAAGTAGGATGTTCCTTCACTTTATAAGTGCCAATAAATTAATTATGATAACAAATGTTTATTATTAAAGAGCGCATTTACACCCATAAAATTATAGCATTTTATTATAACTGCCTAAAAAATTATGCCAAATTGAATATAATAATTACATTCTACTTTAAATTCAGCAAACATTCCTGTATATATTCGTTTTTCAAAAAAATAAAAATAAATATTTCGCTTCGCTAGCACCTCGTATGTCCAAAAGAAAGTGGGCAAGGCCATTTAGCAGTCATTAGCTATCTGAACACGTTAACAGCGAACTCTATTCTTAGCCATCAGAGATAGCTTTGCCCAAAATTTTTAATGATTTTAGGATAGTATGGCAGAAAAGGTCCGCTATAAAATCGTCTCCTTCCTAAACTCTCTCTCTATATATATTGTTGTCTGAGTGTGAGTTCTAAATCGAAGTTTCGAGTTTCAGGATTAAAAACGAGATGTTCTGAAAAAAAGCTATCTCCCCGCGTCAGACATCACCTAAATCACATATTATTTAAGGAGAGAACTTTAGAGTCTATTTACTAAAATCAAACATAGAAACACATTCTTTCTTCACTGTGGATGTAAATTCCATTTGGCAGAGCTACACAAGTTTTGTTCATGAAACAGATTAAAAAAAAAAGCAGATAACAATGATAAACGCTGTGGAAGAAACATTTTCGGCAAATTACGAAAGTGTTCCTTCCACAGCACCAGAATGCCCAAAGAAAAACCGTTATAGGTTCGATTCAAGTTTGTTAGCTACATAATTTTTTCGGCCTTTATATTGATTGGAAACTGAATTAATTGATACTTCACTTAGTAATTTGGTCTTCCCTCTAGGACTCTGGTGATTAAATTTCGATATAAAAAAAACTGAAAATCAAGGCTCAAAACAATAGAATTCACATTGTTTCAGAAATCCAACAGTTAGAATTTAAGATCAAGTACAATATAGATGAGCGTCCGTAGCTCAGTCAATATAGACGAAGTCGGGTAGTGAACTGGTATGCCAAATGGAAACTAGGTCTAATCGACCAACATTGATGAGCAAACTCATTAAGGGGATACAGTATCCTGAAAAGTATATAAGAATCTAGCTGCATCAGCAACAAGAGCTACATTTCCAGAAACAGAAACTGCTGGGACTGCAAAAGTTAAATTTTGACATGCTTGTAACGCATCTGAACATTACGTTTAACTTTTTACTGCCAGCAAAGTTTGGTCGATTGGTAGCGCCTCTGCTACCAATGGCTCAGTTAAGTAAGTTTGATCGCGGTTAGTAGTTGGAAGGGGACCAATCGTTCGATGCTGTTGGCACACTCTCCCTCGATGACCCTTCGGACTCCCTGAAGGTGTCAAATAAAATATTATTATTATTATTATTATTATTATTACTTGACACCTCCCAAGAGTCGAAGAACTCATCTCGGGAGTGCACTCTAATCTATTATTAATATAATATTCCGCAAGACACATCTCACCTTCTCTGATACTACTTAATTTTCCAGCTATGCACTGCACAACGACCGTTAATACCCTTAACCCCAACTACCGCCCATAATGACCACCAACAATATATTTTGTCTGTAACGGATTACTCTTCTACAAGTCGACAAGATTCCACTGATATCGTTGCAACAAGAGTCCAGCAGTGCTCTGGCAATAACAAGGCAATTGTACATGCCATTCTCAACTATATGGAAATGTCTGCGTCAAATGCTGAGGTTTTCCCCCTAAAAGATCTCCGACACTCAGGTTTTGCTTCACGGTGATGTGGAAACTCCACTGCAGTATGCCCTGACGTTCTTGCCTCGAATGGAGGTAGATGCATAGCAATGGAAGATTTTGTGGAGTGAACTGGAGGCATATATTTGTCTGAATGGTAGTGTTATCTCATACAATTGTCGCATTTGGACTGCGAATAACCCTAATGTGTTCTATTAGACCCATTTACTATCACCAAAAGTAAGAGTCTGGTGTAGTTTCAGTGCAATGTTTATTATCGGTCCGTACGTTTTCGAAGAACTTCGTCTGACAGAACCAGTGACTTGTACCGTCTCTGCTGTTAGGTATTGAGAGATGCTGTACGCCTTTTTTGTTCCGAAACTGCAGCAGCAAAGATGCCCCTGCCATATTTATGCAGGATGGAGCACGAAATCAATCGGATTGCCGGTGCAGTGAATTTCACGAAAACACTTCACGGACAGGGTGATTAGTCGTGCATTTCCCACAGCATGGCCACCCGTTCGCCTGATCTCAACTCCTGTCATGTTTGGTTTGTGGGGCCATCTCTAAAGCATGGTGTATGAAGGACATGTTTATGATTTAGCACCTTGAAAACCAAAATGACAGAGCATGTGAGGACAATCAATGCAGATATTGCGCTGTCGAAAATGTCATTTACAGAATGCAGCTCTTATTACATCTGAAAGGAGGACATATTGAACCACATGTGTAAGTTATAGGAACACGAAAATGGATCTTGAAGTCATTATTATTCAGTTAAAACCTATTTTACTGTTTATTAATGAGTTATCTAACTTTTAGTAAAAAATTAGCTAAAAGATAGTACAGAAAGCTCACCAAGATTCTTGTGACAGATTTATTAATAAAATAGAAGAAGATGCACATGAAAGACAAGACATAGCCTACAATATATTTTGGAAATAAAACAACGAAGAAAGAAATGCTGCACAAATCAATAATATAAGCGAAACAATGGATAGAATATTATAATAATTTATGGTTATGACCCAAATTTAGTAACAGAAAATAATAATGAAGAAATCAGTATTGATATACAATCGAAAGAACGAAAAGAAGCAATAAAGCGTTCCAAAAATAGAAAACGTAATCGGATTAGATAGTATAAATAAATGTAATAATAAGTATAAATGCAGAGCTTTGGAAATATGCTAGAGAATATTACATCACATATTCTTAAATTAATAAATAACTGTTGGAAGAAATGTGATATTCCATAAGATTGGTTACAAGCTGAGATTTATATTATATTATATTATATATTTAAGAAAGGAGACAAAAATGATTGTGGAAATTACAGAAGAATACGTTTATGAAATATAGGCAACAAAAGTTATAGTAAAATCTAAAATAAAAGACAGACATTTTGCAAACAGTACACTCTCAGAAGAATAAAATGACTTCAGAAATGAAAGATCATATATAGGCAATAATTATGTGTTAAAATAAATTATTGAGAGTCTGTGTAGCTCAGTAGATGTGGCGTTTACACACAACAGCTCTTGACCGCACGAAGGAAGGCTTTGATTCGATCTCTGGGACAGGCGTGTTTTTCCTCCAGGAAACTCGGGTTTTCGTCCTGTAAACTCAAAATCGACCGTAAATCCCACACTATTTTCAGACATTAAATATATTGTGTTAGGGTTAGGGACCACGAGATGTGGGCACTTGTTGAACCATCTCTTCACTGCGTGCCACTTATTTATTGATAGACTTGGGCCAGCTATCTTTGATTAGGTATCAGTGGAAATTGAACTGGCCAATCAGTCTCCAAAAGTTAGATAGGACTAAAACTGCCTCACCTGCTCCCTATAAGGGAATAAAGGGCGTTAGTTGATTGAAGAAATTATTGAAAAAAGACAAGACTTTAATTTAGAGACTCATGTCGCTTTTATAGATTATAAGAAAGCTTTTGATAATATACACAGAGAAACTATGGAATGAAAATATACAAAATTTATATAAAGATACAAAAATAGAACTCAATCCAAATATAGTACAAAAAGAAACATGCTTGAAAATATACAATACTTTAGCAGTGCCAACATTATTATATGACAGTGAAATATGGACAATAAACAAACAGGATAAACAAAGAATAAAAACAAATGAAATGAGAATTACGAGAAGTGCAAAATAAACATTATTAGATAAGATATTTTTAAAAAAAAATCAAAAAAAAAAAAATCAGCTAACGCCTTTTTAATTCCCGTATATACGGGAGTAGGCGAGGCCATTTAGCCCTATCTAACTTTTTTTTGGAGACTGAGTGGGCAGTTCAATCTCCACTGGTACCCAATCAGAGACAGATGGCCCAAGGCTATCACTAATTAAGCGGTACGCAGTGAAGAGAGACGGCTCAAATGTGCCGCCATCTCGTGGTCCCTAACCCTAGTACAATATATTTAATGTCTGAAATAATGTGGGTTCTACGGTCGATTTTCTTGAGTTTACAGTACGAAAAACCCGAGTTTCCGGGAGGAAAAACCTGCTTGCCCGTGCCAGAGATCGACTAACTCGGGAACCGGTCGAAAAAAGGCTTAGAAAAATTTCCTCTAGTCCCCGACTAGACTCGAAACCAAGACTTCCTTCGATTTTTATTTCATTAAATTTCATTAAAAACAAAACCAATAGAAATAAAACTGAACAATTACAAACAAAAATGTATAGAACATTTTAACTGAATGGCCAATACCCGATATCCTAAATAAATAATAAAATATCAACCAACTGGAAAGAGAAGACCAAGTGGACCTCAAAAAGAGGATATTAAATAGATAATGAGACCTGAATAGATGAATATGGTCTATTTCCGTAATTAGTGTTATGATGATGATACAATAGAGTTATAAAAATTAGGGTGACAGACAGGGATCTACCTTGTTGGAAGTTTATTAATTTATTAAATTAAATTAAATTTTGAATTTAATATTATTTATTAAAAAAAATCAGCTAACGCCTATTTGTTCCCGTATAGGGATTTGGCGGGGCCGTTTACCCTATCTAACTTATGGAGACTGAGTGGGCAGTTCAATCTTCACTGGTAGCCAATCAGAGAGATAGCTGGCCCAAGGCTATCACTGATTCATCGGTACGCAGTGAAGAAGCCGGCAGGCTAGTGCCGCCATCTCGTGGTCCTTAACCCTAACACAATATATTTTTTAATGTCTGAAAATAGTGTGGGTTCGACGGTCGATTTTCTTGAGTTTACGGGACGAAAAACCCGAGTTTCTGGGAGAAAAAACCCGCTAGCCCGTGCCAGAGATTCACTAACTCGGGAACCAGTCGAAAAAAAGCTTAGAAAAATTTTCTCTAGTCGGCGACAAGATTTGAATCACCAAATCCTTTCTTCGTGCGGTCAAGCGCCGTAGAGTGCAAACGCCACTTCTACTGAGCTACACAGGCCCTTTATTTATAAATTTTTATAAATAAATATTTATAAATTTATTAAATTAATTAATTTATTAAATTAATTAATTTATTTATTTATTATAGGGATCTACCTTATCTCCAACTCTATTCAATATATATAATGATCAGATTATTAAAATATAGAAAAAACAACGTATCTTGTTAACCAGAAGGACTGCTAGTAATGCCGTATGCAGAAGACCAGATTATATATTACCTGACAACAAAGATGACCTTCAAAAATCAGTTTACGAATTTAATGAAATAAGCCCACAATACAATTAAAAAATCTCGCAGAAGAAAACAAAAGACAAGGCATTTAAAGATCATGTTAGATAAAAAATAGTTCTAAAAAATCACCTCTTGCCTTTTTAAATTTAAAAAGTAGTTACAGACATAAAATAATCGAACAGATGGCACAGTTTAATCATTTAGATTGCATAATAACATATCTAAAAGATAAAGATATAGATGGAAAAAAAATAAAGAAATTTCAACAAAATATCCACAAAAAATCTGTGGATCAATTAAAAGGATACTGAATATAACAAAAAAAAA
Organism: Typopeltis vanoorti; assembly: GCF_054136105.1. NCBI lineage: Eukaryota > Metazoa > Arthropoda > Arachnida > Uropygi > Thelyphonidae > Typopeltis > Typopeltis vanoorti. The sequence goes on from NC_143570.1 coordinate 8,372,821, forward strand.
AAAGACTAGAAACTGAACTACATTTTTACAAAGTAATTGCCACTCTCACTCTATTATACGGTGCAGACACAAAGAACTGTTAAAAATAAACATGAAATGAAAATTGAAGCGGCAGAGATCAGGTTTTTAAGAGTAATTAAAGGATGCATAAAATTGGACCATATAAGAAATGCACATGTCAGAAAAGCCCTTGATATTTATAATGTAAATGAAAAGATCAAGGAATATAGAGAGAAATTGTATAATACAAGCACGTACACACAAGAAAAATATTTAGTTAGCCAAATATTTCGGTTTGAAAATTGCAGACCATCTTCAGTGGCAATACAAGTATCCTTAAAATACCATAGAGAGAAATGGAAAGAGCATATATTTAGGATGGAAAAATATCATCTTCCAAATGAGGTGAATAGATGTAGATCAAGGGAATGGAGAGAAAGAGAGAGCCTGTGTAGCTCAGTAGAAGTGGCGTTTGCACTCTACAGCGCTTGACCGCACGAAGAAAGGATTTCAGTGGTTCAAATCTAGTCACCGACTATAGGAACTTTTTCTAAGCCTTTCTTCGGCCGGTTCCTGAGTTAGTCGATCTCTGGCACGGGCTAGCGGGTTTGTTTCTCCCGCTAGCCCGTGCCAGAGATCGACTAACTCCCTATCTTTAACAACGCTGGAATATGGAAACCTAGCTGAACAGATGGACATAATCAGATGTTTGCTTCAATTGCTCGTGCAGATGCCACTCCCAAAGCGAGTTTCGAAAACAAACAGCAGAAGAGATGATAGCTACGTGTGTCTTGCAATCCGATATGGTATCACTCAACACGTCTGCCATTTACAATCGTAATCCAACAGACAGCAAATACTTTCACCTGAGTACTCATCATCATGGTGAGCATCTGTGCTTTCCATCAATATCATCACTAGAAGGAGCACAACACCGTTAATCTCTTACACCAAGACTGGAACCAGAGTAATCAACTCCTGTCTGAGCAGAGCAATAGCATCATCGTCAAATTTTCAATGAGTAGCAACATAATATTTCTCCCAAAGGAAGAGAAAGAATTTTTTATTCTAGTAATGGAACAAGATCATCTGAGCAGTTCGAAAATTGACTCAACTGTTTTAATAAATGTTGTGAATAATATATATATATATATATATATGTGTGTGTGTAGAAAATATTTTACCTTGGGTATAATGAATGTTAAAGATACCAATCTATTTTAAACTTGACTTATTTGTCTGTTTGCTTACTTGGGAAATGGAGTAAAACCAGGTTTAAAATAGCTTGGTATCTTTAACACACACACACACACACACACACACACACACACACACACACACACACACACACACACACACACACACACACACACACACACACACACACACACACACACACACACACACACACACACACACACACACACAATGTTAAAGATACCAAGATATTTTTAACCTGTTTTTACTCCAATAAATAACTTTTATTATTAAAATAATAAAACTAATGATGTATTAATAATAATAAATTTATTATTATTATTAATACATCAGACCAAATATCTACAATTTATTGGTTTTACTCCATTTCCCAAGTAAGCAAACAGAAAAAGAAGTCAAGTTTGAGCCTGCTATTTTCTACATATATATATATATATATATATATATATATCAATCTGATCAATCTGGCATGAGTCATACTCGTGAAAAGTTTTAGACCTGCTATTAAATAATCTGGAACGCAATTTACTGAAGAATTCTTCCGCTTGATTGTGAAGGAAGGAATGGATGTCTAGGGTTCCGGTTTCTCTATGGATGTGTATCTGACGAACCATGGGAGCGTCCAGAATCATCTGCACGCATGTTTTGTATCATCTGTAGTTTTAGGATGTTAGATTTGGATGTGTGACTCCGTGCTGAGGGATGCATATGTGATTACTGGTTATATTACAATCTGATATAGTAGCAGCTTGTTGCATGTGTCCAGTTTGATGTTGCCGTTGATCAGGGGGTACAGTTGGCTATGGCTCTGGATGTCTTTGTACCTATGAGTTTGATGTGGCTGTTGAAATTGAGTTTTTTGTCTAGCTCTGTTCCAAGGTATCTGATTTCTGTTTGCCAAGGTATCTGGTTTCTGTTTGCCAAGGTATCTGGTTTCTGTTTGCCAAGGTATCTTTTTTCTGAGGAGTTGAATGTCATCTTGGATGAGGGCTTTTCGCCTGGTGAATAGTATAGCTGAGCTTTTGTGAGGGATTACTTGCTTCCAGTCCTAGAACCACTTCTCTAGTGTTGTCATAATGTTCTGAAGACGACTGATCGCCAGGTGTCGGAGAAGAGATCTTGTTATTATGGCAGTGTCATCCGCATATAGGGCTGTGATGGTTGTCCTCGGATTCTGTGGGATGTCGGCCACGTAGATTATAAAAAGTAGGGGAGCAAGCAGGGATCCCTGTGGTACTCCTCCCAAGATTTTGCGCCTAGCTGAGATTGCGCCATTTATTTTTATCTGCATGGATCAGCCGTGAGGCATGATTTTATTAGTCGGATGAGGTTTGTTGGTATGTTAGCCTGCATGAGTTTGTAGAGAAGGCCTTAGCCACATCGAGGAATACCACTGGAACCTGAAGCTGTGTGTGCAGGTTCCAGTTGTATCCCTGTGTGATGTGTTCCACTAGTCGGTGTATTTGTTGCACTGTGCTGTGTTCACGTTCACGTCGGAAGCCGAATTGCTCATTTGGCATGATTCCTAGTTTGTCTGATTTTTCTTGAAGTCTTGAGAGGATGATTTTTTCACCAATCTTTCCTAAGTTGGATAACAGGCTGATGGGACGGTAGCTTTGAGGGAGTTGCGGATTGTTTCCTGGCTTTTTTATTGGAATGATGTCAGCTGTTTTCCATGCAGTGGGAAAGTGTTGTATCATTAGTATTGCATTGGTTATGTTAAGCAGATGCACAATAGCCTTTCGAGGAAGCAGTTTGATGATTCTGTTGGTAATGTCATCTGCACTTGGAACTTTTTTGTTGTTTAGATGTTTTATTGTGTTGGTTATTTCCATTGGAGTAGTGGGGGGTGATGCATTCTGGCTTGCCTGTGGTCAGGCAAGCGGTACACCAGCAGGTCAAGCTTACCTTACGGTACGCTTGACCTGCTGGTGGATTTTATAAATTTGGCTGATGTTTATGTTGTCATATGATGGGCTGCATTGTTTTTATAGGTTGTCTGCTATTGTTTCCGCTTTTCTCGGTATCAGCGTGTGCAGTTCCGTGTGCACTTTGGATTGCGGAGGGGGGGGGACAGAAGATTGCATTTGGTGTCCATGGTCTTCCGAAATTTCCAATTCGTGTGATCTTCTGGGTTTTCGTGATGATACTTAGTTTTTCCCAGTCCTGATTCGTGTGGTTTTGTAGTGTTTTTCTGACTTGTTTGGTCAAGTTGTTCAAAGTTTTCTTGTCTTGTGAGGCTCTTGTGTTGTGGTATCTTTTCCTGGCTTTGTTTTTTGTTCTGATTAGGTCCATGATGTTTCCTGGGAGCCATCTGGTCGGGTGGTTGGCTGTAATTTTGGTGAATGCTTCTAGTGCTTTTTTGATTTGTCTTGTGAGACTGCTTACAGCTTCATCTATTTCTTCTTTTTTGTGGTTGATAGCTGCGGGGCCAATGTATTCTGGTAGGATTTTGGCTAGCCTTTCCCACACTATGAAGGAGTGCAGGGGGGGGGCAGTTTGTCATGTGTGCCAAGTTTGAGCAGGATTGGTTTGTGGTCAGATGATAATTCATTGATCGTCTCTAGTTGGTACTGGTAACTGATGTTTCTAAGGATAGCTATGTAGAGTACATCTGATCTGCCCTGAGGGCTGTAATGATGTGCTTGGTGAGTTCTGCTACCACAACTGAGTTGAGTGTTGTGTAGTATGCAGCCACTTCTTTTGTTGGTGGTGCTGAACCAGGCTGTGTGCTTAACGTTTACATCTCCTGCTATGATGGTGAGGTCTGTGGTGCCAAGGACAGCATCCAGGTATGCTGTCAGTAGATGGTTGCTTGGTGAGTTGTAGGCAGCATATATGTTGAGGCTTCCTGCGTTGTTTGTGTGGACTTGTATTCCTGTAGTCTCCAGGTTGGTAGTCTGTTGGTTGGATATGGCATCGAGGTGGAGGTACGGTTTGATATAGATGGCAGTGCCCTCCCCCTCCCTCTGGCGCTGAGCCTGTCTGTTCGGTACATTGTGTATCATCTCACTTTTGGGTTGTTAGCAGGTCTCAGGTGGGTCTCGTTGATCAGCATTATGTCAGGGTTGTGTCTGAGTGCAAATTCTTGTAGTTCTAATGTCTTGCTTGTGAAGCCGTTGGCGTTCCAGGCAGCAATCAGGAACGAGTTGGGTTTTACTTTAGTTTTATTCATAGTTGAGTGCTGTCAGAATGGAATGGGTTCCTTGCAGGAATCTCTTTGTGGAGGATTACGTTGGGTTTGTTCTGCTGAATTCCTGCAGCGTTGGAGCATGTTTGGTTGCTATGTATTGTGTCCTTTCGGCAGGCTGCATCTGCATAGGTCTTGGTGGGAGGTTGAGCCCTTTCCTGACTTTTTTTGGTTAGGGTTTTGTTGGCTTGATGGCTGGTCAGGCAGAATGCTTTGAGTGATCCTGAGTGGCGGGAGATTGGGAGGGTGTTGTGGTCCCGCGATTTCTGGGATGGTGGTTGCATTCTTTGTAGTTGGCTGGGTAGAGCCCTCCACAATTAGTAGATCTGGCTGTAGTGGTTCTTACTTTTGTGCACGTTGTGGTTTGATGTTTCTCTTCACATTTCAGGCATCTGAACTCAGCTTTTCACAGTTTTTGAGCATGGCCAAACTTTTGGCAATGGTGGCATTGCTCAGCTGATTCCCTTTTCCTGAGTGGTTTTGTGGGCGAAGGTGTGGTATTGTATCTTGGTGTTATCCATTATTTTGGTCATATCTTAAGGCCCCAGACCGCAGTTCTGTAGTAGATTCGTCTCTGAGTGTTGTGGACCTCAACTAACACTAGTGGCATCGGTCGTTTGTCGGATCTGAGCATCGGTCTGAATTTGATTGGTGTTAGGCCCTGTTGTGATCTCCTCGGTGGTTATGCTTTCAGCTACCCATCGGAGTACCACCTTGAGGTTTCTTTCACTGCTTAGGGCGAAGGTGTGGTATTGTATCTTGGTGTTATCCATTATTTTGGTCATTTGCTTGTAATCTGTGACTGTTGTTGGTTGAATCTTGACCCCGTCCGTGTTTTTGGCCCAAGAGTAATCTAAGTTTTGTTGCGTGCTACAGTGGTCCATTTATCTTTATCACGAAGGATTACTGGGAGGACCATTTCCCTTTTGTCTTGGGTGCGGGTGTGTTTTCTTCCATTTGGATGTCCGCAGTCCTACACCGTTTACTGGTATGTTCTTTCGGGGGGGGGGTTCGCCTGATTGGGAACTTCGGATTGGGGGAGGGATGCGTTCCTCTCCTTGATTATGTCTTGCTCGTCTTCGTCATCAGTACCTTCGGGTTCTTCTACTTTAGGGTAAAGGTTAAACGGTGTGTGTGGGGGGAATGACTCGTATAGCTTAACCTTCCCTGGTCAGTTATCATTAAGAAGTTTTCCTAGCCTTAGGAATTCCCTCTATATCTCATCGAAATTAAGGGAATTTTCCATTATCATGAATCTAGTTTCTATTGCTATAAAACTGGCTGGGACCTGCCCTCTCTCTCTCTCTCTCTATATATATATATATATATATATGTAGAAGTATTTTTACCTTGGGTATAAATATGTTAAAGATACCAAGTAATTTTAAACCTGGTTTTACTCCAATTCCCAAGTAAGCAAACAGACTCAAAAGTCAAGTTTGCGCCTGCAATTGATGCAAGTCTAACTGATCCCACAGGTAGTGCAGGACCAGGGCAAATCGTGGCAAAGGTGGAACAAGCTCCGATCACTAATCTTAATATTTACCCTTAATGCCAAAACACATCTCCAAGAAGGGGATGTATAATGTTTTGTATTAAAGGCAAGGGGCCACTACCCAGACCGGTTTCGACCTTTATTGAGGTCTCGTCAGTGGGAGCTAGGCTTAGAAATACCAAGATTTAGTAATACCGGGCTTGTAAGTATTTCGCCAAAACAAGTTACCATAAGGTGTTTTAACCTTATTAAATAAAAATCTCTGGAGGAGATATAAATGTAGAAGTATTTTTACCTTGGGTATAAATATGTTAAAGATACCAAGTAATTTTAAACCTGGTTTTACTCCAATTCCCAAGTAAGCAAACAGACTCAAAAGTCAAGTTTGCGCCTGCAATTGATGCAAGTCTAACTGATCCCACAGGTAGTGCATACTTCTACATTTATATCTCCTCCAGAGATTTTTATTTAATAAGGTTAAAACACCTTATGGTAACTTGTTTTGGCGAAATACTTACAAGCTCGGTATTACTAAATCTTGGTATTTCTAAGCCTAGCTCCCACTGACGAGACCTCAATAAAGGTCGAAACCGGTCTGGGTAGTGGCCCCTTGCCTTTAATACAAAACATTATACATCCCCTTCTTGGAGATGTGTTTTGGCATTAAGGGTAAATATTAAGATTAGTGATCGGAGCTTGTTTCACCTTTGCCACGAGTTGCCCTGGTCCTGCACTACCTGTGGGATCAGTTAGACTTGCATCAATTGCAGGCGCAAACTTGACTTTTGAGTCTGTTTGCTTACTTGGGAATTGGAGTAAAACCAGGTTTAAAATTACTTGGTATCTTTAACATATATATATATATATATATATATATATATATATATATATATATATATATATATATATATATATATATATATATATATATATATATATATATATATATATATATATATATATATATATATATATATATATATATGTTAAAGATACCAAGCTATTTTAAATATAAACCTGGTTTTAATCCATTCCCCAAGTAAGCAAACAGACAAGTAAGTCAAGTTTGCGCCTGCAAGTAATGCAAGTCTGGGTGACCCGTACGTAGTGCAAGTATTAGGCAACTCATGGTAAAGTTGGAATAAGCTCTGATCACTATTCTTGATATTTACCCTTAATGCAAGGCACATCTCCTTGAGGAGGTGTATGATGCTATGCATTAAAGGCAAGGAGCCACTACCCAGATCGGTTTTCGACCTTTATTGAGGTCTCATCAGTGGGAACCAGGCTTAGAAATACCAAGTTTTAAGTAATACAGAGCTTATAAATATTTTACCAAGAAAGTTACCATAAGGTGCTTTGACCTTATTAAATAAAAATCTCAGGATGAGAGATAGATGAAAAAAGTTTTTTACCTTGGGTACGTTAAAGATACTAAGTTAAAGATACTAAGCTATTTTAAATAAAAACATGGTTTTAATCCATTTCCCAAGTAAGCAAACAGACAACTCGTGGTAACCTTTATCACGAGTTGCCTAAGACTTTCACTACTCGCAGGCGCAAACTTGATTTACCTGTCTGTTTGCTTACTTGGGAAATGAATTAAGACCAGGTCTAAAAACAAAATCAGCTAACGCCTATTTGGTCCCGTGTAGGGAACCAGGTTTATATAATTTAATCTCGTGCCCAAAATATATAATAGTTTAGTTGTATAAATAATTTATAATTTAATCTCGTGCCTAAAACTGAGTTCATAATTGTCGTTTCAATTGTGATAGAGCAGTGCCACATGGTTGTAAACATGTCTTGGATTCATGCTTTTGTTATTGTCATTTTGACTATCAACGTATCTTTATGTGTGAAGGAGTATAAAGGTGAAAAACCTGAGTGGGCTAAAAAGGATATACGTGACTACACTGATGCTGACTTAGAAAGGCTTTATGACCAGTGGGAGGTGAGATTGGCAGAAAGTTGTCTTTTTGATTGCCAATGTGTCGTTGTGTTCTCATTTAGCTCATTCGTTAGTTAATTCAACCACTTAATAACAAACTATGATTCTTAAATAAGCAACTTTTTTGTGTGTATGTTTGAGGAATTAGTATTTGGATTCAAACAGACTTGCATTCACATTTTGAGATGAACTGCCTTGGACATATCTACATCCAGCTATATTCTTGTGATTCTTGCAAGAACACTATTTATTTATTTATTTTTGTTGTTGTTGTGAATCCTACTCATGAAAGGTTTTAAACCCGGTATTAAATAATCCAGAAACTCAATGAGCTTCTGGATTATTTAAAACTGCTCTAAAGACCAAACATAATATTTTATCAACTTCAAATTCCCAACATGTACCCTCAGGGGTATACAAGATATGAAAGTATTACATGAAAAATTTACATCATTGCTAACTTCCCATCAACAATTTTCCTCCAAATCAATCTCTTACCTGTCAAGACTCCAACATTATCAGATCTTATATTTCTATCTTCTAAGGCACTTTTTACCATATCAATCCAACTATACCTTGGACTTCCACTGGGGCTTTTTCCTGTCAACCTGACAGAGAACACTTGTTTTGCTAATCTTTCCTCTCCCATTCTGTTTAAGTGACCATGCCACCTGAGATTAGCTCAGCTAACACATTCCTGGATGCTAACAATGTCAAGTTCTTTCCTAATTTCCTCATTTTTAATATGATATTGTCATTCATGTCATCTGTTCTTGTCTCTAATCTTTCTCAGGACTCTCATATCTGTGGTGTCTAGTCTTTGGTCAAGTGTTTTATTTCTAACCCAGCTCTCAGATCCATAAGTTAAAATTGGTTTGAACACTTGTCTTGTATACAGTTAATTTAGTGTTTTGACTAATTTCTCTCTTATTCAATATAAATTTATTCAGTTGACTTCCTACCATAACAGCTTTGTTGATTCTGTGGTCTATTTCTATTTAATTTACCATCTTCACTAAAAATCGTGTCTAAGTGGCTGAAATGTTTTATTTGTTCTATAGGTTCTCCATTCAGAATGCAGTTGATATTTTCAATGCTTCTGCCTATTTTCATTGTCTTTGTCTTGTTATTGCTAAATTTCATACCATATTTATTACAACAGTTATTCAGTATAGTCAGGGAATCTTACTGGCTTGTAACAGATTATTTAGAAGTATAACATCATCTGCATAAAGCAAAGAGCTGAGCTGAGCTGAGCTGAGCCAGCAAAGGTTTGTCGATTGGTAGAGCCTTTGCTACTAATGGCTCACAAGAAGTTAAAAAGTTTGAGCATGGTTGGTAGTTGGAAGGGGATCAATCGTTCAATGCTGTTGGCACACTCTCCCTCGTTGAGTCTTTGGACTCCCTGGAGGTGTCACATAATAATAATAATAATTAACATCTGCAATTTTGATATCAGGTTTCATACCACTTTCCTTCATAATGTGATCCATATAGATAATGTATAAGAGAGGGGATAATGTACATCCTTGTCTGACACAAGATTTAACATTAAACCATCTTCCTGTATCTTCAATTCTAACTGTTGACTTACAATTCAAATAAAGACTAAATATTGCTTGATATAATGTCTCACTGACACCATACAATGGTAGCTTTTTGAATAGCTTCTTTCTTGGAACTTTGTCATATGCTTTTCTAGATCTATAAAACTTAAGATCTTCGTTATATTCCCATGTTTTCTCAACTATTTGTTGTAAAGCGAAAATCTGATCCTGACTCCTTCTATTTGGCCTGAATCCAGCATGCTCTTTACCGAACTTCTCTTCCACAATCCTTCTCAATAGTTTCTTAAGTATACTTGCATAAATCTTACCAGGAACACTCAGTAGAGAAGTACTTCTGTAATTCTCACATTTAGTTTTATTTCCTTTTTTATATATGGGTACTATGAGAGCTCTACTCCAATCATCTGGAATTCATCCCTCTGTCCAGACTTTTTGAACTATGCAATGCAGCCACTCTAAGACTTTTGTACCTCCATACTTGAGCATTCTTGTCAAATATTATATACTCCAGCTACCTTTCCACATTTCAGGCTTTTGATGGCTTTTCTACTTCAAGTATGGATATGTATTCCTGATTGCATATTGCATGCCTGTTGAGTGTTTTTTGCGACTGTGCTGTCACTGATTCTTTCATTTAGCAATTTTTTGAAGTAATTACTGCATATTTCCAGGAGATCTTTTTCTCCTATTTTCATGTCACCTTTATCATCTCTAATTCCTTTTACAGCACTCCTTCCTCCATTTCTGAGCTTCTTTAACAACCTCTGGAATATCTTGCCACCTTATTGATATTTATTTTCTATGTTCTTACCAAAGTCTTCTCATGACTTGTGTTTAGCTAGTTTTACACAGTGTTTAGCTTTCTTATATTTGTCTTTGTATAATATTTTATTTATTTATTTTCAAGCCACGCTAGGCACATTGTGTTTGCCACCTAAAATTCTGAATCATTGTATTGAGCTATTGGATCAATGAATTTGTACTTCATATTCTGCATTGGTACCAAAGCAGAAAATGGTACATTTTAAAACTCAAGACCTGCATTGGAGTTGTGTGGTAAAGCATCCATGTTCCTACCATTTATGCGAACAAGCTGCTTTTTCCTTTTGCTTGCCATTCACTTAACTTTCAGGGATGGCCTTTTGTCCATCCCCTGAAAGTTAATATTAATGAATAAATCCTTCCCAGCATTTATTCATTAAATAAAACTTAATCTTAATCACGCCATCCTTGTCACCACTGTTTAACAATCCTTTTTACAATATTTTACAATAAAAATGTTGGTTTAAAGTTTGACCTTTTGGAAGGATATCATGCACATTTCCATGAATAGGAGAAAAAAGGAGAGAGTGATGGAAGGAAAGAAGGAACAACTGAGTGTTGCACATGAAAAAACTAACTAAACATTCAACTATTACTGACTGTTTCCTCTCTGAAAAAGTTTTAACACTTCAGTTTTTTTCTATCACATTTTTTTTTTTTTTGTCTAGTTTTAAACAGAACTTGATGTTCATGCCATTTTTTTCCATGAAGTGGACATTGCAAAGGACACAACACATGCACATTACTCTTTACAATATATTACTTCTCAGTAATTCATTCTATAGTTTATTTATTTCAGTAAACTTGACCCAGAAAATTCTACTTTACATTGAAAAGAAATTTGTGTAGTGCGATTTGGCAATCCTAAAATATTTTGATCATCTCATGTTTTAAAACATAAAAAATAGCCACATAAATTATATATTTTTTTATATGATTTTTTTTTTTTTTTAAATTTGATACAGGAAGATGATGAACCCTTAGAGCCAGATGAGTTGCCTGAACACTTGAGGCCTGCACCAAAAGTAGATTTTTCCAATTTTGATACTAAGAATCCTGAAAATTTACTTAAAATGTCAAAGAAAGGAAGAACATTGATGGCATTTGTAAGTCTTACAGGTAAGTGTTCAACACATGTTCTTGAAAATGTTTGAATCTGTTACAACCATTTCATAAGGACAAAAACATTATAGACATTGGACTATCATTTTCTATTTTAAAGATGTATGTTGGGTATTTCATTGTCTATTACTGTGAAGGGAAATTTATTGGGAATGATGCATAGCCATTGTATTCAGGCTAGTTTGGTGAGACATATGCTGGTTTATTTCAGAGAGATTTAATTATTATAACTGATGCTGCTCTTTGATCGAAAAGATCTGGGTTTAAAACCCCATCTAGGATGCAAGGCGGCTATGGTAGGGATTTTCTCCTTGCAAAACAAACTGACAAGCATCCACACATAATTGAGAGATAGCAGATTGTCGGGATAGGATTAACACTTTGATTGCAAACTACAAGATAATTTATAAGTTAGTAATCTGGATTAATGAACTGACTGAATTATTTTTCATACTGAACTTTGATGCTAACTACAAGATAATTCATAGTAAATATTTCACATGGGAGAATGGGAATACATTCTCAAAATTGAACTGACAACTTTTTTTAACAAATAAGCTAGAGAAGTAACACAACAGACTTGTAGATAACATCAAAGTTATATAGAACATATTTCTGGAGCATGTGTGTTTATTTTATTGGTTTAAAGTGTCAAAACCAATGTACCAAGGGAGCACCAGCTTATTAGAAGTGAATGGAAATAAGGTCACACTAACATGAAGTTACCATAAGCTGTTTATCTTTATTTTACATGATTCATACAAAAGAATTATTGACCCATAAACCAACCTAGGAGATAATTCGATTCATTTCTTTACTATAAAAAGTTTATAGCTATAGTGAGAAGATAAAATATAATAGGAAGTTTATATTTTTGAAGAGAAAATACTAACAGCAGTGGCCTAGCTAAGGGGAGGGGGGTGGTCTGCCCCAGGCAGCACTTTGAACCTTTTTGAACTTTTGCAATTAATTCTAAAATACAGTCTCGAGAACTCATTTCCAATACTACTGCGAATTTTCCTCACAATTGCTGTAAGTGTTGTTAGTTGTGAGCAGGGCTGCGCCAACCCAAGGGTGCAAGGGGTGCACCGCACCCGGGCAGCAACATTGATAGGGCAGCATTTTATGTAGCTAATATCTAATTTGGATTATACAGTGCAGTATTAGGGGCGGCCGATAAAAGTTTGTACCCGGGCGGCAAATACCCTTGGTGTGCCCCTGGTTGCGAGAGGAGTTTTTCTAAATAAAATTGATTAAGAATTACCTATATTACTGTGAAATAGACTTCACCAATGTCATCGACGATTTTGCTAACAGAAAAAATAACATTTTAGAATGTTGAAATTAAAGTTTTACTTCAAATATAAACATGGTGTTTTAATTTATTTCCCTATACGTGATTTTGACTTTTTGTAATATTTTTGGTATTGAGAGGGGCAGCAAACTCAGGGACTGCCCCGGGTGGCAACAGCTCTAGCTACGCCACTGACTAACAGTTTTGGCACCATTGGCAAATTAATAAGTGGTTTACAGTAACTGCAAGCTCCAAACTTTTTTTTTTTTTTTTTACTAAAAAAAGTTTATAACTAGTGACAAACAGAAAAATATAACAGCAGTTATATTGTTTTGAAGAGAAAATACATTTTGGCACTAGTAGCAAGTTGATACATTAAGCCAATAGCAGTCAAACTGCCCTATCATGTAGTAATTTTGGTTTATATAAAGTTAAGTTATTTGAGAGGCCATTAAGTCAAACACATTAAAAAAAAGACTATGATCAGAGGTGGACTGGATCTAAAAATATTGGTTGTCAGGAGATAAAGGGGGCTCACCCATAACTATAAGGCTATCATTTAATTTTTATAAGAAATAAATAAAATTTTCAAAAAATACATAAGTGGAAAAAAGGTACAATTGAAATGTTTGCAAAATAAATGTATATTTTTTTAGTAATTACAGTGTACATATATTGTACATATTACTGGCAGTATACAGTAGGTACTAAATGTAAATACAGATTGTTATAATTGAATTTTTAAATGATTTTTTTAAAATTTTAAATAAATGGTGGATATTTTTAAATAGTTTGCTTGTACTGAACATTTTACACATTCATGATTGTGCGAATCTGTCTATAATTGCTTCTGCATCCAATTCATCTAACAATTCCTTTTCAATGGATAGCAACATGTATGATTCCAAGTTCTCCTCAGAGTGAATTTCTTAGCCTTGTCTTTATGATTTTAGTTTTGAAAATGTCCTCTTACATTGGACTTGAGTAATTGATAGTGTGTGGTTGACTTTATAAAGTTCATAAAGGTTATCATGAAGTCTGTTTTCCCTTCTCATGAAGTCTGTTGGATGCCAGAATTTTTATTACACACAATGGGCAATGCTACAAATTTTACACTTGTTGCAACTGGAATCCATATTCTCACCATCATTAAGCAATAGCTTTAATACATCAACATTAAAAGCAAAAGAAAACAATTCTAATCTTACTTGATCTTTGCTGATTTGTGGAGACAGCTTAATAATACCTTCCAATGCTTCATCTTCAAGGCCCTTCTCTGCAATAGTTTTAAACTTTGCTGGGTCCAAGCAGGATAAATCTTTATACAACTTTTTGTCTGATTTTCTGTGTTCATTTTTTTCCCCCTTGATTTTCAACCATATTCAACTGGGAAATCTTGTCATTACATTTATTTACAAATTCCAATGCCTTGCTGTGAATGTTATCAAATGTTCTTGTCTGTTCCTTCAACTTTGTTGTAGCTGAATCTATTAAACTCTACATACAATGTATGCAATAGCATGATACAAAGTTGACTCCAGCTGCACGTCACGATCCCAGGCTGGGATTCCCAGCTAAGCTTCATTGCGCAGCTGCAATATTAAAGATCCGAGCCTATATAACATATGCATCGGCCTCACATAACCCGAATCAGAATTATTTTTTCAGAGTTATTTATTATATTCTTAAATATAAAGTATCCTCTAAAAATGATGTTATTTATTAATTTTTTTAATTAAAATAATAATACAACGTAAATTTTAGTTGCATACAGTAATAATATTGGAACTTCTATTATATTTTCAAGCTACTAAAAGGTCATTAACATTTTTAACATGTGTTTAAGGAGCCCACTTGCCTTAAACATATGTTAAAATGTTAACGGGCTAGCTGACACCCTGGCCAGTTTGCCACTGACTATGATATTTGGTGTGATAATAAATAGTAAAGAACCATGTTTTGCTTAAGTCAGGAGCTGCCCTGACAATAATTGCTGCTAGATTCTTGGTTTATTCAGTTGCTTAATTTTCCTTTATTTTAATTTTTTTCATGAGTTTTTCATTAAAAATTCTTCAAAATTAAACTCGGTGTGCAGTATTCATAATTGCAGAATGCACATTAACAGTTGCATATTTTTTTTTTGCTGAACTTTTAACTAATGTGATAAGGAAAGCACTCACACTCACCTTATAGGCAGTTGTGTTCTGGGGAATCGAAAGAAAATTAAATGAATTTAATAAACAGTAGTGGGGGAGACAAAAAAAAAAGTTATCTAAAGCCTGTCTGAATAACCTTGATCATTTGAAGAGATTTTTTTATTTATTAGAATTCTCTTCAGTAAAATACTTGTTAGATAAGGAATCAGAATTTTTATACAAAAGATGATTTGTTACAGTTAAAATTAAATTACTATAAAAAAATCATAATTCCAGCAGTTTACATCTTTACATGATATCATCATCATCATCATCAGATTCCTGATATGTACCCACAGGGAATGTACAGGATATTATGATAATACTACATGAAAAGTTACATCATTACTAACTTCATATCAACAGTTTTCCTCCAAATGAATCTGTTATCTGTCAAGACTTCATTATTATCAGATCATATATTTCTGTCTTCTGAGGCACTTTTTATTGTATCAATCCACCTATATCTTAGTTTCCTCTGGGTCCTTTTCCTGCCAGTCTGGCAAAGAACATAGCCTTCACTGTACTGCCTCAGATTAGTTCTACTAACACAGTCCTGAATGCTGACAATGTCAAGTTCTTTGTTAATATCCTAATTTTTAATATGATATTGCCATTACTTATCAGTACTTATCACGGGAGGCTCACTCAATCAGCAGCATGTCTATCATATTGAACTTTATATGGGGAGGGGAAACCAGTACTACTAGTTCACCTGTGATGTTAAATATTTGCAGGGAAACCTTTATTATACAATTTTTTTAATTGTATCATATTACACATTGTATCATTGTGTCATTTTGAATGGAAAGTCCTTTATAATTGTACTCATTGTCTTAAATTGTCCTTTATAATTGTACTCATTATCTTAAATTGTCCTTTATAATTGTACTCATTGTCTTAAATTGGACACAATTTAAGACAATGAGTACAATTATAAAGGACTTTCCATTAAAAACACAAATTCTAAATGTGTTTTTCATGGATTCATTTAAGTACCACAGTTCTGGGTCAATGCATGGTATTTTTTAATTTGTAGAAAGAATATGTTTTCTAATGGTGATCATTATAAATAACTTACATGCCTTTTCCTAATTTAATTGTATCAATATAGCATAATTTAGTTATGCATCCACAACTAAAAATTGGCAATTTTTTGCATATTTTTTTTCCATCTGGGTGTGAAGAGATTAATTTTGGAATTATCAAAATTGAGATGTGATATTTTAGAAAGGAAGTATATATTGATATATCTTAGCCCAGAAAGAGGATTGTGTTGTTATTATAACACATTCCTCTGTATTATAACACCCAGTTTCTCATAATATTACATGTGATATTAAAAAAAAAAAAAAAAAATTGCAAAATATTTTAGTAAGGAAGGGAGGAAGAAATAATAAATATTGATTTCCGAGCCAATTTGAAGCTGATTTATTTAGTATGCATACATGTGCATTTAACTGTGCACTGCAGATTATTATTAATAACATCATTGTAAAAACAGCAATATGATAGTCGATATAATGTTGTATCGACTATCATATTGCTAGCAAAAGAATAACTAGTTTGAAGGAAGTTGGGTTTTTTTTAATTGAAAACAGTTTGAAGTTATGTGAAAGTGGGATACTTGACAAGGAAATTTGATGTTTTAAGGATACTTGTGACATAAAGACTGAATAATATAAGCACGTAAACACAAGAAAGATATTTAATTAACCAAATATTTCGGTCTGGAAATAGCAGACCATCTTCAGTGGCACTACAAGAACAGTTTAAAAAAAAAAAAATACAAGGTGGAATACTAACAATAGATCATTTAAAAATAGAACAAGCCATGTGATGTTATATCACTAAGTATTAAAGGGAATATTTTTAAGCAGAGACATGATTGAAATAAAGATATTAATTAATAATATTAAATAACATAAAATTAATATGAATTAATGAGTTATCCTGATTAGACTTTCTCAGAATTTTAATACACTCTGGATATTTCTTATGTCAAAACAAATTTTACAGCCAAGTAGAAGGAACGGCCATGGGAAGTCCTCTCTCTCCTGCTTTAGCCAACTTTTATTTAGAACATCTAGAAAAAGTCCTCTTCTCACCTATTTTCTCCTCGACCATCCTTTTGGATAAGATATATTGATGACATCTTTACCGTATGGCTGCACAACAAAGACTCCTTACCTTCTCTTTTAAACAGTATCAATTCCTTACATCATCGTATAAAGTTTACTATGGAAATGGAAGAAAACAACCAGTTATCTTTTTTAGACGTTCTTCTTATTTGGTCACCTTCAAATACTCTTACAACTACAGTTTACAGGAAACCAATGTTCACAGGTTGTTATATTCTTAAAGAATCAGCCCATCATCTTTGTCAAAAAACGGGAATCATAAAATGTCTAATCAGAAGAGCCAAAACTAATTGTTCTACTTCTAATTTTCTAAAGAAAGAACTTTCTACTATCCAACAACACATGGCTCTTCCGAAAAGAGTACTCAACATCTTCTCGATTCTTATAATCCACCACAAAACAACAAAGATTCAATAAGTCGAGTTCCAATTCCATACATCTCCGGGATTTCAGAACCTATCGCAAGAATTTTGAAGAAATATGAGTTAACAGCTACGTATTCACTATTAACAAATTATCTTCCCATTTCCTTCTCCTAAAGACGAACACTCAACTATGTCTCTTCCTGGAGTTTATCAAATTCCCTGCAACTGTGATCTTTCCTATTTTGGACAAACTGGACGTTCTCTTGAAAAAAAGAATCCAAGAACGTCAATCCTCCATTCATCACAACAAACCTGAAAAATCTGGATTGGCTCAGCATGGGGTTGAAACTAACCACTACATCCTTTGGTCAAAAACCTCTTACATAGAACCTGTTATAAATTTGAACATTTATTCAAAGAAAGCGTAGAGGCCTTACTCCATCATCCTAACCTGAATCTGAATGACTGAATATCATCATCATCATCATCAAATTCCTGCCATGTACCCTCAAGGGGTGTACAGGATATGACAGTACTACATGAAAAAATTACATCATTACTAACTTCCTATCTACAATTTTCCTCCAAATCAGTCTGTTACTTGTCAAGACTCCAACATTATCAGATCTTATATTTCTATCGTCTAAGGCACTTTGTACCGTATCAATCCACCTATATCTTGGTCTTCCTCTGGGTCGTTTTCCTGCCAACCTGGCAGAGAACACTTGTTTTGCTAATCTTTCCTCTCCCATTCTATTTAAGTGACCATACCATCTGAGATTAGCTCTGCTAACGCATTCCTGGATGCTGACAATGTCAAGTTCTTTCCTAATATCCTCATTTTTAATATGATATTGCCATTGATGCCATCTGTTCACGCCTCTAATCTTTCTCAGGACTCTCATATCTGCGGTCTCTAGTCTTTGGTCAAGTGTTTTACTTCTGACCCAGCTCTCAGATCCATAAGTTAAAATTGGTTTGAACACAGTCTTGTATACAGCTAATTTAGTGTTCCGACTAATTTCTTTCTTATTCCATATGAATTTATTCAATTGACTTCCCACGATACCAGCTTTGCTGATTCTGTTGTCTATTTCTATATTTAGTTTACCATCTTCAGTAAAAATTGTGCCTAAGTAGCTGAAATGTTTTACTTGTTCCACAGGTTCTCCATTCACAACACAGTTGACATTTTCAATGATTCTGCCTATTTTCATTGTCTTTGTCTTTTTATTGCTGACCTTCATACCATATCTATTACAACAGCTATTCAATTTAGTCAGAGAATCTTGCAGACTTGTAGCGGATTTATTTAGAAGTATAACATCATCCGCATAAAGCAAAGAGCTGACATTAACATCTCCAATTTTGATATCATGTTTAATACCACATTCCTTCATAATGTGATCCATATAGATAATGAATAACAGAGGGGATAATGTACATCCTTGTCTCACACCAGATTTAACATTAAACCATCTTCCTGTACTTCCTTCAATTCTAACTGCTGACTCACAACTCAAATAAAGACTAAGTATTGCTTGATATAATGCCCCATTGACACCATATGACTGCAGCGTATTGAATAGCTTCTCTCTTGGCACCTTGTCATATGCCTTTTCCAAATCGACAAAACTTAAATACAGATCTTTGTTATATTCCCATGCTTTCTCGACTATTTGTCGTAAAGTGAAGATCTGATCCTGACAGCCTCTATTTGGCCTGAATCCAGCCTGTTCTTCACCAAGCTTTTCTTCCACAATTCTTCTCAATTGTTTCTCAAGTATACTTGCATAGATCTTGCCAGGAACACTCAGTAGGGAAATACCTCTGTAATTCTCACATTCAGTTTTATTTCCCTTTTTATATATGGGTACTATGAGAGCTCTACTCCAATCATCGGGAATTCGTCCCTCTGTCCAGGCTTTCTGAACTATGCAGTGCAGCCACTGTAAGACTCTTATACCACCATACTTCAGCATTTCTGGTCGAATATCATCTACTCCTGCTGCCTTTCCACATTTCAAGCCTTTGATGGCTTTTTCTACTTCAAGTATGGATATGGATATGTATTCCTGCCTGCATGCCTGATCAGGATATGTATTCCTGCCTGCATGCCTGATCAGGATATGTATTCCTGCCTGCATGCCTGATCAATGACTGAATATCTATATCAAAAATCTGGGAAAGTCTAATCAGGATAACTCATTAATTCATATTAATTTTATGTTATTTAATATTATTAATATCTTTATTTCAATCATGTCTCTGCTTAAAAATATTCCCTTTAATACTTAGTGATATAACATCACACGGCTTGTTCTATTTTTAAATGATCTATTGTTAGCATTCCACCTTGTATTTTTTTTTATTTTTTTAAACTGTTCTTGTAGTGCCACTAAAGATGGTCTGCTATTTCCAGACCGAAATATTTGGTTAATTAAATATCTTTCTTGTGTTTACGTGCTTATATTATTCTGACAAGGAAATGTATTTGTTAGTATTTGTGATATTTAGTTTCTCTACAGCAGTTTCCAGACTAGGTTAAAAAAATGATTACAAAATACAAAAGAATTATAAAAATTAATTTATATTAAAAAAAAAAAAACTTAGCCCACCTATTCTACTAATGTACATAGGCTTACAACCTTTCATGAGTGGGAGACAAAAAATCACTTGATGTAATAAGGAGAAAAAATGAAGTGATAGGAAACTGCTAAGTGAAAGATTTTGATATGAACAGAAAGCTAAATTCCACCACTCACTCAATCCATGAATTACAATGAACCACAACTACACCAATGCCATCTACCACCCACCACCACCACTGCTTTCACAGATAATCAGAAACATCCATGCCCACAGTGGGATTCGAACCCACAGCCTTTTGGCTAGAGAGTGGATATGCTAACAACTCAGCCAACCAGGACATAGTTAAGGAATTATAGGAGTATCCATGCAAATTCCTTGACTATGTCCTGGTTGGCTGAATGGTTAGTGTATCTGCTCCAGCCAAAAGGCTGTGGGTCCGAATCCCACTGTGGGCATAGATGTTTGTAATTGTCTGTGAAAGCGGTTGGTGGTGGGTAGTAGATGGCATTGGTGTAGTTGCAGTTCATTGTAGTTCATGGATTGAGTGGGTGGTGGAGACAGAGCTGTAGAGTAGATGCCCTCCCTCGTTGAGTCTTTGGGCCCCTGGAGGTGGCATGTAATAATAATAATGTTTTATCATTTTAGTTACCTTTAAAATTTTACACACACACACACACACACACACACACACACACACACACACATATATTAATCTTTGGAAGCTAGCTGATGGGTTTAGTATGGAAGATATTGGTATTGTATAGGAAGCATTTGAAAAATACTCAAATAGTGTAATATCTAAATATGGCTCTAAAGTCCAAAGAATAAATAAGGTAAGGGTGAAATAGACATGCAGTCTTTTCAAAGGCATTTGATTGGGTTTGGCACAGGATCTTACTTAACTGCCATCCTGTGGTCTGCCTTTCATGCTTTGCAACTGGATCGCCAACTTTCTCACTGATCACTCACTACTTGTCAGGGTTGATAGTTTCCTCTCCTCAGATTTCTAGACCAATGCAGGAGTACTCTAGGTTCTTCACCCACTCTCTTACTCTTGTATATAAATGACATGCTCTCACAGACTTCCAGTCCTATCCATAGTTTTGCTGATGACAGTACACTCCATTCCTCTTTTTCAGTTGACAAACCTTGTAGCATCCCTGAATATTAGAATCCTCAAGATCTACCACATCCATTGGTCTGAACTCTGATTCCTAGCTATATTCCAATAGGATAAGGACAGCTTTGTAGACTTCAGTGCCACCAAAACTCAATCCTGTCTGATCTCGCACAAGAAAGAGCTTGCATCCTTCTCCCTGACCGTCAGGAATACTGCAGTATCCAAACACGACCAGATTTCTTTTCTTGGACTGACCTGCACTGCTGATTGTTCCTGGCACAACCACATTTCAACTATAGTTTCTATAGTTGCCAAAAATCTTGGAGTACTTTTTCACGTGAGACATTGCTTCATACCTTCACAGCTGCTAACTCTATACAAATTCCAAATCTGTCCAACCATGGCATATTGCTCCCATATTTGGGAGATGGTGTACCAAAATCCTCTCTAAGATTGCTCGATTCTATCCAGAGGAGAGCAGTCCTGCTAATTATTGATCCCTCTCTGACACCAATCCACGTCAGTCCCCCCCCCTCTCTCTAATAGACATTCAGTTTCTGCCTTATGCCGTGCCTCTTCTACAGATACTTTCATGAACAGTGATCTGCTGAATTGGTCACTATTATTCCTCTGCTCTCCTCCAAAATCATTAGAACAAGAGCCACTGCTAACCAACATCCTTTTACAGTTCATCTTGAAACTCAGTGAACCAACTTCACTGCCTTCTCCTTCATTCCATCTACTTTGTCCTTTGCCTTCCACTTTGCCTTCTCCAAAAATTACAATCTTCAGCTGTTCAAGCAAACTGTGAACAGATTCCTCCTTTCTTCCATTCGTCTTGCCCACACATGGCACTAATGCTCTATAGGTCTTGTGGCCTTTTGTGTGTTGATCAGATATTTAAAAAAAAAAATTGGCCTGCAGTACTTGCAAAATGATTTTAGTACACTGGAATTTTGGGCATATGAAGATGACTGTCAGTTCAGTGTTAGTAAATGTATAGTTTGCTGTGATGAGATGCCCAGTAGCATGGTATAGTGGCTGAATTATGCTAGGTAAAGCTGATCAGCCTAGGGATTTTGGAGTTTTAGATAAGAAGTTGAAGTTTAACTGCCATATAGCAAAAATTACAATGCCATAATGAACTTTAACATGTAGGAATAAAGAAGTCATTTTTCCTCTTTACAAGGTCTTGATGCAATCTCAATTGGATTATTGTGTGCTGGTAAGTTTGGTTTCTATAATGAACACACTTATATAGTGGAAATAATACCAAGGAGAGTGTTAAAGATTATATTGCAATTGTAGAATATAGATTAGGAAGACTGATTCAAAATTTGTGGAATGCTGACACTGACATACAGGAAAAAAGGGATGATATGATTGAGATTTACAAACTTCTGAAAGGGTTATACAGCACACCAGTAGATGGAATTTTTCATTTTATGAAGGTGGGGTTCTAGAAGATGAGAGAACATTTATGGAAGTTGAGAATGAATGCAGTCAAGAAGAGGATGAGAACTAGATTTTTTTCTCATAGTGGTGCATGATTGGAATGGATTGCGTTTGGAGGTGGCAAGTACAGGTAGTGTGAATGAATTCAAAATAAGACAGCTAGTGCAGGTGATATGTAACCTCCCTTGATGAATCCCTCGCTCTCTGGAGATCTGTTAATATTATTTGTTTGTCTCTTCTGTTTACAATTTTTCATAACATTTTCCCTATTGTTTATTAATATGGAATAGCTGATTTTTAATCAAGGGTATTGATTTGATATTAGATGCATGTTTATATGCAAAAGTTATTTATTTCACTTTGTTTTCCTTACTTATCAGTGGTATCACTTTAGAGTGCCACATTACAAAGGAAAAAATATAACTATTTCTTGCTGCTGCTGCTATTTTTGATAACCGGTTTTAGAACTTTGTTTCGATTTGAATACTCCCTGTGTACTGTATATGAGAAAATTAAAAATAGTTTTCATTGCTTAGATTAATTAACTTTTTAGGATTTTAATGCTTGGCTTTTTTTAAATGTTTATTTGTTCCAGAAATTGAAAAAGTTTTGTATTTTAGGAACCCCCACAAGAGATGAATTAGAGGATATTACAAAACTCTGGCAAACAAGTTTAATGAATAGTCATATAAATGTGGACAGGTATTTCAAATTAAAATCTATTGTAAATGTCATTATAAATTGATTGCTAGGTGTTCTGTTGCTTTATCAGCATGGCTGGCCACTTATTTATTTGATTGCTAAGTGTTCTATTAGATTATTTATCGAGATATTATATTTGATATTTAGATATAATAATCGAGACATTATTATTGCATGCTAGCTGAGGTAATCCTCTGTCATTATTTTTTTAACCCAACACACTGAGATAACACAGGAATTTCAGATGAAAGCAGAAATACTGTATATGTGGTCAGCCATGCTGATATCTAAAAGTATTGAATTATTGAATAAATATTAATGTTAATATATAACTTAAATATTGATAACATTAATGTTGCATAAATTATAAGCAGTGAAATACAAACAAACTAATGATATGATGATTATAAAACTGGTTTTCAGATTGTAAATAAATGCACTTGTAAAAAAAGCCCAGTATATTCTGAATATTAAAAAAAAAAAAAAAAAAAAAAAAAAAAAAAAAGTGGACAAACATGGAACGACAAGCAGAAGGTGAAAAAAAGTTATATTTACTGTAGGTACCATATTTACTCGAATATAACTCTCCCTCATGTATATCTTGCACCCTTGATTTTACTTTACGTTTTGCATATAGCTGACTCAAGAAAAAAGTTTAAAACTTTAAGAAATGGATAGGGAATGTTGTTATGGCAGTTTAAGATATTTTGGAATTCGGTTGAAGAGAATCGGCATTTCAACTTGCATCAATTTAGTTTTTTCCTGAAAAACTTTAGTTTCCGAAAATCCCACATGTATCTTGCACCATGATTTTAACTTTAATCTTTTGGGAAAAGTGTGAGTTATATTAGAGTAAATACAGCATTCATATAGTTAAGAAAACATATAAACTATGAAACAAATACATAGTGTAAAATTACAAATTGGGTGTAAACTTCATTGCACATAATGCATAAATATTTCAGGCAAAATAAAATCAAGTGCATATTTTAATCATCATAACTGTCTTCAAAAATAACATTTTGTAGATAATTCGAAGAAACACACGCATAAACCACAGTGAAAATTATTTAATTGTAAATATTTCATCCTAAGTATCTTAGGACATCATCAGTACAGTATTTAAACAAAATTAGGAATAACAAACAGTTAGGGCACATGATTACAATAGAATCTCATGAAAACGTGCATAATGTGCTAAAGTAGTACAAAAAAAAAAAAAAAAAAAAAAAAACACGTCAATTATTTAACACAATTTTGTATGATAATTTCCCATACTTTAGGAATAGTAAGAACGTCATTGCGGTTTAGGTTTGGTCTGTGTAGTAGGGCTTCAGAACTTTCTTTGTATAAACGTTCATGTTTAAATAAAGATCTATGTAAAAGTTTAGCCTTTTCCCAATGGATCCTGTGGTTTGGATTTTCAATTCCATGTTGAGAGAGGCCAGATTTCTGCGGTTTAAGAAGACGAATGTGGTCTTGATGTTCCGAGATGCGTTTCTGAACAGACCTACCTGTCTGTCCAAAGTAAGATAATTTGCATGAGCATGGAATCTCATAAACACCACGTAACATCAAGGGTGAGAATTTGTCCTTAGGAGAAGGTAACAAGTTGTAAATTTGGTTGATAGGTTTGTAAGTAGTGGCAAAATTGTATTTCTTCATAATTTTAGAAAGACGTTCTGAGATGCCTTTAACGTAAAGTATGGGAATCCTATGCACTTCTTCCTGTCTGGTTTGATGTATGCAGAAGTGACTGATGATTTTTTGAGTTGTTTTGGGATTATATCCATTTAGGATGGCTGTATTTTTTGATAACTTCTAATTCCTGGTTTAAAGATTCTACAGAGGAGCAGAATTTGTGTGCTCTGGAAACTAGTGATTTAATAATGAAAGATTTCTGAGATGGATGACGAGCAGAAGAATTGTGAATGTAGCGACCTGAGAATGTAGGCTTGCGAAAGACGGACGTGGCGATGGAACTGTCTTCTTTTCTTGATGTGTAAATCCAAAAAAGAGATACCCTGTGGAGATTCTTTTTCTAACGTAAAGTTAATGTGATGATGAAGGTTATTTTTATCTAGAAACAGTTGTAATTCAGATTCGGGATGATTCCAGACTGCAAATATGTCATCGACATATATTTAAAAAAAAATATTTGTAGATGTTCTTTATTTACGAGTGGCCGGACGTTGTCATCACTTGAAATCTCTTGGACATCATTTGTATAATTCTCATTGTATACTTTGGCTGGTTTAGTTATGTTGTGTCGTACTTTCTACTCATATATCTATCCTTTAGTCTTTGGGTCAAATCCCCGTTAAACTCTCATTCGGGTATCATGTGGTACATCTGGGGGACAAAGGAATTGCCTCGAGATTGAGCCAGTACCAGAGTATCAGATTGTCTGAAATCAACCCCTCGTAAAACACTAAGAAATTTATATTTCGCTTTGCCACTTAATGCTTTTAGATTAAACAATATTGTCAATCAAGAGGTGATCTCAAGACAGTACTTAAGTGATATCATGTAATTATGCAGACGTGGCCAAAATCTATTTTTATTCTAATCTCCCACCTAGGTTCGTAATACTTATTTATAAGCGGTGCATCGGATTCCAGAAATCACAGATAGTCTTAGTTGAGTACAAAAGTAAGGTTTATTAGATATCATAAAATGTATACATACAATACAATAAGCTTAATTCCCACCTTAAGGGAGTTCCTGACAGTCAGGATAGAATTAGAACAATACAATAACATAAGTATATTCAAACCCCTATTATGTTGATCTAGTACTTATCTAATTCCTCAGCTAGCTCCATTTCTTTGCCATTCAGGCTTCTTATGTTGATAGTACTGATCGTTAAATCTATTGATGTTGAGTTGGTGTGTGTTTTCAGATTTGTTTCAGTAGCTGACTTTTCGCTGTTCACCCTAGATCCCTGCGAAAACAACAGGGGCCTTGTTTAAACAGGCATCGCCTGGTTAAACAAGGTTTAAGGTTTTGGTTTAAGCCAATAAGAATACAATTTGGTCGGCTAAATCCCAAATTGCCAGCCCATCCTCGTTTGTTCAATATCCAGGTAGATTCCCAATACAGTGCATCACGAGAAGGTGAGGATTGGACATTAGGTCAGAAGCCCTGGTTGGTTCTCCACATTCCTTTAAATGCTATATGGAGGTCTCCTCTCAGTTATACAGCTTTGACCCTTAAGCACCCCATTTTCAAACATGCTAGTTATAACCTATGCCTTTTTGTCAGCCCGCCAATAAACAGGTAGGGTGGACTTGTTGAGCCATTTCATAGGAAAATTTTAATTTTCTCTTCGAGAGAAATGAATTTTCTTTTCAATGTTGGTTTTTTTCTCCTTTCGTTGCAGTTTTAGTGGCTATTAGTAGAAAAATAAATTTTTTACATAAAAAAAAAAACATTACATATTAATTATTTATGTAACTCACCAGAAAATAAAGTGCTCAGCTTGAGATTACCCCACTCATGATTTTTAATGCACTTTCCTGGCAGAAAACAAAGACAGTTTTCAACAATAAACACTTTATACAGTAAACAATTGACGTACATGCATGTTAAAGGATATTTCCCCTAATATAAATTCGCTACTTATAACTACATGCACCATACGGACAGACGCAAATTTAACGGAAATGAAATTTGATTTTTAAGTCGCGCAGTGAAAAATATACGAAATGGTAAAGGTTATGAAAAGATAAAGCATGTTGATATAACACAGTCTACAAATTGTAGACCATGTTATATCGAAACTGCATTGAACAAGGTTTACTACAACTTGGAGGCCGTGTTATATCGAAACTGTGTTGTATAAGTACCACCTCATACGAGGATTACCTGTACTTGTGAGATACAATTCTTGTACAATTCATATACAGGAATTTAGGTCATGCAACTATTCTAACATCCCACAGTTGTTAATTATTGTTTGTGTTTGTTGTTGATTGTTAATAATAAATTGTTAATTGAAGCAAATAGCAGTGTTCATATTATCAATTCAGATTGGTTAGTTGGAGGAACTGGAAGCTTGAGATAAAATAAAGGACCAGTGCAGTTTTTTCTTTATAAGAGGTAGCATTCTTAATGTAATTGGCAAATGTTTATGAATCATAGTTTCACATTCTGATTATAATTAGTAAATGATATGTAAAAAGTGTTGGCTTTTCCATTGTCCTGAAAGAAGACTGCTTTTGTGTTCCATTGCAAGCTATTTTTGGAGCAATGTATTATGAACCTGTTGGAAGCTTGTACTAAATAGATGTTTCCTAGCTTTACTTGTTTGGTCTGAGGTTAAATACATTCATAATGGCAATACTGGTTATATTCCACCACACACACATAGGAAAATCTTCTGTTTGTGAATTGTGGACATCAATGTAGGAACTATCATCCAACAAATGTATAGTATAGTATAGTATATACATTTGTTGGATGATAACTAATGATATGATCGTTTAGTGTTGCTGCACACAGCTGTTTTCTGTTGCACATTCAACAGCATCAAAAACTTGTTCATTTGTGGCAAAAATGCAGTAATAAGCTAGTTAGGTCTGAAGATTATTGGCTATGAGTTTGTGGGATTTTGTTCAATGCAAATGTAAGCAAATGGTTTTCATTATTGAATCTTTCTGTAAGCACTTGCCATGCTCAGCTTGAATTGTAGCATTCAGTTCATCAGTGGTGATGATCATTGCTCTTAGTTGTCCATCGGATGACTCATCACTTTATATACATTTTTTAAACAATTTTTAGGCTGTGTGTTTATTGTTCACTGTATCTTCTTCAAATGCTTTGAATATCTTGCTGCTCATTTGTGTAGCATTTGTGCCTAGTTTTTGTACTCATAAAGTAAATACATGTATAATTTTTTTTTCTCTCTTTTTTTTCACTATTTTACTGAACCTCTGACTCAACATCATTTCTACTTTCAATGCATATCAGATTAGTAGCATGGTTTCCATAAATTTTTGTTTGTTTGTTTTTTGTTTTGTGGGAATATTAACTTTTCAAAAGTTATAACTTTTTTGGATATGTCTTCCCTGAAAGAAAATAAAGAACTAGAAGTCCGAAAGAGAAAAATAACATAATTTAAATGGCATTCGATGCCATCTTCTAAGATCATACCATTCATACACAAAGATCAGGTATGTTCGCATCGTGAATGTGCATCTTAATATACACACTGACTTTGAAACTATCTCAGTTTGTGTTGACTTATTGGCATAAATGTATTGAGCATTTTCCCTTTCTTACATTTGATCATTATAATGTATCACCTATCAATCCATCTTCAATACTAACCATGGTGACATCACCATATAAATTCCCTACCACAACAATGCTCCCTT
The DNA here is from genome assembly GCF_054136105.1 of Typopeltis vanoorti. Classification (NCBI taxonomy): domain Eukaryota; kingdom Metazoa; phylum Arthropoda; class Arachnida; order Uropygi; family Thelyphonidae; genus Typopeltis; species Typopeltis vanoorti. The sequence goes on from NC_143570.1 coordinate 8,401,429, forward strand.
ATTTCAGTAATCATCAGATGATGACCAGAAACACCCACTTACCTGTTAGAGGATTGGAATTTTTTTCTCCATCCTCTTTTCTTTAACTCTCCTTTATATTCTGTCTTCCTTTATCTGTCCCCCAACTTATTGCAGACATCGTTCCACAAACTGCTGTCTTGAGGTGAGGTGCACAGCAGTATGATCTCAAATTCTCATATTATAATTGAAATATAAGTTGGGATGGAAAAATAGGATGAGTCCTAAATAACAGGATTACTGATTACTCTACAAACACAAGCATAGCTGTTTCTAACAAAATGAGCAGCATATATATAGGTACTTTTGTTCACTAAAATAAAATATAATGTTATGTGAAAGTTGCTTGTAGTTACTGCTGCATATTTCATTCTTCAGAATTTATAAGATTTTTATTATTCGGATTCATTGCTTCAGCAAAATCTTAATTTAGGTAATACATTCATTTTCAGGTTTATAATTGATGAAAATCGAGCCATCTTTATGTTTAAAGATGGAAGCCAGGCTTGGGAAGCAAAAGATTATTTGATACAACAAGAAAGATTAAAGGAGGTAGTTATAGAAAATAAATCATACTTTGGAAAACATAGTTCACAGGTGAGTTATAATCTCTCTTTGCACATCTATCATGAAAGATATCTCTAAAGGTTTCAGTTAAAATGTAAATAAGCTTTTTTTTTATACAAGTGAAAGTACTTGGTGATAATTTGTCATTTGATACTGTAGTATAGCATAATATAGCTGCTCCCTGGTTTATGTAAGGGTCCTTCTATTCCACAAAACCATTACAAACCAGCTTTATGCCAGTTGAAATCTACTGAACTACTGATCAGTAGTTGAGTAAATTTCACTAATCAACAATTGATCAGTAGTAGAACAAACAAATCATTGGGGAAGTCATTCTGGCCACAGAAAATTAATTGTTTTACATTCATTGTTACTCCTCACTTGCAGTAACTACAGAAGGCTACAGCCTCATAAGTACTGAATAAAAGTAATATTCCTGATTGGAACATGCCTTTCACATTTTTACATTGTTGAATAGTGCAACTTCAGATTCATAAGTTAAAATGTTTAACATTGTCAAACCAGTTTTAACTTATGAATCTGAGAGTTTTACATGTACAACTTACAAATCTTGTATGAGATGTAACTAGCAGCATACAATCTTGTGTGCTGTTAGTTTAGTGCTTTGACTAATTTATTCCATATAAATTCGTTCAGTTACTCCATCCCTCTCCTTTTATATACATCCAAGCTAACAGAACAGATGTTTGAATTCTAGATGGCAGGAAAAAAGATCCAGAGAAAGACCAAGATCGAGGTGGATTGATGTAGCTACTTAGAAGATAGAAATATGAGATCTGATAATATTAGAGTGCTGACTAGTGATAGAATAATCACTTGTTTAACTTGACAACTCCCTAGCTGGCACAAATTTCTGTTGTGTTGTACCATTTGGATTAATAATGCAGTTGGACCAGCTAAATCCTAAATTGCCAGCTTATCCTCATCCGTTCAGTATCCAGGTAGATGCCTACTAATGGAGTACACTGAGAGAATGTAAGATTTGGATATTAGGTCAGAAATCCTGGTTGGTTTTCCACATTCCTTAAATGATTATGTGGTATCCTACTAGTTATCTAGCTTTGACCATTAAATGACCTCAACTATTTGTCTTAGACATCCTGACAACCCTTATTTTGCCTAAACCCAGCTTGTTCTCTGCAAGTTTCTGTTTAGTTTTTCTTAACCTCTTCTTAAATGTGTTTGTATAAATCTTACAAATCGTAGACCACTCGATAGGAGAAATTTGTAATTGTCATACTGTTTTATATCCCTTTTAATAGATGAACTGAGAGATCATCTGGAATTTGACCTTCTGAATTATGCAGGGCAGTGTAGTCACTGTAGATCTTTTATACCTTCATACATCATCTGGTTGAATATCATTTCCATCTGTCGTTACAATATTTCAAGTTTTCTGTATGCAGTATTGATGTGTACTCCTGATTTCTCTTAAACATTTTCTCTCATACATCTTTTCTGTTACTGCTTGTTTCATTAAATCTTTCAGAGTAATCAATCCAGGCAATCACAATATTTTTATAATTAATTTTTATCATTGTTGTCATCTCTGATTGCTTTTACAGTACTTTTATCTGTAAGCTTTTTATTTTATTTTATTTATTTATTTTTTATTTTAGTAGCTTTCAAAGTTTTTTTAAAAGCACAAAAATCATAACTGTTGTATACATCTTTGTTTAGAAAATAAATTCTTCTGTTATTGCCTTTTTTCTTGGGCTGTAATACTCACATATGCTATATGGATGCTTTGTTCCAAATGTTTCATCCACTAGTATGAAAATTAAATTATCTGCAATTCAGAAACAGATTTTTTTAATATATTTGGGAATTTCATTAATGAGTTGAACTGTATTATTTGTGGAATGCTCTTTAATTTTGGATCTGGTTCCATTATCATGACATAGCTTATAATTTCATAGTGCTGGCAGAATCAGTTGCTTTCCAGCTGTGTGTGTGTGTGTGTGTGTGTGTGTGTGTGTGTGTGTGTGTGTGTGTGTGTGTGTGTGTGTGTGTGTGTGTGTGTGTGTGTGTGCAGGCATGCATGTGGATACCTTGTCTTTGCACTTAAGAATATGTTATATGAAGCTTCCAATCTTCTTTCAGCATTCCTATAAACTGAAGGTTTAAAAAATTTAGAATGTTTCATAATTTTCTTTGACATTTCAAATTCTTGTCTTTTGAACCAGGATGCATCTTTTCTAGGGGGTCTTTTATGGTTTCATAACATCATTTGAGATTTTTACACATAAGAGAAAATAGTGATAATAGTTTATTGCCAGATGAAGAAATAAATTTGAATGTTAATTATTCCTGAATATAGATGGAATTTTTTTTTTAAGATGGAACATGGTATCAAAATTATAATGTTATTAGTTGTAATAACTTACATTAATGTTTAACTATGCATATGTGCACAGAATATTCAGATTGGAACTATTGCAACACTGAAATGTGAGGTTAACTGTTACAGATTTGTCAATAGACTGCCAGGAGCAGTGCATGTATGACAAGAAATTGATGTTTGCTAAAAGGTTCTGCCACATAGCAGTAAAATTCTCATACTAAATTGTCAAAGCCAAAAATTACAAGACCAGTGTTAATAGTTGTAATTTTAATTCATTCTTTTTATATTTATTATTATTATATTTTAACATAATATGTCTGTTGACCACTTTGCATATACCAACACTTTTTGCAAGTTAATCGATCACAAGGGGATCAATACCCCCCCTCCCCCCCAGAGGGGGTATTGATCCCCTTGAATGAGTTTTAAGTATAATGTATTGTTCAGTATAAAATTCTGTTTATAAAATATATATTCCAGTATTTTGAATATTTTTTTTTTCTTAGCATCTTATTCATGTGGTCTTTTCCAGATGTACAAAACCTTGTTATATAACCATGATTATTAAGAAGCTGTTCTTCTTAAAGTAAAAAAAAAAATCTCCTTGATAACCTGTATTTCACCTGAACTAACTTTTCTCCGAGTTTCTTTTCAATATTTTTCATGGTATCATAAGTTGTATAAATCTTACCTGGTAGACTTGGTTGGTAAGGAAATTTTTCTTACTCCATTGCTTTTTCTTTTTTCTTAGATGGATACTATGAGGGAAGCTGTTTATCTGAAATATCTGAAATTCAACTTTCAAGTCATGCAAACATTAGAAACTGATAATACTGACATAAGTGAACTTGATATTTCCAAGAAATTTTTTTTCTGGTCATGGTCTCACCAAGATTTTACCTTATGGTCTTCCTGTGTATAGATTCCTCATCAAATTTTTCCATAAATGCTGGAGTACATACTTAGGGCTCTGTGCTTTCACCTCTCACTTTTGCTCTTATAAATCATATAAATTTTATAAATTAGTTACCTAATCTTAAATCCTATTCATAGTTTTTCTGATAACATACATTCTATTCCTCTACTTATTCACAAAACCTTGTAGTGCTCAAATGACTAAAACTTTAGGATCGTCTATATTCATCCTTAAATACCTTAAATACTGATCTTCTTGCCATTCTTAATGCTTAATTAGTCGCAGCTGGGGTTTATTTGATCCCAGCTGTCATTCAAGTTCAATTTCTGAGAAAACCAATGATGGATTTTTGTTGAGATTTCGAGTAGCTGAGTTTCTTGCTGCCCCCATGCCGGCTGTTGGTGAATCAATTGTGGAGTAAGGAGTGATTTCTGACGATCTGATCGCATGCATTTTACGAGTGATATATTAATATATATTTTTTTTGATTTTGGACTTTTATGCATATTTTCTTGTTCCAGTCACAATGATTACATTTGTAAATGCCACTGTGTAATATGTCCAAGATCATAAAATAAGGCCACAGTGTGAAAAATGTCTGAGCTTTTGTTGCAATGAGCATTCTTAGTATGGATATTTAATTGTATGGATAATTAAGATTGAATAAAATGTTAATAATTAATATAAAAATAAAGCAATATTAATGATTTTATTTCATTTTACTCATCATAATCAACCTTATAATAAATAAAAATGTTTCATGAGAAATTAAGGAAATATCACAACTTTAATTTTGGGAACAAATAGGCTCCTTAAGGGTCAAAGCTGTATAACTGAGAGGAGACCTCTACATAGCCTTTAAAGGAATGTGGAGAACCGTCCAGGGCTTCTGACCTAATGTCCAATCCTCACCTTCTCATGGTGTACCCTGTTGGGTATCTACCTGGATACTGAACAAATGAGGATGGGCAGGCAATTTGGGATTTAGCCAACCAAACTGTATTCTTATTGGCTTAAACCAAAATACAAAATGATGGCACAACATAACAAAATTTCATACCAACTGGGGCATCACCCGGTTAAACAAGGCATCTGTTGTTTTCGCCAAGGAACCAGGGCGAACAGCAAAAAGTCAGCTACTGGAACAAATCTGAAAACACACCCCAACTCAACATCACCAGAGTTAAAGATCAGTACTATCAACATAAGAAGCCTGAATGGCAAAGAAATGGAGCTAGCTGAGGAATTAGATAAGTACCAGATCGACATAATAGAGGTGACTGAAACAAAAAAGACAAAAAACTGGTGAGATCTTTCTGAGCAATAAATACAGAATGTTATATTCATGCAATGACAATCAAGGAAAAGAAGGAGTAGCCATAGTATTCAACACAAAATACAAGGCTAATCTTCTTGAATGGCAGTAAGTCTCAAGTAGAGTGATGTGGGCAAATATCAGAATGGGGAATTGGACAATGAGACTTATTTGTGCCTGTGGTCCCACAGAAGGTTTTACTAAGGTAGACGTGGAAGAATTTTTTGATGCTTTAGAGAAAGCATCTGACACAATGAAAAAGGAAAAGTTGGTCCTTGTTGGTGATCTAAATAGCAGAGTAGGAAATGATTGTCAGACATACAAAAATATATTGGGAAAATTTGGAGAAAAGAGCAAAGCTAATAATAATAGCAAATACCTGTTAGATTTCTGCTCAGGACGTGTACTGGTTATTACTAATACCATGTTCCAACATAAAAATGTGCACAAATTCACATGGAGAGAAGAAGCAAGGAAAAAGAAAAAGTCTCATTGATTATGTTATTGTTGATAGTGATGTTTTCTCCCTGGTGCAGGACACTACAATGTACAGAGGATTTGAAATTGGAAGTGATCACTATTTAGTCTTGAGCAGGATAAAATAATTTCATATTGAAAAGAAAAAGATATAAGAAAGTTTTAAAGTGAATAAAAGTTGACAACGCTCAGATGTGAACTGTAGACTAAAATACACAAAGATTATTGAAGAAAACATGAAAGAGTTTGAGAACAGGAACCAAACCATGGAGATTCAGTGGCAAGCCTTGAAGAAAACCCTAATTGACTCAGCCAGAGAGGCATGTGGTGAGGTTGTCTGCAAGGATAGAAAAATCAGAACTCCATGGTGGACACAGGAAATTAAAGAGGCAGTGAAGGAAAAGAAGAAAGCATATATAAAGTTCTTGGCAAATAAGTCAGCTTGTGCTCTTAGAGAATACAGAGACAAATGTAAGAAAGCTAAACAGTGCATAAAACAGCTAAACAAAAGTCATGGGAGGACTTTAGCAAGAACATTGAAAATGAATATCAAGAAGGTGGCAAAATATTCTGGAGGTTGTTGAAGAAGCTTAGGAATGGAGGAAACAGTGCTGTAAAAGGAGTTAGAGATGATAAAGGTGAAATGAAAACGGGAGAAAAAGATATCCTTGAAGTATGGAGTAATTACTTTGAAAAACTTCTAAATGAAACAAGCAGTGATGACAGCACAGTGCTAAAAAACACTGACCAGGCATGCAGTCAGGAATACATATCCATACTTGAAGTAGAAAAAGCCATCAAAGGCTTGAAATGTTGAAATGCAGCAGGAGTAGATGATATTCTTCCAGAAATGCTGAAGTATGGTGGTATAAAAGTCTTACAGTGGCTTCACTGCATAGTTCAGAAAGCCTGGACAGAGGGACGAATTCCCGATGATTGGAGTAGAGCTCTCAATAGTACCTGTATATAAAAAAGGAAATAAAACTGAATGTGAAAATTACAGAGGTATATCCCTACTGAGTGTTCCTGGTAAGATATATGCAAGTATACTTGAGAAATGTTTGAGAAGAATTGTGGAAGAAAAGCTTGGTGAAGAACAAGCTGGATTCAGGTCAATTAGAGGCTGTCAGTATCAGATCTTCACTTTACAACAAATAGTGGAGAAATGATGGAAATATAACAAAGATCTGTATTTAAGCTTTGACGATTTGGAAAAGGCATATGATAAGGTGCCAAGAAAGAAGCTATTCAACACGCTAGAGTTATGATGTCGATGGGGCATTATATCAAGCAATACTTAGTCTTTATTTGAGTTGTAAGTCAGCAGTTAGAATTGAAGGAAGTACAAGAAGATGGTTTAATGGTAAATCTGGTGTGAGACAAGGATGTACATTATCTATATGGATCACATTATGAAGGAAAGTGGTATTAAACATGATATCAAAATTGGAGATGTTAATGTCAGCTCTTTGCTTTATGCAGAGGATGTTATACTTCTAAAGAAATCTGCTACAAGTCTGCAAGATTCTCTGACTAAATTGAATAACTGTTGTAATAGATATGGTATGAAGGTCAGCAATAAAAAGACAAAGACAATGAAAATAGGCAGAATCATTGAAAATATCAACTATGTAGTGATTGGAGATCCTGTGGAACAAGTAAAACATTTCAGCTGCTTAGGCACGATTTTTAGTGAAGATGGTAAATTAAATGTGGAAATAGACAACACAATCAGCAAAGCTGATATGGTAGGAAGTCAATTGAATAAATTCATGTGGAAGAAGAGAGAAATTAGTCGGAACACGAAATTAGCTGTATACAAGACAGTGTTCAAACCAGTTTTAACTTATGGATCTGAGAACTGGGTCAGAAGTAAAACATTTGACCAAAGACTAGAGACCACAGATATGAGAGTCCTGATAAAGATTAGAGGCATGAACAGATGGTATCAATGGCAATATCATATTAGAAACGAGGATATTAGGAAAGAATTTGACATTATTAGCATCCAGGAATGCGTTAACAGAGCTAATCTCAGGTGGTATGTCACTTAAACAGAATGGATGAGGAAAGATTAGCGAAACAAGTGTCAGGTTGGCAGCAAAATGACCCAGAGGAAGACCAAGATATAGGTGGATTGATAATGTACAAAGTGCCTTAGATGATAGAAATATAAGATCTGATAATGTTGGAGTCTTGACAAGTAACAGACTGATTTGGAGGAAAATTGTAGATAGGAAGTTAGTAATGATGTAAATTTTTTCATGTAGTACTATCATATCCTGTATACCCATTGTGGGTACATGGCAGGAATTTGATGATGGTGATGAGATAAGTTTTTTTTACGCTCCCATCTTGGTTTCACGTCTAACATGTCCGAGCACAAATACATCACATCAGTTATTCTCTTCATCCTCTAAAAAAACTTGGTATCTCTGACACGTGTGGAGTTGATATTATTAAAAAAAAAACTTCCGAGTTATGTATTGTGAAATATTGATAACCCGAAGCATTTCTGGTTGAATATCATCTTCCAGTTGGCTTTCCATATTTCTTATAGTTCTTTTAATCTCAGATATTGATATGTATTCCTGATTGCATTTCCTGTTAAAAAATTATCTACCACTATTCTGTCGTTGCTCTGTTTGATTTAAGTTTTTCAGAGTAATTATTCCAGATATCCAGAATATCCTTTATAGTTTTTTTGTTGCTTTTATTACCTGTTTTTCCTCTTACACACTTTCATTTCTGAGCTTTTCTAGTAGCCTCCAGATCATTTTGCCCATGATCATATTTTGCCTTCTGTGTTTTTCTAAAAGGCTTCCCATGACTAATTTTATTATCACACATAACTTAACTCTTACATTTAAAAAAAAAAAAAAATTTTGCTGAGTGCACAAGCTGAATTACTTGGCAGTAAGTTAGCATGTGCACTTAGTAGAGAAATTATGATTTCTTCTTTTTCAGGAATGTTTTTTTTTTTTTTTTTTTTTTCTTGAGTCTACCATGAAGTTCTTATTTTTCTATCCTCGTAGTTAATGCCACTATGTGCTTCCTGGCTGATTGAACTGTTTTCTTTGGAATTTGTCTTTAGGTCTATAAGATTTGGGTCTGGTTTTCAACTCTTTCAGACTTTCTCCAATAACATTGTATATTTGAGTCTATACTTCACCCTTGAAAAACATACTTTGAATAATGCATATATTTCGTTTCAATAAATTGTATATAGTACGCCCACACTTCATAGAACCGGGTTTGGCAGATTGCCAAGAATAGTCAATTTGTGCTGAAGGGGAGAAAGAAAGAAATGATGTATGAATTGGTTACCAACATTCGAAATCGTGTGCTTTATACATAAAATTTTACAACTGTTATACAAGCAAAATAGTTACCACTTTAAAAACTACAATGTTCATAAAAGCAAAGTTAATTTGCTGACGTCTAATAATAAACAACTCATCCCACAGGATGTATTGATTATCCTATTATCTGAATGTTTTTCTTCTTCTGACATGTGCAGAAGTGTCGAAGGATCTTGCATTTCTGTGGGCGTACAGCATATTTTTCTTATCAATGTGATATTCTTGTTTGCTCTGCTTAAAACTAAATGATGGTAATTTCCTATTTCAAACTGAATTCTAAACTTATCTATCATAAAGCTATTAAAGTTGTTTGTATTATTATTAGCTTTACAAATCTCTCTGCATGTGATGTGGCTGGTCATGCTTATCTTAAATCTGTTATTAAATATATCTTTCATGTTATATTTGTCTGCTAAGCTTGTCTATATGTTTTAAGTTCCCATATAATTCAATTTATAATACTTTTTGAATCTACTATTTACACCTGTTTCTAACCTTTCCTTACCCATTTTTTTAAAGTAATCATACCCTTTTAGATTACTTCTACTCATATACTCTTGAAAATGCTAACAATGTTAAGTTCAGCTTAATTAACAGTTATTTTAAACCGAACAACATATTTAAAAAAATGAACAAATTAGTCTCAGGCGACAGCACCTATCAACCTAACTATAACCCAACCAACCGGATAAAAAAGAAAACAGAAAAGTTACTTAAATCAGTCACTTCTTGGCCCGAAGACACATTTAAAAAATTACTTCTGCACTCATTTGCTGAGAAGTTACGGTTTACCAAAGATTCACAAACAGAACGTACCACTCCGGCCAATAGTCGAAGGTAGACAGCCCCAATTATCATCTAGCCAAGAAACTAGCGTCAACACTCAAGTAGTTGGTAGGTCATTCTCCCTCATATATTAAAAACACACAACACTTTGTAAACAAAATCAAAGACATGACACTGGAAAAAAAGCAATTTAAGTCAGTTTCGACGTCTCTGCCTTCTTCACAAATGTCCCAATCAATGACACAATTCTTCTGTTACAAGACAAATTCTTTCCCGATATCACAACGCTCTTTGCACTTCACTACTTTCTGGCTATTTTCTGTGGCAAAACATTTTCTATCTAGAAAAAGAAGGCACTGTTATCCCCCCCCCCTCCCCAGTTGCTAACTTTTAAATAGAAGCTTTTGAGCAACATGCTCTAGATTCCTCTCCTTTAAAACCCAAAGTCTGGCTTAGATACATTGATGATGTTTTCGCTATCTGGTCGCATGGCTGCCAGACATTAGACACTTTCTTCAGTCGCCTAAAACAAACAGCACGATGCATGCAATTCACAATTGAGATTGAAAGGCAGAACACTCTCCATTTTCTAGATATACCTGTCACATTTCTTCCTTCTGGCAGTCTTTCTTCATTGTTTACCGGAAGCCTACACACACTGGCCACCATATACACACAAACTCCCAACATAAAAACTAGGTGTCATTAACACACTAAAAAACAGGGCTTTGAGGATTTGCTCTAATGAGCAAGTACTTAAAGATGAATAAAGTTATTAGCAATACCTTCCTAAAAATGGCTACAGCCAAAATACTATGAACAAAATTCTTCACAAGACCTCACCTAAAAACAAAAATAAATTAGACTACAATAAAACTGTAGCCATTCCATACATTAAAGGGATATCAGATAAAATAAACAGAATACTACAGAAATACAACCTTAAAGCCACCTTTAAACCTCCTGCAAAATTAAAGAACTTGCTGAACTCATCCAAGGATCTGCTTCCTCTGCTGGCCCTCTGGAGTTTACCGTATTCATTGCACCTATAATTTGCCCTATATATATCAGGGAAACAGGACGCACAATTCCTATCTGAAAAAAGGAACATAAACAGCACATTAAATTTAATAACTATGGTAAAGCCAGCCTTTCTGATCATGCCCTTAATACTCTACATAAAATTGATTGGAAAGGCACCTGTTGTTTACATCACACCAAAACGTGATATGAACATAAATTTAAGGAATCCTGTGAAATTTTTATTTACCACTCTAATCTTAACAATAATGATGGTCTAAAAATCCCAAGAATGTGGAAGGCACATATTCTACTGCATAATCTTTCTGCCTAAGAGTCGATTATAAATATGATTATAGGCAATCCAGGATCTTATCTCTAATATAACAATTCTCATGTTACATTAGGACATCACTTTTGCTGTAATAAAACTATGAAATGGTTCTCTGATGTTGCCATAAATAGAATATAGCTTTGATGTAGTTATTTTATTTTATTTAATTATTTTTTTTCACTAGAGGTCAGTCCAGTAGAATAACCATTGATCAAATCATTCTCTCTTTGGCATACCATGTGAAATGTAATATAGCTTGTCTCTCTATGTGTGTGTGTGCCTCCAGATGATGACCTTAATATTGAAGGTCGAAATGTCGGAAAATTAAATAATTATTTCTAACACGGTTGTAGTCTATAATTTGTTTGAAATGAATAAGTTAAAATAAGTTTGGATACTTTCTTGTATATTGTTAGTTTATTGTTTTGGTTAATTTCTCTTATTCCCTATACTTCCCACCATTCCAGCTTTGGTTTTTCTGTTGCCTATTTCCATATTTAATATGTCATCTTCACTAAAAATTGTGCCCAATGGCTAACATATTTTACTTATTCTATAGGTTCTCCACTGAGAATGCAGTTGAAGTTTTCCATATTTTTTGTCTATTTTCAGAGTTTGGCCTTTTTTATTGCTAATTTTCACATAAATTTGTAGCAGTTGATATTTGTTTTAAAGAATCCTGGAAACTTGTACTGGATTTGTTTAGGAGTACATTATATACATAAAGCCATGAACTAAGCTTGATATGAGATTTCCTTCGATGAGTGTGTGGACTCCTTGGAGGTATCACGTAATAATAATATTATTATTATTATTATACCTGATTTTAATTGTACCATCTTCTTGTACTTCCTTCATTTCTAACTGCTGACTTAAAAACTTGAATACTGTTGTAATGGTCCATTTACCTTTAAGCAGTCAAATAGTACAATATGATTGTACTATTTAACTGCTTTTCTCTTTGCATCTTGTTACATGCCTTTTCCAGATCCACAAAATTTATGTACAGACCCTTGTTATATCCCTCACGATTTCTCAACACTTTATCTTAAAGTGAAAATCTGATCTCCTTAAAAACCCCTGTTTGGCCTGAACTCAGCTTGTTTTCCAAGTTTAATTTCTATAGTTTTTCTTAGCTTCTTCTCAAGTTGCTATTATAAATCTTTCCTGCAACATAATGTAATTTTCGCATTTAGTTTTATTTCCCTTTTTATAGATGGGTATTTTTATACATGGGATCTTTACTTCAGTCATCTGGAATTGCACCCTGACTAAACCATCTGAATTATGCAGTGAAGTAACTGTAAAACTTTGAGCATTTTTTGGTCAATATATTAATCTTGGGAGGAACACCGAGAATGTGTAAGAAGTTCAGCTAGAGTGTGCAGACGTAATAAATGCAAATGCCAGTGAGCACAATTAAGACTCTGGTAAAGGGATGGAATACACTTTGTGTGTGGGTATTTTGAGTGTGTTTGGGAATGGAAATAAAAAGTTACCTAACAAAATCAAGCAGATTGGCTACAAAAAAAGCAAGGAAGTAACTTATGTCTATACACAAATGCCAGGAGCATTAGCATTAAAGTGGTTGACTCTGTTACTTTGGTGAATACTTTGTTGCCGTATTGGCATTAGTGAAACCTGGCTCTGTCTGATGTAACTGGAATCAATGTAAAGGGTATAGTATTTTTAGGAATGACAGAAGAGAGAGAGAGAGAGAGAGGAGGAGGAGGAGAAATACTACTAATATCAGATGACTTGAGTACAGTTAGGGTAAGAAACTAATAAAAGGAATAATGTCCAATGTAGCAATGAGTTTGATGCTATCTGGTGTAAAGTGGAGATTGACCAGGATGAAATGTATGGTGGTGTGTTGCTGTGCACCTTGCAGTAAAGGAAAATTTATAGAGCTGTTGGAAGACAACTTTCTCCAGCAGCATGTGAAAGAAAAACTCAGTACCAGAGAGTTTTAGATTTGAGCATAGCATCCAAAGATGTTTCAGTTAAGGATGTGACTATTTTGCCACTAGCTGGTGACAATGCCATACTGACCTGGGAAATAGGCACTTTGCATCCATGAATGTCTTGGATATGCTGAACTACAAATCTGGAAATTATGACAAACTCAGGAAAATGCTGAAAGTATTTTTAACTTGAGTATAATTATGTTAAAGATACCAAGCCATTTTTAAACCTGGTTTTACTCCATTTTTCCCAAGTAAGCAAACAGACAAAATGTCAAGTTTGCACCTGCAATTGATGCAAGACTAGCTGATCCCACAGGTAGTGCAAGACCAAGGCAACTCATGGTAAAGGTGGAGCAAGCTCTGATCACTAATCTTAATATTTACCCTTAATGCCAAAACACATATCCAAGAAGGGGATGTATGATGTTTTGTATTAAAGGCAAGGGGCCACTACCCAGACCGGTTTCGACCTTTATTGAGGTCTCATCAGTGGGAGCCAGGCTAGAAATACCAAGATTTAGTAATGCAGAGCTTGTAAGTATTTTACCAAAACAAGTTACCATAAGGTGTTAGAACCTTATTAAATAAAAATCTCAGGAGGAGATATAAATGTAGAAAGTATTTTTAACTTTGGTATAATTATGTTAAAGATACCAAGCCATTTTTAAACCTGGTTTTACTCCATTTTTCCCAAGTAAGCAAACAGACAAAATGTCAAGTTTGCGCCTGCAATTGATGCAAGACTAGCTGATCCCACAGGTAGCGCAAGACCAAGGCAACTCGTGGTAAAGGTGGAGCAAGCTCTGATCACTAATCTTAATATTTACCCTTAATGCCAAAACACATCTCCAAGAAGGGGATGTATGATGTTTTGTATTAAAGGCAAGGGGCCACTACCCAGACCGGTTTCGACCTTTATTGTCTTGCACTACCTGTGGGATCAGCTAGTCTTGCATCAATTGCAGGCGCAAACTTGACATTTTGTCTGTTTGCTTACTTGGGAAAAATGGAGTAAAACCAGGTTTAAAAATGGCTTGGTATCTTTAACATAATTATACCCAAGTTAAAAATACTTTCAGGAAAATGCTGTCTTTGGTCTCATGATATCAGTTACTGAATGGGAAAGATATCAGCAATGCATGGAAGCTTTGAAAAGATGCTTAACCACCCAACTGGCCTTGACATGTATACAAGTTTCCATGGATGCAAAGTGCTTATTAAAATCATAATTCCCATTATATTAATTGAAATATATAATAGGCACAAACTGAGGAGCAATATATTTCATCCATATTGACATAGACATGGTTAAATAAAGCAGTATCTGAATGTGTTCCTTAGAAGAATAAATAGGGTGGTAGTGAAATGGATGTATAACCATATGAAGCAAGAGATCCATAAAGAAAAAGACTGTGTAAGACACATCACATGTGAATAAGAGTGAGAGGAGTTATGAAATATGTAAAATGCAGGCCAGAAAAGTTAAGAATGTATGGAATGCTAAGTTGGAGTCTGCTGGCCTGGTTGCCTGAGTGATTAACATACCCACTCTCCAACCAACAAGTTTTGGGTTTGAATCCTGCCATGGGTATTTGTGATTGTCTTTAGGCAGGAGATTAATTTCATTGTCCAGTGTGAGACAATGAAATTATTGGAGGCCTGAAGTGACTTAAAAAGTTCCATGTTTGATCTCTAGAGCAGAGTTTCTGGACTATGTAAAAATAAATTACAAATACACACACACACACACACACACACACAAATTGATAAAAATAGAAAAAAATCCTTGGCATACCCATGGTACAAAATGTACTATAAGATTTGTAAATAATCTTTTGGGTGGGAGCTACATAAAAAGAAAGGATGAATGGAAATGAAGAACTTCAATGCGAATGCAGATGGTGGTGGTGGTACCTTTATGTAGAAAAGGTCTGCACGGTTAGCTAGTGGCTGTGCGCTTTGCAACCATATGACTGGGGAAGGAGTGTCCCAGGTTCGATTCCCATAGAAGATGTGAGGAATTTGAGGATCTTCCTCAACCATAGCCAAGTTAGCTGGTCTTGGGCACGGGCAGTAGGGTTTTTTCCACCAGTTTATCTGGCGTTTTTCATCCCGCAAGCAGGCAAACTGGCCCTGTGAACACATGGATCTACAGCCATAAATACTTAACCCTCCCCATGAGGGGACTCAACTTGCCCCAATAGGGATGGGGGAGAAAAAGGGAGGAAACTCCATACAAATAAATAAATAAATATGTAGAAAAAGATGAGATTGTCCAAATAATGAGTTCTTACTGTGTATGTAATGTAGTGCATAGTATTTCCACTACATTGATGAAGAGGTAGAGGTGCACGAGAAGGAGATTCTAGAACTGTTGCATAACCTGGATAAGAATTTGGCAATAGGGGCAGATGGGATTGGCACATATGCTAAAGGAAATATTCTGACATTTCAGAAGGGTGATGCAAAGGCTGACGTGCCTGTCGACCTATTAGTATTTCTGGAATGATTTTGAAGATTTTAGTTGGCATGAACTTGAATATAGAAATGGATTGACAAGCAAGTCATACTTTGCAAGGAAGAGCATGTGTTTACTGAGAGGAGGTTATATCTGAGCAATTTTTGCTTATATTTTGTGTTTTGGCTGAGTTAGATAAATGAAATGAATACACTATGATACTGTTGGACTTTGCTAAGACATTTGATAGGATATCACATGAAAAGATGCTGCATAAACTGGAGAATATGGGATTGGAGTATAAGCTATTGGCTTGAATAAGTAGGTGGCTGACAGACAGGTATCAAAAAGTGGTAAATGGGGATGTGAATCTGCCAGATTTAAGATAACCGGTGTGCCCAGGGATCACTCCATGGGCCATTGCTGTTTATTGAAATTAGGGAGGGCCTGACAGGAGATCCTCAGTTGTTTGCTGATGATGCAAAGATAGGCAGACAATCAGAGAAGCTACTGGAATACAACATTTACAGAGTGTTTTTGAATAGGATGGAAGTGGACAAAATAATAGTAAGTGTAAAGTTATGCACTTGGGTGTGATGAGATATCCAGTGGCATATTATATTCTTGGGATTATGCTTGAAGAAACTGATGAGGCTAGAGATCTTGGAGTTTATGGTGAATAGGAAGTTGAAAGGGCATGTAGCAAAAATTTCAAATCTGACTCAGATGGTAATCACGATGTTGAAATGAACATTGATGCATAAGGATGTGACCTTAATTTGTCTTCGCCTGGATTACTATATACAGATTTGGACTCCTGGGTTCAGAGGGGATAAAGAAGCTGTGGAAAGGCTGTAAAGAAGTTACAAAGATGATATTGGAATTGTGGAATGTAGAATCTGAGGATAGATTGAGAGTATGTGGACTGCAGACACTGGTAGATAGGAGAAAGAGGAGTGATATGATAGTAGTCTGTAAACTTTACCAAGATGTTATAGGATATCAGTTGATGAATTTTTTTTATATGGAGATGGGAAGAGAACATGGGTGCATCCATGGAAGTCATGTAAAATCTCTCATGATATGTTCCTATATAACTTATCATGTTCGTTTTTACATGGTTTTCCTAGGGAGATTGCAATTAAAGAAATGTCAAAGTAATAATCTTGTATTTGTAATAATTTAACCATGAGCCTTTGTTAAAATAAGGTGGCACATGATTTCATTATGTAATGCTGTTAACTTGTGTCCATATATGGCAGTTTCAAAAGACGTGCAAAGTATGATGTCATCGTGGTTGAATGTCAACATTTGACCATATAAGGAAGTTTCGAGAGATGCACGCATGTGTCCAACAGAAGTCCGGGCCTATATAAGGTGAGACATCGAGAAGGACTTTGTCTTAGGTTTCTCATTCTTCTCTCACCTGGGTCTGCCGGTATCACTGTCTCAGGATTTTCACCTTCTCTTACCTGGGTCCACACCACGTGAGGTCCGTTGTTGGTAATCAAAAGAGAAGCATTGTATGTCTTGGAGTTTTCACCTTCTCTTACTTGGATCCACCACCACGAGAAGTATTGTGTCGATTGTCCTGCTAGAAAAGAGCTGCACGTTGCTGCCATGTTAATTGGTCCTAAAAGGCATAGAATAATCGATGACTTGGACAAAGAAGAAATTTGGCGGGAAATCAAGAATGAGCCAGCAGAAGTAAAGATGGACAAACAGGAGCATGTTCGTGTAAAAGGCAGTGTTGAACGAGACTTGTAAGTACTTATGTATGTGATAATTCTGAACAAGAATGTACATTAAGTGTGTCTGTTTAAGGTACAATAAGATAATGTGTAAATCGATATTGAAATAAGTTACTCCAGGTATGCTTTATTGTCAGTTTGTGTATATGGTAGGACAATCTACATTATGATTTAGCTTTAAGGAAATAAATTAGAACTAAGTTTGAATTAGGAAGAATTGAAAATAACAAAGAATTGTAATAAGCCGTGTATATGTTAATGTGAATCAGACTGTAAATATTCTTTTTTTTAATTAAATGGCTTGTGAACAACACATTGGACTGATTCTGTCAATGCACTATCCTGAAAATTTTGAACCTGCATAAGATAAAGTTTAAGTATAATCAAGCCACAACTAATTAAAAGTAAAGATTAACATAAGTGGGGAATGCTAACAATATCTGCTTTGTCTTTGGTTAAAAATGTTATCTCGCACTCAATACATGGTCTGACTGGTGCAGTTGTAAAACAAATATTTAAGTTAAGGGATATTATATCCCATATTGTTTCTTAGCCGAATAAGAAACTCAGAGTTTCATGCCGAATATAGAAACTATATAAAGTTCGGTGAGTCCAAGCGTAAGCAAATACCTGGATAGTGCAGCACCTGATCCATTAGGTAGTGCAAGCTGAGGCAACTCATAATATCCCTTAACTTAAATAAGTTTGTCGCCGAATTGAAGCCTTTGGCTTTTCATATAATTAGTAATTTATTAGGACACCTTCTTGGCAATTCTCATAAAAGGGATGTAAGTTCTGTTCGCTACAAACTTGGTATTAAATAGGTCTACCTACTCACTGATGAGACCTCAAAAAAGGTTGAAACCGGTCTGGGTAGTGACCTTCTCTCATAATGTTGAACAATAATACAGCTCCTAGGAGCTAAGTTCACATTATGGATAAATATCAAGAATAGTGATTGGAGCTTGCTCCACCCTTTCTATGAGTTGCCTCAGCTTGAACTACCTAATGGATCAGGTGCTGCACTATCCAGGTATTTGCTTACGCTTGGACTCACCGAACTTTATATAGTTTCTATATTCGGCATGAAACTCTTTGAGTTTCTTATTTGGCTAAGAAACAATATGGGATATAATATCCCTTAACTTAAATAAGTTCATGTCGCCGAATTGAAGCCTTTGGTTCTTCATATAATTAGTAAAACAAATAAATTTGTTATAAGATTATAAGATCTAGTAGAAGTAAATAAATGGCAGCAGTTGTTAGTTAAGGCATTCGACCATTTACACGAGGCTTAAGTAAAAGTAACATAAAAGGCAAACAAGGGTGGGGAAATATGTAAGAGAAATACAGAGCATTATAACAGTTAAGCTTGTGTGCAGTTAAGAAAGGAGAACTAGATTTTTCTCTCTCACAGAACCATGAGTGAATAGAACAGTTTGCCTGTTAAAGTGGTGAATGCATGCATCTTCAGGTGTCTTTTCACATTTCATGGTTTTGAAAGCTTTTTTTTTTTTCTATCTCAAGTACTCCTGATTGCATTCATCTTGAATATTTTCTAACACTGTTCTCCTATGTTTCAGTTAAGTAAGTAGTTATGCCAAATATATAGAAGATTTTTAGTTTCAATTTGATTTTCTTTAATATCAAAAATAGTATACATTTTTATTTATAATTACTCATCCATATATATATGGATTGTTTATTTATTTATTTTTATCATATTGTCATTCTTATATTTTTTAAAAAAATATAAGATTTATTTTAAGGCATTTTTTTTTATGTAAAACAGGAAGCAAGTGATATGACCAATCAAAAACCAGAGAAACATAGTAAAAAGTCAAAACATGAAGAACTATAGGTGTGTATGTACATATGTATATATAGAAAAGGTAAGATTGGCATGTTTAACTTGTATTTGTAATATTTTTGTTTGTACTTAATACGTGTTATATGCTTTCATAATGTAAATTTTCATGGCAGACTGCATATGATAATGATAACTGAACTATTTTATTGTAATATTGCGTTTAATCAGACTGATGTGTTACTTTATCATTGTAACTTTTTTGAAAGTAATGAGGTAATTCACCAAATAAGATATAAAAAGATTCAAACAAAAGCAATTAAAAATCATTGAGAAATGTAATGAATTGAACTATTTTTTTGTGTTCTGTGTTGGTATTGGCTCTCTCTCACACAGTAATCAGTATCGTTGGAATAATTGAAGTCGAAGGTGTCACAGGATCTAATTAGTGATTTTCAGAGGGCTTGTAAAATCAATTTTATATAAGGATACTATGCAAACAAATGACTTCTAAATTTTTTGAAACAACACATTAGTCAGTATGCTGCTGCAAACAATTTTAGATAATAGCTATGTTGTGTCGGAAAAAGTGCTGATTCACTATTGGTGAGTCATCCTTTTTCTGACCCAACATACGGTAATGATTAGAGATAAGGATATATACTTATGCCTCCAGAAGAAAAGCTAAAAAGATAGTGTACATATGCTCACTCAGAAGTATGTCTAACTATCTTTAGTTGTAGATATTAAGTGATTTTGAGAAGCCCATAATTAAAATTGATAATGTCTGTGTAAAAATTAACAAGGGAAAATTATGTATCAGTACTGAAATGTTGTTATTAAATGTATATAAGATGATATATGTATTAGAGCTATGTCAAAAACAGTCGGAGTTGCGGTGACCAATCGGCCGCCGCTATGAGCATGACGTAGTTGTTGAGAGAGGGTGCTCGCATCTACAATATAAGGTCCAGCGCGAGATTCAATCGCTTTCTTGTTTTCTGTTCCTGTGTTCCTGATCCAATTCCTGGATAGCTGTGGAAGCCTACTGCCGGTGCCCCGGTTACTGTACGTGCCGTGCCACCAGCAGTCAAAGAAGGAATGAGGTCGGAATTCCAGTAAAGAGCCGTTGGTTAGTTATGCCAACGTGTAGTCAGCGAAAGGTGAACCTTTCGAAGAAAATAGAAGTAAGTCACAGATGCCATGAGGATACGTGTTGAGAAAACGCGGAAGTATAATCAAGGAAGTCTCAGCAACTCCGTGAAAAAGACGAGAATAGTAATGTACAAGTTTTCATACTCATTTTGAATAATAACCAAAGAAGGAATAGGAACCAGGGATTTAAGGAGCTCCACACAATTAACTTTCATATAGTACCTAAAGGACTGTTTTCAGACTAATCTGTCTATGTCTAGTAAGCTAATGCCACTCTAAGCTTATGCTGAGAAAGGAACCAAACCTTCGAACTGTTTATTTTTGGAAGAAACATTTGTGATATTATGTTAGAAATTAGTTTGAATATTAATTAACTTTGGGGAATACGTCTGATATGCTCTACATAAAGATTGTATATAACTACGTGCATGTAATGTTTTTATATGTGGGAACTAAGTAACTCTGTGCAAATTAACCGAGTCTGAACATAGTAATACAAAAGAAAGTGTGGGACTGTTAGAATAAATTTAGGAGTAGATATTTTGGATATCCTAACATAAAAGGGGGAGGGGGAGTTCAGACTCCTTAGTATTAAAATTACTATTTGAAGTATATATATGTTAGTATTTTAAAATAAATGTATTTCTTTAACCCAAGGGTCATGAGTCTGTCGTTTTCTGAGATTTGAATTACCACTTATTAAATTTTCGGACCTGCACGAGTAAGGGGGAATCCATTGCCATAAGAAAAAGGGGGAGGGGCATGACTGCAAATCACGTGATCCCTTTAATATTTTGAGTTGTTTAATTGCGTATCAGAATTCAGTTGCCGGCTGGTGCAGTCGTTTTAAACAAATATAAATTTGTCGGCAACGGAATAGCTGATGTCTTAAAGTAATAGATAACAAGAAACAGCAGAATAAATATAACTAAAAGGGAAGAGCAAAGACATAACAAGTTGTAATGCTGGCAATTAGACCTGATTTTTCTTGTCTTCTATGGGTTATATCAGTATATTATAGTCTGGTCTACAATTTTTTATAATTATGAAAGCATTTGGACTAGTTAATAAGCTACTTTGTTGTCTAGTCCCCATAATAAAGATGCACTGTGAATAGAAATACCACTTTTGAATGTTAATATTTTTATTTTGTGTGTAATAACTTGTAGGTGCTTTCTTGTGATACCTATCAGGGATAAATTGATGAAATAAATAAAATATCAACACCTATCTTTTTGCATTCATGCCATAGAAAACATAGTGCTCTTTTCATTTTTTATTGTTGATGATAGCAAAGTTTTGGTCAGGGTGATGGAAAGCTTTTGTTTGAGATAACTAGTGGTTGCTTGTATACTCTCAAATCTATACCATGTACTTTTCTTCATAGGAACATTGAGCCTGTAAGTCACCAGTGTTCCTATGGCTGCCAATTTGACATTTTCATTTAAAAATGAATGAATGGGAGAGAGTTGGAAAAGTTCAGTTATGTTAGGAGGATACAGATTCCTTATGTGGCCAAGGGTTTCTTCTGCAGGAGCACATATGATAGGAAGACTTCTGATCCCCAATTTTTATTATTTTTTTTTTAAAATCATATCGGATCTCTTCTTTATGTAAGAAGAGATGACGCCTTCTCTTCTACTTCTAAATATATAGATAAAAGCTTGGTTAAGTATTTTAATGGCAGCTAACTCAGAACTAATTCCATACACAGCAGGCCAAATTGCACGTTAAATTGATGACTATGACTAAATAGAATTTTCAATTTGGTTATTGTGTACTACATACCTAAAACTGAAACTTTATATTACCTATCTAAAATTGATACTACTAGTACTGATAGATCAAAAGATCATATTGAATCAAATCATTGAAAACAACTGAACTTATCAAATGAATAAAAAAAAAATGAACTTAAATGGCGTACCAACCTGGTAAGAAGAATTTAAAAAAGCAACTAAAATCATGCCACCCCTGATTGCTAACTTTCCAAAGACTGAGGTGCCTCCTTATCTAAAGATAGGGAGGCAAACCAGTTTGGCATACTGTTGAAAGTTTTTTACCTTGGATTTATTATACGCTAAAGATACTAAGAAATTATATGCTTGATTTTAATCCTTTACTCAAGGAAGCAAACAATGTTTTGTGCATGAAATATATTCACATCTGAGCTACTTGTATATAGAGGCTAATGACTTCACATCACTTGCCTTGGTATGTATCCCATAATGGGAAGGGTTACTACCCAGACCAGTTTCGACCTTTATTGACATCTCATCAGTGAGAGCCAGACCAGGGAGAGATATTAAGGTTGACATAATGCAGAAGTCATAAATATCTCATATACAAGCAGCCAAAGGTGCTTGACCTTATTAATAAAAATCTCTGGATGAGAGAAAGATGTTGAAAGTTTTTCACCTTAGGTTTATTATATATTAAAGATACCAAGAAGTTATATACTTGGTTTTAATCCTTTACCCAAGGAAGCAAAACAGTGTTTTGCATGTGAAATATATTCACGTCCAAACTACTTGTATATAGAGGCTAATGACTTCACATCACTTGCCTTCATATGTATCCCATAATGCAAAGCACACTCCCTTTCGGAAGTGTAAAATGCTATGCATAGTGGGAAGGACCACTACTCAGCCAGTTTTGACCTTTATTGAGGTCTCATTAGTGGGAGCCAGGATGAGCACCTTTTCGCTACTTGTATTGAGATATTAATCACTTCCGCATTACTTCCCCCCCCCCATAGTTAATTTTTACAAGGAAGACTTTGAGCAATGAGTTCTAGATTCAACAAGCCTTGCCCATAGTCTGATTCAGATGTGTTGATGATATTTTTGCCATTTGGCCCCACGGCCGCAAAACATTAACTATATTTATAACATAAAATATATTCCAAAGCCACCTGAACAAAGAACACAAAAGTATCCAATTTACCATCGAGACTGAAAACAATAACTCTTCCTTTTCTAAGCACATTTGTCAGACTTCTTCCTTCACAGTCTACTGCAAACCTACACATATAGGCCAATACATACCAAACAATTCATACCACCATCCAACACAAAAACTGGAGGTCATCAGCATAGAGTCCTCCATTATTAGCCAAACATTTATAAAAAATGGCTACAACAAAAAAAAGGTCACAAGATCCTCCACGATAATACCATTAAAAGGAAAAACGATTACAAGAACGTCATAGCCTATCATACATAGGAATATCAGAAAAAATAGAACACTAAAGCAACCTTCAAACCTCCTGTAAAATTAAAAAGTATACTCAACTCATCCAAAGATCCCTTTCCCTACCTTGTCCACCCAGGGGTTTACAAAATTCAGTGTACCTGCAACCTAGCCTACACAGGGCACACCATCTCAATAATAAAAGACAAACATAAACAGCATGTTAAATTCCTCCACTATGGAAAAACGGGCCTCTCACACTGTGCACTTCAAACATGTCACAGAATCAACTGGAAAGGCACCAAGCCCCTACTCCAAACCAAAACCTGGTGTTGACAGTTCAAGGAAGCTTGATACTGAAACATCATCTGAATCTAAACAAGAATGATGGATTAGTAATTTTAAGAATCTGGAGGACCCATCTGCAACCTACATAGAATCCAGAACCCCAACACAAGAAAAACATAATATAAGAGGACTGCAGAGATGTGTTAATGTAGTTCTGTTATAAAACTATTTAGAGAATTTTTTTTCTCTATGATCTGTATATTATTATATTCATATGGATATAAAAGAAATATTTTATTAATTTATATATATGTTTGTATATATTTTATTTATTATTATTTTTTCACCATAGGTCAAGCTAGGGTAAATGATTAACAAAGCACATAGATTTATCTTCCTTTTGTGTAGTGTCATGTAGCTTGTGTCCTGTACATATGCACATTTTCCTGATGATGACCTCGATACAGAGTTTGAAATGTTAAATGTTATTTTCTTAATTATAAATAAAGTAATTAATTCAAACATCTAAGATATCGTTATCCTCAGTTTTCATGTCATCTTTATCATCTTTGATTCCTTTGACAGTACTCTTTCCTCCTTTCTAAGCCTTTTCACTAGTCTCCAAAGCACTTTGCCACCTTCTTGATGGCAAAGAATAAAAAAATACAATAAGTGGTAAATATGAACCATAACTAAAACCGAACATGTAGGAACCGTTACACACATACACACACAAACCAGAAATGCATAGAGCGAAGAAGCTGGCATGGGTCAGTCATTGTTCAGTAGATATGCATGGTAGCTGGCAGAAAAGTTAGTCAGATGCATGGAAAGATCTAATAAGTGACTTCCAGATATCACATGAAATCATTCCTTGGTTTTTGTTGAGTGTGCCGTGTGAGTGGATAACCATTCCACTCGCACGGCACACTCAACAAAAGCCTCTTTATTGTAGCAGACACTGAAGTTGTATTCTATGTAAAGCATGGAGCTCTTATCCCATTCAGTATTGTGGTGAGTGTAGGAGAAGGGGAAAGCTAGGCCTGAGCTGTCTTCTATCTATCCCAATGGCTTTAACAGGCCTTTAAGGCCCACAACCTTCCAAGCATGCTTGGATTTCGTAACCGAAATACGAGGATAGAATGGTCACTCCTATGCCTCAAGGTATTCTTGGCTGTATCCCTGTGTGTTCACAGGGCCGGTTTGCCTGCTTGCAGGATGAAAAACACCAGATAAACTGGTGGGAAAAAACCCTACTGCCCGCGCCCAAGACCGGCTAACTTGGCTATGGCTGAGGAAGATCCTTCAGCTCCTCACATCTCCGACGGGAATCGAACCTAGGACACTCCTTCCCCAGGCATGTGGTTGTGAAGCGCAAAGCCACTAGGCTAACTGCGCAGACCTGAGCTGTCTTCACTGTTGTTATTAATGTCTCCAATATGCTCTTTTTGTCTAATATCCAAACTTCTAGATGTTTGCCTTATTTAAGAAAGGACACAAGAAAATGGAATATTGTAAACTCCAGGATATTTGTTGAAAGGGTTGTGGTCGTAACCGAACTCGTATAATCACAATACACTTGAAAGCCACTCTTATGCCATGAGATTTCAGGAGATAGACGATTTTAAGAGAAAGTCTACCAATATAAGGAATGGAAATCAAAGCTATGTAGCAAATGTCTGGAATCTTGTGGAGCAGCAGTAGACAATATTTTTGTGGTTGTTTAACAGTCTTTCAAGGTAATTAATTCAAACATCTAAGATATCGTTATCCTCAGTTTTCATGTCATCTTTGTACCATTTTCTTAGATTTTGTTTTTGTACCATAACATTTCTTTTTGTTTTGTACCATAACATCGTTTTCATGTAATCTTTGTACCATTTTCTTAGAATATCCATTGCTCATCAATAGTTGGAGAAGAGAATGTAATTTTTTTAGTGGTTCTTCATTTCCTGTAATAGAGATTGCCCTTTTTCCCATGTATGTATAATTGCCTAATTTTTGTAATATATGGTGCAATGAAGAGAAATGTAGGCAATGACCTACAGGAGTGGTCTTATGGTATATGCTAAGAGAGAGGCCTCCTTCTGTTTTTTTTTTTAAATTAAAACATTTAGGTAAGGTAATTTTTCTTCATTCAAGTTCTAAAGTGAATTTCATTTTATGATGGAAGGAGTTAATAGATGAAAGAAAATAATGTAACTGCCACACTGTGTTTCCAGATTATCGATATTTGTGAACAAAGATACAATATCTTGACTAGCTAGAATGTCTGTTGTAAGATAGAAATTTCTCCTAGTTTTTCTACAAAGTGATGCAAACTTTTGATGTCTGATGTGCTACTTCAGAAGATTAGCCAGATGTTTTGATAACAGATAAGTAGGTGAGCATGATACAATAAGCCAAAGATGACATTCTTGTAATCGTTTTTCCTTTTAATGGTATTATTGTGGAGGATCTTGTGAACTTTTTTTTTGTTATAGCCATTTTTTATAAATGTTTGGCTAATAATGGAGGACTCTATGCTGATGACCTCCAATTTTTGTTTGAAGATTAGTTTTGCGTATCTTGGGCGTTCCATATAATTGTGGAGTTAAAGGGTGCATAGATTTCATTATTTTTTTTAAGATCCGTAGGCCACATAGTTATGTTGCGTAAAAGGTTGTTAGTTTGTTTGTGGTTTGTCCAAGTAGGGTCATAATCTAATGGAGTGTAAGTAGAGGTATCAAAAAGTAAAAATGACATTTTAGACATATAATCAGTTGTATCCATGATAACAGTTGAATTACCTTTATCAGCCTTAAGTACCATATGTTTGTTCTTCTTTAAATTTGAAAGATCTCTTTTTTCTGAGGAATTAATGTTCTTTTTAGGAGGAGGGAGAAGGATAGCAATTTTCAATCAAATGTCATTTGTGATAGGTTGACGTAGAAAAGGGCCTTTTCTATGTTGCAAATAATATCTATTTTAGAAATGTGCTCTGTGTGACAGCAAATTTATGATTAGAAATGTTATAGTACTTTTTCATCAGGTAAGGTAACTTTCAGGATGAAAATTTTCCACTCACAAGGTACACTCAACAGAAAACCAAGAATAATTTTACTTGATATTTGGAAGTCACTTATTAGATCTTTCCACACATCAGACTTTAACTTTCTGTAAACTATCTTGCATACCTACAGAACAATGACTGAGCTGTGTCAGCTTCTTACACTCCACATGCTCATTTGTTTTTTTTACTTTTGTGTAACAGTTCCTACATGTTTAGCTATCTAATGGTTCATGTTTACTGCTTATTGTATTTTTTTTTGTTCTTCCTAACCCAGAAGAAGCCACTAACATGTGGTGAACCTAGTTGGTTTAACTATATTATCATGACATATTAAACCCAGTGTCACTTATCATTTATGTATTTAACTTGCTTTTGTATTTGTTTTGTTTAAAAACAGATACAAGATACATCATAAAATATTATTACCAGAATACAGAGATGGCAAGCTTTACACTTCTGCAACCCCCCCCTGCTGTGGGGATGCCCAAACAAACACAGAAGAAGAGTTGTTGAACAAACTGAAGAAAATCGAAGAAGAGAAAGTATAAAGATAAGGTAAAGAGACCTTAGAGTTATGGAGAGAGAATTAATTACCATAAGCAGTCTAATGGAAAGGACTCTTGAATATTGGATCTAGTAATAGCATCTGAAAATATACATAAATTAGGTGATTGTTTTTGCATCCAGTTGCAGATTGATCATACAGCTTCAAAGTAAGAGGTGGGAAATCATGTAAAAAGCTTTGAATGAAAAAGGGTATGTGTAGAACTGTAAGGCAACTTAAAGCAGTACCTTAGCATAAAAATCTGAATTGGTAGAGAGAAAGAAGCAGTTCATGGGAAACATGGCTGGGGTTACTTTAATTCTCTAAACATTGACTGGGTAGTGGTGAAAGCTCATGAGAAGAATGAAACCAAATTTATTGAGCTGTTGTGAGACAATTTCCTGTAGACAAACTCCAATGTAGAGAGTTAGATGTGATTATAATGTCAGAGGGGGGGTCAGTTAAAGATGTGACATTTCTGTGTTCTGCCCCCCAGTTGGTGATAGTGATTTTGCTGTGCTGACTTGGGAAGTGACTAAGTTTATGGATATGTGCAAAGTAGGATATTATGACCAAATGCATAAATGATGCAATGTCTGAATGTGGTACTAGAGTTTGAAGAATAAATAGGATAGGAGTGAAATGGATGGGCAAATCTTATTAAGCTAGAAATTCTTTAAAAAAAAAGATGTGGAAGGAATGCCACACACGCACATAACAATGTCAGTTATGAAAATTACAAGTAGGCCATAAACAGTTACACCTATTGTATGGAAATTTAAGTCTAAGGATGTAAAGAAAACTGGCTCTGCAAGCCAGAAGAATTCTATCATTATGCTGCAAGTAAAGAAATAATGAATGTAATTAAACGAGGACCAATTTTATTAAAATCTGCCAACTTGGTGTTGCAACACTGAGCTTACTGCTAACTTTTCACTGGATGAAGAAATTCAGAAGGAGGTACTAGAGTTGTTGCACAAACTGAATAAGAATTTGCCGGTGCTGATAGGATATTAGCATGGATGCTTAAAGTGCTCCTGCTGAATTGACCAGCAGATGAAATTCTTTCATTTTATGATGGATGTGGAGGGGAATCCATGCACCCAAGAAGGAGGCAGAAGCTAGATTTTTCTCTCATAGAGTGGTGTATCATTGGAATAGATTGCCTTTGGAGGTAGGGTGGATAAATTCAAGAAAAGGTATGACAGTGGTGATATGTGGCCTCCCTCAATGTGTCCAGACTTTCTGCAGGTTTCTCCTAATAATAATCATCCATGCCTGTTTTAATATAACTGAATTTCCCTTAAGGATAGCCATGCTACGAATGATACATAAATCTCTTAAGGTGTTCCTTCCTAAGGCTGTAACATTGCTTTTGGGTAGAACGAGCTTTCAATAGAGATGCAGTAAGCAATCTAATGTTCAAGGCATCTTTCATGAGATAAAAATTTAGTAACTTTTTTAACATTTGCCATTATGTCCATCTTGGGAATGTGATGTGGGATAATTGAAAATCCAAAACCTTTGCTCATAATTAAAGCTTCTGTTTGGTTGAGCATAGAATTAGAAAGATTTATATAACTACCAGGATTTGTATTTCTGTAGCTGGTCAGATTTCTTGGACACATGGTTTTTGCAACACTTGGTGTTTTTTTTAAATGTTTGCAGTCTCTGGTATTCCATAGATCTGGGATGGTGAAAGTGGCATGCATATAATAAGCTTTTCAGTCTGTAGAGAATAGTTCTAATAAGTAGTTTGTATTTGAGCCTGTAATAAGGCAAAACTGACTATCATAAATCCTCTTAGCTTTTATAGAAAGAACATTCATAATTACTTTTAGGAAATTTGGAATACTAGAATTGTCTCTATTTGGAAAGAGAGATCCTCTTGTATTTTGGTTTCTCAAACATATGTATACCTATTTTATTGTCTCCCAGTTTGAGAGTATACTTACTTGATGTGTTAACTACAAGAACATGTATGTCTTTTGGATTTATTACAGAAATTAGTGGAAAGTTTTATCTTCAAAAACTATGGCTTAGTGATGGGTTCACTGCTCTTGCCTCTCTCACCAATTTATTTATGGAGAAATTTGAGAATTAAGTCTTGGCACTAGCCATCCTAAAACCATATGGTTGGTAGTTATATATGGATGTTGTTTTCATCATCCGGAAAAATATGCTTTAAGGACACAGAAGAGATAAGAAAGGTATGGTTATTCTTGGTAGCTAAAGCGTTGTACCTTGACAAGTTAAAAGGCTTCAGCCACTTTAATTAAAACAGAGCATATTTTATATTCATTAATTCTTTCTAAATAAGTATATATATATATATATAACTATTTATTTTGCTGGATATAGGATCCACTCTGGATTTATAAGGTTTGTTAAATTATCCATTTATATTTCATACCTTTTGTTTCACTAAATTGAAAAAAAAAAAAAAAAAAGAAAAAAAAACCAAATATCAATAGTAATTTCTCTTTAATAATTTCACTATTTCAGAACTCTCCCTTTATGAAACATGAAAGCAGTAAACAGGTCTATAATAGGAGACAGTAACAGAAATGTTTGAAGTTTTAGAAGTTCTCAACCTTTTGCTATTGATATATTTTTCATATAACCCAAAGTAAGTTTTCATGAATAATAAATGTAAAGGAACATTCTGAATCATTCTGTATAGTCACTGTTATACATTTTTTTTCTAAATATTTTGAAAAATGTATATCTTTTGTATAAGTTTTCTTTATGAGGAAAGCATTGCTGTTATCATTAAGGATGCATTATCTTATCTAATAAAATTTTTATATTACTTTAGGTTTTCTAATAAAAACTTGCATACTTTGTGAAATATCAGTATCATAATGTCGTACAAAACAGCAGTTAGTCTTATCTGTTGTTTTTTAAATTGAAATGACTTCTCAGATTAATATAATATAATTACTTGGAAAAGAAAACTGGAAACATGGACTTTTCCTGAGCAA
This sequence comes from Typopeltis vanoorti, assembly GCF_054136105.1. Classification (NCBI taxonomy): domain Eukaryota; kingdom Metazoa; phylum Arthropoda; class Arachnida; order Uropygi; family Thelyphonidae; genus Typopeltis; species Typopeltis vanoorti. Next base: position 8,431,787 of record NC_143570.1, read on the forward strand.
ATCAGGTGGTGGTGGGGAACAAGAAAATATTGACTTATTACTACTTTTTTTTTTTTATAATCATATATTATTATTTGAAAAGACACCACCAAGATTTTAATTTTGAGGACCATTCATGAAATTAGTAGAAGACTTATTTTTAGTAGGGCAGAAGAATTTTGTTTTACTTAAAAATGTTAGTCTGGAATTATTCTTTTTTCACTTATCATATATATGTTTTGAAAGTTAGTAATTGATCAAACTGCTATGTATATCTGCCTTTCTTTGCTATTTTAAAATAAGAGTCCTGTTTACATAACATGCATTTCAAGACCCCTCACATAATTGAAAACTGCATTAAAAGAACAGGACTCTTCCCTTTCCTACTTGAAAGGTGTATGCTGTGGAAAATCTACAAATGATGCTTCAGTTTTTTTTTAGTTATTTATCAATTTAAGTAACTGATAAATTTAGTTATTTATCAGTTTAAGTACAAAAATCTTGCACATGATGTTGCTATCAGTTCAGCACATCAGTGTTAATATTATTAAGTTACACTAATAATGAATCCACAATGTGCACATTATAGGCCTCTAATTAAATTTATAGAACACTACCAAAATGAAGTCACATGAACACTGTGGTAGGCAGTGCTGCACAAGAGTAATGACAGAAAGGCTGAACTTTGGGCAAAGCACACAAGAACCACATGCACATAAGCCACTACCAAAATGAAGTCACATGAGCCAGTGGCACACTCAAGATTTAATCTTGGGAGGGGGGGACAAGTTGAGTAGATGATTTGAGAATGGACATTATGCATTGCATACGACCTATGACTGAACATCTGCAGTGATCGCAAATACATGAAACCCATTATCTCCTCTGGCCTGGCTCGGGCAAATGAAGTAGCTCTTGGTCTGCCTGAGCACTACCTCATTCGCCTTGCATTCACAGTGGCCGTGATTCCCAAGAGCTATAGGGTGTTCCCACCTTATGTGACCGCTAATTCATAAGTAGTATAGAAATAGAAGACATGATACAACATGAAAAGATTTTTGGAAATTTTTTTAGTGTTTTTTTCCTTTTTCTTTTTGGGGGGAGCAACACTTCAGATTACACTGATTTCATCAGCGTAATCTGAAGTGTTGATTTCCATGGCTGACTACCCCTCACCCTAAGTCTGAAGTTTGGTTGATTTCCATATCAAATTATAGAGATTTTTGTGCCTTTTGATTAGCTTCTTGTGCAACCTACAGTGATTTTGGGAAATGCAGTTTTTATACTAATGTCATGAATGGATCCTGATATACTTAAAATATGAGGTACTTTGTCCCGGTGCCTTCTGGCACACAGATGCAGCTACTCACAGCTATACCTGTTTTGTCCAAATGTGTTGATAGGAATATGCCTTATTTTTATACCTTATTTTAAAATCTAAAAAGGGCATTTCAGTACTTATTTGAAGAGAGTATATTAAAGGCAGTGTTAATATACAATATAAATTATGTAAGAAAATGTATGCTTATATAAATTTACTAACTCAATTTTCTGAAGGGTTTTTTTTTTTGAGAAAAGTTGATAAACTTGACAGTCTGATTTAGTTAATCATCTGTAATGTCATATAATACTGTTATATAGTTGATTTGTTTGATGTGATGATGGTTCAGGATGATAATCTGTTATGCTTATAATAACTTGATAACAGAGACCATTCGTTTGAGAGACATCATTTAAAGCTGAGCAGAGCCTCTGATTACGAGAGGTCTGCATTTAATTCTTCTGCTAGCCGTGTTGAGAAAAGCATTTAAAATAAAATATGTAAAATACATCCATATTTATTTTAAAAAATAACTATATACATAATTTACATCTTTTGTTACAAGAGACTTCTGTATAAAAATGGAATTCACGTCCTCTGTCTAATCACTTTATAATGACTATATGGTGCATAAGGTGGTCTTGAAGCACAGTTTTCAGAAATACAAATTACTCTGTATTTAGAACCATCCCCTCTTAGTAGCCAGTCTTGACAAGCTTTTAACATTCCTTGAGTGACATTCTCATCAAGCCAGTTCTTATGCCAAGCTGCAAACTTCTGAGACATTAACACTGACAAATGATAGTGGTTCTGCAAATAAACAGATAGAGCACATTCTATATGAAAGAAACATTCATGAAATTTCCACATTCATGTAAATCTTGTGAGCTTTGTTTTAATAAGCAATGAGTATGTAAATTTTATAACTGGAAACTTGAGAATGAAATGTGCAAAAATAATAATTTGTATAAAACACTAATTTCAGCCTTTTATTAAAAATAAAAATGAATTGATGGGCATGTCATAATACAGCATCTCCCTTATAACATTTCTCAATTTACTTAAAGGTCCCTATTCAAATTTGCCTGTTGATAGAAGGGATGTCAGTCTTTTAGAGGTAAGCCAATAGTAGCAGGTTTTTTCCTCTTCCAGATGTGAATGCTAAAGTAATATGCAGCAAGGCCTAATTTTACAAAGATTCAATAAATGAACACTTCGAAAGCAATAGCAAAAAATTCAAAACATAACCAATAAAACAAAAGCATAAACGCAACAGTTGCAATCGTATTTTATATTTATATTCTATAGCATTGTGGACAGAGATTACAAAACAGTTAAAAGTGAAAGTTTTACTAATATTAGTATTTAAACAATAAAGGTGTGACATCAATACATTTCCCCTCAAGATGGATAAAGTACCAGTATCCATTAGAAAACCAAGAACTTAGGTTCAAAGTCAGCTCATTATTCGACTCCAATGAAAACTATATCAACAAAAAATACAGCAACTACCCTCAGATGAATCTATTAACAAAGAATGGAATCCTTTCTGCAATATTTTAGGAGATTCAGCCCAAGAAATGTTGGGAATGAAAAAAAGGTCTTTGTAACTGGGACTCAGAAATCAGGAAAATCATACATATCATAGAAAATCCTATAAAAATGGTTAAGCACAAACAAAATAGAGGGTGAAATTGAATATAAACACAAAAGAGCAATAGCAAAAAGAGAAACATGCAAAAGACAGAGTTCAATGGAACAATTTCGTTACCAATATTGATAAACACAAACATATAAATTTATAAGGTAAATGAATGATAACCTTAGAGAATCGATCAAGATCAATGCTATACCTTTAGAGGACTGGCTTAAAGAATTATGGACAATTGATGACAACCCACTCTCAGAACTTATCTGCAAATAATTCAACAGGCTCCTTTAGCCTTGAAGATTTAGAGTCAACACTTAAACACTGCAAGAACCATAGAAGTCCAGGAGAAGATGGTATCAACACGAAACTTTTCAAATTCTCTGGAGACAACTTCAGATACAAACTACTAGAATTCATGAATAAAATCATAAATGACCAATTACCACCAGAAAATTGACAACATGTATGATCGTCCCATCTTCAAAAAAGGCAATATTAATGAATGTTCAAACTATACAGGCATTAGCCTTTTAAACACTGGATATAAAATATATTCAAATCTCTTAAAGACTAAATTAGCCAAATATTATGAAAATATTTTTGGAGAGGAACAAAACAGTTTCTGTAAAGGCAGATCCTGCACTGATGCCATTTTCACTCTCAAGCTCCTGATAGAAAAAAAAGAAGAGAATTCAATTTAGAGACCCATATATTATTCATCAATTATTAAAAGGCTTTTGATAAAGTCAATCATAATAAGATGACAACATTCCTAGCCAGTTAATTAAACAATTTTCAATAAATATAACAATAACCAAATTACAATAAAGATAGCTGCAGGAAAATATGAATCACAGAACATAAATGCAAGTGTCCAACAAGGATGTAGTCTATTGCCACTCCTTTTTAATATCTATATTAATAATATATAAGAGAGTGGAGGGAAACATTCAGTTTTGGCATTCACATAAATTATTACACCAACATCGATACAGTTTTATTTGCCGATGATCAGGTTTTAATTGAAGATAACTTCAGTTAAATTTTAATTTAACTACAGTGAGTAGCCATTTCATTTAATGAAATAGCAAAAACATACAATATGGAAATCTCCACTTCCAAAACCAAAGTCATGGTTTTGGAAGTGAAGCAAAGTTTGCATCAACTATGATAGAACAGGTTAATACATTCAAATATCTAGGCTACCACTTATCTTATGAAAGTTGCAAGACATGCAACATAAAATAACCAATTATATAGGAATAACAAACACTCAATCAGATATTCAATCCAAATTTAACAAGGAAGAAAACAAGAATAAGAATCCATAACTCAATAGCAAGACCTATCCTAACATATGGTTCAGAAGCCTGGACTATAACTCAAGCAGATAGAAAAAGACTGATGAGCTCTGAAATGAGATTCATGCACAAAACAGCTGGATATAATATAATAGACTAGACTTCAAAAAAAATAGATATCTGTTTTAAACTGCATCAATTTTTATAGTGAGATGGAAACAACATGCAGAAAGAATGAGTGAAAGAAGACCCCTAGAGAGAGATACAGATATATCACCCTGAAGGGAGAAGGAATTGAGGATGGCCTTTGAAAAGATGGGAAGAGACTGTAACAAGCCACTAAGCCTATTACTGGAAAGGAAGAAGAAGAAGAAACAAATTAAAAAATTCTGATGTGTGTATAGCATTCAAGTTAACACTTACAGCTTTAACAATAGTAACAACACTCCTGTAACTCAAAGCAGCAATCATGGACAGGGTGAAATCCTTGTTGCATGAAATAAAGCTGCTGGAAAAGAGACATATGGCGAAGTCATTTGTAGTGAAAGAACCAATCTCATTTAAATATATTTTAATTTTACCTCAATTTATGAAGATTCACTTTATAAACATTATGCTGAGAACCTAACCCCTTTGTAAAATGAGGCCTTCCTTTATGTATATACATGCAACTTCATGGTCAAAGCTGTATAACTGAGAGGAGACCTCCACATAGCCTTTAAAGGACTGCAGAGAACTGAACAGAGCTTCTGACCTAATGTCCAATACTCACCTTCTTGTGGTGCACCCTGTTGGGAATGAACGAGGATGGGCTGGCAATTTGGGATTTAGCCAACCAAATTGTATTCTTATTGGCTTAAACCAATATACAAAATGATGGTACAACATGACAAATCATGCCGGCTGGGGCGTCACCCGGTTAAACAAGGCCCCCTGTTGTTTTTACCAGGGAACCAGGGCAAACAGCTAAAAGTCAGCTACTGGATCAAATCTGAAAGCACACCCTGAATGGCAAAGAAATGGAGCTAGCTGAGGAATTAGATAAGTACCAGATCAACATAATAGATCAACAAAAACTGGTGAGATCTTTCTGAGCAATAAATACAAAATGTTATATTCAAGCAATGACAATCAAGGAAAAGAAGGGGTAGCCATAGTATTCAACATTAAATACGAGGATAATCTTCTTGAATGGCAGGCAGTCTCAAGTAGAGTGAGTGATGTGGCAAATATGAGAATGGGGAACTGAACAATGAGACTTATTTGTGTCTATGGTCCAACAGAAGGTGCTACTAAATTTTTTGAGGCTCTAGAAAAAGCTACTGACACAATGAAAAAGGAAAAGTTGGTCCTTGTTGGGGATCTAAATAGCAGAGTAGGAAGTGATTGTCAGACATACCAAAATATTTTGGGAAATAATAATGGCAAATACCTGTTGGATTTCTGCTCAGGACATCGACTGGTTATTACTAACACCATGTTCCAACATAAAAATGTACACAAATTCACATGGAGAGAAGAGGCAAGGAATAAGAAAAGTTTCATTGACTATGTTATTGTTGATAGTGATGTTTTCTCATTGGTGCATGACACCAGTGTGTACAGAGGATTTGAAATTGTAAGCGATCACTATTTAGTCTTGAGCAGGATAAAATTGGAAAGAATGACATATAAGAAAGTTTTAAAGTGAATAAAATTTGAGCAGCTCTCAGATGTGAACTGTAGACTAAAATACACAAAGATTATTGAAGAAAAAATGAAAGAGTTTGAGAACAAGAGCCAAACCTTGGAGATTCAGTGGCAAACTTTGAAGAAAACCCTGATTGATTCAGCCAGAGAGGCATGTGGTGAGGTTGTCTGCAAGGATAGAAAAATGAGAAGTCCATGGTGGACACAGGAAGTTAAAGAGGCAGTGAAGGAAAAGAAGAAAGCATATTAAAAGTTCCTGGCAAATAAGTCAGCTTGTGCTCTTAGAGAATACAGAGACAAATGTACGAAAGCTAAACAGTGTGTAAAACTAGCTAAACAAAAGTCATGGGAGGACTTTGGCAAGAACATAGAAAATAAATATCAAGAAGATGGTAAGATATTCTAGAAGCTTAGGAATGGAGGAAAGAGTGCTGTAAAAGGAGTTAGAGGATGATAAATGTGACATGAAAACAGGAGAAAAAGATATCCTTGAAGTATGGAGTAATTACTTCAAAAAATTGCTAAATGAAACAAGCAGTGATAGCACAGTGGTAAAAAACAGTCAGGAATACATATCCATACTTGAAGTAGAAAAATCCATCAAAGGTTTGAAATGAGGAAAGGCAGGAATAGATGATATTCGACCAGAAATGCTGAAGTATGATGGTATAAAAGTCTTACAGTGGCTGCAATGCATAGTTCAAAAGGCCTGGACAGAGGGACAAATTCCCGATGATTGGAGTAGAGCTCTCATAGCACCTATACATAAAAAGGGAAATAAAACAATATGAGAATTACAGAAGTATTTCCCTACTGAGTGTTCCAGGCAAGATTTATGCCAGTGTACTTGAGAAATGGTTGAGAAGAATTGTGGAAGAACAAGCTGGATTTAGGCCAAACAGAGGCTGCCAGGATCAGATCTTCACTTTACAACAAATAGTTGAGAAAGCATGGGAATATAACAAAGATCTATATTTAAGTTTTGTCGATCTGGAAAAAGCATACAACAAGGTGCCAAGAGAGAAGCTATTCAATACACTACAGTTATATGGTGTCAATGGGACATTATATCAAGCAATACTTAGTCTTTATTTGAGTTGCAAGTCAGCAGTTAGAATTGAAGGAAGTACAGGAAGATGGTTTAATGTTAAATCGGTGTGAGACAGGGATGTACATTATCCCCTCTGTTATTCATTATCTATATGGATCACATTATGAAGGAAAGTGGTATTAAACATGATATCAGAATTGGAGATGTTAATGTCAGCTCTTTGCTTTATGTGGACAATGTTATACCTCTAAATAAATCTGTTACAAAATTCCCTGACTAAATTGAATGACTGTTGTAATAGATATGGTATGAAGGTCAGCAATAAAAAGACAATGAAAATAGGTAGAATTGTGGAAAATGTCAACTGTGTTTTGAATGGAGAACGTATGGAACAAGTAAAACATTTACTACTTAGGCACGATTTTTAGTGAAGATAGTAAATTAAATATGGAAATAGACAACAGAATCAACAAAGCTGGTATGGTAGGCAGTCAATTGAATAAATTCATATGCAATAAGAGAGAAATTAGTCAGAACACTAAATTAGCTGTATACAAGATAGTGTTCAAATCAGTTTTAACTTATGGATCTGAGAGCTGGGTCAAAAGTAAAACACTTGACCAAAGACTAGAGACTGCAGATATGACAGTCCTGAGAAAGATTAGAGGCGTGAACAGTTGGCATCAATGGATGCCTATATTATATAAAAAACAAGGATATTAGGAAAGAACTTGACATTGTCAACATCCAGGAATGCGTTAGCAGAGCTAATCTCAGGTGGTATGGTCACTTAAACAGAATGGGCGAGGTAAGATTAGCAAAACAGGTGTTCTCTGCCAGGTTGGCAGGAAAATAATCCAGAGGAAGACCAAGATATAGGTGGATTGATACGGTACAAAGTGCCTTAGACGACAGAAATATAAGATCTGATAATGTTGGAGTCTTGACAAGTAACAGACTGATTTGGAGGAAAATTGTAGATTGGAAGTTAATAATGATGTAAATTTTTCATGTAGTACTATCATATCCTGTACACCCCTTGAGGGTACATGTCAGGAATTTAATGATGATGATAAATTTCATCATTCAGAACTTGAATCTATGGATATGTCCATGCAATAATTATTATGGTATGGTTATTTTTCATTGCTTAATAAATCACTAGCTTTTTACATACTATGCACTGTTTTTATGACATTAAATTTATAACTTTTTTATGTTAATCTATAAAAGAAAATCACTAATACATGAATCAGAAAGAGAATTTATATAACAAGGCATTTAATACTATAAATATGGGGAAAGAGGTTTTCTCCAATATTTACCACATCATGTTACTAACTTGTTTCTGTGAAAGTTATTCCAATGAGCTTTACCGACAAGATAAAATTTAATCCAGGCGTAATTGTTTATGCCCGGGAAAAAGAAAAAAAGTTGGCACTGATATCTTTATCATGGTAGAGACTGTAACATGCTCTCAACAGGGACAATTATTTTGTATTTTATTTATTTTTTTTTGCACAAAACAATATGCCTTATATTTGAATGACAACACTGGATATTAGACACTATGCTATGCCATCAATTTATGATCTGAAGCCAATAAACCTCTTTTTTAAAAGATATAGTTACCTTATCTCTTCAATTTCAAAACAGAAATATAGACATAACCATAGTGTGGGGGGAAAAAAAAAAAAAGCAAAAAAATAATTTCTCTGCAGAAAAGAAATAAGAAAGAATTAGATTATCGATTTAGAAAACTTATAATTAGATATGATTTCTGAAAATCTCGGATTCATCCCCTTCTCATTAAGTATTAATTCTAGGTTATGAAACACTCAGAATTTTATCAGTATAGTTCCATATATTGTCACTGAGAGTAATTTTTTCTTTTTTTAATTCTCTTTAGTTTCACTTAAAAGTTAAGAAAGGACCTATTTTAATCACAAAAATTTTCCAGCAGTTAAATTTATGGGTTCACAGTAGAGCCTACAAAAGAAAGCCAGTATGGTGTCCAAAAAAGACTCTAAGCATCAAGATTTGAAAACAGGGAATCTACATATGATCTACTATATACAAATTTGTTTTCAGTATTATGGACCAATTCTTATGGGAAGAGAAGACAACAATACACTAACTAAAAAATACGAATGTTATTGTTGGGAAAGAAAATGCCTGCTTTGTTGGTGTGTGAGACTGACTGTATATTGATTTGAGGTGGTATAAATAAAGTTTTTTTATTATTTTTTTAAAGATTTCTGTAGAATGAGTCATTCATACTATAATATAATACATTTTCAACACATAATATCATCCTTGGATCATTTCCTGTATGTTTTCAGAATAGTTTTTGGTGTACCAGATAATGTGAATTTATAACACTTTCTTGACTGAAAAGTAGTCTCATGCAATCTAACGAATAATCTTACCATACACTTACAAGATCATTCATTATCACTACAGTTCTACGTTCAGTTGTTTTTGGCATATGCACTATTAACAATTTTGTTTTGCCTAATTCTTCCATTAAAATAATCCAACAGTTATTTCAAATTGTTTTACAAAGTAAAATCATGATAAATCTTCATCAATGCTGAACCTAGGACTAACAACAAAAATTACTGCATTGCAATGTAAGGGTTAACACCTTATTATTGATGTACAATACAGTTTTAGCAATTGGAGTTAAATTTTTTTTAATATTTCCATTGTCTTTGATATTCTTGTAATGTTTGTTACAAATTTATATTATTCAAAAACTGTGTGATGGTACTTTTAAAATATCACTTTGCTTTTGGCATAGGGAATTTGAGGCAAAGCAATTTTATTTTACCATTACAAATTTGTTAAATTAAGATCCTAAATACAAATTTCATCCAGCCATTGTGAAATTATTAATTAACTGAAATCATTTCAGCAAGAACAATGATTGAAATCTTCTTCTTCTGCAGCTTCTCCCACCTAAGTGGAGTCACTGTTGATGATAAGTCTCCTCCACATCCTCCTGTCTTAGGCTGTCACCACATCCAAGTTCTTCATCCTCAAGTCCTCTTCTACCAGCTCCCTCCATCTCTTCTTTGGCCGCCCACGCTTCCTTCCTTGCACATCCATCTGCATGACCCTTCTTCCAACATATTCGTCCTCCCTCCTCATCACATGACCAAACCATCTCAACCTTGCCTCCTGTATCTTCGCAACTTTCACCGTTCCCCCTCACATAGTCATTTCTCAGACGATCCTTTCTGGTCACACTGCACATCCACCTAAGCATTCTCACCTCTGCTACTTCCATCCTGCTGATGTTATTTTTCCTCAGGGCCACAGTTTCTATAGCATATGTCATAGTTGGCCTCACTACTGTCCTATAGATTTTGCTTTTCAGATTGATCGGCACCCTCTTATCGCATAACACTTCAGCCATCTCCCTCTAGTTCCTCCAACCTACTTCCTTCTCAGCTCCTCCATCTTCTTCCACTGTTGAACCTAAGTATCTAAAGTCCCTCACCTTCCTGATGACATTTCCTTCAAGCTCCAGGTCTGTCTCCTGGCTGCCCCCACTGTGCAACACATATACTCTGTCTTACTTCTGCTCAGTCTCATACCTCTCTCTCTTCCAGTATGTTTCTCCATCTTTCCAGTTTAGTTCCTGCTTCTTCTCTTGAATCTGCACACAGCAAGATGTCACCTGCATACAACACTGTCCAAGGTACATCTTCTCTCACCTCCTCCGTCACCACCTCCATCACAATGTTAAACAGAAACGGACTTAATGCAAGCCAACTGTTACTTGAAAACTTTCTGTCTGTCCCAGACAGGTCCGAACACTTGTCTTCACATTTCTGTACATCTCCTGCACCAACCTGACATATTTCTCCAGAACCTTCTTCTCCCTCAGACACCTCCAGACTTCTTGCCTTGGCACTCTATCGTATGCTTTCTCAAGATCAATAAATGCCAGATGTAGCTCCCTTTGTTTCTCTCGAAACTTTTCCATCATCTGCTGTAACCCAAAGATAGCATCTGTTGTTGATCTACCAGGCATGAAGCCAAATTGTTCCTTTGCAATCTCCACTTCCTTCCTCAATCTTCCATCAAGAACCCTTTCTAGGATTTTCATTGTGTGGGACATCAACTTTATTCCTCTGTAATTTTTACAGTCTTGTGCATCCCCTTTACCCTTGTAGATGGGGACAAGAGTACTCTCCCTCCATTCCTCAGTTATATTTTCCTGTTGGCAAATTTTCATGAATAGGTCCCACAGCAGGTCAATTCCCTCTTCCCCCAGTGCCTTCTATACCTCCACTGGAATCCTGTCAGGGCCCACCGATTTTCCATTCCTCATCCTCTTCATAGCCTCCATCACTTCCACTCTACTGATGTTCTGCACCATCCCATCTTCTCTGTGAGTCCTTGCATTTTTCCTCATTCAAAAGACCCTCAAAGTATATTCTCCATCTGTTTCTTATGTCCACATCCCTCCATAATACTCTCCCTTCAGCGTCTTTGATCCGCCTCACATAAGATGTCCTTTGCTGCTTTATTTCTACATTTCTACATTAGAAAAAAAGTTGGTAAATTTTTCTCTGTCCTTCCTTTGTTTCTAATTGATCATACAGATCTTGATATGCCATGACCTTTGCCACAACTCTCTTGGCTTCTTGCTTTCTCTCTCTGTATACCTCTCTGTCCTCTTCCACTCTTGACTCATCCCACTTCTGCTTTGCCTTCCTCTTAGCTGTCACTGCCACTTGTACATTATTATTCCACCACCAACCCTCCTTCTGCTTTCTAATCTTTCCAGATGTCTCACCAAGCACCTTGATTGCACAGCTCAGGATTACTTTTGAATTATGTTTCCACCAATCTTGTCCATCCGAAATCCTCTCTAACACCCTCTCCCTAAAACGATTCCTCACACTATCTTCTTTTAAGCGAAACTACTTAATTGTCTTCATCCCATGGCTTCCAGAGGTTCACAATGCACTTGCACAATGATTGAAATGTAATCTGCATTAAACAAAAATTGGAATTGTATGACAAATTTTCGTAAAAAAGATTTCGAATATCAAATTTCATTAGATTCCGCCTATAAGTGTTTATGCATTTTGCAAATTAGCCTAATATTTATCAATTTTCCAATTTGATCAGCTCTTACAGTTTGATCTTTAAAAGCATTGCTAACTGCAATCTTCAAGGGTCCACAAGCTTCCAACTTTTTATAATAATACTATTTTTCCTAACATTTTTTTAAAATGTTGACAAACTTTTAGAAATAAAACAAAAGTCATCATATTATTTTCATAAATAAACCTGTAAATACATTAAAAAACAGTTTAATGATAATAAATATCAAAATAACACCATTCTCAGGGAAGTGTGACAAGGTCAAAAGGGAACGAATAAATGAATTTCACATTCATGGTACAAGTTAGAAATGATAATAGGACATTACTTATGGTAGAAAGTGTTGGTCTCTCACACTTTAAGTAAAGAAATACAATTTGTTATTATTTAGATTTGGGTGATGATGCAAAAGAGCCTCAGAGTTCTTTAAATAACTGTTCAAATTTATGGCTTTGATCAGAAGATTCAGGTTGAAGCCATAAATTTGAAGTTTCCTCTCAACTGGATATCCAGTTTTTTCATAATATGTGAGATAGTATTCACAATGCACTTGCTAAATTCCTGTGAGAGATAGTAGTAAAAGTTTATCCTTGGTGGATGGTAATAAGGTGAACAGTTTGACAGAGAAGGTAGACAGGTTCAAGGTTGCAGTTTACATTTTCTCAAAATTTTTGGGATTGGTTCTGAGATGACAGTTACAGTAGTGAACAAATTAATCCAAACAAGCTGAATTTTTCTCAAGGTTTTGGTTTGGTTTTTGTCATCATCATCATCAAATTCCTGACATTTACAGGATATGATAGTACTACATGAAAAATTTACATCATTACTAACTTCCTACCTACAATTTTCTGCCAAATCAAACTGTTACCTGTCAAAGCTACAACATTGTCAGATCTTATATTTATATATCTATCTTTTAAGGTACTTTTTACCATATCAATCCACCTATATCTTGGTATTCCTCTGGGTCTTTTTCCTGCCAACCTGGCAGAGAACACTTGTTTGGCTAATCTTTCCTCACCCATTCTGTTTAAGTGACCATACCACCTGAGATTAGCTCTGCTAATGCATTCCTGGATGCTGACAATGTCAAGTTCTTTCCTAATATCCTCGATTTTAATATGATATTGCCATTGATGCCATCTGTCCATGCCCCTAATCTTTCCAGGACTCTCATATCTGTGGTCTCTAGTCTTTGGTCAAGTGTTTTACTTCTGACTCAGATCCATAAGTTAAAATTGGTTTGAACATTGTTTTGTATATAGCTAATTTAGTGTTACGATTAATTTCTCTCTTATTCCATATAAATTTATTCACTTGACTTCCTACCATACCAGCTTTGTTGATTCTGTTGTCTATTTCCATATTTAATTTGCTATCTTCACTAAAAATTGTGCCTAAGTAGCTGAAATGTTTTACTTGTCCCATAGGTTCTCCATTCACAATGCAGCTGATATTTTCAATGCTTGTGCCTATTTTCATTATCTTTGTCTTGTTATTGCTGACCTTCATACCATATCTATCACAACAGTTATTCAATTTAGTCAGGGAATCTTGTAGACTTGTAGTGGATTTATTAAGAAGTATAACATCATCTGCATAAAGCAAGGAGCTGACATTAATATCTCCAATTTTGATATCAGGTTTAATTTAATACCACTTTCCTTCATAACATAATCCATAACAGAGGTGATAATGTACATATTTGCCTAACACCAGATTTAACATTAAACCATCTTCCTGTACTTCCTTCAATTCTAACTGCTGACTTGCAACTCAAATAAAGACTAAGTATTGCTTGATATAATGATCCACTGACACCATATGTTTTGGTGTCAGTGGATCCTTTTGAATAGCTTCTCTCTTGGCACCTTGTCATTTGGTTTTTGTTTCAGTTCACAATAATTTTGGTTTATATTTTCGTTTTTGTTTTTTTCTTCACTATTTTTGGTTGATTGCTGCATGTTTTAATAGTGTAAACAAGCTGATACTAGCAGTGTTTCAAAAACACTTTGCTGTCAGGAGAAAAGGTACCTTTTCTCCTGAGAGCAAAGGAAAATGTGGGCAAAAAACTCCACTTACTCAAAATTGTTTAATTTATATATTAGTTAGGAAAAGCAAAATGAATCAGCCAATATTGTCTGCTGCAGACTTAATAGTGACTTGGCAGCTATGGGGATTAATGTTTTTGACATTACAGTATGTCGAAGATTGCTGGAAGCAGGGAAGACTGCCCACAGACCAAAAAAGAAGCAAATGTTGACGAAGGCTATGCAGAAAAAGAGGCTCCAGTGGGCAAAAGTATACAAAGATTGGACTGTTGAGAAGTGGAAGAAGGTCATATTCTTAGCCATTTCTTTGTCCAAGGAGAGCGAGTACCCTATGTTCGCAAATCAGTGGCTGAGAAGACTTCTTCTGTCCACAATCAACAAGCTCCTAAATAGTGTTGTGTCCAGCTAAAAGGTGTTCTGAGGTTGTTTTGTATATGATGGTCCAGGATCACTTGTGCATGTTAACAGTATGATGAAAAGTGACCAATACATAAAAATGCTGAAGAAAAGAGTGGTCCCACAGATCCAGAAACACAAAGAACTCATCTTCAAATAGGATCTCGCACCATGTCACACTTCAAAAAAAAAAGTGAAAGAGTTCCTCAAAAATCACGTCCAATTGATCCAGGACGTGTAAACTCTCCTGACATTATCCCAAAGATCTGTGGGACAGTGAAAAAGAGAGGTTGGAAAGAGCACATATAAGTATATAAAGTTGGAGTTTAAATTTTGCATTTATTTTCTTGCAAAATTACAATTTTTTTTTTAAACTTTGACATCAGTGAATGGCAAAGAATAGTATTCTCCTTGAGGTGTATTCACATATTTCAGAATAAAAAAAAAAAATTGGTCCAACGTTATAAATATATGTACTCTAACTTATGACAAACAAACTTGGTTAATAGTAATTGGAATTTAATGTTTTTTAATTTACAAATGACATGCCTGAATGTTTTGCTACTTATAAAATGAGTATTTTTTAAAGAAGAAAACTGACGCAAGGAAACATTTTAGCAGCTCTATATGTTTTGTAAGTTAAAAAATGACATTAAATCCCATGTTTGGTATATGACAAATGGAAAAAATCCAAAATTTCTGAGTTTAAGTGACCCCAAAAATGCAGGCAGCTTTTACTACAGAAGCACCATTATAACATATTCTCACTATAACAAACTATCAAAACATCCATGGACACAGTGCTATTCTAAAGGATATTAACTATAGCAAACCATCTGCTATTGTAAGAAAATATTTTTGTAGTCTCTTCAAGTTTGCTATTAATGAGAGTTTCTATTTTCCCTTGCACTGTAGGCTCAATGGTTTGTCTTGACCAAGTAATTTTGCTTCTTGCAAAACTGCTATCAGAGCATTCAGTAGGTTTTCAGTTAATCCTGTCAGTTATGCATGTTCTTCTGGCCAGTTTACTTGTTTTGCAGGATGAAATATTCTGCCATTTCTGTACAAAACTGGCCAACTCACCTTCAATAGAAAGTCCCGATAAAGGTTCTTCACGTAGATGAGATTTGAACCCAGGCTTTCCAACCAAAAGGCTATGTTAAAGCTGACTAAGCCAAGCAGGCTCTATAATGAGAGTAGACTGTATTTTTAAGTTTTCCAAAATCTAATTTTTTCCCTTCATCCTGAACAACCCAGGATATCAGAGTGGGACTTGATTAATTATTAATGTCAGCGTTTTGCAAACTTGGTATATGATTTCAAAGAGTGCAACAACTTTTCAGTGTTTTAACATTATTTGCACCTGTATAGTTTTATGAGTTTGATGTAATGCTAAAAGCAATCAGTGTCATAAAAATTACAATGGCAATAATATGGCCTTTCTTGGTTCATCAGTATATTGGTTTAAGCCAATAAGAATACAATTTGGTCGGCTAAATTCCAAATTGCCAGCCCATCCTCATTCATTCAGTATCCAGGTAGATACCTAACAGGGTTGCACCACGAGAAGGTGAGGATTGGATATTAGGTCAGAAGTCCTGGTCGGTTCTCTGCATTCCTTTCAAGGCTATGTGGAGGTTTCTCAGTTATACAGCTTTGACCCTTAAGCACCCCAGATGTGAACTGTAGACTAAAATACACAAAGATTATTGAAGAAAAAATGAAAGAGTTTGAGAACAAGAACCAAACCTTGCAAAATTCAGTGACAAATCTTGAAGAAAACCCTGATTAATTCAGCCAGAGAGGCATGTGGTGAGGTTGTCTGCAAGGATAGAAAAATCAGAACTCCATGGTGGACACAGGAAGTTAAAGAGGCAGTGAAGGAAAAGAAGAAAGCATATCAAAAGTTCCTGGCAAATAAGTCAGCTTGTGCTCTTAGAGAAATACAGAGATAAATGTATGAAAGCTAAATACTGTGTAAAACTAGCTAAACAAAAGTCATGGGAGGACTGGAAGGAACATAGAAAATAAATATCAAGAAGGTGGTAAGATATTCTTGAGGTTGCCGAAGAAGCTTAGAAATGGAGGAAAGAATGCTGTAAAAGGAGTTAGAGATGATAAAGGTGACATGAAAACGGGAGAAAAAGATATCCTTGAAGTATGGAATAATTACTTTGAAAAATTGCTAAATGAAACAAGCAGTGATAGCACAGTGGTAAAAAAACACTCTACAGGCAGTCAGGAATACAATATCCATAGTTGAAGTAGAAAAATCCATCAAAGGCAGCAGGAGTAGATGATATTCGACCAGAAATGCTGAAGTATGGTGGTGGTATAAAAGTCTTACAGTGGCTGCACTGCATAGTTCAGAAAGCCTGTACAGAGGAACGAATTCCTGATGATTGGAGTAAAGATCTAATAGTACCCATATATAAAAAGGGAAATAAAACTGAATGTGAGAATTACAGAGGTATTTCCCTACTGAGTGTTCTGGACAAGATTTATGCCAGTATACTTGAGAAACAGTTAAGAAGAATTGTGGAAGAAAAGCTTGGTGAAGAACAAGCTGGATTCAGGCCAAATAGAGGCTGTCAGGATCAGATCTTCAATTTACGACAAATAGTCGAGAAAGCATGGGAATATAACAGAGGTCTGTATTTAAGTTTTGTCGATTTGGAAAAGGCATACGACAACGTGCCAAGAGAGAAGCTATTCAATACACTACAGTTATATAGTGTCAATGGGACATTATATCAAGCAATACTTAGTCTTTATTTGAGTTGCAAGTCAGCAGTTAGAATTGAAGGAAATACAGGAAAATGGTTTAATGTTAAATCTGGTGTGAGACAAGGATGTACATTATCCCCTCTGTATATCTATATGGATCACATTACGAAGGAAAGTGGTATTAAACATGATATCAGAACTGGAGATGTTAATGTCAGCTCTTTGCTTTATGCAGACGATGTTATACTTCTAAATAAATCCGCTACAAGTTTGAAAGATTCCCTGACTAAATTGAATAACTGGTGTAATAGATATGGTATGAAGGTCAGCAATAAAAAGACAATGAAAATAGGTAAAATCGTTGAAAATGTCAACTGTGTTTTGAACGCAGAACCTGTGGAACAAGTAAAACATTTCAGCTATTTAGGCACGATTTTTAGTGAAGATGGTAAATTAAATATGGAAATAGACAACAGAATTAACAAAGCTGGTATGGTAGGCAGTCAATTGAATAAATTCAAATGGAATAAGAGAGAAATTAGTCAGAACACTAAATTAGCTGTATACAAGACAGTGTTCAAATCAGTTTTAACTTATGGATCTGAGAGCTGGGTCAGAAGTAAAACACTTGACCAAAGACTAGAGACTGTAGATATGACAGTCCTGAGAAAGATTAGAGGCGTGAACAGTTGGCATCAATGCCTATATTATATAAAAAACGAGGATATTAGGAAAGAACTTGACATTGTCGGCATCCAGGAATGCGTTAGCAGAGCTAATCTCAGGTGGTATGGTCACTTAAACAGAATGGGCGAGGAAAGATTAGCAAAACAAGTGTTCTCTGCCAGGTTGGCAGGAAAACGACCCAGAGGAAGACCAAGATATAGGTGGATTGATACGGTACAAAGTGCCTTAGACGATAGAAATATAAGATCTGATAATGTTGGAGTCTTGACAAGTAACAGACTGATTTGGAGGAAAATTGTAGATAGGAAGTTAGTAATGATGTAAATTTTTCATATAGTACTATCATATCCTGTACACCCCCCTTGAGGGTACATGTCAGGAATTTGATGATGATTCATCAGTTTTTCTTTTTTAGTCAAAGCACATATAACAAAACCAACTGAATTTCAATAAATATGGCTGTGTCAAACTTCACAAGATTTGGGAAACTTCAATTCTTAGGTCCTGCCCAACAGCTAAGGCTAACCAACTGAAACCACTGAGGGGGCTTCTAATAGGACTTGAGGCTTTCAGGCTAACTTTTTTTCCATTTATTGTTTTGCATGTTTTTACAATTTTAATATCATATCCCTGATGATGACTCAGTGACTGAAACAAAATACAGGATTGATTAAACCTGTTTTTAATTATTTTTCTGTGGTGTATTCATTCATCCCATTAAATAGAATTTAATGGAATTTTTTCATTTCCCAATAAACCCAAGTTCCAGGTTTTTTTCCCACCTGGAACTTGGGTTTTTCGACACTCAGAACAGAACAGGGCTAGTTCTGTTCTGTTTTGATATGACAGTCCTGAGAAAGATTCGAGGCATGAACAGATGGCATCAATGGCATCTGTTCACTCACACACACACACACACACACACACACACACACACACACACACACACACACACACACACACACACACACACACACACACACACACACACACAGGTTTACAATCATAAAATATATATCTAATCCCTCATTAGGATGGCGCAACCTCTCTCCTCCTTCTAAAGGGATGGGGACCCATACAAATAAATAAATTCCATTAAATCTAATAATGAAGCGACTAAGACAAGAGACCAGTGTATTATGTCTGTTCAGTTTATCTGTTCTGACTGGTTTGCCAGTTTAGTAGGATGGAAAACTTGGTTTCTAGGAGAAAAAAAACTAGCTACCTCTATGTGAGCCTGAAGCTTACACACATTCAGATGAAATGCTCCTATAACAGTTCTTCACTTCTTGGTGAAGAACTGTTATAGGTCTTTCCAACCAAAGAAAGAGCATTGTCATTATCAACTGAGCTATGGAGTTACAGAAAAATGTAAGAAAGCTGTCATGTGTAGCTAAACAAATAGGAAGTTGCTAGAACATTTGAGAGAGTATAGAAAAAAAAGCATAGAAATGGAGAAAGCATATCACAAAAGCAACTGGAGATTTGTAAAGTTGATATAAAAACTGCTGATAAGGGATATCGCAAATGTCTGTAGTAACTCTTTCAAAAAAATATTCAATACTGTCTTGCTGAAAGAGACAATGGTCAGTTCTGAAGTAATGCCACAAAGTAGGAAGCATCACAATGTTCGGAAATCTCTTGGTGAGATAAATGAGAGAGAGTAGTGGTAGAAAATATCCAGGAGGTACATAGTCATGAGAACATTTCAATTATGGGAGGTAGAAAAGTGAGCTGAAATGAATGATATTCAATAAATGTTAAAATTTGGAGGTATAAAAATTTTACAGTAGTTACACTCAGTTCAGCAACCTGGCCAGAAAGTTGAATTACAGATAACTGGTACTCATCTATAAATAAGAAAATAAAACATGAGAATTACGGAGTATTCCATGTAAAAAATTTATGCACACCTCAGCTGTTGAAACTTGGGAAAGAACAACCTGGGTTTAGGCAAAATATGAATCACTGAAGAAATCACTGAAATATGAATCATTGAAGAAAATATTTTACTTTAAGACAAATAGTCAAGAAATCATGGGAATATAACAAAGATCTGTAATTAACTTTTATAGATCTGGAAAAGGCATATCTAATGTGCCAAGAGACTGTTCAAAGCACTAATTATACAGTGTAAATAAGACAGAAAGGGCATGATGTAGTGAGGAGTAAGGGTGCACTAACAAAGGAAAGCGATATTAAAATCAGAGATATCAAAACTCAGTTCTTTATGCAGATGATTTTATGCTTCTAACTACATCTACTAATTTTCAGGATTAACTAAAATGGTGCAACAAATTTGGCATGACAAGTAATGACATAAACATAAAAACAGGCAAGAACATGGAAAACATCAAGTGCATTTTCAATGGAAAACCTATAGAATAAGCAGCACATTTCAAGTAGAAGTGAAGACAAATTCAAAAATTTGAATATAGATAACAGAAAAGCAAAGCTGCTAGAGTGAGGAGCCGGTTGAATACATACATTGCTTGGAAAGAAGCCAATGGACATCATAGTGTGAGGAACAAACAGCCATGGTGCCCACCTTAATAGGATGTAGCACCTCCTTTCGCTGTGATGACTGCAATCCTATGGGCATACTTTTCCACAGGCGTATGATAGTGATCAATGGGAATTTTGGATCATTCTTTCTGTAGGCATGTAATGAGGTCAAGGACTGTTGTGGGGTGGATGTTCCTTGACTTCACCTGATGCTCCAGTTCATCTCAGATGTTCAATAGGGTTGAGATCAGGGCTCTGTGGAGGCCAGTCACGTGTGGGAACATTTTGTCCACAAACCATGCAGTTACAGCAGTCTTATGACATGGTGTATTGTCTTGCTGAAAGAGACAATGGTCAGTTCTGAAGAAATGCCACAAAGTAGGAAGCATCACAATGTTCAGAAATCTCTTGGAGTTCAATGTTCGTGGCACAATAGAGGTCTGACACCAACCAGGAAAAACAGGACCATACCATCACACTGACACTTCTGAATTTCATAGTGGAGTTGTACACTCTGGTAGATGTTCATTGGGCATCTGCTCAGTAGAGGGTGTCACATGATTTGTAGTTCCATAACACAGCTGTCCAAGTTTCCACATCCCACCGAACATGCTTTTTGAATCACTGAAGATGACTCTGCATCTTGGTTTGGGTAATGTAGGGTTTGCATATTGTGGTTTCTACCATTGGGAGCCTTGGTTCTGATTGTTTTTGTGCAGATTCACATTCCAGTTGATGCCTGGAACTCTGCATCGACGTGTCAGACCTCTGTTGACAAATTAGGCTATTCAGGTCAACAATCACCCAAACAGATAGACCTGCAACATGGTATCCAATCACAACATCTCTTTCAAACTCCATCAGTTCCTTTCTCACAGTCATTTCACCTGGACACAATTGCACTGACTTGGAAACAACATATACCAGTTACAAACACGACTCATTACATGGCATGATGCACCTTGCCCATTGAGGTATCCATTGACCTCTTTCCAAGCAGTGTATATGTAGCCTATATGGAATAAGTGAAAAATTAGCTAAAACAAATAATAGCATTCAACATCATTTTTAACTTATGATCTGAATGCTGCAATAGAAATGAAACATTTGATTAACAATTAAAAATCAGAGATATGGAAGTTCTAAGGAAAATTAGGGAAATGAACAAATTGTTTCAGTGGTAGAATTATAGTGAAACTGATGTTAGAAATGAACCTGACATTAGCTTTCAAAAATGTTCGAGCCAAGCTAATCTGAGATGATATGTGATCACTTCAACAGAACAATAGAGGAAGGATTAGCAGGACAGATGTTTGATGGCAGGAAAAAAAAAAGATCCAGAGGAAATAAAATTTGTCAATATTGGAGACCTGGCATATAAGATGTTGATATCTATAACTCTGTTGTGTCTAATTAGTGACAAAACATCGCTTCTGTTTAATACATGCTGATGCTGCACAATCAAAAACCTAATGTTTTTCTGTTCTAATACTAGAGTAATTGTATGCAACCATACCTTTGCCTTTCTTCTCACATGAAGATATTTTTATGATCCAGGCTGAATTACTCTTATTACTTAATTTTCAGAATTACTGAAAATTTACCATATATTGTTAGTGATGGTGCAAGCCTAATACATGATGGAAAGAATATAAAATTACTGCAAATCTTGGATTAATATGTATAACTTCTTTACAAAGCAGACCAAACAGATGCTCTTGAAAGACATTACTATTCACACTCTAGCTTTCAAAAATGAATGTTTTATTAAAGAAGTTTGACTTGTATAATATGTGTTAAAATACCTGAAAACAAGGGCTGTATATGAACAAGTGTAATTAATAGTTAGCACTCTGCTATGAATCTGATATGATTCAAAATCCAGAGTTAATGACTTCACATCTTAGTAGAATTTGTTTCTTTTTCCAGCTGTGGTTATTTGAATATTATCTTCACTCTCTAGCCTACAGGCCGTGGGTATGAATTCCACTGTGGCATGTCTTTAGGTATTAGATGATTTTTATCACTTGCTATGAGACCACCACTCTACTTACTGGAGAGACTTGAAGTGACATGAATGTAGGATTTCCAGATTATCTAGTCTCAACCATGAAAGATTTATTACCTTTCATAAGTGAGGTTGATATTAAAAAAAAGAAACTTTTTATTTAAAATAAAGATAAAGAGCCAAGAGGCTTCAATTTGGTGACGTAAAAATTATTTAAATTAAGGGGATATTAAATCCCACATTATTTCAAAGCCGAATAAGAAACTCAAAGATAGACATCTGATCTAAGCGTTTCATGCCGAATATAGAAACTATATAAAGTTCGGCGAGTCCAAGCGTAAGCCAATACCTGGTAGTATAATACCAGGGCAACTCATTGCAAAGGTGGAGCAAGCTTCGATCACTATTCTTGGTATTTACCCATAATGTAAAACAACAGCTCCTAGGAGATGTATTACTGTTCTACATTATGAGAGAAGGTCACTACCCAGACCGGTTTTGACCTTTTTTGAGGTCTCATCAGTGTGTAGGTAGACCTGAATAATACCAAGATGGTAGTGAACAGAAACTTACATATACTCTGCTATACAAATTGCCAAGAAGATATACCAATGGATTATTTAAAATAAAGATAAAGAGCCAAGAGGCTTCAATTGAGCGATGTAAAAATTATTTAAATTAAGGGGATATTAAATCCCCCATTATTTCAAAGCCGAATAAGAAACTCAAAGATAGATATCTGATCTAAGAGTTTCACGCCGAATATAGAAACTATATAAAGTTCGGCAAGTCCAAGCTTAAGCCAACACCTGGTAGTACAATGCCAGGGTAACTCATTGCAAAGGTGGAGCAAGATCCGAACACTATTCTTGGTATTTACCCATAATGTAAAACAACAGCTCCTAGGAGATGTATTACTGTTCTACATTATGAGAGAAGGTCACTACCCAGACCGGTTTCAACCTTTTTTGAGGTCTCATCAGTGTGTAGGTAGACCTGAATAATAGCAAGATGGTAAGAAACTTACATATACTCTGCTATATGAATTGCCAAGAAAGTGCACCAACAGATTATTTAAAATAAAGATAAAGAGCCAAGAGGCTTCAATTCAGCGATATTTTAAATATATAGAGTTAATTAAACAATATGAATAACATTCACTGTATGTGATGAGTTTGATAAGCACAAGAGAGAGCCAAAGATTGTGAAGAATATATCCTCAATTTATTTTCTAAACACAATATTGAAAACTTAGCCATCTGATGATA
This sequence comes from Typopeltis vanoorti, assembly GCF_054136105.1. Classification (NCBI taxonomy): domain Eukaryota; kingdom Metazoa; phylum Arthropoda; class Arachnida; order Uropygi; family Thelyphonidae; genus Typopeltis; species Typopeltis vanoorti. The sequence continues at coordinate 8,455,548 of NC_143570.1, forward strand.
AAGTAATTAAAAATTTAAGCATCATACTGATTGTCTGCTTATGAAGGTGCAGTTCCACTTGAGTTTGATGGTTTTGATTAGTATCTTACTCTTTAGCATCACATCTGTTTCATCGGCAAGTCAGAAGCTTGTTAATTATTACAAATCACAAGATTTCAAATTATTGGGATTTGTTAATAATGCAACAATTTGCCACCTTGATCAGCCAAGTGGATATTATCTCTGCTCTCCAGTCAACAAGCTATGGGTTTGAATTTCATTACAGCAAGGATGTTTGTGCAGGTGATAGACAATGTGCATTGTCCATTGTGAGACCATAATTCTGCTTAATGTGAGGTAGCATACACATATTCCATATTTTCAAAGGTCCAAGTTATCTAACCTCAGCTCATTCACAGTATTAGAGTGGGAGATGTATAAGAGATTCATAACCTTTTATGTATGGGAGTCACATAAAATAAACCAAGCTGATACAAGTGATGTTTCCCCATTTTTTTTTTTTTTTTTTTTTTTTTTAACAATTTCTCAGGCTTTCATAAAAATAATTTCAATGCACTTCAAGCATTTTTCTCTGTCCTCGATGAACTTTGTGTATGCCTATAGCCATGTTGTAAATGACAATGATAAAAATGAAATCAGCAAACATGAATGAGAAAATGAATGCCCTGTTATTATATAGGATGCTCAAAAACTTGTAACTCAAAATTGTAACTCAGTGCTATGATTTTTATAGGTGTGATGAAAATTATCATCAGACCTACAAAGTTAATATTTTTCTTAGTGAAAAGAATCCATAAAGCTTGTTTAAGGTCAAGGAAAAGGTCCACATAACTGATTTCACTCTCACCAAAAATAATGCAGTCATAAGCAAAAAGGATTAAAATGTATACTACTTACCTGAAATATTCATGAAATAAAATTAATAATTAATGTAATTTTACACTGGCATCTAAAACTTAAGGATTGTCTTGAAGATTACTGCAAATTCAGACGAATCAGCTTGTAACAATTTGTATAGCTGACAATTTCGAATTGAAAACAAGTCCATGTTAAAATTTTCTAATTGTGTTCAAAGGATCACATGGTAGCACTCAATAGGATCAAAAGCAAAAGGCTGTGCTAAGCAAATTGTGTTTGAAGGAAGCTCTTTTCATGAAGGAATAAAGTTGCAAACTTGGATGTCTTGTAATGTCTCAAAGACATTACTAGATGATTTCACAAGGGGTAGAATTACTGGAAAGCTTGAAGAAGGCTGCAGAATTATTGATATTGTCAGAGAGTTTGGAATCTCACATAGCATTGTATTCAGGCTCTGGGCAGTGTTTAAAACCATTGGAATGTGTTCCAGATGTTTGCTATAAGGTTGCCCTCGCTCTACCACAGAGCATGAAGACATATTTTTGATTATAACAGCAAAACATAATCAATGCACCACAGCGGGTCAGCTTGCAAGTCAGCTCCTTTCAAGCACAGGTATGTGGATATCTCAACAAACTGTGCAAGACATCTCTGACAAGTAGGCCTATATGCCAGAAGGTCTGTAATTTGTATCCCTTTATCCACAGCTCACTGTAGAGCACATTTTCAGTGATGTTGTAAACATAAACATTGGACAAGACACTTTCCTCTGTGATCTGGCATGAAAGTGGTATTGCTTACCATTGTGAGAATGTTCTTGAAAAAGGATAGATACAGTACTGTTGGGGTGATGATGTGTGGAGGTATTATGTTTAATGGATGCACCGAGCTACAAATGCTGGAAAAAAGGGACTATGACTGGTGAATGATATTGCAGTGAACGATATTCAATGTCATGTTCAATTATTTTGTGGTACTGTAAGCGAAGATTTCATTTTTATTGATAACAAAGCCGCATCACATTGAGCAGTGGTGATACTTCTGGAAACCAAGGATATTAATTGAATTGAGTAGCCAGCACGCTCCCTAGATCCCAACCCTATAGAACACATTTGGGACACAATAGGGAGATGAACTGTTGCTTGAAATTCCCCCTCAAGAAAACAAATAAGGTTTTATCCTTGTTTGTTTTATTATTTTTGTTTAATTTGCTCTGAAAAGAGAGAGAGAGAGAGAGAGAGAGTGAGTGGGCCAATTTGCCTCAAGAACTCCTGAATCACAAGTGATTCAGGAGTTCTTGAGAGAGCTGCATCACAGTTCAGGGTGGACATATTCTGTACTGAAATGTCTCTCCACATACTTTTCTGTAAGCACTGTACATTAATTCCTTAACCACATCCTTTGGAAATTTGTAATTTTTGCCAAAAACTATTGCAATTTAATTTGTTCTAAATTTATAACACACGTTTGGTGCAATATAATTTATTAGTATTCTGGCGATACATTTATGTCCACATTTGGCTGTTGTCATGAAAATTTTTTTATATACATGTAAAAATGTAGTTTGCCTTAAACTTTGGACACCACTGTACTAGATGTAAGGTATAACAAATTTTGCCAGATATCTAATGTAATTTCAATATAACTTACCTCTCTGGCTCTCTGCAGTGCTCTATACTTGTACATAAAGCTTCCTGTGTTCACTACAAATGACATTTTATATAAAGTTCCATTAAATCTACACTGAGTATTATCTTCTAAATAAGCTGGATAGCTATCATCAAGAGAAAAGGTAGAAGAGGATAATTCTGAGGAAACAAGTGATTCTTCATTTTCTTTGTTATCATCTTTTCTTTCTGGACTGCATGTGTTGATTTCTGTATCTGTATTATGTTCTTTGAAGCATTCTTCCTCTCCTTCATTCTCTGTTTTGGTTTCTTCACTCTCTTCAGCTATTTTTCGCCAAGGGGGTAATCTGTGTCTCCATTTTTTCAAATTTCTGCAAACAACAGAGCTATTTGTTAATAGTTAACAGCATAAAATAACTAAAATAGTACTACTGCATTAAGATATAATGAATTGCTGAGGAAGGATGAGAAGAGAAGAAAGAGTTGAATAAATTTTTGTTTGATATATTTGTATCATATCTATTTTTAAATTATAGTTACATTATAAACATTATAGTTTGAAATTATTTTGTAACAGAAACTGATTTTGACACTAATCATTGTCCTATTATTTATTCATTTGTAAATAAAGAGATGGTTGCTATATCTCAACTAAATACTGGGAGGAGATCTACACATAGCCTTTAAGGAATGCAGAGTGTCCACTAAGGTTTCTGACCCAATGTCCAATCCTCACCTTTTCTTGGTGCATCTCATTATTAGGTATCTACCTGGATACCAACAAACAACACTGCAATGCAGGTTTAGGACTTAACTGCCTAATATTCTCTATTGGCATAAACCAAAAATAAAATAACAGTACAAATGTTATGCTGGCTGGAGCATTTTCCAGCTAAATAATGTTCTTGCTATTTTCACAGCAACAGTAAAAGTCAACTACCAGAACAAACTCCAATTCAATTTGCTTATTTTCAGCAGAACTGAAAATAAGCAAATAGCATCAAAGGAAAATAAGTATAACTTATAGGAGAATAGAAGTATTACAGGATTTAGAAGACCAGATTAATAGAAGTCTTTCTTTTAAGGTTACATGGTAATCAGCATTCATATTTACGAATTTAGGGATACAAAACACACGTGTTGAAATGATTACTTTATTTATTATTCATAAAATAACAATTGACATTTTGACCCCAGTATTGAGGTCATCATCAGAAAAATGCATGTGTATATGAAAACAAGCTACGTGCTCTTGCATTCTACAAAGGTAAATTGAATCTACGCTGTCCCCGAGGTCAGTAAACAAACTAGATATCATTTATCATATCGAGAGAGGTCTAAAATCCTTCCCTGCCAATCTAGCTAACAAAATACATATGGAAACATCATGCATACTAAACTCAAACAAAAAACTAAGCAGCAACCTAAACAAAATGGAAAAACTGGCTGTCAAATCTCTAAAAAATAACAAGGACATTATATTCACAAAACAGATAAAGCCAATTTTTGTTGGCTTTATCTGCTTTTGTTGTTTTAGATCGGACAACCTACATAGAAAAAATGAACCATTTATCGGACTACAACTCCACAAAACGCATCAAAAAGAAAACAATTGAATTAATTAAATCTGTTAACACATGGCCAGAAGAAACAACCAAAAAACTAATACCTCATTATGCCTGCGTGCCCAGAATTTACAGCCTGACAAAAACACACAAAACAAACACACCACTACATCTGATTGTTGAAGGAATCGACAGCCCGAATTACCACTTAGCCAAAAAATTAGCAGCCACATTCAAGGAACTGGTAGGTCATTCCCCTTCCTACATGAAAAATACACATTTCATAAACAAAATTAAAAACATTACACTCAATGACCATGATTTATCAGTCAGCTTTGACATAACTGCCCTTTTCACCAATGTCCCGATCAATGATACTATTATGCTCCTACAGAACATATTTCCACACGACATCACGGCCCTCTTTGCAGATATTTCATGTGGCAAAACAATTTTTACCTTCCAAAAGAAGGTACCACCATGGGCTTCCCCCCCCCTCCCCCACCAATAGCTAACTTTATATGGAAGACTTTGAGCAACAAGCTCTAGAGTCAGTGTCCCTAAAGCCCAAAATTTGGCTCAGATACGTCAATGATATTTTCGCCATTTGGCCACACGGCTGCGAAGCACTAAATACATTCCTTAGCCACCTGAACAAACAATACAAACGTATCCAATTCACCACTGAAATTGAAAAAAAAAAAAAAAACTCTCTTCCTTTCCTAGACACACTTGTCACACGTCTTCCCTCAGGCTGTCTCTCTCTCCTTCTCATTCTATCACAAACCTACACACACACACACACACAGGCCAGTACATATACAAAAATTTTCTTACCACCACCCAACACAAAAACTAGGTGTTTGGGTAAATGAGCAAGCTCTAAACCAGGAATATGAAATCATCAGCCATACATTTATAAAAAATGGATACAGTAAAAAAAACTATTCACAAGATCCTCCACAGAGACACCACTAAAAACAAAAAAGACTTCAAGAATGCCATTGTCATATCTTATGTTAGAGGCATTTTGTAAAAAATAGAACACTACACAAATACAACATCAAAACCACCTTCAAACCACTGACTAAATTAAGACACCTAATCAGTTCTTCCAAAGATCCTTTTCCACACCCAGGGGTTTATAAAATACAATGCACATGTAACCTACTATACATAGGGGAAACAGGGCGAACTATCCCAATTAGGAAGGATGAAAACAAACGACACATTAAATACTTCCATTTTGGAAAACCGGCCTTTCAGACTATGCACTCCAGACATACCCCAGAATTGACTGGAAAGGTACCAAGTCCCTAAACTGCACCAAAACCTGGTTCGAGAGGAAATTTAAAGAAGCATGTGAAATGCTCAAACACAATCCTAACCTGAACAACAATGATGGTCTAACCATTTCAAGAATGTGGATGACCCATTTGCAACCATTATAGCAACCAAAACAAGCCAAAGAAAAATCTCAATACAAGAAGACTTGGTGAAGTTTTTTTTTTTTTTTTTTAACATTCAATAGCAACCTGAACTGCTGTACAAGTCCAGAAGAAAATCTTAGTATGGGAGGACTTTAGCAGGGTTTATTGTAGTTTTTTTTTTACTACTAGAGGTCAGGCTAAGTAAAAGATCAATTAACAAATTTTTCTGATGATGACCTCAATACAGGGGTCGAAACGTCAATTGTTATTTTATTAATAATAAGTAAAATAATCATTTCAACACGTGCGTTTTGTGTCCTTAAATTCGTAAATATGAAAGAAGATTAATAGAAGAGTTACAAACCATGTTGATATAATTAGTGTTAATAAGATGAAGATTAAAAGAGATGAGATACTGCCAAATAATACCTATGTTACATTTAGGCAACAAATCATCAAGTAAATGAAGGGAGTAGCTATAGCACATTCAACACTGAAAACACGAAGATAACTTTTGCAAACAGCAGTCCATGTCAGATAGAGTAATGTGTCACATTTTTTTTAAAATTGGGAGTTGGACAATGGCGCGTGTTTATGCTTATGATCCCACACAAGGTACTACCAAGGAAGAAGTAGGAATTTTTTTTGAGTTACTGGAGAGGAATGACATAAAGAAAAAGGAATGGCTAGTTTGTGTTAGAGTTCTAAATAGCAGCATAAGAAATGAAAACCAGACATTAGAAATTTTTTTGGAAAAAGAGCAAAGTGAATAATAATGGTAAGCACCTGTTGAATTTCTGTTCAGGACTAGTCATTTCAATAACCTTGTGCATACATTTTCCTATGTTCTCCTCAAGACCTTTTGAATGGGCAAACCACTCAGCTGGTTTTACTGACCACCCGGCTAATTAATGTTGTGAATTGACATGGCTAAATAATGAGCAAGAATGGAAAAATAATGAGCAAGAATGGAAAAATAATTTAAGACATTTTTTAATTAATAGTGATGAGAAATTGAACCGGAGAGTCTCGATACTCGTGAGACCAGCTCAATTTCTTGCATTGCAAGCCAATCTCGAGAGCTTCGAATATTCACTTTGATGCACACCAATCTACACAAGGAAGAAGAAGAAGACAAAAATTGAGATCTCGAATACAACAGTCTCGGTTACAAAGAAGATCTTTTACGAAAGAGACATAATTTTGATATTTGAAAGAAATAAAGTGTGAGAATTGAGCAAATTCGAATCAAAGGTAAAAATCAATGTTAAAAATCTACATTTATTTTTCTTAATAATGGTTTTTGTCCGAAGATCGTGAGTCAAGTATTTAACATTTTATTTTGTAAAAGAAAATAGACCTGTGCATCAAATATAGTTGTGATCTTGGGGAATTCTCGAAACTCTCAGGGACTATGACGTCAGTCTCAAGCGATACCAATTCCCATTCCTAGTAATTAATACTTTAAGATCTATGCATGTGTCTTGGGTATTACTGTCAGTGCACAATTCAGTGATTTGTTCTGATTAATTTAATAACAATGATATTTTGTATTTATGAAATTACCCCATAATGAGTAAAAAGTCAAGTCAGAAAACCACACTCTTAAGTTATTTTAAGAAAGATGAAACCAATAAGCATAGTAGCAAAGACAACAAACCAACAATAGAATCGTCGATTTCTAGAGTCTCTTTCAAATGTAAAATGTGCGTCTAAACACGGCATATTGGGTATTAACAGTGAGTGGTGTAAAAAATTTCATTGGTTAGTGGTGAAAGATAATGGAATGATGTGTTCCGCATGTATGAAATATGGAAAGAGATGACCCACAAACAAGCAAGTGACTTGGGTAACTATGCCATGCACAAGACTTTGAAAAGAAAGCTTGGTTGACCACGAACAAAGCAAGTTACACATTGATTCTTGTTCAGATATGATTGAAAAATGTATACTAAAAGAAACTGGAATAGGACAAATTGAAAAATCAATTTCAATTTTGAATAACTTGCAGAGAGATGCTTTTCTGGGAGCTTTAAGATCTATGTATTTGTTAGCGAAAAATGAGTTACCACATACTACATTATTTGAAAAATTGCTTGAGCATTGCAAGGCTATGGGCTGTTCCTACTTAGAACATCTTAATGTTGGTAAAAATGCACATTATACCTCAGAACGAATAATGCAAGAGTTGGCTGATATTTTAGCATCAGAAGTTTAGATCTGAAATACTGAAAAATATACATTCTGCAGATTATTTCAGTGTTTTACTACAGGCATCTCAGTTTTAAAACAGCTGATTGTGTATACATTAAAAAACAACTCAGGTTTAGTTTTTGTATAACCCTGAGTTGTAAACTTGCAATATCATCGATGGCTAAGCTGAGACTATAACTAACAAAGTAATTGAAACCCTTGACAGTCTAGGCTTAAAAACTTGTAATCTGGTGGGTCTAGGATCTAATGGAGCAGCTGCCATGATTGGAAAGCAAAAGGGAGTTGCAAAACTGCTCAAAGAAAAACAGATGGACTCATGGTCAACTGTCATTGTGTAAACCACCGACTGGCTCTTGCTAGTGCCCAAGCAGTTGCTGAATATACTGAACAGTCCTCAGATTCAACTTAAAATGGCTAGTGATAATAGATGGCTGTCTCATGATTCTACAATATAGTCTCTAAGAGAATGCATGGCAAGTGTTATAGCTGCATTGGAAAGAGAGGCCACCGAACAAAATGACATCACAGCTGAAGGTTTAAGTAAATAGATTAGAACATACAATTTCGTAGCTTCACTAATGATGGTTTCAGATGTGTTACCGCATTTATCTAGCTTGTCTAGATCATGGCAAAGGCAAGATGTTGACTTAACTGAAATAGAGCCAGTCTTAAAAGTCAGAAAACTATCCATCATGGAATTGAAAGACACTCCTGGCAGTCATTTTCAAAATCTTCATCAGCATCTTTCAGGTGAATGGTCAGACCTTCACATTGATTATTCAGATTCTAATGTTATTATGTTTAAGACTACAATATATGATAAATACATAGGCAGAGTTATTAAACACCTAGAAGCAAGATTTCCAGATATGCCAATCATTTCCTGCTTTTCAAGACTTTTCAATGCAAAAAGTCATGATCAACGTGAGTCTTCTTAGATTTTTTTTTTATTATTATTCTAGAAATGGAAGTTCTACAGTTTTAAACTATGAAAGTATTAAACTAGAATGGGCAGTTGCATCAAAAATGATTAATGGACAGTCATAGAAAAATCTAGATCTACGACAAATACTGCTGAAATTAGCAGCAACATCTGAGCTCAAAGAGTCTTTTTCCAAATTTAACAAAACTAGCTGCTGTTGGACTGGCCATACCTGAGAGCACAGCTGAATGTGAAAGGGGTTTCTCTGCATTAAAAAGGATAAAAATCTGTATGAGGAATTCACATCAGTCAGAACACACTCTAAATAATCTGATGCTGATTTCACTGGAGGGACCAGATCCAACAGATTTTAATTATAAAAAAGCTGCTGACAACCGGGCTTCTAAGAAGAAGAGAAGAATTAATGTATAGAATTTTAAGCTGTGAGCATTAAAAGGTTTTTCATTACTTAATGAGAAAATAAGAAAAATCCTAGTCTTGTTTGTTATAATTACTATATAAAATATTATCCTTGTTTGAAGTAATTTCTAATAAAATTACCATTTTAATTTGTTACGAAAAAGGGTCTTTCTTAACTCATTCAAAATTTTTGTACGCTCGGCTAATGCTTCATTCCACCCGGCTGGTAAAAAATTCTGGGAAGAACACTACATTCATATGAAGTGAATACACAAGAAGTAAGAAAAATCTTTTTGCCTATATTATTGCTGATTATGATATTTTCACACAGGTTTTCAGGATACAAGAGTATGCAGGAGATTTGAAATAATAAGTGATCACCATTAAAATGGTGATCACTTACTATTTCAGGCATCTCAGTTTTAAAACAGCTGATTGGGTATACATTAAAAAACAACTCAGGTTTAGTTTTTGCATAACCCTGAGTTGTAAACTTGCAATATCATCGATAGCAAAGCTGAGACTATAACTAACAAAGTAATTGAAACCCTTGACAGTCTAGGCTTAAAAACTTGTAATCTGGTGGGCCTAGGATCTGAGCAGCTGTCATGATTGGAAAGCAAAAGGGAGTTGCAAAACTGCTCAAAGAAAAACAGATGGACTCATGGTGAGTCCATCTGTTTTTTCTTTTGAGTTCTTTGAGTTGTTTCATGAATGTTATTAATGAAAGAAACAAGAACCATGGAGCTGCTATCGCAAAATCTATAGAAAATGTTGATTGATTGATTCAGCTAGGACACAATGGTGAAGTTGTTTGCAAGTATAGAAAAGCCAAACTTCCTGCTGGACTTGAGAAGTTCAAGGCAGTTTCCAGAAAAGAAGTAATCATACTGAAAGTTCCTGCCAGCAGGTGACCTGAAAGAATACAGAGAAGAACAGAAGCTTAAGCTGTGTGTAATATTAGATAAACAAATGTCACAGGAATATTTTGGTAAGAATGTAAATGATAAATATGATGAAATTGCAAAAGGAATAAGTGATGACATAAAATCTGAGATAAAGATATTCTGAATGTGTAGAGTAATTATTTTGCTAGAGCAGTGACAGAACAGTTGTAGCAAATATTCAAGAAGAATGCAATCAAAGTACTTATTAATACTTGGGATAGAAAAAGCTATCAGAAATCTGATATGTGGAAAGGCAGCTGGGGTAGATAATATTTGACCAGAAATACTCAAATATGGATATATAAAAACTTTGTGCATAATTCAGAAGGTTTGATGAGATGGACGAATTCCAGATGATTGGAATAGAGACTACACAATACCATCTATAAAAAAGTAAACAGGAAAAGGAAAATGGGGAAAAAATAGAAAAATTAAACATTTCAGCTATTTAGGCACAATTTTTAGCAACAATGGCAAATTAAATATGGGAATAGACAAGAGAACTAGTAAAGTTGTTATGGTAAGAAGTCAGCTGAATAAATTTATATGGAATAAGAAAGAATTAATCAAAACACTAAATTAGCTGTATACAAGACAGTGTTCAAACCAGTTTTAACTTATGGATCTGAGAGCTGGGTTAGAAATAAAGCACTTAATCAAAGACTAGAGATCACAGATATGAGTGTTCTAAGAAATATGACATCAATGGCAGTATCATATTAAAAATGAGGATATTAGGAAAGAACTTGCATTGTCAGCATTCAGGAATGTGCTAACAGAGCCAAACTCAGATGGTTATCTAAATAGAATGGGAGAGGAAACATTAGCACTTCTACCTTAGTAGAACCTTCTGTGGGACCATAGGCACAAATAAGTCTCATTGTCCAGTTCCCCATTCTCATATTTGCCCACATCACTCTACTTGATACTGCCTGCCATTCAAGAAGATTAGCCTCGTATTTAGTGTTGAATACTATGACCTACTCCTTCTTTTCCTTGATTGTCATTGCCTGAATATAACAGTTTGTATTTATTGCTCAGAAAGATCTTCACATGGTTAAATGGAAGTAAAACTGAGGTTCTCAGCTAATTAGATCTTTCTATATCATTGACATTGGTCCTTCAATTTTTAAACCCTAGTTTGAATTCCATCTAGGATACAAGGCACTTTAAGTGCTTTTCAACTGAAGGTGAGTTAGTTGTTCTCATATGAGGTGGCAGAGATTTTTTTCCCCCAGAAAGTAGTTTTTTTTTTACCTTGTAAATGTGGTCTCTAGTCTTGTTCAAATGCTTTATTTCTAACCCAACTCTCAGATTCACCATAAGAAAAGTGCAAACTTACTCTCATTTATGCTGGATAAGAGAAGTTTGCACTTCTTAAGTTTGGAGCTGTAAATGTGGTAAACAGAGAAACATTTCAGATAACCCATGCAATTAACAGACATAATACAATGGTCTTATAGCTTTGGTTTTTAGCTATAATTCCATTCAAACCACCTTAAACTGCTAATACCAGAAATTTATCATCTAACATTACAAACATCTCTCCCTGTACAGATACATGGGGCATCACAATAAATGGAATGGCATAATCTGGAACTGCAAAAATCACACAACTTTAATGCTACTCTGACGTGAATGCAGATGGATGGGGGAATGGGTTACGCAGCATGCTGCATATCCCATACATCAAATAAAAAAAAAATTTGCTTTTAAATTTATCCTCATTATAAATTATAATATGTAACAATAAAATAAAAGTGATAGCATTCTTTCAAAATAGAGCTACATTTAATGGTATAATAATTATCTAACATCCATGCCTACAGTGGGATTCAAACCTGCAACCCGTTAGTTGGAGAGCAGGTATGCTAATCACTCGACCAATCAGGCCAGATCTATCTGACAATGAGACGAACTTATAGGAGTGCAACATTATTTCAGGATGCTACTCAACACCACAGAAAGTAATGAACAAAAATTTGAATGTAATAACATCCACTATTTTATGTTGCTAGTTTGATGCTTTGTGTTTGCATTAGGCAACTCTTATTATAGTAAAATACCATTATAATAAATTCACACTATAACAAAGAATTGAATACATGCACAGCCTAAGTCCCTGAGCAAGCTTTCCTACTAAAGTAAGAATTGACTGTTGTCTACTTTTTGTAATATATTAATTTTCTTCTTTTTTTCTCCCTTTCAATAACCTGCACTGACCAAATAGGTATTCTCCACTCTGTAATCAACAGGCCTTACATTTCAATTCCTGCTGTGGAATGGATGTTTGTGAACTTCTTTTAAGTGATAGACAAATTTCATCACCTCCTTTTAGATAATACTTTGCTTACTGCAGGCTTGTAGCAGTTTGAAAAAATACCATGTTTGTTCTCCAAAGCAGGGAGGGGGCTGAATTATTTTACCTTTAGTTCATCTATTTCATCTATTTTTAATGTATGATAGGTATACATCCTTTCATGGATGGGATGCACATAAAAAAAGCACAGTGACCTTGGCTATTGGCTATCATAAATACAATCAATTTTCACCATAGCAATGACTACTAAAGTGAATTCACTTGCTACAGCAAACTACTGAAATGTCTTAGCCAAAATCCCATAGCATCAATGCTATGGTACAGAAAATTCAGAAAATTCAATATACACCATATCTTTTGAACCCCACAGATTGATGTCTTCTTCTTCTAACCCTTTTTTATTATCATTTACGTTATAGGCCTTCCCCATTTGTCTTCATCTTTCTTTGTTGAGGGCTTCCTGATGCAGACATTCTCTAGCTTTCTCATTTAGATCATCCTTCCATCTTCTCCCTGATCATCCAGGCATTTGTTTTCCTTCATATGGATTCCACTGGGCGATTGTCACACCCATCTATTGCTCATCAGTGCAATATGCCCTGCCCATCACTATTTTAATTTTAAAATCTCTCTTGATTTCCAGACTGGATATAGTGAGAGTGAATTATAATTTAATAGGATAAGTTGATTAATCCAATACTGACTGCTATAGCTGTCAACCAGGAGATCACCAATTTACCTGTGCTGTATGGAAGAAAAACCTGCCCCTCCCGATCTAGTTTAATAGCATTTGAAAAAATAAATTCACATATGCTATTTGGATCCATGACTGTTTTTGTTTTCAATATTGAACAACTTTCAAAATGGCATTTACTATTTATAATATCCAAATTTAGTTTACATGTGCATAAACTAAATCTGGATGTTATTATTACTATTACTTTCCAGTGATTAAGTAAATAGTCACCAAAGCTGATTGAATTTATTATTTCTGCTGGTGACTAACTTCTGCAAGCATCAAAATGATCCTGAAAAATACAATCCTCCAAATACTCAGAAATGGACTCCATTCTCTACCAACTACTATTTTGTATTAGAGTTGCCAACTAATTAGAATTCTATATACTTTGAGTTTCTTATGAAATAAGATTAAATTTTAATCTTATATATATAAGGTAGTCAATCTCCTGGAGGGAGAAGACATCTGACAGGACACGATATATATATATATATATATATATATATATATATATATATATATATATATATATATATATATATTCTGTCCTGTCAGGTGTATATATAGCATGCATATATATATATATATATATATATATATATACATACATATAAAAAGGAAATTAAATGACTTTATACCGAGAATGACAAATTTATTGTTAAGATACAACTAGTTTCGTTGAAATACAACTTCTTCAGGTATCCTTGGCAAAGAGTAAAAGAAAAATAACAGACACATGAAAAAATACATTAACAGATCTAGTATTCAACATTAGAACTTGCTTCACCACGTTCCCTAAACTTCGCTCCATACTAAGTAGACCTAAAATGAAACATCTTCCTACTCAGTATCCAGGAGTCTATAAAATTTTGTGTGATTGTGAAAAGCCATATTACGGCCAAACTTCTAAATCGATCCTTTTATTCATGGAGGAACATCAAAGAGACATTTCTTACAACAGAACCAGAGCCAGCGCTCTCTTTAGCCACGTTCTCTTCTCCGTCAACGCAGATGATGGCGCTGCCAACACATCGTTGATTGGCAAAAAACCTGTAATATCCATGTGTGCTATGATGAACAGGAAAGAAGAATAATTGAATCTAAAGAAATATCACTCGATTCGTCTCATATTAATAACAGCCTTAGCTATAATATTTCTGATGCGCACATTACCACTGTCCAATACTGGCGCACCAATACCAGCTCATGCACGTAATCAACTTCAGTTGGAACTCTAGCATGCACTCCTTTTAAATGTACTTGTTTTATACTAGATCTGTTAATGTATTTTTTCATGTGTCTGTTATTTTTATTTTACTCTTTGCCAATGATACCTGAAGAAGTTGTATTTCAACGAAACTAGTTGTATCTTAACAATAAATTTGTCATTCTCGGTATAAAGTCATTTAATTTCCTTTTTTATATACAGTTCTACCGAGTAAATAATGAACATAGCATGCACATATATATATATATATATATATATATATGCATGCTATAAATCCAATTTGAGATTTATTCGCTCTTTAAAAAAATCCTTTATTATGCAAGAAAATTATTGTATCTTGTTCTTATAAAGATAGGTTGATTTTGCTATGATCTTTAGATTTAAAGAATGTTATTGTTTTTAGGCTCCTTTCTTTATAAACTGAATTTGCGAATTGAAACATTGTGCTTTTAATGAAAGAAATTTATTCATTTTTATTAGGAAAAGGTGTTTTTTAAAAATTCAAAAATACTATAGATTAGCATTCTGACCAACATATTAATTATTATTTTTTAATTAATGCTGGTATATCTCACAGCTAATTGCTGTCACCTCACTCTTCCTCCTATACATTAATGTATAAGAGGAAAAGTACAGGTAACTCACACTTCAAGATCTTCTTTAATCAATGTCTTAAAACATTGATCTCCTTGCCATTCTCAAGTGAGGATGAAGATAACTGTTGAATTTTAATGCCAGCAAAATGCAATCCTGTCTCATTTCCAGGAAGAAAGATCATGCCACCCTCTATCTCCCTCCCTCACTTTTGACAATATTCCTCTTGCCAACCATGATCAGTTTTCTCTCTTTTGGTCAACTCATATCTAATCTCTCTCTCTAGCATAAACACATCAGGGCCATAGCTTCTTCATCCTCAAAAAACTGGATATTCTTTTCCATTCCAAACGGTACTTTTTTCCTGCTCAACTCATGGCATTTCACAAAGCTTAAATCCACCCAACTTGAGAACATATAGAAGTAAGCAATTTGCTTAATTGGTGACCCCCCCCTCCCTCCCTCAATGACTGCCTTGAGTCACTTGCCCGTAGATGATCTGTTATGTCTTCCCTATGGGTATTTCAATGAGTACTTCTCTGAACTAGTCAGTCCATCCCTTGACTTTTCAGTATATGGGTGTTGACTGCTGTCAGTTGACACCCATACTCACTATAGAAAATTTATAGCAATAGTTTGTTATAATGAATCTAGTGAATTCCATGGTGAATTTTTTTAGAATAGTATTCTGCTTACTGGGCGTCAATCAAGCCTTTGCAGTAGTTTGTTAATTTTAGATGTTATACTTAGTGTTATAATGAATAAAAATTTAAACTAACCTTGCAAGGAAAACTGGTGTCTCCACCAAATGTTCTATAATATCATCACCTGAGAAGTCATCTCCTATAATATAGTTATCTAAATATGTTGACCATTTTTCTACTTCTGCTGGATCTTCAACCAGTTCTGGCTCTGAATCAAGTAATTCAATTGACATCTTTGTTTCCTTTTTATACTAGGAAAAATATGCAGGATGAAGTACTAAACACAATGTGCATATTAAAAGCAAATATTTATTTTCTGCTATAAATTTTTTTTATTTTATTTAACCGCCAAAGAATCAAGGGATTTGTGTACATATGATTTCATTTTTATCAGCATTATTCCTTTAAAATAAACACTAAACATTGCAAAATGATAATTAATTTTAATAATTTAATTTACAGTTAATACTCACCAGCAAACATTATAATAAATTCGCTCACTATACAACTATTGAAAAGTTTCAGCTCGAGTCTCATAAACCCAATGTTATGCTTAAGCGAATTCACTATCACAAACTATCCAGTATAACAAACTGTTCCCGTGGTCCCTATGAGTTTGTTATAACAAGAGTTGACTGTGGTTGAAATATCATTGATTTTTTCAAAATAAATTTTTATTGTTCCTAGACTGGCAAGTTTAAGAGAGCAGATTATAAACAGGAAACTATATAAACTATTAAATATTTTAAACTTTTCAGTATACATAATTATTTTCTGGAAAGAAAATTATTTTTGACTGTTTGAACCATATTTTAGCTGGTTTTCTTCAGGAGTGACCTCAACAATAGCAATCCAGTTACAAGTTCTAGATCAGTACAGTAATGATATGTGTTTAGTCAGCATACAACAAATAGTACTATAATTCCTAACTTATGTAGACTTAATAGAAAACAAAGTTTATACATAAACTATGCTTTGTATACGGATTTTTATTTTGAATGTACTTTTATACTTTAGCTCAATCAGTAATAACAATGCCTTTTTAGTTTGAAATATCTGGGTCTCCTACCTAAGATTTGAGGAACCTTTATAAGCAAAGTCCTTTATAAGGACTTTTAAAGTCCTAATAAAGGTCTATAAAAGTCCTTTATAAGGACTTTTAATTGAACTCTAATTTTTCTGTAACTTTAAGTCTAGTTAAAGGTACATTTTTTTCCTCTTTGAAGCTCGGGTTTTTCACTCCACAAACAAGGCAAACCAAGTTTCTGGGAAAGAACACACATACTTGACAGAATACTAAGCAGACTTGATTAACTATTCTGTCATAGCCAAAAATTAGTCAGAACACTAAATTAGCTGTGTACAAGACAGTGTTCAAACCAGTTTTAACTTATGGATCCGAGAGCTGGGTCAGAAGTAAAACACTGACCAAAGACTAGAGACTGCAGATATGAGAGTCCTGAGAAAGATTAGAGGGGTGAACAGATGGCATCAATGGCAATATCATAATAAAAACGAGGATATTAGGAAAGAACTTGACATTGTCAGCATTCAGGAATGCATTAGCAGAGCTAATCTCAGGTGGTATGGTCACTTAAACAGAATGGGCAAGTAAAGATTAGCAAAACAAGTGTTCTCTGCCAGGTTGGCAGGAAAACGACCCAGAGGAAGACCAAGATATAGGATTGATACGGTACAATGTGCCTTAGACAATAGAAATATAAGATCTGATAATGATAATATTGGAGTCTTGACAAGTAACAGACTGATTTGGAGGAAAATTGTAGATAGGAAGTTAGTAATGATGTAAATTTTTCAATGTAGTACTATCATATCCTGTACACCCCTTGAGGGTACATGTCAGGAATTTGATGATGATCATAGCCAAATTACATGGCTGTGATAAGTCAATGAATCATGATAATTAGAAGATGAGATTTTAGTTTCTACATGGACAGCACTGATAAACAGCAATCATATTAAATAAGTTTAAATTAAACACCACTATATTGGCTAATTCCTGCATTTAAAATAGCATTTCCATGTCATACAAACCACTCTCTCTCTCTCTCTTTCATAATATTCAGATGTCATGTGATGTTCAGGGTTTCTTAAAAATTATTTTAAAAACGATTTTGAATTCTAGGATGGAGTTTTGTTTCTGTAGCAACAGTGTTCTTATTTAGCTGTCATAAAGTTGTTTCTAAGCTACATTAATCTACCATTTGTCCAACCACATTAGGAAGGCAATTTGCCATTATTATTATTATTATTATTATTGTTCCAGGCAACTCCAAGGAATTTGACAGACTCATCGAGGGAGGCCCTAACATCATGTCAAGAACAACTATTCGACATTCACACAGTATCTATCATACCTTGCCTTGAACTCATTCATGGTCGTAGCACCCACAACAGACTCTGGAAGCTTATTCCACTCATTCACCACTCTCCAAGTAAAAAACCTAGCTCTAACACCTTTGTCAACCACGCTCTTGCCCAGCTTCCATGCATGGCCCCTAGTCCTCCCACCACCAGTCATATTTTCAAAAATATCTTCTGGATCAATCTTATAGAAACCCTTCAGTAATTTGAATGTCTCAATCATATCACCCCTCCTTCGCCTATCGTCCAATCTCTGCAACCCACAAATCTTCAACCTATTCTCATAAGGTTCATTCCACAGACCTGTTATCATCTTGGTCACTCGTCTCTGGATCCTTTCCACTTCCTCCCCATCACGAAGAAACCCTGGTGCCCATAACTGGGCACAGTAGTCCAGATGGGGTCTTATCAAGGCTCGATACAGAGGAATAACAACTTGTTTGTCTCTACATGTTAAAGTATTTTTCAGAAGCCAAGTGATTTGATGAGCTGATTTAGTCACTTTTGCAATGTGCCCCTAAACTTCAATTCCCTATCCCCCAACACTCCCAAATCCCTGGCCTCATCAATCTCCTGGAGTACGGTTCCACCAATGCGATATACTGCTGCTATTCTTTTCACCCCAAAGTGCATAACCTTACACTTTGTCACATTAAATTGACACCCATTTTTCCTATCCCAGTCCTCCAAACTATCCAAATCATCCTGTAAAATTTTGACATCCTGTGCACTCATAATTGCTCTACCCAACTTTGCATCATCAGCAAAACAAGTGAACACTTACTCTCAAATCCTTTCCTATATCATTGATGAACAAATTGAAAAGCAGTGGTCCAAGAACAGAGCCCTGCGACACACCACTAGTCACAAGCCGTCTTTTAGACTCCACTCCTGAATAAACCACTCTCTGGTATCTCTCCTTCAACCACCCTCCTATCCATCTCACCAACCCTATATCTATCCCCATCTGCTCCAGTTTACTGATTAGGGTTCCATGTGGTATCCTATCAAAGGCCTTGGCAAGGTCCAGTAGTATCACTGTAAACCCATTACCCCTATCCAGTTCAGCCGTCACTGTGTTATAAAACGTGAGCAAGTTACTGAGGCACGATCTACCCTTCACAAAACCATGTTGTCCCCCATACAATATCCCATTTTCATCTATCCAATCCTGTATTCTTTTCTTGACTAATTTCTCTAAGACCTTGACAATGATTGACATTCTGACAACTGAAGAGTCGGATAATTGAAGTACAACTATATGGTGCTATACCAGAAGTCATTTGACATGCAAGAGTTGGTTAATGGAAGAGTCATTATTTTGAAGGTCAGATAACTGGTAGATTACTGTAATTACAAATGAGAACGTAACTGTGCAAATACAAAAATGTGCTACACGTGTACACAGCTACCAGCTGCCATGCAGTTAGTTTGGTCAGTTTTGTATCGTGTGTGTGTGGAGTGGAGTGGAGTTGGGGGGGGAGTGTTACTAACAGTGAGGCCAATAGAAGGCTCTTGTAATTTACAATTATGGATGTGACAAATATATTTAGCTGAATAAATGAATACTGAATATAAGGTTTGCAATTTGGCCAAAGCACACCAAGCTAATTTTTACAAAAAAAAAGTTTTGAACAAAAAAATGCACTTGTTAATAGTGATTTTATAAAATATTGAAGAAACATTTAATAAACATTTGTGATATTACTTCACCTAACAACTGAAGGTGAAAATGCATCATAACTAAAATTTTACCTTCCCTAAATTTAGTAACACATCTTTAAATTTTACAAGGTGCGCTTATTAAAAAATACAAAGAATACACCATAAAAAATCAGAAAAGACCCATTGCAGTTATTTCCTTAAATAATACAAAACCAACGAAACCTAAAAAAAATGGACAATTGTAAACAAAATGGAAAAAAGGGTTTATCATGATTAGCTGGATAGAAATTCATTGACTGAGATTATGAACAGAAAATAAAATTTTTATGAATACTCTAAGAAAAGGACTGACCAATGTGAACTACAGGAGAACTACAACAAACTAACCAACTGTAAAAATATATTATATCTCATCGCAGTACTTTCTTTTATGTTTACTTATTGTTATGTTTTGTCCCTTGTCTATTCTCAATCCTTGGTAGTACTTCAAACTTATGGCCACTACCAATATGTTGCTCGAGTTTGCAAAACTCTGATAACAAAGACAATGCCTCGAGCTAGAGCCAATTTCTTTGTTAGATTACTAGTGCTCAATCTGATTAAAAATTTTGGAATTTATTTGTTTAAGCTGCGCCACCAAAATTTACAGGATAAGAGAATTTTCTTTATCCAAGATTAAAACACTCAGTATGGCACACAATCCTTATTTTTCTATCTTCCTATACTATAATCATATATGTTTCTCACTTTGCAGTCGTGACTATATCCAAATACATACACATAGGTTTTGTTTATGAACAGTGCATTGAATTTAGTGATCAGGCAAGTTATTGGTTTGACAAGAAAAGAATTTATTCATTACTAAGAAAAAGAGATATACAATTGTTATTCAATAAATTCAACTGAGTCTAGCGTATAAGTTCTATTAAGCAACTCGATATAATATATATGCTCCTGTTCCTTAACTAATCTTGAAATTTTCAGGGACCATGTGTCTAGAAACTCACCCCTTAAAAAAAACTTAGCTTATTTTAGATTATCATCACATAAAACTCAGGTTCAGGAATTATCTATTAACAACAGATTCTAGAATTTCACTCTATAACCTAGCTATGTTCTCTAGTACAGAGTATTTGATCTCATCTAACGGTATAGTACCTAAAGTCCTGCATTACTACATAAAGTACAATTCCAGTTAATTTTCATTCACCGTCACAAAGTTTACTAATTTTCTCCCTACTAGACATATGGAAAGTTCTTACTTGGTAGTGAAGTCAGGATCTCTCTGACTTTTACTTGAGAACATCTTTTGAATTCCTGTGGCTCTTAATTAAACATCAGTTTCTTCCTAGATGAGTTTCTTTTGCTGCTACGTTCCTCTGGCCTTTGTTTTTTGTATTTTTGTTTTTTTGTATTTGTGTATATAGGTCTGGGAATACGGTCATGATTCACTGCCTATGATCCTTGCGAAGCTCAGCTGCTGTTGTCCAACATCGTATTTTCTACATAATCTTGTCGGGTTATGTTGACTACATTGCCGCACGGAGTCCTAAATCTCACGTCGGAATTCTACTTGACCACATAATTGCACTCCGACACTCCACTCCCAACCTTACTGGAACTTCAATTCTCAGAAAACAACAAGAAAAAAAGCCCTCTTTCGGCATCGTAAACTTCTTTATATCCGGCTCCGATGACATTCCCACTCTTATGTCATCGTCCACTTGGCACCTCGATACTCTGCACCCGATACTGTTGCTTGTTGACAGGAAACCCCTACACAACATTTACCTTTGTGTTTGTATTAGCCTCAGGTCACGAATTAATCCTCTTATTTTGTCTGGAACTTTAGCTTGACCTTGGTATACTTATGCACAATTCACCGCATATACAATTTCTATTTTTCTCATACAAAACACTTGATAATACAATATTCAAAATTTAAATGAAAAGACATTAACGTTATTTCATTTACACTCAATTTCTCTTATTAACAGACAAGTATTTTAGCAGGATTTTTGATACTTGTTAAATCTGAACAATAGGTATTATATTACTAAAATTCCTTCTATTCAAATTTAACACAACCGAGAAATTATTATATCAAGGATATAAAGCACTGGTCAGGAAAAACTTCCATTCCAATTGTTAGGGATGTATAAGATGGGAAGAAACAGAACCCAATCAACCTGCAGAATGAAGATGGCACCTGAATGAATGAATGAATGCAAGAATACTTAACACTTCTATGGTTCTGATGCAGAGATATACAGTGGTATCTCGCTAATCCGAACCTCTTTAGTCCGAACCCTCCAGTAATCCGAACTGCGGTTTGAAAGAAAAATGTTTTATTTATTACGTATTATTATTTTGTGTACTATTATTTTTATTTAATAATTATTATTTTAACTATTATTATTTATTTTATTATTATTACAGTACAGTATTTTTTTCATACTGTCGATTGTGCAGTTGTAATGGAGGCCTATTTTCATTTATTGTGTGCTCACGTTTGCTTTTTTATACTGTACAGTACATACTGTATTGTCGGCATGAATCACAATATACACAAAAAAGAGGAAATTCAAAACGTGCATAATTTGGTTAAAAATATAAATCCAGATGTTGAAATTTCACAAATGGAATGGATTACAGGTAGAACTGAAAGTGAATTCGAAATCAAATCAGATGCTGAAATTATAAATATGACGCTACAGAATGAATTAGAAGACGATGATGATGAAGAACTCAAAAAAAAAAAAAAAAAAAAAGTAAAACATGAAGAGGCAGTTGACAGTTTTAATATGTGTATAGAATGTGCTAAGCAGAACGATACTCCATTCCACAAAATTTTGTTGCTAATGCAGCTCCGAGAAGAAGCATTTGAAAAAAGTTTAGCTTCCAAGAAGCAAAAGAAAATCAGTGACACTTTTTTTTACAAAGAAATAAAAAAACTTTTTTGTTATTTTGTGAAACTTTTTTTTGTGTTGTGTACAAGAAAGTGATATTTTTTATGCAAATTAAGTTGCATACTGAACTGCAATGTTATTAAATCAGAATCCTCAACAATACAGGTACATACAAATTAAATTTTTATTAAAATAAACTTGTGTACTGTATTATTTTTTTTGTTTTACATTACAGTACAGTAGCTTTTTTCTATCAGTTAATTTATTTACAGAATTAAATTGATGTACCATTAGAATCTGATTATTTTGTCTTAAACGCTAGTTATTGTTGTCTCTTGCGGGAAAATTCGCTAATCCAAACAAGCACAGTTTTTATTAGTTTGGATTAGCGAGATACCACTGTTACTGGATTTTTTATGTGTCTCATATATGAATGAATTTCTTTACCATGATAAATCAATCTAATAAGTGTTACAATAACAAAATTATTTATTGCATTTTATTCTTTTGTTTGTTTTTGTGTGTGTGTGTGTGTAGGTGTGTGTGTGTGTGTGTGTGTGTGTGTGTGTGTGTGTGGTAGTTTCCACAAAAGCTAGCAACTCCAGATATGTATTATCATTCAAGGTATGATTATTACTGTTTCAAAATAGGTATGTAAACTGTCATGTTAGTGGAAAATTAAAATCAGGAACTCAAACTTATATGGAAGTAATTTTAATACTCATAAATTTTTTGCATGAGTATCAAAGCATTTTTAGTATGTTATCAACAGAACACAAAATAAAATGCAATAAAATAATTAATTATTCTGATTATCTTATTTTTTATTTTCATTTATTTTTTTAATTAGAAATTTATTGTCCATCTACTGTATTACATACTCTTCAGTGGTGCTTCTAAAATTAATTATTTTATCGCATTTTATTTTGCATTCCATTGTTAACACTTGATACTTAAGCAAAAATTTTAAATCCATTAAAATTACTGTATTTTTCTCCTTATAAGAATGCACTTTTTTGTACCTAAACTTTATCTGAAAATTAGGATGCATCTTATAAACTGAAGTATTTTTTTATGTATGTGCAGTTATGATGTGTCATTTGCTTGTCAGTAACACGTGATCAATTTAAATGTTACACAGTCATTAACAGTCACACATTTAAACTAGTAATCGATACATCATTATAATAAATTTTTTTTTATAATCCATGGATTCTACAAAGCACAGACATAGCTATACGATTGTGTTTAAGTGTAGTGTGATTGAGTATGCAAAAAGTATAGCAGTAGGGCAGCAGAGTGGCATTTTGGGCATCTGCCTACAGAAAAAAATGGTACAAACTTGGAGGACACAAGAGCAGCAATTAATAGAAGTAAATTCTAAAAAACACAATCTCTGCAGAAAGCCTAATCAAAATGTCCAGAAATTGAAAATGAATTAAAAACTTGGATAATGGATCAAAGAAGATTGGCTTGCTGCGTATCTACAAAAATGATTATTCAACGAGCAAAATATCATCGATTTTACAGGATCTCCATCATGGTGCTTTAAATTATAAAGAGAAATGATTTATGCATGCATGAAAAAATGAAAATATCACAGAAAATAAACGGATAATACATGTATTAAAATTTAAAATAAAATAAAAAATTAATATTTACATGAAATATTCGAGGCATAATTTGTGCGTCTTATACTGTGAAGAATATTTTATTTCCAAAAATTCAACATGAAAAATGTGATGCATCCATTACAAAGATAAGTCTTATAAGGCAAAAAATACGATACTTCTACTTAAGTTTGAGGTTTGAGTTTTCATCCTAATCTACTAATGATTATTATCATTCTTTTTGTTTCACCCAGGGTGTCACTGTTTTATGTATGAGATAACTTGTAGATATTTATTGCACTTACATAAATTACAAGCAGTCTATTTATGGGACAAACACCACATCATGCTGTGTTTGCTCAACACAGGAATACAACACTGCAGGAAAAAACTCATCCATACCAATAGGAAAACTGGAGTCCAAGAGTACTCTCATGCTTTGAAGAAAAGTGATTTTAGTTTTAAGGAGAGAAATTGGGTAAGAAATCATCCTCCAAGGTTTGACTAGATTCAGATGGAGTTTTGGTGAGTCATGATGAGTTGCCTGTCCATTTTATGATAGAGAAAAATGGATATTAGACTAGGGTTCCCATTCATCCCGGGACAGTCCTGTTTTTTTATAAAAATGTACCGAGTTAATTCCAAAAGTCCCGCGTTTTTAAGTATCTTTCAGGAAAAAATGGATAAACGGATTTTATCTCATTTTTAGTACCAATTTTTATTACAATGTTGATAATAATAAATTTTATTTATTTATTATTTATAATATCATGAGTATTATAAATAATATAACTAATAATAACTAATAGTAGTAACTAATGGCGATGTTCTTTTTTTCCATGCTTCTGTTATATCTTACTTGATCAATACTTTGCGTGCTATAATTTTTATCGTTTTCTACCCCTATAATGCCAAAATGTAAGTGCAGTATTCATAATAATATTAGAAGAGAATTTCCTTTCATTAAAGGTGTAAATGAAAATGTGGAATGGACTTTATGTAACTGTAAATTTTGCATTTTGCATATTAGTCGGTCAGATGTAGTCAACCACGTGAAAATGAAAAAAACATAAAGCTGCTGTTCGAACTAACTAACTGCAGTATAAGTAATTTTTTAATTGTGAAAACCAAGAGTGAAAGGGAAAAAGTTATCACTGGCAGTGCAGGAAGCAACCTTTGCGTATCACACAGAAGTGCATAATCACAGCTTTAACTCCATGGACTGCACAACCATCATGAAAAAAATTTTCAACGATAAATTCATGTGTTTGCAAACAAAGTGCAAGGCAATAATAACCAATATTATTGCGCCATTAGCGACAAAGCAGACTGAAGAAGAGCTAAAAGAAGTTCATTTTATATCAGTACTAATCGATTCATCAAATCACTTTGACATGAAATTAGTGCCTCTAGTCATTAGATACTATCATCCAGAAAAAGGTGTGAAGGTGAATGTGTTGGAGTTAGTTAATTTGAGTGGTGAAACTTCAGAACTTTTATTTTTTTGTGTGTTGGAAGTGTTACAGAAGTTAGATCTCCTGAAAAAGGTTATTGATATATTATCAGATAATATAAATACAAACTTTGGTGGAAAGAAGAGAAAGGGAAAGAATAATCTGTACTTCAAAATACAAGAAAACATTGTGAACAATTTAATTGGAATTGGTTGCCCTGCACATGCGATACATAATGCTGTGCAGACTGCTTCAGGTTGCTTACCTATCGATCTTCAGTTAATAATTAACAAGATTTATCAACATTTCCACATATATTGTGTATGAGTTGAGGAACTTAAATCATTTTGTGAATTCACAAACACCAAGTATAAAACTGTTTTGGGTAGCAGCAAGACAAGATGGCTCTCTTTTGCCTGCAATCCAGAGGGTTATTGACATGTTCCCTTCAATGAAGTCATATTTTCTTTCTATTGACAAATGTCCTATCAGTCTCAAAAATTTCTTTGAAAATCCACTTTCAATTACACTCCTGCATTTCCTTGCCAACCAGTTAAAAACCTTTTATGATACCATTAAATGTATTGAAAAGTAAGATATAACAGTAATTGAAGTGAAAGATGAAACAAACAAACAAACTGGTGGAAAAGTTAAATTGTAGGAAGGAAGAAAAGTTTCTTACAACTACTGTGAGAAAACAGTTGCAAGAATTAGAAAAAGAAGGACACATAACAGTTGAAAAGTTTGAAAGCTATGCAGTAGATTTCTAATGCAGTAGAAAAAATATTGTGAAAGCAAATTTGAAGTGTGGAGTGAACAGAAGGATCAAAGTGTCAGTGATAAATGGTGTGAAATGTTTGCTCATTTTACAAATGCAGGGTATAAATTCTGGGAGTACTAAATGCCTAGTAAACAAAAACTTTACATAATGCACAGCATTATGTAAAGTTTTTGTAGCACTGCCAGGAACTAATGCAGCTGTTGAACGTGTTTTTTCATTAATAAATGCACTCTGGACAGATGAAAAAACAGACTTAAAATTGAGAGTAAAAGCTTTAATCATTGTAGAGACATATTTTAAGAATTTCTCTTGTGCTGAGTTCTATGATTAAATATCAAAAGAAAAAAAAAATTCTTGAACAGGTCCATAAATGTGATAAATATTTTTCTAATTAAACATGTTTGTGATTAATAATCCTTTAAATTAAAGTGCAACATATATAATAGTTTTATTTTTGATTTTCTTAATTTTTAACATCCTGTTTTTTTACAAAATGTCCCAGGTTTTTTAAGTAAAAATTTCAGAATGTCACAGATTTAGTAAAACATTATGGGAATCCTATATTAGACCACCTGCATCTCACCTCAACATTCTGCTGAAACACTTCACATATGCTTATTTATTTTGTATGGAATATCCCCTTTCTTCTCCCATCCCTTAGGAAGAGTTGAGCCCTCCTCATGAGGGATTAAGTATGTATTTTATGACTGTAGATCTGTGTGTTCATGGGGCCAGTTTGCCTGTTCTGAGGGACAAAAAAAAAACCCTCTACCTCCATATGGGACTGGCTAACTCACCTTTAGTCAAAAGAGACCAGATAAAGGTTCCTCATGTCATGGACGGGAATTGAACCCAGCTTTTTCCGACCAAAGGGCTTTGTCTATACCGACTAAGCTATAGAGGCATTAAGGAGGTTGATAAGCAAAAATATCAACATATGCATTGATATATGTTCTGTTGAAAAATAGTTGTTCATTGCCATCTTTCTATAGGGGGGTGGAGCCCATAGACTACCAAATGCATATACTTCTCAATCTATTATGCATTTTCTTCCTCCTTCCTTTAATACCATAGTCACTCTTCCTTACCACACACAGAAAAGTGTAGTTTTGTTACTACTTGTGTTTATTTATAGTCTTAATGGTACAATCGATGTAAAAAGTCGATGCTCTAACCATAAAGAAAAAACACTATCGTTATCTGATGCCTATACGATCAACAGTCAAAACATGCCAGCTCAGACATCAGCCGGATGCACAAGGTTTTTGCGATACCAATCGAGCGATTAGGGTTGGATTGAAAAGTGGGATACCGAAAGGAAACTGAAACTAACAGAACTACTATCAGTAGGAACATGGGAATGTACGGACACTTTGGATGTCAGGAAAACTAGAACTACTTCGCGAGGAAATGAAGAGATATCGGTGTGATATATTAGGACTGGCGGAGATGCGATAAACATCATCAGGAGAGATAGATGGATGTGAAGTCATATGGTCAGGGCATGACACGAAGCAGGAGTTGGCTTCCTTCTTAAGAAAAGAGATAGAGAGACACTGTTATGAGTCAATGAACGAATCATAGTAGCAAGATTTCATACAAAACCATTTACTATAACAAGCGTCTAGATATATGCACCCACATCTGATAGCACAGATGAGGATATTGACTTATTTTACAAAGATCTGACAGAGACAATAGAAACAATACCAAAGCAAGATGTACTAATTATTGAAAGAGATTGGAATACCAAAGTCAGAATAGATAATGATAGTTGGGAAAGTGTCATGGGAAAACATGGTTTTGGGGAAAGAAATGAACGAGATGAAAAAATGTTAGAATTTGTTGTGCAACACGAGATGATGATCTGTAACACAAGATTCCAACAAAAGGACTGTAGAAAATGGACGTGGTGATCAAATGATGGGAAAACCAAGAACATGATCGATATGATTATGATTAAAAGAAGATGGATAACATCCGTACAGCAGTGTCAAACTTTTCAAGGAGCAGATATAGACTCGGATGATAGTTTAATGATTGCAAACATCAAGTTGAAATTAAAAAGAAAATATAAACCCCATCATCAGAAACGAAGAGATACAGCAAGAATAAGTGAAGCAGAAATAGGAAGACAGTACAGAACAGTGTTAGAAGAGAAACTTAAACGTGTGGACAAAGAAAAAAAATTAGAATCTAAGAGTGAGAGGAGTAACGAAGGCGATAGAAGATGCAGTTGAAGAAACAGTACCAGAAGAAGAGAAGATCAAGAAGTGGATTAGACAAGAACCACTGAAGTTAGTAAAGGAGAAAAGAATGTCGAAGATAAGAAGGGATACATCAGAACAAAAGAGGAGCAATATAGAAGAAAGTGTAATGAGGTGAAAAAAGCAGTCAGAATGGATAATATGAAATGGTTAGAAGTCCAATGCAATAATATAGAACAACACTGGAGAGCATAAAACTAGGGAGATGTACAAAATGATTAGAACCATTAATAGAAGGTGGCAACCAAAACAGACTACAATTAAAAGAAAAGACTACAATTAAAGATGAAAAAGGCAAAGTATTGATGAGTAAAGATAAAATTATAAAGCGATAGACAAGATACTGTAGTGAGTTATATAAAGAAAAACTAGATTTAGATAGCATTGGAATCAATGCTATCTAAATTAGAAATCAATATTAGTGACATTATACAAGAAAGGAAATAAACTAGAATGTAAAAATTATAGAACAATTGCCTTGATAAGTCATCTTGGTATGATGATGATGATATTGACAGAAAGATTGAGAACACAATTGGAAGCATACCTTGCAGATGGGCAAGCAGGATTTAGGAAAGACAGAACTACAATTCAGCAGATTTTGACAATGCTGAGAAAGCTAGGAGAAAAAACAGAAACATAGAAAGTGATAGCAGAACTAGAATCCTATGGAATTGACAGAAAACTAATAGCTATATTAAATGTTAAAGATGCCAAGCAATTTTATAAGCTAGGTTTTTTAATCCTTTTTCCCAAGTAAGTAAACAGACAAGTCAAGTTTGTGCCTGCACGTAGTACAAGTCTGAGGCCTACTCGTTGCAAAGGTGACGTAAGCTCTGATCACTTTTTCTTGGTAGTTTCCCCTAATGCAAAGCGCATTCCCTTGCGGAGATGTATGATGCTATATAAAAGAAGAGTGATCGGATCTTACTCCACCTTTGCAACGAGTTGCCTCAGACTTGCACTACGTGCAGGTGCAAACTTGACTTACTTGTCTGTTTGCTTACTTGGGAAAAAGGATTAAAAAACCTAGCTTATAAAATTGCTTGGTATCTTTAACATAGTATATACCCAAGGTAAAAAACTTTCTACATCTTACTCTCATCCTGAGATTTATGTTTAATGAGGTTAAAGCACCTTGTGGCAACTTGTTTAGGCAAAATTTATAAGCTCTGTATTACTTTTAACCGTGGCATTTTTTAGGTCTGGCTTCCACTGACAAGACCTCAATAAAGGTCGAAACCGGTCTGGGTAGTGACCATTACCTTTAATGCACAGCATCATACATCTCCGCAAGGAATGTGCTTCGCATTGGGGAAAATTTCAAGAAAAGTGATCAGATCTTACTCCACCTTTTCAACAAGTTGCCTCAGACTTGCACTATGTGCAGGCGCAAGCTTGACTTACTTGTCTGTTTGCTTACTTGGGAAAAAGGATTAAAAACCTAGCTTATAAAATTGCTTGGTATCTTTAACATAGCAAAAACCCAAGGTAAAAAACTTTGTACATCTATATTAAAAGATGTTTATAAGAATGTAGTTGCAGCAGTTAGAATAGGTGATGATTTGGAGAAATGGTTTAAAACAAGCAGAGGTACTAGACAGGGGGGACCCAATATCAGCAAGCATTTTTATCGCACATTTACAAAGAGCAATAGATAAAATGAAGGAAGATGCAAAAGGAATATCAGTGCATGGGATGAGAATTAACAATCTGAGATTTACAGATGACATTGTTATTATTGAAAAAGGTGAAAGAGAACTACAAAAAACATTGAAACTGTTAAATGAGGAAATGAAAAGATTTGGAGTTGTTATGAACTTGGAAAAAACAAAGACAATGGCATTTGGTGAGAAGAACATGAAACAAAAGATACAAGTGGATGGAAGTGATATAGAAAATGTAGAACAATTCACATATTTGGAAGTAAAATGACATATGATTTGAATTGTAAAAAAGAAATAAATATCAGGCTTGCAAGGGGAAGAACAAATCTGAAGGCCATGGATAACATCTGGAAAAGTAAAGTGATCAGACTGCAAACAAAACTAAGAGGACTGCAAACATGCATCTTTAGGAGTGAACTGTATGGATCTGAAATATGGGTAATAAATAAGGAATCAAGAAAAGAATTTTGGCATTTTAAAGAACTTGTTACAGGAAGATTCTAAGAATAGAATGGGTACAGAAAGTCACAAACGAAGAGCTCTATCAGAAGATACAAAAAGGAGAATCTAATGCAGAAGATTATAAAACGGAAGCTGCAATTATCTGGACACATCTGCAGAATGAATGAGGAACAGAAGATAAAGACATGCATGTTTGGTATTATGGATGGTGTGAACAGAAGAGGTAGACAATACAGAGAATGGATAGATGACATAAAGGACTGATGTGGAATGGGTGTACAGAAACTGCGACGCTGTGCACTGGACAAAGAAAGGTAGAAGAAAATAGTGAAGGAGGCAATGGACAAAAACGGCCAGTGAGCCCATGGCTTGTGATGATGATGAACAGGTGCTATTATTAAGAGATCTCCAGGGAGTCAGGAACTCATCAAGGAATGCTTACTATTCCCACCAGCTGTCATACCTGTTCTTGAATTCATTCACATTACTTACACAACATCCAACGGCAATCCATTCCAGTCACACGCTACTTTGTGAGAGGAAAAATCTAGCCCTAACCCACTTCTTTAGAGCATTCATTCTCAACTTCCATGGATTCCCTCGTGTCCTTTCTCCACCCTCCATAAAATGAAATTCAATCTACTGAAATTCTGTATAACACTTTCAGAAGTTTGTAAGTCTCAATCACATCACCCCTCTTTCTCCTGTTTGCTAGTGTCAGCAGCTTAAAAATTCTCAATCTGTCTTCATAATCTGTATTCCACAATCCAGATATTATTTTTGACACTCTCCTTTGCACTATCTCCAACATATCAGAATCATCACGGAAAACAGAAGACCAGACCTATGCACAATAATCCAAGTGAGGCCTTATCAAGGCCTTGTAAAGAGGAAAATGACTTCTTTATCTTTACATGTCAAGGTTCATTTCAGCATCACCATTATTCTCTGAGTTGTATTTACAATTTTTGCTATATGACCATCCAACTTCCTGTTTAGTAAAGCTCCAAGATCCCTAGCCTCATCAGTTTCTTCAAGCATAATCCCACCAATATAATATGCCATGGGATATCTAATCACTCCAAAGTGTACGACTTTGCATTTATTAACATTGAACTGACATCCATTTTTCCATGCCCACAATTCCAGCCTATTCAAATCATTTTGCAAGTACTGCATATCAGCACCACTCCTGATTACCTTACCTATCTTTGCATCATCAGCAAATAGCCATATATCACATGTCAAATCCTTCCCAATGTCATTAATGTAAACACAATAAAAATGGAGCAAGGACTGATTATTGAGGCACACCACTGGTTATAAATTATATATTTAGTTTAATCCTTTATCCAAGTGTAAGCAAACAAAGTTTGCACCTGAAGTATCTTCAGGACGGGGACAACTCGTGGCAAAGGTGGACTGAGTTCACATCACTTTCCTTAGTATCCCATAATGCAAAGCACATCTCCTTGCAGACATGTATAATGCTATGTATTATGTACTATCCAGACTGGTTTCCCTGTATTAAGTGCAAGGTTACCTCTCCAAAAACTCATGAGATTCCCCGGATCAACAATGAGTGACCTGAAGGATCAAAAACTCAGCATTGTTCCCCTCAGTAACAGGCCCACCCCATCACCGAGATCTCTCAGCGGTGGCTCTACCAAGTGGCAGGCTCACCCCACCACTGAGCAGAACCACTCATATTTCAATAGCATTGCTATCCATTACCCCTCTACTTGGGTAACAGCAACAACCGAGCCTCAGTTAGAACTTCATTGGCTAAGTTATCTCCAATTTATGCAACAGTATTCCATGCTGTATTCTATCAAAAGTCTTAGCAAAACACAAAAGTATCATGGTGTATCCATTCCCCTTGTCTGTCTCAGTGGTCACATTATTACAGAATTTGAGCAAATTGCTAAAACATCACCTCTTAGTAAATTCATGCTGTTCATTACAAAGTAGAGATTTTCTGTCAACCCATTTCTGAATGCAAGCGCTAACCAACCTTTCCAAAATCTTCACCGCCACCACTCCTGAGATACTGATTGGTCAATAGTTGGATATTTTGGTCTTTGCACCACTCTTGCGCAATGGGATTATCATACAATCTTCCACTCCTGTGGAATCTTCCCATGTTCTGAGACCCATATTATTATGATTATTATGAGATCAAAAAAACATTACAAAAGAAAAAAGGTAAGAAGCAGCACAAAATTTTAATTTCATTAATAAAGTTAAAGTTAAAAGTATAGTTGAGATAAATATGAAAATCACAAAAACTATACTTATTTTTAATAAAAAATAAGAATATTTTTCTGTGATTAAATACACTATCATGTTTGTAAACATATGCAGCTGTGGAAACATAAAAGATCTTTCCATTTTCTTTACAGAGTAAAAAGGAAAAAAAAAACATACCAGCACAATTTTGAAACAGTTTTCTTCAGACATTCTCAGCTCAGCTTGTTTTCTATATGTCAGTTCAGTAGGTGAGCTGTGTAGTGTGGAAGTAAAAGTCATTTCATCTTTATTCTGTTGTAGATAAAGTTGAGTACAGAAGGTACAAGTTTCATCACTAACCACATGCTGCAACTAGGGGAAATAAAAAGAAAAAAACAGAACATATTAATTTCAATTTTGAATTTCAAAATAATTATAATTTCATCATCATCAAAAAATATTATAATTTATAAAAATAATTACCTGAAAGGATGACATTATATTAAATGAACAGATCTGTAGACATTCAGTCTCAGAAGACAACAATGAAATGTAGTGCAACTACTATCACATTTTTTAAATTTTTGATTGAAATCAAGAACATTTTTTTTAATGGATGTGCTACAATATTAAAACCAGATCTCCATGGAGTCAAAACACTCATCACAGTAGGTACATCAAACCATGCTTCAAACTCATTCAATGTATATGCATTCACCACAATTCCACTCACCGTGCAAAGGACCTGCTCTCTGTGCCCTCACTCACACCCACCTTATACAGCTTCTGGGAATGTCTCCTTGTTCTATCCCCATCTCCAGTCTATGAAAAATTTCTTCCACATTAAGCCAGTTTATTTATTTTATTTATTCGTATGGAGTTTCCTCCCTTTTCTCCCCTGTCCCTATTGGGGCAAGTTGAGCCCCCTCATGGGGGGGTTAAGTATTTATGACTGTAGACCCATGTGTGTTCACTGGGAAGGTTTCTGCTTGCAGGATGAAAAATCCTGCTGTCCACGGCCACAACTGGCTAGCATGGCAATGGCTGAGGAAGATCCTTAAGGTCCTCACGTTGATGACGGGAATCGAACCTAGGGCTCCTTCCCCAGGCATATGGTTGCGAAGCGCAAAGCTGCTAGGCTAACCACGTGGACATTAAGTCAGTAACAACCTTTTACCAACTTAAATGTCTTGATCATATCCTCTCCTTCCTCCTCTTCACAACGGTTTGCAAACTGCATTTCCTCAACCTGTTTTTATATCCCACAATCCAAACCACCTGTCTTCTCTGGACCTTTTCCAATATATCCTCATCACCATGAAAAACGGGGGAACAAATAGGCTACAATAATCCCTACGAGGTCTGATCAAGGCCTTATACAATGCCAGATCTTAATTTCTGCACATTAAGGTCCTCCACATCACTGCCATGATCTGATGTGATGCCTTCACAACTTGTGCAACGTGATCTCTGAACTTCAGATCCTTGTCAATCACCATTCCAAAGTCTCTTGTCTCCTCAATCTCCTCCAATTGTTCCATAAGCAATCTGCTCAAGTCTTCCTGTAAGGCCAGAACATCTGCTTGATTCCTTATCACTCTCTCCAGTTTTGCATAATCTGCACACGGTTGTATTATCACCAGTTAAACCAACCTCAATATCATTAATATACAAATTAAATAACAATGGTTCCAAAACAGACTCTTGTGGTACACTACAAGTGACTTTTCTCTTCTGGTATACTCACCCCTATACAAACTTGCTGTTAACTGAGCGCCTGAGAGCCAGCTGCCTATTCAATTCACTAATCTATCATTCGATCCCATCTGCTCCAGTTTAGTTACCAACTTGTGGTATGGCAATCTGTCAAAAGCCTTTGCAAAATCTAAGTATACAATTCCATTCTTCCCTCAAATACATGCCATATATCTGCAAATGACACTCCCCTCTCCTTACAGAGCTCTGCCAGCATATCATGATTCTTGCTCTCCATCTCAACTCATTGTGCTACCTTGGCAGCACACTGACAACCTTTCCTACCATACTGTTGTCTTTCACTCTCCTCAATAACATCCTGATTTCCATTCTTGCATTTTCCTTATGTCCAATTAAATCATTTGTTTCCAACCACCACCACCACCAACTCTCTTGCTCCTTATATCAAAAGCATGAATTATCTTGCTCATTCTCCGTTCTGGACTCTCATTAATCAATTCTCTAATAATGGAATCAACATACATTGCTATCCTCTAGTCGCTCGTCACCTCTTTTTCTCTTTTTTCTATCATTTTATCCTTTTGCACTCTATCATTTGTTCCCACTAAACATCTAATATCACTTGAACATTCCTCTTTTCATTTTGAACAACTCTATTTTCAAATCTTGCATTCTGACAATTTCACAATCTGTCGCTCCTATAGCCTCACTTCCTCTTGTTTTGCAGCATCTTTCTTCCATTTCAGCATTCATTTCTTCACTCTTGCATTCTTTCATTCCCCTCTTTCTCACTAACTTTTGATCTTATTCACACTGTCTTTTGCACTCCCATTTATACTAACTTTCATTCCTTCAGTCTGTTTTACATTTATGTTTTAAGTCATTGCTGTAAGCAATGACTTAATCTCCCTACCAGAATTCCTAATAATTGTCTTCACTGATCCAACAACTCTGGATCACTTCTTAATTAGTTCTTCTCTCAGATACTCTGTTCAGGTGACTGTTCCTCTTGGTAGACATTTATCACATTGATGTACATCTTGATGGTAGACATTTATCACTTTTCTTTGGGGAGGGGTTGTCTATGAGCTTTCTTCCATGTAGGGTTGATACCAGCTGAGTACAGTTTAGTGAATAGATGATAAAGAATGTGTTAATTCAGGAGCACATCTTGAGCACAATGAGTGGGATTCCATCAGGAGCATCTGCCTTTGTGGTATCTAAGTTATTCACGATTCTTCTGATGTTTTTCTGGCAGAAGGTTACAGGAGGCATGAACAATGTTTTCTAAGCAAAAATGGAGATAATTTTCCAAGGTCATCTGTGAAGGAGTTGGAAGAGAAGAATGAAGCCAGGACATCAGCCTTGTCTTTAGGTGATGTTACAATGCTACTATTAGAGTGAGGTAGAGGATGCAGCACAGATGGACAAAAATGTTGCATTCAACAGATTTGGCAAGGGAATAGAAAGCATGACTGCCAGTGACAAAGGCAGTGAGTTTTTTACATTTATCCTTGTTGAATTTAGACTGCCCTTTTAACTGTGATTTTACAAATGTTTGTGGGCAACTGCATAGGCTGTGAAGGAAGCTGATATTTTGGTCTTAAGCTGCTTGTGATAGGCTGTTCGTTTTTCTTAAAACACCCTGGCACACATCTTTGAGAACTATGGTTTAGATATGGTTGGGAAATTTAAATAGAGTGATAAATGAAAGCTTCTAGTCCAATATGGATTATCTGTAACAGGATCACAACTGGTATCTGGATCAGAAGAATGAAAACAGTAATCTGACCATGGAAAGTAAAAGTTACATAAGTCTTCCCACTTGGCATTGCAGTCATGCCAGAGTACATGAAGTTGTGAATGGTTAAAGGAAGAACATTCCACCATAGATGAAACTGAATGAGTGGTCTGAATTACCAAGAGCAGTAGTCACCTGAACAGAGTACCCTGTTATGTCTCGTTGTTTCCCTGTTTCGCTTCTGTTTCTCTCTCTTTCTTCTTATTATTATATTCTATATTTTATTTATTATATTTATTATACCCCCTATCCTTAAGTTCCCTATCTTATTTTATCCTTACTTTTGCTCCTAAGTCGCCTGCGCTATTGTTATATCTCTTATCTAGCCCTGGCTATAACTTGTACTTTCTTTCTATTCTTTATTTTCTACTATTATTATCCTATATTCCTGCGTATCAGAGATTTCGTTTCCGACAAATTTATTTTTAGAATGACTGCACCAGCCGGTAACTAATTCCTGATACTTAATTGATTATCTTGGTAACATTAGTTAACATAGGGATCACGTGGTGAGCAGTCGTGGCTCCCCCCTCTATCTTGCATGAAATGTTTCCCCTCACTCACACAGGTCCGAAAGTTTTTTATAAGTGGTAGGTCAGTCTCAGAACAACAGAACTTATAAACTTTGGTTTAAAAGAATACATTTATTATAACACTAAAACAGATACACATTTGATTAGACATTCTAAATATACTTGAAATGATAACTTCATTGCTAAATTACCTGCTTGTTCAGAATTGAAAGTCTGAAACCCCCCCCTTTTAGATTAAGTGATCCAAAATTTCATTCTCTAAGCTTAAGTATTTCAACTAGATATCTCTGCATTACAATTAAGCTCAAACTCGATTCATCTTTACAGAATTAATCAATACTCATTTTCTATGTACAATTGTAAGTAAGGTTTACACATGTCATATCAAATTCACACTATTTTAAACTCTAACATGGAAGACAAAGTTCAACTCTGTAAAGTTTCTATGCCCCACACTTTAAGTGTAAGTCAGGCTAACATTCAATGCTACAGCTATTAGCTTCTTCCTAACAAACTGTTCAAGAGTCATGTTCCCTTTTCGGCACAAATTTAGAATAGCACGAGTCTTCTTGACACAGACAATTAGTCCAACACAGTCACTAAAGCACTATAAGCAAGTGAATGCATGGAGCTCTTCAAATCCTTGCCCCCTTTTCTTCTTTACGTTTACAATTATAAAAGATAGATAAAAAGGTTGTACTTTACTAATGGGGTTTCCGTGACTTCCCCCACACTTTCATTTCGGATATGGCAAGACTTCTGTATTCACTAGCCACTTGCTTCTATGGCTACTGCAACTTACTTATTTCTTCTTCGAAGGTTGTCCTTCGCTGACTTTACATTGGCGTGGTTCACCAATGGCTCCTTATTGAAAATCTGGTTTCATTCCACAGGTAACTTTGTCTGACTCGGTTATAACAGCAACCAGGAGATTGTTGCTGGTCACCGGCAACAAGCTTCTTCAGCTATCCAGGCTCGAACGAGAATGCAGGAACAGAAAAACAAGAGAGCGTTTGAACCGCGCGTCGCTCCTTATATCTTCCTTGCGGGCGCCCCTCTCTCTCTCTCTCTCGTTGTCTGCGTCATGCACTTAGCTATAGCCGATTGGTTACTTTAACTCTGAACTGTTTAACACAGTTCTAAAATACAGATTTCCTTAGCTTATTTTACAACAATAATTGTAAAATAAGCTATTACAACAATCGAGTTGACATACCTTTGAATCATAATATGTACAGTACTTCCTCATCCCTGTTCTTGGAAGTATAAGCATGTCCTTTCCTTAAGTTTCTATTCTCTCTATGTTGGGTCAGAAACAAATGGCCTACGGATAGTGGGTCAGCTATTTCCGACACAACAACCTGGTAGGAAAGCTAATTAAGAAGAGATTCAGAGTTGTTGAATGAGTGAAGACAATTGGCAGAAATTCTGGCAGGGAGATGAATGATCTGTTTTAAGTCATTGCTGTAAGCAATGACTAAAATATCTAACAGTTCAAGAATATCAACAGATTACCTACTCCTGACCACTGGCCCAAAGACAGCATTCATCTGCTATAGGCACAGAGATGAATGCTGTCTTTGGGCATGGTCAGGAGTAGGTAATCTGTTGAATGCTATCTTCTGCTTTATGTGGGTGAGTGATATAATAATGAAAAAAAAAATTAATTATTTGTTTGGTCCAAATTAAAAATGAATTCACATAATGAATGCATTGTTTTCACACCTGTAAGGTTTTTCCCCTATAGAGAACGAAACTTTTAGACATATATCACCAGCACAACATTTATAACTTAAAATGCTAGAATTTTAGTCTTCTGATCTTTTCAATTCAGTTTCATACTTTTAAGTCAGCCTGAGTGATAATTCACATGTACATTAGCAGCCAATCCATGGTAGGGAATTGGGTATTCTTTAAACTTGTTTATGCTTTCCAGCATGATTTTCATACTTATAATATGACAACAGTAATGGTTCCATACATGCTAATTATGAGGTTTGTAAACATAAAGTTAGTAATTAAGTCATATTTTGTCTGAAAAATTTATGGATTGACACTTAAGTGCATATACATTCTTTAAGAATAATGAATTTTTAACCTCATCATCATCATCAAATTCCTGCCATGTACCCTCAAGGGGTGTACAGGATATGATAGTACTACATGAAAAAATTACATCATTATTAATTTCCTATCTACAATTTTCCTCCAAATCAGTCTGTTACTTGTCAAGACTCCAACATTATCAGATCTTATATTTCTATCGTCTAAAGCACTTTGTACAGTATCAATCCACCTATATCTTGGTCTTCCTCTAGGTCGTTTTGCTGCCAACCTGGCAGAGAACACTTGTTTTGCTAATCTTTCCTCTCCCATTCTATTTAAGTGACCATACCACCTGAGATTAGCTCTGCTAACACATTCCTGGATGCTGACAATGTCAAGTTCTTTCCTAATATCCTTGTTTTTAATATGATATTGCCATTGATGCCATCTGTTCACGCCTAGAATCTTTCTCAGGACTCTCATATCTGTGGTCTCTAGTCTTTGGTCAAGTGTTTTACTTCTGACCCAGCTCTCAGATCCATAAGTTAAAACTGGTTTGAACACTGTCTTGTATACAGCTAATTTAGTGTTCCGACTAATTTCTCTCTTATTCCATATAAATTTATTCAATTGACTTCCCACCATACCAGCTTTGCTTATTCTGTTGTCTATTTCTATATTTAATTTACCATCTTCAGTAAAAATCGTGCCTAAGTAGCTGAAATGTTTTACTTGTTCCAAAGGTCCTCCATTCACAACACAGTTGACATTTTCAATGATTCTGCCTATTTTCATTGTCTTTTTATGGCTGACCTTCATACCATATCTATTACAACAGCTATTCAATTTAGTCAGAGAATCTTGCAGACTTGTAGCAGATTTATTTAGAAGTATAACATCATCTGCATAAAGCAAAGAGCTGACATTAACATCTCCAATTTTGATATCATGTTTAATACCACTTTCCTTCATAATGTGATCCATATAGATAATGAATAACAGAGGGGATAATGTACATCCTTGTCTCACACCAGATTTAACATTAAACCATCTTCCTGTACTTCCTTCAATTCTACCTGCTGACTTACAACTCAAATAAAGACTAAGTATTGCTTGATATAATGCCCCATTGACACCATATAACTGCAGCGTATTGAATAGCTTCTCTCTTGGCACCTTGTCATATGCCTTTTCCAGATCGACAAAACTTAAATACAGATCTTTGTTATATTCCCATGCTTTCTCGACTATTTGTCGTAAAGTGAAGATCTGATCCTGACAGCCTCTATTTGGCCTGAATCCAGCTTGTTCTTCACCAAGCTTTTCTTCCACAATTCTTCTCAACCGTTTCTCAAGTATACTTGCATAGATCTTGCCGGGAACACTCAGTAGGGAAATACCTCTGTAATTCTCACATGCAGTTTTATTTCCCTTTTTATATATGGGTACTATGAGGGCTCTACTCCAGTCATCGGGAATTCGTCCCTCTGTCCAGGCTTTCTGAACTATGCAGTGCAGCCACTGTAAGACTCTTATACCACCATACTTCAGCATTTCTGGTCGAATATCATCTACTCCTGCTGCCTTTCCACATTTCAAGCCTTTGATGGCTTTTTCTACTTCTAGTATGGATATGTATTTCTGACTGCATGCCTGGTCAGTGTTTTTTACCACTGTGCTGTCATCACTGCTTGTTTCATTTAGCAGTTTTTCAAAGTAATTACTCCATACTTCAAGGATATCTTTTTCTCCCATTTTCATGTCACCTTTATCATCTCTAATTCCTTTTACAGCACTCTTTCCTCCATTCTTAAGCTTCTTCAACAACCTCCAGAATATTTTGCCACCTTCTTGTTATTTATTTTCTATATTCTTGCCAAAGTCCTCCCATGACTTTTGTTTAGCTAGTTTTACACAGTGTTTAGCATTCTTGCATTTGTCTCTATATTTTCTAAGAGCACAAGCTGACTTATTTGACAGGAACTTTTGGTATGCTTTCTTCTTTTCCTTCACTGCCTCTTTAACTTCCTGTGTCCACCAGGGAATTCTGATTTTTTTATTCTTACAGATAACCTCACCACATGCCTCTCTGGCAGAATCAATCAATGTTTTCTTCAGAGTTTGCCACTGAATCTCCAAGGTTTGATTCCTGTTCTCAAACTCTTTCATTTTTTCTTCAATAATCTTTGTTTATTTTAGCCTACAGTTCACATCTGAGAGCTGCTCAACTTTTATTCGCTTTAAAACTTTCTTACATGTTCTTCTTTCCAATATGAAATTCAATTTTATCCTGCTCAAGACTAAATAGTGATCACTTCCAATTTCAAATCCTCTGTACACTCTGGTGTCCTGCACCAGGGAGAAAACATCACTATCAACAATAACATAGTCAATGAGACTTTTCTTATTCCTAGCCTCTTCTCTCCATGTGAATTTGTGCACATTTTTATGTTGGAACATGGTGTTAGTAATAACCAGTCCATGTCCTGAGCAGAAATCCAACAGATATTTGCCATTATTATTAGCTTTGCTCTTTTCTCCAAATTTTCCCAAAATATTTTTGTATGTCTCACAATCATTTCCTACTCTGCTATTTAGATACCCAAACTAGGACCAACTTTTCATTTTTCATTGTGTCAGTTGCTTTTTCTAAAGCCTCAAAAAATTCCTCCACTTCTACCTTAGTAGAACCTTCTGTGGGACCATAGGCACAAATAAGTCTCATTGTCCAGTTCCCCATTCTCATATTTGCCCACATTACTCTACTCGAGACTGACTGCCATTCAAGAAGATTAGCCTCGTATTTTGTGTTGAATACTATGGCTACTCCTTCTTTTCCTTGATTGTCATTGCCTGAATATAACATTTTGTATTTATTGCTCAGAAAGATCTCACCAGTTTTGGTCTTTTTTGTTTCAGTCACCCCTATTATGTCGATCTGGTACTTATCTAATTCCTCAGCTAGCTCCATTTCTTTGCCATTCAGGCTTCTTACGTTGATAGTACCGATCTTTAACTCTGGTGATGTTGAGTTGGGGTTTATTTTCAGATTTGTTCCAGTAACTGACTTATCGCTGTTCACCCTGGTTCCCTGGCGAAAACAACGGGGCCTTGTTTAACCGGGCGACGCCCCAGCCGGCATGAAATTTTGTCATGTTGTACCATCATTCTATATTTTGGTTTAACCAATAAGAATACAATTTGGTCGGCTAAATCCCAAATTGCCAGCCCATTCTCGTCCGTTCAGTATCCAAGTAGATACCCAACAGGGTGCACCACGAGAAGGTGAGGATTGGACATTAGGTCAGAAGCCCTGGTCGGTTCTCCGCATTCCTTTAAAGGCTATGTGGAGGTCTCCTCTCAGTTATACAGCTTTGACCCTTA
The DNA here is from genome assembly GCF_054136105.1 of Typopeltis vanoorti. Lineage (NCBI taxonomy): Eukaryota > Metazoa > Arthropoda > Arachnida > Uropygi > Thelyphonidae > Typopeltis > Typopeltis vanoorti. The sequence continues at coordinate 8,498,026 of NC_143570.1, forward strand.
AGCACCCCGAATTTTTAACCTCTATGATCAAAAGTGAAATGTATTTTACTAATTTCCTTATGTTGAATAGGAAAAAACACAATAATTCATCAAAGCAACATGAAAATGGCTATTATTGCATTATGGTTGCGAGTATTATACTTACTGGTTCTGTAGCAATTTTCACTACATCTACTGGCATTCTTAGGTCATAATTTACCTGAACATTAAGCACTTCCATTGTACAACTAGAAGAATGAATGAATATTGCCCTTTGATGGAAAAAGACTTGAGTTTGATTCTTTTCATGATGAGAGGAATCTTTATATGGTTTTTTTCTTCTGGAAACTCAGGTTTTTCATCTATGATACAGGCAAATCAGCCACAGAATTCAAAAAATGTACAGACAAAAAATACTATTGGCAGGTAGTAGATGCCAATGTATGTCAATAGTGGTTAGCGTTGTGTATGAATAGAGGATCAAGTAGTGGAGTGTCCCATTTGCAATGAGTCTTTGGACTCCTTCGAGGTCACATAATATTTTACTGAAATGTGTAAATGTAATCACAAGCTGATAAATAAAATTTGTCTCTTTAAAGTTACTTCTGATTGTCCTAAAGTACTTTTCATATTTATACTGACTAAGTACTTTGTAATACTTTGTAATTCAGTTAATGAAATTCTACAAAAGAATTGTAACCAGTTGTGGAAAAAAAATCAATGCAACTAATATGTTATTTTTATTGTCAAAATTTAGGATTGTGTATATATTTATGATAATCATTCTTATAAACAATTTTGCAATTAAGCAAAGAGTCCTTAAAAGGCTTTAGAAATGTATTTCAAAATAGGATAAGTATTATTATTTGATAAATAAATATTATTTGATGATGAGTAGGCAAATAATATTGAAAATTATATCGTCTCATTTTTGTGCTTTTAGTAGAAAAATGAATAAAATTATGATCTTCAGCTTTGTAAGTCTGGTATAAATTTCACCTGTAGACTGTTTGTTGTCAAATTTTATTGAATATAAATCTCTACTTATTTGGCATATACTATACACTTCATACAACAAGGAAAGTAACAAAAACAAACAGAATAGTCAAAAAAAAACTAACAATGGAGAATGATGGCTATGTGATGAGAAGAGCATCCGAGAACTGCATATATAACAAGATCACTTGTTATATATGCGGTTCTCGGATATATGCAGTTGTTATATATACTTGTATCTGAATGAAATATACAAGATCACTTGTTCATGTGGAATTTGTTATGGAGAAAAAAAAGAAAATACAAATCAGGATTAGCAGCACATACAAGACACAAAACATCAAGCTATGACAGCATACAAAATTGATCTACACTGACATACAATTTCTTTGTCAGAACATTCAAAAATCATTGGAAATGTTAAAAAAAAACTGCTATCAATGCAACAAGAAACAAGGTGTGATTCTACAACAGGTATAGTTATTTTTCATTAAAAAATTCATATGCAGGTCTTGGATGCTCTTCTCGTCATGTAGCTAGCCATCATGATGCAATGTGAGGTTGCAAGTGCTCCTATTGTTAGTCTTTTTTTAAATATGTGTTTATGTTTTCCATTAATTTGCTCACTGTGTCACTCAACCATTGTATTTTTTAAATCCACTCTCCTGATGAAGTGTGTTATAATGTACAGGAAACTAGCAGAGATTCATATTAAATAAAATCTGACAACAAAGATTCTGCAATGCAGAATCTAAATCAGACTTAAAAAGCTAAAAATGTTCCCTATCCACAGAAAAACTTCAGAAGCAAGATTTGTAACAGATTTTATGTTACTGAAAGTGAATGAATTTGAAAAGCAAAAAAAACCATTCACTAATAGACTGACATTCACCATTGTAGAGATAATGATGTAATCCCTAGTTTCTTAAGACTGAAACATAAATTTTACTTCAGGAGAGAATCAAAAATCTACAGATGAACAGAAGCTACCTTCTTTGAAGAGTGAATAAGTGTTACCAGGTTTCAGTTATTTCAAAATGATACACAAACATACTCTCCTACTCATGGTTAGTGATTTCCTTGTCTCCTGAACTGTGAAACACCATAGACAGACTCTCTTCAAACAGAGGTTATTCAATTTCCATAGCAAATAAGGAGATGTTAAAAATATATTCAATAACTTACCTGAAAAAGATCAGCACATCAAGTGCTGATCCTACAAGGTCAAGATCAATACAGCTTCACATATGCTTATGAATGTTGAACTTGGCATCTTGTCCAAAGGTTTCAATTTTGCCTTATCTCTATTATACCTAATGTTAACATCATTACTAATGAAGAGAAAGGGGATAAAGAAATTAACAATGACAACTGCAGATTGCATATAAACGGCAGCTATACTTGTGAAAGCCAGAGAGCAATGCAGAAATATTCCAAAAAAGAGATTGATCAGTTCAGTACTACAACATCACAAGAATATTGTAGTACTGAAAACAGACAAAGATAATGCCATGACAGTCACAAAGACAGAGAAATATGTTGAAAAAATTCAAAACTTAGTAATCCCCATTTGGTGCATCCACAACAAGACAAACAATTAAATTAGGAATCTTATCAAATGGCGTGAAGATACCAAGAAATATCTCACATTTAGACATCCTCTGCTCCCAAGAATTTAGGTAGCTCCTAAGGTACACAAACAAGACATATTACTATTATAGCCCATAGTGAACATTAGGTATTCAACCATCTCTCTTCTTTCTAAATATCTAGCACAGATTATAGCCCTACTTATAGGCAGCTGATCCCTACATCAGAAACATGGGATACTTTATTGAAAAAAAAACAATGAATTATGTCACAGAATCTTCTGACTTACTACTAAGTCTACTACTAACATCTCAACCTTCACACTGAATAGCTGCACACACACATAAGCCAAACACTGACTAGTGCATACAACATTTGGAGTCTGTGATTTGTAGTGATGAATTGTGTTTCCTTTTCTAAATCAGTTAGGTGAGAAATGTAATTACCAAAAACTGGTAATTAAACCTCTCTCACCACACATATATATGGTTGTATGTGTGTGTGTGTGTATATGCATGCCTATATAATAAAAAAATTCACATATATATAGAAAGAATTCCACTGCATTAACATGTATTCATATGTAATTAGAAGATAACCTAATGGAGTGCATAGCCAGAATGTTAACTTACTGTTGTTTGATCTAAGAAATCACAAATTAGTAATTGGAGTGTTTCTTATTTAATTATATAACTTGTTTTGAACTTGAACTTTGAATTTGTTTAAACTTGTGGAATGAATTTGTTTGAATTTGAACTTTAAACTGATGCTTCCAATTTGCATTATTTTCTAATGGCATTTTCCAATGCTGGCATTCCACTTTGAACTTATTACTGTTAAAAAATGAAACATATTAAACTTATTACCATAAGAAATTAGCTTACAAATGAAATTAAATCAGAAATTAGCTTAAAAATGTAATAAGATTTTTTCAAAGAAATTTGTGTTTCAATCCATTTTAAGGTTACTGCCATAATAACATTATGGCAATCCATAAGCTTAAATGTAAACAATTATGTTTCTACCATCATGATAGCCTGGACAATATGCATAAAGCATGCTGCTTTTCAATAATGTCAACTAATTTGGTGTGTGTTTAAGATATCATGATAACAGAAATGTACACATACAACCTACAGTGGGGGACTGCTTTTCACTGTTGGTTGTATATGTACATTTGGGCCATTATATACAAAATTTAACCAATGCAAACTATAGCCTATTATTTTCATTTGTGATCCAAATCATATCCTATCTTATCCTCTCCCACAGTCCTTAAATGGACCGTTGGGTCACTCATGAAGCGATGAATGTCTACTGTGCAATAAATTAAGACAGATGGCACACATCTCCTCTCCTGTCTTCATCTCTGTGTCCTATGGCTGTATCCTGCATGTTCACGGGTCCGGTTTGCCTGTTTACACAGCTAACTTGGCTATGGCTGAGGAAGATCCTTAAGCTCCTCACATCTCCAACAGGAATCGAACCTAGGACACTCCTTCCTCAGGCATATGGTTGCGAAGCGCACAGCCACTGGCTAACCATGTGGATGATCCAAATCATAGTGGGATTTATATTTTAGTTAGGATCCCTTTATGCCAAAGTTCATCAAATTCCAATATGTAGTTTAATACATGAAAGCTAACATTTTCTTGTATGTAACTGTGCAGCAATGAAGCTCTGTTCTTGTACTGGATTGTCTGTAGTATTATTTCAGAGACTGAAACATGGCATAATGAGTACAGTCACACCCCCAAGAGTTATACCACCTTTGGTTCCAGAGAATGATGCAACTTGAAAACGTCCATAAGGCAAACCAACTCTGTTGAAGTTTGAAGACACTGAAATAAAAAAACTTAATGGCATAAAAACTGGTTTGTTGAATGAGTTCATGTGCTGCCATGCCGTTGTTGGTCAGGTATAGCACCATGTCATATCTGTATGTACCTTCTACATTTGATGAGATTGGGTCGATGAGGGTGCTAGAGTGCCACTTAGTGAAAGGTCATCAAAAGTTGCAGTTGAAAAGGTAAGTTTTATTTTTGTAGTAAAGTCATCATCATCATCAAATTCCTGATATGTACCCTCAAGGGGTGTACAGGATATGATAGTACTACATGAAAAAAATTACACATTACTAAATTCCTATCTACAATTTTCCTCCAAATCAGTCTGTTACTTGTCAAGACTCCAACATTATCAGATCTTATATTTCTATCGTCTAAGGCACTTTGTACCGTATCAATCCACCTATATCTTGGTCTTCCTCTGGGTCGTTTTGCTGCCAACCTGGCAGAGAACACTTGTTTTGCTAATCTTTCTTCGCCCATTCTGTTTAAGTGACCATTCCACCTGAGATTAGCTCTGCTAACGCATTCCTGGATGCTGACAATGTCAAGCTCTTTCCTAATATCCTTGTTTTTAATATGATATTGCCATTGATGCCATCTGTTCACAAATCTTTCTCAGGACTGTCATATCTGCAGTCTCTAGTCTTTCGTCAAGTGTTTTACTTCTGACCCAGCTCTCAGATCCATAAGTTAAAATTGGTTTGAACACTGTCTTGTATACAGCTAATTTAGTGTTCCGACTAATTTCTCTCTTATTCCATATGAATTTATTCAATTGACTTCCCACCATACCAGCTTTGCTGATTCTGTTGTCTATTTCTATATTTAATTTACCATCTTCAGTAAAAATTGTGCCTAAGTAGCTGAAATGTTTTACTTGTTCCACCGGTTCTCCATTCACAACACAGCTGACATTTTCAATGATTCTCAGGAAGAGACATTTAGTCGGATACTGCTGTAGGAACATGGAGGGTGGTGATGAAGAAATGTAAAAGTAACTTCAGTTAGTGAACAAGGGAAAGGGATTGGTGAGTTTAATTATGGCAGTATGGATTGGAATGAAAAGATAGCTTGTGGGAATAAGGAAAATGAATTTCTTGAGTTGTTGAGAGACAACTATCTTAGACAGTATGTAAAGGAGAGCACAATTCTATAACATGGAATGAGGTGTGTTAAGCAGGAGGAAGATAAATTCTGTGTGGGAATTGACCAAAAGATATTTTACAACAATGTATGAATGTATTTTGAAGGTCAAAAGACTGAATAAAGTAGGCATCCTCTTCTTCCAAATACTTTATTTGGAAGAAGAGGATACTGTGAATGCACAAAAAGATGAATAATAGTAACAATCAATTGGATGAGGAGTAAAAATAGCAGGCTAGGAAGGCAACTCAGTTCGTAAGGACAGAAAAGTGCAGTATGAGCAGAAATTAGAAAACATCTATGAGGTATTCAGTGAACAATTTATAAGTTTATTTCATCCTCATCAGGGTGAAATTGAAAAACTCAAGTGTAGAGGACATAGGAGAGGATGGCTTAATTGCGAGTGAACAGGAGGTATGTGAGGAAATAAATAAGCTTGATGTCAATAAGGTGACAGGATTTGATAACATGTGTCTTAAGGAAATGTTCCAGGTAACTGGCAGTAGCAATGGCATGCCTGTTTAATAATTCTCAGAGCAGAACAGGTTCCAAGGAAGTGGAAAGAAGACAAAATTGTTCCAGTGAATAAAGGTGGTGATAAGGCTGCAGCTACAAATTATAGACCAATCTGTATATCTGGAGTTGCGGTTAAGGTATTGGAGAGATTAGTGAGAACTAGAATACAAAAATGGGTTGATAACAGCAGTATTCTTTGTAATTTTCAGCATGGGTTTGTTATAAAGGGAGCTCATGTTTTAATGACTTATTATGTATTATAACAAGGTGACAAAATGGACTGGACAAGGGAGATGCATATGCAGTGGTATATTAAGATTTTGCAAAAGCTTTTGATAGGCTGCCACATGACAAGCTGTTAAATAAACTGAAAGAAATGGGACTGGATAACAGACTAATGAGTTGGATCTGCACTGGCTGGTAGGTATCAGAAAGTTGGATATGGAAGTGCAGTATCCTGAAAGAGGAAAGTCACTAGTGGTGTGCGACAGGGATCTGTATTGAGGTCATTGTTGTTCAATTTGTATACTAATAATAGTGGGATGGTTTTTACTAATGATATGCAACTGTTTGCAGATGTTGCAAAATTGGGAGAGCAGTGCAGAGTCAAGAAGATGTGGCCTTACAGGACTTGAATAGATTATATGAGTGGCCAACAGTATGGAACTGTCAGTTCAATGTTGTAAAGCATAAGGTTTTGGACTTTGGTAAGAACAATGAGATGCAAATTAAACATTTGGTGGGGAAAATTTAAAGGAGATAGAGGAGATGAGAGATCTGGGAGTGGTGGTGGACAAATACCTGAAATTCAGGGCCATAATGCACAAGTTGTGAAGTCCTCACATTGGATAATGATGCAAATGATCCGGATATGAAGAATTAAAGAAGTTATGATTCCATTGTATAAGTCACATATGAATTATGCACAGATTTGGTCATCTGGTTTTCATGGTGATGAAGATATGTTAGAAAGAGTCCAGAGAAGATTCACAAAAGCAATAAGTGGTCTTTGGTATGTGAAGTATGAAGACAGATTGAAGGAATGTAAATTGCAAAGCCTCATGAATGGGAAGGGGTATGATTGAGACATCAGTTAGTCAGAGGTTATTATCAGGTTAACATGGAGGAAATTTTTCATAGAATGGGAGAGGGGATAGATCATGAGGCCATCTCTGAAAATGCACAAGTAGGATGTGAGCAGAGGAGTGAGGAGAAGGTTCTATGCATGGAGAGTGAAATGCATTGCCTTAGTGCGTTGTGAATGTCGACACACTGAATCAGTTTAAGGCACAGTTGGAATGAGCTTTGTGCGTGATAGTGTGTACCTCCCATGATGCGTCTCTGATTACATGGAGGTCAGATGTTAATAATAATAATGTTGATGGTAGAGATAGATTTTCCATAGACATGGATGGTGCTGGTCTTCTTCAGAAGTATCTCTCTCTGAAGTTGTATGTGAGCTATATTTTCTTTTTCTCTGTAGATTTCTGTGTAACAGGCACGATCCCTTACAGTGTTAGCAGTTACTTTCAAATTTTTTTCAAAATTCAGATTGTGCTTTTTTAAAAGAGTCATGCCAGCTTTGAAATGACAGAAAGTTTCGGAGAGAATTTTAGAAGTTGGAATTTTAGAATTTTAGAATTTTAAAGCTCAACATTGGATGCCTCTTCAGGCACATCTTCTTGCCCCTGCTCTTCAAGTGCGAGAAGATCTTCATTGCTGAGAGACTGAGTCAGTGTGCCATCAGACAAAGCTATTATTAATGGCAGGCACACTAATGATAGTGAGACAGCATCACCTTTTGTGTGTTAGTATCATAGTGAATCTTCTCTGGATTGGGGTAAGTGGCAATTCAAAAATGTTCATAAGTGCAAAGCACCATTATGTCAGAGTGAGAGTGAAAGTGTGAAGCGGGAGTCGAGAGTTCGAAAATTAGAAAGATTGAATGATAGAGAGAATGTAATGCGAGATTCGAAAGTTGAATTGGGTTGGATGAGGCAAGAGATGAAATGAACGCAGAATGAAATTAAGAAATTTCAAGCAAAAACGATTAAAACAAATCATGTAGGTATGAAAGAGTGGCATTGTATAGCGACTCCATTATTAAATGTGTGCTGGATGAGAGGATGCACAAGGCATGTTTTCCGGCGGTAAAATGAGTAGAGTGATTGAGGCATTGGATATGTGGAGGGAGCGAGCAAATGAGTTGATTTTAATAGGTACCAATGACTTGACAGAGGACAAAGGGCACATCAGAATGGATATCAGGAGGCTGCTTAGACGGATAAAAGAAAATAGTGTGACAGGAAGGGTAGTAAGCGTGTTGCCTAGGTATGACTGTGGTGAGATGAGGCAGAGAGCAAGGATTATGAATGATATGTCAGCTGAAATGTGTGAGGAGCAAGCAAGGAGTACAGTTTGTTATTGTGTGGAATGAGTTTGAAGGACGAAGCAAACTATATAAGAGAGAGATGGACTGCATTTGCGTGGTTATGGTGTGAGTTGCTTGGAGAGACTGCTGCTGGTAGATAGAGAAACGACTACAGAGAATGAATCAGATCAAGTGGGAAGTCATGTGGAAGAGCAGGAGAGGAAGACAGGAGAGATTGAAGAGGTGGTTATGAATGAAGAAGTGAGTGGCATGAGTATGGAAAATGAGAGAATTGGTGTGCCAGAGGAACAGGGAAATGGGGAGGCTCAGGGTCGACAGAGAGTACACAGTGTGAGAAAAGTGGATGCCCCAAGAGGATATGAGAGCATGTCTACACATGCTCTCACATCCTCTTGGAATGTGAGATGACATGGGATCAAGAAGAAACAGTTGGAATTGAAGAGGGTTCTAAAATGAATAAGCAGAAAGGGAAATGGCCCCAGTCAAGCATGGAGAAATCACATTGAATGAGTGTTATCCCTGGAACTAGCTGTAGATCCAAGAATGAGCTGTTGTGTTGGTATACAAATGCTAGAAGTGTAAGAAACAAGGCAGATGAAATGGTTGCACTAATTGAGTCTGTTCACCCAAAAATTGTTGGAATAAGTGAGATATGGTTAGATGAGGACAATATCCTGACAGGAATAGAGATGGAAGGGTATGATGTGTTTTGTGAGGATAGAAGGGATAAAAAGGGAGTGGGAGTGCTATTGATGATAGAGAAAGAGTTATGTCCATACACGGTAGAGATGCAAGATGGAAATAGTGCCAGTGGTTTTGAGGCAGTATGGTGTGAGATAGAGGTAAATGGAATGAAATACTTGGTTGGATGTTGTTATAGACCAGGTAATGTGGATGGTAGTGACTATGAAATGTATAATCAAATTAGCCAAGCAAATAAGAAAAGGGTGATCATTATGGGCGATTTTAATTATGGCAATATAGACTGGAATGATGAGATAGCAACGGGAAGTAAAGAAAATGAGTTTCTTGAGTTTTTGAGGGATAACCACCTCAGACAGTATGAAACAGAGGGCACGCACGGAGGAGGTCTTGGATTTGGTCATCTCATCAGAGGATGTAATTATAAATGAGGTGTAAAATCACCCAGCAATTGGTGAGAGTGACCATGAGGTGATTACCTGCAGTATGAGGACCTCTGTAAGAAAAGGGTATATGTGGAGCTACAAGGGGGGGGGGGTGATTATGAAGAGCTCAGGAGACAGTTTGCAGGTGAACATGGAACGAGGAGTTAGTTGGAAAAGGAATCAATGCAGCTTGGGGGATTTTCAGAAACCATCTGGTAGATGCAATGAATAAATTTATTCCAAGGGTAAGAAGGTTAAATAAGTGTGAAATGGATGAATAAAGATATTTAGCATGTGATACAGAGAAAAAGGGCATTATGAAGGCAGCATAAGAGAAGTGGAAATAACCAATTCCATGAGGATCACAAAGACCAGGCAAGGCAAGTGACTTGGTTGGTGAGGGGAGCTAAAGTGAGGTATGAACAGCAGTTAGCTAATGAATCCGAAAAGAATATTAAGGAATTCTTTCGATATGTAGCCAGCAAAAGAAAGAATGATTATGGAAGGATGACACTGATTGGAGAAAAATGGAATAAAGACAGTTGTTGCAGAAGGTGTGGTGGAGATACTTAATGAGCAGTTCATAAAGGTCTTTCAATCTTGTGAATGTTACTTCATGGAGAGATTGAGAGCAGTTGATGATAGGGAGGAGAGACTGACTATAAGTGAGCAAAAAGTGTATGGGGAGTTGAGCAAACTAAATGTAAATAAGGCTGTGGGACTTGATAATATATTATCACGTATTCTAAAGGAATGTGCCAGGGAGTTGATGCTGGCCTTGATATATTTTTTAATACAAGTCTTGCACTGGGTAAAGTTCTTAAGGAGTGGAAGGAGGGCAAGATTGTGCCACTTCATAAAGGAGGTGATCAAACTCAAGCATCAAACCATATGCCTATCTGTGTATCAGGTGTTGTAGTTAAGTTGTTGGAGAAGCTTGTGAGAACTAGGATCCAGAATTGGGTTGACAACAATGGTATTATCTTTGATGGGCAGCAATTTGCTAAAGGGAAGTCATGTTTTAGTAATCTACTTACTTATTACAACAAGGTGACTGCTTCTTTGGAAAGAGGAGAAGAATACAGAGTAATATACTTAGATTTCACAAAGGCTTTTGATAGATTACCTCATGATAAGTTGATAGTCAAACTAGAGTGGATGGGGTTGGATATTAGATTGGTGCATTGAATTGGAGACTGGCTATCTGATAGGTATCAACAAGTTTTGTAGGGGGGAGCAATATCCAGGAAAAGGAAAGTCACTAGTGGTGTGCCTCAGGGATCTGTTTTAGGACCATTACTGTTTAACTTGTTATATTAATGATATTGGTGAAGATTTGGATAGAGATATTCAGTTGTTTACAGATGATGCAAAGTTGGGACGAACTATGAAGAGCAGAGAAGATGTTGTGGCCTTACCAGAAGACTTGAATAAATTGAGTGATTAGACACGGGAATGGAGATGTGAGTTCAATGTTCCAAAATGTAAGGTTTTAAAATTTGGAAAATAAAGATGGGATGCAGAATTTATGCTTGATGAGGATATATTGCCAGAGGTGGAGGAAATAAGAGATCTGTGGTGATAGTGGATAAGGATCTGAAATTTAAGAGACACATAGCCAAAATTGTGAAGACAACACAAAGGTTTCTTGGGAATGATGTGGAGTACACTGACTTGTAGAAGTAGGAAGATTCTTGTTCCATTGTATAAGGCTTTGATTAGGCCACACATGGACTATTGTGCCCAGATTTAGTCATCTGGTTTTCAGAAGGACGAAGAGATGTTGGAAAGGATCCAGAGGTGACTAGTTTCTAACCTCTGGAATGTTGAGTATGAGGAAAAATTGAGAAGATGCAACTTGCAGACTGGTGAACAGGAGGAATAGGTGGAGATATGATAGAGACCTACAAGTTAGTAAGGGATTGTTATATGATCAATGCTGGAGAGGTTCTACAGAAAATAGTGGGAGATCAGTGGAGAACCAGAGGTCATCTCTGGAAGCTGTATAAAGAGGGTGTGAGTAGGGGAGTGAGATGCAGTTTTTTTTCATGCAGAGTTGTGAATGATTGGAATGCCCTACCTGAGAGTGTGGTGTCTGCAGAGAATTTGAGTGTGTTTAAAGCATTTTATGATGCGCTGTATGTATATGATAAAAGGACCTCCCAGATGAGTCTTTGACTCCATGGGATCTTGGGTAATAATAATAATAATAATTTTAATTACCCTGACTTAGTGGTGCAATTAAAAGTTTGCTCATATAAACAAAAATATATCAAATTACCTGTCTAACTGTGTTTTGAAGTACTTTGTCCATAGTAAAGGCAATAAATGCATGAATGCCAAAAATATTTCGAAGTGTGTCTTCATAAAGAGTTCCATCTATATTTCCATCCAACAGACGTTTTACTAAATTAAGAAATGTTAAATAGGGATCCTCGATTGCCTGCTCATCTACACATAAAAAAAAAGTTACTGCAATTTCAGTGGGAAAAAATTTACAAAGTAATAAAAGTGTGCATATAAATATATACATAACATTAAGTATGAAGATAAAATAATATACTTTTTGACATCAAAGTGAGCTATTCTAATTAATAAAGAAGAAAGATAAAAAAGTTGTTTTTAGAAACAGAGACTAATTATTATGCAAATATATATATATATATATATAAGTTCAAAAGAGCCTGTGTAGCTCAGTGGATGTGGCGTTTGCACACCATGGCACTTGGCCGCACGAAGAAAGACTTCGTTTCGAGTCTAGTCGGCGACTAGAGGAAATTTTTCTAAGCCTTTTTTTTGACCAGTTCCCGAGTTAGTCGATCTCTGGCATGGGCAAGCTTGTTTTTCCTCCCGGAAACTCGGGTTTTTCGTCCCGTAAACTCAAGAAAATCGACTGTAGAACCCACATTATTTTCAGACATTAAATATATTGTGTTAGGGTTAGGGACCACGAGATGGCGGCACATTTGAGCCGTCTCGCTTCACTGTGTACTGGTTAATTAGTGATAGCCTTGGGCCATCTATCTCTGATTGGTAACAGTGGAGATTGAACTGCCCACTCAGTCTCCAAAAGTTAGATAGGGCTAAATGGCCTCGCCTACTCCCCCGTATATGGGAATAAAAAGGCGTTAGCTGATTTTTTTTTTTTTATATAAGTTCAATGTTTCCATGGTATAGTTAGTAATATGTAGGATTTGCAAGTGGGACTGATCTCATTCAGAGATAGTATATCTTAAAATCTTGCAGATGTACTAAAGTTCTATACTATTAAAATTAATTTCATAAATTTATATTCATTAGAAATTTCCTCTAGAGATCAATGAAAGAGACACATACTCTTTCCCCTCCTTCCACAACAGTTTGTAAACTTCTAATCATTAATACCATGTGAACCAAAAGTGGTTTTATATCATTTTAAGCCTCCAAGAGAAAATAAGTGCTTCTTACATAATGAAAGTCACCCATCAATGTTGGACAAATTAGATGCTTACTGGAAAGCAAAAATAATATCATGAATCATACATGAGAAGGTGAGATCCCAAAAATGCCAATGCAAAAGAGAGATATGGCAGTGAAATTAAAAAGAAAAAAAAGTAGTTTCAAGCCTCAACTTTATTTTCACACTATTTTTCAACATAATCTCCCTATTGTTCAATAGATTTTACCCACTGTATAACAAAGTTATCAAATCCATTGTAAATTTAGTGGATTCTATAACCATTTTCTCACTTCTGCTTTGACCTGTTTACCATTTCAAAATGGACACTCTTGAGATGTATTTGAGATATTAAGATGTAATTTAGAAAATAACCAGAACTCCAAAGTCTCTGAGCTGTAAGAAGGATGTTCCACAATGACAAATCTGATCTCTGCAGTAGCTGTTGATTCTGTGGAGTGAAACATGTTGTACTGCTCTGTGATTGCATTTAATGACTTTACTGATCGCTGTAGTAAATCATTCTGGTTCTGTTGTTTCCAAATTATTTTCTTTTTATATATATATATATATATGTGTGTGTGTGTGTGTGTGTGTGTGTGTTACGGTTAAAGTGATAAATCTGGTTATTATTAATAATTACCAGTTAAAGTGAATAATTAGAATTAATCACTTTAATCGGTTAAAGTGAATAATTCCTAGAGGAGTCTGGTAAATGTAATAAAAACAGGTTTTATATATAGGTTTTCATTAACTTTCTTTGCGTAGGGGCATCAATAATTTTGGACCGGCCCTGTAGATAACCATAATTGACAAGCCTGGAAGAAGTACTGATTACATTTTCATTGATTTTATGAACCCATAAGCATAATGAGAGATTTAGACATAATGAGAACACAATTTAACGACCAAGTAAATATGATTTGAGATCGAAAAGAGGGACAAATAATCAGTTATTTACAAGAGAAGAGTATTATTCGTTTTTAGCAAAAATTAAAAAGAACAAAGATAAGGTTTCTGGCAAAACACCCGAAGATTATCAATATTGTAAAAATTGGAAATGTTGAAAAACTCGTCGTACCTGTTATTTACTATTATTATTATATTATTATTATTATTATTGTTCCGGGAAACTCCAAGGAGTCGACAGACTCATCGAGGGAGGCCCTAACATCATGTCAAGAACAACTATTCAACATTCACACAGTATCTATCATACCTTGCCTTGAACTCATTCACAGTCGTAGCACCCACAACAGACTCTGGAAGCTTATTCCACTCATTCACCACTCTCCAAGTAAAAAACCTAGCTCTAACACCTTTGTCAACCACGCTCTTGCCCAGCTTCCATGCATGGCCCCTAGTCCTCCCACCACCAGTCATATTTTCAAAAATATCTTCTGAATCAATCTTATAAAAACCCTTCAGTAATTTGAATGTCTCAGTCATATTACCCTCCTTCGCCTATCGTCCAATTTCTGCAACCCACAAATCTTCAACCTATTCTCATAAGGTTCATTCCACAGACCTGCTATCATCTTGGTCACTCGTCTCTGGACCCTCTCCACTTCCTCCCCATCACGAAGAAACCCTGGTGCCCATAACTGGGCACAGAAGTTCAGATGGGGTCTTATCAAGGCTCGATACAGAGGAACAACAATTTGTTTGTCTCTGCATGTTAAAGTATTTTTCAGAAGCCAAGTGATTTGATGAGCTGATTTAGTCACTTTTGCAATGTGCCCCCTAAACTTCAACTCCCTATCCCCCAACACTCCCAAATCCCTGGCCTCATCAATCTCCTGGAGTATGGTTCCACTAATGCGATATACTGCTGCTATTCTTTTCACCCCAAAGTGCATAACCTTACACTTTGTCATATTAAATTGATATCCATTTTTCCTAGCCCAGTCCTCCAAACTATCCAAATCATCCTGTAAAATTTTGACATCCTGTGCACTCACAATTGCTCTACCCAACTTTGCATCATCAGCAAACAAGTAAACACTTCCTCTCAAATCCTTTCCAATATCATTGATGAACAAATTGAAAAGCAGTGGTCCAAGAACAGAGCCCTGCGGCACTCCACTAGTCACAAGACGTCTTTTAGACTCCACTCCTGAATAAACCACTCTCTGGTATCTCGCCTTCAACCACCCTCCTATCCATCTCACCAACCCTATATCTATCCCCATCTGCTCCAGTTTACTGATTAGGGTTCCATGTGGTATCCTGTCAAAGGCCTTGGCAAGGTCCAGTAGTATCCTGTCAAAGGCCTTGGCAAGGTCCAGTAGTATCACTGTAAACCCATTACCCCTATCCAGTTCAGCTGTCACCATGTTATAAAACGTGAGCAAGTTACTGAGACATGATCTACCCTTCACAAAACCATGTTGTCCCCCATACAATATCCCATTTTCATCTATCCAATCCTGTATTCTTTTCTTGACTAATTTCTCTAAGACCTTGACAATGATTCCTGATATGCTAATTGGTCGGTAATTTACAACAGCAGTCTTGGAACCACCTTTATGCAGTGGAACTATTTTCCCCTCTTTCCACCCGCTCGGGACTAACCCAGACCCGAGACTCAAATTAAACAAAATGGTCAAGGGTACTGACAATTCTTTTGCTGCTTCTCGTACAACACGAGCTGGTATACCATCCAATCCCACAGATGTATTGACATTGAGGTTATGCAATAGACTACTCACCTCCACTTAATTCACCACAATTCCCATATAATCTACTGGTTTATTCGTTTCTGCAATGTCACCACCTGGATGATATATTCTTGCAAAGTGCTCACTCAGTAACTCAACTATCTCAACTGATTCAGTTACCTACCTACCATCGGCATTCTTTAAAATCATTCTGCCATGTACATTTTTCCTTTTACTTGCTACATATCTAAATAACTGTTTAGGATTCTCTTTAGCCTGCATGGCCAATGTTCTTTCGTAATCCTTTTTTGCTTTTCTTACCACAGTCGTCACCCTTCTGGCCTGCGCTTTATACCGTTCATGTGCCTGCCGGTCACCTTTCTCCTTAAATTCCCTTCATAGTTGTTTCTTTTTTTGCAGCTCAAGCTTAATGGTGTTATTCATCCATTTAACCCCTACTTGATTTATTATTCGGACTCTAGGTATACAGTCAGCCATTGCTTCATTCAAGCACTTCTTAACTACCTCCCATGCACTATCAACTTCTAGTCCTTGCAGTTGTACATGCCATGGCACTGAACCAATCAAACTCCTAAGCTTGTCATACTTTCCAGCCCAATAATTCCACATGTACCCTGTCTTAATTGAAAATTCTACACCTTTAGCCACCTCCCAAGTCAAGACCCTATGATCACTCTCACCGATTGCTGGCAATGTGGTTATATTTGTTACAGCCAAATCCTCAGATGTAATTACTAGGTCAAGCACTCTCTGACCCCTAGTATTTTCCATTACATGCTGTCGCAGATAGTTATCCCTTAATAACAGCATAAAATCCAATTCCTTCCTCCCATGTGTCCTCTCCTCACTCCAATCAATGCGACTATAGTTGAAATCTCCCATAATAATCACCCTCCTTCCACCCATTTCTTCTATTTGCTTGTACATACTGTCACCACCATCTTTTCCATCACCTAGTCTATAGCAGCACCCAATTGTATATTTAGTTCTGCTAGCCACAATCTCATACCAAATGGCCTCAAATGTGCTCTTTTCTCTATCCTGCAATTCAACTTCTATTCTCCTTGGCTGTAGCTCATCAGCTATCATCAACAATACTCTTCCCCCCATTTTATTCTCTCTGTCATTCCTGAACACACTATACCCATCACATTCAATTCCACTAGCTATATCATCTACAGTCAGCCATGTTTCACTAATACCAATAACCTGTCTGGAAGTGCC
Organism: Typopeltis vanoorti; assembly: GCF_054136105.1. Taxonomy (NCBI): domain Eukaryota; kingdom Metazoa; phylum Arthropoda; class Arachnida; order Uropygi; family Thelyphonidae; genus Typopeltis; species Typopeltis vanoorti. The sequence continues at coordinate 8,514,960 of NC_143570.1, forward strand.
AACCATGGCCAAAAACTCTTCCTTCTTGTTCCTAATACTCCTAGTATTAGTGTACATGAATTTAAGACCCCCATTAGCCCCAACCCTACCTTGATGCCTTATATTAACTATCCCACTCTGATTTGTTGTCCTTATTTGCTCTGGCATATTATATTCATTCTTACATTCAAGGGCCTCCCTAAGGACTGTATATCTACTCCCCCCCTTAACAAATCTAGTTTCCCTGAATTTGCACATCAACTACATTCAGCAACACTTTCTCAAGTCTTCTTACACCGTAACCATTCAAATGCAAGCCATCCATCTTATATAGATCCTTTCGCCCATCAAACTCACTCCACACGTCCACAAATTCCACACCACTCGTCATACATAACCCACGCATAAAGTCATTCGCAATTATGGCCCTCCTTTTAAACATTTCACTGTCATACCGTGGCAAAAGACTAATCATTCTAACTCTCTCACTCTTTTCTTTTGCTACCTCAAACAATTCATTCAGGTCTTCTATCATTTCCATTTTATCTCCTTTCAAATCATTTGTACCTGCCACAACAATCATTTCTTTCACCCTTTCCTTTTGCTCTCTAATAGACTCAGTTACATCCTCTAAGGTCGCACCAGGTTGGTACGATTTTGTCAAATCCTCTACTAACACACCTCGTACTAACGAGTTTCCATACAGCACTCTATCCTTCATTTTGTTCATGTTCACATTCATACGTCTATTTTTCCTGTCATACCTTTTATTATTGGTTGGTTCATTCAGTCAACTTTTGTTCATGCACTCTAGCTGCTGTTTTTGCCCTTTCTATCGCACCATTCAACAACGCGATCTCACTCAATGCATCTATCTCATCTTTTTTATTCTCTGAGAAACCATTAATACTATCATTCACACTTTCTACATTCACACTCTCACAATTCTCATGTACAACCTTGCCGTTTCTTGTCATATCCCTATTTTCTTCATTCTGAAGTTTGACAAAAATATCACACTCACGATTCGAAATACACTTCAATTCCTCATTCTCCCTACATTTTCTACACACATTCAATCCTTTATTATCATCTATCCACACTCCGACCGCACTCCGCAAAGCGTACATTTCACAGCTAGCACACTGACTCATTTCTTTTATACTACTGTTCTTTGATAAAGATGGCGAACCATCATTACTGGCCGCTATTTTCCTTCGTACAGGTGCCATACTTATTTGCAACGTGTTTTATCAAATTATAAGTTATAACACACCAAAAACACACAAACAGACGCACTAAAATATGCAAGGCAAACAAAACTACGCAATATTAAGTAATTTTATCAACGATAACTGAAAATAATACTTATCTTATCAGGAGCTTGCACGAACACTACACACTACGATATAATCTCGAACTCAACTCATCCTGTTAAAAACTCAACTGTTAAAAATGAAAGAGATCCGATTATATATTACACTTTCTTGGAGGAAAATTTTCAGTTAATTCATGGCACTCATATTGCCATCGGCCATGGAGGACGAAACAGAATGATGAAAGAGCTTAAAGAGAAGTATAAGAACATCACAGTTGAAATTGCTATGATATATCTGAATCTTTGTGAACCCTGCCAAAAGAAATTGAGCATTCCAAAAAAAGGGCTCGTTCTTAAACCAATTAAAAGCAGCAAATTTAATTCTAGATGTCAGATTGATTTAATTGATATGCAGTCACAAGCTGATTGTGATTATAAATTTATAATGGTTTATCAAGACCATCTTATGAAATTTGTTCAACTTAGAGCTTTGAAAACAAAACGAGCTGCAGAAGTTGCACTTCATCTATTGGATGTATTCACAATATTTGGAGCCCCATGCATCTTGCAAAGTGACAATGGTCACTTTGCAAGATGCATGGTTGTTCCTGGGAAACCATGAACAAGCTTAAGCTTATCGGTAAAGTCAATCACAAGGCTCGGTTGAAAGAGCAAACCAAGACATTGAAAAAATGTTATCCACATGGCTTGAAACAAATATAACAACAAAATGGTCAGAAGGGGGTAAAATTTATTCAGTTTATGAAAAAACAGAGCACATCACTCTGGAATAGATCGCAGTCCCTATGAAGCTATGTTTGGCTGTAAAGCTAAGGTAGGTTTGAAAACATACTTACCAGTCAATACCTTGTCAGAAATCATGAGTGAAGAAGATTTCGAGATGATATTAAAAGATCAAACTAATAAGGATGCTGAATGTGAGAAGATAATCTTAGAGAGGGAAAGCGATATTAGGACAGAAAACGGTGACAATGTGGAAGTGGAAATAGATGATACGAGTTATGACTTATCTGTTGGAGATCCAAACACAAACAAAAATAAGAGTGTTAGCCAAATCGAAAGAAAACAACATTTTCCTGAAACAGGAACGATCGACAAGGAAGATAACAAAATAAAAAATATAACTAATGTTGAATTAGAAAATAATGAAAAAAGTAAGGAAAGTACTTCTTCTGCACTCAATGAAATCACAGAAAAAATTCAAGAATCTCGAAACTCTGCTAAGCAGTCACTTAAGAAGCAAGCTGAAAAAATGTTAAGGCTTTCAATGACTTTTCCAATTGCAAATGTAGGAGAAAATATTCGGATAAGAATTCCAGAAGTAGACAGGGCTAAGACCGATAACCAGAATATTATAGCTGTTATAATTTCTATTGAGAATGAAAATCTATATAAATTAAGTACAAAATATGGTATTTTAAACCAACTCTATTCGAGGAACGAATTTGCCGTTTGTAAGGAAACTTTTATTTCAGTTAATGAAGTTCCTGATAGTGAGATAAGTCTAAGAGAATGTGCCTGCAAGAATTCTAATTTAGGTGGTCAAGGTTTCTAATATTGCAATTGTACAGCCCATTGCAACTCAAATCACTGAAAATGTAAAAAGTCAGAAATCCTTTGTAATTCCAAGTGCCACAGAGGTTTTTCCTGCAAAAATAAGTAATTTGTTTTTTACCAGACAACAATATAATCATATAATAATGTATTTATCTCCTTTTCTCTCTGCTATTAAATAAAATATTTTTTATAAAATATGTTTTTATTACATTTACCAGCCTCCTCTAGGAATTATTCACTTTAACCGGTTAAAGTGATTGATTCGAATTATTCACTTTAACCAATAATTATTAATAATAACTGGATTTATCACTTTAACCGTAACATACGCACATATATATATATATATACACATACAAAAAGAAATTTTATTACTATCCCATACATCAAGTTCCATTTCTAACAAGATGACAAAAATCCTCAATAAATATAAGAACAGTACTTCATTGAACTCTCTGCCAAAGTTTCAATCTTGATTTTGCCTGGCAAAACCAAAACATAACTTAAAATATCCCGATGTATAGTGTCTTTGGTCTGGCTCCAATTCCCCATATTATGGGTAAACTGAGATATCCACTGAGCTTCATATTTAAGAGCATCTCAGAGATATTGCCTATGGTAGAAGCAGGGCCGCAGCTTTATCCAATCTTGTTTTTAATTCTTCTGACCCCGTTGACAACCAATCTACTACACATTCAGTAAACTGATATAGGAATGAAATCACATGATGAACTTTGAAAGAAAAATCTTGGAATCAACAGAAATTGCAATGAATCCTGTTCACCTTAATAGTAATCTCAGCTACAACCATATCGACTATTACACCTCTGCTATTCAGCTATGGCGTTCATGAGACCATGTTCACGAGCACAGCAATACAGATAGTTCAAGAATTCATTCAAATTTTAGCAATCTGTTGGTAATTTAATACTATTGCAGATTTACTCAAGTAATGTTTTTTATGATTTTTTTTTTTCGCTTCTATGTAATGCACTAGAGGAAGTCTTCTAGAAAGACGAAACTAGTAATGTCTTTTAGAAATAAATATTTTCTATTTTATTATTTAGCTATCCAGACATAAAAGTTATTTAAACCATATTTAAATAAAAGCAATATATCAAAATTGATGATGATGATGAAGATATATTAAAAATAAAGGTGATAATGGACATCTATGGTATTCTTCTAATATGAATCCTCAGGAAATGTACAGCATATTATAATAGTACTACATGAAAAGGTTATATCATTAACAACTTATTGACAGTTTCCCTCCAAATGAATCTGCTATCTGTGAGGACTCCAATATTATCAGATTATATATTTCTGTCTTTTATTGAACTTCTTACTGTATCAATCTAGATCATAGGATAGGTTCCCCAAACTTTTCCGGGTCACATGATTAAATAATTGAAATAGAAAATTGATAAAAAAATTGATCGTGTAAGACGGGCATAAGATGAATTAAAATGCAATATTTAAATTTTAAATGATCATCTAATCGAAATCACGAAAATAATTAATTTTTTTTAAAAAATATATATTATTAATTTCTTCTATAAAGAGCCACCAAAAGAGCCTGTGTAGCTCAGTGGATGTGGCGTTTGCACACCACGGTGCTTGGCCGCACGAAGGAAGAAGTCTAGTCAGCAACTAGAGGAAATTTTTCTAAGCCTTTTTTCGACCGGTTCCCGAGTTAGTCGATCTCTGGCACGGGCAAGCGGGTTTTTTGTCCCGTAAACTCAAGAAAATCGACGGTAGAACCCACATTATTTTCAGACATTAAATATATTGTGTTAGGGTTAGGGACCACGAGATGGCGGCACATTTGAGCCATCTCTCTTCACTGTGAACCGCTTAATTAGTGATAGCCTTGGGCCATCTATCTCTGATTAGTACCAGTGGAGATTGAACTGCCCACTCAGTCTCCAAAAGTTAGATAGGGCTAAATGGCCTCACCTACTCCCTGTATACGAGAATAAAAAGGCATTAGCTGATTTTTTTTTTTTTTTTTTGAAGAGCCACCAACCCCTAGACCGCCTGAATGCCCCCAAATGCTTCTGATCCCACTATAGCCCCCTATAGGGCTTCAGCGCCCACTGGGGGGGGGGGGCAGTACCACCCACTTTGGAAACCTATAATCTAGATGTATTAATCCATCTAGATATTGGTTTTCCTCTGGATCTTTTTCCTGCCATTATGGCAAAAAAAACCTGTTTTGCTAATATTTCCTCTCCATTCTGTTTAAATGACTATATCACTACTTTAGATTATCTCTGCCCAGACATTCCTGAATGTTAGAAGAGCGTCAAGTTTCTTCATAATATCTTTTTTTTTTTAATATGGTACTGTCACTGATGCTATCCACTCCCATATCTCATATCTGGTCTACAGTCTGATAAAATGCTTTATTTCTAAACCAACACTCAGATTCATAAGTTAAAATTTGTTTGAACACTGTCTTGTATACTGCTATTTGGTGGTTTGACTAATTTCTTTCTTATTTCACACCAATTTATTCACCTGACTCACTACCACATCAGCTTTGCTCATTCTATTGTCTATTTCCATATTTTATTATTATTGTCGTCTCCGTGGAGTCCAAGGACTTGTTGGGGGGATCCAAACTAGCCACACAAATCAAATGTTTCCTTGAACCCATTAATAGACAAAGCGCTAACATCTGACTCTGGCAACCCATTCCATTCATTCACAACTCTCCAAGCAAAAAATCTAGTCCCCATGCCTCACTACTAACCACACTTTTATTAACTTCTAGCGATGATCTCTTATTCTACCCCCCCCCCATAGCCAAGTATTGAAACATTTCCCCTGCATCTAAAACCCTTTAACTTAAATGTTTCCATCATATCCCATCTTTTTCGCCTATCAACTAATTTCTGCAGTCCACATACCTGCAGCCTCAGTATATCCTCATAGGGAATATTCCACAGACCATTCACCATCTTGGTTGCATGCCTTTGTTTCATCTCCAAGAAACCTAGGAGACAAGACCTGGGTTTCTTGCTGTTATCACCAAAAATCTGTCTTCGTGCTCCATGGGAGAGTGAGGGTGAACTCTTAGTAAGTATCTGAAATATATTCCAGACACTTACTTTGAAACGCTACCCAGAGCTTAGATACAATGCTATGTGAGATTCCAAAGTCTCTGGCAATATCATGTAAAGTATTTCAACTATTTAGGCACAGTTTTTAGCGAAGATGGCAGGTTAAATCTGGAAATAGACAACAGAATACGCAAAGTTAGAATGGTGGATAGCCAGCTGAATAAATTTATATGGAATAAGAGAGAAATTAGCTAAACTACCAAACTAACAGTATACAAGAAAGTGTTCCAGTTTTATGGATCTGAGAGTTGGGTTAGAAATGAAGTATTTGATCAAAGATTAGAGACTACAGATATGAGTTCTGAGAAACATCAGGGAAAGGAAATATGACATCAATACAGTATCATATTAAAAATGAGAATATTAGGAAAGATCTTAACATTGTTAACATCCAGGAATGTGTTAACAGAGCTAATCTTAGATGATATGATAACTTAGAATGGGAGAGGAAAGGTAAGCAAAACAAGTGTTCTTTGCCAGGATGACAGGAAAAAGATCCAGAGAAAGATCAAGATCTAGGTGGATTGATACAGTAGAAAGTGCGTTGGAAGACAGAAATGTGATATCTAATAATATTGAAGTCTTGAAAGATTAATTTGGAGGAAAACCGTTGATAGGAAGTTAGTAATGATGTAACTTTTCATGCAGTACTATTGTAATATCCTATACGCCTCCTGAGGGTAGATCACATGAATTTCATGATGATGTTCCTATTCTAGAATTGGAATCTTCTGTTAGTGATAAGTCATCCATTTTGTAAGTTTTATTATTATTATATAGGTATCTCCATGGAGCTCAGAGACACATCATGGCAGACCTCCACTAACTTTTATATACACAAGATCTATTATACCGCTCCTTAAACTCATTCACTGTCAGGGTACTCACAACTAATTCTGGCAATTCATTCCACTCTCCACACAAAAAAAATCTAGTCCTCACACCCTTGCTAACCACACTCTTACACAACTTCCATGGATAACCTTAGTTCTCTATTTGTCATCTATTGAAAAATTTCTTTTGCAACAATTTTATAAAACCCTTTAATATCTTAAAAATTTCTATCATGTCCCCTCTTTTCCACCTATCAATTAAACTTTGTAACCCAAAAACCCTCAACATATCTTCGTAGGGAGTATTGCACAAATTTGTCACCATCTTGCTTACTCGTCTCTGAATCCTCTCTACCACCTCCTGGTCCCCAAGAAACCCAGGTGACAATATCTGTGCAGAGCAGTCAATATGGCTGAATCATAGCCTTATAAAGAGGGATAATAACCTTCCTATCTTTATTATTAGTGTAATTTTCATCATCATCCAAGTAATCTTCTAAACTATTCTGCCAACTTTTTTTTTTACACATGCTTCCTGAACTCAACTCTCTGCCATCATTACCCAATTCCCTAGCCTCAATTTCTTGCAAACCAGTACCATCAATATGACACGCAGTATGTAATCCTCAACCCAAAGTGAATAACCTTACATTTTTCAACATGAAACTGACAATCATTATCCTTTGTCCACAATGCCACTTTATTGAAAATCATCCTGAAGGATATCTATGGGGGGGGGGGGGGGGAGCTGAATAGTTCTGAAAAACACCTAGAACAAAAACGATATTAAAGTAAATGATTATTATTATTACTATTATTATCTGAGACCTCTAGGGAGTCAAGGACTCATCAAGGGAGGCTATAAATCATGCAAACCGACTGTCATACCTTCCCTTAAATTCATGGATAGGCTTTAGTGTAATAAGCCTAAGACCAAATTAATATTTATTACTTTTATTTTATTTTATTATTTTTTTTTTCAAACTTTCTAAGACTATTATTTGGACTACTATTTCAAAACTTTGAACTATTTATTATTATTATTTTTAAACCTAGATGGTGCCCTATTAGGACTTTAGTCTTGTGTTGCACGCTGCAATTACTTATACTAGCCCCACTGTTATACCGGATTGTGGTTGTCTTGCATTTGTAACAAAGTTTGTGTTGTGTGCTCTGAAAATGCTGGATATAACACCAGTGAAGTATTAGCTTCTAAGTTAATAAATAGTTATTTTCTTATCCATCTGTGTTCATATCAATACCGTTAAATCTATTACAACTTCCCTTAAATTCATTCATAACAGATACACTCACTACTCCTAAAGACATACTATTCCACTCCCTGCTCAGCGAGAAAAAACCTAGCTCTTACCCCTTTCTTGACTGTGAAGAAATTTAACTTCCATGAATGCCCCTGTGTTCTCTCCCCACCTTCCATATAAAGAAAATTTTCATCAGATGATATCCTATAACACCCATTCAAAAGTTTATAGACCTCTATTATATCACCCTCTTTCTCCTGTTAACCAGAGTCTGTAATCCACATACTCATAATCTGTCCTCATAATCAAAATCCCATAATCTGGATATAATCTTTGTAACTCTTCTTTGCACCCTTTCTGCAGCTTCTTTATCACCCTTGGAATCCAGGAGACTAAATCTGTGCACAATAATCCAGGTGTGTCTTATCAAGGTCTAATAAAGAGGCAAAATGACTTCCTTATCCTTAGATGTCAAAGTTCGCTTCAATATCACAATTATCCTCCGAGTTGTACTTGCAACTTTTGCTATGTGACTTTTGAACTTCAAATTTCTATCCACCAATATGCCAAGATCCCTTGCCTCCTCTTACTAACATCACTAACATTAAACTGACAGCCATTTTTGTTTACCTAAATTTCCAACCTATTCAAATCATTTTGTAAGTGCTGAATACATTCGCATCCCTGATTTCCCTGCCTATCTTTGCATCATCAGCAAACAATTGCACATCTGATGTCAGACCCTGCCTGATGTCATTAATGTATAGATTGAACAATAATGGCCTAAGGACTGAACCTTGAGGTACACTGCTGGTCACCTTAAATCTGGCAGATTGACACCCACTATATACCACATTTTGATATCTGTCTGTTAACCATCCCCTGATCCAAGTCAAGAGTTTATATTCCAATCCCATATTCTTCAGTTTATGCAACAGCCATTCGTATGGTATCCTATCAAATGCCTTAGAAAAATTCCACATTATCATAGTGCATCCATTCCTTTTATCCAACTCGGCCATAACACTGTTATAAAATATCAGCAAATTACTAAAACATGACCTTCCATTAGTAAACCCATGCTGCTCCTTGCAGGTTATAGCTTGTTTGTCTATCCATCTGTGTATGTGAATTCTTACCAACTTCTCTAAAATCTTCACTACCACACCGGAGATACTGATAAGTCGGTAGTTAGACTGATCAGTTTTTGCCCCACTCTTGTACAATGTAACTATCATACATTCTTTCCATTCCTGTGGTATCATTCCTGAGCTGAGACTCAAGTTATACAAACATGTGAAAGGCCTAGCTAATTCAGCTGAACATTCCTTTAACAAATGAGATGATTCCATCTGTCGCTATTGATAAATTGTTATCCAGGTTATGCAACAGGTCTTCAACCTCATTTTCATGAACCTCTAACTCTTCATCCAATGTAGAAGTAGCACTGTGCACCATGTTACATACACCTGGCTGGTCGACATATCTTAGCAAAGTGAGCACCCATTAATTGAACAATCTCATTAGCTTCCGACACTAGAGTACATACCACTTGCATTCAATAAGGTTATCCTTCTACAGTCATTCTTTCTTTTTCTTGCAGCATAAAGATAAAATTCTTCTGGATTGCCCTTAGCTTGCATGGCCAATTTCTGTTCATACTCCAATTTAGTTTTCTGCACAATACTCATTACTTTTCTGGCCTGAGCTTTATATATTTCATAATTCCTCTCACTCTTATTCTCACAATATTCTTTCCACATCATCTCTTCTTGTGGATCTCTTGCTTAATAAGGTTGGACATCCATTTCACTCCCAACTTATTTATTCTTTAAACACTAGGGATACATTCAGATACCATCTCATTTAAGCACTTTTTCAAAGATTCCCATATATTGCTGACATTTTTCCCATTCAGTAACTGATACCATGGGACCAAAGATAGCATTCTCCTAAGTCGATCTTAATCCTTTCTTTTAGGCTTGCATGGTGATCTGAGTACATTTCGTTATAATAATAACGAAATCGGATAAAGGCAATGCCACTGTCATCCTTGACAGGTCAACATACATACTTTATGAATCAACTAGTAGCCGATAACAACACCTACAACCTGGTAAACTATAACCCAACAAACAGGATAAAAAATAAAACAGAGAAACTACTTAAGTCCGTCACTTCTTGGCCACCAGACACGGTTAAAAAACGCATACCCCACTATGCCCGCCCCAGAATATATGGTGTCCTGAAAATACACGAACAAAATGTGCCGCTCCGACCTATTATAGAAGGAATAAATAGCCCTAGTTACCACTTAGCCAAGAAATTAGCATCGACATTCAAGGAGTTGGTAAGTCATTCCCCCTCCTACATAAAGAACACACAACACTTTATAAACAAAATTAAAAATATAACACTTGACAAAGACGATTTATTAGTCAGTTTTGACATTTCTACCCATTTCATAAATGTCCCCATCAATGACACAATTCTCTTAGTACAAAACAAATTTCCACCCGACATTACGGCTCTCTTTGCCCACGTACTACAGTCTGGTTACTTCGTGTGGCAAAACAAATTTTACCTACAAAAAGAAGGTACAGCCATGCCCCCCCACCCAATCACTAACTTTTACATGAAAACTTTTGAGCAAAGGGCTCTTGATTCTGCCACTCTAAAACTTACAATATGGTTTAGATACGTTGATGATGTGTTCACTATCTGCCTGCATGGGCGACAAACGCTAAACTCATTCCTTAGCCACCTGAACAAACAACATGAACGCATACAATTTACCATCGAAATTGAAAATCAGAACTCGCTCCCGTTCCTAAACACACTAGTCACACTCTCCCCTCAGGCAGTCTATCCTTCATGGTCTACCGAAAACCAACACACACACGGATCAATACATACATGCTAATTCATGCCACCACCATCACAAAAATATGGAGTCATTAACACCCTTAAAAACAGGGCCATAACAATTTGCTCTAACCAGCAAGCCCTGAAGCAAGAACTGAAAATCATCAGCGACACATTCATAAATAATGGCTATAACAAAATACTATCAATAAAATACTCCATAAAACATCAACAAAAAAGAATCTAGATTACAGTAAAACCATAGCCATCCCATACATTAAAGAGTTATCGGAAAAAACCAACAGAATCCTACACCACTATAACCTCAATGCCACCTTTAAGCCACCTACTAAACTTAAAATCATATTCAACTCCTCTAAGGATCCTCTCCTCTCCTCGGCACATCCCGAGGAGAGTCTACTGCATCCACTACACCTGTAACTTACCGTACATTGGTGAAACAGGACATACAATCCTTATATGTAAGAAAGAACACACAAGATATATTAAATATAGCCATTTTGGTGAAACAGGCCTCTCAGATCATGCGCTCCACACCTTACACCAAATCGACTGGAAAAGCACCCGTTCTTTACACCATACAAAAACCTGGTACAAAAGGAAATTTAAGGAAGCCTGTGAAATTCTAATAAACCAGCCAAATATCAACGACAATGGCGGCATGAATATTCCAAGAATCTGGATGGCACACATTCAGCCTGCCTAATACATAAGATCAAGCATAAGTCAGGACTCTAGCCAACTTCTAGCTAGTATTAGAAACCATTCCATACCAAATGGTTGGAATGTACATGTATAATCATATTGTAAATATATGTGTATATATATATATATATATATACACACATAAACTTGTTGTTGTGCCCAATTGTGTTACAAATGTTGTAACGGTTGGTCAGTAACTTTAACAAACCAGATAGATTGTAGTGTAGCTTGTTCTCTGTATATAGTGCATATGCTCCAGAAGATGACCTTGATATAAAGGTCGAAACGTCGAATGTAGAGTTTAGTTATATTAAACTAAAGTTTTACTCAAACACGACAGTTGTCTCCATAATTTTCAAAAATGTAAGTCGATCTTAATTTCCAGCTTTGTAGTTCAATATGTAACCTGTTCTAATCTAATACTTCCCAAGAAAGCACAGCATGATCACTGTCACCAGTTGGTGACAGTGATCATGTGGTAAAATAGTCATATTCTTAACAGAGATTCCTTCTGGCACTATGAGCAAATCCAACACTCTTTGACTCAAGTTCCTTCTTTACATACTGCTTGAGAAAGTTGTTTCGCAACAATTCAATAAATTCCCCTTCTTTCTTATCATGAGATTTCTCATCAACCCAATCAATGTTTGGAAAATTAAAGTCACCCATAATGATCACTCGTTTGGTACCCATAAGGCTAAATTGGCGATGCATTCCTTTGTTCCCTGCAACTGAGCTACCAGAACTGCAACAACTTCCCACCATATATTTCATTTTGTTAGCCTATGCTTCGTACCAGATAGAATCAAACTCACTGCTACATAGGATATTGTTCTCATGATTATTTTCTTGCATTTTTACCCTAACTGGACTTAAGTCATCTGATATCATTACAAATACTCTTCCTCTCCTATCTGTTCTGCCATTCCTAAACATAGTATACCCATTACATGCAAATCCCCGTTACCATATCTGATTCTGATAGCCAGATTTCACTAATGCCAACAATCTTAGGTCATATCACATTCAATAAAGCGACAAACTCAATTCCTTCGTTCCTGGCATTTGTATATAGACATAACAAATTACCATCTAGCCTATTCTTATAATTAGATATGCAATATATTTGACTTTGTTGTAGAACTTTCTCTTTTCCCTCCCCCAGAGATACATAAAAAGTCCGAACCCAAAGCATATTTTTCCACCCCTTCACCTAGGGTGACCAACTTTTGAACATGAAAATAAGGGAGATTGGGTCACAACAAATTTTAGCGAAATTTTTGGGAGGTGAATCCTACATTAATTGATCGGATGGTTTATATTTAAAATATAGAAATAGCTTAAATATAAAGAGCTAATAAGCTTCATTTCGGCGATATAAACATTATTTAAATTAAGGAGATATCAAATCCCACATTGTTTTAAAACTGAATAAGAAACTCAAAGATTGGAATCAGAGAGTTTCTTGCTGAATATAGTAAACTATAAAGTATCGGCGACCATTAGCACGAGCTAATGCAAGTGACCCTAGTACATAGTACAGTATCGGACAACTCGTAGCAAAGGTGGTGAAGTTCTGATCGCTATTCTTAGGTATTTCCCATAATGTAAAAACACATTTCTTAGGAAATGTATGCTGTTATTACATTATGGTGGAAGGTCACTACCCAGACCAGGTTTCAGCCTTTTTTGAGGCTTCATCAGTGAGTAGCTAGACCAATTAATACCAAAGTGTATAGCGAAAAGAACTTATATACTCTGCTATACGAGTTTCCAAACAGGTGCAACCAATAAGTTACTTAAATATAAAGAGCTAATAAGCTTCATTTCAACGATATAAACATTATTTAAATGAAGGGGATATCAAATCCCACATTGTTTTAAAACCGAATAAGAAACTCAAAGATTGGAATCAGAGAGTTTCTTGCCAAATATAGTATCGGCGACCACTAGCGTGAGCTAATGCAAGTGACCCTAGTATGTAGTAGCGTACTAGGGTCACTTGCATTAGTAGAAGAATAGGGATCAGACTTCACCACCTTTGCTACGAGTTGTCCGGTATTGTACTACGTACTAGGGTCACTTGCATTAGCTCACGCTAGTGGTCGTCGATACTTTATAGTTTACTATATTCGGCAAGAAACTCTCCGATTCCAATCTTTGAGTTTCTTATTCGGTTTTAAAACAATGTGGGATTTGATATCCCCTTAATTTAAATAATGTTTATATCGCCGAAATTAAGCTTATTAGCTCTTTATATTCCTGTACACCCCTTGAGGGTACATGGCAGTAATTTGATGATGATGCTCTTTATATTTAAGTAACTTGATGGTTGCACCTGTTTGGAAACTCGTATAGCAGAGAGCATACATTTCCTAGGAAATGTGTTTTTACATTATGGGAAATACCTAAGAATAGCGATCAGAACTTCACAACCTTTGCTACGAGTTGTCCGGTATTGTACTACGTACTAGGGTCACTTGCATTAGCTCACGTAGTGGTCGCCGATACTTTATAGTTTACTATATTCGGCAAGAAACTCTCTGATTCCAATCTTTGAGTTTCTTATTATTCGGTTTTAAAACAATGTGGGATTTGATATCCCCTTAATTTAAATAATAGAAATAGCAATTTAAATTATAGCAGATCAAAATATTTAATATTATTTTAAACATTTATACTTACATATAATTAAAATATCTATATAAGTTAACGATACCAAGCAATTTTATAAACTTGGTTTTAATCTTTCTTTCCAAGTAAGCAAACAGACAATTAAGTCAAGTTTGTGCGTGAAGTATTTTCAGGTCTGAGACAACTCATGGTAAAGGTGGAATAAGTGATCAGAGCTTACTCCACCTTTACCACAAGTTGCCTCAGACCTGAAAATACTTCAGGTGCAAACCTGACTTACCTGTCTGTTTGCTTACTTGGGAAAAAGGATTAAAACCAAGTTTATAAAATTGCTTGGTATCTTTAACGTATAGTATACCCAAGGTAAAAAACTTTCTACATAAATTATCCATACTTCTTAGAATAAACTTATTTATATTTATCAACAGATGCTGCAGCAGCTTTGATTTTCTTGTCTCCTTGTGCAAACTGCAAAAACTCTACAATCATAATCAAAATTGATCACTACCATTAGTTCTAATTTAATTAATTCTAAGCTACTTTAATTTCTCTGATCTGTCATTTATTGTTCATCAAGAACATTCTCTCAGTATGGGCATTTGAGCCTCAAATACTTAACACAAAGCCTAAAATTTTACCAAGATTTGGAACATTGATTTTCTTGCTATTTAATTCAGTAAATATATTCACCCACTTTTGTTCAGTACTTCCTGATTTCACCATATTAACAACACTCACTGCACTGCAAAACTCTTCATACAGATTGTCTTCATCTACAATATCAATATGAAATTGTTGAACAATGCTTGCAAATACCTAAAAATAAGTTCACTGTCCAAATTTAGGGGCACAAGACATGGATGGGATTTGCATCAGATAAATCAAAATTCTTGGAAATGTACTTGTACAATGAACAGTAAAAGCTAACAAAATCATCTTTAATTTTTTTTTTTTTTTTGTAGGGATGGGGTCATACAGTTTAAAATCTTTTCAGTGGCATTACAAAAAAAAAACTGTCATTTATCCTCTGTTGAATTTTACTACCTAAACATTGCATTATACTGTAGCATTCAATGATACTAAGATCTGCAATTTCAAGGGATTTGGCAGCTTGAACAAGCATAGCACCAATGTTGAAAAAAAATTAAGGTATACTTCAACAACACACTCTGTTTCTGGATCCTCATCACCGAATTGTTTTTTCAAGATTTTTGGATGGTCGTTAACACTTTTAAATAACTCTTAATAGGTAATCAGTTCTTTATTAACCTATCTACAGCTGATGTCAAAGAAAGCCACCGAGTAAGAACATGACGAAGAATTTCAGACCATTCTGCTTCAAGAAAATCAAAGAATGATATAAATTCTTATCTTCTTTTTGCAGACACTGCAAAGTGTCCATAAAATTTTTAAAACTATCATTTCAATATCCAATCCAATATCCAATATCCAGAGGCATGTTTGGTTGAATTATGCAAAATATGATTGCAGCAGTTTGCTTTAACCATGTTTTCATTGTCTTCTGCGAGCAGCTTCATTACAGAATTATGTTTCCCGTAATTCACGTGTGCATTATCTGCACAATATGAAGCAACATTTTTTACATCTAAATTGTGCTCATCAAGGAAAGACTTTATCATGCTAAGAATGGAGTTAGCAGTCTCATCAGCTTGCTCAATGAAGTCCAGGAGCCTGTTTTTTATGCCACTTAGTGGGTCAAAATATCTCACAACTAGAGGAAACAATTTTCTGTTTTTATGGTTCGAGACATCAGTTGTAATTGAAAAAAAGTTCTGGTTTTTGAAGGATCTTTTGAAACACTGATAGAGTACTGCACACTTCTTGGAGCCAGAACATTTTTCACAATTGCTTCTGCCTTTGTTCGACCACATGAAACCTTCTTGGCCAAATTCGAGTCATAGAAAATGTCCCTCGATAGTTTATTTGCGCAGTCCATGCTTCTATAACTGAATTGTAAATGATGCAGCAGCATTGTAACAAGTGAATAATGCTTTGTGGGAAATATGTAGAATAATGTGTAAGTTATATACGAGGGTGGTCTGAAAGGTTCTCGGCCTCGACCATAGATGGCAACACTACCAGCAAGATTTTTTTTTTCTAAGTTGGTAAATCTGTCATAAGCATCCATGTGAAATTGCAAGTCATTCTATCAAGCTTGTTTTATACAGCTGTCTGAAGCAAAAGTGTTGTCTGTATCCCTTGAAATGGATAAAATTGAGTATCGTGCAGTTATAAAATTCTTTGTAAAAGAAGGTTTAATGCCAAAAGAAATTTATTTGAAGTTCATAAAAGTTTATGGGAACTCTTCGTCTTTGTTTTCGACAATTAATAAATGGGCTGCCGAGTTTACACGTGGCCGTACCAGCCTTGAAGATGATCCATGTGAAGGACGTCCAAAAATGTAACACCACCAGAAATCACTGACATAGTATTGGATGACCGGCGAGTCAAAGTGCATGAAATGCCTACAGTCTTAGCAATTTCACGCAGCTTGCATGATTTTGAAAATCCCCCAAGTTGCATTGATCTCTTTTCCAGCTAACTCCTCGTTCCATGCTACATCTCCAAGCTGTCTCTTAAGCTCTTCATAATCACCCCCTTGTAGTTCCACACATATACTCTTTTCTTACAGAGGTCCTCACACTGCTGGCAACCATCCTGGTAATCACCTCATGGTCACACTCACCAACTGGTGGGTGATTTGACACTTTATTTATAATTACATCCTTTGATGAGATGACCAAATCCAAGACCCTCAATCCTTGTGTGCCCTCTGTTACATACTGTCTGAGGTAATTATCCCTCAAAAATTCAAGAAACTAATTTTCTTTACTTCCAGTTGCTATGTCATCATTCCAGTGTATATAGCCATAATTAAAATCGCCCATAATGATCACCCTTTTCTTATTTGCTTGGCTAATTTGATTATACATTTCATAGTCACTACCATCCACATTACCTGGTCTATAACAACATCCAACCAAATATTTCATTCCATTCACCTCTATCTCACACCATACTGCCTCAAAACCACTGGCACTATTTCCCTCTTGCATCTCTACCTTGTATGGACATAACTCTTTCTCTATCATCAATAGCACTCCCCCCCTCCCTTTTTATCCCCTCTATCCTCACGAAACACATCACACCCTTCCATCTCTATTCCTGTCAGGATATCGTCCTCATCTAACCATGTCTCACATATTCCAACAATTTTTGGGTGAACAGACTCAATTTGTGCAACCATTTCATCTGCCTTGTTTCTTACATTTCTAGCATTTGTATATAAACACAACAGCTCATTCCTGAATGTACAGCTAGTTCCAGGGATAACACTCATTCGATGTGATCTCTCCATGCTTGACTGGGGCCATTTCCCTTTCTGCTTATTCATTTTAGAACCCTCTTCAGTTCCAACTGTTTCCTCTTGATCCCAGGTCATCCCATTCCTTTCCCATCTACACATGCTCCCACATCCTCTTGGAGCATCCACCTTTCTCACGCTGTGTACCCCCGTCCACCCTGAGTCTCCTGTCATATTGCTGGTTTTCAAAGCATGTTTTTTTTCTAACCTTCCATAAATGGTATTTTAATTCAATAATTAAAAATATCAAAATTCTCTTCCCATTGCTGACAGGTGGTGGGTGTTGTAAAAAAATAACCTGTTCTGTTGTAAATAGTGGCATGCCCAACACATTAGATAATCTGTTCCAAATACGCAGAGCGAGAGGGCAGCTGTAGAATGCATGTTCTACTGTTTCCAATTAGTAACTGATGTCACAGATTGGATTGCAGATGTTAAAATACCTCCATTTGATGGCATTGACTGGAAGGCGACCATATGCAATTCTCCAAGCAAGACCCTTCCTGTTAGGTACCCTTAGAACTTCATCAAGTTATGAAACAAATATTGTTGTCAGTACCCAACTGTGGAACTTCGCAGCGAAAGAGATTAAAGAGATCTTTATATCAAATTTTACTTTTTTTAATGGAAAGAATTCCAGAGTGTTTTAGCAGTCTTAGAGTTAAGCACAGAGTGTTGTAGCATTCAAGAACAATCTCAGCTTTTGGACCTTCATAATCATTAACTCCGAACAGTGGAAGATGAAAACTCAAGTAGTACTGGAGAAGATCTGCACACATGTGATTAGTTTGCAATATTTTATAGATTTTTGAAGCTGTCGCTTAAATAGCAGAATTTCAAGACTGGAAGTCCAAATCCTCCATGCTTCGTTGATAGTTGAAGAAATTCCTTTTTAACTTCTTGGTATCTGCTAGACCAAAAAATTGCAGAGGTTTACTATATAATTGCTTTTCTTCAGCTTCTGTAACATTTATTATGTACAACTGAGCAGGAAAGATTATGGTTTCGAGTACTATGGCTTTAGAAGAAAAGGAGAGCGGCTCTATTTTCAAGTTTTCCAACATTTCCAAGTTCTTGTATATATAAGTTCTTGGACTGGTAATATTGGGTAAGTGGAGAAGGAATTCCAAGTATAATGAGGGGGTTCTCTCTCTTTGGGGTTAGCCCGAAAGGAATGCCTCCAAAATCCCATTCCATAAACTTTTACTTTTGTCTTGTCTGCATTAATAATTAATCTACTGCTTTTGCTGAATTTGTCCAAAAAAAAAATATATGGAATCATTATCCTTCAAAGTTCTGACTACATCATCAGCATATGCTAATAGCTTATTTTCCTTTTTAGTTGAAGGAACTGTTATTCCTCGCACACCATGTGAATTGTTGACTTGTTGTAAGAAAGGTTCAAGAACCAATGCAAAGATCAGTGGACTGAGAGGGCAATCTTACTGGACTCCTTTTTGAATATTTACTGGGTCTGACAGGAACCCATTAACTAGGAGGCAGGTGGTTGAATTAGCATAGAGTCCTTTGATAATACATAGCAGTTTTGTACCTACACCAATTTGCTGGAGGATGTGGAATAGAAAGGGATGCTGGACATTATCGAATGCTTGAGTAAGGTCTACTGATAGCGCTGCCATTGACTGTTTTTTCGTGTTAACTAAGTGGATTAGATCATGTAGCAGAAATAGATTAAATTCTACTACTCGACCTGGTACAACTGTGCACTTTTAATTATATATTTCATTCCCACTTTGAGCTTGTTATTGATAATGTTGAAAAATATCTTGTAGTCAATATTAGATAGAGAAATAGGTGTCCAGCTGCTGATTAAGTTGTGATCTCTATTAGGTTTAGGAATGAGAACAGTATGGCTTGCTACAAATTCACTTGGTATGTGTCCTGATGAGAGAAAGGAATTAAATAGTGTAACTAGAATGGAAAGAATAAAATCCCAGGCCTCACGATAAAGTTCTATCCCCTAGACCGTCAGGCCCTGGGGATTTTCTTGTCTGGCTTTCTTTATAGGCTGTGGTAACTTCAGATGCTGTAATGGAGCTGTCAAGTCCATCTTGGATATGAACAGGAAAACCATTAATGTTCCAAGAGTCATAATTTCCAACAGTACTATTGTCTTCAAACAGATTTTTGTAGTGTTTTTGAAAGGAGTCAAGGATGTCTTTAGTGGAGGGCATCTCCCTCAACACAGATTTGAGTGATAGTCCTTTCTTTGTGAAATTTTGTAAATTGTCTATTGAAGAATGCAGCTGAAGGGCTGTCTGCTAAGTGCTGTTGTATTCTTATCTTAAAATTTCTTTCTTTCTTCTACTTGTTTCTGCCTTTCCAGTTCTATCTCTATGTTAATGTTTCTAATGATGTTGCTATATTCTATACCATTGTGTTGGTTCGTTACAAACCAGCTTCTCTCTTTATACAGATCTTTCAACTTTTTCCTTTTGAGGAAAGCCTGTTCCTTTCCCCATTCCATCATAGTCTGTTTTACTGCTTGTTTGAATTTTAACCACATATCCCAATTCCTGGTAACATTATTCCAATTCAAACAGAGGGTCTGGAATTTAGTTGAAAGGATCAACGGAAAATTTGGTGGAAGTCTCCATGGTCCAGAAGAGATCTCTATTTTATCCATGCAGAAAACTTAAGTATAACTGGATTATGATCTGACATGTTCATGTCAAGATGTTTTATCTGAATTATCCTATTTATAAGGGAAGAAGAGATATAAATTCGATCATATGAGTACCAATACCTTGATTCATGTATGTGTCTGTCTGGAGATTAGGATTGCGAATCTTCCAAATGTCTACTAGTTGAGCATTGTCAAGACATGTTTTTAACTGTGCATATCCCACTTTTCCACTCCTGGGGTGTCCTCCTATTTTGTCTAATGTGGGTTTTCAAGTGAGCAACATATAAATATGGCTCCGATTCCTGGAAGAATTTTCATCTAACTGTTCCACTGGATGAAGCATAAACATTTATAAACCTTATTACACATCCAGAATATTTCCAATCTATTGTCAAGATTCTCCCTTCTGCATCCCTTTGGATATTACAGAATGACCCAAGGAGGGGTGGGAGTGTGGGCAAAAATAAGAACTCCTACTCTAGTCCTGTTAAATCTTCCAAAGCTCCAATAAGAAAGAAGTGGATATCTATCTGTTAAACTTTTTATATCTTTATATGTGCAAAATTATGTTTCTTGGAGAAACAAAAACCTGATATTATGGCATAGCATAAGTTTCCATATAGTTTCTTGTTTAATTTGCCTATGGAATTCTCATACATTCAATGAGGCAATGCAGAAAGGAGATGCCATGATTATTGAAGTGTCACTGGTAAGTCTTTAACTTCTAAATTTTGGATGAACCCAATGAGGTCTTCAATCTGTGAAGAGGCAATTGTATAACCTGCTTCTTGTAAATTGTTTTCCAGTTTTTTACAGTTGCTTTCCATCACTTCAATTTCATGGCTATCAATTTTGATTTGGAAGCTAGTTATTTTCTTTTCATGTAGATGATAACTGTACTGAGAAAACTTTGAATCAGTAAACTTGATTATATTTTCTTTAATTGTATCTCTTGCTTTCTCTTTATTAGCACGAGTTGGTTCTTCATAATCCATAAACTCTTAATAAATTTAGTTTAATCCTTTATCCAAGTGTGAGCAAACAAAGTTTGTGCCTGAAAGTATCTTCAGGACTGGGGTAAGGTGGTCCAACACTGGACAACTCATTGCAAAGATGGAGCAAGCTAACATCACTCCTATCTCAGTATCTCCCATAATGCAAAACACATCTCCTTGCAGATATGTATAATGTTATGCATTAAGGGAAGGGCCACCACCCAGACTAGTTTCAACCTTTATTGAGGTCTCTTCAGTGGGAGCCAGATCCAAGTGGAGATACCAGGCAAAAGCATTAGCAAGGTCAGCTCTACCTATAGGAGTTGCCAAATGGTGTGCCACCTTTTTATTAAATTACTCTGGATTTAGAGAAAGATGTTGAAAGTTTATTTTTCACTTCATTAGACTATAATAAATTTAGTTTAATCCTTTATCCAAGTGTGAGCAAACAAAGTTTGCACCTGAAAGTATCTTCAAGACTGGGGTAAGGTGGTACAACACCGGGCAGCTCATTGCAAAGGTGGAGCAAGCTAACATCACTCCTATCTCAGTATCTTCCATAATGCAAAACACATCTCCTTGCAGATATGTATAATGTTATGCATTAAGGGAAGGACCTTACCCTAGTCCTGAAGATACTTTTAGGTGCAAACTTTGTTTGCACCTGAAAGTATCTTCAGAGCACATATCCTTACGGGATATACAAGTTATACTTTAGGGATATAAATAGCCTTTTGGCTACTCGTATATGAAAATATGACTTCAGCATTACTTCAACCTTAGTATCATCTCTGGGTCTGGCTCCCACCGACGAGACCTCAATAAAGGTCGAAACTGGTCTGGGTAGTGACCCTTCCCATAATGCATACCCATAAGGATATATGCTTTGCATTATGGGATATTAAGGCAAGTGATGTGAAGTCATTAGCTTCTTTATACGAGTTGCCCCAATCCTGATTATTTTTCAGGTGCAAACTTTGTTTTCTTACACTTGGTAAAGGATTAAACCAAGTATATAATTTCTTGGTATCTTTCATTTATAGAATAACCAAGTGGAAAAACTTCCAATAACTACCTCAAATTTTGAAATGTATTTCTGTCCCATCAGTAACTGCAAAATTTCCACCTGGGCAATTGCATCTTTTCAAATGATCAGTCAGCAACTCAACTATTTCTTTTGCCTCTGTCATTCTACCTTCTTCATCGATCTCCTCCTGCCTGAGGAACTCGTGACCTTGGCAACAATGTTTCTCCATCTACTTCTATCTCTTGACATGGCTGTTGCTTTTTCCAAATAAAGTCTTGAGATCATTTAGATTCAATCTATCCATCTTCCTTTTTTTTTCCTGCATTTTCCTTCTACTTTTCCTTGCTAATTTCTTTCTCAATGTTATCACCATCTCGTCGTGATGTATGTCCAAAATAATGAAGTATCTTCTTGTTGGTTATGTCACTCAGTATCATTTTAATGTTTAATTGATCAAGAATAATACTGACATTGGTTCTTTTATCCATCCATGAGATATTTAGGATCCTTCTCCAGCACCACATATCAAAGTTGTCAAGTGTCTCTTTGACTCTCTTACCAAGTGTCCATGATTCTGCACCATAGAGAACAATTAAGAAAATAAGGGTATTCACTAGTTTATATCTGGCAGTTTTAGAAATATTTCTATTTTTCCATACTATTTTTTTTTTAGTTGTGTCACGGCATTCCTTCCCATAATAATTCTTATTTCAGTATGACAACCACCTTTATTATCTATCAGGGCTCCAAGATATATGAACTGCTCTACTTTTTCTAAGTTGATGCTATGAATGGATGTTTCTTCTTTTCCTATCATCATAGGAAAAGAAGAAACCGGCCTGGTTGGTCGAGTGGTTAGCGTATCTGCTCTCCAGCCAAAAGACAGTGGGTTCGAATCCCGCCATGGGCATGGATGTTTGTGATTGTCTGTGAAAATACTAGTGGTGGTGGTGGTGGTAGATGCTGTTGGTATAGATGCGGTTCGTTGTAGTTGGTGGATTGAGTGGTGGAGACAGAGAGTTGTAGAGTAAGCCCTCCCTCGATGAGTCTTCGGACTCCTGGAGGTGTCATGTAATAATAATAATATACTTGGTCTTATCTCTGTTAATTTTAAGTCTGTATTTAATGCTCTCCCATTCTACTCTCTCAATAAGTGACATCAGTTCTCTTTCACTGATGGCTATAAGCACATTATCATCTGCCTACCTGAGGTTATTTATCTTCTTATCTGCAATTGAGATTCCACTTTTCCATCCATCAAGAGCTTTTTTACGTTATGAATTCACTATAGAAGTTGAACAGGTTGAGAGATAGGATACATCCCTGCCTAACCCCCTTTTCTATCTTAAACCATTCCGAGATATTTTGGCCTATCTTCACTGATGCTGTGTTCCTGTCATATAATTCTTTCTTTTAATGATGGTTGAATTATTCCAAGAATGTGGAGGACCCATCTTCAACCCATATAGCAACCAGAACAACCCCAAATAGAAGAAAATCTCAATACAAAAGGACTGTAGAAATTGTTTCATTTAGTTCCATTTTTTTCCCCCTCACCAGAGGTCAGGCTAGGGTAAATGATTAACAAACATTTAGATTTATTTTACTTTTGCATAGTGCAGCATCATGTAGCTCTTATATTGTACATATGCATGTTTTCCTGATGATGACCTCAATACAGAGGTCAAAATGTCGATTGTTACTTGCTTAATGCTAAGTAAAGTAATTATTCTAACACGTGTTATGTCTCCATAAATTCTTCACTATGAGAGTATCATATAATTGTTTTATTAAGTTGATTAGATATTTTGGATGGTATTTTACCATCAGCACTGATTAAAGTCATCCTACCATAGTTATTTTTCCTCTTTTTTTTTTTTTTTTTTTAATGTTAAGCCCATACACAAGAGGTTGGTTGATCAACCTGTAGTACATTAATACCATATATGGGTATCTCTTACCTGTTACATAGCAAAAAACACTCTTTTTTGAATTTACTTTGGTAATTGAATAACCTGCTTAGCTAATTTTGAATTTTGAAACCCTTTTGAATAACCTGCTTAGCTAATTTTCCCTCATAACCTGATTTGGACTTTCTTACCATATTAGTCACCTAGCACTTGCACTTTGTACTGCTCATGAGTATGCTGATCACCTTTTTGTATATATCCCCTCCATGTTTTCTTTTTTTTCAGCTCTTATTTTATATCTCTACTCATTCACTTAATCCCCACTAGGCTTCTCCTCCCGACTTTGGGTATGGTCAGGAAGATAAACTCGACTTTAGAAACTAAAGTAAGATATTACCAAAAATAATTACTAAAATTACTAATATTCACTAAAATAAAAGACTTATCTGTAGGACACATGCAGCACCATTTGTAATGTGCACTACACATTACAAATGGTATTACAAATAAATAAATTGACAATGGGATCTTTGTCAATTTATTTATCTATCACTTTCTGTTTTGTCTATAAAATATATAATTTATTTCTCTTCCCTTTTTCTGATGCACAAGTAATGTTTATTGTTAAGTAATCTGCTAATGTTTTGAGTATTATTTCTAATATTTTTTCATTCCAATAGTTGCAATATACACTATTCTTCTTCATAGTTTTGTGTATCATTATCATAATGCCTGCTTTTCTACCTTTTTTCTTTTACTCTACTACAAATTTGCATGATTTGTTTGGTTAGCAAATCCCCCCCCTTTGATTTTGTTATTACACATATTAAAAAAGTGTGTGATAATAACATTTTGTAATAATATTGGCTTAGTTTAATTGATTTGAGGAAAACTGAGACCATGATCAGCTAAAGATGAACAAATTAGTAAAAGGAACATATAATGAAAATTGACATGAAATGTATGTATGTATGTATGCATGCATGTAAAGATGAATGTGAATAGCTTTCCACTGAGAAAGAGTAATTAAAATTTTCCCAGAAGTTGTTAGCCAGTTACTGGCAAGGCCAGTGGTAGGATTGCTATTAATAGTGTCCAACAGGCATTTCCACACAGTATTTCTTCTATCAGAGTATTTATGAGCAGTACTACTACTACCACAACCCCAGTTGTGGCAGTACTGCTCATACTTGGTCACTAGTTTCTCATTTGTATTTTTAAAAAGGCATGTATGAGGATGTCATTTGAAGGGAAAAAAAATGTCAGTATATTTTTCTCATTAGAGAAAAATCAGGAACCAAACCTTGGAGAACCAGCAGCAAAATTTGAAAAAAATCATTAACTGATTCAGCAACAGAGGCATACTGATGAAATTGTTTGCGAGGATAGAAAATTCAGAATGTTATGTGGATTCAAGATGTTAAACATACCATCCTGGAAAAGAATACAGCATACTGAAAGTCCTGGAAAAATGAGTCAGAAGTGACCTAAGAGAATACAGAGAAAAAGGTAAGCAAGCTAAACTAGGTGTAAAAATAGGTAAACAAAAGTCATGAGAAGACTTCGGTAAGAATATAATCACCGTGGCAGCAAGATGTTCTGGAAGCTATTGAAAACAAAATTAAGAAATGGAGGAACAAGTGCTGTAAAATAAATCAAAGATCTTAAAGGTGACAATAGAGATTTCTGGATGTCTAGAGTAATTACTCTGAAAGTGGGAGACACAAGCAGTGAAGAATTGCTGGTAGAAAATATTCAAGAGGAATGCAATCAAGGGTACATGAAATGCTTAAATAAAAGGCATAAAAGTTTGGCAATGACCACACTGTATAATTCAGAAGGAATGTCAGAAGGTTGAATTCTGAATAAATGGAGTACAGTCTCATAGTACTCATCTATTTAGAAAAATAAAATTCAATGTGAGAACTGAAGAGGAATTTCCCTAATGAATGTTATAAGTACTATTTAGGGGATGATAGGATCAAATTTTTATGTCGATTGTTACTTGCTTAATGCTAAGTAAAGTAATTATTCTAACACGCGTTATGTCTCCATAAATTCTTCACTATGAGACTGTCATATAATTGTTTTATTAAGTTGATTAGATATTTTGGATGGTATTTTACCATCAGCACTGATGTATTCAAGTTTTGTAGATATAAACAAAGCATATGATAAAGTATCATGAGAAAAAGTGTTGAAAACAGTACAATCAATTTATATATATACAATCAACCACTCGGCCAACCAGCCTGGTTGGCCAAGTGGTTAGTGTATCCACTCTCCAGCCAAAAGGTTGCGGGTTCAAATCCTGCCATGGGCATGGATGGTTGTCGGCAGTAGATGGCATTGGTTAAGATGAAGGTGGTTGGTGGTGGAGATGGAGAGTTGTAGAATAGTGCCCTTCCTCGATGAGTCTTTGGACTCCCTGGAGGTGTCATATAATAATAATATAAATTGCAAATAATACAATTAATTAAATTACATTATATTTTCTAAAACTGGAAGCAAAACAATTACATCTCTTAAATATAGCGATTCTCAGATGCTATTATTAGGATCTTATATATCACTCCTACACAGAAGAGAACTCAAGGCCTATACCAATAAATGCAGTGTATGTGAGATGGGGTCAAGGGCAAAGTAATCTGTTGATATTCTTCTTAAAATGCTGAAGGTTGTAGTCCTCAGAGAATACTTCATGGGGTATTCACATGTACAGAGAATGCCACTAAAAAGGCTACCCAACTTTGCTCTCTATGCAAGATTAGAAGAAAAAAGGAAGACCAAGAACAAATGGATAACATCAATAAAGGTGAACAGAGGTAAATGGATTAAAACATGAATGGGAGAAGGTTTAGTGAATCAGCAGTTCAACTGTAAAAGAATGCTAGTTCTGCTGAACAGTGCCTGTGGGAGAAGGGTCACTGATCAACCAAACCACCCTCTTCTGAACTATATTGAGGATTTTAAGAGAGATCTTAGGTGCACCATCCCAAAGGTTAGAGCAGTATTCCAAGGTTGGGTAGATTTGTACAGAATAGAAGTAATTTCTTGAATGATAAACAATGTCAGGTTTGTTGGAAGCCAAAAATGTTAGAGAAGTGATGTCATTATTCTAGGAAATGCTGTAAGTAAGAGCTTGCAAAAGAAAAATCTATTCTTGACCATTGATTTGAGCATTATCAAAGGTGAGAGGAGGAAAAACTAAGGACTTTTTTTTTTCTTTTTTTTTTTTTTTTTGATGGTGGCAAACATGCAAAACTGTGTTTTGGAAGCACTGAAGGGGAGCATGTTATTGTCACCTCAACAAAAGATTGTGTAGAGATTAGTCTTTAAGTCACTTATAGATGATTTCGAAGATTGAGATGTTTGAGCACCGCAAGATTTGTTGTATGATTAGGATGAATGGGGAAGTGATATCATCAGCAGAACTGTGACAAGATTTGAGGCCACTGAGAGCAGGTAAATTATAAAGACAAGGGAGGTAGGTGAAATAACAGAGTCCCACTGCAATGACAGGAAACTCTGAAAAGGAAGAGAATACCTTCCACAATTACACAGAGTGAATAACCCAAGACCTTGCTTAGAAGTCAGAAGTTTTTCCACTTCATTATACTATAAATGAGACATGGTTGAGAACTGAGACATACTTAGATGACGATGATATCCTGAAAGGAACAGAGATGGAAGTGTACGATGGACGATGTATGATGTGTTTCGTGAGGATAGAAGGGGTAAAAATTAAGAGGGAGTGCTACTGATGATAGAGAAAGAGTTATGTCCATACATAGTAGTTTTGCAAGATAGAAATAGTGCCAGTGGTTTTGAGGCATTATGGTGTGAGATAGAGGTGAATGGAATGAAATATTTGGTTAGATGTTGTTATAGACTACGTAATGTGGATGGTAGTGACTATAAAATGTATAATCAAATTAGCCAAGCAAATAAGAAAAAAAGAGTGATCATTATGGGTGATTTTAATTATGGCAATATAGACTGGAATGATGAGATAGCAACTGGAAGTAAAGAAAATGATCCTCTTGAATTTTTGAGGGATAACTACCTCAGACAGTATGTAACAGAGGGCACACGAGGATTAAGGGTCTTGGATTTGGTCATCTCATCAGAGGA
The DNA here is from genome assembly GCF_054136105.1 of Typopeltis vanoorti. NCBI lineage: Eukaryota > Metazoa > Arthropoda > Arachnida > Uropygi > Thelyphonidae > Typopeltis > Typopeltis vanoorti. The sequence goes on from NC_143570.1 coordinate 8,543,381, forward strand.
TGTAATTATAAATGAGGTGTCAAATCATTCACCAATTGGTGAGAGTGACCATGAGGTGATTACCTGGGTGGTTGCCAGCAGCGTGACCCCTGTGAGAAAACAGTATATGTAGAACTACAAGGTGGAGGGGTGATTATGAAAAGCTCAGGAGACAGCTTGCGGGTGTAGTGTGGAATGAGGAGTTAGCTGGAAAAGAGATCAATGCAGCTTGGGGGATTTTCAAAAACTATCTGTTAGATGCAATGTCTAAATGTATTCCAAGAGTGGGAAGGTTAAATAAGGTAGGTGTGAGATGGATGAATAAAGAGATTAAGCATGCGATACAGAGAAAAAGGGCATTGTGGAGGCAGCATAAGAGAAGCAAAAATAACCAATTTCATTAGGTCTACAAAGACCAGTCAAGAAGGGTGACTTGGTTGGTGAGAGTAGCTAAAGAGAGGTATGAACAGCAGTTAGCTAATGAAGCCAAAAAAAAATCCTAGGGAGTTCTTTCAATATGTAGCCAGCAAAAGAAAGAATGATTATGGAAGGATGACATTGATTGGAGAAAATGGTATAAAGACAGCTGTTGCAGAATGTGTGGTGGAGATACTTAATGAGCAGTTCATAAAGATCTTTCAATCTTGTGAATGTGACTTTGTGGAGAGATTGAGAGCAGTTGATGATGGGAAGGAGAGACTGACTGTAAGTGAGCAAAAAGTGTATGGGGAGTTGAGCAAACTAGATGTAAATAAGGCTGTGGGACTTATTTAATATATTATCACGTATTCTAAAGGAATGTGCCAGGGAGTTGATGCCGGCCTTGATATATTTTTTAATACAAGTCTTGCACTGGGTAAAGTTCTTAAGGAGTGGAAGGAGGACAAGATTGTGCCACTTCATAAAGGAGGTGATCGAACTCAAGCATCAAACTATATGCCTATCTGTGTGTCAGGTGTTGTAGTTAAGTTGTTGGAGAAGCTTGTGAGAACTAGGATCCAGAATTGGGTTGACAACAATGGTATTATCTTTGATGGACAACAATTTGCTAAAGGAAAGTCATGTTTTAGTAATCTACTTACAGTGGTGTACAAGGATCAGTGCTTGGTCCACTGTTATTCAATCTATACATTAATGATACTGGGAAGGATTTGACAGGTGGCATACAACTATTTGCTGATGATGCAAAGATAGGTAGGTAGAGTAATCAGGAATGCTGCTAATATGCAGTACTTGCAGTGTGATTTGAAAAGGCTGGAATTGTGGGTATGTGAAAATGGATATCAGTTCAATGTCAAATAAATGTAAAGTCATTCACTTCAGTGTGATTAGATATCCAATGTTGTATTATATTGATGAGATTACACCAGAAGAAACTGATCAGGCTAGGGATCTTGGAGTGTCAGTAGATAAGAAGCTGAAGTTCAGGGGCCATGTAGCAAAGATTGCAAATACAACTGAAAAGATAACTGCAGTGCTGAAACAAACTTTCACATGTAAAGATAAAGATATCATTTTGCCTCTTTACAAGGCCTTGATAAGACATCACTTCAACTATTGCACAGTCCTGGTTTCCATTGTGATTCTGATATGCAATGGAGAAAGTGCAAAAATGATATCAGGATTGTGGAATGTAGATTATGAAGAGAGATTCATATTCTATGCAGTTCACATTTTTCTTCAGATGATCTTGTCTGAAAGCAGCCTCTAACTGTATTTTGTCCTGTTAACCTCTACTAAACTACTATTACCACCATTATTTCAGATTTCTACTCTGGTTGGACTTAATTCCTCTGAAGTCATTAGCAAAACTCCCCACCTTGTCTATTCTACCTATCCTTCCTGAATACACTGTACTCATCACATTCTATTCCTGTAAGGATCTCTTCTTTTCTGTTAGCCAGGTGTGTCACCAATGCCAATAATTTTTGGTCCCACATCATTTACTATGCTAAAATTTCATCACTTTTATTCTTCCTGCTTCTGACATTGGCAAAGTGTTCAAACAACTCTTAAAACCTCATTTAAATAAACAGGAGTTGTTTCATCACAAAATTCCTTATCCCACTGCCACAATCAATGCTTTTCTTGTAGGACAAAACTAGTTCCACCATTCTCGTGCTTATTCCTTCCAAACTATCATTTTTTTCCCTCTCTCTCTTTCTCAATGCAATCTCTAACCTTAGTGCATGTATCCAAGATGAACGAATGCATAGTTCGAGAAGGAATGTGTGAAGAGAACTAATCTATGGTGATCACCTAAACAGAATGAAAGAGAAAAGATTAGCAAAACAGATACTGATGGCAAAAAAAAGAGGACCCAGAGAAGACCAAAAATGCAGGTGGATTGATGCAGTTTGAAATATAGTAGTTTGAAAAATTGTAGCAACAATACAAAGACTAAAGTCCTAATTAGGCATCCTCTATGTTTTAAAAGACAGAGTCTCCCAAATCTTAGGCAAATTTATACAGCCATATCTGTTAAGAACAGAAGCCCTGAAACATACTTTGAATCTTAACGAATGTGGCTGTATAAATTTGCCTAAGATTTAGGAGACAGTCATCTTAAGACATAACTAGTACCTGCTTTCTCTCTGTTTTTTTTTTTTTTTTTTTAAGCATAGAGGGTGCCTAATTAGGACTTGAGTCTTTGTGTTGTTGCTACAATTTTTCAAACTAGTCCCATTATTACACTACATGTTGTTGTAGTCTCGCATACTGCGACAAACTGTATTTTGTGCTCTGAAGATGCTGGTTATGACATCAGTGAAATATCAGCAATAAGTCAATAAATAATTATTTACTCATCTTTCTGTGTTCTAATATATTACTGTCAAAATTAGTCAACACTAATTTTATATATTTGTTCATTTTCTTTACTACTGCCCCCCTTTTTTTTTTTTATAATGTCCTCTAGCAGAGCTTAGTTCAGCCAAATTTTAGCGAACTTCTGCTATCTATCATATGAAATGGTCTTCTTCCATGCCTTGAAAGACCATTTCATCTGGTTGAAGAAAGCCAGACTACTACACAGATCCCATTTCATATCACAGAGATTGTTCCTGGAAGTCGCTCATGTTCTACAGAACCAACTGAACTGCAATAGAACTCATGGTGTTACCGTACACAATTTTTGGGCATAATCCTATCCTTCATAAGCAGTAATCACAGAAGAGCGCAGCAAAGAGTGGCACCGTCACCCTCCATACACATGACTGTCTTTGTTCTTGAGGTCTTTTTATTCCCAATCTTCACAGAGTGCATGTGTGTGTCTTTAAAGTATTTTGATATTGCTAGCTTCAAATGGCCAAATTTTGGCATGTAAATATATAATTTACAAGCTTTTAATATTTCATAAAGAATACAGTAAATTATTTATTTTCATAAATAAAAATGGGGGGGATATTAAAGATCCAACCTTATTTCAAAGCCAAATATATGTAAAACCTTTGAATAATTTCAATAATTATTATGATCAAAATACTATTAAGGGGTGCTTAAGGGTCAAAGCTGTATAACTGAGAGGAGACCTCCACATAGCCTTTAAAGGAATGCGGAGAACCGACCAGGGCTTCTGACCTAATGTCCAATCCTCACCTTCTCGTGGTGCACCCTGTTGGGTATCTACTTTGATACTGAACGAACGAAGATGGGCTGGCAATTTGGGATTTAGCCGACCAAATTGTATTCTTATTGGTTAAACCAAAATAAAAAATGATGGTACAACATGACAAAATTTCATGCCGGCTGGGGCGTCGCCCGGTTAAACAAGGCCCCCGTTGTTTTCGCCAGGGAACCAGGGCGAACAGCGAAAAGTCAGCTACTGGAACAAATCTGAAAACAAACCTCAACTCAACATCACCAGAGTTAAAGATCGGTACTATCAACGTAAGAAGCCTGAATGGCAAAGAAATGGAGCTAGCTGAGGAATTAGATAAGTACCAGATCGACATAATAGGGGTGACTGAAACAAAAAAGACCAAAACTGGTGAGATCTTTCTGAGCAATAAATACAAAATGTTATATTCAGGCAATGACAATCAAGGAAAAGAAGGAGTAGCCATAGTATTCAACACAAAATACGAGGCTAATCTTCTTGAATGGCAGTCAGTCTCAAGTAGAGTAATGTGGGCAAATATGAGAATGGGGAACTGGACAATGAGACTTATTTGTGCCTATGGTCCCACAGAAGGTTCTACTAAGGTAGAAGTGGAGGAATTTTTTGAGGCTTTAGAAAAAGCAACTGACACAATGAAAAAGGAAAAGTTGGTCCTTGTTGGGGCTCTAAATAGTAGAGTAGGAAATGATTGTGAGACATACAAAAATATTTTGGGAAAATTTGGAGAAAAGAGCAAAGCTAATAATAATGGCAAATATCTGTTGGATTTCTGCTCAGGACATGGACTGGTTATTACTAACACCATGTTCCAACATAAAAATGTGCACAAATTCACATGGAGAGAAGAGGCAAGGAATAAGAAAAGTCTCATTGACTATGTTATTGTTGATAGTGATGTTTTCTCCCTGGTGCAGGACACAAGAGTGTACAGAGGATTTGAAATTGGAAGTGATCACTATTTAGTCTTGAGCAGGATAAAATTGAATTTCATATTGAAAAGAATAACATGTAAGAAAGTTTTAAAGCGAATAAAAGTTGAGCAGCTCTCAGATGTGATCTGTAGATTAAAATACAGAAATATTATTGAAAAGAAAATGAAAGAGTTTGAGAACAGGAATCAAACCTTGGAGATTCAGTGGCAAACTCTGAAGGAAACATTGATTGATTCTGCCAGAGAAGCATGTGGTGAGGTTGTGTGCAAGGATAAAAAAATCAGAACTCCCTGGTGGACACAGGAAGTTAAAGAGGCAGTGAAGGAAAAGAAGAAAGCATATCAAAAGTTCCTGGCAAATAAGTCAGCTTTTACTCTTACAGAATACAGAGACAAATGTAAGAAAGCTAAACAGTGTGTAAAACTAGCTAAACAAAAGTCATGGGAGGACTTTGGCAAGAATATAGAAAATAAATATCAAGAAGGTGGCAAAATATTCTGGAGGTTGTTGAAGAAGCTTAGGAATGGAGGAAAGAGTGCTGTAAAAGGAATTAGAGATGATAAAGGTGAAATGAAAACAGGAGAAAAAGATATCCTTGAAGTATGGAGTAATTACTTTGAAAAACTGCTAAATGAAACAAGCAGTGATGACAGCACAGTGATAAAAAACACTGACCAGGCATGCAGTCAGGAATACATATCCATACTTGAAGTAGAAAAAGCCATCAAAGGCTTGAAATGTGGAAAGGCAGCAGGAGTAGATGATATTCGACCAGAAATGCTGAAGTATGGTGGTATAAGAGTCTTACAGTGGCTGCACTGCATAGTTCAGAAAGCCTGGACAGAGGGACGAATTCCCGATGATTGGAGTAGAGCTCTCATAGTACCCATATATAAAAAGGGAAATAAAACTGAATGTGAGAATTACAGAGGTATTTCCCTACTGAGTGTTCCTGGCAAGATCTATGCAAGTATACTTGAGAAACGGTTGAGAAGAATTGTGGAAGAAAAGCTTGGTGAAGAACAAGCTGGATTCAGGCCAAATAGAGGCTGTCAGGATCAGATCTTCACTTTACGACAAATAGTCGAGAAAGCATGGGAATATAACAAAGATCTGTATTTAAGTTTTGTCGATTTGGAAAAGGCATATGACAAGGTGCCAAGAGAGAAGCTATTCAATACGCTGCAGTTATATGGTGTCAATGGGGCATTATATCAAGCAATACTTAGTCTTTATTTGAGTTGTGAGTCAGCAGTTAGAATTGAAGGAAGTACAGGAAGATGGTTTAATGTTAAATCTGGTGTGAGACAAGGATGTACATTATCCCCTCTGTTATTCATTATCTATATGGATCACATTATGAAGGAATGTGGTATTAAACCTGATATCAAAATTGGAGATGTTAATGTCAGCTCTTTGCTTTATGCAGATGATATTATTCTTCTAAATAAATCCGCTACAAGTCTGCAAGATTCTCTGACTAAATTGAATAGCTGTTGTAATAGATATGGTATGAAGTCAGCAATAAAAAGACAAAGACAATGAAAATAGGCAGAATCGTTGAAAATGTCAACTGTGTTGTGAATGGAGAACCTGTGGAACAAGTAAAACATTTCAGCTACTTAGGCACAATTTTTACTGAAGATGGTAAACTAAATATAGAAATAGACAACAGAATCAGCAAAGCTGGTATCGTGGGAAGTCAATTGAATAAATTCATATGGAATAAGAAAGAAATTAGTCGGAACACTAAATTAGCTGTATACAAGACTGTGTTCAAACCAATTTTAACTTATGGATCTGAGAGCTGGGTCAGAAGTAAAACACTTGACCAAAGACTAGAGACCGCAGATATGAGAGTCCTGAGAAAGATTAGAGGCGTGAACAGATGGCATCAATGGCAATATCATATTAAAAATGAGGATATTAGGAAAGAACTTGACATTGTCAGCATCCAGGAATGCGTTAGCAGAGCTAATCTCAGATGGTATGGTCACTTAAATAGAATGGGAGAGGAAAGATTAGCAAAACAAGTGTTCTCTGCCAGGTTGGCAGGAAAACGACCCAGAGGAAGACCAAGATATAGGTGGATTGATACGGTACAAAGTGCCTTAGACGATAGAAATATAAGATCTGATAATGTTGGAGTCTTGACAAGTAACAGACTGATTTGGAGGAAAATTGTAGATAGGAAGTTAGTAATGATGTAATTTTTTCATGTAGTACTGTCATATCCTGTACACCCCTTGAGGGTACATGGCAGGAATTTGATGATGATGATGAAATACTATTAATACTATTGTTTTCTTTCCTTTAGTGTTACACAGTGTTGAGCATTCATTTCAGACAAATTATGGAGACTACAACCATGTTAGAAATAATAACTTTAATTTCCCAACGTTTCGACCTTCATATTAAGGTGAACATCTGAAGTATACACATATATATACCTAGACAACCTATATTATATTTCAAACAGTATGCCAAAAAGACAATGATTTGATCTACGGTTATTCTACTGGCCTGACCTCCAGTGAAAAAATACATAAATAAAAATAAAATAAAATAACTACATCAAAGCTATATTCTATTTATAACATCACCAGAGGACAATTTCATATAGATAGTTTTATTACAGCAAAAGTGGTGTCTTACTTTAACACGAGAGTTGTTATATTAGAGTTAAGATCCTAGATGACATACAGTCCTATTTATAATTACCGTATATTCCAGCATATAAGTCGACTTTTCAGCATTGAAAAAAAGTACTAAATTTTTTAGGTCGACTTATACGCCTAGTCAAAAACTGATTGCTTTCCAAGAAAAAACTAGTACATATCATACTCTGTTAAATTTATTAGCAATATACAAAAAGGGTAAATAAGTAAAAATATTTCAACTTATATAAAATTTATTTACAGAAAAAATTATTTGCATGTTATATAATTATTTATTTACAAAAGAAAATAAATAGGTAACTACATAATTAAAATTTAATTTTCACTGTCTGAATGTATGAAAAGTTCATTGTACTCTGGTTCTGTAATTTCTTCCAGTATATCGTCATATAAATTGTATTCGTTTTCTCCATCAGATTTAGCATCAATTTCGTGATCATTGTAAACAAAATCATCTTCCGAGCCATCTAATTTGTTAGATATATAGCACATTTTTTAAAAGATTTTATTACTGTATCTGGTTTTATTTCATCCCATGCTTTCGCTACCCATTTACACATAGTTACCAAAGACGCATGTCACATTTGTTCTCCTTTTGTGTAACTTTTTTTGCCTTCTTGCATCCACGCATTCCACTGTTTTCGTAAACTGTCTTTAAATGGCTTGTTTATACAAACATTCAACAATTGCTAGTGAAGTTAACCCACTTGGAATCACTGCCACATTGGTATTATTCTCTCTTAATAAAAATTTTGTGCTCTCCGTTAAATGGGATTTGAATATGTCCCACACTAAAAGACTGTTTGGATTTTTTAATGCACCTTGTCGTGTATTCCAAATATTTTTTATCCATAGCTTAACTCCTGCTTCATCCATCCAACCATTCTCATGAACATGGACAAAAACGTTTCTTGGAATTTTGATCTATGGAATTGTTTTTCTTTTAAAAATTATCATAGGTTTTAATTTAGTACCATCATACAAGCAAATACAACTGTAAAACGGCTTTTTTCATGTCCAGTTGTTTTTAAAGAAATAGTTTTACTTCCTTTCAATTCTACTGTTCTATCCCGATCATGTCAAACATAACTGGAGTTTCATCCATATTTCCGATTTGAGACAATAAATAATTTTTTTGCTTTCTTTTAGCAATTATAAATCTTTGAAAACTTAATAACTAATCCTTTGGCAGCTTCTGTGTGATTTTCGTTTTTAATCGAAGCACTAAATTTTTCCTTTCCATAAACCGGCTACACCAACTCACTGTAGCTTTGAAGTTTTCGCTGTCCTTTTTATTTGCTTTGCCCCACTTCAAAGCAAATAAACGAATATTATTTCTTGTTATAATGGGTCCATTTTGGCGATTTTCTCGAATCCAATCCGCAGCATTATTTTCCAGAATAGGCCACTTACGAATTCCTTTCCGTAACTCGCACTTATTTTTTGGCATTTTCATTATTAAAGTTTCATTTTTTCTCCAATTGCGAACCAGTTTTTCATTTACTCCGAACTGATGTGCAGCAACACAGTTAGTATTTTCTTTCGGAAATTTAATCACTTTGCACTTAAAACTCGCGTCATATTTAATTCTTTTAAAAGGAGCCATTGCACTTTAGTTCACTATTGGTCAACTGGTCAATACGAAAAAGAAATTTTTCGAGTCGACTTATACGACGAGTATACTATAAAAACTCAAATAAACTCAAAAAATTCCAATATCGACTTATACGCATGGTCGACTTGTACACCGGAATATACAGTAACTGTTATGGAAAGGTTATGTGGGTAGAATGTGTCTTCCATATTCTTGGGATTTTTAGACCATTATTATTGTTAATGATTAGGGGGGTTAATAAGAATTTCACAAACCTCATAAACTACAGAAGTGATACAATTTTGGCAAAATTTCTTACTCTTTGGATCTGGGATTTGAAAAAAATATATTGTAATCACTCAAAGAAATAAAATTATATTACTATCATTTTCAAAGATTTCTTATTTACCATAAAAAAATACTGTTTTTATACCTTGTAGCTTAGGTTCTTTTTTATCAACACTGTCTTGATTTTTCTTTTCAGAAATGAGACATGCACTGGCTTCTTGCATTTTTCCAAGTCTTTCACATAAGATATGGTGGAGTCGAAAAAACAAGTACCAAGTACTGTTACCATAAAACACTGAATGTGCCTCATCCTATCATAAGGAAACAATTAACAATGCATATATATGTATACACACACACACATGTATATTTATGGTATTCATAGTTTTGATTCATATTATCTTTATTTTCATATTTAAATCTCCTTTGCTATTAAATTCACTCATGCAGATGATATCTGGACAGACTACTACATAATAAAACAGAAAATAAATAATTTAACTAAATATTTATTTAGCTAATTATTAACTAAATATTTACATGCTGATGTTTTAACGCCTCAAGCCAGCCTTATCAAGGACAGTCATGTGCAAAGAAGCTGGAGGTAAGAGTTACACCCCTTGTGGTAATATTCTATAATTACATGATGGGAAGATAAGGCAGTGCTCCAAAATTTCTGTAGAATAACACCATGTAGTTAGAAATAACACAACTGATCAAAAACTAGAGACACAAATATCAGAGTTCTGAGAAAAATTAGGGGAGAGAACACATGGCATCAATGGCAGAATCATATTAAAATGATATTAGATATTAGAAAAGACCATCACATCATTAGCAATCAGGAACATGAGAGCAGAGCTTATCTCAAGTGGCATGATCACTTAAACAGAATCTGAGAAGAAACATCAGCAAAACAAGTATTTGATGCCATGATGGCAGGAAAAAAATCCAGAAGAAGAAGACAGATCTTGGAGAATTGAGGCTGTTAGATATGCCTTAGGAATGTTATATAAGATTTAACAATATTGTAGCCCTCATAGGTAACAGACTAATTTAGTAAAAATGTTGATAAGAATTTAGTAATAATGTAAACTTTTCATGTTCTATTATAGTATTCTGTACATCACTTTAAAGTACATAATTGAGAATTAGATGATAAAAATTAGGATTCAAAAACTAGTTATCTAGAGCTCTGAGTTTGATCTATCTCAAAACAAAGGTTTACCAATATTAAATTTTTTGGAAAAATTATATAACATAAAGGTCAAGTTTACTAATTGTGTAAATTTTGTTCTGAAAAGGAGCAACATCACTTACATTAATGTCAGAAATTTCAGAATAACACTTTTGTGAAAATAATGTAAGAGTAGCAATTTACCTAGTACAAAATTAAACACCAGTTTTTATGTTTATTTATTTTTTTAATTCAAAGAATACTATAAACTTAAGTTCTATCTAAAATCAAACTGTGTGTTTGAAAATTATAATAAATAATATAAATTATAAATAAAAACAGGTTTTCCTGAGTAATTTAAGTAATTTATATTTTATACATATACACCTATTAAAGAGAGTCAGTGAACCATAACCTTTACACCTTCTATCTATCTATGTCCTGACTTTGTGTCATTCTCAAAATTCTAGAAATACAGTTCTAAATTTCAGGTCACTATCTCCTTTGCTTCCTTCAAGATAAGCTCATCAACTAGTTTCCAAATTTCAGACTATGCTTTGCAATACTGATAGCACCACACATTTGTAGCCCCCAGTCATGTACTCACACAGTCTATTCAAACCCCTATAGAGCCACATCTGTTCCACTCCTCATAGGTCTCTCAAAATTTGGCATCATTTGCAAACACCACTGCAAATCACATTATCAATATCGACATAATTCTTGTAGATAAACTTATACATTGGTGATACATAACTGTACTTTTTAGGGAAAGGCAACATATACTATTATATTAATTAAAAAACTTTAATTAATACTTCAAATATTTCGGTAATGTTACATTACCATCTTCAGGGAACATAAAAAATAATGATATGTGCATGCAGGCACTAACATTGAACAAATATGGCTGAAGACAACAATTGAAGTCGATCCTAGAGTCCTAAAATGTGCCACCTAGTGAGCTAAATTGGGTAGTAGTCTTGGCTGTTGGGCTGATGTTCTAAGAATGCAAGCTTCCCATATTTGAGGCGGTCTCATGCATCCAAATTTGTTGAGGTTTGGGGAGTTTTTTAGAGCTGAGGCTAATTCTAGGAATAATCTTTCATATTTAAACATGCTGTGGTGTAGTAAGATGGCTTTCTTCAAGGATATTTCATGGCAGGTTGGACTTGCTCAGCATGTCCAAAGCATGGTCAGCAAGTCCTGAGTGGCTGTATTGGTGGAAATGAATATAATCCTTATGTTCAGATATCCTGATATTAGCTGTCCTGCCTGTTTGGCCATAGTAAGACAGTTTGCAACTGCGAGGGACCTCATATACTCCAGGTAGGTCTAGAGGAAGTGGCTGGTCCTTGGGGGAGCAGATAAGAGATGTCAATTTTTTATATGGTTTGTAACAAGTTGTCAAGTCACATATTTATTTAGGATGTTTGTTAATTTTTCAGAAGTATCCCAAATAAAAGGAATGGTGATAGATTTAGAGTAGTCCCTGTTATGAAGAGGGGGATGGGGTTGAGGTCAATTGGTTTTAATATTTTTTGGATTTTATGGGGGCTGTAGCCATTGGCTACAAAGGTGGTGTGATTGCTGGTGAATGTGTCTACCTGTATGTATAGGTTTTTTTAAACAGAGAAAGCAGAGATCCATCAGGCCAGCATGTAATCAGAGTCTAGGAAAGGGAGATTGTTATTGTTTTCTTTTTCCAAGGTAAACTGGATCCTGGGGTGTTGATTGTTTAAATGTGATAAGAAGTTGTGTCCAAGCCATGCGGTCAAATAGAGAACACATCATCCACATAGCATAGCCAAACAGTAAGTTTAAGTTGAGCCAAGTCTAAGGCTTTTTCTTCAAAGGTCTCCATAAAGAAGTTGGCCAGAGGTGGAGAGAGTGGAGAACGCATTGCTGTCCCCTCTATTTGTTTATAGAATTTTCCCTGCCAAACAAAATAGCCTGAGTTCATGGTGAACTGAAATAGGGCTAAGATATCGGGAGGAAATTTTGATTGGATGAGGTCCAAAGTATCTTTGAGTGGGACATTGGTGAATAAGGAGGAGACATCAAAACTGACCATTATGTCAGTGTATTGGAGTGAGAGGTTTTCTATACTGGCTTTAAAGTGGGCTGAATTTTTTATGTGTGAAGGTGTGTTGCCAGTATATTGTGTGAGCACTTTGGCTAATTTGTATGTGGGGGAATCAATGCCATCCACAATGGAACGTGATGGCACATTCTGTTTATGGATTTTTGGAAGTCCATATATTCTGGGGGGGGGGGATCTTGAGTTAAAAGGTTTTAGTTTGTTAGTAATTTCCACAGGGCCAAGAAGTAACCTTCTTAAGTAGCCTATGGAGTGTTCTGATTTGGGAGCTGGTGGGATCATATTCTATAGAGAGGTAAGCAGACTAATCTAATGGTAAAGAGAAAAGCTTACCTGTGTAGTCAGTTTTGTTTAGAACTACCGTGGCATTTCCCTTATCTGCTTTAGTAATTATTATTTTACTGTTATTTTTTATTTCCTGTAGAGCTTTGGATTCTTCTTTAGATAGGTTGCTTTTTGGAGGTTTAGCTTGGGTAAGAACACTGGCTACATCTAGTCTGATATTGTTGGTAATATGATTGGGAAGGTTGCAGATACCATGTTTACCTGAATCATTATTTCTTCAGAAGGGATTTTTTTTGGTGCTACGGCAAAGTTGTGGACTAGTGCACTGATTGCTTCAGGCTTCAAGGTAAGGATGAGAGGTTTATTACTGTGTTGAGTGGTAGTTGAGGTTTGCAAGCCGAGTTTTTTTTTAAACTTTTGAATTTTTTGATGTGCCAACATTGTATTTTTTGGAATTCCTTTTCTGCTGAACAATTAGAGACATCGGAGAGGATCATCCAAAGGTCATCATTCAGCATGGCGGTAAGCTCTTCTAGTGAATGAATAACCTCGTTAGTATCGGCCAAGAGAACACTAGTAGCGGCAATTTGCTCCTGTAACAGAGCGAAGCTAGTGCGTCTATATATGTGGAGAACTTTAGGAGAAGGGAATCTGGGGCTTTAACACAATTAAGGATCACATTATTATCCGAGCAGCATTTTAGAAAGGCTAATCGATTCAGTTGTCTAGAGATCTTCAGTTTTAACTTGCCGTATTGACGAGCCATGGTCAGCAAGTCAGGACTTTGGACCCCGCCATAAAATATGCTGGAAGAAAGCCACCTTACTACACCACAGCATGTTTAAATATGAGAGATTATTCCTAGAATCAGCCTCAGCTCTAAAAAACTCCCCAAACCTCAACAAATTTGGATGCATGAGACTGCCCCAAATATGGGAAGCTTGCATTCTTAGAACATCAGCCCAACAGCCAAGACTACTACCTAATTTAGCCCACTAGGTGGCACCTTTTAGGACTCTAGGACTGACTTCAGTTGTTGTCTTCAGCCATATTTGTTCAGTGTTAGTGCCTGTGTGCACATATCATTATTTTTTATGTTCCCTGAAGATGGCAATGTAACATTACCGAAATATTGGAAGTATTAATTAAAGTTTTTTAATTAATATAATAGTATACGTTGTCTTTCCCTAAAAATTACAGTTAAATATCAACGTAAGTTAAACAATAGTGGTCCTAAAAGAAACCACTGCAGCTGACTACTAAAGACATTCCTCTTCCTTGATACGCTATCCCACACACCACTTGCTAAATATTTATCAGACAGATAATCTCCTATACAATTCACTACTATAAAAGATGCCAAGAAATTATATTCTTGGTTTCATCCTTTATCCAAGTATAAGTAAACAAAGTTTGCACATGAAATCACTTCATAACTGGGCTACTAGAAGCTAATGACTTCCCATGAATTGCCTTAGTATTCCATACTGCAAACCACATATCCTCAGAGACATATATAATGCTAAGCATTATGGGAAGGGCTACAACCCAGACCAGTTTTGACCTTTATTGAGGTCTCATTACTTCTGCAGTACTTCAATCTTGGTATCACTACTGGGTCTGGCTCCTACTGATGAGATCCCAATAAAGATCAAAACCAGTCTGGGTAGTGGCCTTTCCCATAATGCTTAACATTATACATGTCTGTAAGGATATGTGGTTTGTATTATGGAATACTAAGGCAAGTCATGGGAAGTCATTAGCTTCTATATACAAGTAGCCCAGTCGTGAAGTTACTTCACACACAAACTTTGTTTGCTTACACTTGGATAAAGGATTAAACCAAGAATATAATTTCTTGGCATCTTTAATTTATAGTATAACCAAGTGGAAAAAACTTTCCACAATCACTACTCTAATATCCTATTTATCTCAATATAATTATTTTAAATTGGGATATTAGAGTATGAGTTGTCATGTAGCTATCTATCAAAGATGTTTACAAAAATCTATATACACTATTCTATATGCATCTCTGTTGAATACTACATTTACCACCTTGTTGTAAGCCTAAGTAGACTGCTAAAACAAAAATCTATTTATCAAATTCTTGCTAACCATCAGGCAATGACACTGCTGTCAACCCAATTCTAGCTGTCAGCCATCATCAACCTCTCAAGCAAGTTAACTACAGCTCCAGATACAAACACACATACATTAGCTAATAATTTGAAGCCTCAGCCTTATATTTTTTGATCAAGCTCCTCATTCCCTGTTCTTATTGCAAATTGTTTCCTGAATTTTCCATAATCACAGTCTATAGCAAACTCAGGAACAGTGAATAGCTTGCTACAATGGACTTCTTTTAGGCTAGCACTGTGCTTATAAGTTTCTAGTTGGGACTTTTCAGTAGTATGTTACAAAGAGTGAATTTGTTATAGCTGGAGGTGAGTTGATCGCATATATCCGTTCCTAACAAAAGTCTTCATATGGCTGACCCATTACCCAGATAATTCATAGTCACTTTCACCAAATAGAGGTGGATTTGAAAATCACATAGCATCCTCTGATAAAATGATCAAATTCAAGACTCTCAGTTGTTGTAGATCCTCTGGATTCTTATATGATGTGACAGGTAATTCACGTTCACAAACTTGAGAACTACATTTTTCTTGCTTCTAGATGCCATCTCTTCATTCCAATCCACATTACCATGATTAAGAGAACTCATAATGATCATCCTTTTCTTGTTCATCAGTCCAATATGCTTATACATTTACATGTTCAATATTTTCAAGCCTATAGCAACATCCATGTTAATATCATTTGGTTTACCTCCACTTCATACCATCTATCTGAAAACCACTGTCACTATTTTCCTCACATCATATGGGCCTGTTATCAACAGCATTTCCTATCCCTTCTTGTCCTGTTTCACCTTATACCAACAATTTTTCCCTTTAGTTTCTGATATTCCTGGCATTCATAAACACACACACAGTAATTCGGTGTTGGTTCTGTAACCAGTCCTACTTAAGTTATATCTCAGCTGTCATCTCTATAATTCACATTGGCCTTCCTCTTTATCACAAGGCATCACGTATTTTTCCTCAAATCCAATTACTACTTCTGTGTCCCATCTCTTCCTTATGTTAACCACCCTCATACACATGTTCTCTACTCGTTCCAGATCCACACTCCTTATGCCATATCTCCCTGTCCAAAAGAACTTGTGCCATTTCTCCTATTCATTCTTTTTCTCATTTTCATCTCTCTCTCTCTCTCTCTCTCTCCCCCCATCTTCCCACTAATCTCACTTACACTACTTTCTCTCCATTCGTGACCACTTCTTCAGTCATCTGTTTCATTCTCCTGTTTTCACATACTCAGGTTTGTTGTTCATCTCTCTCTCTCTCTCTCTCTCTCTCATTACTCTACATTCCAGCCTTTCTAAAATGACAAACTGTAATTTATCAAGTAATAAGGCACCATTAATTATATATAGAATTACACAATTACCACAAGATTACAGACTAATAGAGATAGCTTAAATTTTGTTTGTACTTGCTTGTATATGTTCAGTGTTGTGTTCTTCTACCTCTGCTCTCATGAGTATCATACATACATTTTTTTTTTATGCAACTAATTAGCTGTAAATAAAGGAGAATGAAAATAAATACCAATGCTGAATTTAAATCCAAATACTACTAATAAAAATGATAAATTAGAAATTGGGTAAAATTGGTGGGTGATGGAATTTTTTTACTTATTTTTTCTGAACTCAATACCTAAAAAAATCTATAAGAATCAATTATTACATCTCAGACAACTTTTCCATCGCAGGGCCTGTGTAATTACTTAAGGCAGCATGTGATGGAGGGGACTAGGGGTGGGAGAGTATTGGACTTGATTAGGATCAGAAGAGCTATCCACAACCAAGGTGACAACATTGCCTCCAATTGGTGGAAGTGGCCATGCCATATTGACTTGGGAGATTGTAAAGCATGAGGAATATTCTATCAAGAAGGAGTATTTTTGGAACTACAAGGCAGATGATTATGACATGCTTAGGAAGAAACTTAAATCTGTACCATGGCATAAAACACTGCAGGGTATAAGGATGTTAGTAGTGCATGAGATATAGTTAAGGGTCATCTAGAGGAAGCAGTATTAAATTGTATACCTAAGGTAAGGAGGGTTAATCGGGTAGGAGTTAGATGGATGCGAAATATCATTAAGCATGAGCTGCAGAAGAAGAAAATTCTGTGGAGGATATATATACAAGAAAGGTGACCAGCAAATTCATGAAGAGTACAAGGCTCAGGCAAGAAAGGTGACCAGCATGACAAGGAAGGCAAAATCAGATTATGAGAAAAATCTAGCCAAGCAGGCCAAAGGATATCCCAAAGAATTCTTTCATTATGTGGCAAGTAAGAGGAAGAATGACAATGGAAGATTAACATTAATGAGTGATGATGATGGTCACGAAGACAGAAGCAGATCAAATAGTGGAGATACTGAATGACCACTTTGTCTCTACACACCTTAAACTTCGTAAGGGTATATCATCCTAGTGAGGTTACAGCTTTAACCTATGTGGAAGACCCTATGTGGGATTCTTAGGATATTAGAGAATCTCAATGTAAATATAGCTGTGGGATTAGATGGGATATCAGCTAGGGTTTTACAAGAATATGCAAGGGAACTGGCAATGCCTTTGACTAGGCTCTTTGATTTAAGTCTCAGTTCTGGTAGAGTTCCAAGGGAGTGGAAAGACGGCAAAATAATTCTTTTGCATAAGTGAGGTTCTAAGACTGCATAGCAAATTATAGATCAATCATAATTGATCTATAATTTGGTAAAAGTACTAGAAAAATTGGTCAAAAAGAGAATTCAAGAATGGGTAGATAAAAATATGATACTGTATGAAGGCCAACATAGCTTTGTGAAGGGTCAGTCATGCTGGTAATTTAGAAATGCTTTTTGTAATAGAGTAACAACCGAGTTGGATAAAGCTACACGGTGATTTTGCTGGATTTTGGAAAGGCATTCCACATAATTATGCATGAAACTCTGTTATGCAACAAAAAATGGGTATATGGAGGGGAAGAATTGAGGCAAAAACAGGTGACAAGTGGTGTGCTGCAAGATTCAGTGCTGGGACCATTGCTGTTTAATTTGTACATAAATGATATAGGAAATAACCTGAAGGAAATATTCAGTTGTTTGCTGATGATGCAAAATTAGGTAGAGTAATAATTAATCAAGGGCATGTGGAGAGCTTGCAAGACAATTTAAATAGACAATCAGTATGGGCAAAAGTTAATGGGTGTCAGTTTAATGTCTAGAAATGTCAAGTTAGACATTTTGGGATAAACAAATTACAAGCTGTGTATCACATTGACAGCGGTGTATTCCAGGAAATAGATGAAGCTAGAGATTTAGGGATGGTGGTAGACAGAGAGTTAAAATTTATAGGACATATTGCTAAGGTTCCTAGGATAAGATTACTAGGCTATTAAAGAACACATTAACAAGTAGAGATAAGGAAGTTGTTATTCTTCTTTATAAGGCTTTGATATGCCCACATCGTGATTACTGTGCTCAAGTCTGGTTTCCCCAGGTTTCTTGGGGATGAAGAAATAGTGGAGAGGATTCAGAGGAGAGTGACCAAGATGTTGGGCCACCCTATGAGGATAGATTGAAGGTGTGTGGATTGCAGAAGTTGGTTGATAGGAGAAAAAGAGGAGATATGATACAAACATTTAAGTCGCTTAAAGGGTTTTATAAGATAGATGCAGGGGAAATGTTTCAATACTTGGCTAGAGGGACTAGAACAAAGGGTCATCCCTGGAAGTTGAATAAAGGTGTGGTTAGTATGAATGTGAGGACTAAATTTTTTTTGCTCGGGTTTGTTAAAAGGGGAGGTATGATAGATTGTGTGGATAGACTGGGTCTCCAGTGATAAGTCTTCGAACTCCATGGAAGTGGCCTGTATAGTAATAATAATGTTATAGTGAGTGAAATATATAGGAACTGATATTAAATTCTAATTTTCCTTACATGATAAACTGTTTTATATATTCCTAAGAAATCAGTCGTGTGTGGATGATAGTTTTCCTTTTCTCAGTATAATTATTGTTTCTTTATTTATGATTTAAACATCTATTCCAATCAAATAACAGACACAAATCCGGAATGAAAACCTTTCTCTATTCTACTCAAAATCCTTGACTCCTATCCAAACTTTGGTTTTCAAACAAAGGACCGGATAGGGGTTGAGGATTTAGATAAACAAGTTAGTCCAAGTTAGCCCACTAATTAATTTTGATCCAATGACTACATAGCTACAAAACTATTTCACAAACCTACACATATCAGGAACTACCTGCACTTTAACTCCTATCATTAGTTAATCTACCATCTTCAATAGCTGAAGTGTTTTACCTGTTCTATAGGTTTTCTATTCAGGATGCAGCTAATGTTTTCAATGTTCCTACCTATTATTAAGATATCCGCTTTTGAAAAAAATCAGTTATTTTTTCATAATTTATAAACATATATAAATATTCCACTAGAAACAGATATCTTAATAAAGAAATTTAAAAAAAAAAATAACATAGATTTTTAAAAATTGTAAATATCCTATGCAGTTAATAAATTATGCAATCTAACAGCCAAAATTCGATTAACTACTACAACCACTAAAGAGAATTTTCCAACCCATAAAATAGTAACATTACTATATATTCAAAAAATATATATAAAACATTTAAGTATATTTTTAAACATACAGACTACAAATTAGTTTTCACTACTAATCACAAACTAGCTACTCTTCTGAAACCCACCAAATTTCACTCTCACAAAGAAAACTGCAATATCACAAATTGGTATACAAATTTCCTTGTCTGTGAAATTACAATATTTCTTATACAAGTTTGACAATCAGATACCATGGTCATGGCTACAAGAACATTTTTGTGACTGTAACATCCCCATTCCTGAATAGCTAACCAATAAAAAAGAAAAAACCAAAATAAAAAATGAAATACCAGTAAAACTGAAATCGCTGTCCACACGTTCGAACAGAAATATATTCCTCGACTTGAAAAAGTGACCATGTGGACAGACTTATGTGTTCGTCGAACATGTTGTTTATTATTTTAACGGTATAATAGAACACAGAAAATAAGTAAATAATTGATTTATTAACTTGATGCTGATATTTCGCTGGTATTATAACCAGCATCTTCAGAGCACAAAAACACTGTTTGTCACAATACGCGAGACTCGCGTATTGTGACAAACAGTGTTTTTGTGCTCTGAAGATGCTGGTTATAATACCAGCGAAATATCAGCATCAAGTTAATAAATCAATTATTTACTTATTTTCTGTGTTCTATTATACCGTTAAAATAATAAACAACATGAAAAAGTGACCATACTTGACATTCAAAATAATGAAACCATGTTATGGTTTCAGAAACCACAATTATAAGATGTGACAGCAACTCTATAAATATCTATTGCCCCTATGTGATTTTGGAGAATTGGAAGCTCCACCATATTAAAATTACTCTGAGGTTTCTGCCAATGAGCGATGACTAAAAAAAATTCAGTGCAACCATTTAAGTATACTCTGCCACCATCTCGACCTTTTTCATCTATTTTTTCTCAAGCACCCTTTGCACCTATGAAGACGATGCCAAAGGTGAAATTGCATACACACTGTAATGCAACATTTTTATTTTATTCATTCATTCTTTCTTGGCAGTTTCATTATATTGCGACATTATTTATTCCTCTGTGGTTTTAAATTTTCCACATATTTTTAATCTTTATTTTATTTTACAGCTTGATCTTGATTCCCTTGTAATTTATTATTTTATGGTGTTCGGTTTTATGATTTTATACTTATCAACAATGTACCATCTCATTTTATGTTCCAAGTAAATTTTAAAGTCAGCAAGACAAGAACATGAAGAACTTCAGGTCTACCCCAAAGTATGTCTGAATATACATTATTTATGTCATTATATTTTTATTATTTTTATTCATTAAAATCACAGAAAAATACTAGTGCTTTTATATCAAGAGTACTCCTTAAGAAAAATAAGAAAATAAACTTTGCAATTTATATTGATGAAAAGATTATCTATGGCAACATCTCTATAACCAGGAGTCCAACCAGCTGATCAGCAACTGGCTGAAAAAGTGTTTTTTTAAATAGTGTATAGTATGAATTCTTTTGTGAATTATGCTACTTTTTTTCTCAGTAACACAAGTGTTCTTTAGTGGTTCTGCTTTTGGAGTTTCGTTGTTATATATTGGATTATTTTTGGGTTACCGAGAAGGCGAGGTCACAGTCGACAGCATTTGCTGTGAAAGAGAAGATAAGTTTTTGATATCTAGTATAGTTGAACATAGCATTATATTTATATATATGTTTATATTTAGCATTTATTTATATATATATATATATATATATCTAGGATACAGTGTTTATATATATTTTTAGCAATTAATTTAGTAGTTACTCGACAGAAAGGAATGACGGCAGACGCAGCTGAAATCACAAATGTCACCAAGTCCTCTACCATTTAAGAACTCTATTATACATAACATAATAAAGGACTTTGTGGCATGCAGTGTTTGCAGCAAGTATGCTTCCTGGGAGTTGGATATGTAGTGGGCGAGAGAAGGGGGGGGTGCGTATATGTGCAAAATGCAGACAGTCGGAGGAAATCAATGAATTAGATATTTCAATAACTGACCTAGTTGCATCAGGAACAGGATATGAATGTTGGGAGATGAGTAGTGTGATAGAAGAGAATGACGAGTGGGAGATGAGTAGTGTGATAGAAGAGAATGACGAGCGGAATATGAATGAGAAAATAAGAGTAGTTTGATGAGAAATTAAGAGCCATTTAAGAAGTCTATTATATGTAACATAATAAAGGACTTTGTGGCATGCAGTGTTTGCGGCATGTATGATTCTTGAGAGTTGGATATGTGGTGGGTGAGAGAAGGGGGAGTGCGTATATGCACAAAATATAGGCAGTGGGAGGAAATCGATGAATTAGATATTTCGATAACTGACCTAGTTGCTTCAGGAATGGGAAATGAATGTCAGGAGACGAGTAGTGTGATAGGAGAGAATGACGAGCGAAATATGAAAGAAAATACGAGTCAGGAGTGTGGAAGGCTTGAATGACTGTGAAGTTTTTGGAGATGGTTTTGATGGTAGAAGTTTTGATTGAATGATAGAAGAGGAGAATATAGAAGCAGTAGGAGAGAGAGGGAATGAGATAGAGGGAGGTTTGGGAACGATAGAAGAGGAGAGCATAGAAACAGTAGGAGAGAGAGGTATGGGAATGATAGAGGAGGAGAGAATGAGAGAGAGTTATGTGAATGATAGAAGAGGATAAGTGGAAGAGAGGGAATAAGAGAGTTATGGGAATGAAGAAGAGGAGAGAATGGAAACAGTAGGAGAGAGGGAATGAGAAGAATGCAAGAGAGCTCTGGAACCAGGGATAGAGTGATGTCAGGTAAGTAGGAGAACACAGAGAGAAAGTGTTAGAGGAGAGAGAGTGAGGGATACATGGGAGCAATCGAGGAACAGGGTGGTAAGAGGTGTAATGTATAGGGACTCAATGATCTGTGGTGTGCAAGATAGGATGAGTGAAGAGTGTTTGCCTGGAGGAACGATAGAAAGTGTGGCCATGGCAATTAAGAGGGGTAAAAGGGTGGATGAGATGATTGTGATGGTAGGACGAATGACTTGAGAGGTGATGTAAATTGGGCAGCGAGAGATATGAGATTCTTGATCGAGGTTGTATGAAAAAAGACGCAGAGAGGAAAGATAGTGTGTGTTGCCTAGGTATGATAGTGACGAGCTGAGCAGAAGAGCAGTAATATTGAATAACATAATAGCTAGAATGTGTCAGAAGAGAGGATTGGAATATGTGGATGCTTGGAGAGCATTCAAGGACAGAGAGGAATTTCATGCGAGAGACTGCTTGCATTTGAATGAGGAAGGACACAGGTGTCTGGAGAGATTGCTGTTCTGAACGAGTCCATGTCTCAATGCAGGGAAACTAGAATGCCCAAGGTGGATGGTAGCAGGGGTGGCCTTTTGTGGGAATGGGTACTTGGGAGAAGGGGGATGACATCAGGTAATGCTGAGCCCAGAGGAGTCTAGAGGGGATAATGCCGGGTATAGAAAGAGTGGCATTTTTATGTTTGATAGTAATGCCAGAAGTATCCGGAATAAAGGAGAGGAATTGGTGGTGCTGATAGCATCAGCCTGGCCAAAGATTATTGGGATCACTGAAACGTAGTTGACAGAAGAGGATATAATAACAGGAATAGAAGTAGCAGGGTACAGCATTTTTTGGCAGGATAGGAAGGGAAAGCATGGTGGTGGAGTACTGCTTATGATAAGTGACGACTTATGTCCTCTAAGAGTGGAGGCTTTGGAAGCAGTGACATTAATGATTTTGAAAGCATATGGCGTGAGGTAGAGATGGGTAAGACAGGATATTTAGTGGGATGTTGCTACAAACCAAGGAGCACAGAGGGTGGGGACCAGGAAATTTTTAGACAGTTGAGCTTGGCAAGTGCAAGAAGAATGATTGTTATGGGAGAGTTTAACTACAGCAGTATAAATTGGGGAGAGGAAGATGTATGTAGCAAGAAGCGAATGGAATTTCTAGAATTCTTGAGGGGCAAATATCTTAGGCAACATGTAATAGAGGGAACAAGAGGTTCAAGAGTTTTGGATTTGTTCACAGCATCAGAAGAGTTGATAATAACTGAGATGACATATCTCCCACCGGTTGGAGAGAGTGACCACGTGATTTTGACTTGGAAGATGAATAGACATGTAGGAGTATCAAAGAGATGGGAACATATGTGGAATTATAAGGCAGGTGATTATAATAGTCTTAGGTATCAACTGGGGGCAGTTCCATGGAGTGGGTGGGTTGGAAGGCCAGGATATCATTAGTGCTTGGGAAATTGTGAAAGAATATTTGTTAGCAGCAATAATAAGCTGTATTCCACAAGTGAAGAAGAGGACACAATTTGGTGTAAAGTGGATGACAAACAATATTAAACAGGAACTGAATGTGAAAAAGAGGCTATGGAAGAGATATAAGGAGACAGGTGAAGAGCAGATTCATGAAGAATATAAGACACAGGCCAGAAGAGTGACTAGTATGGTGAGGAAGGCAGAACTGGAATATGAGAAGAGACTGGCACTAAGATCCAAAGAAAATCCTAGGGAATTTTTTAGCTATGTGGCCAGTTGGAGGAGAAATGATTGTGGAAGAATGACATTGCAGGATAAAAATGGGAATAGAGTGACTCATGCAGAAGACATAGTGCAGTTGTTCAATGAACACTTTATTGGAGTATTTCATCCTGGAGAAGAAGGTTTTAATACTAGAAGGATAGGGCAGGTTCAAGGTTTAGAGGAGAGTGTGTTCCAAATACTGAATACTCTGGATATCAGTAAAGCTGTGGGATGGGATAGTATTTCACCACGTCTTTGAAAGAATGCGCTAAAGAACTGACAGCTCCATTGATCTGGCTCTTCAATAAAAGTCTGGCTGTTGGAAAGGTACCCAAGGAATGGAAGGAAGGTAAGATAGTGCCGCTGCACAAGGGTGGTAGCAGACTGGAAGTGTCTAATTATAGGCCAGTTTATGTGTCATCAGTAGTTGTTAAGGTCTTTGAGAAATTAGTGAGGGACTATATACAGCGTTGAGCAGATGAGTAATGTGCTTTGTGAGAATCAACATAGATTTGTTAAGAGGCACTTCTGCTTTAGTAATATGATGGCTTTTATAATAAAGTGACAAGAGCAGTTGATGAGGGAAAGGCACATACTGCCATTTTTTTAGATTTTGCAAAGGTGTTTGGCAGGGTGGCACATGATAAACTGATATTTAAGTTGCAGCACATGGGTTTAGATGTCGGGTTAGTCAACTGGATTCAGGATTGGCTGTCCGATAGGTATCAGAGAGTTGTGTATGGTGGGGAAATATCAAGGAGGCAGAAGTTTACAAGGGGGTGTTCCACAGGGCTCAGTACTGGGACCTATATTGTTCAACCTTTATATCAATGACATTGTCAACGGATTGCAAGTGGATATTTAGTTGTTTGCGGATGATGTGAAGCTGGGAAGGGTTATCGGTAATAGTGCAGATGTGGCAGCCCTGCAAGAGGATTTGAATAAACTAGACAGATGGGCAAATGAATGGTGGTATTGGTTTAATGCAGCAAAATGTAAAGTCTTGAAGGTTGGGAACCATCGATGGAAGGATGCATACTCGATTGGAGGAGCTATACTGGAGGAAGTAGGGGAGATAATAGATCTGGAGTTGATGATTGATAGAAAACTGAAATTCAGTCAGCATATTGCAAATTTGGTGAAGGTAACCCAGAGGATTGCTGCAATACTGAGTAGGATGCTGACCTGCGGAGATAAAAGAGTTATCATTCCATTGTATAAGACCCTGATCAGACCACACTTAGACTATTGTTCTCAGGTTTGGTCCCCAGGATTCGAGGGAGATAAATTAACTGTGGAAAGGGCAGAGGCAGATAACAACGATGGTTTCAGGACTGTACAATGTCAGTTACGAGGATCGACTGAAGGAATGTGGAATGCAGAGTTTGATGGATAGAAGAAGGAGAGGTGATATGATCAAGACTTTTAAATTGTAGAGATGCAGTTACAGGGCAGACATTGGGGAGTTCTTTCGCTTGGTCACACAACGGGAGGAGTGATGACAAGGGGCCATCCCTGGAAGTTACAAAAGGAGGCTGTGGGCAAGAGGGTGAGGAGTGGTTTCTTTGCATGGAGGGTGGTTGAACCGTGGAATGCATTGCCTCAGAGAGAGTGGTTAGAGCATGAAAGGTCAATGGGTTCAAGGAGTTGTATGATAAACTGTGTGTTTCCTAAAAATGACCTCCCATGATGAGTCTTTTGACTCCATGGAGGCCTGGATAATAATAATAAATTGTATTGTAGAGCATCGACCTACAATACAATTTACACCTGTCAAAACATCTGTTAAATCTTCTCTCTGCATTTATAGAAAATTCTTTTTTTTTTCTTTCATTAAAAATTTACATTTCAAGAATAAAATACCTGGATTATCTTTACAACTTACAGATCTTTAAATCAATTTTGATGTAGTTTCCTGTTCACAAATATCCTACTGGACTGATACAACAGAATTATTACACAATGATACTCTTCCTGATATTGTAAAATTATTTGAATTTGTCATAAATTCAGGTTATTGTCAAAAACAAACTTTATAAACAGATAGAAGGAACTGCAATGGGTCTTCATTTTCCTCTACTCTAGCAGATTATTTTATGGAATGATTTGAAAAACACATTGTAGGCATTTTTTCTCCTAAGCCATCCTATTTGGTACAGATACGTACTAAACTCTTCCTTGTCCGATCTTCATGGATTTCTTGAGAAAATTAATTCAATAAAGCCAAAAATTAAATTTAAACTTGAAGTAGATCACAATTGTCTCCCTCTTCTGGATGGTCTCATTCTGTGTCAACCTAATGGCAGTCTACAGAAAACTAACTGTCACAAACCTGGTCGAAAATTTCACAAATTATTTTTTTTTTCTAACGTGTCACTCGATTATTTTATAATTTTATCATTTATATAAATAAATATAATGATAACATTTTCATTATTTATAATTTTATCATTATCTTGATTATCATTATCAAAATTATATTTATGATAAATAAATATAATTTGATTCATTTACAGGTACAATCACACACACAGTGCAGTAGTTTTAGCTGATTTTCAATAATCAATTAATATGATAAAGAGCCAAGAGGTTTTTTTTTTTTTTTCCCGGCAGCATAAATTAAGTTCAGGGGATAATAAATCCTTCATTATTTTAAAGCCGGATGTGAAACTCAGAGATCGAAATCTATCAAATTCTTCGGCATGAAATTCTTAGATTTCAATCTTCAAGTTTTGTATCCGGCTTTAAAATAATGAGGGATTTATTATCCCCTGAACTTAATCAATTAATATAAAATAAAGAAATTTTTATATTAAATATCAGCATAGCATGTATCTTATTATTATGTATAAATGCTATAGCAATCAACCATACTTACATTATTCATATAAGAACCCAGTTCTTTGCTTGCACTTTCTTTATTAACCTCTTCTAATATGGTATCTTCTTCCTGTGAAGATGATTGCACTTCTTCTTTTACTTCCATATCAGGTTGTGAATTAACAGTACAGTCAGCTGAAGGTGATGTTTTATCATTATTGAGTTCAGGATTTTCAGAATCAGTTTTATTATCAGAATTTTTCTCTGCTTCAGTTAAAATTTCCTCCACCTCTACTTCTAGAAAAATATTGTTATTTAGTTTAAATGCATTAAGTTTGCATTAAAAAAAAAAACACTAATAAATCATCTTATATATAATAGGTTTTTCTTTCTTTTTTTTTTTTCAGATAGTACACAACAGTATATGTGCAATTTTTTACACATTTACTTAGTATAACAAAGGGTACCAGCACATTGTTTTACAAAATAAGCACTGTATATAACAGACAGTTTCTGCTTGTCTAATCAGTCTCCTATCTGTTGATAAATGGGCTGGGAAACACAGGCCAAGATTTTCACCACAAACTATAAGAGTCATCCATCCATATTCATGTTTAAAATCATTTTCTGATCTAATTTCAACTGATAATATTTGTAGGTTTCATGATTATTTAGAGTTAACAATGTGAATAAAAGTAAATTAATAGTTTAAGCACTGATTAATGCACATGTATTTCTTTTTATAATTTCAACAGCAATGATGTATGCTTCGGCATTAAAGTTCTTTATTAACATTTATTCATCGTGTAACTGCTTCTTCCAATAATCCAGAAAGCTCATAATTGTGAAGAATAGTTCAAAGGACATCCCTCTCTCTTTCCTGATCTAAAGGAACCTTAATGAATATTTAGTTGGTGTTAGGTGCAGATTTATGCCTTTTAATTTTTCATAAATTAAAATCTTAACCTCTCCAACCAAAAGGCTGCGGGTTCGAATCCCGTCGTAGGCATGGATGTTTGTGATTGTCTGTGAAAACAGTGGTGGTGATCGGCAGTAGATGGCATTGGTGTAGTTAAAGGTAGTTGCGGTTGGTGGAGACGGAGAGTTGTAGAGTAGGTTCCCTCCCTCGATGAGTCTTTGGACTCCCTGGAGGTGTCTAATAATAGAATAGAAAAAAATAGAATAGCAGATATGCTACTATTAACTCTTCCCCTTTATGTATAGGTGTAACGTTAAGAATCAGTGTGTGGAATGTGTGGAATGGAGAACAGTTTTATAACGGAACTATATTTTGTTCAGTATTATATCAAAGAAAAGCTGCTAATAATAATGAAAAATGAATCCCTGAAACCTATTAAAAAGAAATAACATCTCATTTAATGTTCCCTTTCGAGTGTTAGTGGCCTGTCACAAATAAGTATCCCCTTGGCTTCATAGAGATCTAATTAAGGCTACTATCAGAGTGATAAATCCTATCTATGTTATCTATGAACATTAGATGTATGAGTTTTCTGGCTGGTTTACCAATTTTGCATAGGGGAGAAGAAATTGAGTTTTTTTGAAAAAAAAAGTTGAATTATTTGAAGATAATTCTCCTTCAGCTAACAGTGAGAGGGGAAGGGTGTTCCATTACAACCAAAGGAAGCCACAGTTTTTTTTGTTATGCAAATATGGCATATAACAAATAACAAATAGAGATATATATATATATATATATTATATATATTCCTTTGGTTGTAATGGAACACCCAATTTTATATATATACGATGGTAGTCTGAAAAGTTCTCGGCCTCAACCAAGGATGGCAACATTACAGGCAAGAGATTTTTTTTTCTAAGTTGGTACATCTGTCATAAGCATCCATGTGAAATTGAGTCATTATATCAAGTAGTTTGTTTTATACAGCTGTCTGAAGCAAAAGTGTTGTTTGTATCCCATGAAATGGATAAAATTGAGTATTGTGCAGTTATAAAATTCTTTGTAAAAGAAGGTTTAATGCCAAAAGAAATTCATTCAAAGTTCATAAAAGTTTATGGGAACTCTTCTCTTTTGTTTTCGACAATTAAGAAATGGGCTGCCAAGTTTAAACGTGGCCATACCAGCCTTGAAGATGATCCATGTGAAGGACGTCCAAAAAGTGTAACAACACCAGAAATCGCTGATCAAGTGCACAATATGGTATTGGTTGACAGGCGAGTCAAAGTGCGTGAAATTGCTGAGACTATAGGCATTTCAAAAGAATGTGTAGGATATATTTTGCATGAAGAATTGTATATGAAAACGCTTTGCGCAAGATGTGCCATGCTATCTCACAGCAGATCAAAAACGCACTCGCATGAAAATCTCTGAACAGTGCTTGGAGCATTTTAACAAGAATAAAACTGATTTAGTGCATTGATTTATTAACTATGGATGAGACTGAGATTCACCATTACACACCAGAATCCAAACAGCAGACAGAGGCCGGTTGTTCAGAGCCAAAGAAGACAAAGTCGGTTCCATCAGCAGGAAAGTTCATGACTTCGGTGTTTTGGTCAGCTAAAGGCATTTTGTTTATTAATTATCTTGAAAAGGGTAAAACAGTAACTGGGGAATGTTATTCTGATCTTTTAACCATACTTGATGAAAAAATTTGTGAGAAAAGTTTGCAGAAGAAAACTTTTTTGGCAAAAAAAATCAAGTGTTTTGGCAATGGAAAAATAAAGGGATCTGCACTATGAATTGTTGGAACATCCACTCTATTCCCCAGATTTGGCTAACTCTGACTTGTATCTTTTCCCAAAACTAAAACTCTTCCTCCCTGGTCAACGTTTTTCTTCGAATCAAGAGGTAATTGCAGCTGTAGAAGGGTATTTTGCAGATCTTACTGAGCACCACTACAGGGATGGGATAATGGTGCTGGAGCATCACTGGAATAAATGTATTAGTCTTAAGGGAGATTATATTGAAAAATAAAAATAATTTTGAAATTATAAATTCGTTTTCCATTGTTAGGCTGAGAACTTTTCAGGCCACCCTCATGTTACTTAACGTACAAGTTAGTAAAAGGATTTTACAGGACTGATGAAAAAATTTTTCAGCACTTGCCTAGGGGTAGAAAAAGGGATAGGGATCATTTCTAGAAAGAAACTGTGTAAAACTGTAGTTAGCAAGATCTGGACAAGATTATTTTCATTTAGGGAGTAGTGAATGTGTGGAATTTTAATCTTTAAAGGTACCTGTGGCATAACTATAAACAATAAATTACAACAATAACCGCAATAATTAATGTAAATGAAAGTACAGATATTTTTTACAGAAAATAACAGTACATCATCAGTGTGTAGAAATAAGCAAATCAAAGAACAGGAATACAAGGTACATACAATAATTGGTTTACCAATTAAAAATGGTTGTTGCAAGCTAAAAATTAATATATTAATAAATAATATTAAAACTATTTTTGATATTTACATAAAATGAGAATCTCCTAAAACTTTTAGGAGAGAGAGAGAGAGTGTGACAATCATTCTGATTCAGGCTAGGCTATATAAAAAGGCTTTGCAACTTTCTTTGAAAAGGCATTCATATTTAAAACTGCTTTTATGGAGAAGTGAGGATATCTTGATAGGTCAAGAAATTAGTTCTAACCCTACAAAAACACAAATTAAACAATTAAATAAGCTCTTTGATGAAGTTAGTTGGGATCAAAATACTTTGGATAAGTTATGCATCCAGTTTGGAAGGATGCCTCATTTATATGGTCTCCCAAAATATCATAAAGAAGGTTGTCCAGTAAGACCTATTTGTGAACTGTGTTGATGCTCCCACCTATAGAATTGCTAAATTTCTCTCACATTTATTAACCATATTGACAATCCAGATCATTCAAGAATTCCATACTTTTTTTCTCAAAAAAAAATAAAATAAAATAATAATAATAAATAAAATAAAATATTCAAATACAAGAGTTGGATTTGTTAGTCTGCTTTGACTTTTTACTGTACTGTTTACCAATATTCCCCTATCTGACACTATTAGTTTACTATATAATAATCTCCCTCCTGATGCTGATGTTGTGAAGATTTTTGGATTTATTATGCAATCTGGATAACAAGAAAACTGGAAAAACAAGATCTATAGACAGGTTGAAGGCACTGCCATGGGTAGCCCTCCATCTCCACCTTTGACAAACTGTTTTTTGAACCATCTGGAAGATACCTTGTTCTCATCCATTCATCCCCAACTCTCTCTTAGGTTTTGTTATGTCAGTGATGTGTTTGCTGTTTGATCTCATTCTGAAAATGAACTTACCATTTTTCTACAATGGTTCAATAAGCTTCATCCATGGATTCAATTCATCATGGAAAAAGAAAATGCTGGTAGTTTACTTCTTGGACATCCTTCAAACTCACAGCATCTGGTATTTTGTCAACCACTGCTTGACAAAGTACCAGATGCTGTGTCAACCAGTGTTTATCAAAAACCTACCTTTACTGGCAGATATATTTATGAAAAGTATGTTCATCACACCCCTCAAAAAATTAGTGTTATCAAGTCTTTAATTAACAGAGCACATAATGTATGCTCTTCTCCCTCAAGCTTACAACAAGAACTTCTCACTATCAAAACTTTAATGGAATTAAATGGTTACAACCCCCATCAAATCCAGCATATAAATGACTCCTATGTTTAAATGCCTAAGGACTCTTCAACAGAACACAGGGCTCCAATCCCTTATATTTCTGGTATCTCTGAACTGATCGGCAAAATTTTGACGAAGTATCACCTTATTTCCACATTATCAACAAAATTTCTCATCTGTTACCATCTACAAAAGACAAACTGTCACCTCTATCATTAGCTGATGTTTACCAGATTCTTGTGAATGTAATTTGACATACCATTCTGTGGAAAAAATAATTAATGAACATCAATATTACACTGAATACATGAAACCTCAAAAGTCTGGTCTGGCATAGTAGTACTGACACTAAACACAGTATCTGATTAGATGAAGCTCATTTTCTCTGTAGAAGCAGTTTTTATATATGATCACCTTTTCAAAGAAAGTTGCAAAGCCCTTTTACATCAGTCTAACCTGAATCAGAATGATTGTCTACCTCGCCCACCCCCCCCAAAAAAGTTTGGAAGATTCTCATTTTATGTAAACATCAAAAATAGTTTTAATGTTATTTATTGATATATTAATTTCTAGCTTACGTAACTGTTTTTAATTGGTAAACCGAATGTTGTATGTAGCTGTATACTGATGATTTATTGATTTACTGTAATTTGTTGTTTAATGAGTGGAATTGGTTCTCAGTCTTGCTATGAGTGCTTTTTCAGTGAATGTGTTCAAGAGGAGGTGCGAGAGGGGTAGGGTTTTGTGTGGATAGACTTAATGTGCAAGTAAGTTTCTGTGGTTTAGCAGTTAAGTAGAAAGATACTGGTATTGAGACCATATTTTTAGATAAATATGGAGTTTAATGAAAATAAACAAGTATAATCCTACAAGTTTCATTAGTCATCAGCCTTACATTGTCAGGACACTAGGAAAGTTATACAAATACACGCACGCACGCACACACACACACACACACACACACACACAAAAAAATAGAAAATTAATTATGCATATTAGATGTTATCAGAACTTCATAGTTGGTACATATAAACAACTAAGCAGCGTAAAAAAACGTTAAACTAATTACTGTATATGCATTGGAACAATGCCAGTTGCTATCACATTCTGTAGCATGTGCATGCCATATCTTAGGTCTGTAGTAGCAAGATTTTTAATGATAGCAGAACAAACATGGTGTGGAATTAAGTCTTGATTTTTGCTACATTGTGTAGGGATCCTCATCATTTCAGGAGCTTCCTTGAACTTTCTTTTATTAATCACCATGCTACAGAATGTGACGGCAACTAGCATTGTTCCCATGTGTATACAATAAACAATTTTTATTATTTTTTTAAAATTCTGGTTACTTGTTTGTATGTACCAATTTTGATAACATATAATATGTGTAGTTAATTATTACTAGTCTTTTTTGTGCAAAACTTTTGCTAGTACCCTAGACGATGTAAGACTGATGCCTTACAAAACTTATACGGTTATATTTGTTTATTTTATTGAATTCATTATTTATCTAAAACATGTCTCAATAACAGAAGCGTTCTACAGAGTTAATGTGCACCTCCAAGGATGAGTTTTCAGCTCCATGAAGATGCCCATTCAGTAGTAATAATAATATTTCAGAATATACATCTAATACCTTCATCTTTGAAGTCTTCTATTATCTCACCAGGAGGGATGCCTAAAAATTCGGGTATAAAGCATCGAAGTAATTTTGAGATTTTCTGTCTGTCTTCTTTATGAATACCTTTAACAAAAAAAATATCAGCATGATTTAAAATTAAAGACAATTCAAATCAAGATGCTATAAAAATTCTTCAATAGGAAAATCTATTGAATTAATTCATAAATTCCATAAATTCATAGTGAAGAATTTATGGAGCCAAAAACACAGAGTAATTACTTTACTTTTTATTGTAGCAATTACTTTACTTTTAAGTATGAAAATAACACTCAACATTTTGACCTCTGTATCGAGGTCATCATCAAGAACACATACATATGTACAGGATGCAAGCTACATGACATTACACAAAGTTAAGATAAATCTAATTATAGGAAAACCTCGCTTAATGTGATTAATTAATCCATCAATTAATATGCACTAAGTGAAATAATAATCATCCATCAGTTAGTGCAGGGGTCGGCAATGCAGTGAATTTTTAGTGCGCCCTCAGAGAAATTATTGTAAACTGCTTTGGAGCTCGCAGCGGTAATTTTGCAGCGTGGATCACAGTATATCTGAGAGATATATTCATTACTAGTATGTGCTAAAATGCAAGAAAATATAAAGAAAAAACACTGCAAATATAATGCACGATGGTACAAATTAAGTTAATATTGAATCCAACATTATTTCATAGCCGAATATAGAAACTACAAGAGTTTCATGCTGAATATATAGAAACTAAAAGTTTCAGTGGATGCAAGCATGAGCAGTGCCTTATGGGCAACTCGTAGTAAAGGTGGAGCAAGCTCCAGACCTCTTTCCTTGGTATTTTCCATAAATGTTAAGCACATCTTGCAGAGGTCAGCAACCTTTTTAATATGAGGAGTGCAATATAAAATTGCGCTCTTCATATGAAAAAAAGTAATATAGAAAGACATTTCAAAACCATTCATGCCAATTGTAATTTTAAGTTTAATTATTTAAATCAGGAGGAGTTGGCAACACAGCTGAGCACGAGTTCCGAAGACAATCACCACCTTCAGAACTCATGGAGGAAGACATCACTTTTCCGAGGTTCCAAAGACGACGGTTGTCAAAACAGCTCACACCCCGTTACTCCCACCCTGACTTTTTCCCTTAAATCCCCTCCTCTTTCCCCAAAAAATAATTTCTATCTTCAGATCCTTCTCTCATCCTCCCTGTGTCCCCCACAGCCAAAAGTTGCTAAGGTTCAGATCCAGTAAGAGTTGAAGTGTTGGAAGAACTACCTGATTGGCTATCACTGACCATTTAAAAGTGCAGTTAACAAGACCAGCAGGAACAAGCTCCTCAAAAAAGTAAGGTGTCCAATAATGAATTCTGCTGTAAAACTACACCAAATGGTGAGCTTCAGGGAATGAAGCAGAATGTGTTGCATGATGTGTGGGTTTGCGGTTGCTTAAATTCTGCAGTTGTGCTTATTCATATACAGTCCAGATGGAAGTAAGCTTCATCAATCCAGAAAATGTTCCATGGTCAGTTGCTGTCCAGTTCATTCTTAGCAAGAAATTGAGCAAATGTTTCTCAGCACCCCGGTCAGGATTAAGCAACTGCTGAACATGAGAAATCCTGTAAGGATAAAATTGCAGAATTTGCCTTATGACTTTGTGAACCATGCTTACAGATTTATCTAAAATCCGTGCAATATATCTTGTGCTGTTGCTGCCTCCTATAACATTTGCCATCCTTTCTTCCTCTATCATTATGGCTACTTTCTTCACCATCTGCAGTTTGATGGGCTTCTGTCCTCTGCATCTAAGGAACCTGACTTTTCAAATTTCCAATCATTTTTCATAAACCATTTGCAGTCATAGGACCATTTTTAATCCCTTTAATGTTCTGAACTTTAGCAATGCTGTCAAAGCAAAGCTGCTATTTTAGTAAAACAACTTCCCAAGAAGTGCAAAATCCTTTATTGTTGTTCGTTATGTGTGCGCGTTCGTTTCTTAGTAAAGTAAGACGTTTTCTGTCTTAGATACTGTGTGCTGATTGTGTTCGTTACGTTTGATGTGTTTGATTTGAACTGTCCATTGTATCAAAACCGACAGCTACTATACAACTCACAACATCCATAATTGTACTGGTGTAGTTGTCTGTGCAGCTGAATCGTTGTGGCTGGCCACATTTTCCAGCCAGTGACTGTACCGTAACTATACAAAAGATACGGGAGCTTGATCTGCAAGGCTTTATGTGGTTACAGCAAGCACGAAATGAGAAGTGAATATGCTTCTTATTTCTATGTTATTTGTGTTACGGTGGTTTAATTTATATCTGTTCCTGTATGCATATATGTACTTATAGTTCTACAGGTAAGCTAAAGTTCACTTTTGAATTGGCACCATTCGCCTAGGAATTTGTAGTGGAATGAGATGATGATTGACAAGTGATAAGTGAGCAGTTCTGTTATGAAGTGTGATTACAGTGTATTTTTATTGATAGTGTAATTTTTTTATGAACTGTAATGTTCCAGTTATTGATTTTGTTACTGTCTGAGAAAAATAGTAGCTGTTACACTTTATGCTGGCCCAGTTGGCCAAGTGGTTAGCATATCTGCTCTCCAACCAAAAGGCTGCAGGTTCAAATCCCGCTGTGGACATGGATGTTTGTGATTGTCTGTGAAGGTGGTGGTAGATGGTGTAGTGTGTTGTAACTCATGGATTGAGTGAGCGGTGGAGACAGAGTTGTAGAGTAGATGCCCTCCCTCGACGAGTCTTTGGACTCCCTGGAGGTGTCACGTAATAATAATAATAATAATATTTAGTAATACAAATGTCTGTATATTTAACACAACCTTTTTTTTTTTTTTTTTTTTTGCAAGCCTTGTTGGCCAAGTGGTTAGCATATCTGCTCTCCAGCCAAAAGGTTGCAGGTTCGAATCCAGCCATAGGTGTGGACGTTCGTGATTGTCTGTGAAAGTACTGCTGGTGATGGTGGGTGGTAGATGGCATTGGTGTAGTTGGTTGAATGAGTGGTGGAGATAGAGTTGTAGAGTAGGTGCCCTCCTCAATGAGTCTTTGGATTCCCTGGAGGTGTCATGTAATAATAATCCTTCAGCAAGGGTGACATTGTGTTTTAACACATTTTCAGCTCACAGGCAATGAACTGATACATTCCTCAGCTAGTTTCTTTTATATAAGCTTCTTTCGAAGCATATGTCATTGGGAACATTTATCACTTGCATAAACGGTACAGTTGCAGCGTTTCACTGCAACCAGGAGTAGCATATGTAACTTACATATATTGTAGTGCCATGTATCACCCTAGTGACAACTTTTAGAACCAATGTTGAATTTTCAGCAAAATAAAATTCCATTGCTGCACATCATCATTTTAAATATTAAATCATTCTGCTGAGTAATTACCCAGTTACACAGCCTTTCAAAATGTGAACTTTAATAATAATCACCTTGTAAATCAGAGAGATTATTTCTAGAATCTGCCATAGCATTATAACATTTACCAAATCGGAACAAATTTGGCTTCACTTTACCTAAAGTATGGAAGGCCATTATTTTGAGACATTCGGCAAGTTTCCACCACTGCACCCAAAGAGAGTACCAATTAGGACTGTTGGATCCTGCCTTTTATACCTTGTCTGTGTTTGCCTTCCTTCAAGGGAATTCAGGTTACTATGACAGAATACATGAAGTTTACATTATCATTAATCTTCTATCAACAATTTTTCACCAGATCAATCTATTACTTGTGAGAACTCCAATATTGTCATATCTAACATTTCGTGCTTCTAAGGCACTTCTGACTGAATCAATCCATGTAGACTTTGGTCCTCCTCTAGGTATCTTTCCTGCCAGCTTGGCATCAAGATGTTTTGCTAAACTTTTTTCACCCATTCTATTTAAGTGACTATATCACCTTGGGTTAGCTCAACTGACACATTCTTGATTTTTCGCAGAATCCTCATATCTGTGGTCTCTAGTGTTTGATCAAGTGCTTTATTTCTAACCCAACTCTCAAATTCATAACTTAAAAACTGGTTTCAACACATCTTGTATACTGCTAGTTTAGTAGTTTGGCTAATTTCTCTCTTACTTCATATAAATTTATTCAGTGGCTACTCACCATATCGGCTTTGCTTATTCTGTTGTCAATTTCCAGATTTAACTTGCTGTCTTCACTAAAAACTGTGCCTAGGTAGCTGAAATATTTTATTTGTTCTATAGGAGCTCCATTCAGAAAGCAGATGAAGTTTTCTATGCTCCTGCCTATTTTCTTGATTTTGATCTTTTTAGTGCTGATTCTCAGGCCAAATTTGCTACAGCTGTTATTCAATTATTACTCCAAGACCTCATGGAGTCAAAGACTCATCTGGGAGGTCCTTTTATCACACACACCTCATCATACCATCTTAAAAACACTCAAACTCCTTACAGACACCACACTCTCAGGCAAGGCATTCCAATCCTTTACAACTCTGCATGAAAAAACCTGCTTCTCACACCCTCTTTATACAGTTTCCAGGGATGACCTCTGGTTCTCCCCCGACTTCCCACTATTTTCTGTAGAACTTCTCCAGCATTGATCCTATAACAACCCCTTACCAACTTGTAGGTCTCTATCATATCTCCCCTCTTCCTCCTGTCCACCAGACTTTGCAAATTACATCTTCTCAATATTTCCTCATACTCAACATTCCAGAGGTTAGAAACTACCTTAGTCAGTCGCCTCTGGACCATTTCCAACTTCTCTTCATCCTACTGAAAACCAGGTGACCAAATCTGGGCACAATAGTTCATGTGTGGCTTAATCAAAGCCTTATACAATGGAACAAGAATCTCCCCACTTCTACAAGTCAGTGTCCTCCACATCATTCCCAGAAGCCTTTGTGTTATCTTCACAATTTTGGCGATGTGTCCCCTATATTTCAGATCCTTATCCACTATCACCCCTAGATCTCTCATTTCCTCCACCTCCAACAATATATTCTCACCAAGCATAAATTCTTCATCCCATTTTTGTTTTCCAAATTTTAAAACCTTACAGTTTGCAGCATTGAACTCATATCTCCATTTCTGTGCCCAATCACTCAATTTATTCAAGTCTTCTTGTAATTTAGCTAGCAAATTCTGGAAACTTGCACTAGATGTGTTTAGGAGTACATCATCATCTACATAAAGCAAAGAGCTAAGTTTCACATCTCCAATTCTTATATAAGGCCTAATGCTACTTTCTTTCATAATGTGATCCATATAGATGATGAATAAGAGTGGAGATAATGTGCATCGTTGTCTTATCTGTGTCTAAACACACAGATAAGACAAGGTGGTTGTTCTTGAGACCACTAAAGACCAACCACTTCCTCTAGACCTACCTGGTGTATACCAGGTTTCTTGAAGCTGTAAACTCTCTTACTTTGGCCAAACAGGCAGGACAGCGAATATCAGAATTTCGGAACACAAGGACTACATCTGGTTTCCCAACACAGAATACGAACACACAACACAGAATACGATGGAAGAAAGCTACAATAATACACCGTAGCAAGTTCAAATTCGAAAGACTATTCATGGAATCAGCCTCAGCCCTAAGAAACTCTCCAAACCTCAACAAATTTGGTTGCATGAGACTGCCTGAAATTTGGGAGGCTTACATCAGCAGACCTTCAGCCCAATGGCCAAGAACACCTACATAGCCCGCTAGGGGGCACCATCAGGACTTTTAGGAGAACAATAGCTTCCTCACTTCATTTTCAGTTACTGTGTTGTAGTGCCTACGTGCACATGCCTTTTTTTGTAAGTTCCTTTTGAAGATGGCAACGTGACGTTGCCGAAATATCGGAAATATTTATTAAAGTGTAATTTAATTTATATTCTTATATACATTGTCAATTCCTTAAATGATTTAGTAATGCTGAGTATATCTTCCTGTATTTCCTTCAATTCTAATTGCTGACTGACAACTTAAATATGGACTATGGTTTGCTCTGTATAATGTTCCATTCAACCTATATAATTGTAGTGTTTTAGAAAGATTTTATCTGGGCACCTTATAAATTTATTGTTGTATGCCATTTTGCAGATCTACAAAACTAAAGATCTGCAATACAGATCCTTGTTGTATTCTTATGATTTATTAACTATTTGTCTTAAAGTGAAAATCTGATCTTAACAACCTCTATTTGGCCTGAACCCAGCTTGTTCTTTCCAAGTTTCTCTTCCACAATTTTTCTCAACCTCTTTTCAAGTATGTTTGCATAAATCTTACCAGGAACACTTAGTAGATAAATTCCTCTGACATTCTCACATTCAGCTTTATTCCCTTTTTTTTACAGATGGATACCATGAGAGCTATACTCAAATCATTGGAAATTTGAATTTCTGACTAGGCCATCTTGAATTACGCAGTGCAGCCACTGCAAAACTTTTATACCTCTATACTTAAGCATTTCTAGTCGAATATCATTTACTCTAGCTGCTGTTCAACATTTCAAGTTTTTTATGGACTTTTCTACCTCAAGTATTGGTATGTATTCTATTCTCTTTGCATTCCTCTTGAAAAATTTTAAGTACAGTTTAACAGTTTTTCAAAGTAATTACTCCATCTGGGATATCTTTATCTTCAGTTTTCATGTCACCTTTATCAGCTTTGATTCCTTTTACAGTATTCTTTCTGCCATTTCTAAGCTTCTTCAGTCTCCAGAACATTTTGCCACCTTTCTGATATTTATTATAACAGATTAGCTCTATTAACACATTCCTGAATACTAACAATGGCAATTGTTGTCAAATATCTTTATTTTTAATGCGATACTGCCATTGTTCCCATCTGTTCAGTCAACTAGTCTATCTAAGACCTCTCATATCAGAGGTCTCCAGTCTGATCAAGTGTTTTATTTCTACCCCAGGTCTCAGATCCATAAGTTAAAACTGGTTTGAACACCGTCTTGTATACAGCTAATTTAATGTTTTGACTAATTTCTTTCTAGCTTATTCCATATGAATTTAATCAGCTGACTTCCTACCATAACAGCTTTACTAATTGTGTTGTCTATTTCCATATTTAATTTGCTATAAAATTAGTGATTATTATCTCTTTTATAGTGCTTTTTCCTCAGAAAATTAGTGTATTAGTGTAGATTTTCATGTTTTTAGAGTATTTAGTATCTTATAACATTTTTATTTTGATATTGGCAGCATGGCACTAACATGACGAACAATGGCAGCAAAGATCATGTTGTCTGGCAATTTCAAAATATTTTGTGATATTATTCAGTGTAGTGTGTGAGAAATGTATTCGTCAAGAAAATTAAAGAATATGTGGAAGGAAATTGAAACTGGAGACCAAGTATATATTAAGTGTTTCAAAAGTGAGTGTCTGTTAGTTGATGAGAATGCAACAAAGACTGACAATAAGATGGAAAATGATGTAATTAATGTCGAACGTGCAGCTGTGGAAATAGAGGAGAATGAAATGGATATTAATAAAGAAATAGCATGCTTAAATGTTATCTTTAATAGGGCAAAGAGTGAAATTGAAAAATTGCAGAAGCAAAAAGGGTTAAGCAATGCTGAAAAAAGAAAGAAGCAGGTGATCAGAAGGAATAAAGACTGATTGAACAACAAGAAAAACAAGTTAAGGAGAAAATTATGTATGGAGACTCAGGGGAGTATGATCAGGGGAGTACTTAATGAAAGTATGACAAAATCACAGGTGCAAAAATTCATGATAATAGCCATGTCATCTGGATGCAAAAAGTTAAGTCAAAGGAAATGATTGTCTGATCCTGACAACCTCTATTTGGACTGAAACCAGCTTGTTTTTCACAATTGCTTGTAGCTGTTCCTGAAGTATATTTGCATAAATTTTACCAGGAATACTCAATAGGGAAATAACTCTAATTCTCACATTCAGTTTTATTTCCCTTTTTTATAGATGAGTACTATTGAGAGGCATTCTGAATTATGCAATGCAGCTACTGTAAAACTTTTATACCTTCATATTTGAGTATTTCTGGTCAAATTTTATGTACTCAAGCTACCTTTCTATATTTCATGGTTTTAGTGACTTTTTCTACTTCAACTATGGATATGTATTCCTGATACATTCCTGTTGGTAGTTTTCTACCATCATGCTGACACTGCTTGTTTCATTTAACAATCTTTCAAAGTAATCATTCCAAACATCTAGAATATCTTTATCTTTAGTTTTCATGTCACGTTTATCCATCTCTGAATGCTTTTACAGTACTGTTTCCTCTAAGTTTTTTGATAGCCTCCAGAATATTTTGCCACCTTCATGATATTTATTATCTATGTTCTACCAAAGTCTTCCCATGACTTTTGTTTAGCTAGTTTTACAAAGTGCTTCACTTTCTTACATTTGTGTTTATTT
The DNA here is from genome assembly GCF_054136105.1 of Typopeltis vanoorti. Classification (NCBI taxonomy): domain Eukaryota; kingdom Metazoa; phylum Arthropoda; class Arachnida; order Uropygi; family Thelyphonidae; genus Typopeltis; species Typopeltis vanoorti. The sequence continues at coordinate 8,584,832 of NC_143570.1, forward strand.
CTCTTAAGGGCACAAGCTGACTTACTTGTTAGGAACTTTTCATATGCTTTCTTCTTTCCCTTGACTGACTCTTTAACTTCCTGAGTCCACCACAGAGTTCTGATTTCTCCATCCTTACAGAAAACCTCACCAAATGCCTCTCTGGTTGAATAAATCAATGTTTTCATCAGAGTTTTCCAATAAATCTCCAAGGTTTGGCTCTTGTTTTTAAACTCTCCTTTTTTTTTCTTCAATGACGTTTTGTATCTGAGTCTACAGTTTACCTCTGAATGCTGCTCAGCTTTAATTCATTTGAAACCTTTCTTACACACACACACTTATTTTCAACATGAAATTCAATTTTATCCTCCCAGAACTAAATAGTGATCACTTACTATTTCAAATCCTCTGTATACTTTTGTGTCCTGAGCCAGTGAGAAAACATTGCTATCAACAATAGCATAGTAAATGAGACATTTCTTATTTTTGCATCTTCTCTCCATGCAAATTTGTGCACATTTTTATGTTGGAATATGGTGTTAGTAATAACTAATCCATGTCCTCAACAGAAATCCAGCAGGCATTTATCATTAATATTAGCTTTGCACTTTTCTTCAAATTTTCCCAAAACATTTTTGTATGTCTGACAATCATTTCCTACTCTGCTATTTAGATCCCCAACAAGGACCAACTATTCCCTTTTCATTGTGCTAGCTGCCTTCTCTAATGTCTCAAAAAAATTCTTCCATTTCTTTCTTGGTAGAACCTTCTGTGGGACCATAAGCACCAATAAGTCTCATTGTCCAGTTTCCCACTCTGATATTTGCCAACATCACTCTACTTGATGTTGCTTGCCATTCAAGAAGATTAACCTCATATTTAGTTTTAAATACTATAGTATGCAACACTATAGAATTGAATACTATAGCTACTCCCTCTTTTCCTTCATGTTATTGCCTAAATATAACATTTTGTATTTGTTACTCAGAAAGATCTCACCTGCTTTCGTCTTCATTTCAGTCATGACCATTATGTTAATCAGGTAATATGCCTTCCTCCCCCCCCCCACCTCACAATTTGTTAAATATCACTTGTTAAGCAGACATAAAATCCAGTTTTTAGTATTTATAACATTACAAGTAATCTAATCCTGCAACTTTCCCCACCGTTTTTAGATATTTCATATTAAGTTCTGTTATATCAAAAGAAGGTGAACTAAAATTGTCCATCTCAGTCCTGACTTCTTTTTATTTCCTCTTTTTTTTTTTTTTTTGTTTCTTAATAGAGCATAACTGTGGTGTTATGCTTACTTTTCCATTTTTAATTAAAGAAGAATTTTATGATCAGCACTAATTTAGCAATTTATCACCTAATAAAGTTTCATATCTTCCTGCTACTGTGAGTGATATCCAATTTTTTGTTTCCACTTTTCACATCTGGTCTCTGCCACTGCCGTCATTAGATTATCACAAGCTCTAATGATTATTATTACCACAAGACCTCATGGAGTCAAAGACTCATCTGGGAGGTCCTTTTATCACACACACATCTCATCATACCGTGTCTTAAACACACTCAAACTCCTTGCAGACACCACACTCTCAGGCAAGGCATTCCAATCATTCACAACTCTGCACGAAAAAAACCTGCCTCTCACTCCCCTACTCACACCCTCTTTATACAGTTTCCAGGGATGACCTTTGGTTCTCCCCTGATCTCCCACTATTCTCTGCAGAACTTCTCCACCATTGATCCTATAACAACCCCTTACCAACTTTAGGTCTCTATCATATCTCCCCCCCCCTCTTCCTCCTGTCCACCAGACTCTACAAATTACATCCTCTCAATCCTTCCTGATACTCAACATTCCAGAGGTCAGAAACTACCTTAGTCAGTTGCCTTTGGACCCTTTCCAACATCTCTTCATCCTTCTGAAAACCCGGTGACCAAATCTGGGCACAATAGTCCATGTGTGGCCTAATCAAAGCCTTATACAACAGAACAAGAATCTCCCTATTTCTACACATCAGTGTCCTCTGCATCATTCTCAGAAGCCTTTGTGTTGTCTTCACAATTTTGGCTATGTGTCCCCTAAATTTTAGATCCTTATCCACTATCAACCCCCCCCCCCCCCAGATCTCTTATTTTCTCTACCTCCAACAATATATTCTCGACAAGCATAAATTCTGCATCCCATCTTTGTTTTCCAAATTTTAAAACCTTACATATTGCAACATTGAACTCACATCCCCATTTCCATGCCCAATCATTCAATTTATTCAAGTCTTCTTGTAAGGCCACAACATCTTCACTAATCTTTATGGTTCGTCCCAACTTTGCATCATCTGCAAATAACTGAATATCTCCATCTAAATCTTCACCAATATCATTAATATACAAGTTAAACAGTAATGGTCCTAAAACAGACCTCTGAGGCACTCCACTAGTGACTTTCCTTTTCCTGGATATCGCACCCCCATTCACAACTTGTTGATACCCATCCAATAGCCAGTCTCCAATCCAATGCACTAATCTAACTTCCAACCCCATCTGCTCTAGTTTGACTGTCAACTTATCATGAGGTACTCAAGGATACCGTGTATCCTTCTCCTCTGTCCAAGGAAGCAGTCACTTTATTGTAATAAGTAAGTAGATTACTAAAACATGACCTCCCTTTAGCAAATCCATGCTGCTGTCCATCAAAGATAATACCATTGTTTTCAACCCAACTCTGGATCCTAGTTCTCACAAGCTTCTCCAACAACCTTATCCCCAACACCTGACACACAGATAGGTCTATAGTTTGACGCTTGAGTTCTATCACCTACTTTATGAAGAATCTTGTCCTCCTTCCACTCCTTAAGAACTTGACCAAGTGCAAGACTCGTATTAAAAAAATATGTCAAGGCAGGTGTCAACTCACTGGCACATTCCTTCAGAATATGCGGTGATATATTATCAAATCCCACAGCCTTATTTACATCTAGTTTACTCAACTCCCCAAACACCTCTTGCTCACTTACAGTCAGTCTCTCTTCCCCATCATCAACTGCTCTCAATCTCTCCACAAAGTCACATTCACAAGATTGAAAGACCTTTATGAACTGCTCATTAAGTATCTCCACCGCATATTCTGCAACAGCTGTCTTTATACCATTTTCTCCAATCAATGTCATCCTTCCATATCATTCTTTCTTTTGCTGGCTACATATTGAAAGAACTCCCTAGGATTTTTTTTGGCTTCATTAGCTAACTGCTGTTCATACCTCTCTTTAGCTACTCTCACCAACCAAGTCACCCTCCTTGACTGGTCTTTGTAGACCTAATGAAATTGGTTATTTTTGCTTCTCTTATGCTGCCTCCACAATGCCCTTTTTCTCTGTATCGCATGCTTAATCTCTTTATTCATCCATCTCACACCTACCTTATTTAACCTTCCCACTCTTGGAATACATTTAGACATTGCATCTACCAGATAGTTTTTGAAAATCCCCCAAGCTGCATTGATCTCTTTTCCAGCTAACTCCTCATTCCACGCTACACCTGCAAGCTGTCTCCTGAGCTTTTCATAATCACTCCCCACCTTGTAGTTCTACATATACTGTTTTCTCACAGTGGTCCTCACACTGCTGGCAACCACCCAGGTAATCACCTCATGGTCACTCTCACCAATTGGTGGATGATTTGACACCTCATTTATAATTACATCCTCTGATGAGATGACCAAATCCAAGACCCTCAATCCTCGTGTGCCCTCTGTTACATACTGTCTGAGGTAGTTATTCCTCAAAAATTCAAGAAACTAATTTTCTTTACTTCCAGTTGCTATCTCATCATTCCAGTCTATATTGCCATAATTAAAATCACCCATAATGATCACCTTTTTCTTATTTGCTTGGCTAATTTGAATATACATTTCACTATCACCACCATCCACATTACCTGGTCTATAACAACATCCCACCAAGTATTTCATTCCATTCACTTCTATCATATTCATAGCAGTATTCACACAATACTGCCTCAAAACCACTGGCACTATTTCCATCTTGCATCTCTACTTTGTATAGACATAACTCTTTCTCTATCATCAATAGCACTCCACCTCCCTTTTCACCCCTTCTATCCTCACAAAACACATCATGCCCTTCCATCTCTATTCCTGTTAGGATGTCATCCTCTTCCAACCATGTCTCACTTATTCTGACAATCTTTGGGTGAACAGACGCAATTAGTGCAACCATTTCATCTCCCTTGTTTCTTATACTTCTATCATTTGTATACAAACACAACTGCTCATTTCTGGATCTACAGCTAATACCACTCACTCGATGTGATCTCTCCATACTTGACTGGGGCCATTTCCCTTTCTGCATCTTTATTTTAGAACCCTTTTCAATTCCAACTGTTTCCTCTTGATCCCTACGATATGATATCGCTTGAATAAAGGTCTTTTTCGTATAATCTTTGATATTCTTTATATGCATTTAAACTTTGTCTTTTACTTTGCAACATATGTTCTACATCCTCTTGATATATTTCACAGCATCTTGTATGAAGTCAGGATTACTTTGGGGAGTTTATGCAGCAGTGTTTAATTTTTTCTTCCAAGCTTGCTGTGAAGGATACCCAATTTGCTTTACCAAAGTTGAAATGTTAGCAAAAAGTGACAAAGTTAGGCATGAAGACACTCTTAATTTGAATTATGATGGGATTGTGCTATGAATGTGGTAAAGCTCTAAGCTGCCTTTACACAGTTATTAGGGGTTGGTGCTAGCAATATAAAATCAAGGTTAGAACATCTACCAGCTAATTTCTAGACTTCCTCTTACTAGGTATTCACTTTATCCAAGTGGGTACCTAGTTGACAAGGGAAACATCATGAGATAGTGAGACAGGGTATTAGGAAGCAATTTTTAGCAATTTTAATATTTATGGTATATAATTTTATATCCTAGAAATATGTTGAATCACATAAGGAGGATGTAGAGTTTTCTTTGATATTGAAGTAGATTCTGAAACTGTTTTAACTAAGGAGCAAAATAAAAAATATTTCTTTATACAAGTGACTTATTTTATAGATTTTTCAACAGAATGAATTTCTTTCAATATTCCTAAGCAGATTTACAATGACAATATCATTGGATCAGATATTCCTTCCAAAACGGTTAGTTATCTATTTCCTATAAATCTGAGGTTTTCCACTTGCAAAAAAGCATAAACCTGTCTTTGAACACACAAAATCAACCATATTTGTCTATGGTGCTATATATAAACCATACTAGGTTTTATGCCTAATCAACATCTAATCAGGATATTTGAAAATAGTTTTTTAATAGATATATTTCAAGCAACAAAGAAACTCCATTTGCAAATTAGTGACTGTAAAAATTTTGAAATAAACTGAAACTTTGCTGTAAGATCCACTTAACTAACCTGCTTGCTTTTTTACATGGTAAATTATTAGATCAGCAGCATCTTGCAAGACACACATATTTTTGTACACAAATACAAGGTGAGGTCCAGTGGGCACATCGACTGAGCCTTCCTCCTGCTGTTCACGTCTCTGTAAAAGTTTATTAAAAATGCATATAATAAAAATATAAACATATATGTTTTTTAAATGATAAAATATATGTTTCCAAATCAATCTAATAATCATTATACCTAACTATTCCATTAATTGGCCTTCAAATCAGTAGATTCCTACTTGCAGAATTCTTTATATATTTTCATCGAGAAACTCTATTTGCAAAAGACTGAGAACTCAATTATTTCGGCCAATAATATCAATTAGGGTGGCAAGCAGTTGTCTACTGTACTCTTGTCACCAGTAAATCTACAAACTGACAGGAGATGTGAATTCCACCACTATGTCTTCAATCACTACCTGCTACTGATTTCCAAAAAAAAAAAGTTAGTGTGAAAAGAGTTTTACCTTCTTCCTTTGAAGAATGAAACAGAATTAAAAAGTTCCTATTTACTTTTTCTTTCTAATTAAGATATCCAAGAAAGGAAGTGTAGTTCCCATCATATTGGAGACTTAATGGATTGTATACAGCACTCAGAAAGGATTAAAACAGAATTTAATACTTCCTATATATTTTGTCTCAGTAAATGAGACATCTTCAGGGATTACAAAAAAAACTAATGTAACATCAAAAACAAATAACACACAATACTAAACCCAACCACATGGGTGACACTAAAGTCTTATCTAGGTGGAGCACCCTCTAAGGGCAGTTGTAGGTGGCCTGGAATGTAAAGTGGGACCTCCTGTGATAAGTATTTCCCAAATCTTAGGAAGCTTAATGCAACCGTATTTGTTGAGATTTGGTTGGTTCCTGAGAGCTGCTGCTGCTGCTGCTGCTGATTCTAAGAATAGTCTCTCTTTTTTGAATTTGTTGTGGTGGAACATGGTGGTTTTTTTCTATGAGATCCTGTGGGTTGTATCCAAGACATGGTCAGCTAAGCCTGACTGACCATAGTTATGTTTGCAGATGTATGACTTATGTTCCTCCAGGCGGATAGTGACTGATCTTCCTGTCTGTCCAAAGTAAGCCAGTTTACATGAACAGGGTACTTTATAGACTCCAGGCACTGAGAGAGGAGGGAGCTGATCTTTTGTAGCAAGTTTGCAGTGGGGCTTAAATGCTGTGTGTTGGTTGTACTTTTTTTAAAATCTTGGAATTTTAATTTTGAAATTGCAATTTTTTCTGATGTGCCATGGATGTAGGGTATGGCGATGGCATTTCTAAACTCTTTCTGAAGAGAAGACCGAGGAGAGGACCTTATTATTTTTTTAATACTGTGATCACTGTAGCCATTGGAGAGGAAAGTGTTGTGTATGTGGTTAAGCTCAGTTGTAAGGATGGTTCCACTGGAACAAAGATTGTGGGCTCTCTTGGTAAGAGTTTTAATAATGCCATATTGTTGAGTGGGGTGGTGGTGGGAGAGTTTGTGAATGTATCTGCCTGTGTGTGGGTTTTTTATAAACAGTGAAGGAAAGTGTATCGTTGGGAAGGCGTGTAACTAAGGTGTCTAGGAAGGGTAAACAATTGTTCTTTTCCTTTTCCATTGTAAACTGGATTCTTGGATGTAGGCTGTTGAGGTGACTGAGGAAAGAGTCTAATGTGTCTGGGCCATGAGGCCAAAATAGAGAACACATCGTCTACATATCTTAGCCAGATAGAAGGTTTGAGAGCGGCTGAGTCTATGGCTCGTTTTTCAAATTCTTCCATATAAAAATTGGCAAGGGGGGGGGGTGAGAGGGGGGAACCCATGGCAGTTCCCTCTATCTGCTTGTAGATTTTGTTCTTCCAAGAAAAATAACCAGAATTGATGGCAAAGGAAAAGAGATCTAGGACGTCAGAAGGAAAACGTTTTTTAAGAGTGTTAATGTATCAATTAAGGGAATATTGGTAAACAATGAGGAGTCATCCAGGGACCAGGAAGACACTTTTTTAAGTAAATTTTTTAACGTGTGTTTTTGTGGGATCGTGTTCTAGCGGGGGTGTAGGTAGAGCAATCTCGGAGGATAATCCCAATTTTTCTATTGTATTCCATGGTATTAAGAATGACAATGGCATTACCCTTATTTGCTCTGGTGATGACGATACTTTTTTCTTTTCATAATTTCATGAGAGCAGTGCATTGGGTGGATGATAAATTACTTTTTGAAGGCAGAGACTGGGCGAGGATGTTGGCGATGTCAAGTCTGATGTTATTTGCTATCTCTGGCGCTAAGCGACAGATACCGTGTTCAACATTGTACATCACATCAAGCACCGGCACTTCTTTAGGAGCAGCTGCAAAATTGTGGCTGAGGCTTAAGGCACTAACGGCTTCGTCGCTGAGCCTTTTGAATGATAAGTTCTGGAAGCGGTTGAATTTGCAGTTGTGGTTTGGCTTTTGAATTTGTGGTTGCAGTTTGGCTTTAATATATAGGAAGTATTAAATTCTGTTTACATCCTTTCTGAGTGCTGTATACAATCCATTAAGCCTCCAATATGATGTCTTAACAGCACTTAAGCCTCTATACATGGATTTTGTTCCCACTTTTGAGGTGAGGAAAAAAAGCACACAGAAGATTGCATACCAGTAGACAAGACAAAATAGTGCTATTTTGACATGTAACTGAAAAATTCACACAAAACAGACTAGAATTTGGTAATCATCCTTTATCACTATATTTGGTCTTCCTATAGATTGTTATTTAAATTTAATAAAGTTAATCAAGTTAAAATTAAAGTTATATTTAATTTTGTGAATTTCTTCAAATTTTATTTATTATACTGAATTAATATCTTTCAGTTATCACTTCCTGACAAATATAACTCACTCTAAACATAGGAAAGCTATTTTAGAACTAAATGAGATATACAAAGATTATGGTATGATAATATCAACAGAAAAATCAAAAACTATGGCCTAAAATAGTAATAGATAACAAGATCTTAGAACAGGTGAATTCATTTAACTACCTAGGATGTATGATCACATATGAAAATGAAAAAGATATAAACGCAAAAATTGCAAAATATTTAAAAATAACAGGTGTAATTAACTCTATATTTAAACCAAACCTAGTTCAAAACCAAACCAGGCTAAAAGTATACAATACATTAGCCTTACCGGTCTTAATGTATGGAAGCGAAATCTGGACAATAAAACAAAAAGACAAACAAAGATTAACAACAGCAGAAATGAAGTTTATGAGAAAAACTGCAAAGTATACCCTATTTGATCACAAAAGAAACGAAGATATTATGAAAGAATTAAATCAAGAACCAGTAATAGAAAAAATTAAAAAATATAAATATAAATGGATGGAACACGTTCAAAGAATGAAAACAGAAAGATTACCAAAACAAGCCTTAAAGTACAAGCCATTAGGAAAAGGAAAACCAGGATGTCCTCTTAAACGATGACTTCTAAGGCTGGAATATGGAGCATGGCCTAAATCTTTAATGGGTATTAAGGATTTAGGCCATGCTAGACCTAAATCCTTAACACGCATGATGATGATGAGTGATTATTCATTGGGAAAGGAAAAATGTAAAGATAATATGTTTGCTACCTTTTAAACTATCATGAGAGAATGATATTTCTATTTAATTTTCGATTTTGAAAACATCAGAATGATATTTCTATTTTATATAAAGCTAGGAAGGTCATTAAGCCTAACCATCGCTCAAAGTCAAAAAGTTTCGATGGAAAAGAATATAGAATATTTTAGTTCACAGGTTTCAAGATAAATTAGCATGGTATATTTACCTGATGACATCACTGGAACTTAAAATGCATTTAGACATTATGTGCAAACAGTGAAATCATTAAGTTAATGAGAATCTCTAGAAATATGTCACAGTAAGTATACATTCCATACCAGCAGTGTGGAATTGTCCATTATTTGTAGTCTGTGTTATGTCGTCATTTTGTTGTGTTCTCTATATTATGCCTTGTTCTGTTGAAAGTTTATTTTTCAATTGGTTAGAGTATAATAAATTTAGTTTAATCCTTTATCCAAGTGTGAGCAAACAAAGTTTGCGCCTGAAAGTATCTTCAGGACTGGGGTAAGGTGATACAACACCAGGGCAGCTCATTGCAAAGGTGGAGCAAGCTACCAACACTCCTGTCTCAGTATCTCCTATAATGCAAAACACATCTCCTTGCGGATATATCTAATGTTATGCATTAAGGGAAGGGCCACTACCCAGACTAGTTTCGACCTTTATTGAGGTCTCTTCAGTGGGAGCCAGGCCCAAGTTGAGATACCAGGCAGAAGCATTAGCAGGTCATCTCTACCTATAGGAGTTGCCAAATGGTGTGCCACCCTTTTTTAATAAATTACTCTGGATTTAGAGAAAGATGTTGAAAGTTTATTTTTCACTTGGTTAGAGTATAATAAATTTAGTTTAATCCTTTAACCAAGTGTGAGCAAACAAAGTTTGCGCCTGAAAGTATCTTCAGGACTGGGCTAAGGTGGTACAACACCAGGGAAACTCGTTGCAAAGGTGGAGCAAGTTACCAACACTCCCGTCTCAGTATCTCCTATAATGCAAAACACATCTCCTTGCGGATATGTATAATGTTACGCATTAAGGGGAGGGCCACTACCCAGACTAGTTTCGACCTTTATTGAGGTCTCTTCAATAAAAGGTTTGGCAAAGGAGTTACCAAAAGGTGGCACACCTTTTGGCAACTCCTATAGGTAGAGATGACCTTGCTATTGCTTCTGCCTGGTATCTTCACATCTGGACCTGGCTCCCACTGAAGAGACCTCAATAAAGGTCGAAACTAGTCTCGGTAGTGGCCCTCCTCTTAATGCGTAACATTATACATATCCGCAAGGATATGTGTTTTGCATTATGGGAGATACTGAAATAAGAGTGATGTGAGCTTGCTCCACCTTTGCAATGAGTTGCCCGGTGTTGTACTACCTTACCCAGTCCTGAAGATACTTTCAGGCACAAACTTTGTTTGCTCACACTTGGATAAAGGATTAAACTAAATTTATTATAGCCTAACCAAGTGAAAAATAAACTTTCAACGTCTTTCTCTAAATCCAGAGTAATTTAATAAAAAGGTGGCACAACTTTTGGCAACTCCTATAGGTAGAGATGACCTGCTAATGCTTCTGCCTGGTATCTCAACTTGGGCCTGGCTCCCACTGAAGAGACCTCAATAAAGGTCGAAACTAGTCTGGGTAGTGGCCCTTCCCTTAATGCATAACATTAGACATATCTGCAAGGAGATGTGTTTTGCATTATAGGAGATACTGAGACAGGAGTGTTGGTAGCTTGCTCCACCTTTGCAACGAGTTGCCCTGGTGTTGTACCACCTTATCCCAGTCCTGAAGATACTTTCAGGCACAAACTTTGTTTGCTCACACTTGGATAAAGGATTAAACTAAATTTATTATACCTTGTTCTACCTCTAAATAGTGCGCTTTCTAATCTACTGTTGTGCCCTTAAAATATTAATTCAATTCTATTTCCTTTTTGGATATTGGCAAAATTTATTTTTATGCTGCGCCAACCAATATCCTATAACAGAAGAGACTCTTGTTCAGGGAAACAATTCTAAATTCAAAAGAGATACACACAATAATTAATCTTACGTTAGCGCTGTGCAGATTCAGTTAGCAGTCATGACCTAAATCTCACTTAAGCAATAATATCTAATTCCTTCCCGCCAAAAGGTTCTATTTCATAAGTGGTTTGAATTCGTAATCAGGCATAAACTCCGGTATAAGGTGCAAAACATGTTTATTGGAAAAGCATAAAACATTTACAGTTAAGAAAATTAAAATACTCAATAGAACAAAACTCACTAAATCACAACAATGAATTTGAGTAAGCTAAATCCTTCAAGTACGAAAGGATAAGATTGAGTGTGAGCATAACACTACTAGGATATAATTCCTTTCACAAGTTATTCACAGAACATGCATTGAACACTTTCATTAATACTCTATCAATAACCATCTTAATTCTAAATTTCATTAGTCAAGCCTAGTCATTCTCAATCAAAATACTGCCTATCAACAATTCTTCCTTGTTCCACGTGGTCTTAACTAATTCAATCAAATTCTCACTTAAAAGTCCTCTATTAGTGTCCTTAGTTTACAGTATACACAGATTTCTTATTCTTCTAAGCAATTTTTACCATAGAATGAAATTCTTTACATTACCGGATCCTTTCAGATTTCATGCCGCCATCTCATGTAGATCTGGATTACCTTACTGTATAGTTATCGGCCGTCTTTGTGCCTGGCGATGCACTACGCTTTTCTTTGAATCTTTTCCGGACTGTGGCATGCTGTCTACTGCTCCACAGGAAACTTTCTTGGTTCTCTCCGATGGGACATTCTGCTAAGGCTCGATTCTACATAGGCCGTCATATCGCGATCAGCTCCACTTGGAAATCTTCAAGCATTCTCAAGAAAAGAACCCGCCATCCGTCATCACTGTAGTCGACCCACTGCTCTCTCATGAATCCCCCCGACAAAACTCCTAAAACTGGAAACCAGGACCCAAAGAAGAAAAAAGCCCTGTAATATGGCATGCATCATTTTTTATTCACCCTTTTGGGCGCCCTCTGTTTGATGTGTTTTTTTACCCATGAACCCCATCGTTCATGCCCCTTGGGTGATCCTACACTCTCCCTAATCTGTTAGGTTACCCTATTCCAGGTAGTTGTTCTGACGTCACTTTCTGCATAGGTACAGCCTCCATCACTATGCTCGTCTCGTACAGATTATACACGATTATTCCGGATTACTACTTATTATCTTTCTGGAAATTTTGTAATGTACTAGACAGCTTAATGGGATTTACAAATAACTTAACAATTCCCTTACATAATTCTTACTATTCTGACACAAAATTCTCTGCTTCTCATTTCAGTTATATAGGAATAAATTTCAATATACGGCACATATGGACTACACATTATCACATAACATAAAGAAATTTCTCATAATTATTAGCTGATGTGCAAGTATCTCCTTAATTAGTAATATTTATCATGTTAAATCCTAAATAAAGAATTTACTTGTAAAGTTCTCCATTCAGGATCTAACATCTATAACACCCAGCTATCAGGGTGTCACTGGTGCAGTCTTCACAATAAGTAGATGAGTGATAATAGAGAAAGAGAGATATAAGAACAACTGATGAATATATGAAAAGAAAGAATTAAAAAATAGGAGAACAATGGATAGATAAAAGAAGAATAAAAGGAAGTTTCTGTAAGAAAAAAATCCTTTCATAAAGCAAAATGAGGATATGAGCTTTTTAAGCTGGCCTTGAATTTCATTTGGAAATATCCTACAAATGAATGTTGTTGTTTTTTTATTTTTTAATTCTTTGTGTGACTGTGCATAAATACAACTGCTGATGCTGTTTTTCTTTTGTGTGTGTGTGGTAATTAAACCTATGGCATATAATCTTTGCAAAATCTGTACTTTATGGAGGACAAAAAATTTTTCAAATACACATTCCTGAGATAGTTAAACTTGCTTCATGGAGTTGGGTGTTTAAATCTTTTTAACTCCATATTGTTTACAGACATTGTTAGAAAAAGTTTGACCTTATTTTTTTTTTTTTAAGTATGGATGTGCGTGTGTGTGTGAACATGTAAAAAGGACATTGATTTATACAGTTTACTTTTTTATATTGAATTTTCTCACATACTGTGCTGTCATAGTATCCTGTACATAACCCCTTCAGGATACATGTCAGGAATTCGATGATGATATATATGTATATCACACACACACACACACACACACACACACACACACACACACACACACACACACACACACACACACAGTTGACCCTTGAAGAATGAAGAATGCAGGTTTGAACTGTGCAATTTCACTTATATGTGGTTTTTTTAAATGAATATATTGGTAAATTTTTTGGAGATTTCTGACAATTTAAAAAAAAAACTCGGATGAATCGCGAGCCTTGTAGAAATATTGAAAAAATTAAGAAAAAGTTAGGTATGTCAGCCTATTTTATTATTTACTACCATAAAATATACACAAATCTATTATAAAAAGTTAAAATTCATCAAAAATTACGCAAATAAACACTTACAGACTGTACATGGTCATTTGCAGTCGAGAGAAATGTAAACAAACATAAAGATACTGTATTAAATCATAACTGCATAAAATTAAAAAATGTTATTAATTAATTAACATAAAATAAAAAAAGATTCATCCCTTAGTGTATAGCTAGGCTACCATACAGCAATCATATTGCTGCTTCTTCAATGCATGAATCATTATACATGTAAATAAATTTATACGAATTTCTTTTTCACATTATCTTTTCATTTTTGATGTCTTGTATTAGTAATATGTATAACATCTACAGTGTTTTGTATCTATTAAGACAACAATGATGTAGGTACTGACAGACATACGATTTGTATTGTAAACAGACGATATAAACTTATGGTATCGATAAATACAATATAGTACTGTAAATGTATTTTCAATTCCTTACGATTGTCTTTAATAACATTTTCTTTTCTCTAGCTTACTTTATTGTAGAATATCAGCAATCCCTCGATTAGTGCAACTAATGCATTCTTTAAAACAGGCGCATTAATCGAAAACGCACTAATCGAATATATATATTACATAATAACTTATGGGGAAACAGTATAATTCATTCCTCAAATTTCTTTTTTGAACCTTAATTTTTTAATAAAAGAATTAAGGTATGTCTCAGGGCCTAGTTAAAGGAAAACCATGAAGTTGAAAGACAATAAAGCATATTCAGAATATAAATTTTATTATTCTACTTCTTAACAAAGAATTCAGCTAATGTAGTTTGGCGGGCATTTTGTTTCTTTTTTTCATACAACCGATGGTATGGCCCTATTGCCTCTTTTACTCTTCTGTAAATTTTACTGCTTCTCTCTTCATCACCGAATCTTTTTCACACATCCACTTTTTTGCTCACTAATTCTTTTACTCATGATTCTTGGAAAAATACTTTAAAATAAAAAAAAGTAAGGAAAAACACACTCATATAACATTGCAAAGGAGGCATGAGATATGACCATCAAAGCGCTATGTAATTATAGTATACGCCCACACTTTCGTACAGCTTTGCTTGTCTTGGTGTCAAGAATAGTCGATTCATGCTGAAGGGGAGAAAGAAATAAAGGACGTACGAATCGGTCACCAACACGCGAAATCATGTGCTTTATAGATAAAAAAATTTCCAACTGTTATACAAGCAAAATAGTTACCACTTTAAAAACTACAATGATCATAAAAGAGAAGTTAATTTTCTGAAGTGTAATAATAAACAACTCATACCAGAAGACAGATTGATTACCCTATTATCGGAATGGATTCTCCTTTTTGTGACATGCACAGAAGTGTCGAAGGATCTCGAATCTGTGGGCGTACTATAGCAGATGACATAAATATTGGCGGTAAATTTTGTAACATAGTATACATAGTGTACATCGAAGTAGTGTAGTATGCCATTAAAAATAACTTTGTAAAATATTTTAAATAGGTAACTAAATTATTTCATTCCAGTGAGTGATTTTTTAAAATAGTTAGCCATAAAAATGTATAGACAGAAAATTTTTAAAACCTGTAACATTTATTTTTAAGATGTATATAGGCGCACTAATCGAATTTGGGTATCGAAAAAAAATTACACACTAATTGAAAATGCACTAATTGAGGGATTACTGTAGTATATAATACATACCATACAAAATATGTGTTAATCAACTGTTTATGTTATCAGTAAGGCTTCTGGTCAACAGCAGGCTACTAGTAGTTAAGTTTTTGGGGAGTCAAAAGTTATTATTATTATGGGCAACTCCAAGGAGTCCTTAGACTCATCGAGGGAGGCCCTAAACATCATGTCAAGAACAACTATTCAACATCCACACAGTATCTATCATACTTTGCCTTGAACTCATTCACAGTCATGGCACCCACAATAGACTCTGGCAGCTTATTCCACTCATTCACTACTCTCCAAGTAAAAAACCTAGTTGTAACACCCTTGCTAACCACACTCTTGCCCAGTTTCCATGAATGGCCCTAGCCCTCCCACCACCAGTCCTGTTCTGAAAAATATCTTCTGAATTAATCTTATAGAAATCCTTCTTAATTTGAATGTCTTAATCAAATCACACCTTTTCCACCTATCGACCAATTTCTGCAACCCACAAATCTTCAACCTTTTCTCATAAGGTTCATTGCATAGACCTGCTATCATCTTGGTCACTTGCCTCTGAATCCTCTCCACCTCCTCCCCATCAAGAAGAAGCCCTGGGGCCCAGATCTGGGCACAGTAGTCAAGATGGGGTCTTATCAAGGCTCGATAGAGGAACAATAACTTGCTTGTCTCTACTCGTCAAAGTATTCTTCAGTAACCAAGTGATTTGATGAGCTGATTTAGCAACTTTTGCAATGTGCCCCCTAAACTTCAATTTCCTATCCACCAACACTCCCAAATCCCTGGCCTCATCAATCTCCTGGAGTACAGTTCCACCAATGTGGTATACTGCTGCTAATCTTTTCACCCCAAAATGCATAACCTTACACTTTACCACATTAAATTGACATCCATTCTCCTTAGCCCAGTCCTCTAATCTATCCAAATCATCCTGCAAAATTTTGACATCATGTGCATCCACTATTGCTCTACCCAACTTTGCATCATCAGCAAACAAATGAACAGTTCCTCTCAGATCCTTTCCTATATTGTTAATGAACAAATTAAATAGTAGTGGTCCAAGAACAGAACCCTGCGGCACACCACTAGTCACAGGCCATCTTTTGGACTTTACTCCTGAATAAACTACTCTCTGACATCTCTCCATCAACCACCCTCCTATCCATCTCACCAACCCAATATCCATCCCCATATATCTGCAGTTTACTGATTAGAATTCCATGTGGTATCCTGTCAAAAGCCTTAGCAAAGTCCAGCAGTATCACTGTAAATCCATTACCCTTATCCAGTTCAGTCATCACTGTGTTATAAAACGTGAGCAAGTTACTGAGGTATGATCTACCGCTTCACAAAACCATGTTTCCCCCCATACAGTATCCCATTTTCATCTATCCATTCCTGTATTTTTCTCTTGACTACTTTCTCCAAAACCTTGACAACGACTCCTGATATGCTGATCGGTCGGTAATTTGCAACAGCAGTCTTGGAACCTCCTTTATGCAGTGGAACTATTTTCCCCTCTTTCCACCCCCTCCGGACTAACCCAGACCTGAGACTCAAATTAAACAAAATGGTTAAGGGCACAAACAATTCTTTAGCTGCTTCACGTAAGACCTGAGTTGGTATACCATCCAATCCCACAGATGTATTCATATTAAGGTTTTGTAATATACTATACAGCTCCATTTCATTCACCTCAATTCCCGTATAAGCTATTGGTTCCTTCATTCCTGCAATATCACCACCTAGATGATATACTCTCACTCAGTAATTCCAATATATCAACTAATTCAGTTACCTCCCTACCATCGGCATTCCTTAAAATCATTCTGCCGTATACATTTTTTCTTTTACTTGCAGCATATCGAAAAAACTGTGTGGGATTCTCTTTAGCTTGCGTGGCAAATTTCCTTTCATAATCTGCTTTTGCTTTTCTTATTACACTCGTTACCCTTCTGGCCTGTGCTTTATACTGTTCGCCTGCTTGCAGGTCATCTTTCTCCTTATATTCCCTCAACAGTTGTTTCATTTTTTGCAGCTAAAGCTTAATGGTGTTATACATGGATTCTGAACAGCGAGAGGGGTCTGTGCTCCTAACCACGCATTGTTCAAGGATCAACTGTATATACACACTTGACTTGGGATTAAGACTAAATCTTAATCCCAAGTTTTAGATTATGACTAAAACTTGGGATTAAGTTTTCAAACACTTGATCAAAACTAGAACAAGATGTTTGGAGTATTCGAACACCAATTACATAGGCCTGAAACAATGACACATCAAGTACATAGGATATGAACCTCTTTAGAAAAAAAAAAGGTGAAGTTTTAGAACTGTTTCATACAAAGAGTTTTGGTAAAAATAAAATAAAAAAGAAGTAAACATGGGACAAGAAGTAAATAAAGCAAATGATTCAAAAAATTCTTAGCTAAGGCAACAAGCTCTTAGAAAGTGCAGAGAGAAAATAAGAAAGCTAAGTTACATAACTAAACACAAGTCATGGGAAGATTTTGAAAAGAATATAGAAAATATATATTAAGTCACCGAATGTATATGTATATATCACCGAACATGAATATATATATTCATGTCACCGAATTGAAGCCTTTGGCTCTTCATATAATTAGTAGAAAATATATATTTATGGTACAGCTCTCACATCATAGCAAGTTATATTTGTAGTCCACCAGAATGATTAAAGACAAAAATAATTTGTAATTCATTAGCAGTTCACATGGCTAAATCCATAAAAGTTGGAAAGGATATTGTAACACAACTGTCTCTAGGACCAAACACATGCTACTGTAGCTTCTGCATAAGAGGTGCAAAAAACAGGTGCGACTATTGCACAGGAACTGTTCTACTTTAGAGTTAAGATCATTGATGAGACTAATATTCTCATAAGCTTTACTAGAATAGTACCACTGTATTCCACAAGATTAATGTATTATGTGGTTATTGTCAAGATGTTCATTTCTAAAGCAGAGCTACCATAATGGTTTGATTTATGTATTTCAGCCAATAGTCAAAACAATAAGCTGCTGAAATTTCAGTGTTTAATTATTACACAACGACTGAGTAAGATCAATTTACAAACTATGAAGGATTTTATATAAAAAAACACAGTACATCTTTATACAAAAACATTTTTAACATGGCTGTTTTTGCTGATGCATCCAGCAGTGAAACTGTATATATTGGTTCTGTGAAAGAATAAATTAGTAACTT
This sequence comes from Typopeltis vanoorti, assembly GCF_054136105.1. Classification (NCBI taxonomy): domain Eukaryota; kingdom Metazoa; phylum Arthropoda; class Arachnida; order Uropygi; family Thelyphonidae; genus Typopeltis; species Typopeltis vanoorti. The sequence goes on from NC_143570.1 coordinate 8,603,273, forward strand.
GTATTTAATCTCTTTTATGAAACTGCATGTAGTTACTTAAAAAACTTCCAGCATTATTATAATAATTTAACTCCCAAAATTATAATCATGTACTATGAGAAATTATCAGTGGAAATTTTAATTGTAACTTACCTGGCAATATATTACTGTGTATATCTCTCTCTCTCACCTCATATCCCTTATAAATCTTTGGAATTTTTCAAACAGAAACAAAAAAATTCAATATTTCATGCTGCAACCTTTATACAGTAACTCTAATTATATGCACTTTTGTTATATGCATATATGCAGTTTCATTTCAATACATAAGGACTACTACTGTTTCCTATCCAAGATTGAGGAAGCCTCTATGCATGATGAGAAGCATCATGACAAGCTTCTATGAGAAGCATCTATTATTTCCTACCTTTGTCCACTGTGCTCAGTAGCCATTTTGTGTTCCTTACTGCCTTATTGGTTTATGTGGTATTGTATTTATATTTATCTTCACATTCATCTGTAAATATGAAGATCTGACAAAAGCTGAAAGCAACCAACACCTTTTGCTGCAAGTTTGGGTGGTTCAACTGCCATAAGAGTCACTATGTATTCCATGATCTCAATATGACCAAAGAGGCTGTAGCTGCAGATCACACTGCCACTGAAGAATTTCATGATCTCTTCAAAACAAAGATAGCAGAAGGAGGTTACACACCAAAGCAGATGGTTATCCTAGATGAAACTAGTCTGTTTTGGAAGTGAATGTCCAGTTGTACCTACATACCAACTAAAGAGAAGACAGTGCTTGGGTTTAAAGCTCTAAAGACTTCTGCACATTGCTTTTGGGATGCAATTCTTCTGGGGACTACAAAATAGGATCTCTTATGATGACTCAGAAATATAACACTCGCTGAAGGGATATGTAAAGTAAAGATTGCCTGTTGTTTGAAGAGCAAATAAAAAAGTCTGGATAACATCATAGATTTTTAATGAATATTTTTTGGGAGAGTTGCACAATGAACTAATCTCGAAAATGAAGAATTACTTTCAAGTTATTAGTTTTATGCATACTGAGTATTTTATTTACTAATCTTATGCCTTAATATGTATGAAAAAAAGGCATTTTTTAATTAAATTAATCTTGAAAGATTGGAATCTTGCTTGTTCGGGAATGTGCCCTCTATTATCCCACATTACAAGCCTCTCGTTTTATGCATTTTCGATATAAGTGGCAATTCTTGAGAACGCGATCTCAGCATATAACAAGAGTTACATATACAATTCTGTTAGTAACGTAAATGTCTCTGAAGTCATAAAGCAAACAAAAACAGATATTTATTATTATGTGATACCTCCAGGGAGTCCAAAGACTCATTGAGGGAGAGCACCTACTCCACAACTCTCTATCTCTACCACTCAACCCACCAACTACAACGAACTGCAACTACACCAATGCCCTCTACTGCCCACCACCACCACTAGTATTTTCACAGACAATCACAAACATCCATGCCTATGGCGGGATTTGAACCCTCTAGCCTTTTGGCTGGAGAGCAGATACACTAACCACTCGGCTGGCATGAATACATTTGGTACATTTGGATATTTTAACATGGACACATTTGGTAATATTCTTAAGAAACAATTTTTATTTAAAAATAAGAAAGAAACACACATATATTCCTGGAAATATATATAAAATATAGATTACCTCTTCGTAAACAGTTTCAATTTCGTTGATCAAACTCTTGGACCTCAAAAATTTGATATCATTTTGCTTGAATGTAACTCCTTGGTGGTCTAAAGATTTTAAATAGTATTTATCAATCTGTTCTCTCCAAATCTGATTAAAATTTTTTTGTGCTTCTCTCCATTCTTCTTCCTTTGCCTTTAACCTGTGACAATTACAAATACACTTAGGGCGAAATATTTGAAATTAACTCATATTAATGCAGCACAGAAACAGAAACAAAACACACATATAGCAGGTCATAATTCATGATTTAAAGGTCTTTTTTAAAAATTATTATTTTAATTATAATATAGAGAATTGATTTATCAAAAAATTGAGGTTGACACCTAGTCAGTTAAAAAGTTGTAAATATATATAATGGAAGTACACTTACAGAATAGATCACAATCATAAACAGTATATTAAAATTAGTACTGGAACAACCCCTGTTATAGAAAGAAGCATAATGATATATACACTATGTTGACAAAAGTACTTGGACACCTTACATGTCATGCAAACTTCGTATCTAAATACATGCAAATATTCGGGGAGTGTCTATGTAATAAAAGGTGGGATGTGCTGAATGTTTACACTGTACTCTATGTCAAAATAGCACATTCAGATAAACTGACAGATTTCCAATGTGAGATGGTAGTTGAGTGTCACATTGGTTGTCTTTCTGTCCATGACATTGCTACTCATCTCAGTATAATGAAATCCACTCCTGCTTATGTTATTTGCAGATGGAAAGTTAATGGTGCTACCATAGCAGGAAAATGTCCTGGGTGGCCACTGACCAAGATCCACAAGCTCTGTCTCAGATTGTTTGAGCATCCCACACATCATCAGCAGTGGACCTTACACTCAACCTGGAAAATACTATAGGGACATCTGTCATAACTATGGTACAACTCTAGTTCCATAGATGATTGGAAAAGGGTGTTCTGTGGAGCGACAAATCATACTTCCAAATGTTTCACTCTGATGGTTGTGTTTGGATTTGGAGATTACTCAGGAAATGATTCTGGCAGGATTGCATAATTTGGTGGAGGCTCAGTAATAGTATGGGTTTTCAGTTGGATGGAGCTTGGTCCAAAACCATGATGTCTGATGGCTACCTGGACATTCAAGACAACTTCATGCTTCTAAAACTGTGGAAGTACTTCGACAGCGATCCTTGCATGTTTCACTATGACAATGCTCCATGCCATACTGACTGTGTGTCCGAGACTGGTTTCCACAAAACAACGTATTGGACTACTGGTTTAGAGTCTAGACTTCAACCCTATCGAACATCTTTGAAACACATTCTCCCTAGACCATAGCAACTGCCATCAGAAATGGAATTACTGATGGCAGTTGCTATGGTCTAGGAATGGAAGAATATTCCTGTTACAACATATCAGGTCAAAGGTGGATCCACTCGGTACTAGAAATGTAATTAAATTGTAATTAAATGTAATACTAGAAATTCTCTTCAAATTCTGAATATTAGCAGAGCATGAAATTAAATTTTTTTTAAATTAATATAATCTGCAAGAACTAGCAGTTGGAGTCAAGAAAATCAGTATGGAGCAATGCCTAAGAAAATATTCAGTCAACATAATTTTTCTCAACTTTTGTCAACATAGTGTATATATTCCTATCTCACACATACTCTCCACTACTACATAAAGGAAGCATATATATGACTATAGACAAATGTGCATCTATGTTCTGTTACATGGAAAACACCTTTCCATGTAACAGAAGAAAAGCACCTTTTATTTTTGCCACATGGAGAAGAAACGAGACTTTGAAAGAAGTGTTAGTAAAAGCTGTCATATTAGTGACCTATCTGTTTGTGAAATTGGTAAAATACCCAAATTCAACTGTGGGAAACACTAACAACTGATAGCATGAAATGTGCAACCTAAAGCAATGTTGCAAAGTAAAAAGGAAGATAAGGAAGCTAACATCAAGAGACCAAATGGTTCCTTGAAGGATGATAAAGAAATTTAAGCAATCCAATGTCAAAACAATTAACTATAGTTCAAAGAAACTGCAGAGATTCAAGTAATAGCAAGACACTACATAAAGGGCTGCTAAACATCAAAGATCAATGGCAAATGAGAGTGAGACTAAGCTGGTGTAAAAAACATCACCTATCATGAAAAAAAGTGTAACATGGTGTGGTGCCTATGAGCAAACGGTTTATACCTAAGTGCATCATTTCCAGTGTGAAGTTTAGTGAAGGAAGTGTAATAGTGTGAAACTCTTTCTCCTGGTATGGACTCAGACCTTTGGTTATAGCACTTAGAAAGGATCAATACCAACAGATATGCGACACTTTTAGATAATATAATGATGTTTATATTTTAGAGGTGTTACATAACAGATCTATTTCTCTTTCAACACAACAATGCACCACATACTTCAGATAGGTACTATTATGACATCGTTTGTGGAAATACATAGTGGTCTATAAGTCCAGATCAACTCAACAGAACCCATATGGGAAACTGGAACATCAAGTGCAAGGCACACTAATGCATCCAACAATGGTAGATGGACTGGTGATGAAGGAAGATTGGCCCAAAATATCTGACACATATCATGAGACTAAACTAGTGATGGAAAGTGATGAGGATTAAAGGAGATTTCACATGTTTATTGAGATGCGTACATTGAAACTACCTTTTTAGAGACATATAGATACTTATTCAATACTTATATATATATAAGTATTTATTTATTTATTTTTTTAATGTGACTCTTATTCACTAAAGGTCATTGTGGGTAGTCTATGATTTTTTTAAACTCTATTTTTAATATTTTTGATTTATTTTTTACATAATTTGCAGTCTTGATCTATAAACTAAACAAGGAACTTTGTTTAGTTCCATGCAACTTTAGGTTTTCAATAAGCAGGGCCATCACGAGTGATGAAATTCATCTTCCAGCTAAAGATATAGATCATCTGCACCCACATCAGGATTCAAACCAGTAGCTTTTTGCTGAACAGGTCAGTATATAGGGGGAAAAAATGTTCTGCTATCTCAAAAGTTTACAGGTATGATGTGGATATCATGCATAACCTATAAACATCCATACGAATTTTCAATTCCATCCACCCTTTGCCCATTATACTGCCTTTGACCAAAGATCAGGTACCATACTACGTGGCTCTTCAAATTCTGAATATTAGCAGAGCATGAAATTGCATTTATTTAAGTTAATATAAACTGCAAGAACTAGCATTTGGAGTCAAGAAAATCAGGATGGAGCAATGCCTAAGAAAATATTCAGTCAACATAATTTTTCTCGAGCCTCAAAGAACATGCTGGAGCTTCATCTTTCATATGGATAAAATAGGTTTCTCTGCAACATAGCTAAGAATTTTATCCTATAAAGTTTTTGACTTAAAATTTTTTTTTACAATGGCTATAATATATTCTAAGAAAGAATCTGGATTCAGTTGTTGAAATTTCTTCATTATTATGATTAATTTTGTTACGTACCAATTTTTTTAATGTAGCTCCTACCAACAAAAGGTTTATTTGAAAACCTATAGTACATTTGAACTTTGGTGGGCTAAGATTTTTTAGTTTTTTTTTTTTATTGATTTTATATAATTTTTTTGTATTCATTTTTTATTTGACCTGGAAATCTTACTTTAGAGACCAAATATGGAACATTTTCAAGCCACTTCAAGCCTCCAATAAGCAGGGCAGTGGCCTCACACTGGACAATGAAAATCATCTCTACCACCTAAAGGCAATCGCAAACATCCATGCCAGCAGCATGATTTAAACCTGCAGCCTGTTGGTTGGATAGCAGAAACAGTAACCACTCAGCAACCAGGCTGGCAGTTATGCAAGATTTTAGTTTCTTTCCCTTCCAACACAGCCAAGAAAATATCACTGCTACTAGAGCACACCTAAGAAAATGTCATCAGGCTGCGCCTCATTAATTTAGTGTATAAGTTCTTTCAACTACACAATTAGCCTGATAAACATGATCATTCTGCTTTGAGATATACCTGTTTTCTTTTGCACTCACTCACTCACTCACACACACAGACTTGAATTAAAGATGTTCAACATGAATTAAGTAGTCTGATTTTTATCTCTTCCCCCAATAATTTCATTAAAATCTTAAATTAAATACCACTGGATTAGTGAAACCCTATAAAATATAATGAAAGCAATACACTTGTAAGTATACTTCTGTTTCTTTCAATACACTTTGAAAGAAAATAAGAGTTTCTTTCAAATATACTGCAATACAGAGGCAATTCATGGCAAAGATTCCATGAATTGTGAAGTGACTGATTCTATAACGAATACAATAAATAGTAACAATACTTAGATTAATACAGAAGTTTAGGAAGCAGGCAGTCTCCACTACTTAGCCTAGGCCTTGGTTTAATGAACATGTGAGAGCTCATGTGAGAACATGCTTCTGCCTATTTTTGGTGAGAGTTCATAGCAGGATAATTCCAAGTGAAATTATCAGGGGCTGAAGTTGCATGATTTTTGATTTACACGAAAGCGAGTCAATTTGTCACCCTATCCTTTAGATGGAAAAAATATTTATTTTTATTTTTCCTAGTTGGAATTTTATTTTGCACTGGTTAGACTATAATAAATTTAGTTTAATCCTTTATTCAAGTGTAAGCAAACAATGTTTGCACCTGAAAATATCTTCAGGACTGAGGTAAGGTGGTACATCCCTTGGCAACTCGCAGCAAAGGTGGACCATGCTCTCATCACTCCTTGTCTCAGTATCTCCCATAATGTAAAGCACATCTCCATGCAGACATGTATACTGCTATGCATTAAGGAAAGGGCCACTACCCAGACAGGTTTCGACCTTTATTGAGGTCTCATCAGTGGGAGGCACACACAGAATGGTGATACTAAGGCAGAAGCAATGGAGAGGTCATATTTACCTATACGAGTTACCAACTGGTTACACTTGAATAAAGGATTAAACTAAATTTATTATATTTTTCCTAGTATCCTATTAATTATTATGATTTTTTTTCCATATATATATATATATATATATATATATATATTAAAAATATATAGATTTAATGACTTAAAAAACCGAGATAACTTATAAAGATTTTAATAAGAATAATACAACTAGTTTCGCTTATAACAGTCTTCATCGGGTATTCATAAAGGAAGAGAATAGTAATAAACATTGAAGTATCTAAAAAACTGGAAATTACAGGTAAAAATTGCTACACATAATTGATACATAAAAAATTATGTATCAATTATGTGTGGCAATTTTTACCTGTAATTTCCAGTTTTTTAGATACTTCAATGTTTATTACTATTCTCTTCCTTTATGAATACCCGATGAAGGCTGTTATAAGCCAAAACTAGTTGTATTATTCTTATTAAAATCTTTATAAGTTATTTCAGTTTTTTTAAGTCATTAAATCTATATATTTTTAAAATGTATCACAACAACCGAGTAGAAGCATATGATCTCACACACACACACACACACACACACACACACACATATACAGGGTGTTCGGGATAAATTTGACATATTTATAATTAATTATATTTTTCCGTAAGTTACATGTATTAACACACACTTCTCTTCATTTAAAAGTTTGGACCCTTCTTCATTCATATACAAGATGTCAGAAAGGATGGATAGCTGGAACCCACCTGAATCATGGAAGAGAATAACTTGTATCATGATGATTCGTGCCCGCCATCAAAATAAGGATATTACGACTGCTGCCCAATGCTCCCTGAATACAGTAAAAACAATCAGGCATGAACTAGAGACTTGCAATGGTGACTACGAGGATGTAGCAAGAAGAAAGATCCCTAGCAGACGATCTGATTGCGTTCGTACAGCAGAATTCCTCGCAAATCTGCAGGAACAGGTGTTGAAGAACCCTGGCATTGGAATTCGGGCTTTGTTCGTGGAGTTGCTAACTGTAGTCAAGCCCTGGATAACAAGGGTAGCCAATGGTAGGCCGTATGTATGGCAGCAGGATTCGGCCCCTTGCCACACCTCTGGGAAAAGTCAAAAATGGTTGTCTGAAAATTTCTACGACTTCACCAGTCCAAATGTTTGGCCTCCAAACTCCCCAGACCTTAACCCCATGGATTATTTTGTATGGGGCGCAGTTGAAAAAGACACCAATCGCACTTCCAGTAATACAAAAGCCCAGTTAATGGATAAAATTAAAACAGTTTTTGCGGCCCTTCCCAGGGAGACTGTAGCATCAGCTTGTTCGAGGTTCCGAAGCAGAATTGAAGCTGTGATCGATGCTAATGGTGGTTATTTTGAGTAAATCTTGTTGATAGTATTGTAATTAACTCTGCCTGTAATGTTTTTTTGTCAATTCATTAAATTTAATAGATACAAAGAAGATTTTCTTTTTCCTTACGAAACTGTCAAATTTATCCCGAACACCCTGTATATATGAAAAGGTAAAAAACTTTTCACATATATATACATACATAGCCTCAGGGGCTCACTTTAGTGAGTACGGGCGTGGCAAACAGACTATGGCTTTAGGCAACTGGAACATCTTCTCTCTGACAGGGAAGGAGTTGGAACTGGTCGAGGAAGCCAAGCGCTACCAGCTAGACTTAGTTGGGCTTTCTTCGACCAAGAGGAGAGGCTCTGGAACTGTCGACCCGGATAAAGGGGTGGAAGCTCTACTACTCTGGTGTGAGCCCAACAATGTCTGCTCAGGCGGGTGTGGGGATACACAAGCCCCCAGCTGTCAGACTGTATTGCTGAGTGGATCGCATTGGGGGGATGGGTATGTGTGTTAAGGCTTCAGATGAAAAACCATGATTTGGCTGTGGTGCAAGTCTATGCACCTAATCTGGAGTCAGAATACTCTGCCTTCCTAGAGGAAGTGGATGATGCTTTTGACAAGGTGGCAGACATGGACTCAGTCCTTCTAATGGGTGACTTCAATGCACATGTTGGAACAGATGACCAGACATGGAGGGGTGTGGTTGGGAGGAACGGCGCCCCTGACCTTAACGTGAATGGGTTGAAATTATTGGACTTCTGCTGTACTAACAGCTTGTCCATAATGAATACCTTCTTCCAGCACCGAGAAGGCCATAAGTATACCTGGTACAGGGATACACTAGAACAAAGTTCTCTGATTGACTTCTTTATAGTCTCAGCAGACCTATTTTCCTCAGTGTTGGACATTGATGTGAGAAGAGGGGCAGAACTGTCAACTGATCACCACCTTATTGTGTGCACTCTACGGATTTAGAAACCAGATGCTACCATCAACGCTGGTAGGCCTAAGCAGCTATACCGCATGAAATGGGAGGCATTGGAAAATGAGGCTGAGGGGAAGAATTTTGCAGATGACATTTCCTCCAGGTTCAAAGAGATTCCCAAGTATACCTCAGCTGTTGAGGAGGAGTGGAAGCTGTTCAGAACAGCTGTCACTGCCTCTGCACTCTCATGCTGTGGCAGAAAGCAGCTCAGCATGGCAATGGGCAGTGAGAAAAGGACACCTTGGTGGAACCAAGAAGTCTGAAAAACTGTCAGGCAAAAAAGGAGTCCTACCTAACAGGGCTTAGGGTCAGGTCTCCTGAGATACATTTGCAGTATGCTGAGGCACGAAAAGTTGCTGCTGAGGTAGTAAAGACAGCAAAGCAAAAGGCTTGGGAATCCTTTGGAGAAAGATATTAGATTCATCCTATGCAAATGTAAACAAAGTATTCTGGCAGACCATCTGCCTCCTTCGAGGGAGGAAATCGTGCACAGCAAGGGCAATTAAGGCCTCTGATGGTGCACTTTTAACAACTGAAAAGGATATCCTCCACAGATGGAAGGAATACTTTGAGAGCATTCTTAACCCGGGTGGCTCAGCAGTTGTGGACATCCAAGAGGTGCAGATCGGGGCAATGACTAGTCTCACAGCAAAAGAGGTCCATTTAGCAATAAAATCGCTAAAATCAGGCAAGGCTGCTGGTGATGATGAAATTCAGCCTGAAATGCTAAAAGCCTTAAATCGAGACAGTGTTCTCTGGCTGACTCGAGTGTATCAGGCTGCTTGGTTATCTGAGCGAGCACCAAAACAGTGGCAAACAGGCATAATAATACCAGTCTTCAAGAAGGGAGACCAGAAGGATTGCAGTAACTATCATGGCATCTCTCTGCTCAGCCTGCCTGGGAAAGTGTATGCTAGGCATTTGGAAAGATGGTGCACGAGCATAGTTGAGTCAAAGTTCCAGGAAGAACAATGTGGCTTTCGTCCTGGTAGAAGCACAACTGACCAAATTTTCACTTTAAGGCAAGTCTTTGAGAAATCTTGGGAATATGCCAAGAATGTCTACACATGTTTTGTGGACTTGGAGAAGGCACATGACCGGGTCCCTCAGGATAAGCTTTGGCAAGTAGTACAGGAGTATGGAGTGGATGGCCAACTATTAGCTGCCATCAAGTCCCTGTATGAATGCCCAGAGTTTCGTGTCAGGATAAACAGCACAAAGTCTGAACCTTTCACAGTCTCTGTTGGCCTCCGCCAAGGGTGTGTTCTGTCACCCCCCTCCTTTTTCATAATATTTATGGACTGGATTGATAGGCACAGCCGAAGTAGTGAGTGTGTCAGAATTGGAAGATGCAGCATTGGACGTCTGCTTTTTGCAGATGACCTAGTTCTGCTTAGCTCTTCCACAGATGACCTCAAGCACACCATGGATAGGTTTGTAGCTCTTTGTGTAGACGCCGGAATGAAGATCAGTGTGGCCAAAACTGAAACATTTGTGACAACCATCAAGACAACCATCCCAGTGCACTCTACATGTAAGTGGAGTCCCAATGAGGCAGGTGAAGAAGTTTAAATACCTTGAGTCCATATTCACGAATGATGGAAAATGGGACGTAAAGCTAGATACTCAAATTGGCTTAGCAAGCTCAATATTGCGGGAGCTTGGCCGTTCGGTGGTATTGAAGCGGGAGTTAAGCCAGAAGGCAAAGCTGGCTGTCTTCAATACAGTCTATGTCCCCATCCTCACCTATGGTCATGAGAGTTGGGTAATGACCAAAAGAATGCATACACGAATCCAAGTGGCTGAAATGAGGTTCCTTTGAGGGGTTGCGGGGCTGACAAGATTCGACAGAGTCAGAAGCTCTGCAATTCGGGAAACCCTCAATACTCAACCGCTGCTTCTCCGTGTTGAGAGATCACCGTTACATTGGTACGGGCACCTGGTCAGAATGCCACAAGAGAGGCTCCCTCAGTAGGCCCTCTTTGCCAAAGCCAGAGGGTGGGAGGCCATGTGGAAAGCCAAGGACTCGCTGGATAGATTATATCCAAAACCTTGGGTGGACATGTTTGGGAATCCCACCAGAACACCTGAGCTTGGTGGCAGAGGATCGTGACCATTGGAAGTTCTTCTTGCAGCTGTTGCCCCCACAACCCAATTAGGAAAGGTAGGCCTTGAGGATGTATGTATGTATGTGTATATATATACATGTAATGTATATATATACACATATCCAAAATCACCTTTATTAAAACATTTCTCCTACGGGAAGAAAAAATGCCTCAAAGTTTACAAGAAATTAAAAGCAGCTAATATTGAAGAAAAAAAATCTTAGCTGGGGAAACAAATAAAAATATAGTCTGGCTTGTAGAAATACTAGATGATAGTCCCCAGGACAGGTTGAGAAGACTCTGGAATGAACAGTAAACAAGTACCTGATTGCAGATCCAACTATCAAACCTCAATACTTCTGGAGCCAACTAAACAGATTTAGGATTGGACAAGGACACTGTACCCACTTATTACATCTGTGGGAAATTTCACAGTCTTCCTTGTGTGTGTGTGGTATATGTGTGTGTGTGTGTGTGTGGTGCAGTCATCAGTGATATGTTGCATAGTCAATGATGACTGCCCCACCCACTCCATTCCTGGAGGCCTCAGGAACTTGCATTTACTCCTAGACAGTGATTGGTTAACTGAACTGTCAATCTGCATATAGTTTTGCTCATTGATTTCTTATATTTTTAACCATATGCTAAATAAATAAAGCAAAATTGGTCCCATTCTTTTATTATTATCCCTTCAGCCTTGACAGTAGCCTTTTGAAAATGAAGAAAACTGCAATTTTTTGTTGTATTTTTTCAGTGTATTTACTACAACTAATGAAGACATTTTTTAGGATCTCCTGAGTGGTGTAAGATAAGCAAATTACATGACGAGAATTTTTACATGTCACTAGCATTAATGTAAAAGTAGAATAAAACATTAAAAAAATACAATATTTTACTTGTATACAGTAACTTGAAACAGAGTAATTTCATATCACAAGAAAGTGCAAAGAACAAGAAGACGCAACATAAGACGAGTAAATGTTGAAAGCAGTAGTGAATGTACCTATTTGATCCCAAAAGAAACAAAGAAATTATGAAAGAATTACACCAAGTACCAGTAATAGAAAAAATTAAAAAATATAAACATAAATGGATGGAACATGTTCAAAGAATGAAAACAAAAAGATTACTACGCGCTGTTGCAAGAGATTGAAACTCAGGCTGTTGTTGATACGAGAGGAATCTAGAGAAATTTCTCTAGATTCGACAATCTTTCTCTCAAGTTCATCATAGCACACATGGGTGTTAGAAGTTTTAGTCCAGTTCACAATGTGTTGGCAGCCTTCATCTGAGTTAACTGAAAAGAGAACGTGGCTAGAGAGAGTGCTGGCTCTAGTCCTGTTATAGGAGATATCTCTACGGCGTTCTTCCAAACGTAGAGGGATGGATTTAGCAGTCTAGCCACTCTAGCCACGTTCTCTTTTCAATTAACTCAGACAAAGGCTGCCAACACATTGTGAACTGGACTCAAACTTCTAACATCTATGTGTGCTATGATGAACTCAAGAAAGAGACTGTTGAATCTAGAGAAATTTCTCTAGATTCCTCTCATATCAACAACAGCCTACGTTTCAATCTCTCTGACACACACACACACGTTGCCTCTGTTCAGTATTGGCGCACTCGCGACAGCGTGTAGTATACGTTTGTTTGGAACTCAAGCTCGCATTTTGTTTTCACACACGCTACTGTCTTTTTGTACTTGTTCTATTATTACAATTTTAAGTCTCTGTAATTCTTTATATATTTCTTTGATTGTGATACCTGAAGATGTTGATCAATTCAACGAAACTGAGTGTACTAGTAGTACTACTACTACTACTACTACTGAGTGTACTAGTAGTATCTTTTCAAATATATCATGCCATCTTTTTATCTCTCGGTATCAGTCATTAAAGCTTGTTCATAACATTCCTACCGAGTAAAATGAAACTACAGGAGAAAAAAAATCCTTAGCCCACCCATCATTGTACTAATGTATTATAAATTTAGAACCTTTCGTTGGTGGGAGCCACCTAAATGAATGAAATATTTCAATCATTTAAATAAACGTTTTAGTGAAAACTAGAAATTACTGTATATGACAGCATACAAGATGATGCTTGAAGTTTAAAATAATTACTGAAACAAGGAGTAATCTTATATTCCACATACAGGTAGTTAAATCTGGAAATAGACAACAGAATAAGCAAAGCTGGTATGGTGGGCAGCCAGATGAATAAATTTATATGGAATAAGAGAGAAATTAGCCAAACTACCAGACTAGGAGTATACAAAAAAGTGTTCAAACAGTTTTAAGTTATGGATCTGAGAGTTGGGTTAGAAATAAAGCACTTGATGTAAACTAGAGACCACAGTTAAGAGGGTTCTGGGAAAAATTAGAAGAGTGAACTGATGGCACCAGTGGCAGAATCATATTAAAAATAAAGATATTAGAGAGGACCTTGACATTATTAGCATTCAAGAATGTGCTAGCAGAGCTAACCTAAGAGTATGGCTACTTAAATAGAATGATGAGAAAAGGTTAGCCAAACAGGTGTTTGATACCAAAATGGCAGGAAAGAGATCTATAGGAAGACCAAGGTCTAGGTGGATTGATTTGGTCAGAAGTGCCTTAGAAGCAAGAAATGACAATATTGGATTGCTCACAAGTAGTAGATTGATTTGGAGGAAAATTGTCGATCAGAGATTAATAATAATGTAAACTTAATCATGTAATGCTTTCATAGTAACCTGAACATCCCTTGGGGATACATATCAGGAAATTAATGATGATAATAGAATGTGCAGAGAACAGGAAGACACAACAGAAGAAGATTAAAAGCTTGGAAACACAAATATGATAGGTCTGGTAGGAAATAATATGGAAGTGGCCTGATAGTATCAATGGCAGAAAAATATTAAAAATTAAGACATTAGAAAAGGGCACTTGACATTCAAGAATGCATCACAAAAAAAGGTCCTAAGGACAAATGTGGAAATTACAGAGGAATTACTCTTTTAATCTATTCTATTCCCCAGTCATGCAGCTGGTGGGGGGGGGGGTGACTATATGCTACCATACTAGGGAAATGATTACGAGCAAGGTGGTTTACCATTTCCTTCCTTGCCGTACTATATCCTATGACTGTAGCCTGTGTGTTCCACAGCTGGTTTTTGCAGGATGAAACACCCTCAGATAAACTGGGTGGTGGTGGTGGGGGGGGGGAGACCTGCTTCCACATCCAAGATCAGCTAACTTGGCCATGGCTGAGGAAGATCCTTATGCTCCTCATGTCGTCGATGGGAATCAAACCTAGGACACTCCTTCCCCAGGCATATGGTTGGAAAGGACATAGCCACTAGGCTAACCATGCAGGTACTCTTTTAATAACAGTATCTAAATTATATGCAAATATCTTAAAGAACAGATTAATTAAATACACAGAAAATTATTTAGAAGAAGAATAGTGTGGTCTTAGAAGAGGAAGAGGATGCATAGATGCCTCTTTCACAACACAACAGATCACAGAAAAAATAAAAGAATTTAACCTAAATACTTTCCTTCTATTTATTGACTATGAAAAAGTGTATGATGATTTGAACAGAAATCTACTCTGGAAAATATTACAAGATGATAAAATACCTCTTCAATTAATTAAAGCAATAAAAAGTCTATACAGAGAAACAATAATTTGCATCAAATTTGCAGATGGAACATTATCAGAACCTATAACTATAAATAAAGGAGTAAGAGAAGGCTATGGCTTATCCCCGATTCTATTCAACGTTTATATGAACAGAATCCTAAAAGAATGGAAAATGACTGTCAAAGATGAATGTTAAAAAAAAACTAACAAATAAAAAACAGTTAAATACAATACTTTATGCAGATGATCAAGTACTAATTTCAAATTCAAAAGATAAACTCCAAATTGCAACTATCTAAATGAAACAGCAAAAAGATTTAAAGTGAAAATCTCTGAAACAAACACAAAAGCTATGGCAATGTGTGAAAACACCATTCAAAGAGTCAAAATTATGCTTAACAATAAAATAATAGAACAAGTTACAGAATTCAAATACTTAGGAAATATAATCTCACAATACAGTACTGATTCACAATTGGAAGCAAGACTATAAATTTCAAATAGCCATACTTGTGATAGCTTTTAGGATATTATTTGGTATTCGTCTTTCTTTTAATACGTTAAATAATATGTTTCTTTTAACTTTGTCAAATGCTTTTTCAAAGTCAATAAATGCAATATGTGTTTCTAAATTATATTCTCTTCTTTTCTCTATTATTTAAGATTCTGCTATATATTTTGTAACAGGAATTTAGTATACTGATACCTCTATAGTTTTTAGGGTCATCTCTATTACCTTTCTTAATTCACACTATGGCTATTTTAAATCTAAATGAGATATCCAAAGATTATGGTATGATAATATCAACAGAAAAATCAAAAACTATGGCCTTTAAAGGACAAGATCCAGCAAGAACTAAAATGGTAATAGATAACAAGATCTTAGAACAGGTGAATTCATTTAACTACCTAGGATGTATGATCACATATGAAAATGAAAAAGATATAAACGTAAAAAATGCAAAATATTTTAAAAATAAAAGGTGTAATTAACTCTATATTTAAACCAAACCTAGTTCAAAAACAAACCAGACTAAAAGTATACAATACATTAGCCCTACCGGTCATAATGTATGGAAGCAAAATCTGGACAATAAAACAAAAAGACAAACAAAGATTAACAACAGCAGAAATGAAGTTTATGAGAAAAACTGCAAAGTATACCCTATTTGATCACAAAAGAAACGAAGATATTATGAAAGAATTAAACCAAGAACCAGTAATAGAAAAAATTAAAAAATATAAACATAAATGGATGGAACACGTTCAAAGAATGAAAACAGAAAGATTACCAAAACAAGCCTTAAAGTACAAGCCATCAGGAAAAAGAAAACCAGGACGTCCTCTTAAACGATTCAACGATGACGTCTATGACGGAACAGGCCATGCTAGGCCTAAATCCTTGATATGTATGATGATGATATAGTCATGATGACTATAAATTTACAATAGAATGAAATGGCATAATTAAAAGAAATTTTGGAAAACAAATGACTAAAGAAACTCAATTAAGACAACATAATACGACCTCTAAACCATCTCTCAAATTTGGAAGTGAAACCTGGATTCGAAAACAAAGAAATAGACAAAGATTGGAAGCAGCATAGATGAAGTTTCTAAGATATCTCCTGGGACTCACTGTATTAGATAAAAAGAAAAACACAGAAATAAGAGAATGATAAGAAATAGAAGAATACCAGCAAAAATTGTCTATAATGCATAGAAAGAATGAAGAACGATAGGATTCCTAAATTAGCACTAGAATATAAACCTACAGGAAGAAGAGCCCATGGACGTCAAGATTAAGATGGAAAGATCAACTTCATCTTCAGAACAGGAACAGGACATAAAAAAGTCTATACCTAAATTGTTAGATGATGACGACGATGATGAATGCATAAGCAGAACCAATCTAAAATGATCTGGTCCTCTCTCTTCCTCTGTAGCTCTTTAAATCCTCCCCCCCCCCCACAAATGTCACTCTAAAAAAGGTTGTAGTGGGAAAACTAAATATTAGATAACTTGAAACCCTACAAGAGAAACAGAGAACTTTTTCAAGCTATGTATGCTTCTTAGAGCAAAGTGGTAGTCTCAAATTGGGTGATGAAATTCGTCTATCTCCTAAAGGCATTTACAAAGATTCATGCTCTCCACCTAATAAGTTCTAATACATCTGTACACATTTCAAACTGTTGGTTGGAAAGTGACAATGATATTCTTTCATCCAGAAAATATGACAATGATATTCATTCATCCAGAAAAACTTAATATGGAAGAGGAAAGGTTAACAAAAAAAATGGCAAAAAAAAAATCCAGAGAAAGATCAGGATCTAGATGGATTGATAAGGTTAGTAATGCCTTAGAAGATTAAATTATACAAAGAGATCATATTAGGGATCTGACAAATAACATATTCATTTGTAAAAGAATGTTCATAAGCTAGTAATAATGAAATGTTAACCACATTAGACTACTAGAGTATCCTATAAAAATGAAAGAGTTTGAGAACAGGAACCAAAGAGATTCAGTGGCAAGCTTTGAAGAAAACCCTGATTGATTCAGCCAGAGAGGCATGTGGTGAGGTTGTCTGCAAGGATAGAAAATCAGAACTCCATGGTGGACACAAGAAGTTAAAGAAACAGTGACAAATGTAAGAAAGCTAAACACTTGTAAAACTAGCTAAGCAAAAGTCATGGGAGGACCTTGGCAAGAACATAGAAAATAAACATTAAGAAGGTGGCAAAATATTCTGGAGGTTGTTAAAGAAGCTTAGAAATGGAGGAAAGAGTGCTGTAAAAGGAGTTAGAAGTGATAAAGGTGATATGAAAATGGGAGAAAAAGAGATCCTTGAAGTATGGAGTAATTACTTTGAAAAATTGCTAAATGAAACAAGCAGTGATAGCACAGTGGTAAAAAAACACTCAACAGGCATACAGTTGGGAATATATATCCATAATTGAAGTAGAAAAAGCCACGAAAGGCTTGAAATGTGGAAAAGCAGCAGGAGTAGATGATATTCGGCCAGAAATGCTGAAGTATGGCGGTATAAAAGTCTTACAGTAGCTGCACTGTATAGTTCAGAAGGCATAGACAGAGGGACGAATTCCTGATGATTGGAGTAGAGCTCTCACAGTACCCATATATAAAAAGTGGAATAAAACTGAATGTGAGAATTACAGAGGTATATTTCCCTACTGAGTGTTCCTGGTAAGATTTATGCAAGTATGCTATACTTGAGAAATGGTTGAGAAGAATTGTGGAAGAAAAGCATGGCGAAGAACAAGCTGGATTCAGGCCAAATAGAGGCTGTCAGAATCAGATCTTCACTTCACGATAAATAGTCGAGAAAGCATGGGAATATAATAAAGAACTGTATTTAAGTTTTGTTGATTTGGAAAAGGCATATAACAAGGTGCCAACAGAGAGAAACTATTCAATACGCTGCAGTTATATGGTGTCAATGGAACATTATATCAAGCAATACTTAGTCTTTATTTGAGTTGAAAGTCAGCAGTTAGAATTGAAGGAAGTACAGGAAGATGGTTTAATGTTAAATCTGGTGTGAAACAAGGATGCACATTATCCCCTTTGTTATTCATTATCTATATGGATCACATTATGAAGGAAAGTGGTATTAAACATGATATCAAAATTGGAGATGTTAATGTCAGCTCTTCGCTTTATGCAGATGAGTTATACTTCTAAATAAATCCGCTACAAGTCTGCAAGATTCCCTGACTAAATTGAATATCTGTTGTAATAGATATGGTATGAAGGTCAGCAATAAAAAGACAAAGACAATGAAAATAGACAGAATCATTGAAAATGTCAACTGTGTTGTTAACGGAGAACATGTGGAATAAGTAAAACATTTCAGCTACTTAGGCATGATTTTTAGTGAAGATGATAAATTAAATATGGAAATAGACAACAGAATCAACAAAGCTGGTATGGTAGGAAGTTAATTGAATAAATTCATATGGAATAAGAGAGAAATTAGTTGGAACACTAAATTAGCTGTATACAAGACATTGTTCAAACCAGTTTTAACTTATGGATCTGAGAGCTGGGTCAGAAGTAAGATTAGAGTCTGCACATATGAGTCTTGAGAAATATTAGAGGTGTGAACAGATGGCATCAACGGCAATATCATATTAAAAATAAGGATTTTAGGAAAGAACTTGACATTGTCAGCATCCAGGAATGCGTTAGCAGAGCTAATCTCAGGTGGTATGGTCACTTAAACAGAATGGGTAAAGAAAGATTAGCAAAACAGGTGTTCTCTGCAAAGTTGGCAGAAAACGACCCAGAGGAAGACCAAGATATAGGTGAATTGATACAGTACCAAGTGCCTTAGATGATAGAAATATAAGATCTGATAATATTGGAGTCTTAACAAGTAACACTGATTTGGAGGAAAATTGTAGATAGGAAGTGATATAAATATAAATTAGTAATGATGTAAATTTTTCATGTAGTACTATCATATCCTGTACACCCCTTGAGGGTAGATGGCAGGAATTTGATGATGATAGTATCCTATAATCTTTCCATATTCTGTGGATATGGAAAGATTTCATGAAACCCATATGATTGCACTTGATATTTCCAAGGCTTTTGATCATCTTTGGCATTGAAATATTTGTTATATTTGCTACCATCTTAAATGTCTCCCTCCTGTACTTTGTGATTGGATTGGTAGCTTCCGCTCTGGTCATTCATTGTGTATAATGATGGATAGCTTCCTTTCATCAGATTTCTTTATCATTGCTGGAGTACGTCAAGGTTTTCTACTCTTTCCCATGCTCTTCCTCTTATACAGCAATGACCTTCTCTCTCTGTCTGTCTAACTTCAAATCCCATTGAGAAACCTTGTAATCATTATGAATAATTATGGAGACATACTACTGTGTTTAAGAACTTATTTAAATTAAATTAAATTAAAATAAAATAACACATTTCGATCTTTATATTTAGGTCACCTTTGGGAATATACACACACATACATACAGTGGATCACAAGCTACATTGGTACATATGACAGTGGGCTGAGAATAGCTGTTTGATCAGCTATTGACTATAGCTTGACCTCTGATGGAAAATAAATAGAGAGAAAAAAATTCTACAGTAAAACTTATCCAAGGAGAACATGAATTAGGCAAAAACTTGCTCAATGTGATAAAATTGTGTAGACCTGGCCAGAATAGACATTACAGTGTTATTTATTTTGTATAATGTGGAATCTGCCCAATGCAGAAACGGAAAGCAATATTTGAAGAATTTATTAAAAATTACTTGTATAAAGCAGAAAGTGTTTTAAAAATACACCTATATTTATTAGATTTTGGCACTTGTGTTGCTTTTACTGTTTCATTTGAGAATTAATGTTGGTCAGTTTCCGGTAAGTCCAAACATTTCAGTAACCCGAGTTTCAACAAACCAATCAGTTTATTTTTTGCATCATGGCTAAATCATACATGGTGTTGTTGCTAAACAAAAAAGTCAAAGTCATTGAAGCTAAAGCAAAGGATAAACTCTCGGTATGGAAAATAATGATGTGGTTTAAGTGTGGAAAAACGCGAGTATACAACACACTTAAACAAAAGGATAAAATAATGAACAAGTGGCTGCAAGGAAACGGTCGAATGAAGAGGAAGGCAAAGGTAACCAGCAAAGAAGAAATCAATGAGGGAGTGTGGGAGTGGTTCACGAATGCAAGGTCAAAACCCATTCACATATCTGGTTCAATGGTCCAAAGTGAAGCTCTCACAGTAGCCAAATCTCTTGGGAATGATCAGTTTAAGGTATCTAAAGGACGATTGGATAGTTTTAAGAAGAGGTGCAATATTGTGTGGAACAAAGTCTGTGGGAAATCTAAAGATATGGATGAAAGTGTAGTGAGTGAGTGGAAACCAAAACTGCTAGAATTGATTTCACCATATGAACCTAAAAACATTTACAATGCAAACGAAACAGGATTGTTTTTTTCAGACATTAACAACAAAATCATTCACGGTTAAGGGAGAAAAGTGTACCAGGGGCAAAATGTCCAAAGAAACACTTAGAGTGTTATTGTGTGGGATTATGGTGGGAGAAATGGAAAAGCCTCTCGTGATTGGAAAAGCAGCAAAACCAAGATGTTTCAAGAACCAAAAAATTAATAATTTACCAGTGATTTGAAGAAACAATAAAAAAACTTTAATGACTGCAGCTGCAATGGAAGAGTGGTTAAACATGTTTAATGCAAAAATGAAGAAGGAAAATAGAAATGTCATCTTTTTTCTTGACAATGCTACCTGCCACCCAAAAGTAACAATTCAAATGTGAAATCGCCTGGTTCCCAGAAAATGCATGAAGTGTATTACAGTCCATGGACATGGGTGTCCATGGGTGTACCATTCAAATCGCACTACAGATGATTTCTGACGCAATCTTTGATTTCAAATGTAGAAGAAACTGATAGCTCTTATGCATTAGCAAGATCTGCTGGAAGTTTTTTCCCACTTGGTTAGACTATAATAAATTTAGTTTCCTTTATCCAAGTGTAAGCAAACAAAGTTTGCACCTGAAGTATCTTCAGTACTGAGGCAACTCGTGGTAAAGGTGGACTAAGCTCTCATCACTCCTTATCTTAGTATCTCATATAATGCAAAACACATCTCCTTGTGGACATGTATAATGCTATGCATGCATTAAGGAAAGGGCCGCTACTCAGACCAGTTTCGACCTTTTTGAGGTCTCGTCAGTGGGAGCCGACCCAGAGGTGGTGATACCAAGGTGGAAGCAATGGAGAAGTCATCTTATTATTAATAAGGTCGAGGGGAGGACCCATAATAAGGAGAGAGGGGGGGGGGGAAACCCATAGTAGTACCATTAATCTCTTTGTAGAATTTTCCTCCCCATGTAAAGTAACCTGCACTAATTCTCTTTTTACATGGTCTTTTTTACACGATTTCGAAATAACATGGTTTAGAAAACATAAGCAATTCTATTTTTACATGGTTCAAATGGTGCTTATTTTTAAAATTTTTCTTTGAATTCAGTTCTGTTAGAAAGGGTATTTCCATTATAATTATAATTTCCTAGAATGGGAAATATGTACTTAAACTGAATTTTGGGAAACCCTCTCAATGTTTTAAATATCAGGGATTACTCTACGCTACAGAATGTAGACAATTGTGGTGACAACAAAAAAAAATCAATTTTTGTAATTACGATTCCCCGAAGTTAAGCTGACAGATGATCCCGTTATATTCACTTGCCGTTGGTTCCTGGAAGCAGAAGGGTGCTATGCTGATTCCTCAAAGTTAAATTGGTCCATTACGGGAGGCCCATCTATATAAAACTGCTTGGAAGGAGTTGAGCTGTTTGCTTAAACAATCATTTCTTGTTTACAATTCGAAACGTTTACGGGTCTTATGTTTAGTTCATGAAAATTTTATTTGTGCAATAGAGTTATACAGGTATATATTAAATTTTGAAGTTTTGTATGCATAATATCAAATTAGTAAAATTAATTATTGATTATTTTCAGATATTTTCGTAACATTACCCCATTAATTATGATGTCAGATAATTCAGTTAGACAGAAGAAGAAGAAAAGAAAAGCTATTTCTTTAGAAATTAAGATCCAAATTTTAGATCGTTTAGCAGCTGGAGGAGGTTCAACATCCTTAGGTAAATATTTTGGACCAAATGAAGCTACCGTGAGAACAATTAAGAAAAATGAAGAAACCATTAGAAAATCTGTTCTTTATGGAACAAAATTAGGTGCCAAGTCGTCATCATATACAAGAGACATTATAAAAGGGAAGAAGGAAAAGATCCTAGAGATGTGGATAGAAGATTGCTCACAAAAAAGGAATACCTTTAGATGGAAATATCATCAGAGAAAAAGCTTATGGTTGCAAACAGATTCAGAAAAAGGAGCCAACAACATCAAACAACAATTGTGATTTTTATGCAAGCACAGGTTGGCTTACAAAATTTCTCAAAAGATATGTGCTTCATAATGTAAAAATAGAGGGAGAAGCAGCATCTGCAGATGAGCCTGCAGCTAGGGAATTTCTTTCAAAACTGTCTAAAATTATTGAAAATGGTGGCTACACTCCTGATCAAGTTTGGAACACAGATGAAACTGGCGTTTTTTGAAAAAAATGCCAAGCAGCTTACAGGGTGTTCGGGATAAATTTGACAGTTTCGTAAGGAAAAAGAAAATCTTCTTTGTATCTATTAAATTTAATGAATTGACAAAAAAACATTACAGGCAGAGTTAATTACAATACTATCAACAAGATTTACTCAAAATAACCACCATTAGCATCGATCACAGCTTCAATTCTGCTTCGGAACCTCGAACAAGCTGATGCTACAGTCTCCCTGGGAAGGGCCGCAAAAACTGTTTTAATTTTATCCATTAACTGGGCTTTTGTATTACTGGAAGTGCGATTGGTGTCTTTTTCAACTGCGCCCCATACAAAATAATCCATGGGGTTAAGGTCTGGGGAGTTTGGAGGCCAAACATTTGGACTGGTGAAGTCGTAGAAATTTTCAGACAACCATTTTTGACTTTTCCCAGAGGTGTGGCAAGGGGCCGAATCCTGCTGCCATACATACGGCCTACCATTGGCTACCCTTGTTATCCAGGGCTTGACTACAGTTAGCAACTCCACGAACAAAGCCCGAATTCCAATGCCAGGGTTCTTCAACACCTGTTCCTGCAGATTTGCGAGGAATTCTGCTGTACGAACGCAATCAGATCGTCTGCTATTGATCTTTCTTCTTGCTACATCCTCGTAGTCACCATTGCAAGTCTCTAGTTCATGCCCGATTGTTTTTACTGTATTCAGGGAGCATTGGGCAGCAGTCGTAATATCCTTATTTTGATGGCGGGCACGAATCATCATGATACAAGTTATTCTCTTCCATGATTCAGGTGGGTTCCAGCTATCCATCCTTTCTGACATCTTGTATATGAATGAAGAAGGGTCCAAACTTTTAAATGAAGAGAAGTGTGTGTTAATACATGTAACTTACGGAAAAATATAATTAATTATAAATATGTCAAATTTATCCCGAACACCCTGTATATAGCAAAATTCACTATATAAGTATTCTGTATAACTGTATAAAAAAGCAGCTAAGGATTGTGTGACTCTATTATTCTGCAGCAATGCTTCAGGAGATCGTATATTAAAACCAGTACTCATTAATCAATCCCTAAGACAACAGGCAAAGAAAGGTGTGGATTTTAACATATTACCAGTACTGGAAGGAAAATAAAAAAGGTTGGGTAACAAAATAAATTTTTAATGAATGGTTACTTCGTTATTTTGTTCCAAAGTTAAACAGGAAAAAATCTGGACTTTAAAGTTTTATTGATTATAGACAATGCTCCTGGCCATCCGAATGTGGAATTTTGTTTTCTGTCACCTAATACAACCACTAGACTAGGTTGTGATCGCTACCTTCAAAACTTACTAAATAAGAACATTCCAATACATTTTGGATAAATTTAGATAAGGATAATTTAATGACAATTATTGATGTGTGAAAGAAATTTTCTATTTTGGATTGCATCAAACTTGCCAAGTTGGCGTTATCAGAATTGAAACCAGCAACTTTAAATGCATGCTGGAAAACTACTTGGCCAGAATATGTGAAAAAGAAAAACTCCATGCCTTTGCATACAACTGAATATTCCAATATCATCAGCTTAGCACATGCAGTTGGCGAAGAAGGATTTGATGATTTTTCATCTGCAGATATTGAAGAGTTGATGGTTGACAGAGCTATTAGTGATGACGAAATAATAGAAGCTGTGCTTGAGAATCTCGATGAAAAAGAAAAAAGTGGTGATGATGATGAAGAGATTCCACTCACTGCAGGATTAATTAAAGAAGGGCTTCAAATGGCTAGTAAATTGCAAGTCATTTTCTTACACATGATCCAAATATTGAACAAGCTGAACAGTTTAAACATGAACTGAAGTCATGTATGGTGTGATATGAAGAATTATGCAAAGATCGACAAAAAACGATCTCAAAGATTAATTATAGAGTTCATGGTAAAAAAAAAAAAAATTAACCTTCAGAATTATTGTGGAAATTAATGCTAATTTAGTTACTTTTACTGAAGAAAACGTTTTGCCATTGCAGTATGAACAGGAAGGCCAAAGTGTTTCAAGTGATGGAAGTGATTTTATTCCAAAAGAATACAGTTACTGCCAGAAAGTGACGGCGAATAAAATTTAACTAATAACCATATGTGCAGTGTATTTGAGCCTTTTTGAATTTCTGTTTTATTAGTGACACACTATTTTCTTTAAGAAAGATACATATGTATATACTTTAAATAAGTATTTAAAATAAAAAAAAAGTATTCCATTAAAATTAAATAGAGTTTTATTCAATGATTTTCATATATTATGTTTGAAAATAACTTATTGTTCATATCAGGTTTTCACATCTGGAACCATTCTTCTATTTTTTCATACACATTATATTCTTTTTTACATGGTTTTCATTTACACAGTTTTTTCTGGAACCAGTCTACCGTGTAAATGCAGAATTGGTTGTATATTCAAATATTTGAATTTTCCCACAATGCCACTGTGTTATGGAAGTTAACAATAGTCAAGGTCATTAAATGTGATAGGTATTTACTGTCAAACATGACTTTCATCTAGTCAGCTATATGCCATTGTTAGATTGTGATAGAGTGGAAATTTATGTATTCCTATCCTATCACAGTCTAACATGCTTTTCCAAACAAAAGAATGAGATAAATACAATAAATTGCCTCTAAGTGTAGAATAAGCATTATGTATATATAAATCAAGTGAGTTCTGTTATGAAAAGGTTAAATAAGTATGTATTTTGTGCCATTCAAGAATGCAGTTAATTTAATATTGAAAGTGTAAAATATTAGCAGAGCATTATAAAACATGTATAAAAGAATTATGAAATGTAAGCACAAATTCAACAATTGAGGGGGGGGGGGGACTCAAGTCCAAAGGTTACGGAGACGTACGCGAGGAAGCGGCTCGCCCCAAGTAAACAACGTGACGTCAGCGTACGTGCGATAAACAGGACAGAGAATAGACGCCATGACATAGTAGCATGTGTGAGTTGCCTGGACATCGAAAGGGGCGAGAACCACCGAGAAGGAAAGAGGGAAATATAAGGGTCATGCGACCCTGACAAGGCCTTTTGTTCCTGGATCTCCTGTGGGTTCGTCCCTCGTGGTGGCGTGGGGTGCGAGTGCCCTCGATGTCAGATGGCTCCCGATAGGCAGCTACGGTCTTGGCGGCCGTATTCTCCGTGAAAAGAAGTTAGTCTGGCTGTCCACAGAAGGCCAGTTTCCTGTGAACCTATGAAGCACTAAAGAACCGAAAGGGGAAGATAAGTAAACTTTGTTTGTGTTTAACAGAATATTTGCTGTCTTGCCTGTCCAAACAGGCAGGACAGCAAATATCAGAATCTCGGAACACAAGGATTACATCCGATTTCACCAGTACAGCCACTCTGGGCTTGCAGACCACGCTCTGGATACTCGCCACAGAATAAGATGGAAGAAAGCCACAGTAATACACCGCAGCAAGTTCAAGTATGAAAGACTATTCATGGAATCAGCCTCGGCCCTTAGGAACATGCCAAACCTCAACAAATTTGGATGCATGAGACTGCCCCAAATTTGGGAAACTTTTATCAGAAGAACTTCAGCCCAAAGGCCAAGAACTACCAATATAGCCCGCCAGGGGGCACCATCAGGACTTTAGGAAACGCTAGCTTCCTAGCTTCAGTCTCATTTGCTGTTATTAGTACTTGTGTGCACGTGTCTTTGTAGTAAGTTCCCAAGAAGATGGCAACGTGACGTTCGCCGAAATATCGGAAAGTATATATTAAAGTTTATTTAATCTATATTTCTAGTATACGCTGTCAATTCCTTAAATATTAGTTATCATGTTTAACCAGCGTATAAGCCTCTCAACAAGAACATTAAATTGTACTTGGTTTTACAAATAATCTCAATAATACTTAAAATGCATTACTTTCTAATATCAATATTACTTTTTCACAATCCGTGTTAGATAATATAGCTGGTTTTCTTTAAAACAAAGTTTATTATCAAATCTTAAATGTGCTCTATTCAGACAAGTAACCTAACTAAAATATTTTGCAATTAATTCTTCTGCTCTCAGCAGTGCAACTATTCTCTGCTGATATTGCAGAGAATAGAATTAATGCAGATACTCTTTCCATGACATTTTATGGATAATTGTATTTAATGGATAGTTGATTATTCTTTTTAGTTATTTGAATAACATTTTTTTCCTACCTCCTTAAAACCAAGGGAAGTGCTACTAAAGGATTTTTCTTTAAGCCTTCAATAATGTCACTAGCTTTATCACCATATATCCTGAAACAAAATGCATATTACTATCCATATATAAGAACCAGGAACACATGGTACAAATACATAAATAATTAGTGAATGGATTGAAATAAATTAATGGAAAAGACTGTTATGAAGTAATACACTTTGTCCTAGTAGTATTTAACAAGTCAAAAAAATGGAACTCAATTTAATAATGCTTCTTCTGAATCCAATTTTGAAATAGCTTTGACACATTTTTCATGTTGACAGAGTACCAAAATAAAAACACTTCCACAGTACTACAGACAAACTCCAACTTATGAACATAATGCATGCTCAAGAAATATGTAAGTTTGATGTTCATAAGTTGAATTTATTTATTTTTCCAAGGTATTGTTAAATTTTTAATATATTTCTGAAATAATTTACCTTAATACAAAAAATAGTAAAAATGAATAATTCCAAACTAATTTAATCAAATTAATTAATTAGAATAATGATACACAATGCCCTTTTTTTGGTTCCTTCATTCAAAGAAAAAAAAAGTACGGTAGTATATGTAACTATCAGTACATGACCAATATAAAGTATTATGAGTAATTATGTATTTTTTTACAATAAAAGGTTACTGTAAAAACTGATATGTGATTAATTTTTTTTGCTTCCTCTCATTTCTTTGTATACAGTTGTTTGTAGCAGCCCATCTCTATTAACACCTTTGCAGTGTAGAAAAACTAAACACTTTAAAAAAAAAAATGTTTATTCAGAATCCAAATTGTTAAAGAATGTTCCATTTCTTCAACAATAATATTTCATTTCCTTTTTAGAAATACCTATGGAATGAAAAGAGCCTGCACTGCAAGTATAAACAAAAATTCTTTGTTTGTCTTTAAGTCTTTAAAGATCACTGCAACTGTTTAAAACGATTGACATTATAAACACAGTCAGTTAAAGCAAGCAATTCACCATTTTCAGATCGTTCGATTATGTCCAGTTTAGTTTCCAATGAAATCATTGTCATCATCAAATTCCTGATACTATATGAAAAATTACATCATTACTAACTTCCTATCTACAATTTTCCTCCAAATCAGTCTGTTATCCGGCAAGACTCCAACATTATCAGATCTTATATTTCTATCTTCTAAGGCACTTTTTACTGTATCAATCCACCTATATCTTGGCATTCCTCTGGGTCTTTTTTCCTGCCAACCTGGCAGAGAACACTTGTTTTGCTAATCTTTCCTCTCCCATTCTGTTTAAGTGACCATACCACCTGAGATTAGCTCTGCTAATGCATTCCTGGATGCTGACAATGTCAAGTTCTTTCCTAAAATCCTTGTTTTTAATATGATATTGCCATTGATGTCATCTGTTCACGCCCCTAATCTTTCTCAGGACTCTCATATCTGCAGTCTCTAGTCTTTGATCAAGTGTTTTACTTCTGACTTAGCTCTCAGATCCATAAGTTAAAATTGGCTTGATTACTGTCTTGTATATACAGCTAATTTAGTGTTTTAACTAATTTCTCTCTTATTCCATATAAATTTATTCAGTTGACTTCCTACCATACCAGCTTTGTTGATTCTGTTGTCTATTTCCATATTTAATTTACCGTCTTCACTAAAAATCGGGCCTAAGTAGCTGAAATGTTTAGCATTTCAAATAGCTTCTCTCTCTCTTGGCATCTTGTTATATGCCTTTTCCAGAT
The DNA here is from genome assembly GCF_054136105.1 of Typopeltis vanoorti. Classification (NCBI taxonomy): domain Eukaryota; kingdom Metazoa; phylum Arthropoda; class Arachnida; order Uropygi; family Thelyphonidae; genus Typopeltis; species Typopeltis vanoorti. The sequence continues at coordinate 8,632,090 of NC_143570.1, forward strand.
CTACAAAACTTAAATATAGATCTTTGTTATATTCCCATGATTTCTCAACTATCAATTCTAACTGCTGACTTGCAGCTCAGGTACACAGCTTCTTCTACCCCTCCTGCAGAAAGGATATTCTTTTTTATTCTAAACAGTATTTCTCTCTGCTCAACTCCTGACACTTTATATTATTATTATTACATAACGCCTCCAGGGAGTCCAAAGACTCATTGAGGAAGGGTACCTGCTCTACAACTGTCCGTTTCCACCACTCCACCAGCCACAACTACCTTCATCATCTACACCAATGCCATCTACCTCCAACCACCACTAGTATTTTCACAAACAAACATCCATGCCCACGGCGGGATTCAAACCCACAACCTTTTGGCTGGAGAGAGGATACGCTAACCACTCGGCCAACCAGGCTGGTGATTATAAAGCTCAAATAATCAATCTTAGACTACTGTTCTCACATTTAAGATATGTACCTTGGACCTTCCTTAACTGCATTCAGAAGAGAGTAATCTTTTTAACTGATGACCTTCTTCCCCTCTCACTGACTCTTTCCAGTCATTTTCCCATAGATGTTCTGTTGCTGCATTATGTCTTTCTACAGGTATTTTCATGGTACTGTTCCAGTGATATGGCCATTACCATTCTTTCACTTTCCTCTAATCAAATATGACCAGAGCAGTTCTTAGTTCACACTCATATACAATTCAGCTCTAAACCTATTTCGCATTCTCCTCCTTCATTCCCTGCACCTCTGCTCTTTGGAACAATCTCCTCAATACTATTTTCTCCAATGATTACAACCCTCAAGTCTTCAAGAAACACATTAACAAATTCCTTTCTTAAGCAATTCCCCAAACACAGTACTCTTGTGTTATAGGTCTTGGGATTGTCACGTGTAGGACTGATATAAAATCATTCCTACTCTGGAATGATTTTATATCAACAAAGATCAACTTTTCTGGTTTTTTTGTGACAGCCAGCCACTTTCTCTAATGCCACAAAAAATTTCTCCACTTCCTCCTCCTAATAATGATAATAATAATCCAGAAATCCACTCTAGAAGCAATGCTACTTTTAAGCTACTTTAAACCTCAGTAAGCAGAAAAGTGTCTTTCACATTAGTGAAAACTCATCTACCCCTTTCGTAAACTTCCATGAAAAGGGGTTTGAATCTACTGCTTGTTAGATGGAGAATACAGACACCAACCACTCAGCCATTCAGGCTAAACTGTCCTAATCTTAAAGGAACTACTATAAGAATCAATAAAATGATGGTAGACCCTGATTAGTTTTGTCTCTCCACCTTTCATAGAGATAGGCACAGTACACTGAGATTTATTATAGGAAGTGAAATATAAATATCTGATGTTACAGTGTGAAAATAGTTTGCATTCCATATTTTCATATGAAAATTGCATGTTTGATATAAAAACAACTTATCTGAATCATCATATAAGTTTGCTTTGCCCACTCATCATTTTCTTATCTGTAATATATGGCCATGTTTGTAAATTATTAAATAACTATTGTAATTAATATAGTAATTTAGGAGGGGGAGAGAGAGAGAGAGAGAGAGAGAAAAACACCTTCTTATAGACTAAAAACATGTTTATTTGAGTTATATAAATTTGTTTCACCCACATGACTTTTTCTTATCTGTAATATATGACCAACTTTAATTAATTAATTGTTGCTGCTTACTTATTATAACAAGGTGCTAAATGTATTGGATAAGGGTTGATACATAAACAGCGGTATATTTAGATTTTGCAAAGGCCTTTATATATTGCCACATGACAAGCTGTTAAGTAAATTAGAACAGATGGGGTGTTAGATAGATCAGTGCACTGGATTGGGGATTGGCTGTCTGATAGGTATCAGAAAGGTGTCTATGGAGGAGCAATATTCCAGAAGAGGAAAGTTACTAGTGGTGTACCCCAAGTGTCTGCTTTGGGTCCATTGTGTCTAACTTGTATATAAATGTATTGGGAGAGGTCTGAAAAGTGATATGCAGTTGTTTACAGATGATGAAAACTTGGAGGGAACTATTAGGAGTAAAGCAGATGCTGAGGTTTTGCAAGAGGACTGGTATACACTGGCTGAATGGGAAAATGAGTGCGGTTATCAGTTCAATATCGCAAAGTGTAAGATTTTGAAATTTAGGAAGCAAAGATGGAATGTAGAGTCCAAAATTGGTGGAAATATCTTGGAGGAGGTAGACAAGATGAGAGATCTAAAAATATTATTGACAAGGACCTAAAATTTCAGGGGCATATTGCTAAAATTGTGAGGACAGCACAGCAGATAATCAGAATGATGTGGAGGGCACTGACTTGTAGCAGTAAGAATACTATGGTTCTTCATTGCATAAGGCTTTGATCCCAACATATGGATTATTGTGCACAAATATAGTGATATGGTTTTTAAAAACATGTATTGGAAAGGGTCCAGAGAAGATTAATTAAGGTTTCTGGTCTACAGGATGTTGAGCATGAAGACATATTGAGAAAATGCAATTTGTAGAAACTATTGGATAGGAGGAGGAGGCAGATATGTGGCGGAGATTTTGCATAGAATGGGTGAAGACAGGGAGAGTGCAAGAGGTCATTTCTGGATGCTGTATAAGGAGAGTGTGAGTAAGTGTGGGGGGGAGTGAAGAACAGGATTTTTGCATGGAGAGTGGTTAGTGATTGGAATGCATTACCTGCAAGTGTGGTGAATGCAAACAGTGAAAATATTTAAGGAGTGGTATGATAAACTGTGTGTGAGACAGAGGACCTACCATGATGAGTCTTTTGACTTCATGGAGGTTTGATAATGATGATAATAATAACAATTACTAATCTAGGAGAGATATATATAGAAAGAGAGGTAGAAATAAAATACCTTCTGATAGCCTTCTGATGAATAACAAAAGAGCTCCCACCTAAAGAATCATCCAGATGGAAGTCTGTTCTTTCATCAGCATTCATTTTTGACACCCTTTTTTGCACAGACTCTAGTGCTCGAATAGTTGCTGTATTAGCTTCCAGAGCAACATCCAACTTAAAAAAGGGGGAGAGAAGGTGAAAAATATATATATATATATACACACATATATAAATATACAGGATTCAATAATATGTCAAGTAAATAAAATGCCATATAATTATCGAAAATGTTTACATATATAGGCTTAGATATTGGTGTTTATTCCTAATAGTGCTTCACAGTATAAGCAACATCAAGAAGGAAAAATAATAATTTATTGAACTTACTAATACTTTGCTAGTTTTCTAACCAGCATCATCAGAGTACAAATTACAACTGTGGCAAACAAAGATCACTAAACTAGATAGCTGTAGAAACAATTCAAACTGCAACTGAAGAATAAATAACTAATCCCCTAACAAGACACCTTATACTGGCCAAATAACCATAAAATTAATCTAGAGAAGTCAGGCTATGTTTGGTCTCAGAATGACTGTGTCCTAGATCTTTGGCAAATAATGCAGCCATACTTGTTGAAGTTTTTGGGCTAGTGCTTGATTGCTAATGCTGATTGTAAAAATAGTCAATCAGACTTACAGCAACTTCTACCTTCCATAGATGTCTTCTTCCATTTAATTCTGTGAAGTGATAGCCAGAGCGTGGTCTGCCAGTCCCGACTTGCCATATAGAATGAGGAACTTTATACACTCCAGGATGTGCAAAAGATGAAGTTGATTCATAGGAGAACAGATGAAGGTAACTAGCATCCATTCTCTTAAGGATCAACTTCATCCTCTTGAACATCCTGGAGTGTATAAAGTTCCTTGGGACTACAGTAGCCCTTCGAACAGGCTAAGATTTGTTAATATTTGCCTTGAAAGCAAACGTTACAAATCTTAGCACTACAGCCCCATTGAAGAATACAAAAATTACATCTACAATCATCTGTACGACAAGTTGGAAATGGCAAATTCTGAACTGGATATCTCTTCATGTCGGATTAAATGGAAGTCACTATAGGTCTGAGAGACAATTTGAAGGAATCTATATCCATCCTAATTGAATATGCCAGAATAGAACCTGATCACTTATGTCATAATCTCCTTGGCTTCTTTGGAAACTAATTATGATAGGATAGTTAATACTATCTATATTGTCTGTTATGTCTGTGAATTGTGTATGTGTGTGTGTTCTGGTTGGTTGTTGCAGGATGAAAAACCAAAGCAATCATCAATACTGACTGAACTACAGAGGCCTAGCAAAATATTAACAAGGCTAATACCTTAAATAACCCTGTTTAATTTTTTACTTGCAGTGTTGTAAACATTGTAAAACCCTAAAAAGAAATTGTATTTGACTATATTCAACATTGCTGTTTTCTCACAGTCCAGTCATATCACAAAACAGAAATATATTCTTCATTTAATAAATTTCTGGTATTGAGATCTAAACATGTTTCTAAACATAAAACAAATTTATAAAAATAACAAACAATATGCTCAGGCAAACCTGAGGCTTACCTCATCAGGGGTACAAAACTTCTATAAAAAGACTAGAAAAAATTAATCACACACACAGCAGATGTTACTAGAACTTTAAAACTAGTACATACAAACAAAGTGACCAGAAAAAACGTATTAATTAATATGTAAGCAATATGGAACAATGCTAGTTGTTGCTGTCACGTTATGTGGTATAACATATGACATTTCTCAGGTGTGCGGTTGTTAGATTTTTGATGAATGCAGAATAAACATGGCGTAGGATTAATAATATTCTTCTTCTTTGGCACTACAGCCCCATGTAGGGCCTTGGCCTCCCATTTTTTGGGTTTCATAACTCACTACGAGGTGGGGTCGTTACCCCATACTCAACCATGTGTAATTGTCTGTGAAGCATTGTGTTCTTAAGACCAGTTTGCCTGCTTTGCAGGAGGGAAAACCCCAGATAAATTGGGGAGATAAAAACCTACAGTCCATGCCCAAGACCGGCTAACTTGGCTATGTCTGAGAAAGATCCTTAGCTCCTCACGTCAGTGACAAGAATCGAATGCAGGACACTCCTTTCCCAGACATATTGGTCGAGGAGCACGTACCCACTCGGCTAACCGTGTGGACATACAGGATTAATAGCAGGATTGTTATATTGTGTGAGAGTATGAAGCATTTCTAAGGCTTTTTTAAACTTTCTTGTAAAAGAGTTATGATCAATATATGGTATTTTTATTTCTTACCAAACTACTTGTGTACCATGTTCATTGCATGGAAGGCTAATCCGATCTGTGCTATTTATTTTTTCTCAACATCTTTTATATATAGGTCTGCAGAGACATGTAGACATGCATACTACTACAGACCATCTCGTCTGGCCTAATAGCAAATACCACAAGAGCAATGAATTTTTTAAACTGCTGTTTTTTTCATGAAAGAATGTGGAGGTTTGGTGAATCTCAAAATCTTATACAAAAAAGCCACTTAAACATTGTAATCATGAAGCAATATTGCAACTTTGTCTCTAACATTCTTGATGTAAAATAATGTAATTGCATTTTTGAAATCTTGTTTATTGAGAGATGTCAGAGGTGTATCAAGAATTTTGTTAATCGCTTTTGGATTGTGCCCACTGAAGGCAAGAGCATACCTCAGGTAGTGTAGTTCTTCACTCTGTTTTTCTGACGTACTGGAAATGTGGTAGGCTCTTTATTGTATAGTGTCTATTATGCCTATCTTTTGTAATGGATGGTGGCAAGAAGAAGCATGTTTTAATACCAGAAATTAAATGAAGATTTGTTAAACCCCAGATATATTCGTGTTCATCTAGAAACATATTCTATGTTAAACATACATTTGGAGTGATCATGATTTTTACAAGTAAAATATGAAGTAAATATTCTAACAATAATTATTAATCCTCACCTCAAATCTTTCATCTTCACATCTGTACATTATTTCTTCAAACTGAGTTTTACTAGTGCTTCCAAATGTAGAATCTTCAGACCAAGATGGAAATGATACCCAAGTATCATTCAGAACCTAAAATCAACCAAATATTAATAAATAATGATTAGGGAATACCAAAATGTGTTTAAAATCTGACATTAAAAAAAGTGGATTATCTTGGTTACATACATTGTTTGAGAATGACCTAGAGAATTAATTCCTCCTAACTATTTCCACTATGTTAAAGTGTCTCTGAGCTAAATTTTCAAATTAAAGAATTAATGAGATGACTTGAAATCTCAAATATAACTTACATAAGCAAAAACCAATATTTCACTTTAGAAATGTAATATAATTTATTCACAGAAAAGAATTACTGCTGGTGCATGTGTTTATGTGTGTTGTATGCAGGCTCACTGCTGAATAAGGAGCTCACATATTACTTAATATAACACCATGTCACATCACCTTTGGGATCAAATCCCTGGAATAATTCAACCAATGGAGATTAAACTAACAAGTTAAAACAATTAAAAATTATATATAATCATTTTTAATTGTTTGGAATTATATATGTATATATAATTTAAATTTAATGTAAATTATTTATATGATATTTCCACAGACCTATCACAATCTTAATTGTGTACTTCTGGATCTTCACCACCACTTTTTTATCCCATGAAATCCAGTCAATGCTTGCCTGTATCCCCCCCCCCCCCAATAAAAACTTGTTTCCCTGACTCTGCATCTCTAAACGTTCATCAAACAATTTCTCAAGATGCCTAACTCTATTCAGCCTCTGGTTGACTGAGTGGTTAGTGTATCCACTCTCCAAGCCAGGAAACTGTGAGTTTTAATCCTGGCAAGGGCATGAATGTTTGTGATTGTCCTACTAACCATTTACTTTTTGTAATGCTGTAACCTGTGTCCTAGAGCAGTATGACCTTTGATGTCTTTGCACCATAAAAATCAAATCAAAATCCAAAAGCCTAACCCTAAATCCATTGCAACACAAACCATCAGCCTTATATAATTGCTTTCGCCTTAAAAAATAATTAAATAAATAAATACATATCTAATATCTTTGCTGAATTGTATATTTTAACTCAATGCTGCAGGCTGCTGCTTGGAATCAGCTATATTACCAGCTGATTTGACTGAAACCAGGAAATTTCTGAATAATAAAACATATTTCCATATCTTCTTTCAATACAGAAAGAACAGTGCTGCTTTCAATAGAATTTTTTTTTCTATTATTATCAGCAGACCTCCATGGAGTCGAGATGCATTGTGGAAGTTCTCCGCTGAAGTACACACAACCCATCTAACTGTGTCTTAAATTCATTTACTCTTCTGCATGCATGACACTCTCCAACCACTCCCCATGCAAAAAAAAAAAAAAAAAAAAAAAAAAAATGCTTCTCACACCCTACTTATACAGATTCCAGGAATGACCTCCTGTTTCTATTTCTATCTCCACATATTCTAAAAAAATCTCTTCAAACATTAATCTGGTAACAACCCCTTACCAACATATGTCTCAATCATATTCCTCCCTTTCTACTCCTATCTGTGACGCTTTGTAAATTTCATCCCCTCAATCTTTCTGCATGCCTAACATTAAAGAGAAACCACCTTAGTCAATTATTTTGAGGTATTTTCAATACGTTCTCATCCCTTTGAAAACCACGTGATTGAATTTGTACACAATAATAAATATGCAACCTAATCAAGGTCTTATTCAAGGGAATCATAATCTTTTATTTCTATATTTTAATGTTCTCTGCATCACTGCCAAAATCCACTGTGATGCCTTCACAATTTTAGCAATGCATCCCCCAAATTTTAGATCTTCATGTGCCATAATAATCCCTGATCCCTTATCTTCTCCACCTCTTGCAAGATATCCTGACAAACTGTATGCTGTGCATACTATCCCTGCTTTCCAAATTTCTTTGCAACATTGATCTGGTGAACACTATTCACTTTCCCACTCACAGTTCTTTCTAATTTTCCTGTAAAGCGGCAGCCACTACTCTGTTCCTTATGACTCTTTCTAACTTTCTATCATCTGCAAACATCTCTACACATTCCATTTAAATATTTCCCAATATCATTAGTATACAAAATAAACAGCAGTGGCATCAAAATGGATCCATATGGCACACTGCTCACGACTTTCTTCTTCTGAGGCACTGTTCACTCATACAACTCATTGATAACTATCAACCAGCCAGTCTCCTACCAGCACACTAATCTACATCTATCCATTCTAGTTTAATTACCAACTTGCCATGTGGTAATATATCAAAGGTATCTGCACAATCTAAATACACCTCTGTATGTGTACCACTTTATCCAATGCATAAGATAAACATTGGTAATAATCAGTTGCATGAAACGTACAAAGAGCAGGTCAGGAAGGTGATCAGAATACAGCAAAAGTGCAGCATAAGCAGAAATTAGCGAGTCAAACCCCAAAAAAATCCTAACAAGTTCTTTCAATATGTGGCAAGTAGGAGAAAGAATGACTATGGTAGGATGATGTTAAATGATGAAAATGATAGATAAACTAATAACTGATGTAGAGGATATAGTTGAAGTATTATTCAATGTGCCATTTATCAGGGTATTTCATCCTTGTGAAGGTGATATCATGAGAAGCTGAAGTACAGAGGATATGATGGAGTGTTGGTGATTGAGTGAGTAGGAGGTATATGTGGAATTAAGTAAACTTAAAGTTAATAAGCAATAGGATTTAACAATATATCACTACATGAATGGAATGATGCTCTAGGGCAGGGGTGGGGAACCACTGGCACACATGCTAAACGTGGCATGCCAACAACTTTTTTCTGGAAAGCAACCCAGGGCTCACCTTAAAAACGCAACCCCCCACCCCTCCTTCACAATAAAGATTACACTAAATCTATCACCATCCCCTACATCTGGGCCACCTCTGAGAAAATAACCAATATCCTCAAAAAATATGACCTAACTTCTTGTTATAGACCATATAAAAAGTTGGCATCCCTTATCTGCTCCATCAAAGACCAACCACTTCCCCTAGACCTACCTGGTATATACCAGGTCCCTTGCAAATGTAAATTGTCCTACTTTGACCAAACAGGCAGAACAGCGAATATCAGGATTTCAGAACACAAAGACTACATTTGGTTTCACCAGTACAGCCACTCTGGGGTTGTAGACCATGCCATAGATACCCACCATAGAATTCGTTGGAAGAAAACTAAAATAATACACCACAGCAAGTTCAAGTACGAAAGATTATTCATGGAATCATCAGCAGCTCTAAAAAATGTTCCAAACCTCAACAAATTTGGGTGCATGAGACCTTCCCCAAATTTGGGAGACTTACATTATGAGAACTTCAGCCTAATGGCCAAGACAGCCCAATTAGCCCGCTAGGGGGCACCATTAGGACTTTAGGAACAATATTAGTTTCTTGCCTTCTTCCTCATTTGCTTTTGTTAGTGCCTGCATGCACATACCATATTTGTATGTTCCTGAAGAAATATTGAAGGTATTCATTCAAGTTTCGTTTAATTAATATCTGTTTTATGAGTTGCAAATTCCTTAAGTTAATTACCAGTTATGTATGACCAATGTATAAGCCTTGCTACAAGAAGAAGAAACCAGATATAAATTATCTGTCATCAGTAATGCAGCAGCAGAAGTCTCATTGATGCTAAATAAATAAAACATGCACTATTTTTCTTTCTCTGGTTTTGATTTGATGTTTTCTGCTAAAAAATGGTAAAGATTAACATTTTAGTAGGTAAAATAACATTTTATTTTGTCTGTAATTTTTATATATTACTTTGTAAGGAATTAAGAATTAATAAAAGAATATCATTAATTTTATTTTCTTTTATTATGCTTTAGTCAAGTAAAATGATTATGAGATTGTGCACTGTAATAAATATATATTAGAACAACTTGAAACAACTTAGATCTGATTGATCTTTATAAAAAAACAAAAATTCAGAATTATTGGATGTTAAAAATTGCTTCTTTAAATTGTGTGGCTGTATATGGCAGATAGAATTACACTTAAAGGCAAATAAAAAATATCCAAGCTATCAACAGGCTAGAAGGACTTTTAAGTAAAGATTCCATCACTCATTTTTACATTCATTCAATCTTACATGACTTACAATAATCACTCTTGCAAAATTCTTTGATTTTACAGCTCTAGTGTCCTTTTTGATTATTTGAAGACATCAAATAATAATATGTTCCCCAAAATTTCAGTTGGCACATGAGAAAATTTTGCATCAAGATTTGGTGATTTCGACATGCATACTTAAAAAGGTTGCCCATCTCTGTCCTAGTCCTCACCAACACCATAACCACAATTCCAGACACAGATTGGCTGATAATTTGTAGTCAGAGTGTTATTACATTTCATTTTAGTAAATTATGGAGCCAACTAATTGTTATAGTAATAACTTCATTTTTTAAATATAAACCAAAATAATCACTTGACATATCGACCAACATACCAAGGTCATCATCTGAAGTATACACACATATACAAAGAGACAAGCGATGTTACAAAACATACACACACACACAATGCGCTAAAGTTGCACTAATTTGGTCAACTGTTAACACTAATGACCTGACCTCTGGTGAGGGAAAACCTTACTATATCAAAGCTAGAATCCTGTTATCTATTTGGCTAGAAATTACAAACAGATAAATTTCATTAATTTATAAAATAATTGTTTGTCAAAATAACAATAATTATTATTATTATACCTCCAAGGAGTCCGAAGACTCATCACGGGAGGACACCTACTATACAACTGTCTCCACCACTACACTGAACCTCTACTACCAATCATCTCTATCAATGTCATCTACCGCCCACCACCACCACAACTAGTATTTATGTCTGTTGCATGTGTTCTGAAGGGCCGATCTGTCTGTATGTGGGATGAAAAACCCGAGTTTCTGGGAGAAAAAACCCTGCTACCTCCATATGAGATTGGCTAACTCACCTTCGATTGAAAAAGTCCACATAAAGATTCCTCCCATCACGACGAGAATCGAACTTGGGACTATTCCAATCGAAGGGTGCAAGGTAAATCAATTATCTTGAATTAAGCTCTTCAAGAACAATCCAATGTTGAAAGTTTTTCAACTTGGTTATATTATAAATTAAAGATCCCAAGAAATTATATTCTTGCTTTTATCTTTTATCCAAGTGTTAAAAACAGTATTGACGGTGGCCAATATATGAAATAAGCGCTGAAATTATTGCTTAGTCCTAAAGTGAGCATTTGATAAACACATTCTGGAAACTAATGAAGAAAAGTTTATAGCTAAATTTCATAGACTGAAACAAGTGAGATTTAAACAACCATCATTCAAAAATAACCAGTCAGGATATCTCTTTCCCAGTAAAAAACTCTAGAGATAGTCAACCACAACCAAACAAGGGAAATGAGGAGTCACCAACTCCCTGCAAGTAACTGCCATACATACCATGTGATCAACCTGTCCGGTCTTCCTAAATAACAGTGAACTTTTGCTACTTAACAACTTTAGCATGCTAAAGTCACAGTAATTTGGTCAACTGTTAATACAACTTGTCTAACCTCTGGTGAAAACAAAAATTGCTACATCAAAGCTAGAGTGCTGTTATCTGTTTGGCTAGAAATTAATAACAGATAAATTAGAACAAAAACGGCATTGATGGTGACCAATATATGAAATAAGAGTTGAAATTATTGTTCAGAGTCCTAAAGTGAATGTACTGGGGAACTTGAAACAGAAACCATCTCAGTCTTGGGATGATTGATTAAAATTGCATAGGCTTCCTTAAATTTGCATTCATGCCAGGGTTTTATATGATATAAGGAACAGGTACCTTTCCAATCAATTTGGTGTAGGGGTTAAAGGCATGACAGGAGAGGCCAGATTTACCAAAATTGATTGTTAAATTTTCTGTGTTGTAACACATTGCAATTGTACATCCAGTTTTACCAATATAAGATAAATTATAGGTGTACTCCAAGGCAGGCTTGGCGAGAGAGAGAGGGAAGGGATCCTTGGAGGAGTTGAACATGTGTTTTAAATCTATAGGTGGTTTAAAAGTAGCAATAAGGTTATAATGGTATAGCATTGTACTTATTTTATCTGAAAATACTTTCATGTATGGAATAACTATGGTTTTACTGTAATCTATATTATTTCCATTTATGGATATAGTTTTATGAAGAATTTTATTGATGGTATTTTTGCCATAATCATTGTTCAGAAACATACTGCTAATAATTTGTAATTTTTGTTTAAGAGCTTGCTCATTAGAGCAAACTGATACAGCTTTGTTTTTGAGGGTATTAGTAACTAAGTTTTTGTGAAGGGTGATGATGGTATCCATGTTAAGGCTTAAGTGCTAGGAGGATGTCATACTGGAATTTTAATGGAGTATTGACAGCATAAGAAAGGATTAAAAACTAATTTAGACTAATAAAATAATATAAAAACTAATGATAATTTAATAGGACTTCAGAGTCATAACCAAGTGTTTCAATGAGTATGTGTGGTCTGTGTGTGTGTGTGTGTGTGTGTGTGTGTGTGTGTGTGTGTGTGTGTGTGTGTGTGTGTGTGTGTGTGTGTGTGTGTGTAACAAGTGTTATTTGTACTCCCTGAAGATGTCTCAATGACTGAGATGAAATATTATAAGCATCAACATTAGTTTTTAATCCTTTCTTAGTTTGAAGGAAGAACCATCATAATGATGATGGTAAGAGTTAGCATGTATGTATTGGCTAGTAGGTGTGAGCTTGTGGTAGGCAATTAAGGACAGTCTACCTGAGGGAAGATGTGACAAGTGTATCCAGGAAGCACTCATGCTGTTTGTTCAGATGGCTGAGGAACGTATTATTTAAAGTTTGTTGGTCATGTGGCCAGAAAACGAAAACATCCCAATGTAGCTAAAGCCAAATTGAAGTTTTCACAATAAAATAATTAAGAGTATGTTGCTCAAAAGCTTCCATATAAAAGTTAGCAATAAAGGGGATAGTGTTGAGCCCATGGCTGTACCTTCTTTTTGTAAGTTAAAATTATTTTGCCACTCAAAATAAACAGAACACAGTATCTAGGCAAAGAGTGCTATAATAATGAGCAGAAATTTGTTCTATAAGTGACGAACTGTGTCACTAATTGGGAATTTGTGAAAAGGACAGAAACATCAAAACAAACTGACTAATAAATTATCTTTGCTGAGCATTATGTTTTAATTTTGTTTATGAAGAGTTATGTGTTCTTTATGTAGAGGAGAAATGACCTACCAATTCCTTGAGTGTTGATGCTAATTTCTTGGAGAGGTAATAATTAGGACTATTTATCCATTCCATTATCAGTCAAACTAGAACATCATGTTTGTGCATTTTAGGATCATCATAAATTTTAGGAGTACATGTAATGTGGTAAAAGCTTTTTAACAGTGTCTGATGGCCAAGTAATTATATCAGCCATATTAGTTAGAAGAAATTTAATACCCCTTCAATAAGATATATAACATCCAGTTTATTGACTGGATGTTATATATCTAGGTTCTAGGTGCTTCTGTGAATAATAAAACCATAATAAAGCTAGGTCTTTTTTAAGTAGTTAAAGATCACTGTTATTTAGGGAATGGCTGGACAGGTTGATCACATGGTATATATGACAATTACTTACAGAAGGTTGGTGGCTCCTCAACTCCTTTGTTTGTGGTTGGCTATCCCTAGAGTTTTTTAGTGGGGAAGAGATATCCCGATTGGTTATATTTGAATGATGGTCATTTAAATCTCACTTGTTTCAGTCTATGAAATTTAACTATAAGTTTTTCTTTATTAGTTTCCAGAATATGTTTAGCTGATTTGTCAGTGACCTTTCAGGCACATTCCAATCAAGTTCTGTTTCAAGTTCTCTAGCAAACCCTCACTTTAGGATTAAGCAATAATTTCATATACTGGCCATCATCAATACTGTTTTTGTTCTAATTTATCTGTGAATAATCTCTAGCCTAATTTTTGTTAATTTATCTATTAGCAATTTCTAGCCAAACAGATAACAGTACTGTAGCTTAGATGTAGTAATTTTTTTTCCACCAGAGGTCAGGCAAGTAGTATCAACAGTTGAACAAATTACTGTGACTTTAGCATGCTATATGCAGTAACATAGCTTGTCTCATTATGTGTGTGTGTGTGTATATATATATATATATATATATGTGTGTGTGTGTGTGTGTGTGTGTGTGTTTATATTCCAGATGTGACCTTGATATGAAGGTTGAAATGTGCCAAGTGATTATTTTAGTCATCAGCATCATCGATTTCCTCATAGGATTACTATGACAGAACTAAATGATGAAGTTTACATTATTGTTAATCTCCTATCAACAATTTTCCTCAAAATCAATCTATTACTTGTGAGCACTCCAATTTGTCATATCTAACATTCTGTACTTCTAAGGCACTTCTGACTGAATCAATCCACCTAAACTTCCTCTAGGTCTCTTTCCTGCCACCTTGGCATCAAACACCTGTTTTTCTAACCTTTCCTCATCCATTCTATTTAAGTAGCCATACCACCTTAGGTTAGCTCTGCTGAAACATTCTTGAATGCTAATAATGTCAAATTCCTTTCTAATATCTTCATTTTTAATATGATTGTGCCATCGATGCAATCAGTTCACTCCTTTAATTTTTCTCAGAACCGTCATAACTGTGGTCTCTAGTTTATATCAAGTGTTTTATTTCTAACCCAACTCTCAGATCCGTAACTTAAAACTGGTTTGAACACTTTCTTGTATACTCCTAGTCTGGTAGTTTAGCTAATTTCTCTCTTATTCCATATAAATTTATTCAGCTGGTAATCCAAAATACCAGATTGGCTTATTGTGTTGTCTATTTCCATCTTCATTAAAAACTGCCTAAATACTCTATTATATAGTGAAACCTGTGGAGTATTCATAACTAAACATTCTGAACAGGAACTATACTCGTTTTTAGATAAGATCAACAATTTTAATCCTTGCATCAAATTCACACTAAAAAAAGAATCACAAGGTTTCTCCTTTCTTGATTTATACATCCAACGAAAACAGGATGGTTCCATCTCCACTTCTGTCAATCATAAACCACCGTTTTCAGGTTGTTACATCCACAATTCATCAGCTCACCATCCATCTCAAAAATATGGTATCATAAAATCATTAGTATTCCAGAGCACATAGATTTTGTTCCTCCAAAGAACCCTTTAAACCAAGAATTGGAAATAATCAAAAATACTGCCATACTAAATGGATACAATTCAAAAACACTCAAAAAATCATCAGCACTTCCTAACGCATTGACCTAGACAAGAACAAGTCCATAGGATTCCCATACTATATGTCAAAAGCATCTCTGAGTCAACGTAGTTCACAATGGGTCTAACAGAGCAGCCTTCTTCAAGTGTTTTAGGAAACCAATATATAAACAAGGGGGTCCTTCTAAAACCGACTCTGCAGGTAGTGTCTTGTTAACTACTTCAATGAAATAAAACTAGTGGATGGATAACACCAATCAAAAATTAAAATAGCTTTTTTATTATAAGTGAAATTAGCTTAAGCAGAATTAATGCATTTTCAATTATTGAATTCAAATTTGTAATTCAAAATACAATAATAACATTTAAAATTATTTTCACTTAACTTCTCTTATATAGCTTTTGTGACTTAATCCATGTAGTGGTAGTTTGAAAATGAATGGAGGCATAGTTGGTCATTGATTCTACAAGAGTGGAATCATGGCAGATCAACACAACACATTACGTCTGTCAAATGTTGCTTATGAAGGTACATATTCAGCAAGCATAAAGCCAATATGATTTGGATCATTTTAATTTTTTATTTTATTTTCTTTCTTTATTATTTTTTTTTTGTTATTGTTTTAAATTCAAGATTTTAGAGAAATCTAACTTTTTTGCTATTTAATATTAAGCACCTTTTCTCTTCTGTATAGAAGAGAAAAGGTGCTTAAGTAATAATATATTATTACTTAAGCATATATAATTATAAAGTATAAATAATATACTGCAAAAGATCGATGAAAGCTCATTACAAAACTTAGAACTGTTCAAAAGACTGCTAAAGATATGCAAGTGACATTCACACATTTTAAAAAGATGGCTTTCAACCCCACAAATCATATGTCCATCACATGGGGAGGGGGGGGACCTCACAAGAAAGAAAGAGAAAGTATAAAAAAGTCTAAAAGTCTAAAAAAAGTCTTCTTTCTTTTTTTCTTTATTCTATTTAAAAGAAAGATAAACTACCCTTATATAGTTTTTGTGACTCTTAATCCATGTAGTAGTTTGAAAATGAATGGAGACATAGTTGATCATGTGTGAACACATATGTATCTGTCAATATATCAAGGAATAACAAAATTCTGATACAGTACTAGGTGTGACAATTAAATCTGCAGAATGCACACAATCAACTGTGCATCAATGCATATAGATGATGCTGCCATTGTTTAAAACATTTCTGGAATGCTTTTTATTACTGTCAACCGCATGACATTGGATGTCAGAAATACCAGAAAATCTTTGTCCTTTCAAGCATTCTTCAGTATTGGGAATAGCCAAAATTTGCAAGGGGCTAAGTCTGGTGAATACAGAGGAAATCTAATTTTGTGATTGATTTTTAAAGCCAGAAACTCACAGCCAGCTGTTGCATAATGTGCAGAGGCATTGTTGCGATGGATGATCCAATTGTTCGCCAAAAATTCAGGTCTCCTCTTACAAACAGCTTCATGTAACCCTGATAGCATGTTTAAATAACATTGTTAGTTCATTGTTTGTCCTTGTTTAATGAATTTGAAGATTGCAAAAACAAACACTGCTTTGATCTGCAATCATTATGTTTGTCTTTTTCAGTCTTGGTGAAGATGATGTTTTACGTGCTTTGGTGTTTTGTTTCAGGGTAATTAGTAAAAGCACCAAGTTTCATCATTGCTGTTTCCATCATCACTCAAAATTTGTGGAATCACATTTTGCAGAAATTTTTCTCATTCCCAAATTGTCTGTCAATATCTTCCTCAGTGTTTCTCTGACTAAATTTAATTTCTTTTGCTATTAACCATATATTTAATCATCTGCTGGCCAAAACTAATTTTCACATGTTTGAGGAATTTGTGGTTGCCCAGTTTGTTTGGCATTTCTCACACACCTTCCTATCTCTTTAAACCTCTTATGCTGCTTAAATGAACTAACTTCTTCATAGCATCTTCACCATAAACCTTCTTAACTTGTCTAGAATTTCACTTGTGCTTTTGCCCAACTTTGCATAAAACTTGATATTAATGCACCGCTTAAATTCCATTCACTCATTCTTCCACTGAAAGTAACAAACATGCATGCTGCAGGAAAGGTGGCCATGGAATGAGGAAGGTAAGATAGTGCCATTGCATAAGGGCGGTAGCAGACTGGAAGTGTCTAATTATAGGCCACTTTGTGTGTCATTAGTAGTTAGTAAGATCTTGGAGAAAGTAGCGAAGGACCGTATACAGTATTGGGCAGATGAGGGTAATGTTATCTGTGAGAGACCACATGGATTTGTGAAGGGGCACTCTCGTTTTAGCAATATGCTAGTCTTTTATGATAAAGTTTCAAGCGCATTAGATGAGGGAAAGGCATATACTGCCATTTTCTTAGACTTAGCGAAGGCATTTGACAGGGTGCCACTTGATAAGCTGAGTTTAAGTTGCATTATTTAAGTTGCACTATTTAAGTTGCAGCACATGGGTCTGGATGTCATATTGATCAACTGGATTCAGGATTGGCTGTCCGATAGGTATCAGAGAGTTGTGTATGGTGGGGCAGTTTCAAGGAAGCAGAGGGTTACAAGTGGGGATCCCACAGGGCTCAGTACCGGGACCTATATTGTTTAACCTTTATATCAATGACATTGTCAGTGGATTGCAAGGGGATATTCAGTTGTTTACAGATGATGCGAAGCAGGGAAGGATTATTAGTAATAGTGCAGATACAGCAGCCTTGCAAGAGGATATGAATAAGCTAGATAGATGGGCAAATGAATGGGTGTATCGGTTTAATGCAGCAAAATGTAAGGTCTCGAGGTTTGGGAAACATCGATGGGACACTGCATATTCTATGGGAGGAGTTATACTGGAGGAAGTAGGGGAGACAAGAGATCTGGGGTTGATGATTGATAGAAACCTGAAGTTTAGGGGACATATTGTAAAGGTGGTGAAGGTAACACAGAGGATTGCTGCAATAATGAGAAGGACATTGACCTGCAGAGATAAAACAGTTATCATTCCGTTGTTTAAGACCCTGATCAGACCACACTTAGACTATTGTTCTCAGATTTGGTCCCCAGGATTTGAAGGGGATCAATTAACTGTGGAAAGGGTACAAAGGCAGATAACAAAGATGGTTTCAGGACTGTACACTGATAGTTATAAGGATCAGCTGAGGGAATGTGGGCTGTAGAGTTTGGTGGATAGAAGAAGGAGAGGTGATATGATTGAGACTTTTAAACTGTTGAGAGGTGGTTACAGAGTTGACACTGGGGAGTTATTTCGCTTGGTTGAACAGCGGGAAGGAGTGATGACAAGAGGCCATCCCTGGAAGTTATGAAAGGAATCTGTAAGCAAGAGGGTGAGGAGTGGTTTCTTTGCATGGAGAGTGGATGAACCATGGAATGCATTGCCTGATGGAGTGGTGAGAGCGAGAACAGTTAATGAGTTTAAGGAGTGGTATGATAGACTTTGTGTTTCTTAGGGGGAGGGGACCTCCCCTCGATGAGTCTTTTGACTCCATGGAGGCCTGAATAATAATAATAATAATAATAATAATAATGTGCAAACTACCAGTTTGTCAACTACTGACTTGATTGTTTTGATATGACTCGGTGCAATAGCACAGACATGTCCAAACATGCACAGTTAAATAGTTCTGTCTCACTTGGTGTAAGTGCAATAATACAAGGCAATCCAGGAATTTAATTGCCACACCACATATCAATAAGACTTTTCTTTTTAAATGTCTCTTCTCTCCATGAATTTGGATAAATCTTTATATTGAAACGTTAGCAGTCCATGTCCTGATGAAATCATCCAGCAAGCACTTATCATTATTAGCTCTGTCATTTTCTCCGACTTTTCCCAAAACAACCAAATAATAAGTTTCAAATCCAGTTATTTAGCTGTGAAATGAGGATGGAACTATAATATTCCTTATTTTATAATTAACCTTGCCAAACTGAAGACTTTGGGCTTTTGCTGAATTATTATAATCATGCACCACTAAGAATTCCCTTATAAAGAATCTTTTGGATATGGGATTGCTGTAGTATTGAGGAAGGTTCTTGTACTCATTGGATTTCTGCCTGGTTTCTATTGAGAACCAACATCAAAATAGCTGTCAGGCTAGTGAAAACTTAATCAAAGCAGTAATAAATGGCAAACACATGGACTCCTGAGTAGAGTTTGTGTTCTTTTAAGTAATACAACAATAAATGCAACTACATGTCACATGTATTCTCATAAATTTTCTAATCAATTTTGAAACTTGCACTTCTATTTCTTTTATTTTTTATTTTTTCTGAAACAGTAACTCATTTTGGATACTGAAAATTAAATTACTGCCTGTGAAAAAAATTCCAATGAATAAATTAAATACTACACAATACCTATTCATAATGAGAAGAGAAGAAATGGTATACACTACTTCAAAAGAAATCAATGGATACCACAGCATGAGGAACAAACAGCCATGGCACCCACCTTAATAAGATGCAAGACCTCCTTTTGCTGCAATAACTGCAGCAATCCTATGGAGCATACTTTCCACAAGCGTATGTTAGCAATCACATGGAATTTTGGACCATTCTTTCTGTAGGCATGTAATGAGATCCTGTACTGTACTGTGGGATGGATGTCCCTTGACCTCACCCAGTGCTTCAGTTCATCCCACAGATGTTCAATAGGGTTGAGATAAGGGCTCTGTGTAGGCAAGTCAAGTGTTCATGTTCATGTCCACAAAGCACACAGTTAATAAATTTAGTTTAATCCTTTATCCAAGTGTGAGCAAACAAAGTTTGTGCCTGAAAATATATTGAAGACTGGGATAAGGTAGTACAACACCGGACAACTTGTAGCAAAGGTGGACCAAGCTAACATCACTCCTATCTCAGTATCTCCCATAATGCAAAACACATCTCCTTGCGGATATGTATAATGTTATGCATTAAGGGAAGGCCACTACCCAGACTAGTTTCGACCTTTATTGAGGTTTCTTCGGAGCCAGGCCCAGAAGTAGAGATACCAGGCAGACGCATTAGCAAGGTCATCTTTACCTATACGAGTTGCCAAAAGATGTGCCACCTTTTTATTAAATAACTCTGGATTTAGAGAAAGATGTTGAAAGTTTATTTTTCACTTGGTTAGATTATAATAAATTTCGTTTAATCCTTTATCCAAGTGTGAGCAAACAAAGTTTGCACCTGAAAATATCTTCAGGACTGGGGTAAGGTAGTACAACACCGGGCAACTCATATGGATTTAGAGAAAGATGTTGAAAAATAAACTTTCAGCACACAGTTACAGCAACAGCCTTACGACACACAGTGCATTGTCTTGCTAAAAGAGATAATGGTCATTTCCTTAGAAAAGCCACAAAGTAGAAAGCATTGCATTGTCTAGATACCAAGGCCAAACCAGGAAAAACAGGACCATACTATCACACTGCTACCTCCGAATTTCATAATTGGGGTTATTAATTCTGGTAAGAGATGTTCACCGGGTATCTGCCACACCCAAACTCATCCATCCATCTGCACAGCAGAGGGTGAAGCATGAATTCATTGCTCCATAATATCCAACTTTCCAAGTTTCCACCACACCATACAACGCTGAAGACAATGCTGCATATTGGTTCATGTAATGTGGTCTTGGATATTGCGGTCCTATCAAGGAAACCCATGCTGTGAACCTCAATTCTGAATGCTTTTGTGCAGATTCGTGTTCCAGTTGATGTCAAAAACTTTGCATTCAACGTGTCAGCCAATGAATGGAAGTTTTTACATATTATTCTTGATAGCACCCCATGGTCACATTCAGCGAGTGTGATGGGTCATCCACTGGTATAGAACTTGCAGTTGATACCCTGCACTTCCATCTCAGCATGATATTACTGATTGTTGACCTGGGATAGCAAAATATTTCAACAATTTGCTGAACAGGTAGGCCTACACCATGGCATCGTATCATAATTTCTTTCAGATTACATCAGTCCCCTTCTTACATCCATTTCACCCAGACACAGTTGTACTGAGTTGGGAACATCACGTTCCTCTAATTTATATCGGCAACAAGCATGTGACTAATTACATGGAACGATGCACCTTGCCCATGGGGGAGGGTGTCCATTGACTTCTTTCCAGTCAGTGTATTTCAAAATGAAAACAAATTTTAAATCAATTTGTATGTTTTCAGCATTTTCAAAATACATTTTAGAGTAGTCAAACATTGCATATTATTAGTGAAATAATACCTTGTTTCCTAGTCATTTTAGTTTCTGTCTTCACTGAGTTGTATAGTGTTAAATTGTCTCTCGTAATGCTACATTAAGCTAGTGAAATGTTAGCTGTAAATAATTAATAAATTATTTATTTACATCCCATCGTCCACGTAGTTTTTCCACTTGAGAAATTTTGACATGAAACACTATTAGTGAAATAAGTATCCTATAAAAGAAGGAGTCTTGGTGCTGTATTTTTAATCTAAATGATGAGATTCTTCTGAAATATTACCATTATTCAAATTTATGATATCATTGTGTATTTGGAAGAAGTCTTGAGTCCTTGACTTCCTGGAGCCTCCATACTGAGATTGTGGAATGGGCTACCAGATACATTCACAACATCTGGTAGCCCATTCCACAATCTCACCACACTCTACAAGAAGAAAGTGGACCTAAATTGCTTCCTAACTATGCCCCTTACTTCGTTTCCACAGATGGCCTTGTACACTCCACCACCATGCACACATATACACACACACACACTTACCGCGAGCTGTTTTTTTTTTTTTTTTTGGACTCCCAACCCATTAAAGGGTGTAAATCTATAGTGCACATGAACAATGTGTGGGCTAAAGATGATTTTTTTCTATTTTTTATTAATTTTATATGTTTTTTGTAATTTAAAATTTTTTTTTCATGATCCAGAAATCCTGCTCTAGAAACCAAACTTTCTTTTAAAGCCAAGGGGAGGCAATAAAATTCATCTTACACATAAAGACATCCATGACTATGCTGAGATTTGAACCCGCAGCTTGAATCACAAAGAATCAGATCATTCAGCATGGAACATGAACCCATGACCCAGAGTCTCATGCTCTGCTGGCTGAGCTAGATGAGGATTTTATGCATTTCTATTGTATCCCCCTTTCTTTTGTTTATTACTTCAACTTGAAAGACTACATATTTGGTTTTGTCCTCAAATGAACAATTCCATATGCCAGATATCATCTCAGTTAGTCTTTACTGAATATTTTCAATCATTTCCTCTCCTCTTCTCCTCTGAACACAACTGACTATCTGACTATATATATATGTGTGTGTGTGTGTGTGTGTGTATAAACACAGCAGAAACTCTCAAAAACTTTAATTCTCTATCATTATCATCAAATCATCACCAACCACTTGTAGCATACTATTAATATATTATGCTCTGCTTGCAATGTATTCCATCCACAATACATACTCTGTACATAGCAACACTGAACTGACTCCTGTCATCTACTCACAGAAACAGTTTGTTCAGATCAGCCTGCAAGGATTCTATGCTGGAAATATCTCTTACCAACCTTCCTAACTTTGCATAATTGGCAAATAATCTTATATTTCTATCCAGAATAACCCTAAATATCATTAATATTTAGGGAATCCAAGTAAAGAACTCTGCAGTGGAGTACTACAGAGTTCTTTACTTGGACTATCATTGTTTAGCCATCCCCATACATTGCTCTATTAGCCCTATCAGTCATTCATTCACCTATCCATGTCACAAGCCTGTTTTTATGTGTATCCCCTTTGAGTTTATATAACAACCTCCAGTTTGAAATTTTGTCAAATGCTTTGACAAACTCCAAAAGTCTTTTGGTATAGCTGTTTCTCCTTATCTGACTCTGTGGTCACTCTGTTATAAAATGTGTGCAAACTGCTAAAACAAGCTGTACCTTTAACTAAGTCATGCAATACTCTGCAGAAAATCAAGGTGCATCCACCCTGCATGCAAATCCTAATATACCTTTGACCTCTCCAACACCTCAATGACTACTTCAGAGGTACTGATTGGTCTATAACTGGTTACTACTGTCCTAGCTACACTCTTGTATAATGGAAAGATCTTGCTCTATATCCACAAATTAATAACTGTATTTATGTTGAAGCTCAGTTTGAACAATCAGGTGAGAGCTGCTGTTAATTCTCTTGCATATTCCTTCAGCACACGCACATACCTTTCTAAGGTGATTACTTAACAAAAGCTATCTCTTAAACATCTCATACTTTCCACTTTTCATATTCACTAAGGTTATTCTTCTAAGTCATCTCTAAACTCGATTTAACATCATTGTTCTTCCAAAAAAAAGAACAATATAGTTAACTCTCACTTTAGCAAACAGTGTCATAACAAATTACTAGAAATTCCCAATGGAAGTTCAAATAGACACACTATTCTGAAGACCATTCTCTACAGCAAACTATTCACTACAAAAAAATTATTCTTGTAGTCAACTGTATATCTACACCTGTAAGATGTACAGTTGATATAAGATATATAGTTGATATACAGATATATGGCAAGCATATATCTGTATACTGAAATCATCCAAGGAAAAAAAAAAGTAATGGTGAAATCATATATATTTCAACAAACATTACTTTATAACATTATAAAGTAATGCTATATATCGATAACAAATGATTTTTAAGGTTAGCATTTGAAAATAGCATGAAAATAATTTCCACATGTTTTCCAGTAATCATCATCATCATGCGTATCAATGTTTTAGGCCTAGAATGGCCTGTTCCAGCCTTAGAAGTCATCGTTGAATCGTTTCAGAGGACATCCTTGTTTTAGTAATCTTTCTGTTTTCATTCTTTGAACATGTTCCATCCATTTATGTTTATATTTTTAAATTTTTTCTATTATTGGTTCTTGGTTTAATTCTTTCATAACTTCTTCGTTTCCTTTGTGATTTTTTCCAGTAATGTTCTGATTAAAATAAATAGTTTAATTGCAGTGATTTGAAACATTAAAAAACTGCACAATATATCCAGCAATAAGTAAATTTATTGGCATATTGATGGATATACTGTATTTGATCCATTTTGGTTAGTAGGGAGAAAAACTAGACATGTGCTATTTTTATTATTTTGCTAAACAGCATTGCACTTGAAACACACACACACACACACACATGGTTAATTCAATCTGAGGATGTCCTATTAAAGTTTATGAATATGCATCATAAATATGAATAAAAACTGTTTCAAATATTAAAATGGTTATTAATCACTAGTAGCTTAATTTTTAGATATCATGCACTTACTTCTCTGCAAAGAGCTGTACGACCACTGCACTTTGGATGCACGTAATTTTTTGGAAGTGCCCTATAACTAGCACCATATATTTTGCAAGAAGAATAGTCTGGAAAGTTAAAAGAAGAAAAAAAAATCACAATTATTTAATCTATATTATACATAATATTATTGGTTTTCAAACTAATTAATAAAATTTTTGCTTTGATGTAATAGCAGGTTTGAGAAATATTTCAAAATGCTGACAGAACTCAGTAAACTTCTCATAATATCTCAGGCATTCGATCTAGTCTGGTATAAAGCTTTCAAGTAGAAATATGAGGTCTCTTTTCCTACATTTTACAGATGGCCATTTTGTTTCTTCTCTAACCAATTTAGGATGTTTAGGTATCACTACCATTGATTATAAGAATCCAGACATGTCTTTAAACTGTTAGTTCATTTAAAGATAAGTATGGACAAGAAGTCACCGACAGTCCTTAGTAGATTGAAATGAATCACCAAAAATGGGAAAGTACCATTGTTTAAAGTTATGCTGCTTATCTTCATATAAAGAAAATCCACTTAAGACAATCGCATATACAATCATAAACTGCTTTGTGTGAGTGTGAGAGAGAGCATACAATGTTCACTTGGCCCACATAGTTGCTTTCAACATCACTCAGTGTCTACGCCCACATACCAGATTTGTTACATTTTTTTTTATTATTCTAGTTATTGCTTTGTTACTTAAGCATTACAATAATTAAAATAAATTATGAGTCAAGCATAATCACAAAAAACTACTTGCATGTTAAATTTAAAATTTTAACTAGAGCTGTTCTTTCCAATGCTATAGGAAAGTACAGCATGTGGTTTAACACACAGTGCCAAAACTTATCACTAATAATAGATCTCTCTCTCTCTCTCTCTCTCTGTAGATGTAAAGGACTCATGGACTAACTAAGAAATGGCATAACAGGATCTAATACTAGGTCCAAGTGCACCACTCCAAATGTGAAATTTGGCGTTGGTAGTATAATGGTCTGGAGCTGTTTTTCCTTTTGTGGATTTGGACTTTTTGTTGTGGTGCCAAGAAGGATGAATGTCAAATGAAATACAACACTCTACATATGAACTGCTTCCTTCATTGTGGCAGGTTTATAGAACAGATGGATATGATAGTGCACCATGTCATACTACAATAGCTGCTATTACAACATAGTTTGAGAGAAAACAACATTCTCGACCAAACAGAAAGCTTTTGGTACAAATTGGAATGTTACATGCATCCAACAATTGCATGTCATGGTGAAAGAGAGTTGGTCCAAAATACCTGACTCATATTATCACAAACACAATCAGAGAATATGCTCAGAAAGTGCAATCAAAAACAAAAAAGGGCTTATATGATGAGAGACTTGTGCTTTAGAAGACAGAAATATAAGGATCTGATAATATTATAGTCTTGACAGATAACAGATTAATTCAGAAGAACATTGTTGACAGGAAGTTAGTAATGAAGTAACTTTTTCATGCAGTACTATCATAATATCCTGTACACTTCCAGAGGGCACATGTCAGGAATTTGATGATGATCAATTAGTTCTGTGAGGATACGATTAATTGAATGTATGGCTAGATGTGTAATTCAGAATTGGTTGACATACTGAATCATTCAAGGATAGATTATCTGGGAGTTGTATAATGGAGGGATCATTGCAAATTCACCTGCACATTTCCCTCCTCTGTAATTTTTACCCCTATAGCAAAACTCAGTTAAGGTTGCCTTTTTGTATTGAAAAACAAAATGGAGGAAATTATATATTTTTCACATACATGGTGGCCAACACCTTAAAGGAAAATATTTATCATATATATGTTTAACTGTCATTTCTGGGAGCAAAAATTAAAAATTTGAATTCTCCCAATGGGAGTGAATGTTTGTGATTATTTTCAGGTAGGAGTTGAATTTTATCACCTGGTGGTCTCACCCTGGTCAATGTGATACTTTTAGGAGGCCTAAGGGATACTAGTTTCTATATACTAATGTCAGAAGCATTCAGGAATAAGAGGGAGGAGTTGGGCATTACATTAGTTAGTAAAACCCTGATAAAAGTTATAGGCATTAGTGAGACTAGGCTAACAGCAGATGATGTAGTTACAGGTTTAGAATGTGATGGATTTAATATTTTCAGGGAGGATAGAGTAGACAGGATGGGGAATGAGGTACTGCTGATGACAGCAAATAAATTGCAGCCAACAAGAGTAGGAGTCAGAAGGCAGATGGCAGTTCTTTTGAGACTATATGGTGTGAGATTGAGGACAATAGGAGAGGCCAGAAGGCACCAGTGGATGATGTGGAAGACATGAATCAGATTAGTACAATGAGTACAAGTCAAATAATTATTATGGAGGAGGGCTTCAACTTCAGAGATAGAGAATGGAAGGAGGAAAGATCACATGGCAGGAAGGAAATGTAATTTATACACTTACTGAGAGATAATTACTTGATGCGAATGCGACAGATGGGACTCAAGGTTTGAGAGCGTTGGATCTTTTTTTTTATTGGATCACAAAACTAGCTCAAAATTAAGGAGGCTACATTGCCTCCAATAGGAGAATGTGATCATGTGGTCTTAACTTGGGAGGTAGAAAAAACATGTGAAAATTCCAGATAAGAAGGAGCATATGTGGAACTATAATGAGGGTAATTATGATTCTCTTAAGAGGCAGCTTGAAGCAATGGCATGGCATAAAGATCTACAAGGGAAGGATGTTCACAATGAATGGGGAATAATCAAGGGGTATCTGGAGGAAGCAATATCACACTATATACTCAAGGTCAAGAAGAAAACTGGGTATGGGTTAGATACATGAGTAATATCATTAAGAGCTGTTGTAGAGGATATATAAAGGATGTTGTGGAGAGTATATAAAGAAAAAGGTGACCAACTAATTCATGAACAGTATAAAAAACAGGCAAGAAAGGAGACCAGCATGGTAGGGAAGGAAAAATCAGATTATGAGAAGTTAGCCAAGCAGTTGAAAGGAAATCCCAGAGAATTATTTTATTATGTGGCAAGTAGGAGGAAGAATGACTATAAAAGGATAACTTTAATGAGTGTAGATGGTAGAGAGGTAAGAAAGGCAGACGAAATTGTTGAGCTACTGAGTGATCATTTTGCAAGACTCTATACTGTATATCATCCAAGTGAAGGCAGTTATGGCACTGGGACTGATGTGAAAACAGAGGTTGATGAATTGGAGGTTCTTAGGATACTGCAAGAAAGGATCTGAATCTGAATGCAAATACAGCTATGGGGATTGGATGGGATATTGATCAGTTCACTTGCACATTTTAAAAGAATGTGCAGGTGAATTGGTGATGCCTTTGAATAGGCTGTTTAATTTTAAGTCTCAGCTCTACCAAAGTCCCAAGAGAATGGGAGGAGAGCAAACTAATTCCTTTGCATAAAGGAGGATCTAAGGCAGCAAATTATAAACCAATCAGTATTTCAGGAGTGGTAGAAAAAGTACTGGAAAAGTTGATCCAAAAGAGAATTCAGGTGGGTAGAGATAAGACTATGATACTATATGAGAGACAACACATTTTTGCAAAGAGCCAGTCATGCCTTAGTCATCTACTAACTTTTTATAATGGAGTGACAATTGAGTTGGATAAAGGGAATGGCTACACAATGATACAGCTGGATTTTGCAAAGGCATTTAACAGGATACCTCATGGTAGAACTTTGTTATGCAAGCTGCAACAAATGAGGATGGATATAAAACTTGTGATATAGATAAAAGGGTAGGTGATAGACAGATACCAAAAAGTAGAATATGGAGGAGCAGAATCCAGGAGAAGGAAGGCAACTAGTGGTGTTCTGAGCACTCTGTGCTTGGACCAATGCTATTTATAATTTGTACATAAATGATATAAGAAATAATTTGAAGGGAGATATTCAGTTGATTGCCAGCCTGGCTGGCTGAGTAGTTAGTTTATCCACTCTCCAGCCAAAAGGCTGCAGGTTTGAATCCTACCTTGGGCATGGATGTTTGCGATTGTCTTTGGAAATACTAGTGCTGTTGGTCGGTGGTAGACAGCGTTGGTATAGTTATGGTCAGTTGGTGGATTCAATGGTGGTGACAGAGTTGTAAGCAGGTGCCCTCCCTCAATGAGTCCTTGGACTCCCCGGAGGTGTCTAATAATAATAATAATGCAAAGCTAGGTAGGGTAATAGTTAATCAAGGTGATATAGGCCCTCATAGGATGATTTAAATAGGCTGATAGTATGGGCAAAGCATAATAGATGTCAATTTAATGTGGAAAAGTGTAAAGTTATGCATTTTGGGATACAAACACTGCAAGCTATGTACCATATTAAGAGAACTGTACTCCAGGAAATTGATGAAGTCAGGGATATAGTAGTAGATAGACAGTAGAAATTTAGATGGTATAATTGCTGAAGTAGCTACTGCAGCTCACAGGATTACTAGGTTATTGAAGAACACGCTAACAAGCAGAGATAAAGGAATTATCATTCCTCTTTAACAAAGCATTAATAGGACTACATCTGAATTACTGTGCTCAAGTCTCGTCACCTGAGTTTTTTGGGGAATAAGATAGTGGTAGAGAGAATCCAGAGATGAGTGACAAAGATGGTGAGTAGTCTATGGAATGCTTTCTATGAAGAATAGACTGTGGGTTTGCAGATTGCAAAACTTGGTTGATAGCCGAAAAAGTGTGTGTGCGTGGGGGGGGGGGGGTATGACAGAAACATTTAAGTTACTTCAAGAATTTTTTAGAACCGATGCAAGAGAAATGTTTCAGCAATTGGCTAGAGGCGGGAGAACAAGAGGTCATCCCTGGAAGTTGGTAAAAGTGTTGTTAGCAAGGATGTAAGGACTAGATTTTTTGATTATATATTTAGTTTAATCCTTTATCCAAGTGTAAGCAAACAAAGTTTGTGCCTGAAGTATCTTCAGGACTGGGGCAACGCATGGCAAAGGCAGACAAACTTCACATCACTTGCCTTAGTATCCCATAATGCAAAGCACATCTCCTTACGGACATGTATAATGCTATGTATTATGGGAAGGGTCATTGCATTATGGGATACTAAGGGCAAGTGATGTGAAGTTTGTCAACCTTTGTCATGAGTTGCCCCAGTCCTGAAGATACTTCAGGTGCAAACTTTGTTTGCTTACACTTGGATAAAGGATTAAACTAAATATATAATTTATAGTCTAACCAAATGAAAAAAAAAAAAAAAACTTCTAACATAGTTCTCTAATCCAGAGTAATTTATTAATAAGGTGTTACACCTTTTGGCAACTCGTATAGGTAAATATGACTTCTGCATTGCTTCAACCTTGGAATTACCTCTGGATATGGATTGAAGAGACCCAATAAAGGTCGAAACCAGTCTGCGTAGTGACTCTTCCCATAGCGCATAGCATTATACATGTCTGCAAGGAGGTGTGCTTTGCATTATGGGATACCAAGGCAAGTGATGTGAAGTTGGTCCACCTTTGCACAAGTTGCCCCATTGAAAACTTTGTTTGCTTACACTTGGAAAAAGGATTAAACTAAATATATAATTTATAGTCTAACCAAGTGAAAAAAAACAACTTCCAACATCGTTCTCTAATCCAGAGTAATTTATTAATAAGGTGTTACACCTTTTGGCAACTCGTATAGGTAAATATGACTTCTGCATTGCTTCAACCTTGGAATTGTTGTGTCCTATTTCTTTAAATTTTATATTTTCTCAATGTTAGATGTAAAGCCTTTCCTATGAGTGTCACGTGGTACCTCTGAAACACAAAGGGATAGCCTCAGAGTCGAGCCAAAACCAGAGCCTTCATAATCTACCTCTCTTAAAGTTCTAAGAAATTTATATTTTTATGCTGCGCCGCTTAGAACTCTTAGATTAAAATAAATTATGTTAATCAAGAAGTGAGTAAGAAGATGTACTGAAATAACACTAGATTTGCAATCGTGACCTTAATCGCACTCTAGAAGTTTCCGACTCAGATTCGTAACAATTTTACAAGTGGTACATCGGATTCCATACACAGACAATCTTGATTAAATATAACAAGGTTTATTAAACACTAAATATACAACTAGAGTAATACAAGAAAAATTTCCATTCTAAGTAAGTTTTAAATCAAATTAAATCATTCAACACGAACACTCTCAACAGATATGATCATCAAGACACAATTTACCTTCTGCAACTTAGAACTCTTAGATTAAAATAAATTATGTTAATCAAGAAGTAAGTAAGAAGATGTACTGAAATAACACTAGATTTGCAATCGTGACCTTAATTGCACTCTAGAAGTTTCCAACTCAGATTCGTAACAATTTTACAAGTGGTACATCGGATTCCATACACAGACAATCTTGGTTAAATATAACAAGGTTTATTAAACACTAAATATACAACTAGAGTAATACAAGAAAAATTTCCATTCTAAGTAAGTTTTAAATCAAATTAAATCATTCAACATGAACACTCTCAACAGATATGATCATCAAGACACAATTTACCTTCTGCAACTCACACAATTTACAAATCCTACATTACACTCTTAATACTAACAATCCATATCAATATTCATTCCTTAAGCTGAATCTTCTTAACATCCATTATCATATACAATAACTCAAATTTGTTTAATGATTACCTTTCATGATCTCCTATGTAACAAAATTTTGCTATAGTCCTGTCTTATAATTCTATCTGAGTCCTTCACTATCAAAGTTTCACATAACATTAAGAGTTCAAGTTATACACAAACAAAGAACAAATTTTCTACTTATCCACACAATAGTTCCTCACTCTTTCTGCATCATCACCAGTTTGTCTTTTATTCAATTCGATATTCCTTCAGTACCCTCAATCTGTCTCAGGGCCTAGAATTTTCCAATCATCGATATGCTCAAGCGATCTTTTCATGACCACCTCGGTCACAGCCTTTGGGATGCGTATTTTTTCCAACTCTAAGCGGCATGGTCTGCTGTTGCCTCCCAGGAGTCCGTGACTAGGTTTTCCGCAGAAACATCATCCGAGCGCTCAGGAATGGAGTTCTGTCCAGCCAACGAAGACCCAGCACCAAGAGAGCCGGTCAACAACCAGGGAAAACGAAAAGAGACCCGAGGGGGGGTTCCTAACCCTTTTATATCTCCTCCCCTGGCAATCACCGTAATTTAGGTCGTTCACCCAGCACATAGAATTTTCGTCACATGGGTCTGACTTCACGACGTCCGTTCTCTCTCCGTTTGTTTTCTTCATGTGCCGTGAGCACGCAAGTGCCGGAGGGAACCGTCTGCTTGCACCCGAACTTTGAGATTTTGTTCACACAGATTATCTTTGCCGTTTCTCTTGCAAGTTATTTTACATCAAAGATAATATCAACTCTAATTCAATATTATTAACTTATGCTTATCATTGGCATTCTTTTTCCCATGTATATATTTTTCTTTTATAAAGTAAATAAAGTCTCCTTGAGTTATTTCACAATTCTTTTCCTTTTAAACTAATGTATTCAATATTGTACAAAGAGCATAACAACACATACTTAGAAACAAGCATATATTTAAATTTCTTATGGGATCTTTGCCTGTTAAACGATGATAAGTAGAATCTTAGTATTCTATACTTATCAAAGTTTAACAGAATCACCTCTGGGTCTGGCTCCAATTGAAGAGACCTTAATAAAGGTCGAAACCGGTCTGGGTAGTGAGTCTTCCCATAATGCATAGCATTATACATGTCTGCAAGGAGATACCAAGGCAAGTGATGTGAAGTTTGTCCACCTTTACCACAAGTTGCCCCAGTCCTGAAGATACTTCATGTGAAAACTTTGTTTGCTTACACTTGGACAATGGATTAAACTAAATATATAATTTATAGATTTTCTGCTTGGAGAGCAGGGCTGCCACTCCTTGGAATTTTTCACAAGATCTAGGAAATTTAGCCGCTATCTAGGGATCTCGTGATTTTTAATAAAAAACTCCCAAAATCTTGGGAAATTTGAACAAAAGTTTGAATTTTAATATTTTTGTCATATTTTACTATTATATTCAAGATTTTTTTTTTTTGATAAATCTGATAAAGAAACCATTTTTGCTCTGTTTTAGTTTCGTTTTCCCTTTCTTATCACACAGGTTTTACATCGTTACATATTACGTTCCAATCAGAATGGGATAGTTAGTATAAGGCATCAAAGTAGGGATGGGACAAATGGGCTTCTGCAAATCATGTACACTAATGCCAGGAGTATTAGGAACAAGAAGGAAGAGTTTTTGGCCTTGGTTGGCACTTCCAGGCCACAGGTTGTTGGTATTATTATTTTTATTATTACTATTATTACAGGCAACTCCAGGGAGTCATTAGACTCATCGAGGGAGGCCCGAAATCATATTCATCACAACTATTCAACATTCATACAGTATCTATCATACCACGCCTTAAACTCATTCACTGTCACAGCATCCACCACAGACTCAGGAAGCGCATTACACTCATTCACTACTCTAAAAGTAAAGAACCCAGCTCTAACATCTTTGCTAACCACACTTTTGCCCAGTTTCCAAGGATGTGCCCTAGTCCTCCCACAACCAGCCCTGTTCTCAAAAATATCTTCTGAATTAATTTTATAGAAATCCTTCAGTAATTTGAATGTCTCAATCATATCTCCCCTCCTCCGCCTATCAACCTATTTTTGCAACCCACAAATGCTCAACCTGTTCTCATAAGGTTCATTCCACAGACCTGCTATCATCTTGGTCACTCGCCTCTGGATCCTCTCCACCTCCTCCCCATCAAGAAGAAACCTAGGTGGTCAAATCTGGACACAGTAGTCGAGATGGGGTCTTATCAAGGCTCAATACAGAGGAACAATAACCTACTTATCTCTGCTTGTCAACGTATTCTTCAGCAACCAAGTGATTTGATGAGCTGATTTGGCCACTTTTGCAATGTGTCCCCTAAATTTCAATTCCTTATCCACCAACACTCCTAAATCTCGTGCCTCATCAATTTCCTGGATCACAGTTCCACCAATGCAGTAAACTTCCGCCAATCTTTTCACCCCAAAATGCATAACCTTACATTATGCGACATTAAATTGACATCCATTCTCCTAAGCCCAGACCTCCAATCTATCCAAATCATCTTGCAAAATTTTGACGTCATCTGCATTCACTATTGCCCTAGCCAACTTCGCATCATCTGCAAACAAATGAACTGTTCCTCTCAGATCCTTTCCTATATCATTAATGAACAAATTAAACAGCAGTGGTCCAAGAACAGATCCTTGTGGCACACCACTAGTCACAGGCCGTCTTGTGGACTCTACTCCTGAGTAAACCACTCTCTGATATCTCTCCGTCAACCACCCTCCTATCCATCTCACCAACCCTATGACCATTACCATATGCTGCAATTTACTGATTAGAATTCCATGTGGTATCCTGTCAAAGGCCATAGCAAGGTCCAGTAGAATCACTGTAAACCCATTACCTTTATCCAGTTCAGCCGTCACTGTGTTATAATACATGAGCAAGTTACTGAGGCATGACCTACCCTTCACAAAACCATACTGTCCCCGATGCAGTATCCCATTTTCTTCTATCCAATCTTGTATTTTCCTCTTGACTATTTTCTCTAAGAGCTTGATAATGATTCCTGTTATGCTGATTGGCCGGTAATTTTCAACAGCAGCCTTGGAACCACCTTTGTGCAGCGGAACTATTTTCCCCTCTTTCCATCCCCTTGAGACTGACCCAGACCCGAGGCTCAAATTAAACAAAATGGTCAAGGGCACTGACAATTCTTTAGCCGCTTCACGTACGACACGAGCTGGTATACCATCCAATCACACAGATGTATTGACATTGAGGTTCTGTAATAGACTAGTTACCTCTACTTCATTCATCACAATTCCAGTATAAGCTGTTGGTTCTTCCATTCCTGCAAAGTCACCACCTGGATGATATACTCTTGCAAAGTGCTCGCTCAGTAATTCCACAATATCGACTGATTCGGTTACCTCCCTACCCTCAGCATTTTTTAAGATCATTCTACCATGAGCATTTTTCCTTTTACTTGCAACATATTGAAAAAACTGTTTGGGATTCTCTTTAGCCTGCATGGCCAATTTTCTTTCGTAATCCGCTTTTGCTTTTCTTACCACCCTTGTTACCATCCTGGCCTGAGCTTTATACTGTTCCTGCACCTGATGGTCACCTTTCTCCTTAAATTCCCTCCACAATTGTTTCTTTTTTTGCAGCTCAAGCTTAATAGTGTTATTCATCCATTTAACCTCTACTTGATTTATTATTCGGACTCTTGGTCTACAGTCAACCATTGCCTCCTGCAAACAGTTCTTAACCACCTCCCATGCACTATCAACATCCAGCCCTTGCAGTTTTACATGCCATGGCACTGAGCCAAGCACATACCTAAGCTTGTCATACTTACCAGCCCGGTAATTCCACGTGTACCCTGTCTTAATTGTAAATTCCACTCCTTTAGCCACCTCCCAAGTCATGACCTTATGGTCACTCTCACCAATTGGTGGCAACATGGTCATGTTCGTTACAGCCACATTCTCAGTTGCAATTACAAGGTCCAACACTCTCTGCCCCCTGGTATTTTCCACTACATGTTGCCGTAGATAGTTGTCCCTTAATAACCGCATAAAATCCAATTCCTTCCTCCCATGTGCCCTCTCCTCTTTCCAGTCAATGTTACCATAATTGAAATCACCCACAATAATTACCCTCCTTCCACTCATTTCTCCTATTTGCCTATGCATACTATCCCCACCATCTATTCCATCACCTGATCTATAGCAGCACCCAATTGTATATTTTGTTCTGCTAGATTCTATCTCACACCAAACAGCCTCAAATGTGCTCTTTCTCTATCCTGC
This sequence comes from Typopeltis vanoorti, assembly GCF_054136105.1. NCBI lineage: Eukaryota > Metazoa > Arthropoda > Arachnida > Uropygi > Thelyphonidae > Typopeltis > Typopeltis vanoorti. Next base: position 8,667,576 of record NC_143570.1, read on the forward strand.
AGTTCAACTTCTATACTCCTTGGCTGCAACTCATCAGCTATCATCAATAACACTCCTCCCCCCTTTTTATTCACCCTGTCACTACTGAACAGGCTATACCCGTCGCATTCAATCCCACTAGCGTTATCATCTTCTGTCAGCCATGTTTCACTAATACCAACAACCTGTGCCCTGGAAGTGCCAACTATGGCCAAAAACTCTTCCTTCTTGTTCCTAATACTCCTGGCATTAGTGTACATGAATTGCAGAAGCACATTTGTCCTATCCCTGCTTTGATGCCTTATACTAACTATCCCATTCTGATTTGTTGTCCTTCGTACTCGCTCGGGCATAATATACTCATTCATACACTCAACTGCCTCCCTAAAGTCTGCATATCTACTCCTCAACCCCCCCTTAATAAATCTAGTTTCCCTGAGTCTGTACATCCACTTCCACATCATTCATCAACACTTTTTCAAGTCTCTGTACACCAACTCCATTCAAATGTAACCCATCCATCTTATATAAGTCCTTTCGCCCATTGAACTCATTCCACACATCCACAAATTCCACACCACTCTCCATGCATAACCCACGCATAAAGTCATTGGTAATTATGGCCCTCCTTCTAAACACTTCGCTGTCATACCGCGGTAAGATACTCACCATCCTAACTCTCTCACTCTTCTCTTTTGCCACCTCAAATAATTCCCTCACATCCTCTATCATTTCCATTTTGTCCTCTTTCAAATCATTTGTTCCTGCGTGATTATCATCTCTTTCACCCTCTGTTTTTGCAGTCGAATAGATTCGCTGACGTCCTTTGTGTTCGCACCCGGCTGGTACGACTTCATTAAACTCTCAACTATTACACCTCTTAATAGCGAATCCCCAGACAGCACTCGATCCTTCATTTTATTGACGTCTACAAACATTCTATTATTTGCCGTCACAGACTTTCGCCAGTTATTTGTCGGTACATTCAGCACACATTTTTCCATACGCTCCAGTTGCCTTTTAGCTCTGTGTATCGCACCGTTCAAATGGGCAATTTCACTACTCGCATTTATCTCACCATTTTCATTATCAATCAAATCATCCATTCGTTCTGTATTTCTACCTTCATTTACACTTTCAACGACGCTCTCACACCTACCTGGCACTACAACACAATTCTCTAGCACACCGCCATTTTCTACATTCTGACTATCGATATCACTCTCGCCACACAAAACACGCTTGAAATCCTCATTCTCTTTACACTTTCTGCACATATTAACTCCACTATCACTTTCTAACCAGACTCCCACCGTTCTTCGCAAGGCATACATCTCACACACAGCACATTGCATAAATCCGTTTACATCAAAACTCTTAAACAAACATGGCGACTGGCTGCCACTTTTTTCTTTATCGGTGCCATATGTATGCTATCTTATCTTAAAATTAATAATTAAAATGACAGAAAACATGCAAAAATTGCACAGACACACCAAGAAACAAAAAGCAAACAATACTACTTAAAATTCTAGTAAAATTTCTAATGTTAATACAAAATACTACTAATCTTTTCAGGAGCTCTCGACAAGCCGACGATCTAATCAGTGCGACACCCAATGAGTGAAACAAGGCTGACAGAAGATGATAAAGCTAGTGGGATTGAATGCGACAGATATAGCCTGTTCAGGAGTGACAGGGTGAATAAAAAGCGGGGAGGAGTGTTACTGATGATAGCTGATGAGTTGCAGCCAAGGAGTATAGAAGTTGAACTGCCGGATAGAGAAAGAGCACATTTGAGGCTGTTTGGTGTGAGATAGAATCTAGCAGAACAAAATATACAATTGGGTGCTGCTATAGATCAGGTGATGGAATAGATGGTGGGGATAGTATGCATAGGCAAATAGAAGAAATGAGTGGAAGGAGGGTAATTATTGTGGGTGATTTCAATTATGGTAACATTGACTGGAAAGAGGAGAGGGCACATGGGAGGAAGGAATTGGATTTTATGCGGTTATTAAGGGACAACTATCTACGGCAACATGTAGTGGAAAATACCAGGGGGCAGAGAGTGCTGGACCTTGTAAGTGCAACTGAGAATGTGGCTGTAACGAACATGACCATGTTGCCACCAATTGGTGAGAGTGACCATAAGGTCATGACTTGGTAGGTGGCTAAAGGAGTGGAATTTACAATTAAGACAGGGTACACGTGGAATTACTGGGCTGGTAAGTATGACAAGCTTAGGTGTGTGCTTGGCTCAGTGCCATGCAGGCTAAAGAGAATCCCAAACAGTTTTTTCAATATGTTGCAAGTAAAAGGAAAAATGTTCATGGTAGAATGATCTTAAAAAATGCTGAGGGTAGGGAGGTAACCGAATCAGTCGATATAGTGGAATTACTGAGTGAGCACTTTCCAAAAGTATATCATCCAGGTGGTGACTTTGCAGGAATGGAAGAACCAACAGCTTATACTGGAATTGTGATGAAAGATGTAGAGGTAACTAGTATTATAATTACGGCTATTTTGCCTGCTTCAGTTTAGGAGTGCCCCTGTTTAAATGTCATTGGCTATTTACTCACGGATTCTTAGGGCATTGTAGATGTAAATGTACCAAAAAGTATATGTAGCATAAGGAAGAGAAATTTACACATACCTTTTCCTGGGTGTTGCGGCTTTTCTTCTTTCTGCGATGTCGAAAAACTACTGAGTGTGTGGAGGGGGGGGGTACGCAATTTGGGAGAATTAAATTAGAAAATTGGGAGAATTAAGAAAAACCCGGGTTTTTTTCAGTAATATATATAAAAAACATATATATTATATTATTATATAGGGTGGGGAAAAGGTGAAGAGGTTGATTTTTTATATAGGGAGGGGGAAGGGGATTGACGGGGTGCGGTCCTTTTCGACTATGCTTGGTCGTTGTCTGAACACATGAACGAAGTAGATGCTATGTCAAGTCGGGTAGGTGTTTCTGTTTTTGAAGTGTTTGTGTTATCGCCTATTGTTCGGGGTTGTGACCTCAATTTTATGTTGTGAAGCTTCCAAACCTCGGAGATTATGTAGGGCCTGTGTACGTTGATAGAGTTCGCGTCACATTTTATGGCTATTGTTTCCGATATTCTAAGCATTGTTTCATTGTCTTGTCTATCTATTATGATGGCCTTGTCGATCTGCGGGGTATGTTTTGTTCAAGGGCGTAAACAGCTATTTCTGTTTTTCCTGTGCTTTGTATTCTATTTTTCTTTTTGATGTTACGTTTTTTAGTGTTTAAATGTTCTGGAATAGGGTTGTTACAGTCACGGAAGTGTTCTTGTAGTCTTGCTCATAAAGACCTGATGGTGGAATCTGTGTAGGTGATATCACAGTCTTTTTGGCAGGGAAATTTATAGACTACCTTGTGCTGTTCAAATATTTCTTTCTGTGTGTGAGGTTTGGTGGATTTTAGGAGATTTGCCAGTTTTTGGTTTGTGGTGAATACCAGTTTGTAGTCAGTATGTTTGAAGATGTATTTATATGCTTTGTACGTGTTTTGGGTGTATGGTAGTTTGATAATTTTTTGTGTTGGGAAGTTCGTTTTGGTACTTATGTTGTTTTGGCGGTTTTTTGCCGTCTTGTTTGCATAGTTAATCAGTTGTGTAGGATAGTTGCGATTTATGAAGATCTGTGTTAGTTTTTTTATTTCTGTGTTTAGACTATTCTGATTGGTTGAAAATTTGTAAGCATTCATGAATTGTGATAAGATGACTGATATTTTTTAACAGAATATGGATGGTATGAGTGAAAATGAAAATGGAGGTAGTTTCCGATGTGCGAGGGTTTGTGGTATACTTTCGTGGCTATTTTGTTGTGTGTTCTGGTTAATGTCAAGTTTAAGAAATTGATAGATTTGTTCTGTTCGGTTTCTGTGGTGAATTTTAGTCTGTTGCTGTAACTGTTTAGGGATGTTTTTAAGGTGGTGATGTGTGTGGGATTACCAATGCACAGAATATCATCCACGTATCTGCCATAAAAGGTGATGCCGTGGGGAAGGGAAAGGTGGAGTAGGAGTGATTCTATATGTGCTAGGAATAATTCCGCTAGTTGTCCACTGATGTTTTGGCCCATGGGGAGTCCGAAGATTTGAATGTACATGTTGTTGTTGAACTTGAAGAAGTTTGCCGAGATTATTAGTTTTATTAAGTTAATGATGTCAATAGACGTTAGTTTAGTACGAAAGTGTAGGGTGTGGTCTTCTGTGAGTAGCGTGTGTACGATGTCTGAAGTTTCGGGGACGTCCACGTTAGTATATAAAGAGGCCGCATCCAATGTAGTGAGGATGTCTTCTTGGGATAGGGTTAGGTTTTTTATTTTTTTGAAGAGGTCGTCCGTGTTTTTTATCATGAAGTTAGATGCTGTAATTAATGGTCTGAGAAGTTTCATTACGAATTTTGATAAAGGGGCTGTGGTGGTATTTTTGTAGGAGACTATTGGTCTCATCGGGTACCCGTCTTTGTGGGTTTTTATTTGTTCGAACATACAAGGGGTGCATATGGTGCGGGGGGTTGTGTTTTTCAGTGTGGTTTTGTCTATTTTATTTTCATTTTTTAGGATGTGTAGGGTACTGTTGATTTGTTTTATGAGGTCGGGGTGGGATCAATTTGTATTTTTCGGTAGGTGTGTTGGTCGGTTAAGATGGCTGTTATTTTGTTGTAGTAATCGGTTTGGTTTGTGATGACTACAGTGTCTCCTTTGTCAGCTTTATTGATAATAATGTTCGGGTTCCTCTTTAGGGATAAAAGTGCTTTTTGTAAGTTGGGGGTGATGTTTGGTTTAATTATTATTTTACTGTTTATGATGTTGTCAATTTTGTGGAATATTGTTTCTTTGTTAGGGTCATATTCTAATTTCGCTTGCAATTCGGTAATGATTTCTCTGTTTTGTATGTATTTTGGGGATACCAAAGTTTAATCCTTTGCTCAGGATGGTGATTTTGTCAGGCATGAGGTTGTGGTGCGATAGATTGATGATGGAATTGTTTTTTGTTGGTTTTAAGGCGGAAATATCCGAAGGGTTGGAAGCAACACGATTGTTGTATTGGGTGTTTGTTAGTGCATACCATTTATTTGCATGTCGATCTTCTAATAATAGCGTGTAGTCGTTGATGTGAGATTGGGTATATCCCAAAGGACTGCCCATTCGTTTGTGGTTAGTAGCTTTTTCGATCTGTTTTTTGTTTTGTGAATGTATGAATATGCTTGTTGTTTCTTTTTAAATCTGTTGTTTATGGCTTGTTTTATGAGGGAATGGGATGCTCGGTAGCAAATTTTTTTGTTTCCGTAAATCGTGCTGTTGCCGCGTACTGTCGTGAATTTTGGTGTGATGTTGTGATCGAGGCATTTTTTGAGTAAAGTTATGTATTTTTTGAGCGGTGTATGTTAGGATGGTTTTTTGGTATGTACTTTTTGTAAAGTTTATGCACTCATTGAACATGTGACATGCGACCATGACATATGCTTGTGTTGGTATGTGCGTTAGGCAAAAGCTATTTTTAAGGGTGTTTTGTGATCGAGGGAGGGGGGGGGGGGTTGGTGGGGAGGTTATGAGTAGAGAGCCAATGACAGGGGTTGTATGGTTATAAGACACAAGTAAATTATGATTATTATTTCTGGGAAAACTCCCATGTTATTCCTCTTAATAAACTATTATAATTAAGGCTATTTTGCCTGCTTCAGTTTAGGAGTGCCCCTGTTTAAATGTCATTGGCTATTTACTCACGGATTCTTAGGGCATTGTAGATGTAAATGTACCAAAAAGTATATGTTGCATAAGGAAGAGAAATTTACACATACCTTTTCCTGGGTGTTGCGGCTTTTTTTCTTTCTGCAATGTCGAAAAACTACTGAGTGTGTAAAGGGGGGGGAGGCAATTTCGGAGAATTAAATTAAAAAAATCCATTTTTTTTCAGTAATATATATAAAAAACATATATATTATATTATTATATAGGGTGGGAAAAAGGTGAAGGGGTTGATTTTTTATATAGGGAGGGGGAAGGGGAAAGGGGGGTTGACGGGGTGCAGTTCGTTTCGACTATTCTTGGTTGTCATCTGAACACATTGGGAAAGTGGATGCTATGTCAGGTCAGGTAGGTGTTTCTGTTTTTGAAGTGTTTGTGTTATCGCCTATTGGTCGGGGTTGTGACCTCAATTTTATGTTGTGAAGCTTCCAAACCTCAGAGATTATGTAGGGCCTGTGTACGTTGATAGAGTTCGTGTCACATTTTATGTCTATTGTTTCCGATATTCTAAGAATTGTTTCATTGTCTTGTCTGTCTATTATGATGGCCTTGTTGATCTGTAAGGTAACTAGTCTATGTCCTCAATGTCAATACATCTGGGATTGGATGGTATACCAGCTCGTGCCGTACGTGAAGCAGCTAAAGAATTGTCAGTGCCCTTGACCATTTTGTTTAATTTGAGCCTCGGGTCTGGGTCAGTCCCAAGGGGGTGGAGAGAGGGGAAAATAGTTCCACTGCAGAAAGGTGGTTCCAAGGCTGCTGTTGAAAATTATCGGCCAATCAGCATAACAGGAATCATTATCAAGATCTTGGAGAAAATAGTCAAGAGGAAAATACAAGATTGGATAGAAGAAAATGGGATACTGTATCGGGGACAGCATGGTTTTGTGAAGGTAGGTCATGCCTCAGTAACTTGCTCACGTATTATAACACAGTGACCGCTGAACTGGATAAGGGTAATGGGTTTGCAGTGATTCTACTGGACCTTGCTAAAGCCTTTGACAGGATACTACATGGAATTCTAATCAGTAAATTGCAGCATATGGGGATGGATATAGGGTTGGTGAAATGGATACGAGGGTGACTGACGGAGAGATAACAGAGAGTGGTTTATTCAGGAGTAGAGTCCACAAGATGCCTGTGACTAGTGGTGTGCCACAAGGATCTGTTCTTGGACCACTGCTGTTTAATTTGTTCATTAATGATATAGGAAAGGATCTGAGAGGAACAGTTCATTTGTTTGTGGATGATGCAAAGTTGGGTAGGGCAATAGTGAATGCAGATGATGTCAAAATTTTGCAAGATGATTTGGATAGATTGGAGGTCTGGACTAAGGAGAATTGATGTCAATTTAATGTGGCAAAATGTAAGGTTTTACATTTTGGGGTGAAAAGATTAGCAGCAGTTTACTACATTGGTGGATCTGTACTCCAGGAGATTGATGAGGCCAGGGATTTGGGAGTGTTGGTGGATAGGGAATTGAAGTTTAGGGGGCACATTGCAAAAGTGGCTAAATCAGCTCATCAAATCACTTGGCTTCTGAAAAATACTTTAACATGCAGAGACATGCAGGTTATTGTTCCTCTGTATCAAGCCTTGATAAGACCCCAAGTCGACTACTGTGCCCAGATTTGGTCACCTAGGTTTCTTCTTGATGGGGAGGAGGTGGAGAGGATCCAGAGGCGAGTGACCAAGATGATAGCAGGTCTGTGGAACGAACCTTATGAGAACAGGTTGAGGATTTGTGGGTTGCAAAAATTGGTTGATAGGCAGAGGAGGGGAGATATGATTGAGACATTCAAATTACTGAAGGGTTTCTATAAAATTAATTCAGAAGATATTTTTGAGAACAGGGCTGGTTGTGGGAGGACTAAGGGACATCCATGGAAACTGGGCAAAAGTGTGGTTAGTAAAGGTGTTAGAGCTGGGTTCTTTACTTTTAGAGCGGTGAATGAGTGGAATGCACTCCCAGAGTCTGTGGTGGATGCTGTGAAAGTGAATGAGTTTAAGGCGTGGTATGATAGATACTGTATGAATGTTGAATAGTTGTGATGAATATGATTTGGGGCCTCTCTCAATGAGTCTAATGACTCCCTGGAGTTGCCTGTAATAATAATAATAATAATAGTGCAACCTCTTGCAGTGTTATCGTAGAGATTCTTGTGCTTGTACAATGTTTGACAAATTGTTTAAATTATCAATATTTTTATTTATTTTCATATTTATGGTACTTCCAATCCAACCATATTGAGCCATCAAAGAAAAAACAGAAGCGGTATTCTCAAGCATTTAAAGAAGATTGGTTAAAATATCCTGAATTAAAAGATTTGCTGCAACGAGACGTGAACAGCAAAAATACCAGTTACTGTAAGTGTTGTAATATTACATTTAAAAATGCAAACAAATCTGCACTAATAAAGCATAAAGATTCAGCCAAACATAAAAGTAATTATCAGTCTGCTAAGTTGACAGCTGTTATTACTCAATTTCTTAATAAGAAAGCATCAACATTGGATAAACAATTAGCTAGGAGCGAGTTAATAATTGCTAGCTTCTTTTCTGAGCATAACATCCCATTTTTTCATGTTGATCATTTTGTAACGATGTGTAAACGCGCATTTCCAGATAGCCAAATTGCTGGAAAGTTGGCAATGAAGAAAACTAAATTTTCTTATGTTATTCAGGATGGAATATCATTCCATGAAAAGTCTCAACTTACCGAAATATGCAAGAATCAAAAATTTTCAATTATAATAGATGAGAGTACAGATATCTCGGTCGCTCAAATCTTGGCTGTTGTTGTACGGTATTTTGATATGGATAAAAAAGATGTAGCTGATGCATTACTAGGCATAGAATGTGTAGAGAACGGAAGTGCTAAAAGTCTTTACAGTGCTGTCAAAACTCTTCTGCTGGATCATGGCATTCCCCTTAGCAATATCATTGGGTTTGGTAGTGATAACTGTTCCTATGTGATGGGCGTTAACAGTGGATTTCAGAAACTGTTGAAAGATAACGTCCCATCTGTTTTTGTGATGGGTTGCGTTTGTCATTCATTTGCTCTATGCGCTAGTCATGCAGTCAGTGTTTGACCCTCAGAAGCTTTTCTAAAGGATTTAACCTCCTACTTCTCCGGCAGTGCTAAGCGGCAAAGAGATTTTGTACTCATTCAAGAAGTTGCTGATATAGCTACAAATAAAATTCCCAAACTTGCTCAAACCAAGTGGCTGTCAAGGGAAAAAGTGGTATCAACTATTTTAGAACAGTATGATGCATTAGTTCTATACTTTCAAAATGAATCAAGGGCAAATAAAATTGACAATACCAAAAAAATGTATGATACACTTACTGACCTTGGAACCAGACCAATGCTTTTTTTCCTTCAGTATATTCTTGAAAAAGTAAATACACTTAATATAGATTTTCAATCAGAGCATTTCAGATTACACCAACTATTCCTAAATGTATCAACAGAATATCTCAATTTACTTAGTTGCTTCATTAAAGATGAGATTTTAAGAACAGCTAAATTATCAGAAATTGATCCAAGAAACCAAAACAACTATAAAAATGTCAATGATGTTTACTTCGGTGGTAGAGCAATGGTGCACTTAATTAGAAACCCTTTCAAAGATAACTCTATTTTGCTGAGATTTAAAAGTGATTGTTTAAAGGTTCTTGTGGAACTTAGTTCGCAAATAAAGAAAAGATTTGTCTTCGAAGAGGACAACATTGTTGCAAAATTATGAATCTTGGACCCAAAAGTTGCTGGTGACCCTAGCCAGTCACCATGTGCCATTATTCCTCTTGTTGCTTAATTCCCCTCACTTGTTGATGATATTAGGTTAAATCAAATAGACGATGAGTGGAGAAGTTATTGTCTCGTAGCATCAGATCTACCAATTCCTAAAGATATTGGCATTCATTGACGGACATAAAAGATGGCATGAATAATAAATATGGTTTACTGTCATATTTTATGACAAATCTTACTATTCTGCAACATTCATCTGCATGCGTGGAGTGAATTTTTTCACAAGTGAATTATATAAAAATAAAATTAGCTAATTCATTAAAAACAAGAACTGTGAGAGACAGAATCCTAGCAAAGCAGTGCTTAGCGAGACAAAATGCAACGTGTACTTCTTGGAAGCCACCGAAAACATTAATCAAGGAGTTGGAAAGTCACACAGTTCATAATAGATATAAAATCGACTTAATACCGCAAAGCAGCAAAGGAAATGTGATCAATTACCAGAAGATATTGGCAAAGAAGAAGAGGGAGGAAATGTCAATCAAAATAAGTTAAGCATGTATTCTTCATATAATATAAACTTATAATTTTTTTTTTTTTTTAAATGAAAGTATACTTTGTTACAGGAAAAGAGAAAGAGAGAATTAATAAAAAAAAAAAAAAAAAAAAAAAAAAAGAGCAAATTTTTAAGTCATTTTTCTGGTCAGTTAGTAGGTAACTATTTAAATGTCAATTTTTTTGTATTTTATATTATGTTTTTAATTTATGTGTAATGTTTTAATTAAACCATGCAGAATTATAAATTAATAAAGGCATATTTAAGTGCATAATTTGAGTTTTATGCATATATAAGAGTATATTTCGGACGTTTTAAATGTTTTTGGTGCCTACTTGGATGCATATTTTGCACTGCCACTCACATTTTCGAAAAATGTGTGTGGCAGCCCTGTTGAAGAGTGGTGTATGAATGGAATGGGTTGCCTGAGTCAGTTGTGAGTGCTTTGTCTATTAATGGTTTCAAAGAGAAGTTGGATAAATATTGTGCTGATTGTTAGGTCATTGATGATGAGTCTTAGGACTCCACACAGGTGCACAATAATAATAATAATTAATCTTTTTGTGTGTCTAATAGTATTGGGATAGTGGAAACGTTTTTGTCTGTTAATTTAGAAATAACAGCCTTTAAATGTACAGTTAACATTCATTCCTATCATTCACTTTTCTAAAAATTTGTTAAGAATTTTTTTCAAAATTAAACAAAAATTAAAACTTTCAAATTTTAAGGAAAAGAAAAGACTTCAAAATTTAAAAAAAAAAAAAAGAAGAAGAAAGCATAATCTTTACTACAGCTCTCAAGTATAAATCATGATTATATATAAAAATTTGACAGGCGTGACTCTGAGGTATCCAGAAAATTCACCAAAAAACAATTCACTGAAAGACAATTTATCGAAAAAACAATTAATTGAATAAACCATAAATCAAACAACAGTTCACTGAACAACAGTTAATCGAAAAGAGTTCCTCAAAAATGCAATTCACCGAATGGTGTTTAATTGAAAAGACAATTTATCATCATCATCATCATCAAATTCCTGAAATGTACCTTCAAGGGGTGTACAGGATATGATATTACTACACGAAGTACTGAAATGTTTTACTTGTTCCACAGGTTCCCCCATTCAAAACACAGTTGACATTTTCAACGATTCTACCTATTTTCATTGTCTTTGTCTTTTTATTGCAGACCTTCATACCATATCTATTACAACAACTATTCAATTTAGTCAGAGAATGTTGCAGACTTGTAGCGGATTTATTTAGAAGTATAACATCATCCGCATAAAGCAAAGAGCTGACATTAACATCTCCAATTTTGATATCATGTTTAATACCACTTTCCTTCATAACGTGATCCATATAGATAATGAATAACAGAGGGGATAATGTACATCCTTGTTTCACACCAGATTTAACATTAAACCATCTTCCTGTACTTCCTTCAATTCTAACTGCTGGCTTGCAACTGAAATAAAGACTAAGTATTGCTTGATATAATGCTTCATCGACACCATATAACTGTAGTGCATTGAATAGTTTCTCTCTTGGCTTATCATACTTATCAGCTTATCATATGCCTTTTCCAGATCGACAATACTTAAATACAGATCTTTGTTATATTCCCATGCTTTCTCAACTATTTGTAGTAAAGTGAAGATCTGATCCTGATAGCCTCTATTTGGCCTGAATTCAGCTTGTTCTACTCCAATCATCAGGAATTCGTCCCTCTGTCCAGGCCTTCTGAACTATGCAGTGCAGCCACCGTAAGACTTTTATACCACCATACTTCAGCATTTCTGGTCGAATATCATCTACTCCTGCTGCCTTTCCACGTTTCAAGCCTTTGATGGCTTTTTCTACTTCAAGTATGGATATGTATTCCTGACTGTATGCCTGTTGGGTGTTTTTTACCATTGTGCTAGCATTGCTTGTTTCATTTAGCAAATTTTCGAAGTAATTACTCCATACTTCAAGGAGTCTTTCTTGAAGTATGGAGTAATCTTTTTTCTCCCGTTTTCATGTCACCTTTATCATTTCTAACTCCTTTTACAGCACTCTTTCCTCCATTTCTAAGCTTCTTCAACAACCTCCAGAATATCTTACCACCTTCTTGATATTTATTTTCTGCCAAAGTCCTCTATGATTTTTGTTCAGCTAGTTTTACACAGTGTTTAGCTTTCTTACATTTGTCTCTGTATTCTCTAAGAGCACAAGCTGACTTATTTGCCAAGAACGTTTGATATGCGTTCTTCTTTTCCTTTACTGCCTCTTTAACTTCCTGTGTCCACCATGGAGTTCTGATTTTTCTATCCTTGCAGACAACCTCACCATATGTCTCTCTAGCTGAATCAATCAGGGTTATCTTCAAGGTTTGCCACTGAATCTCGAAGGTTTGGTTCCTGTTCTCAAACTCTTTCATTTTTTCTTCAATAATCTTTGTGTATTTTAGTGTACAGTTCACATCTGAGAGCTGCTCAACTTTTATTCGCTTTAAAACTTTCTTACATGTCATTCTTTTCAATATGAAATTCAATTTTATCCTGCTCAAGACTAAATAATGATCACTTCCAATTTCAAATCCTCTGTACACTCTGGTGTCCTGCACCAGGGAGAAAACATCAACATTTTTATGTTGGAACATGGTGTTAGTAATAACCAGTCCATGTCCTGAGCAGAAATCCAACAAGTATTTGCCATTATTATTAGCTTTGCTCTTTTCTTCAAATTTTCCCAAAACATTTTTGTATGTCTGACGATCACTTCCTACTCTGCTATTTAGATCCCCAACAAGGACCAACTTTTCCTTTTTCATTGTCAGCAGCTTTCTGTAGAGCCTCAAAAAATTCCTCCATTTCTACTTTAGTAGAGCCTTCTGTGGGACCATAGGCACAAATAAGTCTCATTGTCCAGTTCCCCATTCTCATATTTGCCCACATCACTCTACTTGAGACTGTCTGCCATTCAAGAAGATTAGCCTCGTATTTAGTGTTGCATACTATGGCTACCCCCTTCTTTTCCTTGATTGTCATTGCCTGAAAAATGTCATTGCCTGGAGGTGCTTAAGGGTCAAAGCTGTATAACTGAGAGGAGAACTCCACATAGCCTTGAAAGGAATGTGGTGATCCGACCAGGGCTTTTGACCTAATGTCCAATCCTCACCTTCTCATGGTGCACCCTGTTGGGTATCTACCTGGATACTGAACAAACGAGGATGGGCTGACAATTTGGGATTTAGTCGACCAAGCTGTATTCTTATTGGCCAGTATTGGCCTGTATTCTTATTGACCAGTATATAAAATGATGGTATATGACAAAGACAATTTATCGAAAGGCAATTTGTTGAAAACCAACAATTCATTGAAAAATCACGATTCATCAAAATTGCAAATCACTGAATGAATGGTTCATCAAAAAATGAATTATAAGGTGTGAAGTGTAATATCATAAAGAACTGTAGTTTTTATTTGATTAACTAGTGACGTAATTAAAGCTTAGCATGATATCTCCTTTATATATGTGCGTGGTAATTTTTTGTTCTTTTTTCTTTTTTTTGAGAGATATTCCTTTCAGTCAGTTCATCATGTATTTTATGCGTGTTTTACAGAACTGGAAAAAATTATGTAAGAAATCTATATATTGACATGGATACTTGATCACATAGCATCCTTATATTCCTAATTAAAGGCTACTATTACTACTATTATTATTATTATTAAAAAAAGTCTTCTAATTAGTTCAAAAAGAATACCACAATAAAAAAGAATGTGAACCATCAAGACAGATGCAATAACACCAGAATATATCAGCAATTTCATTTCGATCAGACCTTTCAGATCATTCATTTCACATCCCAAACATCTTCCTGCTTCCAACACAGCAATCATATCAATAAAAAAAAAAAATAAAAATAAAAAAATATATATATATATATATATATAACCGGTGTCATCCTCAGATAAGCTAATTACAAAGCTTCGAGGATGCAAGCTGAGACATTACATCCCAACCGAGATCAGCAGAAAGAAAAAAAAAATTAAAAAATATATATAAAAAATAAATAAATTATTTATTACATTGAAAAAAATCAAATCAAATAAAATAAAATAAATTATTATTTTATAATTATTATCAGTCAGTAAGGTGTATAACAATAATGAAGATACTGATATTAAAAAAAAAAACTGTGTACATGTAAATAGGCTGTATAATAATAAGCTGTGATATTGAAAAAAAAAATTATGTACATTTATATTTAAAAAAAAAAAAAAATCACTGTACTTGACATTTTGTACTGAACAGAAAATGAACTAGTATACTTTATTGTATATATGTAAATACTCTATATGATGATAAATAAAATATTACAATTTAAAAAAAAATTATTAATCACTATTATTCATGATATTGATATTGAAAAAAAATTATGCACATTTACATTTAAAAAAAAAAAAAAATCACTGTACTCTACATTTTGTACTGAACAGAAAATGCAATAGTACGCTTTATTGTATATATGTAAATACTCTGTATGATGATAAAATATTATTACAGTTTAAAAAAAAATTAATAGTAAGTGAATCATTTTATTGTCAGTAGTAAGAAATAATAATGGTTATTATTATTCCCCATTCATCATCCTCATGGTTGGTGGGATGGTAATGCTACATTACTAGGGAATAATTATAGAACAACATGGTTTCTTATTGTCTTTCTTGTCTGATAAGTGTTTCCTGTTTGTAAATATGTGTGTTCATGGAACTAGCTTGCCTATTTCCCAGAGGAAAACCCTGCCATCTCTGCATGATGCCTGCTAACTTGCTTTCAGTTGAAGAGGACTGATAATGATTATTCATGCTATACATGGGATTTGAACCCAAGTCTTTCGACTAACAGGCTTCGTTTAACTGAACTATAGAATTTTGCATTTGATATCCACAGATGCCATATGGTCACTCCCGTACCTCACCTGGTTTAGGAAGTAATAAGGCCTTCTGCTAGAAGAAGTGGTAAGGTCGGAAATGCCTTTTCCACACAGACTTATAGGATGATCACAAATAGATACACTAACTACTTGGCCAACCAGGTCAGCCTTGTTGGCTGAGTGGCCTGAACTATGGAGGCCCCATTATTATTACTATTATTAGTATGTGACTTCTGCACACACACACACCAGTTATATGGGATGAATTTTTATTCAGATTGGTATTTGAAATTTTTACAAAAATTTGTTGAATCATTCCAATTTTCAGTTCAATTATATTTGAAGCTACAAAGAGACATGTCAAAATTACATATTACAATAACTCACTGACTTAGTGGAATTGAAAGAATTTGTCCATGCAATTCAGTTTTAGTTCCAAATGGGTCACTTTTATAACATTTTTGTAAAGAAATTTCAAAATGATATTAGTAATTCCACTATCGATGAAACTTAGTGAAATTTTATTGTTAAGCTCTATATTAAAATTTTCAGTTTTGATTTCAATCTGACCACTGGTTGTTATGAAAAAATTAGATAGAACAAAATTTGGTGTCTAGAATGTCCCTAGAGATAAATCTCTATGAATACAATGAAGAAGTATGTATACTTACAGAAAATTTGTTCTAAAATGCAACAAAATAATTATTATTATGTCTCAATGACTACTTACATATGTTGTCTGTATCTTGAGTAATGTTAAGTACTGTTACCAAATACTTTTAAACAACAGTCCTCAAAAAAATTACTTTTTCGATCAATTATGAAAGAATTCATATTTCAAAATTCTCTAATTAGCTTTGTGGTTATCCGACTCAATAGAGGTCACAATATAAGGACACTAGTTCTGTTGTCAGTTACAAGAAGAAGTGAATTATAAGACGTGAAGTGAAGTGCGTTATCATAAACAACTAGTTTTTATTGGATTAACTTGTGATGCAATTAAAACTTAGCATGATATCTCCTTTGATCTCTTCCTGTGACTCAATAGAGGTCACAATATATGGATATTAGTTCTGTTGTCAGTAAAAATTTAAATTGTTTTCCTCAATTAAGTTTAGTGTATGCCTATCACAGTTATAACTGTGCTGTTATGCTGGTAAGAAAATCAGCAAAATATTAGTGTGTTTAATAAATATATATTATTTCTTCTTTTGGTGTTGTTTATACCATAAAACATTATTATGAACCTGCCGAGTAGATTAACCTCAGTGAAGCATTACTTGACCTAGTCCCAGTAATATGTCAATAAAGTCAGTTTCCTGCAATCTCAATGGTTCCAGATAAGCATTCTTTCAATGCTGATCTATCAGCAATCCTGGCCTGATCAGATGGACCGACCTCCTCCTCACCCTTCTATCTATGTTGGTCACTTCAATTCCTATCACACCATGTGGGGCTATTCCTCTAACAACCGGGATGGTAATAATCTAGCTAACTGGATGGATGGATACATATAACTTGTATTTGAATTATGATGCCAAGCAAGATGGCACTCTTTACTCAGCCAGATGGAACAGAACCTACATCCCAGATCTGTGCATAGTCACTAAAGACTCTGAAGACCACCCTCTACCATCAACCAGAACCATCCTTAACAGATTCCCTAATAGTCAACATCGTCCTACATTAATAGAGATAGGAACATCAATCCCAGTCATCAGTGGAATACAAATTGTTAGATGGAATCTCTGCAGGTCCAACTGGACTGCATTTCAGAAACAAATTGAGCAAACCATTAGAGCAATTCCACCCACTTCTAATTGCTATCCTAGATTTGTTAAACTACTCAAATCTGCAGCAAAAGCCTCTATCCCTAGAGGCTACAGAAAACGATATATCCCATGTTGGAGTAGAGAAAGTGAGGAACTCCTAGCCAAATATGAGGAATCTGAAGATCCAACTATTGCTATAGAGCTCATATCAACCCTGGATAAAAACAGAAAGGAAAGATGGATCTCGACCATCAATGAACTCGATTTCGTCACATCTAGTCGGAGAAGCTGGTCACTTCTGAGAAAATTAGGTGCAGCAGAGCCAACAACACACAAAACAACAGAGATAACTCCTAATCAAATGGCTAACCATTTATTGAAAACCTCCAAGATTCATCCCAGCTCTACCAGGAAAATTGCAGTACAAGCTTCCACCAGACAAATCCTGAGGATGGAACCCGAGTTTCCTGAACTCGTACACCCAGTATCTCGGGAAGAGGTACAAATAGCCTTAAAACTTACCAAGAATGGCAAAGCTGCAGGAGTGGATGGTATACTCCTTGAGTTCCTAAAACATCTTGGTCAACATGGCAGGCTGCCCTTTTCTCAGAAATCATCATGACTGGTAAACTACCAAAGCTGTGGAGGGAAGCCAAAATAATTGCCATGCCCAAACCAGGGAAAGATCCAAATGATGTGAAAAACCTGCAACCTATCTCCTTGCTTTGCACCACCTTTAATCTCTTTGAAAGAATTCTCCTTAAAAGAATTTCACTACTCATCGTAAGAGCATTCCCGACTGAACAAGCTGGCTTCAGGCCAGGAAGAAGTTGCTGTGACCAGGTCCTAGCTCTGACAACTCAAATTGAAGCAGGCTTCCAGAAGAAACTTAAATCTGGAGCCACTTTCATTGACCTAACATCTGCTTATGACACTGTCTGGATCAGGGGCCTCCTCCTAAAACTAGGAAATATTATGAAGTGTAAAAAAACTTTCCAACTTTTTGATTCTATTCTCTCCAACAGAAAGATCCAGGTCTATATTGGCAGAATAAAGAGCAGGCCCAGATTCCTTCACAACGGTCTTCCTCAGGGCTCTGTGTTATCCCCTATACTTTTTAACATCTACGTGTATGCTCTACCTCATACCAGATCAAGCAAGTATATGTATGCCGATGACCTAGCGATCTTACATCAATCCACCTCCTTTACCAATCTAGAATCAACCTTGAATACAGATCTGAACACCCTGGAAGAGTACTTTAAGCAGTGGTACTTGAAGCCAAATCCAATGAAAACAGTGTCCTCAGTATTCCACCTGTACAATGCAGATGCGAATCGACAACTCAACCTTTCTTTCTGTGGAAAAATGGTAGAACACGAGCCTCACCAAAATACCTTGGGGTGAGCCTGGACAGAAGCCTAACCTATAAAAGGCACATCATCAACCTCTCCAATAAAATTAAAACCAGAAATAATATCATTTCAAGGCTTGCTGGAACAACCTGGGGTTGTGGTGCAGAAGTCCTAAGGTCATCTGCACTAGCCCTCGCATTCTCTGCAGCAGAATATTGTGCCCCTGTCTGGGAAAGAAGTACACACACTAACATTATAGACACCCAGCTAAACTCTAACATGCGCACAATTAGTGGGACAGTGAGAAGCACCCCTCTCTCCTGGCTGCCTGTTCTATCTAACATTGCTCTACCACACGTACGGAGAAGACAAGCCTCAATTAAGGAATTTAATAAAGCAGTAAGCAACCCACTCCTGCCCTCACATCAGACTCTCATAAACCCACCTAGTCTATGCCTCAAATCTAGAAAGCCTCTCTGGTCCATGGACGAACTCTCTTCAGCTGCACTGCCATCAATATCTGACATATGGAGAACACTGGTCCAACAATCTACCAACAAACGACTTCCTGGTAGAAGATCCCTGTGCTCCGCAGCCTGGTTTTGATCTTCCTAGAAAGATTTGGTCATCAATAAACAGGATCAGAACTAGTCAGGGAAGATGTGGCTACAGTCTACATAAATGGGGGCTGTCAGATCACCCTAATTGTGATGTTCTCCCATGGCTCAGACGATTACTCATATTGTGTACGACTGCCCAAGGCACCAATTTCATGGTGGTGGCCTACAGGACATCCACAAAGTGACAGATGAGGCCTTAAATTGGCTATCCAGTCTGGACCTTGACCTGTAGTTAGTGTGGTGGTGGTTATGGAGGAAACAGAAGATCACGATCCTGTCTCACCAAGAAGATGTTATTCTCATAGTCACTATCATAGTCCTCGTCATGGTATCAACAGAACTCCTCATGTTAGAAGATGATGTAATGTGAAATGGGCCCCCTCTAATGGATCAAGTTTTCTCACACAAGACACAACTGCTCTCTAATTAAACCTAGGATACAGCTACATTAATGTTGTGAAGTGTTGTGAGAACATGCAGCTGTTGTGTCCTGAAAAGGCTAAGAAATGTTTCTTATAAAATATTCAGGTCATAATACAACTTAGGCAGAGAATATGGAACGTTGGCAACAGAATAAGTGTAAGCTGTTTGTAAATGCAAATCAATCTAAAATTTAGGAATAGTATAAAATTGTATAAAGAGCTTTTAAAAATAATCTGTATTAAGTGTGGGCTAGATGTAGAGATCAATGTAAGTTGGCAAATCCACTTAAGAACCCCGTCTCTTGTACTAAAATAGCTAAGCCTGTGAGTCAGGGTTCAAGGGTCACCCTTGCCGTCCTGTATTATGCATAAGAAGGGAGGGAAAGAAGTACTGGAAGAAAAAACCAAAGCGCCTTCCAGGAAGAGAAATCAGGTACACGTGCGACTAAATAGAGGGAGCTAAGGAGATTGACGTAAACACACGTGACCACGTTGGCGCGCATCGCGAAGATCGAGAAATACCGAGAGGAGAAAATTAAACAAAAAGGCCATGCAAGCACCATTCCAGGCTTTTTTTCTTGGATTCCTGGTTCCAGATCTTGCGGACAGTGGTCGAGTTTGCCGTCGGAGAAGTTCCTGGCTAGTTGTGGAAGGCATTTGGTTCATCTGTCACAGCGTTAGGAATGGGCCAAGCTATATCCTTGGACTAGGATAGCTGTGCATTGTCGTGCGACAGAGGAACCAAATGGATGCCGTCCAGTCAAGGCGACGTTACCGTGCCACCTCCCATTTTTCCCGCTGAGATTCCACTCGTACAGTCCGACTGGAGATATCCTCATAAGTAAGAATAAAGTAACATATTAGACGAAATTAAAGATAAAGACTAGCAGCATAAAAGGAAAAGTAAGGACTTAACACAGCCTTGTCATACTTGTTACAGTAGGACGATAATTGTCCCTGGCTTGATTATGACAAGTTACTTTTGCTTTATCTAAAAAAAAAAAAAAGGAAAGACTTAGAAAGCTGGTTGTACCTTTTATGTAATGAACTTTTATATGTTAAGATTTTCATCATTTGTTGCTGGAAATTGTGATTGTACTCTTCACTTACCAGTTTCATGTAGCCATAAGCATAAATAAATAAATGCTGATCTATCAACAATTCAAATTTTTGTATGAAATGGCCATATGAACATTTTGGATCTTTATTGGTTATAGACTAAACATAGTGTCAACTTATTCATTCTGGTTCTGTGTTATGCAATTTTGTGAAAGTGAGATTTGAAGAACCATGCTTGATTTTGTTTGCTACATTCCCATTTTTTGTCCTCTTCTTGTATATGTTTTAACTTTATGAGAAATAATCAAAAAATCATGGGATATGACAAAGATCTATACTTAAGTTTTATAGATCTGGACAAAGCATGTGTGCCTAGGGGAAAGCTTTTCAAAACACTACAGTAATATGGGGTAAATGGAACATTATACAGTGCAATACATAGTCAATACATAAGATGGCTTGATGTAAGCCAAATCAGTTTAGAACACAAATTTACAGGCAAAAATATTGTTGTTGTTGATGAGTTGTAGATAGTGTTGATGGAGTAGTAGTGTCATAGTAGGTGAATTAAGTAGTAGTGGAGAGGGTGAGATGTATTTAATGAAATAGAGTGCCCTCCAGCGATGAGTGATGGACTCTGTGGAGGTGTCACTTAATAATAATAATAATGTAAAATCAGGTGTAAGACATGGATGCACATTATCTCCACTCTTATGAAAGAAAGTGGCATTAAACATGATATTAGAATGGGAGATATGAAACTTAGCTCTTTGCTTTATGCAGATGATGATGATATACTACTAAGCACATCCAGAGCAACTCTCCAGGGTTCTCTAACCAAATTGAATAACACCTGTAACAAATGTGGCTGAACATCAGCAATAAAAAGGCCAAAACTATGAAAATAGGCAGGAACATCGAAAACTTCATCTGCATTCTTAATGGAGAGCCTACAGAACAAGTAAAATATTTCAGCTAGTTAGGCACAGTTTTTAGTGAAGATGGCAAGTTAAATCTGGAAATGGACAACAGAATAAGCAAAGCTGGTATGGTGTTGAATAAATTTATATGGAATAAGGGAGAAATTAGCCAAAACACTCAACTAGCAGTACACAAGACAGTATTCAAACCAGTTTTATGTTATGGATCTGGGAGTTGGATTAGAAATAAAACACTGAATAAAAGACTGGGGACCACAGATATATGCATTTTTAGAAAAATTAGGGACCCTGAATAGATGTCATGAATGGTAGAATCATATTAAAAATTAAGACATTAGGAAGAAACTTTGTATTGTTTGCATTCAAGAATGTATGAGCAGGGCTAATTTAAATTGGTATGGTCACTTAAACAGAATGACAGAGAAAAGGTTAGTAAAACAGGTGCCAAGATTGCAGGTAAAAGACCCAGAGGAAGACCACGGTCTAGGTGGACTGATTCAGTCAGAAATGTTTAGAAGAATGAAATGTTCTCAGGATCTCAGGTCTTAAAATGACAGTCTCCCAGATCTTTGGCACATTAATGCAACCATACTTGTTGAAGTTAGGAGAGTGCTTCATAGCTGATGCTGATTCTAAAAATAGCAACTCTATAATGACATCTATGTAATAAAGATGTTTTCCTCTATGAAGGAGTATCTAGAGCATTGCCGGCCAATCCATTAATACACCTAGTCATGTGCATAATTTCACCATCGCACCCAAAAAAGTATCAATTCTGGAAATTATGACTAGCATAGAACACTAGTCATAATTATAGGTGTAAGATCATAGATCTTACATCCACAGTGCCTAATAACATTCATTTGAATGTGGCTAGTATTCTAACAAAATTCAAAGCTCCCAAGAATAACATTCTGCCAAAAGATATATCAGCACTTGAAAAGTTATATAGGAATAAATAAATTATTGTAACTAAAACCGATAAGGGAAATAGTACTGTTATTATGAATTCAAACAGATAATGAACCATCTTCTTAAAGAGACTCCTCTACTTATCAGATCATAGACTGCGATCATACAAAATCCCAAAAGAAAAAAAAGCATATATATTAAAAAACGTCACATCTTGGTCCAAAAAATGACCAAAAGACTTAAATTTTGTCAAACCACCAAGGATATATATATAGAGCCTGTAAAATTTACAAATTTAATACTCCTCCTTCATCCTATAGTAGACAGCATAAACAGCCCCACTTACAAACTGGCCAAAAATTTATCCAAATTGCTTTCCTTTGTTTGTTACGAGCAACTCCCCATCATCTATTAAAAATTCTCTGCACTTTAAAACATTAAAGCAACTAAATCTGTGCACAGTATTCCATATGCAGCCTGATCAAAACATCCTTACTTCTACATATCGGTGTTCTCCACATCATCATTTCCATAATCTGCTACACTGTCCTCACAATTTTAGCAAAATGTCCATCCATGAAATTTCAAGTCCCTATCCACTATCACCCCCAGATCTTTCACCTCCTCTAAGATATCCCCACCAATCCTATATTCTCTCTGCATCCCATCTTTGCTTCCCAAATTTAAAACCTTACACTTTGATACATTAAACTGACCCCTCCCCCACCCACCCACACACACTTGCCAATTTGGACAGTCTATTCAAGTCCTCTTGCAAGGCTACAACATCTGCTCTGCTTCTCATAACTCTCCCCAACTCTGCATCATTTCAAAACAACTGTATATCACCATTTAAGCCCCTTCCAATGTCATTTACATCCAACCTATCTGTTCCGATTTAACTACTAGCTTGTCATGTGGTAATTTATCGAAGTCTTTGCAAAATTTAAATATACTACTATATGGGCATCCCCACTTGTAATGTATTTGTTACCTTGTTATAATAAATAAGCAGATTGCTAAAACATGATCTTGCTGTCCCATGCTGTCCATTAAAGAGAATTCTGCTGCTGTCAATCCAGTTCTGAATTCCTGTCCTCACTAGCTTCTCTAACACACCTTGACTACAACTCCAGACAAGCAGATTGACTGAAATTCAAAGCCTGTCATATCACCCCTCTTTATTAAGCAGAACAATTTTGCTCTCTTTCCACTCCTTTGGAATTTGAGCAAATCTAAATTTAACTCATGTTAAAAAGGGAAGTTAAAGCTGTTATTAACTCCCTGGAACATTCCCTCAAGACATGCAGTGATATATCATCAAGTCCCATGGCCTTGTTGACATCAAGTTTATTCAAATCCTCATATTCCTTCTCCATTCCCACTGTCTCAAGTTCTGCATTATATAGAATACTTTAATGAACTGCTCATTTAACACCTCTACTATAGCCTTCTCAGTGTTTATCATTCCCCCATTATCAATGGGGGAATGATAAACTAACATCCTCCTCCCATAATCATTCTTTCTTCTAGTGGCCAGTAGAAGTTTTATATATATATATATATATATATATAAACTCCCTAGGATTTCGTTTAGCCTCATTTGCTAACTGCTGCTCATACTGCACTTTTGCTACCCTCTTACCAAGCAAGTCACCTTCCTTGCTTGCTATTTTACTCCTCATGTAACTGATGATTGCCACTCATCTTGTGCGGCCTCCACAATCCCTTTTTCTTTGAGATTGCATGCTCCATATCTTCAGTCATCCATTTAACACCTACCTTATTTAATCCCCTGACTTTTGGAATATACTCAGTCTTAGCCTCTGCCAGATAGTTCCTCACCGCCACTTTTGCATTCCCTCTTACTGTTACCTTTCAATCACTCTACCATCAACTCCGCTTTCCCCAACTCAGAGCTACATTCAAGATATTCTGCTCGCTACTGCTCATGTTCAATGATATCTCATAATCTGTAAGCATGCTACATTTCTTGCATACTTAAACTCTCTCATCTCTACTATTAATCCTCTTCACATCTTCACATAAATATTTTCAAACTCTCCACAAGCATCTTGCATTCATGGTACTTCAGCATTTTCAAAAAAATCTCTAAATTGTCATATGCCTTTTCAAAATTCGAAAACATAGTCTCCTATTTGAACTGTAAGATAACTGTTAGAAGTGAAGGAGTTACAGGAAGATGGTTTGATGTTAAATCAAGTGTGTACAGAAGGAAGCACATTATCTCTACTGTTATTCATTATCTATATGGATAACATTATGAAGAAAAGTGGTAGTAAATCTGTATCAAAATTAGTGATGTTAATCTTAGCTCTTTACTTTATGCAGATGATGTTATACTTCTGAATAAATCCAGAATAAGTCTGCAAAATTCTCTGACTAAATTGAATAACTGTTGTAATAAATATGGTATGAAAATCAGCAATAAAAAGATTCAAAATAATGAAAATAGGCAGAAACATTGAAAACATCAAATGTATCCTGAATGGAGAATCTACAGAACAAGTAAAACATTTTAGCTTTTCAGCCACAGTTTTTAGTGAAGTTGAAAAATTAAATTGCTCTCTTTTATATCTCTTTTTGAGGAGGGTGCTAGCATTTTATTGAGTAGCAGATGCAGTACATGTGTTGCTCAACTAAGTTATTATTTTTTAGTAGATATTAGTGAAATTATTATATATATTTGGTGGTATTTTCTTTATTTTGACTGTGTAGTTAAGTCTGGTTGTTTTAGTCATCTATTATTAAGTAATATTCTTTACAGAATCATTTTTCATTATGGCACAAATACACATGAGAAAAATGGTGACCAAGACATCGATGCTGGCCAATATCAATATGCAGGATTTAGTTTAATGTATTGTATTTGATGTTTTTGTTGAGAAGAGTGAATGGTTTGTGGTACGAGGGCGAGAACGGAGAGAATATTTGTTGGAAATGTTTTGTAAACCAATATAAGAAATGAGAGTTGCAAAAGAATGAAGCAATTGATAATAAGGATATAATGCAGAATTGTCAAGAAGTGTTATGGAGAATGCAGTAGCAGAAGAAGTGAGTGATAGTGCACAAAATATGGCTGAGAGTTTGCAGGAAGTAGTTGAAAGCAATGTGGATGATGAGATGCTAGCATGGAAAGAAATTGCACGCTTGCATGCACTCCATCACAAGACAAACTGTGAGCTCGAATAACTGGAGAAACGATTGGCGAGTCGTAAGGAAGGAAGGAGCATGAAAGAAAGAATGAATGGGAAAGCATAAAAGTGCAAGAGACTCGGAGAAAAGGGATAGTATTGTATGGGGGATTCTATGATAAGATGTGTACTTAATGAGAGAGTGATGAAAGCATGTTTTTCATGTGCAAAGATAAAGGATGTTACCGATGCCATAAGTATGCAGAAAAGAATGGAGCAAACGAGTTGATTGTATTGACTGGCACAAATGATTTGAAAGGTGAGAAATATGCAATGAGAGAAAATATAAAAGAGTTGTTAGTGGAAGCAAAAATGAAGAGCAAGAAAGTACAGATTGTGAATCTGTTGCCTCAGTATGACAGAACAGAACTGAGAAGTGCCATGATTGGCAATGAGTCAATAAGAAGATTGTGCAGGAGGAATGGTGTGCAGATTATTGATGTATGGAATGAGTTTGATGGACAAAAGGACCTGTATATGCCTGATGGACTGCATTTGAATGGTTTTGAAGTTAGATGTTTGGAGAAAGTGTTGTTGAGTTAGTGCGGTAGTGCAAAACCAGGAAAACTAGAAATATTAGGGATGATGAAATCTAGCATGTGTTTGGCCACCCTGTGATAAATGAGCATGGGTATAGTGATGATTATAAAAGGCTGAATGGGATTTCACAGGTCTCCAATTTAAATGGGTTGGCAATGACATTACAAAGGGTAACTATAAATACAAAGGGATGTTGAAATACATGTACACAAATGCAAGACGTCTCAGGAATAATAATGAGGAGTTTTTGGCAATGGTAAGCTCAACTTGGCCAAAAATTATAGGCATCACTGAGACCTGGTTGATTGAAAATGATATAGTTATATGGATAAAAGGTAAAGGGTATTGTATTTTCAGAAAGGATTGAAAGAACAGGACAGGAGGCAGAGTATTGCTGATGATAGCTGCAGAGTTACAACTAACAAAATTAATATTATTATTATTATTATTAAGAGAAACCTCCAGGGAGTTAGGGACTCATCGAGGGAGGCCATATACTACATGCAACAGCTATCATACTTATTCTTGAATTCATTCACATTACTTGTATATACCACATCCAGTGGCAATCCATTCCAGTCACGCACTACCATATGAGAGAAAAATCTAGCCCTCAACTCCATCTTAGAGGAATTCATTCTCTTGTCCTTTCCCCACCCTCCATAAAATGAAAAATTGCATCAAATGAAATCCTGTATGACTTTTTCAGAAGTTTGTATGTCTCGATCATATCACCCCTAATTCTCCTGTTTGCTAGTGTGCAGTCTACAAGTTCTCAATCTGTCTTCATAATCAGTATTCCACAATCCTGAAATCATTTTTAACACTATGTTGCAAACACTCTCTTCACTGTATCAGAATCATAATGGAATCCAGGAGACCAGACCTGCACACAATAGTCCAAGTGAGGTCTTATCAAGGCTTTGTAACGAAGCTAAACGACTACAAAATTAATGATGGAAAAACACATAAAAAGATTTTTTAATAGTATAATTTTCACCTGTGTGTCACAGGAATCTTCAGTACATTTTAAGCTCAAATTAAACAATAACTGACAATTCCAAAAAGCACCACCTAAGTAGCTAGTGTAAGATAACTAAAAAGGTCAATAGAGTAGACATATAAATACAAAACATAGGGCGAAAATTATACTATTAAAAAATCTTTTTACGTGAATTTTTCAGTCATTAATTTTTGTATTTATATGTCTACTCACGGTATTCGCTTATTAAAAGTTAAGCAAAATGACATTCTTATCTTTACATGTAGATGTTCGTTTCAGCATTTCAATTTAGTTGTATTGTCTTTGCAATCTTTGGTACATGGTCCCTGAACTTCAACTTGCTATCTACTAACATTCCCAGATCCCTAGCCTCATCAGGTTTCTTCTAGCATAATCCCACAATATAATATGACATTGGCTATCTAATCATGCCAAAGTGCATGACTTTACATTTACTGATATTGAAATGACATCCATTTTCCCATGCCCACAATTCCAGCCTATTCAAATCATACTGATTACCCTACCTGCCTTTGCATCATCAACAAACTTCCAACTACCTTTAATCCAGAGTAATCTAATAATAAGGTGTG